>NC_087515.1:0-1312214 GCF_963921805.1 Phalacrocorax carbo | reverse complement strand
TCTTCTTCGCCGGGCGGGCGGGCGAAGCCGGCGAGGCTCGCGGGAGAGGGAAGCGCTCTCTTCACGCGGCTGCCTTTCATATGAGCCGCTGGTAACGTCTTATTTAAAAAAAAAAACCCTTGCTGTTTCAAAAGCATCCGGTTCCTGGCGACTGTGGGATTTGCGCAGCCTCCTGCAGAAGTGGCTTTGTGGACCCGGCGCCCGAAGCCGATGCTCTTCGGCACTGGGGGGATCTGCATCCCTGGGGCTCTGTGGTCCGTCTGCTCCAGAATAAACCCGAGTGAGCCTGGCTATGGTGCCATCCGTCGCCCGGTCCCGGCTGGCCGCTCAGCCGCCCCCTTCGGCCATCGGCAGCGGCTTTTTGCAGCGCCTCTGCTCTCCCGGTGGGGAACACAGGCTGCGGTAGTGCTTCGCGAGCCTTCCCAGCTCTTCTGAAAGCAAGGTGGAAACACATCCTTCCCCTCCACGCCGAGGCCCTTTCTTTGTCACAGCCACTGAGAAAAACTACCAGCGCTAAAAGAAGGTCTTACAAAAATAATTCCGAGTGATTACCACTGAAGAATTTGAAATATTTTCGTTTGCTTTTCTTATAAAGTTGACTTTCTTGCATTTATTTGCAGGGATTATTTTTCTTTTCTCTGGGTAAAGGCCCCTGCAAAAATCCTGGGAGGATGTGCAGAGCGTGATATTCCTCGGTCAGACTTACGGGAAGCTCCTGTAGCCCAAAGGGAATTCTAATATATAAAAATAATTTTATTTCTATTTAAAAATAAAGATAAAAATATGTAGAATAAGGATTATCAATCTGTATAGGAAGTATGCATATGTGTTTGTGCGCGTAACGCCATAACATAGATATCTCTAAATAAATAATAACTGAAGAGGCTATATATTTCTGGCAAAGACAAGTGTTGCATTAACGCATAAACCGTGGCACCAAGTCCCGTTGGGGCTGTGCTGCCTGCCCTCGAAACGCAGGCTCAGCCCGCTCCTGGGTGACACAGGAACCAGGCTGGTACCTTCACCCCCAGGCTGAGAAGAAGGATCCTAGGGCGAGACATCACCCTGGTGCAGACGGATCCCCTCCGAGGGCGAGACCCTGCTTGCTGCCCTCCCCGTCGCAGAGGTGCTTCCCAGGAGCCGGCTTCAGCGCCTGTGGCTCTTGGCAAAGCCTTTCTCCATCTGTCCCGTTACGCTCCAGGTTTTGGATGTGGTTTTCTCTCCCCCCTGCCCTCGCAGTCGGTGGTGTTTGCTTTCCTACTTCCTTCCAGGCATTTTTAAATAACTCGCGGGTCCCCAGCAGCTTGGCTAAAGCGTGAAGCGGCCGGCTTTGTGACTCCTGGTGCTCGTCTCAGACAGCACCGGGGGCTCTGCTGACCCTGCCGGGAGGGCAGGCCTGGCAGAGCGGGAGCAGGGAGGGGGGAACATCTCCCCGTACCCAGCCGCATCCAAAAAGCGTGCCAGAAATAAGTGCTTTGAGTTGCTGAACGAGCGAGCTAACGACGTGCCACGGCTTCATGAGACCCTTAACAAAAATCAGTAGTATTCTTTACCTGACGGCAAGGCATGCAAGCGAACGTGCCCACTCTTCCCATAAATATGATAACAATGATAGCTGGAAACTAAATAAAGCAATGTCCTGTTCCTGGTACTTTGGGTTTTTTTTCCATTACAGCCCTGCTAATTCCTGCTTCTCAGCAAGGGGCTCCGACACCGGAGACTAAGCATCACCCTTCAGAAATATTTAGCTGGAAAATGTTCCAATCAGCTCCGACAGTGTTAAGATTTCCTCGCTTTAAAAGCAGACGATAAAAATCTTACTCGATATCCAACAAGGTGTCACTGTAAACCACCAGAACTAAAGCGCGCTCGTGCAAGCGCGCCGCAGCCTCTCCTGCATTACCCAGAGCCAACCCAGTTCCACGTTGCCCAAATCCCCCAGAATTTCACACGCCAAAAAAATGCTACCCCATCCCAAGCCCCCGCACGCTGGGGCCGCAGCGGTTTGCTGCACGCCACCGACCCGACGTGATGTCCTTGAGGACGTCTCCAGAGGAAGCCCAGTTCCTCCTATTCTTCTCCGGCTGCTGCTGGCGCAGGTGTTCCTCCCCCCCGGCCCCATTGTCCCTTGTCCCAGCCTCGGGGGTTTGCACAAACAGCCATTGCTGATGTCGAGCAGATGGTGCATGTTTCCTTCTTTGGCCTCGGAGAAACATTTTTTTAACCAGTTCCTTCAGCAAGCTGATTTTTTAATTTTTTAAAGTTTAGTTTTATACATTTTTTAAGTGAGGCATGCCACTTGGCAGGATTTCTGGTCTCCAGAAGATAATTTGGTTTTGATTATTATCTGAAACAAGGGTTTATAGATGTGTTCAGCTGTGGGGGTTGAGAAACAAAACCCCTTTTAACTCAGGAACCAGGACTTTGATTAACTTTCAGATGGGAACATCAGCCCAATTGAGAAGAAAATTTAAAAAGCATGGCGTATTTAATAAAAGACAATAGATGCATGATGTGTTTTTAAGTACCAAAAACTACTCTCTTTCCAAAATCGTGGGTGAAAATATTAGCATAAGCTTTGCAGACTAAGATCTCGCTAAAAAGCAGTGGTGGGAGAGGTTTCCTGGCCATGAAATCGTAACCAGCCCGTAAACAGCCCTAGCAGGAGCATTCAAACATTTATGGGGGGGGAAAAAATAAAGCCACTGGAAAAAGCTATTAGCTGTATTCTTGAAAATCAAGGGAAAGGACCTGACACCGTGGCCTTGAAAAGTTCTCTTCCCTGGGACAGGAGCCCTGACTTCTGCCTGACTAGACCTCGACCACATCCTAACGGAGGGTATTGCCAGCGATTCATTAATTACTCCGCTGGAATGACCTCTTAAAAATAACCTCTAGTTGCGTATCAAAGCCTTTTTGGTTTTGTCCATAACCCCAGCTTGGAAATGTCCGGAGGAGCTACAGTTAGAACTGGCCGGGTTTTTTTGTCCATGGAACTTGGTGGGACAAAACAACCGCTCGTTTGGGTTCCTGAAATAAATAGTCAGTGGAGCGCTCTGCTTGTCTGGCCATTGCAGCTGGGAAGAGCACACCCTTAGCAGTGTTTTCTTAAAATCAAAGTCATGTACTGGTTTAGCATAAAGGAAATATTTTTGTGTTGAGCTATCCTATTTTGTACAAGTCGAAAAAAATTCACCCCCTTTCTCCCAGCAGGAAATTCTGAATAAAACCAATTCGAGATGGCGTCAAAAGTATATTTTCCCCCCAACACAGTGTTTTTCGGGGCGGCCGCTGACCCAAACCCCTGCGGTTTCAGAGCGTTACCTGTGGATCCCTGCATTTCAGTCTCAGCTCAGATAGGAGTGACACCTCCGCGTCACCCACGTGATGCTTCTCTCTTTTTTTTTAGTGACACCGGTGCCATCCAGCAGCTGTAGGGTGCGGGAGAGGCTGGTGGGGGGCTCCAGCTCCTGCCCCCTCCTCCTTTGCGTCCAGGGTCTTTGCAACCTTCGGATGTGCCAAGAGCCAAAGGCCAGCACCCGTCCCTGCCGCTGGCCAGGAGACACCCCAGCGACCAGGGCTCTTCCAGGAGCTCTGTACCCGGACTGGTCTGGGGAAGAACGGCAGAGATCTGTAGCCTTCAGAACTGGGGTCTTTTGAGACTTATATTTAGGGTATAAAAGAGGGAAGTGAACAAGGGGGTTTCTTGTGCCGGTGCCTTTGTTGGATTGCTGTCGCTCGCTACCGCGTTACTGACCTAACTCAGCACACCAAACCCAGAGAAATCAACAAACAGGAAGATGGGAATTCCTATCAACAGATAGGAATTAACGCTGAATTCTTGGTTATGACGGGTGCCTGCTGAGCGTGACAAGATAAGACAGGCTCGCAAGCCAAAGGGCTAAAGTCTGATTAGCTGCTGTGAGAGGGAAGCTCCAGGAGATCCCAGGTTGCAGAAGGGCAGGCTGACCGTCAGCGAGAGAACCGGGGTTAGCTTTTTTTAAACTTATTCGCTTTTTGCTTGTTTGCTATCCCAGCAAGCGGGACCCGCAAGGAGCACCGCATCTGGAGAGCCCCTCCTGCGACCCTCCCTTCTTCGGGGCAGTCCATCGATCATCACCCTCTGTAAGGCTGTCACCGCCCTGAGCTCCCTGCAGCCACTGCTCTGCGGGCAGGAATCTGCTTGAGAAGGACGGCTCTACAGTAAAAGGTGACGGGTCCGAACGAGGACACGCACGGGGGTGCTCAGACGTGCACAGCGCTGGTTTGCATACGTGCACGGCCGGTGCCGCGTGCGGCTGCGGCACCCCGACGGCGAGCGCACCCGCTGCGGCAGGAGAGACGTCACCGTGGTGCTTGGCATCTCCTGTCTGAAGGAGGATAAGCACAGCAAAATCTACACCAGCAAACATGGAATTTAAATATTTCAAAATCTTTAAATTTCAATCATGCTGCTAAAATGCTTTTGGATCCTAAAACACTGTTGCGGAGAAGTTGCCTCAAGCCTTTTTAGGGACTTTTGCAACGTTAATGTTTGTTTAAGCATTAGAGTGTGCTGCATTAATGCCTTCGCCCTTTCTCTAATGGCCTTCTGCAGAGCCACTGGCACCAGCCAAGCCCGGCCGATCCTCTGCGCTGCACCGGCTCGGGGTCAAGTGATTAGCGAGCTATTAACGCGGAGCATCACACTGTGCTGCTGGGGCGGCCGCCCGCCAGCGCTTCCCTCGGCGTGGAGAGTTTGCTCCAGACGGCATCGGGGACCGGCCGAGCTTGGCTCTGTCCTGGCAGCCTGGACCTTCCCACGACCTAGCTCCCATTTCAGGGCTTGTCGGTCTATTTAAAGCCCACGAAGAAGGGGAAAAATGCACTGGAAATGCAGCGTGCACATGAGACACCGCGCCAAATATTCAGTTTCTTTTAGAGGCCGATAGCGAGGGATCCCACGGCTTTTGATTTTTGGTTGTGTTTTTTTTTTTCCCCTTTTAGCAATACATGCCTGAAGACTATCAGGCCCTATTAGGGATTAGAAAAACCATCTGCTGGGTGAGCGAGTAGAAAGGAAAAGCAGGAACCCGGCTAGTTTCTCCCACAGAAAAGCAGAACCAGAAGCGCAGCCGGCCCCTTCGCAGCCGAAGCTTTAGGATGGGAGCGAGGAGCCGGCTGCGCCGGGAGGAAGGGGAAGACAGCGGGGCTAGCGCCGGGTCCGCCAACAACAAGCGGCGAGCCAAACCACGCTACAGGAAGCTGTAGCCTCCGGTGATAAATAGGAGACCCGGGAGCACAGGATGTGTGCAGGGTGAGCTCGGCAGGACGAGGGGATGTGAGCCGGCGGCTGACGAGTCCCTCCATCTGTCCGTCCAACAGGCGGGATGGCCATCGCCCGGCCGCTGGTGCTGCTGCTGCTGCTGCTGCTGGTGCGGGGGTCTGGCGGGAAGGACGCCGAGGTGATCTGCGCCGGCACCGCCTGCTACACCTTGCACCGGGCCGAGCTGGGCTGGAACAGCGCCCAGGAGCGATGCCGGGACAACGGCGGCAACCTGGCTCCGGCACGCAGCGCCGCCGAGGCCGAGCGGCTGCAGGAGCTGATGGCGGCGGGCGGCTGGCTGGGCCCGGCCTGGATCGGGCTGTCGCTGCCGCGGGGCCGGTGCGTCCAGCCGCAGGAGCCGCTGCAGGGTTTCGTCTGGGCGGCCGGCGGGGAGGCCGGCAGCTACTCAGCCTGGCTGTCGGAACCCACCTCCACCTGCCTCAGCTCCCGCTGCGTCAGCCTGCAGCTGGCCGGCCCCTCCGGCCCCGCCGGGTGGACCGACCGCTCCTGCCGGAACGTGCTGCCTGCCTTCCTCTGCAAGTTCAGCTTTCAGGGGATGTGCGGACCCCTGCCGCTGGCCGGGCCCGCCCGGGTCAGCTACACCACCCCTTTCTGGGTGCGCACCCCCCACATGGCGGCCGCCCCCTTCGGCACGCTGGCGGAGGCCGACTGCGAGGGGGGTGAGGGCCCGGCCTTCGCCATCTGCAAGGGGCCGCTGGAGGGGGGCGGCTTCGCCTGGGACCCCCCCGTACCCCTCTGCCCCGCCACCTGCGCCCAGTGCCAGCACCGCTGCCTGGAGGAGCCGGGCGAGCCCCCGCGCTGCGTCTGCCATCCCGGCTACCTCCTGGCTCCTGACATGGCCTCCTGCCTGCCCAAGGACCCCTGCGACCCCAACCCCTGCCAGGGCACCTGCCGGACCCGGCCCGGCGGCTTCGAGTGCGGCTGCGAGGCCGGCTACACCCTGGCGCCCGACGGCCGCCGCTGCCTGGACGTGGACGAGTGCCTGGCCGGGCCCTGCCACCACGAGTGCCGCAACACGGCCGGCAGCTTCGTCTGCCTCTGCCGGCCCGGCTACCGGCTGACGGAGCCAGGTGGCCACCACTGCCACGACGAGGATGAGTGTGCCCAGCCCGGCGTCTGCCCACAGCTCTGCCTCAACGTCCCCGGCTCCTTCCACTGCGCCTGCCGGCCCGGCTACCAGCGCCAGCCCGGCGGTGGCAATGCCTGCCTGGATGTGGACGAATGCCTGCGGGAACTCTGCCCCGGGCGCTGCCTCAACCTGCCTGGCAGCTTCAAGTGCCTCTGCCCACCCGGTTACCTCCTGGAGGAGGATGGACGTGGCTGCCGTGCAGCACCCACCGCCGGAGAGGAGCCCACAGGGGCCCCCAACAGCACCCTGCGGACCACGGGCATCCCGCAGACCATGGGCCTCCCACGGACCACGGGCATCCCACGGACCACGGGCATCCTCCAGACCACGGGTGCCCCACGGACCACGAGCATCCTCCAAACCCTGGGCGTCCCCGTCGGGGCGACACCGCCAGCCCCCACGGCAGTAGGGTCGGCGCCCGGCCCCGAGCACAGCACCGACGGCCCCAGGCTGCTCCTCTACTACATCTTAGGCAGCCTGGTAGCCATCCTGCTGCTGCTGGCCTTTGCCCTGGCCCTGCTGGCCTGCAGGAAAAGGGCGGCCAAGCGGGAGAAGCAGCCGGCCAAAAGCGCGGCGGACAACTACTGCTGGGTGCCCGAGCAGCCGGAGAGCCACAGGGCGGGCGGCGAGCGCAGGTAACGGCACCCGGGGCAGCGGGGGGACGCAGGGCGGCGAGCGGCAGAGAGCGTTTTTGCAAATTAAAGAGAAAAAATAAAAGGTGGTGGTGGGGGTGTGTCTGTGTGTGTGATGCTGTCTGTTCAACACGGGTTTGCACGTCCGAGAGCCTGTCCTGGGGTTCCTGGCAAACTGGGAGCTGATCTCCCCCCGCAAAAGGCGGGTCCCGGCACTGAGTGGGAAGGCAGCCCAAATCGGTCCTGCAGTTTATAAACCAGCCACTGCTCCTCCGAGGGAAGGATTAACGGGGACATTGCTGCGAGGTGGAGAGGGAATGGGGGTGAATCTGCCTGCCAGGGCTGCTCCTGACCTCTGCAAAACCTCACTGTGCTATTAAAAACAGCAAATGATAAGTATTGATTTGTCTTCCCAAAGGAAAACAGTTAATTCCAATTTTCGTTTGGTCTCGCCTACCTGTAATTGAAATGCCGACATGTAAAAGCAGCAGCTTCCCTGCCCCATCCCCACAGCCCCCCCTCCAGTCCTTTGCCATCCCAAAAGCAATGCTAGCCCCCCCCTCGCCTGCTGGGCAGCAGACAGCCTGCGTTCAACCCTTGGGTTTGCCTTGTTCTCATTGAAATGGGTTTGAAATTCTTAAGTGTTTCACCAGGGCAAGAACTGGTCTCTGCAGCCACAACTGGGGGCTTATTTTTAGTGTTGGTTGTTGTTTTGTTTTGTTTTGTTTTTTTTCTTTAAAAATAAAAAAAGTCACATCTGAGGTAACTGAATAAACCTTTCTAAAACTGCAGCTTCTGCAGGGGAGCAGACACCGTAAGGTTAGGGGAGCTTTCATCCCTGCGGCTCCCCGGGCCCGAGCGGGAGCCTGTGCGATCGCTCCGGGTTTGGGGCAGCGGGACAGCGATGCTCCCCCCAAGGCTTCGAGCCCCGTGAGGGCGAGACCTGACTCCCCCTCCGAGCCCAGGAGGTACCCAGCACAGGGAAAGCTGTTCAACTGGGCCTTGCAGACCAGGGGCCAAGGCAGAGAACGTAGGGTAGAAAGGTATGAAAAACTATGTTTAGAAGAACCGCCTACCCGTTTCCAGCGTATTCAGTTTAAAACCACTTGCAGACTACAGAAAACAATGCTCTCCTTCAAACGCAACCGGATGAGAGACCAGACTTTTCCTGTTGGATCATACTTTTTGGGTAGGACCCCTTCCTGAGTGCTTGGGGACCAGGCTGAGCATGATTTTTCATTCCTCCCCCTGCAGAGGATACACTGGATGTTGTATATTTGCTAATTATTACAAGTAAAGACTTTTAACCCCGCTTCAAAGCAAACGCTTTCTCAGGGCGAAGTTGTTCCCAGTCTTCCCCAGGTACCTGACTTCAGAGAGCTGTTTATATTCAGCCACTCCTGACAACGAAGCCTCTTTGAGCTGTTTCAGCGTGAATCCTCCCCAAAAACCTGAGGGGCCCAGGGGCTCAGTTTTCCTGCTTCCCGTCAAGCAGCGATAGCTTCATTTCGTACCCATGCCCTACAAGGCAAAAAAGGTGCTGGAAAAGAACAGGCATGTGATTTGAAGGGTGCATAAGTTTCCTGAAGTTTCTGCTGGTTTTATTGTATACTTGAGGCTTAATTGCTAGAGAAATGGGAACTGAACACAAAGGAGTCTGCTGTAGGCAGTGACCTGCATCCTGTTCTTCCATGTGTGGAGGAAAACCCTTTCCTGCTGGTTTTTTTTGTCTTCATTTCTCCATTGTAAAAATAAAAATAAAAAAAAATCACAAAACCAAAACCCACACAAAAAAAAATTAAAAAAACCCAAACAAAACCCAACCCAAACAAAAACAAACACAACCCCCCCCCCCCAAAAAAAAAAAAACAACACAGGAAAATGTAGCTGATAGCAATGTTTTTCATGTTCTGTCCATGCTTCCTTTTCTCCGCACAGTGTCTGGGAGAAGCAGTGAACACGGCAGCGGCGGCGTTCTTGGAAGTCCCGCAGAAAATTCATACCCTGTCTGCGTTATGACAAGCCAAGCATTTTGAATACATGAATAAATTAAGCAAACGAATAATCCTACCGAGATCAGCGGGACAACCTACAGACATAAAATTATGCCTGCGCCGTCGGGCTGTGCTGACTCAGGGTCTGTACGGGGAAAAGGCAGCCACGGCCACGCGCCTCGCATTGCAGGGACTCCTTGGCTCGCTTTATCGAAAGCTGGGGCATTTTCCAGACAGTAACAGTCTCTGGAGTGTTTCTGCCTCATTTTTCAGTTAAGGTATCAGTTAAGTGTTGTATATAATGCTTGTTCCACTATGAAAAAGGGAAAAGGAAGCGTAAGTGTGGGCTCAGAGCTGGTACACATCTGAGAAGTGTTATTTATTCCACAAATTCCTCAGTAAAACCTATAATCCGGATTTCTGTTACAACTCTCATATATTGCTGTACTGTAGCACCAATGGAGTATGGTAGCGGGTCCAGCCTAGGGAAGGCGTAGTTTGTGCCTAGGTTTAGTTTGGGTTCTCTCTGGTGGAACATTTCCTGATGTAGCATCTTTCACCCTGGCTCAATGACACCTGAACAACCTCGTGTCTCCCTTTCTTCTTGCCACAAACCCAGCAGGAACATTTTGATCTGTGTCCTCGTTCGGAAGTTATCCAGGGCCCAGTGAATCCTGGGGGCTAAAGCAAATAGGAAAGGGGCCAGGCAGTTTGGTACCCCGTCTTACAGTCGGAAGAGACGGGATATTCATCGCGGCCCGAGGGGGTTTTACTGCGGTGCCCAAGGCAGCTACCTCTGCTCCCCGTCCCTTCCACTTGAATCACGCGCCATTACAAGCAAGACCTATAACTGTCCTGCTGTTGCCGTGGCAGGACGGGCTGGCCAACATGTCTGAAATGCTTTGTACATATCACCTGGTTTGTAAGGGAGTAAGCGTTCTGTTTTTACTGTTCCAAATCAAGACACGCCTGAGCCTTTGTGGAAACGGCACGTCAGGACTGACTTTTGCTTTGGCATCTGCACGGCAACGGCACAGCACCACAGCCTTGCAGTTGCCTTTGGCGAAAAGAGTAAGGTTATCCCACATGTTGAATAACACTGTATATTGCTTTTCTGATGAAACACCAATAAAGTATAAGCAGAACGTGGGTTTATTGGGTTTTAATAAATATATATGATATCAAAACCTATTGATGGTGTACATGTAATCCTTGCATTTCCTACCGTGGCGGATGGTGCTAACAAACCCTCTATCAGTGCTCACGTAGCGAAGTCAGCGGGGTCTCAGACTTTCACAGGCGCTGCTGTCCTGAGCAAGGGCCCTTCGCGTCACGTCTCCCGAGACCGCGGGGTGGGGGCGCCGGGGTGATCTCAGCTGGATCCTGAGCCCATGGGCAAGGCCCTGAGCCCGCGAGCATTCCTGCTGATTTCAGCGCAGCTGTGTGAGGGCAGAGATCTGCTTTTCTGGCTCTGGTCAGCAACCGGGCACAGGATTCACTCAATGAATTCAAACTGCAGGGTTGCCGGTGGCTAGAGCTGCCTCCACGATGGGCACCACCGAGGGAAGGCCATCCTTACAAGGGAAAAGGTCACAAGGATGGGGGGGAAAAACCTCGACGACACAAAACCCCACTCGTATCGCCCACGTCTGCAACGGCATTCCTGTGCTGTTCTATCAGGCCCTGACGTTCGCCTTCGTTAGGGTTTAAAAACCAGGAAAACCCACACAGACACACACAAAAAAAGGGCATTACATCTCACGATGGATGTTTGGTGCCTCCACGCATCAGCCTACAAAGAGCATTCCCAGAATGGATGCGCCTGCCCCAGCAAGCGCCCACGGGGATAACGCACCGGCCACGCAAAATTTGTCAGCAGAGTCCGTGCAAGGAGCAGGGGGGTCCCTGCCGAGCACAAGGAGCTGCCAAGGGTGGGATGACGGTTGAGTTTCAGCAGGAACACCTCTTGCGAAGTGACGCAATGGGGAAACTCAGCCACCCGCCGGGATATCATTTCCCCCCGTTTCTGGGAGAGGTGCTGCAAGGAAACGGCCCCCACCAGAAGAATTTAGAGAAAAGGCACTGACTAAGGTTAAAATATAATCTACAAAATACCACGCTCCTTCCTTCAAATCCCACAAAGAGTCAGCCACTGTGAAAACAAATGCTTTAAATGTCTGCTCATTTCCTCTTCTTATTATCTTTGTCTTTTAAATATTTCTTGGCATTTGGCTCTCCCGAGCCCTTTCAAGGCCGCTAAGAACAGTTCGCGTCTTGCTGAGCAGATCAGAGCAGCGCCGGCGACAACGGGACAGAGGGAAAGAGCCAGCCTGCGGCAGCAGGAAGGTCCTTCAGCTTTCCTAAAGGAAAACCCGGCATGTGCCTCAAGGTCTCTCCGCTGCTGGGCAAGCGCGTGTGCTGGAGATGTTGGAAGGCTCCAGAGAGAGCTTACGGAGAAGGATAAGAGTCTAATGCCCCTAAATAAGCAAAAGGCCCAATGTTTTCCCTGCTGGGGTCCTGACAAGGTTTGTCTAGCCTCTCCATCCCCTGGAAACTGAGCGGCACGTGAGCCACCGCTTACAGAAGGTACCAATTAATTCCGCTGCGCTGGCTTGGGGCAGGGCACAGGGGTAGGAGAGTGTAAAGGCAGGTCACCAGGTGATGGTAGGAGGAGAAGTCACACGCTTCCCATGCCGCATAACATGAAGACCCAGGCTCGGGAGGCTTTAATCCCTGTGGGAAACGGCACCGGCTGCTTTCCCTGGTTGTAGTCCAAGAATTAACATAAAACTATGAGCCAGAGGGAAATAAAAAGCACCAGGCATGCTTGCAGGGCCTACCTCAGCCCTACCACTGCTCTTAAACTATATTTTCTGCACCCAGACTGAAAATAGTGGCTATAACAGACCACGGAGATGAGAGGGCATGGAGAAAACCTATTTCCCTGGTTTTAACGAGAAAAAAAGATTCACTCACCGCCTGGCAGGACCTCCCCAGCCCTGCCTTCTCCAAAGCCACCGCAAACAGAACTCCCTTCAGGCAAAACGGCTCTAAGTAGTGCTCTTAATTAATGTGCAGCCAATTAAGCACCCTCAGCGCAGCTGTGCAGCGACAGCCCCTTGCAGGTCCCGACCCCGCCTGGGTGCCCGGCCGGGCGTTAACTCTTATTTTTTGATGTATTTATTTCTCTGGCGCTTCCTGGCCCTGAGATATTTTTCCCCCTGTGTCTGATCCAGCGCAGGGAAATTCACCTTTTGTGCAAGGGATTCCTGCCCAGGGCCGTGGGGAACGCTCTCGTACGCAGCCGGTGGGCACCACGAAACCCCAGGCAGATGGCCCAGGTCAGGGAGAAGGGACCCCTGTGCAGCTTTAATGATCCCAAGTGGGATCAGCTGCAGGTCATACCTAGATGGAAAAGCACGTATATGCTACTGCGTGGTCTGCTTTTAGATTTTTTTAATCCTGACCCAACAATTTAATAGTATATTTTTCTATTCTATTCTATTCTATTCTATTCTATTCTATTCTATTCTATTCTATTCTATTCTATTCTATTCTATTCTATTCTATTCTATTCTATTCTATTCTATTAATTATATTAACTATATATTATACTACATTACATTAAATTGCATTATATGATACTACATTATATGAAATTGTATATAACTGTCAGCATTCTGACATTAGCAACGTCATTTCCAAAATCCAACAAACAAGCAAAGAAAATCCTTGACACACCCCCCCCCCCCGCCATAACCGTGGGGCAAAAGAACTATTCAAAATACCCACTGTCGGCATTCCTCTGACCAGAGGGTGACCATGACATTTCAGATGAGTCAGACCCAAGCAAAGCGAAAGGTCCCCCCGCTGTTATCGCGGCGGTCAGCCGGTAATGCCTAGCGATAACTCTGCATTGCGGAGCAGCGTGATTAATCAACTTTTATAAAGGAAAAGCAGCATGTCAGCAGGAAGGGCATTTCTGTTTCTGTGAGTCAGCCCGTCGGGGCCACATCAGCCAACGCCTGTCATGCTTTGAGGCAACAGAGGGAAGGGACTGTTGGAATAAAGAGGAGTTATTAAAACATGAACAATCCCGTTCCTCCTGCCCTGGTTATCTTTCCCTTCTACTGGCAAGTCCAGCCCTGCAAGCTGTTGTCGGCAGGGCAAGGACATCAGCGCGATAATCGGAGAGACTCTTGTTTTGGGAGTGCTGTATTTTTTTCCTGGAAATTTTCAACGTATTTCTCATCGTGAATCATTGAAAAGGAAATTTTTATCACTTTTTAGAATTTCTTAAAAAAAAAAGAGAGAACAGAAATCTATTGGTGGTTTTTTATTTTCCACTGACTACATTCTTCTTCTGTTGTTTGCCCTGACTTTGCCCCTCTCTGCTGTTTTGCTTCTGAAAACAGAAGAAGCAGAAGAAGAAGCAGAAGAAGAAGCAAAAGAAGAAGCAAAAGAAGAAGCAAAAGAAGAAGCAAAGGAAAAAATAAAAATAAGAAAAAGGAAAAAAAGAAAAAGGGAAAAGGGAAAAAGGGAAAAAGGGAAAAAGAAAAAAGAAAAAAGAAAAAGATAAAAAGACCGTTGGAAGTGAAAAAAAATGAAATGAAAACCAGGGAAACAACAGGTTTTACTAAAGAAAGGAGGGTCAGTGTTTCCAAGCCCTCCAGGAAATGTCTGGGAGTTATCCTATCCTCACATTTTGTGGTGATGAAGAGCAGCCGAGCTTCTTGGGTGAGTTGTTTTACCCAGGGAGTGGCTGGCGCTGGCCAGAAGGCCGCTGCGGGCTCACCCGCGTAGGCGCCCACTTGTCCCTCCTTTCCAGGGGTCAGAGGAACGGTGGATCACACCTACAGGACATGTGTCATCTAGGAGGAGACGATGGCTTTGGGCTGAGATTAGGGAACCCCGGCCTAAGCCCAGCCCTCATCCTGGGCTTCGTTAGCGCAGAAAACGAACCTGCCCTGCGCCGTACCCCCGCCTGCCCTTCTCCTTGGGGTGCATCTCTCCCGATGAAAGGAAAACCCACAGACATTGATCTCCCATGCAGGTGACAGGGCTGAAATTTTCAAGGGGGTGAAAGGAGAGCTTGGAACGCTCTGTGGGCTGAGGGCTGAGCTCTCCAGCGCTCCTCCTGCAGCCTGAGCAGAAAATGGCATTTCTTTGAGACTCCCCTTCCAGAGAGGCGGTGGATGAAGGTGTGAAAGCGGCCAAAGACAGGCAGGGCGAAAGGTGGCAGATAAAGGGCACGAGCCCCTCGGCTCCCGTTCCCACCAGGCTAGATTTGCAGCTCCCAAACAGCACCGCTTGTTTGGGGATGCTTATTATTACTCTTACTAAGGATTATTATTACTCTTTTCCCCATCTTTCCATTCCTCTGCAGCCTCGCGTGAGCTACGCGAACCACGCAGGGCCGGAAGAGGACAAGACAAACCCGAAGAGTTTAATAAAGTAACCGCCTTGCAATGAGTGAAGCAAGAAAATACGTATTTGCTTCCCCGCAGGGGATCCCGAGGGCTAATTGCAGTGACTGAGTCTTCTGGTAAAAACACCGCTCTCAAAATTGACAAAAAAAAAAAAAAAAGGGCCAAATACCCTTTCCTTTGAGTGGCGAAGCTTTGGATGTTTGCTTTTCATTTTTATTTTGCTCTTGGCTATGTTCTGACAGCAGAGGTGGATCCTGCAAAGATAAAAACATGGAAAGGGTACAGCTGTAGAGCAAACAGCGGCAGAGGCGCCCGTGAGGGAGCGGAGCCAGCGTCCCGGGGGTGAGACCCCCCCGGCTGGGCAGGAGCACTGGGGATGGGGGCCCTCTCCCAGAGCTCAGCCCCAGCTCTCCCTGCACCGCTCCGGCAGCGTGGGAGCCGGGGCGCTGTCCCGAAGCGGGGCACAGCACGCTGCCGGCCTCTCCACGCCGATTTTCTCTAACTTCTATTTTGCTGTTTCTCTTTGCTTTCGCTAAATAAGAGCAAGGCCACGCCAGCCCTCTTTATAACTGGGGGCTGATTTGCAAAGCCTGGGGGAAATCCCACATTTTCCTGGCGTCCCATCTTAGCTCAAATCCTCTGGAACTGCTTTGCTGGGCTGCAAATTGTAAGGCACATGGACACGGTCGTCCATCACTGTTCACTCCACACCCTTCAAGCACAGGGAAGGGCTCTCCCAACTCCCTGACGGCTGTAGCAAAAATCAGTAAATCCCCAGGGACATCTCAGAATTACTTTCCTCTTTGAAAAACCCCACATTTTTGTTCTTTAAAGCCTGGCTTTGCCCTGGCAGCCCGACCCCTGCCTTCGCTCGAGCGCACCCTTAATGCCCAGATGAGTGCTGGGAGCTGCCACTGCTACAGGTCCGTGCTCCCAAGTGGTGAAGACACCTGAGCGGTGGGCACTTCTTCCCAGCAACGTGGATGCCCGCTGCAGCCTCCCACTGCCAGCGGTGGACGTCACCCTGTGCCGTGCCACCATCCCTCGGGGACCCTGCCTCGCCCCCGGAGAAGAGAAGGTTGGGGGGCAGGTGGGCACGGCCACCTGGGCCCTGACCCTGGCTGCCTTGAAGCTACGAAGGTATCTGGCACCCTGCGCGGTGTGCGGCCGAGCGGCAGCCTCCCTCGGAAACGGCGGGTGGGCGATGGAGACGGTGAAGCTCCCGGAGAGGCGGTGGGCGAGCGGCGGTGCTTAGGCTGGAAGGGACCACCAGGTCTGGCCCTGGCGGGGCGTCCCGAGTGGGGAGGGCTTGCGGGGCTGCCGTGGGTGCTGCTCCCCTCACCGCCTCGCGTCAGCCCCGGGGCTGTGAAGGCTTTGGGCCGCAGTAAAGCCGGTGCTGTAGCAAGACAGGCAGCCTCACAACCGGCGTGAGGAGCCCAGCGCGGCCGGGATGTCCGACTGCCCTCCTAAGGTGCCCTTCAGCAAGTCACCGTCCCTCCAGCGCCTGCTCCCCCCTCGCACAAGGAGAAAACATATTTTTCCCGGCTCTGCTCAGCCCCTAAGCCCGCGCCCCCCGGTGCCGCCGGCGCCCGGCACCCCGGCGCTGGGAGACCCCTCCCTGGAGCACCCCGGGGGGACGCGGGGCAGCGCTCAGCACCCCACCCCCCCCCACCCATCCCCGTTCTTGCGCGTTTTCCAGCCCCGCTCCTCCCATCGCGGCCCCGGCGGCGAACATCCCCGGGCCGGGCGGTCCCTGCCCCGCCGCCCGGGTGGGACCAGCCCGCGGCTCGGCGGGGAGGAGCCGGTAGAAGGAAGGGTGGGGGTGCTGGTGTGGGGGGGGAGGGAGGCAGGGAGGGGTGGGGGGGTGGGGGACCGGCTGGGCGGCGGCTGGCCGGCTGCCCCCGGAGGGCCGCCCCCGCCCCGCCGCCGGGATTTACCCGCCGCCGGGGCCGCCCCCGCCGCAATCCCTCCGTACGGCGGCGGCGGCGGCGGCCCGTTCCCGGAGGCGCTTCCTTCCTGCGGCGGGCGGCGGGGAGGGCCGCGGCGTCTATAAATCGGGCGGGAGGGCGGCGGCGGGATGCCAGAGATTTGCGGCGCCGGCCGGCCCCTCCGCCGCCCGCCATGCGGCGGCTCCTGCTGCCGCTGCTGCTGGGGCTGGGCATCGCCGGGGAGCCGGAGCCCGCAGCCCCCTCGGGAGCCCAGTGCTTGGAGCACGACTGCTTCGGGATCTTCTGGGCGGCGAGATCCTTCGAGGAGGCGAGCGCGGTGTGCCGGCGGGGCGGCGGGCACCTCATGACCGTCCGATCCACCGTCGGGGAAGACGCCATCGCCGTCCTGCTGCAGAACCGCAGCGGGTGGCTGTGGCTGGGGCTGCGGCTCCGCCTGCCCTGCACCCAGCCGGCCCAGCGCCTCCGCGGCTTCCAGTGGGTCACCGGCGACGGCCACACCGATTACTCCAACTGGGCGTCGTCGAGGCAGCAGTGCGGGGAGATCTGCGTGGCCGTGTCGCGGGAGCTGCGCTGGGAGGAGCGGCTCTGCAAAGCGCCGGCCGACGGCTTCTTCTGCGAGTACAACTACGAGGGCAGCTGCCCGCGGCTCTCCGCCGACGAGGGGCTGCTCGTCACCTACGCCACCCCCTTCGGGGCCCGCGGTGGGGACTTTCTGGTGTTGCCGCCCCGCAGCACCGCCGTCGTCCCGTCGATGGGGCTGGAGTTGCGCTGCGATGAGGAAAACGGGGGGCTGCGCTGGCGTCGCGCCGCCCCGGGAGCCTGGCCCTGCCGCCTGGCTAACGGGGGATGCGAGGGGGACTGCCGAGAAGAAGGCGGCGAGCCACGCTGCTCCTGCCCCGACGGTAAGCTGCTGGATGCCGACGGCCGCAGCTGCAGGTCGCCCTGCGCCGGTGCGCCCTGCCAGCATCACTGCATCGTCACCGGTACCACCTTCTTCTGCATGTGCGAGTTGGGCTACCGGCTGGCCGCTGACGGCAGCAGCTGCGAGGACAACGACGACTGCGCCTTGGTGCCGGCGCTGTGCGAACAGATCTGCGTCAACACCGAGGGCGGCTTCGAGTGCCGATGCCACCACGGCTACGAGATGGTAGAGGGGCATTGCCGGCCCGTCTCCCGCTGCTACGAGGCGCCCTGCGAGCAGCAGTGCGAGGACGTGCCCGGTGGGTACCGTTGCAGCTGCTTCCCCGGCTACACCATCGACTCGCAGGTGCCCAGCCGCTGCGTGCTGCACTGCAACCGCAGCCAGTGCCCGGCCCAGTGCGACCCCCACAGCCAGTCCTGCGAGTGCCCCGAGGGCTTCTTGCTGGATGACGAAGGTGGCGAAGGCAGGAAGGTCTGCGTGGACATTGATGAGTGCGAGATGAACTATTGTGAACACAACTGCACCAACCACCCTGGCAGCTACGAGTGCCACTGCCACGATGGCTACCAGCTCCTCAAACAGAACCACTGCACCAAAATCCTTGAGGAGGACGGGGATGGAGAATACTCGGGGGATTTCAGGCCTGGACCCCAGACACCCATCCCCAGCCGGACCCCACCGAAGGCAGAGCACCTCCACCCCGGCGTGCTGGTGGGCATTGCCATGGGCGTCCTCTCTGTGGCCCTGGCCCTGCTGGCCCTGGGGTATCACCTGGCAAAGAAGCGCTGCAGAACCCCCACCACCATGGATTACAAGTGCAGCGGCCCCCACGAAAAGGAGATGGGACTTCAGCCGGTCGCCTCGGGGTGTGCCACCTCTGGCCAGAAACTGTAGGGAGACCGGGCAGGACAGAGAGAGGGAGGTGGATGGACCTAGGTAACATTTACTCCCCCCCCCCCCAGTCCTCCCCAATTTTTTAATGATAAAGAGAATTTGGGAAAAGCTGTGATCACCCCCACATCCAAAAATACTCACTGCTTTCCAGCCGGCTCTTGCGATACTCGCGCCAGTGAGCGGGGAAGGTGGAAGGCATGGAGCACCGCACCGTTTCTGCTCCCTTCGCAGGCAGCGGCGGGCGCTCGCCTTTCCTCTTCCCCAGCCAGCAGCTGGGGGGGCTTCAAGGAAAACCTGTATTTGTGTCTCCATCTGGAACTGACGGTTTAAATCCACATCGATGCGGGGCGAGAGCACACGTGCCGCGGCCGGCTGAGTCGACACGGACCGTGGAAGGTCGTCTGACCCCAGTTTCCCCTCTCCTCAGCCAGGAAGCGTGCCGCTGGGCTGGACGTGATGGTTCTCCCAGGGTGATGAGGAGCTGGGGTGCTCCTGCCTTTATCTGGGTTCGGTTTAGTTTTTTTTAAACTGGTGGGTGATGGAAGAAGGAGCGAAGATCTTGTGGTCAGCACTTTGCCTTGCTTCTCTGCCCCCCTCTGCCTCATCGGCAGAAATCTCAGTTTTTGTTCCCCCCCCATCTTTTGCCTCTTACCGCTGGCAGCTGAGCACTTTTCACCCTAAATCACTAGCAACAGTGGGGACCCTGCTGGGCTTCACCGTGTGAGGGCTGAAATGCCTGATTTCTATTCCCTCTTACTGTTTTGGGGCTTTTTTTTCGGGGGTGCAGAGGTTAAATGGGGATACTGAGACTGGCAGGGTAATTTTTCCTGTGGTTAGAAAGGTTGTTTGCAGCACCAGGGAGCCTCGTGCTCCCCACCCAGTTTATTCAGTGACTTTCTGTTGCTGCTGGGTTGAACTCTTTGGGTTTTTTTGTTTTGTTTTTTTTTTTTTTTTTTACCAACCTTAAACCGAACCCTCCTGTCCACAGGGTTTTTTTCCAGTTTTTCCTTTAGTCTTGCCCAGATCCCGGCCGAGAGCTGAATCTAATCCATGTTGAAGCTCACGGCAAAACTTTCCTGGGGGTCAGGATCCAGCCCGCTGCTTGCTTCCCAGCCATCGGCTTGTTGGGGGGGAGATCTGGGAAACTGTTTTATGCATTTTTCCAGCTCCATCGTTCAGCGGGGAGACAAGGGGCAGCTCTGCAAAGCCAGCGTGCTGCCAGGGCTGGGGGCGGGGGTCCTGCTCCGGCAGCTGCAGTGGGGTGAAGCCGGCGGCTGTTGGTGCAGCCACGGGGCGAGCGGCGGAGCGGGTGCTGACAGCTTTATGCCCGTGAAATATCAGCCTGCAGCAGCGCTTAGCCTTCCCGCAGGAAGTTTTGCAAGCCTGGGGTTAGAGCTCGGGAGGGCTGGAGGCTGCAGAGGGGCTGCAGAGCTCCGGGGGGTTGGGTCCCCCCGCATCCCCCCTTATGTGATAAGCGAGCTTGCCTTCACGCAGCGTTTCCCCCTCCTGATATGATAGAGCTATGTTGCAGCCTCCAAGGAAAAGGAAAATATATGCGTTGTATGAACTGTAGCTTTCCTACTGTAAATGGTTCAACCCACTGTTTTATACACCCGGCACATTTGTAAATACTTATTTATTTATTGGAAATATACCCTACGCAATGCACAATCACATGGTGATTTTGTGTGTAGACCAATAAAGCTTTTACAGTCTGGTTTATAGAAAGCTGCTAATGAAATATTCTTTCTCCCCTTCCCTAAAATGACTGGTTTCCCTTGCTGAGCATCGCCCCGTCTCGCAGCCAGAGCTCCAGAAGTCACAAACCCAGCTGGAACAAAAAAGAGGAGCTGTGGGCTCTTAGCGGAGCATCAGGCTGCAAACATGCCCTGCTGGTTATTTCACCACTGTGATTAAAATAGAAGGAATGAGCCATAAATAATGGAGAACAAGAATAACATTAAAAGGACAAAGTTAAAACCAAATAAGCTGGAAATGGCTAATTTAATGCTACCTCAGTGCAGCCAAGCCGGTACAGCCCCTTCAGCTCAATTTTCTAGGGGGATGTGTTTCAAGTACCACCAGAGTTGATGTTTACCTGTGGCAAAGAGAGCGGGATTTGGTTCTCCTTGTGGAAAATACCATTTTGGTCCTGTGTGCGCTAAAATCCCTTTGCCTGGGAATTTTTTATTGGCGGGAGGGAGGTTTATTGGTGGGACCCAGGTTTTCTCCTTCCCCCATTAGCTGAAGGGGAGTTTGGGGCTCTCTGGCACCTGCCAAGGCTCAGTTTGTCACATCTCAAGCTCTGATCTCGGTTGTTCAGAAACTCCCCCTTTTTTCATGTAAGAGGAACCCGAAGGGGTCAAACCGACCCTGTGCTCCCAATGCCCTGCAGAGCTGATGCAGAAGTCCGGTCCGGTCCTGGCCCCTCGTCCTGCTATAGACGTAGAGGGGCTGATGGGCTTTGGGACTTTTCTCTGTCTTTCGAAGCGTGTTTTGGGAAGGAACGGGAAATCTGTGTTTTATTATTGGGGGGGGGGGGGCACCCGCCCCGTGGCTACAGTCACTGTTCACTAATGCGTTTTGAAATCCTCATCACCACCGGTCCCAGCGGAGGCCCCTCGGTGCCAAAGGTAACAGCAATAATTACTCAGTCGACGTAATTAACTGTATCACGGGCCAGTCTTATGGCTTTTTATTTTGTCGAACTGCACGGCACAAGCGAGGACCGGCGGTGTGGGGCATGGCAGTCTTCCCCCTCTCCGGCCGGGGTCCCCTTTGCCCGGTGGAGACGCCCGTCTGGGGGCCAGGGAGGCGTGAGGCCACCCTAGAAGGTGGTGGTCTTTGCGAGGAGGGGTCCAGGCTTGCAGCAGGGCTCGGGGTGCACTGGCTCCTGCTGGCAGGGCAGGGGTGGGCACATGCAGCCCTTGCCTTTGTCGTCACCCCGAGGAGGGGCACAGTAGTCGAGGGGCTCTTCCTCCTCCTCCTCCTCCTCGGTGGCTCCCTCCCTACCGTGGCAGCAGCAGAGGCTGGCGTCGAGGCAGCGGCGCAGCACGCCGTGGAAGGAGTGCCGGAAATTTTCGGAGAGGAAGCCGTAGAGGATGGGGTTGGCACAGCTGTTGGAATAGCTGAGGATGAGGGAGGCGTTGTTGACGGTGGCATCCAGGCGGCCGGGCAGCAGGAGGTTGACCAGCTGCACCACGTAGAAGGGCATCCAGCAGACCACGAACATGGCGACCACCATCAGCACCAGGCGCGTCAGCTTGCCCTCGGAGCGCCGGCGCTGCTGCCAGCCCACCCGCTGCGCCACCGCCCGCATCTTGCCCACGATCAGCAGGTAGCACAGCCCCATGGCCAGCACCGGCAGCAGGAAGCCCAGCAAGGTGGTGTAGACCACAAAAGCTGCTGACCAGGCTGGGCTCGGCCACAGGAGGTTGCAGGCCACTGCTTGGCCATCGCGGGTGGTTGCCGTACCGGCGAAGATGGGGATGGGTGAGGCCACCAGCAAGGAGAGGAGCCACACGCCCCCGTTGACCATCTTGGCCACCCGAGGGCGGCGGTAGGTGGCTGCCCGCAGCGGGTGCACCACTGCGATGTAGCGGTCCAGGCTGAGGACGGTCAAGCAGAAGACGCTGGTGAACATGTTGAGCCCGTCGACGCCCAGCACGGTGCGGCACAGGGCCCGGCCGAAGGGCCAGTGGTGCAGGGCGGCCGACGTGGCCACGAAGGGGATGCTGAGCATGAAGAGTTCGTCGGCGATGGCCAGGTTGAGCAGGTAGATGTTGGTGGCCGTCTTCATCTTGGCGTAGCGCAGGATGACAAAGATCACCAGGGAGTTGCCCAGCAGCCCCAGCAGGCACACCAGGGCGTAGATGCACTGGATCACCACCATGCCCGCGATTTCGCCCGCCCTGCCGCCCCACTCCGCCTGCCCCTGCTGCCGGCCGGCCTCTCCCGTGGCCGCGCTGGTGTTGGGGGGCATCTCAGAGGCGGCCCAGCTGGATACGGTCCAGAGGGGCACGCCGGCTGCCTGGGCCCCTGCTGGGAGCTGCTCGGCGTCGGCACTCATGCTGGGAGGTGGTCCATGGGTGGGACACTGCTGGGGACGGGTGCCAGCCTGCAGGCAGGGCACGGGCAGAGAGAGAAGGGGGTGAGAGCTGCGGTACGTGGTGGATGCAAAGCATGCTCCCCTCCCTTCCCCCTCAGGTCATGGCCACGTGCTTTGGGCAGCCTGTGGCCCCCCTGCTCCCTCCACCCGCCCCACACCCCCCGCTGCTCGGGGCACCTTCACATCACTCCTCAGTGTGGCAGCATCCCTCCCCAGGCCGGAGCATCCCATCTGGGGTCTCGGGGGCTGTCGGCGTGGGGTGTGCGTTAACCGTGCGTGGGGGGACCTCGGCTGCCAGTGGCAAACTGGTGGCATGACCTGGGAATGGATGCTGCCATCCGCCTTAACAAACCTCTAAAAATCTCAATGGTTTCATTAACCCCTGCGGGGGAAGCAAACGGAGAAACCGAGCTGGAGATATTTTACCTCTCAATCCTCCAGGGATTGAAAAAGCCTCCCGCCTCCCTCCCGGGGGGCAGAAGCAGGCGCTGGGAGCTGCTCCGGTGGGATCCGCGGGCTACGGGCAATGCAAAGTCCTGCTTGACCTGAATCAGATGACCAGAAGGATCCGGACCTTTTAAAGTGAAAGATGGACCACGCTTGCCGGATGGGAATACAGGCTATTCTAGCTCACCCCCCTCCCATCACCTATGCCACGAAAATCAGCTTTCCCATTAAAAAATAATCCAAGTTTCTGATTTACGCTCTCCGATTGAAAATAAAGCAGCAGACGTACCCTTCCCCCTTCTCTCCTAGGTGTGGGGTGTTCTGCTGGCTGCGGCCTCGGCGAGGGGGGACCCCATCCCGCGGGGCTCTGCCGGCGCTGAGCCCTCCTGCCGCCCGGGCCGGTGGCGCGGCCGGCCCCCGGTGCTGCGGGCACTGCGGCGGGCGGGCTGCTGCAGTCCGGGGCGGGAGGGACCGGCCCCCCCCGCGCACCCCGCTTTCGCATCCCCTTCGCACCGGCGGGTCCCTCCGGGGGCCGGGAGGCGGGAGCGGGGGGGGGTCTCCCCGCCCGGGCAAGGCAGGCGATGGAGGCAGGTTGCCCTGGCGACTGCCGGCAGCCCGCCCCCGGCGCTCGCTCCCGCATCCCTGCCGCGCATCCCCGCAATCCGCCCCCCACCCCCCCGCCCAGCCCTTCCCTGCCAGCCCCCCCGCCCGCTGCAAGGCGGGGGGATGCGGGCAGAGACACCCCCACGCACACTTCCTTGGCAGGAGAGGGGCATCCCGCAGCACCGGGCCTCCCAAACCTGGGGCGAGGACCAGCCCGAGCCGGGCCCCGAAACCGGTTATGCACCAAAAATCTCCCTTCAAATCAAAGCCTACACTGAATTTCGTGGTGCAATGAGCAAAATGGGCCAGAGACTGCATTTATTTATTTATTCATTCATTTTTTTAATTTTTATTAAGCAATGGTTGTGTTTGGGTTTGGTTTTTTTTCTGGTGAGAGGGATCCAAGACATCTTTGTGCCACGAAATCACCGGCAGCAGCGGCTCAGCTCAGTGATGGCCCAGGTCTGGGGCAGGGAGGGCTAATTCTGTTTGTCTGTGGGGCTGGGGACTTTCTCACGGTGCAGCCCTAACCCTACGCTCTGTCGCTCCCTCCCGGTCCGGGCCATCAAGTCATGGAGCAAAGGGCCTTGGTTTTTTTTTGGGTTGGCCGCACCTCGTGCTCCCAAGTCGCCGTGTTGGGTGAGCGCCTGTGGGTCGTGGAGGGTTTGGGACGTCAGGGGTGAGCTGTGAGCCGACAGCGAGGAGCGGGCTCTCACCACCTGGGTGGGAATACAGATAAATACATATATTATATTACTGAGAACAGGCTTGACGTGCATGGGAAAGCAGGTGCATTTTTCTTCTTGGTGCTTAAATATATGACCATAGTTAATTGTGCAGCTGGCAAAGATGTTTTGGCTATGACATCCCGGCTTAAACCTCAGGGACGTGGAGGAGCACAGAACGTACTGGTACCCGGAGCTGCAGGGACTGTGGCACCAGGAGTGGAGGACCCTGTTTCCCCGACCCCATCTCCGTGGGGTGTTTTACTGGGGGGAAAATGACGCTCGGGTCCGCTGCAATGACACAGAAGTTCCCAGTGTCGGAGGCTGCTGGGCTGGGCGCGGAGGCCCAGGAGGGGCACCGTGCTCCAGGGGTTCCTGTTGCAGGCAGCGACCGGAAAATGTGTAATAAAACAATGAAACCGCCTGCAGATTACACCGACCCCCTCCACCTCCCAGGAGGAACAGGAAACTTTTAAATGCTCTTTTACTGTAAAGGAGGAAACTCCTTCACAGCGAGCAGGACTTTTGCCCACATTGTACTGCTGGTACTAGTCCTTCCATGGAAAAGCTTTGGGTGGGGAGAACCACGGATGAATAATGACTGCTTTGGCTGCAGGGGAAGGGTTTGTGGAGGCTGGTGCCAGGAGAACCTCCTTGTAGGTGGCTGAAGGTGTGCTGACGTGGGGTGGTTTCTTACTGCCCCGGGAAGCACCACTCCAGCAGCTCGGGAGCAGCGCCCCTGCTTGGGGCGATTTCCTAGGGGATCCTGCCCTCAGCGTCTGTAAAAGGTGAGATTTCCAAGGCAAAGTGCTCCCTGTGGCTGGAAGGACAACCAGCAGTAACAGCTTTAAACCCTCTCCTGGTGCTGCCCTCTGTGCCAAGCTAACCGGCCTTTGCCCTCCCGCCATCCTTCCTTCCAAAGCTCACGGAGCTGAGGGACCGGCGGCGGGAGGCTCTTCACTGGGAGTGAATTATTTTAACCAAATTGCCTGAGAAACAAAATCAACCTGCTGTCCCCCAAGTGCAGCTCTCCAGATGGTTAATTTTAAAATAAAACAGATCATTCCCCACCCCCTGAGACAGCATCTTTAAATATTTAAATAGGTTAAAAAAAAAAAAACCCTAACCTCAACACCCACAGCCTGCCATAAGAAAAATCGGCTTTGCCAGGGGAGATCTGAAGCCTTCCCTTATTAGTTTACTGCAAAAACACGACAAACTGGCACACGGATACGTTTTTTGGATGCCAAGTGCCCACTCACCAGAGTCTGCACCCTGTTGCCTCACAGCCGTGTAGACCCGGGTGTGCATCGGGCCCTTTTCCAGGCCCGCCTGACGTGAACGGCATGTAACGGGGGCTGCGTTTTGTTTCCCTCTGACAGTGACCTGCAGTCGCCGCCAGCTCAATATTTGTAAGCCCAAGCCTCGCCCTGCCCTGCCGGGTCTTCCAGCAAAAGGCAGCTGGTGACGGCTTTTTTTTTTTTAATGGCTGAAACAAACAAAAAAAAATCCGCCTTTCCAGAAGAGTTAATAACGGCCAGCGAAAACGCCTTGTTCTTCTCCGACCAAAATGAAAATCCACTGAAGTATAGTGCTGGGCAAATCAGACGGTGGGTTTTTTTCTTTCTTTTAGGTTGGGGTTTTTTTTTTTTAATCTTTTCCTAAAAAAAGAGGAAAATATTTCAAAAAGGAAATTTTTGAAAGGAAAAGTTTCGAAACGGACCAGGCGAAATATTCCAATTTTAAAATTTCTGAAAAATATACTTTAAAATAGGCCCCAGTTATTACCCTGCGGTGCAAAGGGGGTTTCCAGCCCATGCCAGGCTCCGGGGCGTGGCTGGTAAAGCTCCCACCAGGGATGCTGGTCTGGAGGAGCTGCATATAGATGTACCCAGCGGGAACATATACGTGGGCAATACGATGAGGCTGTGTCGAATCAGCCCCATTTCCATTCCTCGGTGTTGATGTAAGCGCTCCTCACGGCGCGGAGCGTACCATTTCCTCCAGTTAATGGTCCCCGGGGCTGATTATCTCGTTACTACCAACTTACATCTGGTTTCTAACCTGATTAGAAGCAAAGACACACCGAGGGCTTTGCAGGGCTAAACCCACCCCGGGAAGGCTCCTCCCGGCTGGGCCAGACCCTGCCGGGGCTGGAGGTCTGCGCTTGGGAGCTGGGGGCTGTTGCTTTGCCGTTACAAAGCGCGACCACTTTGCTGGCGTCCAGGAGCTGCTTTCTCAGCTAAAAATAAGCTAATCCCTGCAGTAAGAGCTGAATTAATTTAAAAACGACGCTGCCAAATGCACATTTTCTTCATTCTTAGCCTTTCAAGCTTGAATATAAAATCTGAATATATCTTTGCTTTGCAGCCTTTAGAATCATAGAATCATTAAAGTTGGAAAAGACCTCCAGGATCAAGTCCAACCGTCAACCCAACGCCACCACGTCTCCTAAACCATGCCCTGAAGTGCCACGTCTACCTTTAGATAGAATCCCCTTCTGGTTTTAGTTACACAGAAGCCAAAAACCTTCGCACACCAAAACCTCTGCTGGGATATTGCGCGGTGGTGAAGGAGGAGCAGGACAGGGAACGCGCGACCCCGCCTGCCCAACTTTAATTTCAGCGTCATGAAATTAACGGTTGCATTGGTTCATGAAACAAGAGCGGTCTCCTAAGAGGGCTGCTCAGCAGAAGACCCCACGCCACCTTCGAGGGCGGCAGTTGCCTCCGAGCGCATGGGCATCCGCGGGGCTCTTGCACCTGAACGCAATTCCAGCGTCACGGCAGGCGGCAGCGGTGGCCACCGCGGCCGGCGAGCGGCTGCCGTGCCGCTTCGGTTTGTGCGTCTTTCTGATCAGAAGGAAAAATATGTCTAAAATTTCAATTAAATACCAATTTTTAAATTTTCCATTAATTTCATCGTTTTAATTTTTTAAAAATCATATAATGAGTGAGTCAATACCATTACCACTGGGGCAGAATAGCCAAGCACAGAAGGAAAAGAGATTTAAAATGAGTTAAACAATATTACAGGATTTTGCTGCTTCCAGTTTTGTGCAGGAGTGGCCGTCGCACTGCACATCCCACCCTTGCCCCTGGGCAAATGTGCGTCCTCTTCAGTTATGACTTCCAAAAAGAGTTGACAGAAAATGAGCTGAAACCAATGAAATTCAAATACAGGTTCTGGGCTCCTGGTTGCGCGATGGTACAGAGTAACACGAGGCTCCTCCTGAAAATCTCCGTCTCTTGCAGAGATGATGTGAGAGGTTTCACGGCCGTGTTGTGAGAACCAGCAGCTCAAGGCAAAGAGCAGCACCAGAAACACCCATGTTTTTCCCTGACTTCAAAGTGCCCATAGCAGCAGCATCACCCACTGCCCTTTGAAGCCGGGGGAGAGGCGTCGTCCCCACCCCGGCATTTGAAATTTGACATTTTAAGTGCTATTGTTACATTTTGCCTGGAAAGCTCTCTTGCAATTAGCTAAATGAAAAGCAAGTGCTTGTCCCAGAGAGAGGCACTCCAAAAAACAACCTGACGCCCTCACCACTGCTGCCCACGGCCGGGGACGCCCCGACGGCCGCGATGCCCGGCTCCGTCTGCATCACGGAGGGGCTCTGGGTACTGGAGAGCAAGTAGGGGAGGATGCGCCTGGCATCGGGCGGGATTCAGGTGTCTCCGGACACGTCCGTGTGTGGCAAAGGTGAATAAAATCATCTCTTGACATCGTGGTTCCTCTCTGCGTTGGAATTTTTTTTGCATATGCTTTCCTCTAACAAATTAAAAGCAATGAAAAAAAAAAATAGGGATTTGCACCAGGCCCTGCCCTGCAGGCCGTTACGGCTGTCTTTCTCACACTTAAAAAATATTGGCTGAAAAATTCAGCCCAGCTCCGTTGCCAGAGGACGGGGCGTCCCACGGCGTGTTACGGGGTGTTTTGCTCTCCTGCAGCACGCGGCCGCCCCTACAAACTGTCTCTGCAAAAAACCACGCGTTTCACGCAAGTGACCGCAGAGTTCGTGGAGATGCGGCCAGTTTCTGCAGGGCTGGGGATTTCCTGGCAGAGCACATGTATCCTCTGTTACGGAAAGCAGATAGCAGCGGGGATGCCACACCTTCGGGGGAGCTCAGCGAGCTGTACCGACACCGGCAACAGCCCGTGCCCTTGGGGAGCCCCGTCCTCGCCCAGGGCAGAGCCGAGCAGGGGCGGCGGTGGCTGGCGCGGCGCTGCCCCTCTCCTGCCTTCTCCTTCATAATGCAAACATCTTGCACGTCCACTGACAGTTCTTGCATTTTCATAAAAACCCTTCGTTTCCAGTGACCGCGCTGCAACACCAGAGCTTTTTCAAAGTAAGCAAATCCTCCCCTGCGCGTGAAACCCCCCCGCCCCATGAGATCCCCCCCAACCCTCGCTGGGCTACTCACTGCAAATATTCTGATGGGTTTTTGTCTGTCCTTGGGGGCCAAGTTACACCCCCAGGCAAACACCCCCCGGTACCCCAGGCAAAGCGAGATCCGAGTCCCCCTGTGCGGAGTAACATGTCTTATGCAAAACCAGGGAAGGAAGCGTTACTGGGGTCCCAAAAAACCTGCTTAATTTCCCAGGTACAGCAAATAAAACTGATTCTTGACACCACATTTTGGTACCCCCAGGGGTGGGATGATTTCCCCACCATGTTTTCCACCGCATCCCGAGATGCCTGGCAGCGCCCAGTCCCTCGGGCAGGGAAAGGTCTGACCCCGGGGAGGGGAGGGGGTGTTGCAATAGATTTTTGAACATGTTTGCTCGCAGAAGTCGGCAGCACGTGACTTACGGCTGTGTCCCCCCCCCGGGAGGATGTCACCCCCACCCTTCCCTTTGGGATCAGGGCTGAGGCACCAGATGGGATGCTCCTCCCGGCCGCCCCGCTGCCAGCACCTGGCTCCTTCCCGCCCCGGGCCCCGCGGGGACCTGCGAGCCCCCGACCTGCCGCAGCATCCCGCAGCGCCGCGGGAAAGGCTTCGGATCTTAAATAAGGCTTTGGCTTTTATGGATGGAGCCGGGTCTTGGCCCATGGCTCTGCAGCCCAGTCGGGGAGCGGCAACAAGGGGCAGAGGCAGGCAGCAGGCAGAGATGTAGCTGCAGGATTCCCAGAAGCCGGCTGCCTCCAAGCTGTCTGCCAGAGTAACCAAGAGGGGAAAGATGGGAGAAGCAGACACCGGAGCGATGCTGAGCTCGGGGGCGTCCCTCGGAGTCCCACCACCATCAGGAGGCGGGGGTGCGTTTGTCAGGCGGTTTGGGAAAGGCAGCCTGGGCCCTGACTGATAGATTGGGCAGCACCAAAGGCAGCCTTCGTGCCCGCAGCCCTTCCCCTCCCTGGCAGCCCCTTGCAGCAGGCAGACGGTCCCGCCGGGGGATGCGCTGGGAGCGCCGGGGCAGGGAGGTGCACGGTGGGCGGCTGCTGGTGTGTAAACACTCGGGGAGCGCCCTGGCAGGGTCCCCCCTGTCCCGAAAGCTGGGAGATGACAGATGCCACATCCTGCCTTTGTTCGCAGTAGGCGGAGGGGCTGGGAGACGCCGATAGCATCGCCCCAGCTCCCCCAGCCCTGCGAGAGCCGGCCTCCGTAGCGAGAAAAGGATCTTTACTTTTTTTTCTCTGGGTTATCTCAGGAAATCGGGCAGGGGACACACGTCGGAGGTTCATCCCGAGCGCACAAGCACAAAAAGGGGAGGTTTTGCCTTGCCTGTGCGGGCAGCGCAGGCTGGGAGGTGGGTGCTGGGGGGGTCCCTGCCCAAGGGCAGCATGTTTTGTGTGCACCTGCTTTCCTGCCCCAGCCTCTGCGCTGAAAACATCGTCAAGGTATTATTTTAATGGCAGCTTGGGTTTTGGTGGTGGGGAACTGCAAATCTTGTTTCAGTGCTGCTCCTGATCTGAATAACTGCTTGAGTGATATACCAAAAGGAAGTCTGGCACTTTCTAATGACAACTGTTAACCACTCAGAGGGAAAATGTAGAGGAGAAGTCCCTTTTTCAGCAAAAAGAGAGTGCCTTTTACTCTGAAAAAGCATTCACTTTCATACAAGGTGGGGCCTCTGAAAAGAAAAGCCACTGAAACTTCCTTTGCCTGTTGATGCCCGAGTTTCAGGGTCTTGAGTCTGGCTAGAAGTTTAAGTTGTTCTCAAATTTAAGTTGAGCATCAGAGGGTTTAATGTATTGCCTTAAACGCTTCCCATTTATAAATGGCCTTTTTAATTTCTGTAGGATGTGAAAGCGGGGGGCTCTGAGCACCTTTGCTTGCTGGAGACACCCAAACCACTGCAGTAGGTGACATACAGAAATGTGGGGTACCGGAGTAGGAAAGGCGGGGAGACAGTGTGATGGAAGCCTGGAAAGAGTCCTTTAAACCACAGAAATTAAACCCTGGGCCAAAAGCAGGTGCTAAACATCTCATGGTTTTGCCGGGTTATGTTTGGTCATGTATGTGAGCAGAAGTGTAAGGGATGGAGGTCAGCTGGAAACGGGGTACCGCTGTCTCAGCAGCAGCTCATCTTTCTCCCTGGGAGGGGAAGGTGATTTGAGAGGCAAAACACTTGCATTCACATTGTGCTGCGGGTTGCAAGCGGCTCAGCAGCAGCGCCTCGCGCTCCCGAAGAGAGCTGGTGCTTGGGATGGGGCCCCTCCACACGGCCAAGGGTTGCGAAATGGGAGGAGGAGGCTCAAAACCCTGCCTGCGAGATGGCCGAGCTGCCCAGGGTGCGATGTGGTTGCGGGGGGCTGAAGGCTTGGCGTTGGGAGCGGGGAGGAAACCAGCGTCACTCTGGCCGTGAGTGATCTGACGGTCTGCCGGGGGGAGCACAGGGAGCCTGGATGGCAGAGGATGTTATTCCATGTAGGGGAGGGGGGCCTCCATCGGCTTTTTAGGAAAAAAAAAAAAAAAAAAAAAGAAAAACTGATTTTCCTGATATTGTTTTGCACCTTTAAAGGAAATTCCAGAACTGGGAACCTTCAGGGAAACAATGAGCGGGGCTGGGGGTGAAGGTGGGCTGCCCCAGGTTGGTGTGGCCTCCTGCAGCCAGAGCAGGTCCCCACGTCCCCGCTCCAGCCCTTTTGGACACGGTCAGGGGGTCTGCCAGGACCCCCCCGTGACTGTGGATGCAGAAGGGGTGGCTGCACAAGATCCACACTGCCGGGGTCCCACTGCCCACACCCCCAGAGACCCACACCCCCAGAGACCCACACTGCTGGGGTCCCACTGCCCGCACCCCCAGAGACCCGCACCCCCAGAGACCCGCACCCCCAGGGACCCACACTGCTGGGGTCCCACTGCCCGCACCCCCAGAGACCCACACCCCCAGAGACCCACACTGCTGGGGTCCCACTGCCCGCACCCCCAGAGACCCACACCCCCAGAGACCTGCACCCCCAGAGACCCACACTGCTGGGGTCCCACTGCCCGCACCCACGCAGACCTGCACCCCCAGAGACCCACACTGCTGGGGTCCCACTGCCCGCACCCCCAGAGACCCGCACCCCCAGGGACCCACACTGCTGGGGTCCCACTGCCCGCACCCCCAGAGACCCGCACCCCCAGGGACCCACACTGCTGGGGTCCCACTGCCCGCACCCCCAGAGACCCACACCCCCAGAGACCCACACTGCTGGGGTCCCACTGCCCGCACCCCCAGAGACCCACACCCCCAGAGACCTGCACCCCCAGAGACCCACACTGCTGGGGTCCCACTGCCCGCACCCACGCAGACCTGCACCCCCAGAGACCCACACTGCTGGGGTCCCACTGCCCGCACCCCCAGAGACCCGCACCCCCAGGGACCCACACTGCTGGGGTCCCACTGCCCGCACCCCCAGAGACCCGCACCCCCAGGGACCCACACTGCTGGGGTCCCACTGCCTGCACCCCCAGAGACCCGCACCCCCAGGGACCCGCACTGCTGGGGTCCCACTGCCCGCACCCCCAGAGACCCACACCCCCAGAGACCTGCAGCCCCAGGGACCCACACTGCTGGGGTCCCACTGCCCGCACCCCCAGAGACCCACACCCCCAGAGACCTGCACCCCCAGGGACCCACACTGCTGGGGTCCCACTGCCCGCACCCCCAGAGACCCGCACCCCCAGGGACCCACACTGCCGGGGTCCCACTGCCCGCACCCCCAGAGACCCGCACCCCCAGGGACCCGCACTGCCGGGGTCCCACTGCCCGCACCCCCAGAGACCCGCACGCCCAGGGACCCGCACTGCCGGGGTCCCACTGCCCGCACCCCCAGAGACCCGCACGCCCAGGGACCCACACTGCCGGGGTCCCACTGCCCGCACCCCCAGAGACCCGCACCCCCAGGGACCCGCACTGCCGGGGTCCCACTGCCCGCACTGGGTGCAGGGCTTGTTTTTTGCTTCACAATTTCCTGCAACCTTGCTTTTTCAGAAAAACACCCAAATTCCAGTGCAAGCACGACACGTTGGGATGCTCCCTGGTGCTTCATGCACAGAAGTGTCTTTTTTTCAGAAGGTCCTATATTTACAAATACAGGCTGGGTGGAGAATGGGCTGAGAGCAGCCTTGAGGAGAAGGACGTGGGGGTGTTGGTTGATGAGAAGCTCAACATGACCCAGCGATGTTCGCCTGCAGCCAGCCGTGCCCGGGGCGGCATCCCCAGCGGCGCGGGCAGCGGGGCGAGGGAGGGGGTCCTGCCCCTCTGCCCCGCTCTGGTGAGACCCCGCTGCGGCGCCGCCTCCAGCTCGGGGCCCCTCAGCACGAGAAGCACATGGATCTGCTGGAGCAAGTCCAGAGGAGGCTGCGAAGATGGTCCGAGGGCTGGAGCACCTCCCCTATGAAGCCAGGCTGAGAGCGTTGGGCTTGTACAGCCTGGAGAAGAGAAGGCTGCGGGGAGACCTTATTGCGGCCTTTCAGTACCTGAAGGGACCAAGAAAAAAGCTGGAGAGGGACTTTTTGCAAGGACATGTAGTGACAGGACAAGGGGTAAAGACTTTAAACTGAAAGAGGGTAGATTTAGGTTAGATATAAGGACAAAATTCTTCACTCTGAGGGTGGTGAGGCACTGGAACAGGTTGCCCAGAGAAGCTGCGGGTGCCCCAACCCTGAAGTGTTCAAGGCCAGGCTTTGAGCAACCTGGACTAGTGGAGTGTGTCCCCGCCCATGGCAGGGAGGCTGGAACTAGGTGATCTTTAAGGTCCCTTCCAGCCCAAACCATTCTATGATTCTATATTTCTATGATTCTGATTTCAGCCTCGCTGCAAGTGTTTCTGCTGCAGGGGTTAACCACTGAGGCACGAGTTTTAAGAAAAAATAATTATTTCTCTCTGCTCCTTCCCTGAAATAACAAAGGCGGCTGTTATTTTCAGTGCTCTAAGTTTCCTGGGGAGCACAGCTCTCCCCTCTTAGCAGCAGCCACACTCTGCATCCCTGTGGATGGGGCCGTGCTTGCTTAATGATGCTTCAGCCCAGGCAACCGATGCTATCGCTGGAGAAAAGCAACAGTGCGCTGAGCCAGAGCGACCCGAGCAAGGCAGAGATCCCGCTGGATCCCGCAGCTCCCCTCTCCCGTGGCATGTGAACGGCACCCCACCGCACAAAGGGGGGCTGCTGCGATTTGCAGGGGGGTTGAGTGCTCTGGTTGCAGCAGCCGCGGTAATTCGGCGTCGCGGAGGTGCCTGCTGGCATGCAGAGGTCTCCTCCGTCGCGGTGGCCACGGGTGATGCGTTGGGGTGTAATTGTCAATGACATTGGATCCATCAGCGCTGAGGTCCGTGGGCTGGATGAAGACAGGCCCAGCTACTCCCCATCCTTAATATGTTTGTTAAGACGTGTTGGAAAGATGTTTTTCCCTTCCTCTGGTCTCCCCATTGCATTTCCTTTCCCTCTGCTGAGACGCAAGTGTTACATTCCCAGCTTAGCAAAACAGGGTTCGGTGTCAAATGCTTCATTTCAGGTTTTTGTGAGGAGCCAGTTCATTTGCAAATCACCAGCTGGAAGTTATTAGGCCCTTAAAACAAAATAAATTACTACAAAATTGTGCCTCCCTGCAGTTGGTCTGCTATTAATTTGTGCTGAGGGCTGGAGCCAGCTAAACCCCAGCCTGCTGGCTTCCTTCTTCCCCTCTGGCATCTTTCTGCGCGAAGGAAAGGGCAGCGAGGTGGAGGGTGCAGGGAGGTGCTGAGAGTTCAGGTGCCCGGCTCTCCGTCGGCGCTGGGTCCACCCAACGGTAGCTGCTTTATTCCTTGCTTTGTGCTGAAAAGCAGCGTGCTTTAGGAAGCAGCGAGGACTTGCTGGTAGGAAAAATAAGCATAAAAAATGGAGAAAAAATGGGATAAATAGATTTTTTAATTATTCTTTTTTTTTTTATCTTTCATGTTCAAAGAGGCCCAGGCCGATTCGCTCCCCGGAGCTGCAGCCCGGTGCCGGTGCTCGCTCCCCGCAGCAGGGCATCGCCCCGCACAGCCGTGCTCGTGCGTCCCGGGGGCTGCGCAGGCACGCGGCCGAGCCCTGCCCCTCCGCCCGGCGCGGCCCCGGCCCTTATCCCAACTGCCGGGATATTGCGATAGCAGCGCGAGCGCCAGCAGCCTTATGGCAGGCGTCATTTCATCCCGCTGACAGTGGAGATGGGGTGTTTTAGGTCAGAAATGGGCGGCAGAGTCCCTCCTTTTGCTCTTTCTCAGGGCCAGGCAAGCTTTAGCAGGCTGGGATGAATGCCTCCAGTGCTAGAGCATCTCCCCAGGGCTCACCCTGGCCCAGTGACGGAGGTTTCTCCCAAGCAATGACCTCAAGGCTTTGGTCCCTTCTGTGACCTGCAGAGCTAGAACGAGCCCTCGCTTTTCCGTACAAACTCCGGATTGCTTTTGGTTGTCCTTTCCGCTGAAGCATACCTCTGGCATAATCCGGGAGTCTCCCCCACCAGCCCGGGACCACAAGCTCCCAGAGGTGCGGGGCACGGCGGTGCCTTGCACGAGAGCTGGTTTGGGGCCAGAGAAGGTGCGTGCCTGGCTGCTCACATCCTGACTCCGCGGCGGCAGGCTCCCTCCCTGCCTTCACCCCCCGGCTCCCCGCTGCCCTGTCCCTCCTCTGTGTCTGCAGGGATGTCATTTAAAGGTAACGACCTGCTTTTGCCGAGAGAGCTGGGGATTTCCCCCGCCAAGCTCTGCTTCCCTTGCTGTCCCAAACGCAGCCTGACCTTGCCCACGAGCACCGACAGGTGCCACGGCTGGTTCAGAGCATCTTGGTACCACCCTGAGACTTCTCTTCAAAGTGATGCTCTGCATCTGGGTGCTATGTTAAGGGGGAAGGATGCTCACCATGATTTCTTGCTGGGAAGCGGCGTTGGAGCATCGAACAGAGCACGGCTGGAGCCGTGGCCTCCGTCCCTGTCTGCAACGCTGCTGCCCGTGAGGAACTGGAGCTGTGGGTTAATTCATCCTTTTGTGACAGAGCCAGGGGAGCATTTGTCTTTTCCCTGAATCAGTTGGGAATGAGTTTGTCTGGGAAGCCCTGAAGACGTTTTCTAACATTGGGAAAATTCCCTAAAATAAGTAGTCAGGGAATGACCCTGGAATAACTGCATTGGTACCAGTCTGTGCTACGGGCGACTCCGGCTTGCAGCAGGTTCCCAAGCCGGGGCAGCCCCTGCTTCTCCCCACGGAGCAGCTTTTCTCAGCATGGGGCTTCTGCCCAAGGACAGGAGCCAGGAGCTGCTCCTCTCCTCCCAGTTGCACTCCAGCACCCCACCTTTGCTGCGAAAGCGTGGTAATAAAACGTGAATCTCTTCCTTTTGTGGCTGCAAAGAAAGCCCAGGGAGGGCCTGCCGAACCGGCGGTGCCCAGGCTAACGATGGGCCCTGTTAAAAGCCTCAAAGTCCAGGTCATAAAGTCTTCCTTGGCACCTAAATACCACCAGGATCCAAATTTCACTAATTGTTTATTGTTGGCCAGTACACTGGTTTTTAAGTGAATAAACTGTTTACAAAAGTATTTCCTAGAGCTGTCCCTGTTGCACCCGTGTCCTTGCCCTTCCCATATTTCCCTCAGCAGCGGATCCAATTTCTTTCTTTTCATGCTGAGTTTGCTCAGAATTACAAAGAAATAAATAAGCCCTAGTGATTTGTATGACCTCCTCCTGAAATGCTGATTCGGACAGTTGGTTTCAGTTCATTTTAACATCCCCCCAACTCGAAAGACTGAAGCGAACATGCCTTTGCCCTGCCTGTCCTCTCTGTCAGAGCTGGAGGGACCACAGAAAATCACATCCCTCCTTTCAGGTGGGGGATCGCAGCAAACCCCCAGCCTGCCACCCCACGCGGGGCTCTCCGGGGGGATGCTGCGGGGGCTGCAAACCATTTTCTCCCTCCCAGAACAAACCCCAGATCATCCCCACAGTCACATTTGTAGGAAGAGGGTTTGAACCCAAAGGTAGCAGAAAAGCAGCACGAGTTATTCTGTGTCAAAAAAAGAAGAAATAAAAAACCACCCCTGCTTGTATTTCAGCTTTCTGACAGCATTTACGCCTTCCCAGCCAAACTGGAAAGCAAACAAACCCAGGGTTCAATGACTCAAAAAATGCTTGATTTGCTGAACAGGGCAAAGTACCTTCCTCTAGCTGGAGGGAGGCGGGGGGAGCTGGACGGGACCCAGGGCAGCCCTCCCTCCCAAATAGTTTAAGTTATCAAAAAGCCTGAAAAATTTCAGCTGAATCAGAACAGTTCCTGGCAGTCAGTAAGACGTTTCTCATAAGTAAAACATCCTGGTGCAAACATGTCGCATCAGCTCCGCTGCCAGCGCAGTTCACGGGACCGTGACACGACCCCCCCCCTCCCCCGGTCACATCCCCCCCTTTCTGTCCCCTCTGGGGAAGGCGCTGCTGCGGGACGGGGATGCTGAGCCCCTTGCCCGGGCCGCTCCCCATCACCAACACCCTTCCCGGCCCCCCTGGCCAGCACACCTCCCTCTCATTTTTCTTTTTAGCCTGTCAATGAGGGGAATAACCTTGTGTACGGTCTCCTTCCATACCTGTAGCAACACTGAGAAATCACCTCAGTTCTTCCTAATTCAGAAGAATTAAGGGTTCAGGGGGTTTTCTTATTAGATATTACAGCATAATAATAACATTATTAGAATCAGGATTTGACAAGGAAAAGAAAATCTGCCCCCTTTTTGCAGTACTCTGGATACTTCTGCTTCCTACCTGCTTCATAGAAAGGTCATGGAGCTTAACCTTTAAACTCCACCCCGGGGGAGCTTCCCCGCTGCACACAGACCACCCCAACCAGCTGCGTGAGGGGGCTTCGCTGCCAGGGGAGAAGCTGGACTTGCTTGTGAGGGCTGCATCCCTGCAAGCGTGGGGATGCTGTAGGTCCCAGGCGAGCCGTGGACCTTGAGGTCACGGGTTTTGGGGTTTTAAGATCTGTGGCATCCAGTGTTTGCAGGAAACCTCTGAGTCAACAAATTGCAAGGAAATAGTCCTGCTTTTTAAGCAGTACATGGTTTTCCCTCTGCCCCAGCATTAGGACATGGGCTGGTTTAACTCTCCTTAGGCTGCATTGGCCCCCTCATCCCTGCATGCCCTGTGTGCAGGGGATGCCCCCCGGTGCCTACTAGCAGCAGACCTACCCTGCTCCCCCACCTCGGTCAGACCCCAAATCCCAAGCCAAGGGGTCAGCCCCAGGTGGGGAAAGAGCAGGAGAACCTGTGGATACCAAGAGCATAGCAGAGGGCATAGCTGGGGGAGTAATTAATTGCTAAATGAGGACTCCACAGGTGGTTTTTGTCAGGGTGAGCTCCCATTTAAAGGACGCAAAGGGCTCCTCCCTGTGGGATGAGAGTGGTTTTGGTGGAGGTAGGTGCTTGGGGAAGGTTTGTGGGGTCCCTGGGTGTGATTGCTTGGCTGAGGGGAGCAGAAAGCTGGCTGTGCTCTGTTGCTGCTACAAATCTCAGCTGACTGGGCTCTAAGTGCACTTAGGGAGAAGCTCCAGCACATGAGGGTTAGGGCATCATGCCTTAGCTTAATGTTCAGGCTGGTTTAAATGGTCCTATGGCAGCAGGGACCTGGTGGGCTGTGTGGGGAAAAGCTGCTGGGTGCTTCTGCCCTCATCTTGCTGAAGTATGTTTTCAGCACTGGCTTGCTTTGCTCTGTGTTTGGTGCCCAGGTGGTTTTTGCTAAAGAGCTGTGGGGGGCTGTGTTGCCTGTGCTGTGAAGCACTGTTCTAGGCCTTGGGAGCTCTGCTCTGTGGCAGAGAAATCCTACGTGACCTTGGCAAAGCCGCTTCTCCTTTTGCCTTCAGGCTAGGGGCCTGTTCCTAACAGGAGGAAGGATTTGGCCTTTACTTTGTGTATTTAGGTGTACTGCTGATGAAGCTGTTGCAAACTGGTGCAGTGCTGCCATTGCAATGAAGCACCCTTTCTTTTTGCAAGCTGCAGCTCTGGCTTTTGTTTCGTACCTGTCCTTGGCAGAGCTGAGAGTCTCCCAAAGCTGCTTTGCCACCCCCTGCCTGACAAACACCGGGGGTGGGACTGTGCCCTCCCTCCCCCCTGGGGACAGCGGGGCTGGCTTCACCTTGCCATCGTGCTTCTTTTGTTGCCGATGTGTTATTTCGTGGGCAGGGAAAAACGCTTTTCGGCATTGTTATGGAAATGCAGGTCTCCTACACACAACCACTGCCTGCTCTTATTAGCCGCTATGCTATGATTTTCTGTTTTCTCTCCAAAACCTGCTGCATTCCTTGTGACTGTGCCAAATGAAGAGGGTGCTGAGTGGAGCCACATGGCTGATGAAGTGAGGGGAGAGATGCAGTAACTGCTGTTTGTGCTTCTTATCGCATTTAATCACTGGCAGGGAAGCTGCTGCCTCTGCCTGCTGCGTGTGGACTGCTGCTGCAAAATCCTGCCCAGCTTCTGCTGGCGGGCTTTGCTAAGCCAGGTTTTGCTAATGCAGCTGCCCGACCTTTGCATGGTCTCGCGGGCTGGTGAGAAACAGCTGGAGGAGGTGACACTTTGGCACCGAGTGTTTGCAAAAGGAGTGTGCTGCTGGCTCCCCTCTTCCAGTAAACCCTCTGTGCCAGGCAGCTGCAATCACTTCAGACAGGCCTTTTCAACAGCTTGGGACATCCCTGGGCCTTGTGTCACCTCCTGGGGACACTCTGAATCAGGGACAGCTCTGTGGTCTCCCAGTGACTGAGCGGCTGGCCCGGCAATGAGCAGCCACACGCGTTCAAGCTCCCCCTTTGCCAGCTGTGCCTGGTTTTGAGGGGCAGCCGCCTGTCGGGGTCTGCGCCCCGGGACAGACCTAGGAGTCTGTCTGTCCGTGCCCCCGTGCCTGCGGGGCGGCCGGCGCGCAAACGGGGCAGCTGCGGGTGACGGAGCCGCATTTACCCACGCGTTTCTGGCACTTCGCAGAGCTGCCCCCGTTTCCCTGCCTGTCGCCCCTCCCGCTGCCCGCGGAGCCCCGAAGCGTGGGTATCTGCTGCCCTCTCCTGTTGGCTCTGCCTGGGAGCCGACCCCCAGGGCCGCCCTGGCTGCCGGCACCGGGATTTGGGGGGCTTCTAGGGGTGTTTCCAGCCCTGGCTGCCAAACCGGAGCAAGGGAAGTTACCTGGAGGCGTATCGATATTTTCAAAGGGAATTTCCCACGTGCCATACCACAAGGGTTAAGGCCGCTGTGCGTTTGAAGCCCCGCTGGCGTGCTTTGCCGGCAGGTTGGTCTGCAGGGCTGCAAGGAAGGGCAGCCTGGCTCCGGGCAGCGGCTGCGTTTGGCACTTTCCAGTTATTTTATTTTTATGCTTTAAGGGGTTTTAACATCGCTTGCCATCTCAAAGCAGAAAGTAATTTCCAGTAAAGAAAACGTGTTTAAGAAGCGTCAGGATGGGAGCCTTCCAAAATGCTAAACAAGCAGGTACTGACCAGTTTTAAAACTTCTTTTCCCCTCCTAAAATACTACGCTATTAGGAGATGTGGTCAAACTGCACCTCTGATTAGGAACAGTGGTCTGGCCAAAATGCAACTGGCTGGAGGCCTTTGAGCAGCCCAGTTAATGGCCGGTACCCTGCGGACATCTTCAGCACAGCTGCTGCCTTTCTGTGTTTTGTTTTGGGTTGTTGGTTTTGGTTTTTTTTTTCCCTGAAAATAGTATCTTTAACATCTCCAGGCTTTTGCCCCTCTTGACTTTGGGGTTTTTGCTACCTTATGGGGGGAGGGGGGGGGCACACACGACACAGTTTTCAGGAAAGTAACTGTTTTTTGGTGAATAAAGGCACTCACAAAAATAAACTTTGTGTAGTTTAAAAGCCACCTTGCTACTGGAGAAGTGTTTTAGGAGAGTCCTCCATGCATGCATCCCCATGCAAATGATTAGGGGCAAAGGCCTTTATTGCAGTTTCTGCATCTATAAAGCGAATATCTCAAAAATACGAGGGGGTACCCAGATGAAGCCTGGAAGGTTGGTGATGTTTCTGTTCGTGTGGGCATGCTGAGATCCCTTCTCCCACATCAGCATGTGGTGTGTTACCTACATGGGTCCTGCTCGGGCCCTGTGAGGGATGGACGCAGCTGCCTGCTCCTCAGCCCTGCTTGCAGGCAGGTTGCTGATACCTTCCAGGGTGTTTTGCTGCTGTTTTATCCCCAGGATACCTGGCTGGTATACAAATACCTGGATACTTTCCCCTCCCTGGTGGCTGAGGGGGTGGTGTTAGCACTGCTCGTAGGGAGAGATGGAGGTCGGGGCTCTGTGCGTCCCCCCAGTGTCAGCAGCAGAGCTCAGGCGAGGAGCTGGGTTGAGCAGGTATTTGTTTACACGGTCTGGGGAACCACAGTGGTGTTACTTATTCCTGCCCTGGCTGGTGTCCCGGCAGCTCCTGGACGCTGGCAGCTCGGCGGTGCTGGCCGGGAGCGTGGCAGACACTGCTGCGTTTCACAGCCCTGCTCAATGCCCCTGTGTCTGCTCCTCCAGATACTCGCACCTGGGGAGCCTGGGGACAGGGGAGACACCGGTGTGGGGTGTGTGGGATGGGAGACACCCCTGGGGGTGCAGGGGTGTCCCCGGACCTTGATCATCCTGAGCCCCCCCCCTTTGCAAGCCATCGTGGAGGGGGGATGCAGTGTGGGTCCAGCTGCCAGTTTGGGCTGGGGTCGTGGCCAAGGTACACAGGACATGTCTCGGCGTGAGCACCGGCCAGGGTCGGCTCGCTGCGCCCTGTCTGACCCAGCTTTTCAGCCCGCCGCTCCATCCGAATGCCTCTCACGTCCTCCTGGCGGGCTGGGAGACGTGGCACGGGCTGTGGGAGGCACAGCCTGGCTCCGGGGCACAGCTGCTGGTGGGGCAGTGGGATGCCCCGTCTGCATCCCCTTTTTCCCTTCCCCAAGCTCCACTCGCTTGGGGCCGTCGAGTTTGGTCCATGCCCTTACCCTTAAGTTAGGTTTTCATTTGCACACATCAAAGTGCAGGTTTTTGAGCACAAGTTCTCTCTCTCTGCCCAAACCTTGGCTTTATGGGCATAAATATTCAGGTTGGTCCATGGTGTGCTGATGCTGAATAAAGTTTACAGAAAAATTATGCTGACAAAGCAGGGAAGGGACGGAGGCATGGCACTGGGCAGGAGGGGTCTGTAGATCACCTGAACGCTGTGGATTTACAAGGCTTATGCCTACAGGTGGATTTAGCAAACTTAAAGCAAGAAGAGTAACCCGGCAAGCGGATGGCCAGGTGTGCTCGGCCGTGCAAGGCAGCAAGAGCAAAGAGCTGGATTTCTCTCAGCTCCAGCATTAGGAAGGAGCCCCCTAATCCCAGATCACCCAAGACCAGACCAACCTTTTAACCTAGGGAGCTGAGGATGGAGAGGGGAGTAGTTCAGCTAAATACCCATTGCCCGGCTGTGGTCTGATCCCTGCAGCGAGGGCTTTGCCAGGCTCCTCAGCTCTCGAGGAGTCCAAGGGATGGTGAGGCAGCCAGGCTGCTGTTCATCCCCGGGTGCTTGCCAGCCCATGCCTGTTTGCCATAAACCTAGTCAAAAAACGTCCCCCAGATTTGGAGGGATGAAAGCTGTTTGAAAGGATATGCAGGATGCGCCGGGTGAGAAATCTTAATTAATATTTAAATAGCGTGGTGGAATTTGTCTAAATCCTGCTAGATTAAATGCAGGCATGGTAATGGATGAGCTTAAATTTCTGATGGAAATTGCAGCGAGCCATGTTATACAGAAACACAGTGGCCAAATGAGTGCTCAGAAGCTACAGTGCCTTCAGTATTTGGGCCAAGTGCTGATGTTCAGGGGATATGGTGCTTTTCTTCTTGATGGGAGTTGTATTTGTGGCTTATCCCTTTAGCTATGGACAAAACCAACAGAAAGGGGAAAGCACTGAAAGTAGGTGAAACTCAAAAGGTGCTTGTGGTCACCAAATCTCTCAATTCTCAAAGTACCTCACTGGAAATGATGGGGATGTTTCTTAGATCCCCTGGTTGTAGTGTGAGGGCTTCTTTTTAGTACAAAAAAAAGAGAGAGAAGGAGGATTTGCCTTCCTGTTGTGAAAGGCAGGCAATGATGGGTCTGTGTTAAATCCCTTAATATTCCCCAATTTTTCCCAGGGCATGTGTGTTCTCTATCTTGAGCTGCAGCTTTTCGCAGTGCCTTTCCTCCAGCCCAGCTGGGGCATTTCTGGGAAGAGTGGGATGAAGTCAGGACAGAGGGATGCATTTATCCCCCCCCAGTGATCGCTGTAAGGCCGAGGTGACATCACTTCGCCAGTCACTCACACCATATTAATTTAGCTGCACCTTATTTTGGAGAACTGGATCCTGAGGCTTTGCCATTTCCTATGGTCTCCTCAAGCTGGCTGAGGTTTCCTGGCTGCCAAGACAGAGAAGCAGGCAACTTTTATGGCAGGGCACCACCGAAACCCAGCTGGGGATGAATAGAGCCCATAAATAGAAAAACTGGAGCTGCTCCCCTTGCAGAGCAGCTCTGCCCAGGCACGCTCCGGCTGGAGGAAACCAAAGAGCCGGAAAGCATCTCGCCCTGCCCGTGGTCCCCCCGTCGGGGCGGGCCAGGTCTGCGGGGACGGTGGCTGCTGCCCACAGGGAAGGGCTCTGATGGCCAGAAATGTCCCCGGCTGGCCTGGGGCTCTCCCGGCCCTCGCTGGGGCTGCGGGGTCCTGCAGGGCTGTGTACCCGCTGCCCCCCGCCCCAGCCTCGCGTTGGGGTGCTGCTTTTGGCTTGGGGTTTTTTCTTATTTTTACATGGTCAGACGGAAGGGCTGTCCCCTCTTCCATCCGCCCCCGCAGGCGGTGGAGCCTGGTTCACCTGCCGAGGGGCGGAGAGGCTGCGTGCTCTTGCCGGGGTGCCCGGACCACTGGCCGGCTGCGCATCTCCCTGTTTGCACTGGGTGAGGAAACACCCCCTGCACTTTCTTGAGGCTCTGGCACTCGCAGAGGAAGGCCGCTACCACCTCAAAACCATTTGCAAATAGCTTCTGTTTGCTCAGACAAACACTGGAAAAAAAATATATTTTTTTTTTTTGCTCACAGCAGCGTGTTTATTGCCCTCTGTGCTTAGCGCAGGCTTAGCCCTGAGTGCTGCTGAGCACCGTTTCTAATTGTCTGCTTTCAAGCTGGCCACAGTCTCAGCAGTTTATCATGACTGATTTTCTCCGAGCAGTGTAAATGCTGCCCTTAAACCTGGCTTCTCTGCCTTTGGCTCTGCCTCCTACCCACAGGGGCGAGGAGGGCGGGTTGGAGAAGAACCCTTCGTATTGTTTAAGATGATGCAAACTGGGATGGAGAGGGCATCCCCCTTGCTTTCCTGGGGGCAGGGGTGGGATGCCAGTGCATCTGCGAGCCCCCTGCCCGGGCCTGGGTTGTGTGCTCCATGGAGAGCCTGGGAACACGCTGAAATGCACCGTGGCGCAGGCTTAGCGTTGAAGTGTGAGCTTAGCGCCCATTGACTCGCAGGCTTTACTTACTGTATGCACAGCTGGAGAAAAAAATAGCTCCCCAGTTCAATCGCATAGTTAATGCCCTACCTGAGGAAATGTTTTTTCCTGCCTGAAGTCGGAGCGAGGTCTGGCAGCTGGGCGAGCAGAAAGAGGCCTTAAGGCTTGGCTGCTGTTTGCTCAAGCTAACAGCTGTGGTGGTGTTGGATGTTACCAGCTCCCCCAGTCATTTCTCAGCGTCCCTGTGCTGGTCAGGAAGGTGAGGAAGGTGCCCTCTCCTCCCTGTTTGATGTTCAGCATTTTACATGGCATTCAGCATCTCAGAAGTGGGGGTGCTGCGGTCCAGGGGCGCCTGCCCTCCTGCTGGTTCTGCAGAGCATCCTCTGCCAGGGGGTCGGGAGGGTGGGCAACTCTCAAAAGAGCTCTTTTTGCACCTTGTCAAGCCCCATGATGTGGTAGCTCCAGCCCAGAGGCCTAGCCGCCTGTGCTGCAGAAGGTGAATTTATGCAATGCAGCTCTGGTGGGGGAAGATCCCCCTCTGGTCCTTGCAGCATGCTGCTACTGCTGCTCCCACCCCAGTGCTCCTCCACCAGCCGGTTCAACTCTCTGATCCAGCAGAAAACAAACCCTGCTTGGGAAAAGGTGGATCTTATGCTGGTTTAGTGAATTAGACCAGCTGGGCTGTTGGTCAAAGAGAGGTGGTGCAAGGAGAGGGGTAAAACCCTTGGCTGAAAGCAGAGCCTGGAGCATGCCCCCGTGCCCTGCCACCAGCTGCTGTGGGGCTTGGTGCCCATGAACCAAAGGAAAAGTGATTTATTTTCCCGTTTAACCAAATGGCTGCAGCTGGGTTGCTGATCTGGATTGCAGCGCTGCTGTGCCCTGAGCCATCACAGGATTTCATTCACTCTGTGGTGCATTAATTATAAATATTCTGTGAATTGCAAGGTGTTTATAGCCCCAGGGGAAGGGCACTGCCTACAGTTGGAGCGATACAGGTGTGTATTTTTGCTGGTCACCTCCAGGAGCAGCATAGCCCAGTGGAGAGGGCAGAATTTTGAGCATTGGTTCCTCCTGGCCCTGCTCGCGGGCTCCTCCGGACCTCGGTTCCTTCACCTGCAAACCAACACAATGTGCCTTGTACCCTGCGGCTGGGAATACACCAGGTACTGATACAGATTATTACAATAACATGTGGTCCAGTGTGTAAATTTGGAATGCTTCCCTGAAGAAAATCACCCAGATACTAAAAGAAAACATGGGATTTTACTGTGTTAAGTCAGAGATTTCAAGAGAGTTTGAATTTGCCCAAATCCTGTGAAATTTCAGTAGGATTTGGGAAACAAATCTCTTAAATCCCAGTGAAAGGGGCTTCCACAACAGCAGTAGCTTTTCTTTCTCCCCCTTGCTTTTATCTAGTAGATGAACAAATAAAAACAACCGAGAAAGTAACGGGAAGGATGATGCAAGGGGCAGGAGGCTGGTATCTAAGCTGTGTTATTACAGAGAAAATGACCTGGCACTGAAAGAATTAAAATAATGTCATTCCTGTTTGCTCTGGCTCATTTTTAATACGCCAGTCACCTTGACATTTCTAAAAGAATTTTTCAAGTATGTAAGTTCAAAAATTATGCAACTTGACAAAAGCAAGGGGGATATTTGAGGCTGGTGGAATAAATTGGGAGCTGGAGGCAGTACGTGACCCATGCCCCGTGTGGGGAGTGGTGCCGGTGTGAGCTGGGCTGGAGGGGGCCGGCTCCTGCACCCGCATTTGGGGGGACAGGGAGGTGTAAAGGGGCAAGGCGAGGGGAAGGGACAGCGTGGGGCTACCCCTGTGTGCCAGGGCCAGGCAAACGGGGCCGTTTGACGCTGCAATGGATGCAGTCCCAGCTTTTCTAGGGACGCTTTGGGTCTGTAACAGGTCGCAATTAAAAATGGTGTGTGAAAGCAAACCCAACCGGCCGGTGGCCTTCCTCCAGCATCCCACCGGCCGTGCTGCCCCAGAGACCCTCTTCCTCTGGGAGCAGGGAGGGGGGGGCTGGGCTGCCACGCTGAACCAGAGCAGGGGGCACAGGAGCAGATCTGCACCCCCATGGTGCAAGCTGAAGCTGGGTGATTGCTCATGCAGAAGCCACGGAGGAGATCATTTACCTGTGTAATTGTATGCTTTGCTGTTAAGCGTATTGATTCTGAAAAGTTAATCAGACAATTTGGAGGTGCTATATCTAAAAATACAAAATCCCATTAAACTGATTAAATTAAAACTGAATCCATCTTAAATAACCCCATGCAACTTAAAATTGTTGAAATAGCATATTGTATTCAAATAAAATTATTTCAGTCAAACAAGGCTGCGAGGAGCTCTCGCCCACTGATGCCTTGTGTGTCTTGGCGAGTGCCTGTGCCAGGAGCTGCGTGCAGGGATCCCCTGTTGTACAAAGTCGTCTGTGTTTGGGGATAATCGTGATACTGAGGGTCTCTCTGGGACAAATCCTTGGGCGGTGAGGCTGGGGATGGGGGTGTGACCGATGAAGACGTGGCCACGTCTGCGGGAGGGATGTGGCGTGGCCTCGATAGCCTTCCCCCTTGTACCTTGGGGAAAATGTGATGCTTTAACAGTTGTCTGTTCCCAGAAGCATCAGGTTATGGACCGCATCTAAGCTGTGGTGTATTTCAAGGTGCTTTATGCTTCGTGCTGAGACCTGAACAACCTCTTGAAAATGATGCTTTGCCGTGTACTTGTCAGGCTGACTGCTAGTCCTGGGTGCCTGGCCTGAGACAGTGTTTGGGGTCTGCTCATCAGTTTGGAAGCCAAAAGGGCTTTGCTATGGGTGGAACATGTAGTTTACAAACCTGGAGGCTCCCGCCTGTGGGCAGGGCAGCACAGGACACAGGTCTTGCAACAGTGGAAGCGCCCCAGAAGGAGCAGGGATGGGATCGGTGGTCAGCGGGCAGAGCTGCGGCTGGGAGCCCGCCCGCCATGCCCGGCACGTTGCCCCGGTACGCTGCGGGTAGCCGAGGTGCCTCGGGGGGTGCTGGCGGGACCAGCCACCCGTGGGCCCCGCAGACCCACTGTGTGGGGCCGAGGGGCTTGCCCTTGGGGCATGCCTTGCCCTGGATCTCGCAAGCTGGCAGACCAAAGGCCCTCTGACAAGGTCAGCGCCTTGATTTAAGCAACACCTTTGCTAGGAGGAGGGGGGAGATAGCGCAGGGCGGCCGTGAGCTTGGAGCAAGTGCTGATCCCTGCAGCGTTCCCACCCCTGCCGTCCCATGGGCTGCAGCCTCTCGCTGCGGCACGTGAGCTCCCCAGATCAGCTCCTCTCCAAACGGGTACCCGCTTTTGACACGAGCTTCGGAAGCTCGTGTTTCCAAAGCACCCGGCTTTGGCAACAGCCCCCCGGCTCTGTCGAAATGCCAGCGTGGAAGTGTCGGGCAGACGCGGCAGCAGGAGCTGATTTCAGCTGTCTGAGGGACAAGAAAAGGTTTTATCTGCCAAGAGCCGAGTTCAGGATTGTTTCTGATTGCATCACTCAGCTAAAGTGCTGCGGAGAGCTGTATGCCTTATATTGCCTTAGCGATGTTATCGGCTGGCACCCGGCAAAGGAGGACTTGTGACTCGGAGATAAGTGGAGGATTGCTCAGTTAGTTTGCTTCCAAATTTGTTTATTTTCCCCTTTCTGAGTCTACCATCTCTCCTTCTTGATAAGTTCAGATTGTGAGCAGGCCTCTATTTATTTGTAAAGAAAGCACTCCTTTTCACCTTTACAAGGGAGCAATAGTAATAATAGTCGCGTCCCTGCGGGGGGATGAGCGCTGGCTCGCATCTGCCCTGACGAGGAGCTTCGTGCAGGGACCCGTCCGTACCAGAGGGCTTCCCGAGCATCCCGCTCCAGCTGGCCTGCAGTTTGCTTTGGAAGGCGCTTCCCCCAGCCTCCTGCCAACCTGAAGGACTGCCGTTCCAAATAGGACGGGCACTGGCACACCGGGCTTCCCGCTTTTGGAAGTGAGCAAACGCGCAGGGAAGTTTTATCGCCGAGAACGGCAGGTGCCTGGTGAGCAGATCGGCGTGTCCAGCGTGCCGCTGCCTCCCTGCCCACGGGCACGCTCTTACATGCACCTTTCTTTACACGCAGGGCCACCGAAAGCTGGGAGAAAGGCTTCCCATAGGCAAACTGTGTTATGCCACCAGTCCAACCTCTGGAGAGTCTGAAGGCAATCGCAAGTGGCTTGGGACTATGTGTAGGCAAGTCAGAGGGGTTTGAAAGGGCAGGGGTTGAAGGAGCAGAATAGGCAGCAGCGATGCTGCAGGTGCCTTCCTCTTCTCTCTGGGCCCTGGCTGATGCTTCTGCCTGAGCAGAAAGCGTGCGCTTCTTGAACCTTCCCCTGCTCCCTCCGAGAATGTCTGTTTGCTTTTGCTGGCCCCATGAAGCAGGCAGGGGAGGTATCAGCATGCTGAATTTCCAGCCCTGACCTCTGCAGCACTGACATGCTGCTTTATCTCCTCCGCAAGCGCGGGGCTGCTTTTTGCAGCATCCCGAACAAAGGATGTGCCAGCGGCTGCCGTTTTTCACGGTGTCGTTCATGGCTGCGAGCTGCCACCGGAGAATAAATCCTGTGTGTCCCCCCCCCGCCCTCCACCAGCAGTGGGGAGCCTTCCTCCCAAGGCTGACCGGTGTGTGCCAATGGCAAAGCCCCCCGCGCTGGGCCTAATCCCATGGCAGAGCCAGAGGAGGGGAAGCGTCCCTTCTGCAGCGGGGATAACGGGGAGCCCATTAGCATCTCTATGTGCGGGGTGCTTCCTGAATCCACATCCTGGCATCCCTGCCCTCCCAGGTGCTGTTTGCCCACCCGAGATGCCGGGGCTGAAGGCAGCTGCGCCCCTGGGGTCAGGAAGCAGCGTCCTCTTCATCCTCTTCCTCCTCCTCCCACCCTAGGGGCTCTGCATTCACAAGGCCCGGGGTATTTCCTCGGCTGGGCAGGCTGTGTTTGCCGGGGTCCCCGGGGAGCTGATGAGGTGCTAATGTGAGGATTGCCGGCGGCTTTTCAGCCTGGGAACCGCCGGGGGTGCCTGGGGGGGGACAGGAGGCAGCGAGGGGGGCTCACCCCTGCATCCTCCATGGCAAACACCCACCGTGAGAGTGCAGCTGGGCTGGGGGGAGCAGCCGGCAGGAAAAAAAAGCCTCATTTTTTGCAGTGGGAAAACCCCAAAGAGCCCCAGGGGCAAGGCATGGAGCAGGGCAGGGGTCTGCAGCTGGGGAGCAGGGAGGGCAGGGATGCTGCAGGAAGGGAACGGCCTCTGTGGATTGGGAAAGCTGTCCTGTAAGTGCATCTTTTGTGATGGAAGTGGAGAGAGAAGGCGGGGGAGTAGTGAAAGTTGTGTGCTGCGGTGAAAGTGGTGATGCTCGGGTACCCTCACACCGCCTTCTGCAGCATGGGCAGGGCGAGAGCAGGACCCGCTGAGGTCTTGGCCTGGCAAAAGCCTCCCTGAAGAGCCGGGGATGCCCAGGTGGATGGGGCAGCTGCGGGTGGGAGCTGCCAATGGGCTTTGGCCGGCTGCTTGCACTGGGCATGGCTCAAACCCAGCCCTGTTTGTGGTGGAGTAAGGCCTGGGTGGGCAAAGTAGGGTGATTTGGTTGCTGTTGGCAATGGTGTCGGTGCAAACCGCCCTGCCGTGCACGTGGGCAGAGCTTTGCTGGCAGAGCCTGGGAAGGGGATACCTCCAAAGGCCAAGACCTGTCTGACATGGCATACAGAGCCCATTGGTGAGGGCAGGCTGGGATGGGGGCTGGGGTGCAGGTGCCTGCAAGGGCCCTGCTGGGACCAGCACAACCAGCCCTTGGCAGTCCCGGGTGCTGGTGGAAAGAGGTCTGGTCCAGGAGGGTCCATGGGTTCTCCCCCTTACCATGCAGGCACAAGAGCAAGAGAGATTCCCAAGTGCTAGAGCTAAGGACAAATCATACCTCTTTCTTTCCTTTTTTTCAGCTTTTTATGATCTGGTCTTGCGTTTTTGTTGCTTGCTCATCACTACACTCTCTGACCTTTGTTTTCTGATTAAAGGACAAACATGTTCTCTGGGGTGTCTTTTGGTATTAAAATAAACACGTGTCATGTCCTGACACCCATTCCTTCTGCTTTAGTCTCTATAAAAGCATACCCGAAGTATAAAGCTCGATATACAAACCATAATCCATGTACTTCATTTAGTAAACGCCAGTGGATAAGGATGTACATGCAGCACATCTACAGATGGGTATCTGCAGAGATAAGGGCAAGCCTTGCTGTTTGCATACAGAGCTGTGGTTGATGAGGTGTGTAGTGGCCCTGTGTCCCCGCAAGAGTGGATTTAACTCCTGGCGGGAGACCTCGGGAAGCTCTGTCTCCTGTGCAGAGACTGAATTAGCTGGGCCGTGGGGCTGGCTGCAGGAAAGGGCTGGGGTATGGAGACTGGGAGGCTGCCGCGGAGATAAGCAGCGCCCTCGCTTCCCAGCCAGGGTGAGGACTGGGTGGGACTGGATCGTTGTATGTCCCCAGGGAATGGGACAATCAAAGCATGGGAAGAGAAGGGGAACCAGCAGGTCTGCTGCCTGCTCCCTCCTGTCACATGCGAGCACATCCAGCTGAGCCCCTCAGACCCTCGCCAGCACTGCTCGCCGGGGCCGGCTCTCTCCCAAATGGACAAGGTGATTTGGCAGTTTGCAAATATTTGGAGGAAAATATCCACAAATGCCTCAGATGTCTTTTATTTTTTGACATCTCTTCCCCAAGCTATAATCGTTTGATTACTCATGAAAAAAAAAGAAAAATTGAGGACTTCGGGATGCTCAGCTGCTTTTAGGACCAGCCCTGAGGTCCTGACCCACGGCTTTGCCTCCGTAGGACTGGTATCGCCTGCAGAAGCTACCAGACCCTGCGAGGAGCTGCCTGCTCGCCGGCCCATGTGCGTGCCACGTGCTGCTGGCCCGGTGGCAGCCGAAATCCCCCCGGCGCACACCTGGGGCGGGGGGGCCGCCGCCTCTGCCCCGCTCCCAGAGAGGCGATGCTAGCAGCAGATGGAAATAGCAGCAGCTCTGTTGATTTACAACCGCAGCCCTGACTTTAATGGGCTGCTTTTGCTCCCCGACAGCTACGGATTCGGTCTTTTTTCTTTTTTTTTAACAAGCCTCTCTTTTTTTCCCTGCGTGAGACCCGTTAGCTCCTCGAGCCGAGGGTGTGCGGGGAGGTGAGGGTTTGCCCTGCGTGCTGGGGGTACGCGTGAGCTGCTCTCATCTCCCCTTTGAGAAAACAAACCCGAACCCTATAAGCATAAAAGGCCTTTGTCTGCAGCAGTTCCCCGCTCCCCTGGGAGAGGCAGCCGGCGATGGCGAACAGGCGGGTGCTGCTGCACCCCGGCGAAGGGCCGGTGGGCGGCGGCGGCCCCGGAGCCAGCCCTGGGCGCCCCAGCCATGCCGCAGGGTGATGCCTCCCCACGCCAGCCCCGGCAGGAATGTTTGCTGTCACCGCAGCCTGCGGCGAGGAAATATTTTCCAAGCAAAAAAAGGCCTCCCAGTGTATTTCGCGCTGACGGCTTCCAGCAGCCCTCTGTAGCCGTCTTGTTCTGCCGCCGCCGGGACACCTACCCGGAGGAAGAGAGGAGGCGAAGGTGGGAGAGCTTTAAAAAGCTCTGGTTAAGTTTGTTCCACCCTGGCCCTTCCCCTCTAGAGCGGGGCTTTAGAGGCTGCAAAACACCCGGCGGCTGCTCGGGGAGGGGGGCAGATGGTTTCCCGTCTGCCTCGGATGCTCAGCCCTGCCCTGCCCAGCACCACGTCCCAGGGGAGGAGAGGGGAAGCAGGGTCCCAGGCGTCGCAAAGCAGGGCAGCTCTGCGAACATTAAGGGATGCCCCAGCTCCTTCCCAGGCTGGGCTGCAAATATAGGTCAAAGCCCTCTCCACTGAAACCCAGTGATGATGATGGTCTTACAGGTTGGGCTGAAATATGTACCTCCAGGTCTTTACTCTGGCACCGAAACAAAACGTACTCAGAAAAACTGTGAAAAATAAACCCAGCTTGTGAATGCAGCTGATTGGAGGTTTTTCCAGCAGAAAGTGCTGTCCGACCCGTGTAAAATCATTCCACGGGCATGTGTTGATTTGGGCAATGTTTCCTCTGAAGAAAAAAAAAAAAAAAGATCAGAGCGAGGGGGGGGAGAAATGTTTGGAGAGAGCCGGAGCCACCGCCTTCAGCAGAGCTTTTACATCCCTGCTGCAGAACGGCTCTCCCTTGGAAATGCACTTTATTTAGCAGCCTCCTGCCTGGTACGTGCTGCCGTCGCAGGGGGCAAAACAAGATCATCTGCCGCAGGCTTGGCTCAGGTGGTGGTCCCTGGTGGGGATGCGCTGCTGCTGCCATGCTTTCCCCCCCCAAGGATGCAGGAATGCAAGTGTTACCAGGAGGGAAACACTGGTTCGGTCTGAGGGGGGACAGGGTCTCGGGAGCGTGCAGGAGCCAGCCCCTGGGAGAAAGCCTGGCTGGGACGAGCTGTGCCGGCAGGCCTTGCAGCTCGGTCAGCACGTCCTGCCTGGGACAGGCAGCCTCAGCTCTCGGGCTGCCTTTTCCTAAAACCACCCCATTTCCCACCAGCCTCATTGCAGCCGTTTTCGGGGCCAAGAGCAGGTGCCCAACACTTGTCCTGGAGTTGAGGTGGGGTTTCTTTAATTGGAAAGATTTTCTTTTTTTGAGCAGAAAGAAAGGATTACTGAGCCAGGTGAATACTTGTTTGGCAAAAGTTAAGATAATCACACAGTCAAAGCTTTTCTGGATCCTAATGGCTCTGGTCAAGATTAAATTTTTGGCCTGGAAATGAGTGAGGTGGAATTAAAATATCATGGCAGGTGGCAGCAACCCATAGGTCTAGCCATGGGTGTCGCTGGCCCATGGCAGAGGCAGGTGCCCCTAGGATGGGGTGCCCATCCCAGACTGAAAGCACTACCATAATCTGGCTGTGCCAAGCTCAAGGTGGCAGATACGGATGTCCCAGCAGCCCTGGACTTGTCCCACCAGGGTGGCACCAACCCCTTGCCGTGGGGCAGGCTTTGCGTCCCACTCGCACTCATCGCACAGAAATGGGCTTGTGCGCCCGCGGCTGACCCCGAGCAGATTTATTGGGTGATCCTGGGCTGCTATTAGTGGTCAAGGAACCGCAGACTCACAGACAGGGTCTGAGTCCCAGGCAAGCGCTCCTATGTTTTTTCGGAGCAGAAATCTCCACTCCGGCTGTTTTGCCGGCAGCTCTGCCAGGGACACCTCGTTCTCGTGAGCCGCCAGCTCCGGATGGGGCACCCGGGGAGAGGTGGGTCCCCCGGGAGCAGCGGGCTCCCCCGGCCCCCTGTGCCTCCCCAGCAGCGGGGGGACATGGGGGGGGTGTGACACAGAGGGGGGGGACGCAGAGGCTCTGAGCAAAGCGTGCCGCCTCGCTCCCCGAGCTCGGAGGAGCTGTTGCGCTCGGCGAGCGGTTCGCCCTGCTATTTATACCCGCCGCGCGCGAGAGGAGCCTTTCAGTATAAATGAAGCTATTTTAAAGGTCTTGGCCAGGTATAACTGGTTTAAACAAGGCCGGTAATGACTCAGAGGGCTATAAATGTCCGTCAGAGTCCTCAACGAAGCTGTCGGGGATTGATCTCCCGGGCAAGCAGCCTCCCGTTGCGATGCGAAACCCTGGGCAGTCTGTGCACGCTCCCATCCCCATGCTCCGACACTGGCCCCACCAACAGCACCCCTTCAAGCTCCCTTCGTCCACGGCCTGAGGGTTCATAGGCACAGTTCCTCCGCAGTTATCTTGGGCTCTGGATGGGTACGGGCCCTGCAGTCCCCATGTCTCCGTCCTCCCGCCGGAGGCCGTGCAGGGGCAGCCCTGCCGCAGGCTGAGCATCGCCAGCTCCCGCTGGGCTCGGGCACCAGCGACTGGTTTGGCTGGTCACATCCCTTCGGTTTTATGGGATGTGGGAAGTCTTTTGTAGCTGGGTCCCCATCTAAGGTGATGGGGGCAATGGGCTGGACCTTGGGCGATGCACTGGACCCCCTTGGGCTGCAGTGGGGTTGCTTTATCCTGCTCAGACACGAAAGCTGCTGCGTTCCTCCTCCCTCAGTCCCTGTGAGGACTGAAGCACCTTCAGGCTATGCCGGGCTGGAAGGGTTCCAACAGAAAGGGGTTTTGTTAGGAAATAACAGGGAGTTTTTAAAGAAGAGGTTTTTGGGATTAAATTTTTCTGTTTGTTTTCTTATTGTAAAACCAAAGACATTTCAGTTTTCAGAAACTGATTATTAAAAAAATATTTCCCCTGAATGAAACCAAAACCTGAATATTTTGGTCAGCCAGGTAAAAATTCCCCTGCCTGCCAGGGCCTTTGGGGACGAAGCTAATGAAAACGTCCATGGCAGGACTTTCCTGGGAGGCGAGGAAGACTTTCTTTTCGTCCTTTCTTTTTTGATCTGGAAAGTCAGCATCGCTGGGCATCTCCCTCGGCACCTCCTTCTCCCTCCACTGCGTGAAAGCGGGAGAGCTGGAGCGGCCCAGCACGCCCCAAGCGCCGGGATGGACCCGTTAGCTCCAGGTTTTTCACCCCAAGGCTTCTCCCCCAGACATCCTTCCAGATGCCTGCGCATCTTGTTTACCCAGCAAAATGTGCTCGTGGAGAAAACCAGCGCTGCGGCGTCACGTGGGCCACGGTAAACAGCCAGCAGATGCACTCTGTTTATTTTGCTCCAGAGTCTTTCCAGAAGGCATCATTTTGCTGGTGGGCTCCTCTGAGGGGGCTTTTTCCCATACCCGCATCCTTCCCGGTGGCAGATGCCCACTGCCAGCAGCCCCGGTCCCACCGGCGCCCATCACACCGTGCTGGGTGCTGTGCACCAGCAAGGTCCCTACGTTGGACTGTTGTTGCACCCAGGGGCTGTTTGCAAATGCACTCGGGTTTCCCAGTTGCTTCTCAGGAGCTTGTTGTCCCCATCGGTACCGGGGCTGACACTCACCAAGCATCCCGCCGAAGCCGGTGAGCCGGGGGGACCGCCTCCATCCCCGAGTGGGACGATAATGGGACTTTATTTCCCCCTGTCACATTCTTCAGGCACTTCCAGGGTTTTATTTTACCCTGTGGTGCCAACCACTGATTCCAGCGACTCGTTACCTTCACTGGCATGTTGAATAATTACAGAGTGGGGAGGAACGTTAAAATAGCACCTGGAGGATTGAATATGCCAGAAATAGCCACGCTGGCCGTGTCCCGACAGGCCGATCCTCAGGTACGCTTGTGGATGAAGTGAGTTTGTCTGCAATGGCATTCCCGAGAACCTGGGACTGCGGGATATCATTCCAGTATTACAACGGTAGCTATCCTCGGGCTCTTGATCAGATATTAAAATGACAAAAAATTTTGCATACTCCTGGCTCTTCCTTTGTGAGACTTGTTAAAGCCTTGGAAAATAGTTTCATGAATTAAGAAGCCCCATTAAATGTTGGATCTAATTAGGAGAGACTGGGCTGTAGAGTTCTTCAAATAGTTAAGTCAATATTATACGGTGTAATTGTGGTAATTCCCCAGCGGTGCCGCAGCTGACAACGGCCTGTTTTAGTGCGTAGGTAACTCCACGGGTGGGGGGAAAAGCTCGCCCCACCACGGGGTGTCACTTATTTCAATGGTTCCCGTGTGAATCCTTGAATGAGCAAAGGATATTGTTTCCTGATGCGTCCCACAGAAATTACGGGAACTCTGGAGGCAGCCTCAGGAGCGGGACCCTGGCGCGCTGAACCGGTGCTGAGCGGGACCTTGGGATCAGGCCGTGCTGGGGAGCCGGGCTCATTTCAGCTCTGCCACGGCACTGCCAGGAGGGCTTTGCTGGGCGTGCTCGACCTCTCTCCAGTGCACTTCCCCACTTCAGAAATGTGAATCCTCCTCCTCCTCCTCCTCCAGTTGTCTGTTCTGCTTGTTTGAGTGAAAGCTCCTGGGGATGCTCCCAGCCCGGCAGAGCCCCTTGACCTTAGAAAGAGCTTCTTCCAGGGATCCTAAAGGAACAAACCCGGAATAAAGCCAGCAAGAGGGAACGCTGCAGGCAGCACGTGGCGCAGGGGCGATGGCAGCTCCCCTGCCCCACCTTCACCCTTCCCTTCCCCCGCCTCAGAACCAATCGCTCCCTCCTCTTCCTCGAGTACCTCCGTGCGTCGGTTCCGCCGTAATTTTCACATCTTATCGGGGGAAGGCCTCAATAAATCCCGATGGTAACTGCGGTGGCACTGTACAAGCACGCCGGGCCGTCTCCCTTCCTGGCAGGCCAGTTGCCTTTTGTCTCTAACAAGATCTGCAGGCGCAGGGGCTCCTTTTGCTTCTTGTTATTGAAAGGCCTCTCTTCTTCAGGGCAACGACTGCTTCTGTCTCACAGGAGAGCCCCTTCCTCAATTAAAGGGGAAAAAAAAGCCAACGCATTTATTTTGAAACAGCAGTGCAATTGGGAGAGTTCATTATATTGCATTAATTATGATAATTATCAGTAGAAGGGAGATAATTACCCTGTTTGTTGTCGAGAGCAAGGTAAGGGGTTCTTTTATTTTTAATTATTATTTTCTTTTGCAGGGACCAGCCTGGTTATGCAGCGTGGGGGCACAGGGGAGGCGAACGCCAGCACTGGGGCTTCACCCACCTTAGGGCACGCGGTTCATCGCCCCTCGGCTCCGGCTGCGCTTACGTGCACACCTGCTCACTTGCTGCCAAAGCCCGGCCGCGAGCCTGGGTGCAGGAGCACCCTCCCCCTGCTCCTTCCATGGGACGGCCGTTGCAACCCAGGCGGCCGCAGGGGGCACGTGCCCGTCCCTGGGGGCGCCGGGGAAGGGGGAGCGGGGTGCGCTCGCTGCCGTCATCGCTGCTGCGGGTGATGGAGACGGCCGAAACGCGCCCCAGCTCCTGGCGAAGCTTCGCGCCGGTCACTGCCCTCCTGTCGCTGGGAAGGGCGAGAGGGCTCCTCCAGTCATGGCTTCTAATGCAAATGGGGACGTAATTTAAAAATTAAATTTAAAATAAATATTAGTTGAATATTAAAGAGAAGAAATAGATTTTAAATGGCAGGTGTGTGTCTCAGTAACCCAACCAGGTATGTTTAAATAAGGCACGGCTGAAAATTTTCAATTTTTACCATCCTAGGTATTTTTTAAAATGTCTCTAATAAGGCAAGCGTACATATTTTTCTACTTTCTTAACAGATTATAATTTTAGCAGATTTCCTCAAGCTAATGGCACGGAAGGCTGCTCTTGTGAAAGGAGGGAGAAGGAGGTGGCGGCTGCAGGACTGGGGTTATTTACAGGAGCAGAGATTCCCCATTGCTGCCTTCTGGGTAGGTCCCACATCCAGCCACCTTCAGACAAGCCGCCGGCTTCGCCTGGCCACGTTTCTGAATGCAAATGCTTGTGTCGCTCCGAAAGCGCGTGTCCTCGCGTTATGGAGACAAAGCCTTTGTCTGAGCAGGAGGACGTGGTTGCTGTAGATCACCCTCGGCGCCGCGTCCCCGAGATGTGCACGCCAACGGCGCTCTGGGCACGCGGACCGGGAGGGCACGTGCTCCTGGTGACACAGGGGACGTGTTGGACGAGGAGAGCTTCTTCCTGTCCAACATGCGCTGCATGGAGGGTCCTTCAGGTCCTGGGCAGGGCCAGAGTCTTGGGAGGCTTGGATCGTAGGACAGACGGTGACGGGTGCAATAGCAGACCAAGAAGGCAAAACTGGAGCAACAACAGTAGGAACGTCCCCCGTAGCTGAGGAGTGGCCTCAGGTGAACGTTTTGGGTCAAAATCCAAGTGAATAGGACTCTCATGAAAGCACCTCTCCTTTGCGGCTCCGCAGCTTCCAGTCCACGTACAGGGGGGTTCCGAGAGGCAGAAAAACCTTGTCTTTGGTGGCAATAAAATTCAAAGTCCTGCTGACCTGAGGGGGAAAAAGGCACTTGGTACAGGGCGGCGCGAGACTGGCACCCGCGGAGCTCCGGGTGTGCGGTGACCTCCTGCCGCTCCTCGTGCCGAGGTGCCAGACGTGCTCGGAGCACGCCAACGTCCGTGCCGCTGCGGGACGAAGGCCTGAGGGCGGGTGAGTTTATTGCACGGGGAAATTCTCGTGATGGCCTCTCTCCTCCTCCTGCAGGGCTCGCCGGGGACTTCTGTACCAAATCCAGCCGTGCTAAAAACACATGCTCGCCTCCTGCACCTCGTGTTCAGAGGGAAAAAATGATGCTAAAGCTAACCACGCCTCGCCCGAAATGGCTGAAGGCAGCTGCAAGTGGGGAGCTGAGCGGGCAGGATCTTTGAACTGATGATGTTCGGTGTGTCCAGTGGCCACGTCGCTAATTTTACTGAATTTTCCCTTCCTGAGCCTTTTCACTGCTGCTTCAAAGGAGGAAAAAGCTCTGTGGAGATGCTTTAGGTTGGAGAGTCCTGTCTCGGGCTGTGCTAAGTCAGACCCAGGGTGCAGCTGGCCCGGGAGCCCCTTTCAGCTGTGACCCAGGGCGGGTGATTTGGGGGTGAATGTAATTTCCCCCCCGGAGAAAAGCCCCTCTCACCTCTTGCGGAGATGAGCGCGCCTCAGCCATTTGGAGTGAGACCCCCGCCCCGGGGGGATGCAGCACCCCCACCGCGGCCCCCGGGGTGTCCCCACCACCACCACCCCCCCGGCCCTGCGGACCCGGGGACAGCAGGCGACAGAGGGCGCCCCGCCACCGCTTTTGGCCGGCGGGACAGCGGGACGGGCCCCTCCCGGCGGGGGACACCGCCGCCCCCCCCGCTTTTGGGGGTTCCTCCCCCCTCCCGGCGGGGCAGGCCCCCCCCCTCGGGTCATACCCCCAGCCAACCCCCAAATCCCCTAAATAGGGGCTGGGGTGGGAGGGAGGTGGGCTGCCACTGTCGCCGCGGCTATCGCGATAGGAGCGTGCCCTCCCGGAGCCGGTGGGGTTGTTTTCGTTTGGCGATGACTCCCAAGGGTGGTGGAACCGGGGAAAAAATCCTGCGGGAGCTTTAGGGGTCGTCCCGGAGCGGGACCCCCGCGGTGAGGTGAAATCCAGCTCTCTGGTGGGTTTGCGTTAATATTTAAAAACTATAGTCAGCCTTCGCCGATCGATGGGGTGGGGGCTTTTCCCCTCTTGGGAGCGAGAAATAAATAAATAGGTAAATAAATGTAAAAAAAAATATCGGTGGCTTATGGGTTTTTTGGAAGGTGGGGAGATATAGGTACGGACCTATGAAACGGGCAAAAACCAGATCCCCGGGGGCTGTGGAGGCGGCCGGGGGACGGGGGGGATGCTGCCGGGGGGGGCACGGCCCCAGCCCCGGGGAGGGGGACTGTGGGGGTGGAGGGAACCCCCCCCCGCTCCCTCTCGCCGGGGCAGGAGCCCCTCCGCCGGCTGGACCCCGCCGGGAGCCGGCGTGCCCGCAGCGCCGATGGGGAGGGCGGCCGAGCCAGCCGCGTTTTGGAGCCGCGTGATTTTTGTCGTCCGTCTATCCGTCCTTCCTTCCTTCCTTCCTTCCTTCTTTCCTTCCCCCCCCCCCCTTCCGAGATTCCCGGGGCGTTTCGACAGCGGGAGAGGCGGCGCTGCCCCGACGGCACCCACCGGGACCCCGCACCGCCCGGCCCGGCGCCGAGGGAGCCCCCGGGCCCCCGACGGCGCTTCTCCCGCGACCCCCCCGCGCTTCCTTTGCCCTCCCTGTTTGTTTTAGTTACGAATTTGTTGTAGGTACCTGAGCCGGAGCCCGGGGGAAGAGCCAGAGCGGCGGCTGCCGGGCCCGCCGATGGGGCAGAGCCGGGGCACGGCCGGGGGGGCGGCGGCCTGACCCCCGGGGCCGGGGGCTCCGTCGGACAGCCGCGGGCAGACAAGGTGCGTGGGGCTGGGAGCTGCCTCCCTCCGGGAGTGCGGGGAGGGAGACACAGCTTCTTTCGGGGTGCGGGGAGAGGGGCACAGATCCCGTCGGGGGTGGGGGGGAGATGACACACAGCTCCCGCCGGGGTGCGGGGAGGGGGACACACCTCCAGTTGGGGTGCGGGGGGTGGCACAGCTCCCGCTGGGGTGCGGGGAGGGGGACACACCTCCTGTTGGGGTGCCGGGGGGGCGCAGCTCCCGCTGGGAGTGCGGGGAGGGGGACACAGTTCCTGTCGGGGCGCAGAGGGGTACGCAGCTCCCGCTGGGGGTGCGGAGGGGGACGGGACACAGCTCCCGTCGGGGGTGCTGTGGGGGTGGGGGGTGCTGGAAATCATCTCCCGCAGGATCCCCCTGCAAAGCCGGGGGGAAGCCAGGGAGGTGCGGGGGGTGTCCCGGCGTCCCGGGGTGCTGCCGGGCCCCCCGTGCTGGGCGGCGGGGTGCGGGTAGGTGCGCGGGGGGCCGCGGAGGAGCCGCTCCCGCCTAGGTGTGAGCTGATTATTCAAATGGGCAGCCGAGGACCTGGGGATTGGAGGCTCGCCCGGCCGCTCCGTGCTATATCACTCGGGCACCCACGTCACTGCAGCACTTGTCCTCCTCTTCCTCCTCCTCCTCTTCTTCCTCCCTCCTCCCTCCTCCTCCTCCGGCTCCTCCATCGCCTCCGGGCGACTCTTCGCCGCGAAGCACTGCGAAAACCCACCCAAGGAGCAGCAGCGAAAAAAAAAACCCCAGCCCCAGCGCCGCTCGATCCCCCCCCTTCCTCCCTCCCTCCTCTTCCTCCTCCTCCAGAGGCTCCGACGGAGGGGAGGGAGGGCTGGGGACTTTTTTTTTTTTTTTTTTTTTTTTGGGTCGCTCTCTGTCGTCGTTTGTTGTGGCTGTTAAATTTTAAACTGCCATGCACTCCACTTCCAGTATGCTGGGAGCGGTGAAAATGGAAGGCCATGAGCACACGGACTGGAGCAACTACTACGGGGAGCCCGAGGTAAGGAAAGGGACGCGGGGCTCCGCCGCCCCCCGCCCCGGCCCGCCCCGGGGTCCCCCCGCCGGGGTCCCCCCGCCCTGCGCCAGCCCCGGGGCAAGATTAACTTTGGCATCGCGGACGGGCTCGGGGCCGCTCGCTGGCTGCCGGCTGCGGGCAGGGCTGCGGGCAGGGCTGCGGGCAGGGCTGCGGGCAGGGGCGCCGCGGCAGCGCGGCTGGGGGCTCCCGGGGGGGCGCGGGGCGGCGGGGGGCTGCCGGGCGGACAGTCGCTATTTTTTCCTTCCCCACCCCGCCGTCCCCACCCCCAGCCGTCGTCCCCCCCCACCAGGTATTTTTCTCGCTCCGGGCAGGGATGTTCCTTCCCCCTTCCTCCAACTCCCCTGTCCAGGACGGATCCGCAGACCTTGCTGCCATCCCGTCTCTCTCTTTTTTTTTTTTTTTTTTTTAATATATATATTTGTTTTTCATTAACGAGAAAAACAAGCCCCCCTTCCTCCCCCCCCCGCCCCGGGATTTAACCCTTCCTGCCTTGCGGGGCACGGAGCCCCGCGGCCGCAGAGGTTCTGGCCAGCGTCGATGCGGGTGTTCCCCCGCCGCTCCCCGCTCCCCGGGCTGCCGTTGTCCCCGACGGGGCTACCCACCCGCCTCCTCCCCGTCCCCTCCCCAAATCTCCCTCCTCTTTCTCTCGCTTGCCCCTGCAGAGCTACTCCTCGGTGAGCAACATGAACGCGGGGCTGGGCATGAACAGCATGAACACGTACATGACCATGTCGGCCATGAGCACCACGGCCAACATGACGGCTGCCACCTCCATGAACATGTCCTACGCCAACACGGGCATGAGCCCCTCGCTCACCGGCATGTCCCCAGGTGCGGGGGCCATGCCTGGCATGGGCTCGGCTGGTGTGGCGGGGATGGGTGCCCACCTGAGCCCCAGCATGAGCCCCATGGGGGGCCAAGCGGGCTCAATGAACGCCCTGGCTCCCTACACCAACATGAACTCCATGAGCCCCATCTACGGGCAATCCAACCTCAACCGCTCACGGGACCCCAAGACCTACCGGCGGAGCTACACGCATGCCAAACCGCCCTACTCCTACATCTCCCTCATCACTATGGCCATCCAGCAGTCGCCCAACAAGATGCTGACACTGAGTGAGATCTACCAGTGGATCATGGACCTCTTCCCCTTCTACCGCCAGAACCAGCAGCGCTGGCAGAACAGCATCCGCCACTCGCTCTCCTTCAACGACTGCTTCCTCAAGGTGCCCCGCTCCCCGGACAAGCCAGGCAAAGGCTCCTTCTGGACGCTGCACCCCGATTCGGGCAACATGTTCGAGAACGGCTGCTACCTGCGCCGCCAGAAGCGCTTCAAGTGCGAGAAGCAGCTGGCCGCCAAGGACAGTGGCGGGGCGGGCAGCGGGGCGGGCGGCGGGGGCAAGAAGGGGCCCGGGCAGCCCCCCAGCCAGCCCCTGGGGGAAGGCAGCTCCTCGGGGGGCTCCGAGGGCTCGGCCGGCGCCGAGTCCCCGGCCAGCGCCTCGCCGTGCCAGGACCACAAGCGCGCCCTGGCCGACCTGAAGGGCACGCCGGGGCTGAGCCCCGGGGAGCCGGCGGCCTCGCCGGCCCAGCACCTCCTGGCCCCCCCGCACGCCGGCCTGCCCCACGACGCCCACCTCAAGCCCGAGCACCACTACGCCTTCAACCACCCCTTCTCCATCAACAACTTGATGTCCTCCTCCGAGCAGCAGCACCACCACCCTCACCACCATCACCACCACCACCACAAAATGGACCTGAAGGCCTACGAGCAGGTGATGCACTACTCGGGCTACGCCTCGCCCATGCCCGGCAGCCTGGCCATGGGGCCCGTAACGAACAAAAACGGCTTAGAGTCCTCCCCTTTAGCCGGAGAGACTTCTTACTACCAAGGTGTGTATTCCCGGCCCATCATGAACTCCTCCTAAAAGGGGCAAGGGGAAAACCTCCCCTGGCGAGGGGAGAAAGCCCCCCGTAGCCCCCCGCGCAGCCCCCTAGCAGAGCGCTGGACTATGAACGCTGTCGAGCACGGTACATATACATATATATATCTCTATTTTTTTTTCCGTTGGCTCCAGATGTTTGCATCCGTTCGGGAAACAGCAGCCGTGTGTGTCTCGCAAGCATCTCGGCCCGTGCCAAGGGCAGGCGTGCTGGTCCCCCCCGCCCCCTCGGCCCAAAGCCACCCGTGCCCGGGGTTGGGGGGGGGCGGGGGGGAGCACGATTCCCTTGGTTTGCCTTGTGGGGTGGTTTGTTTTGGTGGGGAGGGGCGGGTTGGGGGCGAGGGGATGGGGAGAAGGGGGTTTCTGTTGGGCTCCTTTTTTTTTCCGTTGTCGTTGTTGCAAGGAGGTATAAATATATCTATTTTTTTGTGTGGAAGTGATGAGGAAAAAAAAAACCACGAACTAAACGGAACCTTCCGTCGGTGTGCAACCCATGCTAGTTTTGAATCCGAGGACCAAAACTCTTGTAACATTGTAAAAAGTGGGAAAAGGGCGGGGTGGGGAGAAAAAGAGAAAAAAAACTACGAAAAAAATTAAAAATAAAAAAAAAAGTCAGAATAGATCGTTGTAATTGAAACAAACGCTTGATGTTACCGGGAGAGTAAAACTACTTGGATCGGATTAATTTATCGTTTCTGTATGCTTTATTTATGGCTTATAAATGTGTATTCTGGTAGCGACTAGCCAGATTTTCACAGAACTATATTAAAGTGTTATTGGCGGTTTTTTTTCCCCTGCATCTCTGTTCCGCCGGGACTCGCCCGCCTCCTCCGCCGGCCCGGCCCGGCCCCGGCCGCGGTCCCCGCCGGGGTCCCCGCTCCGCCATCCCCGGTTGTGCCGCCCCGACGGGGCGGCGGTGCCGGCCCGGAGCCCCCCGCCCGTTTCCCCCGGAGAAGCTCAGTCCCAGGCCGGGGAGGGGGTCAGCGGGCGGAGAGGGGTGGCCCAGCCGGGCCTGGGGGAGCCGCTGTCCGTCCGTGTCCCCCCCGGAAAGCCGGGGGGTCGGGAGCGGCGGGACCCCTCGCCCAGCAATCACCGAGCGGGATTAACTGGGAGGGCGGAGGGGAATTGGGGCTGGGAGAGGCAGCACACCCCTGCCCCTCCCGGGCCGGGCCGGGGGGGACACCCCGCTACCCCCGCGGGCTGTGTGTTCCTGCAGGGAAAGGGGGGGATAAACCAGCGGTGAAAAATCGGAGAGCTTTTTATTTTGCCTTTAAACACCTCCCGGCCGCTCCATCCTCCCGCCCCGGCCTCGGAGCCCCCCGGCCGCCCCACCGGCACCCCCCGGCAACTCGGCCGGGCTTAGTTTCATCTATTTCGCCCCCTCCCCGACTTTCCCCACCGTAAATACCCTGCCCGTCTTCCCAACCACTTGTTGTTTTTCCCACGCGTTTACGGCAGTCATAGATGTTGCTTTCCGAAATAACATTCAAATCCTTCTTAAAATTCCGCATTGTCCGCGGGAAGAGAAAAGAGGAAAAGGGGAGGGGGGGGGAGGGGGGGGTGAAAAAAAAAAAGACCCTCCCAAAAACAAAACAGGGATCCAGCCAGAAATCTGTCCGTCTCTATACGGCAAGGACACACACGTTGTGAACCAAGGCATGCAATGTGTTTCATTAGCACATAAAAGGCTCCCGCGGGGAAGGAGCACGGGCGCGGGGGTGCCGCCGCCGCTTTGGGGTGCCCCCGCCTCCCGCCGCGCCCCTCCCGCCCCGGCGGGTCCCGGCCCCGGCCCCGGGCGCGGCGCGGTGCCGTTCGGATGCCCGCTCCCGGAGCGGCCTTTCCCCGCCACCACCTTCCCCCACCCTTTTTTTTTTTTTTAATTAATGTATATATTTTTGTTCCTTTTCCCTTTCCTCTGGCCTAGTTCACGTTGAAAATGCAAGAATGGGGAGTTGAGGGAGAGGAGCCGGGGTGGGGGGGGGGGAAAGAGAAAAACCAAAAATAATTCCCCACGCTAGACGTTATTTCTTTTTCTTTACACCCTCTGGCATTTTTCTCTCCCCCTCCCCACGCAAGTCGCCCGCCCTCAGCCTCGCTCCAAGCGCATCCTGCTCCTGCCGGTTTAAGCAACCGTGATCTGTGAATAAACAAAGTCAGTAAACAAAAAAAAAAAAAAAAAGAGAGAAAGAAAAAAAGAAAAAAAAGGGGGGGGAATCTGGATCCAAATTCCAGGAGGGTAAACTTTCAACACCACGTCATACTTCAGCAAATTTACACAGATATTATATTGCGTCCCTTTCCTTCCCCCCCCTCCTCCTTTTGAGCCATTGTGCTTAACTGAATTTTATAAAGCTGATCGATATCTTGGTAAAATATTCATTTTTAAACTAGCGGGCAGCGAAATCTTTGCTTTGTGCTAAAGTCAACAGTAGCACAGTTTCAGCTCCAATAAATGCGGGGATGCTCCCAGCCCCCGCAGAGCCGGGCCGGCGGCCGGGGCGCAGGTAGGTGACACCCGCCGCTCCTTCTCCTCCTTCTCCTTCTCTTTTAACTCCCACCTTCAGCTTCTCTTCCAGCCCTCCTCCTCCTCCTCCTCCTCCTCCCCAGCTCGCCCTAGAGCCGGCGGGGAGAGCGGGCCGAGGGCAGCGGCCCGGTGGGGTCGAGGGGGCGCGGGGGGGTGGATGCTCCCCACCGCTTCGCCCCCGCGGCTGGTGGGGTTTTTTTGGGGGTGTCCTGACCCCCCCGCTCCTCTCCCAGCCGAGGAGTCGTTTTAAAAAGGGGGAAAAACCCGCGACGCCGAGCAGGGGAAGGGAGAAAACGGGGTGTTATCTGGGGACGCGGGGGGAGCGGGGTGCGGCGGGGTCCGGCCCGGCTGGCAGCGCCGAACCTGCCCTTTTCAGCCCCAAAACCCCCGGCCCAGGGGGCGAGTCGTTGCGGCTCCCTCGGAGGAGGGTGGGCGAGGGACGGGGTCGTGCGGGACCCGCCACCCGCCCTTCTCCCGCTCCCCGCGCCGGACCCTTGGGCTTTTTTTTACTTTTTATTAATTTTTTTCCTTTTATTCTTCCCCCCCCCACCCCCGCCTTTTTTTTCCCCTCCCTTTCGTGGTCCTCCCCGGACTCTTTTGTTCCGGGCTGGGAGCGACCACGCCGTGTCCGCCCCGCGGAGGGGAATTTCTCCCGTGTCCGTGTCACCGGGGAAGCGCCGCTGCCGGTACCGCTGCCGGTACCGCTGCTGGCCCGCCTGCCTGCACCCGCGTGGGCAAAATTATATATATATATATGTATATATAAATTGGGGGAAAATAAAATTCCCCCGTCCGTATTTCCTCGCGAGAGGGGAAACCGGGAGTTTCGGCGGGGGCGGCGGCCCTTCCAGCACCGGACACGGACACGAGTGGCATCGCCCGGGCGGGGCAGGAGCGGCACGGGGGTCTCCGGGGTGCTTCCCGCGGGGGCTGGAGGGCGCGGGGAGGGGCGGGGGGGACACACGGGACGTGGCCCCGGGGCATCCATGGAACGCGGGGGTGGGGGGAGCGGGGGCGTGCGTGTCCCCGCGCGTGTCGCCGGCCGCGCGCTGTTGCGACAGGTGACATGTCGCCGGCGAGAGGGGCAGGCGCCCGGCTGCTAATGGGCTTTCAATAATTCATACCAGCCCGGCCCGCTCGTAATGCAGCCCCGCGCGCTCGCCAATTACTTGTCATTAAAGGCCTGTCGCCCCCGCGGGGAGGGGGACGCGAGTGGGAAGGGTCCATCCCCGGCCCCGCCGCATCCCGCAGCAGCCCGCCCCGGGGGTCCCGGCCCCAGAAGGACGGAGCAGCCCCGCGGGGCCGGGGGGGACCCCCCGCTCCCGGGGCGTCGGTACTGATGGGGCCGGGATTGGGGGGCGGGGGGGGGGGGGGGCACGGCCTTTCTGCCCCCCCCATCCCATGCCTATTTTCCCCCGATTCCCGCAGCCGAGCGTCCCCAGCCTCCTCACCCCCCCCCCCCGGCCCGGTTTGCATTTCCCCGGCGAACAGCGGGGCAGAGCGCCGGGCTCCCCTCGGCCCTGAATTCCCCCCAAACACTGCTTCATTTTGGGGGGGACCGAGCGGCAGCCGATGCCGGCGGCCGAAAGGGCGGGGGGGGGGCGGGACACCCCGTCTGGGCAACCCCGCGGCGACGGGGTCCGCCGGGCTGAGCCCCCCAAACCGCCCCGATCCAGCAGCTCGCCTTCCCTCAGTTATTTATATCTATATATATACATCTATATTTCGCCCCCCGATTTCCCATTCCCGGGGGGGCTGCATGAAGGGGGGGGGCAAAAGGCACTTCTTTAATTGTTCGGGCCCCTATTGACATGCAGCCGTGGCTCAAAAGACATCAAAGCACAAAGAAGGTGGCACAGCCAGCAGTTTGACGGGGAAGCCCCGCGACTCGACGCTGGGCAAAGGAGGGGTCGCTGCCCGCTCCCAAACGCCCCCCCCCCGCATGCCAGGGACTCCGGCGGTGCGGGCAGCCGCCGGCCCTGCCTGCCCTGCCCGCACCGCCGGCGGGACTGGAGGCAAAAGTGCATTTATTGATGATCTTTAAAAAAAAAAAAGAAAAAAAAAGAAAATAAAAAGAAAATAAACCAAACCCGACACCGGACAACTCGGGGGTGAGATGAGTCTAATTATTGCTGGTTCTAAAAAGAGCTGGAACACCCAAGTAGGGCTTAACTCGTCTCCTGGGAAACTGATGGAGACCTATTTTACAAGCTGTAATTCTGCTTTAGACTATTGCAGGCTAAAGGCAGTTCACACTATCCTCTTTCTTCTAGAAATAGTCCTAATCCTATATTTCGGCCGGGTAAAGTCCGCTTCTGCTCCGCACTAGATTAAACCAGAAACCACATAAAACCAGGTAGGGAAGAGGATGGAAAAGGGGAGGAGGAGGGGGAAAAAAAAAAAATCGTTCAAAGTTTGTTACCTCTGCCCTGCCTAACCTTCAAAAGAGTAAATATTAAAGGATGATGCAGAGTCTGCAGGCTCCTTATTTACGGGAGAGCTTCGTCGCCAGCGGAGCTAAAAACGGGGCTCCGGGGCCGGGAGGACTTTGGGGTTGTTTTGTCGCTCTCTCGCTGCGGTCGTTTTTCAGGCTCGGGCTCCCACGGTGGCGAGTGAAATATTTATCCTTTTTCCCGTCGGAGCCCGGGGAGGGGCGGCCGGGGGGAGAGGTGAATTTGGGAGGTGGTTATTTTTATTGGGAAAACCAAACCAAAACAAAACCCAAAGCAAAGCAAAACCAAACAAAACAGAAAAAAACAAAACAAAACAAAACAAAACAAAAACCAAACCAAAGCAAAAAACCAACCAAAAAAAAACCTAAACCAAAAAAACCCAAACCAAACCAAACAAAAAAAAAACCAGTAAAAAAAGAAAGGGGGAGGGGAACGCCCGAGCCCCCTCGCAGCCCCGGCCGGGCACCGCAACCGGGGTTCCCCCCACCCCCAGTTATTCTTTAAGGAGCGCTTTTGTCCCCGGGGGGTTCGGGCTGTCCCCAGGGTCACCGGGGCTGCGGAGCACCCAAATAAACCCGGGGTGGGCTCTAAACAACGAGGGGAGGGGGATTTTTTGGCGGTCGGAGGGGCTGGACCCGCCGTCCTGCCGGGCACCTGCGCGGCCAAGGGTACTGGGGGGGCCCGGAGCCCACCCACCCACGGCGAGTGAGGTCCATGAGGACGGGAAAAGCTGCACCGAGCCCGGGACCTTGTTTTTGGGCGGGTGAACGGGGGGAGATGGAGGGAGGGATGCAGGGATCCGTGTAGGGAGGGACGGAGGGACGGAGGGATGGATGGATGGATGGATGCAGGAATGGAGGGACGGAGGGATGGATGCAGGGATCGCTGTAGGGATTGGCGGATGGATGGCGAGGTGGACACAGGAAGGGATGGATGGATAAATAGATAGATGGTTGGTTTAATGGAGGGATGGATGGAAAGACAGACAGCCGTTCGTTCCGCCGCTGCTGCCCGTAGGGCCTGGACCCCTCCCCAAGGCCGGAGGGGTCCGGGGGGGCGCGGGCGAGCCTGGCAGCGGGCAGGGCTAAGGCAAAGGACCCCCAAACGGGCCGGGAAGGCGGCGGGGGGGGCCGGGGGCGGCGGCTGCGCCGGGCCGTTATGTTTGCAGGTGCAGCCGGGCGTGAAATTGCACGTAAAAAAAAAAAAAAAAAACCACAAAAAGAACAGGGAATAAAAATTTTTTTTTTTTTAAAAAAAAAACCAGCAAACGACGCGGAGGCGGCTCCTCGGGGGGAGCCGCTGGAGCGGGGCCGGGCGGGGACCTGCTCCCACCCCAGGTGGGGTTTTTCGTGGGCTCCCGCGCGTGCGGTGGGGCGCGGGCAGCGTCCCGCAGCGGGGCCGCCGGAGCGGCCGCGGCCGGGCGGGCAGGGCAGGGCCCCCCGCCTCTGCTTGCGCCCTCCAGCCTCTCCTTCCCGTTCTTTTCCTTGCTTTCACTTTTTTTTCCCTTTCTTTCCTCTTATTTCCTTTTCTTTTCTTGCTCTTTCTTTCCTCTTCTTTCCCTTTCTTTCCCTTTTCTTTCGTTTCCTTTCTTGAATTTCCTTTTAATTTCTTCCCCTTTTCAGTTTCTTTCCCTTTTTCTCCCTTTGCCCCCTTTCTTTCCTGTTTCCCTTTCTTTATTTTTTCCCATTCTTTCCCTTTTTTGCATTTTCTTTCCCTTTTCCCTTTCTTTCCCTTCCCCCCCTTTCTTTCCTTTTTCCCATTCTTTCTCTCCCCTTTTCCCATTCTTTCACTTTCCCCTTTCTTTCCTTCCCCTTTCTTTCCTTTTCCCTTGTCCTTCCTTTTTTTCCCATTCTTTCCCTTTTTTCAGCTTCTTTCCCTCCCCCCTTTCTTCTCCATTCCCCCTTTCTTTCCTTTTACCCCTTTCTTTCCTTTTCCCCATTTCTTTCCTTTTTTTCCATTCTTTCCCTTTCTCAGTTCTTTCCCTTTTTCCCCCTTCATTTCCTCCCCCCCCCCCCATTCTTTCCCTTTTTTTCAGTTTCTTTCCCCTTTCCCCCTTTCTTTCCCTTTCCCCCCACGATGCCAACAGCTCACCTCTCCTCACAGCCCACCTCACTCCCGCTCCACCCCCTCCATTCCCCCCAGGCCACGGAGCCCCTTTCCAGGGCAGAGGGGCTGTTTCCCCAGGCAGGGCAGGGCAGGCGAAGGGCACAGAGCAGCCGGGTGGGCAGCCCTGCTGCCACGGGAATGGGCACAGGGCAAGGACCACAGCAGCAGGTCCCCCTGCTGCCCTCCACATGCCAGGGGCTGGTGGTTTTTTTAAAAATCAGGGGGGCAGGAAAGCCCCGATACACCATTTGCTGCAGGCAGCGGGGATTTCTGGAGCCAGATCCCTGCTGCTGGGAGATCTCTACTCGTTCAAACTGTCCACCTCTGCCGGCGCCATCCGTGCAAGGCCAGAGCGAGGTGCTCACCCCTGGCTGGGGAAGGAGCAGCTTTCTACACGATTTTGACTCACACAAGCAGTAGAAAAAAAAGAGCCTTATTCCTCCGCTGCTGGAAAACAGCTACCAGGTGCCAACAGCACAGAGGGGTGTAAATGTGCTGATTTTACTTCCCGCCCTGGTACCGAAGGCATCGATATTGAAGGATTTTGAAGACCCTGAAATGCTTCGCTTGTCACTGACAGCCTTCTGCATGCAGCAGAGCGGCCGCACGCTGCTTTGCTGGCTGCCTGCACTTACGCTCCCCTTCGCTCTCCGTTATTTATTTTAATAATGGCACAAGGAATCAGTGTCAGGGGTGGCTGGGGCAAACTTCTGGGCCTCACCGAGTGTGCTGCTGCCGTGCATGCATCCCCTATTAAAGGCACAGATTCCCATCTCCGATCGCCTCTTTGTGTCTGTGCTTGTGTGCGATACCTGGGTCACGCTCCAGTAATTCCTGATGGGAATGGGGAGAAGCATTATCCCGGCTCGGAGGAAGCTTAAGAAGGTGCTTTGGCAGGATGGATCTTTTTGGGCTCCAAGGAAGTGTGTGTGTGGGAAAAAAAATCATAACAGCACCTTGAGGAAGTTGAGGAGGGAATTAATTTGTGGAGCTCTTTGGGGGATGCACGCTGGTGCTGTGCTAAGAGCAAGCTCAGGAAGGGCTTTGGAGAGGAGAGCAAACTCTGACAGCCAAAATTACCCTGCGACGTGATGATTCACCCCCTTCCTATGCCACAGCTTTTCTGCTGCGCCCCACTTTGGAGCCCTCCCCACTTCCTTTGCCCCTCGTAACCCATTGTACGTGGCGGGGCTATTTCTGTCCCTGCTGTCCCATGGGAAGGGACGGATGTGTGGATGCGCGAACCCCTTTTCTTCGCGGGAGGTTTGCGGCGGTGTAGCTGCCTTGCTGCCTGCGCGGGGCTGTGCATCGCTCCAGAACTGGCGGCCTGGGAGGTGGGGGGTCCCAACGCAACGGCCCTGGGCGGGGGGAGGCAGAGGGTGGGAGGCAGAAAGTGAGGCTCATTTCAAAAGGGGATGCCAGGACTTTCTGTCACCCCTGGGTCCAATCTGAGACATGATTAGCAAACTAATAAAATAGCTGCAGATGTTGAGCCAACGGCAGAGCATGTTTCAAGGGGGCATCCTGACAAAACTCTTTGGATTGGAAAGGTATCAACTCGCCCCTGCTTTTTTGTTTCATCTCCTTTCGCACCCTCCTTCCCCATCGTTTCCCTCCTGTCTGGGTTTTTAGGGGAAGAAGAAGGAAAAAGGCTGGGAAGGGCCTTTTGCATAAGGAAAGGCAAAAATCCGATGCCTGACCTGGAGAAACACCCACGTCCAACCCCACATCCCGGCTGCCAGAGCCAGGAGACGTGCAGAGACCCTCAAAGAAATAAAATCAGCGGGAGGCAGGTGCTTCCCTGCCCGTTGGCCGGAGAGGGGCTGTGTAGTGTTTTCCCCAGCACGAGGATTCTAGGAGGAGGAATACATCAACGAGGGTGACAGGCTCTGCCGCTGAGAAACGGGGCTGGGGTTTCTGCAGAAATAAGAACACCCCGTGCCCAGGAGGGGGTTGTATCTGCTGAAGTGCCTCTTAACCTTTTCTATATCCTGTTACTAAAGGAAAAAAAAAACAAACCACAAGGAGTTCCTGTCTCTTCACCTAACCATAAAAAAAAAAAAGGAAAAAAATAGGAGAGAGGATGCTATTACTCAGCTCTCCAAGACTTTGGGATCCATGAAACCAGAGGAGCTTCATCACAGCAAAAAGCCAAGTGCCACCCAGGTCCTGGGAGAGGGAGAGGGGAGGGGAAGGGGTGGGTGGGGGGAGAAGTCCCCAAAACTGCAGCGACAGGACAGGGCACTTGCTCCAGGCTCTCGAGGCTCTGCGTTATAACATTGCAGGGGCAGGTACTTTAGCTGCTGTTAACACAGCAACTGCTGGTTTCACTGGGGGTGCTGAGGCTGCTTGAGCAAAATCTGCACCCATTGCTGCATTATTTTTTTTAATTGAGAGCATTTTCCTTGTGCTGCACCATGTCCTCTGCTCCCACACCCCAGAAACGTTACCCCAGTTCACATATTAACCCAATTCAGCAGAGCTGATCCCCCACCCGACAGCAATACTCTTCCCTGAGATGAAACTGGGGATGTTCTGGGTCAGGAATGGCTCCCGCTGGGGTGAGGCGAGGGCGAGCCGTCTCGGTGTGCAAGCGGCCGATGCGGTGGGATGCTACCTCCGTCTGCAGGCGAGGCCGTGAGGGACGAGCAAGGGGGCTGGGACATGGCAGGGCTTGGGACGCAGTGGAGTTTGGGATGCGGAAGGTCCTGAGGTACCGAAATGCCCTGGGGTTTCAGGGCTTCCCGCGGGGTGCAGGGGATCTGACCCCACTCTGCTGCCCCTGTCGCCTTCCTTTTAGTCTGCTCCAGCCTGCAAAGGGCCCCGCCAGCGCGTCCGGGCTCTGCCCAGAGCTCCAGCCTGCGGCGATGACGCCGCGGGGCTCTGCTGCCCGGGAGCCGGGGAGGGATGGGAGACGGGTCGGTGCTACAGCAGGGAGCAAAGAAAGAGCCGGCATATTTTTCCTGAGTTACTTATTAACCACTGTTCATTTGACAGGATCAATATTTCAAGCGAGGGAGTAAACACTTAAGAAGCACCACTCTGCTTTGCTCTCTTTTCCTTTGCAAAATGATTTATTTTCTAAAATGCATCTGCCTGGAAAGGAGGCAGCGCCTGGAGCCCGGTGGCTTTTATCTGCGGGATATGCAAAGCACATTTATTTCGTCTTTTATCTCTCATATTGCATGTTGATCCCATACATATAGATTGATTTTGTTCAGGTAGATAATGAAAAGTCAAGTGGAAAATTTACACAAAGGCACTCAGGATCTCGACTTTCTATTGGTATATAAATTGGTTTATTACTTCATTCCCTTAAACAGGGACTTTCACACTGGGGAACACTTTAAAATATATCATGTTTAAACACAAAACCATTTACCTTTCATGTGTTTTTTTTCCATCAGTAATTTCCTCGCCACTTTTGTTAATTACCAAAGATATTTGTGTTTAAACAAGGGCTCGCTCCTTCTCGATCCCACCAGCAATTCATCTTCCTCCTCTCCTTCCTGTCACCCAAAAAGTCCTAGCGGGAGATTTCCGAGCCCCCAGCCGTGCCCGCCGCGCCGACATGTTGAGCTCCGGGGCTGACAATACCTCGGGAGCTTTTATTAATTCCCTATAAGCGGCTTTCATTTCGCCACCCTCACCCGGCGTCAGGCGCGCCGCCTCGGCGGTGAATAGAGGGCACTGTATGTGAGAGCACAGCTTGGAACAAAAAAAAAAACCAACCCCAAAACCTAGAGGAAACATTATTAATAAACATCTTCTGGACATTTGGTGGCTGGTATAGGCTGCTCCAGCTTAAAGCAATTAATTCAGGATACTGACATAAACTCTCCAGCTCTTTGACAGCTTGGAGCTGAAATAAAAATGCTAGTTCTCCAGGGAAAAGGAGAGGATAGTTGGCTCTTTTCTGGACTGTTTGCTTATAGGCCCAGAGAGCAATCTTCCTCGCAGAATGAAATGCAAGGACACAAACAATGTACCAGGGAGAGAATAGGAGATGGGAATGAACAGTTTGAACTATTTGCTCAGCAGAAGGGCAGCCACAATGCTCGGCCAATGGCTTTCCCATGCATCAACCCGGCTTCTTAGCCCCTTTTGTTGTTCAGCCTCTTCCTCTGGCCAGATAAGAGCACAGCTGCGGAGTCGCGGCTAAGTCAGGCCTTCTACTTATCCACCCAAATCTCGCGTCCCCTTTACTGTATTTCCCCCCGTGAAATGCCCTCCCCGGAGTATCGGATGCTGTGTTCACCCCCAGGGCCGCCTGGCAGCCAATGCTTGGGGGCAAGTCATGTCCTGCAGCTTTGGTTTTGCTCCTTCAGGGATGGCTGGAAACCCTTACCGGGCACCCGCTGTTGCCGCTGCCTCCCCTCGTCCCCTGCCCGGGTCTCCCTTCTCCCACCGAGTCTCCCCGGGCTGCCCTGGTGGGAAATGAACAAGGCACGGGCAGCGGACCCTGGCACGCGTTTCCTTGCGTGTGCCCCCGTCCGCCCCTACGCACACGCGTGCGATGGCGTCCTCGTTCAGGGCAAGCAGTCCCAGCTCCAGAAGCACCATGCTCCAGAAGATAAAGGACGTTACCATCATGGGCTGGAGATGCAGAGCTGCAAACTGTGATTATTTCATACTTCTATAAGGCACGACCAGCCTCGAGAGATTTACTAGCATAAGCCTGCATCGTCCGTGCGGTGCAGCGGTGGGGTCTGTCTCCTGCTACCCGGACATAAGCGATGGCAGGTGCTGATGGCAATAGCCTTCCAGGGGCAGGTCCTGCTGCATTCAGGCAGCCGCCTCCATTCCCCTTCCCTCCCTGCGCCCCGCGTCCCTGAAGATCACCCTCCCACCTCTAATCCGCCCAGGGCACCACTTGTTTTGCTTTAACGATGTCATTGCTGATGGGGCAGGCAAACGCTGTAATTAAAAATAAATACGTAGCAAGGTCGGACGCTACGGCACAGGCTGGTCTTACGGTCTGAGCTAAGCGCCAATGCCGATGGGGATGCTTTGCTATTTTTACTCTTTGTCCTACCCCAGGCTGTTGGTTTTGGGAGCCGGGCTGCACCGCGCGGTTCTGTTGTAATAAGGTTTATTTAGCTTGAAAGGGTTTTACGAGGTGAAAAGGCAAAACGCTGAGGACTAAAGAAAATGCCTGCCTGGCTGAGATCACGTTCAGCGTTTGTAGTCACAGAGCACACCTGCAGGAAAGACTGAGTTTAAACACTGCTTCTGTCACAAAAATCTGAGAAACTGACAGCGGGGGGGGATTGTTTTTAGTTGGGTTTTTTTTTTTCCTTTTCCCCCTTCTTCCCTGGTGGGTGGTCAGGAGGATGGGCTGAAAAGCAGGAGGGCTCCTATTGTCTCTGCGCTGCCTTAAGAGCTGACCCCACGTGTCCCTGAAGTCACCCGGCACCTGGCTGTCCCCTGCGCCCGGGGATGCTGCAGCACCCCGACGAGCCCTGCAGCGGTGGGATGAACCCGTGGCAAGCAAATGACAACGGTCCAGAGGTGTCTGGCCATGCAAGAAATAGTTTTTAGGACTTCTCAGCGGCAGTATTTTTATGCCCAAGCTGTACCTTACCACCCCTCACGGTTGGGGTACTCTATTTAATTGTATTCATATTTCATAGAACATCTCAAGTTGGAAGGAACCCACCATCGGGCCCAATTTGCTTTCCATTTTGAAGGCACCACGCTAAAGAAGGTCTGATGCTGGGGTTCATTTTAGGGTGCTCGGGCTCTGCCGTTTCACCAGCAGCTTGACCATTGTACCTGGGAGCTACGGAGCAGCCCCCTAAAATGGGACAAACCTGCCCGAACGAGCCCAGCCCGCCGCCCACAAGGGTGAGGCTCAGCTGGAGCAGCCCTGCCAGCAGCCGAAGCAGAGTAATCCCAGCGGCTCGCAGCCACGCAGCGCCTCTGCCCCTGCCAGAGCCGGGCCGGCGTCTCGCCCACCTCGGGGCATCGATCTGCTCCCGGCCCAGACGGGTTAATTAATGAGACATTAAAGAGGCGGAATGACACTTCCCACCACTCACTTACGGTGCTAATTTCCAAACCACTCCGCCATAGACAAAGAGAAAGTGCAGTTAGTGCAGAGTAATTTGCGCTGTGCTCCCGGCGAATGAATTTAGGGGAGCAAATATAGTTATGCAGAATTTAAATTAAAGTTGACACTAATGTAAATACAGCAATGCAACTGCATGTTTAAGAAATATGATGAGGCTACGGTTTTAATCAGGTCCTTTTAACTCAGGTGGCATTTTAAATCCTTGCCATTTAAATTGGATAAAATCCGTAAGCTGGGAGAAGGAGCGTCAGAGGGAAAGTCTGCGCGCTCGGCTGCGGAGGGTGGACTGGCTCTACCCCAGCTCCTTCCCGAGGGATGCCCTGAGTGCAGGAGGGGTACCTGGGCCCAAGGGGAGATCCACCGCAGGGTACAGACTAGAAACCCTGTGCCTGGCTCAGGAGACCTCCCCGCCTGGAGAAGGGTGGGAAGAGCAGCCCCACGGCCCTACTGGAGACTTCCCGACCTGGCTAGACCCTGCTCTGAAACCCGACAGCTCTCTCACCCTCCTACACCCATTGCACTGACATTTCATGGTAGCACCCGCACACCCTACCCGCGTCCAGGTCATCCAAAATATGACTTAAACCCAACAATCAAACCCCAGGGCATCTCTAACCGGAGCCAACGCTACTTGTCTTCCCCTCGTGCCTGTGCAGCACAAATTCTCAGGGGGAGTGTCTGTCAATACCTGCCAAATTTCCCCTGCTCTTTTGCTCTCAGCCTAAATAATAGACTTGGGGAGTTGGGGAAAAAAACAAAAAAAAAGAACAAAAAAAAAAAGAAAAAAAAAAAGAAAGAAAAAAAGCAAAGAGGAAAGAGCCGAGCCCGCCTCACCTACTTCAAAGCGGGGTGATCCTGGACGGGAGCATGGGTGCTCCGCTGTAACAATAGGCATTAACTGCAACACGGCAGGAGCTACTTAACAGGAGCTTTGTAACCTGGCAAGTCCCAGAGTCATTTCTGTTACAGTTACCGGAACAATATATTTGGCAATTGAATACTTCTGTCTTTTTTTCGAAGCGAATATAATGCCTCTGGCAGGAGCACGCTGCCAGCATGGCTCTGCTGCGGGTTTCTCTGCCACGAGATAAGGTGCCTTGGCGTAAGGCACCATCTCCGCCACCGCCCGAGCGGTGCCAGCGCTTGCTCACCCGCCAAACCGGGGTGGCCGCATCCCTGCTGGCTGCTGGGACCCGTCCCTGTCCCCCGGGACCCCTCGCCCCGGGGCTGGGGACCCGCTTCCCCGAGCCGGGGCAGAGCTGCTCTGGGGCACGCTGCTTCTTTCCTCGGGTCGCCTTGCTCCGGGAGGGCTCGTCCCGCCGGCTCGGGCAGCACCTGCAAACGCGATGGGGGCAAACCGGCGGGGGAAGCAAGCCGTGGTGGAGAAGATGTACTGAAATAACATCAACCGTTCTTCGCATCCAGCGATCTCACGCGTCCTGCTTGCAGATAAGCATGTATTGTTTCGCCTCCGCCCATTCTCCCCGAGAAGTGTGGCTGGGATGAACAGTAGAGAAGACAGAAGAGAAATGACCCTTGCCAGATATTTTCCTTTATTCTTCCGCAGGCGGTGTTAACTGAGCTGAAGATGCTTCATGCAGCAACCACACGAGGCAAGCTGGCCAGCCCAGAAAAGAAGAGGGGCCTGTGGTGCGTGTCCGTACACGTGCACGTAGTTCAGCTGAGCCTCATTCTCCTCTTCCCTACTATAAATTGAAGCCTATAGCTGAGAAGGGGAAGCGGCCCACGCCGCGGCTGAGCCGGTCAGAGCTCCTCATCACCCAGCCCCTTGCGCCCGGGAGCTGACGGCTGCAGCTACCAGCCGTTTCGGAGGAGTCGAACAAATCCCCCCTGTCAAAATGCAAACAAATGAAGCCAAGTTTATGTCTATATCGAGGGAGTTCTGCTTCAATAAATAATAATAATAATAATAATGATTATGATGATGATATCAACTAACCTTTGGGGGAAAAGAAACCTTTTTCTTGGTATCTTTGGAGAGCCTACATTTAATTATTGGCTGCCTCCAGGCACCTGGGGCGCCTGAGCGAGAGGCTTCTGTGACATTTAGGCACCCAGGACCCGGCCTGAGGTGCAGGGGGGTGCAGAGGAAATGCCCGGGGGAGCCAGGACGGGTCACGCATCTCCTCCTCGCGTTATTGTGCAACGCAGGCGATACCCAGCAATGCACGTGATCGGACTTGTGTTATCCCAGGTAGGTCCTGCCTGGCAGAGATGCTTCCCACAAGACACCTCTGGCTCCTGGCCCCATCCCAGCCTCCAGAAATCTGCCTGCCTGCTGCCTCTGTCAGAGCCCGCTGGCCCAGCCCTGCAAAGGATTTCATATTCCTAATCCCCTGGTGTGACTCAGCATTGTTAAGATGCCTGAGAGAGTAATAAAAAGTGTTATAATACCATTAATTACACCCCCCCAGATATCCTGGCTTCCCTGCTACAGAAAAAAGAGATATTTCAAGTGTCCGATTTGGGGAAAAACACCGAGAAGGATGCAAAGAAGGGAGAAAACTCCCCCAAAAAGTGAGGGGGAAAACTTGGGGAGCATCTCGGGTAGTGGGACGATGTGCTCCTTCTCTCCTGGGAAGGAAGAGAGGTCCCGGGTGGGGGATTTCACCCTGCAGCCATCCCCCAGCCTCTTGCCTGCGCGCAGTTGCCTATGTCCACAAACCCCCCTAAGGACTTAATGAGCTCCCAGACAGCTATTGTCTTGACAAATCTGATTGAAACCAGCCAAGGAGTTCAAGGGTTAGGAGGGGAGGGACGCACAGACAGGGCGACACCAGAAACCCTGTCTGGGTGGAAATCAAAATAGATGGGGCTTTTACATAGGTGCGAGCCTCAGAGACCTTTGGAGTGATGATAATTGATGCTGAAGAGCACCCAAGTGGCCCTGACACGCCATTCTTTAGTGGTTTAATTTCTGGTGGGCGACATGGGGAAGGAAGAAGCAGAGATGTCGATGAAGAAGCAGAGAAGTTGGTGCCATCTGCCCTGATTTTGCTGCCCAAGCCTCCCCGGGCAGAGCCAGCGAATGCTTTCGCTTGCAGAACTGCTGGGGGAATAAGAAAGAGGTTGCGCGGTGATTTTGTCCGCAAAGTTTTGGTGCACGGTTTCTTCCAGCTTTTAGGGATAATTGCCTCCATGGGTTGGATAGGCCCCTGGCTAAAAAGCAGCAGCAGCTACGTGGGGAGGAAGAGCAGACCTTATCGAGAGGCTGGGGCAAAGTCCAAATTGCTCAACACATTTTGGGCACTCCTTGGACCTTGCCTAATGAGTTTGGAAAGGGGAAGGCGAAGCGAAGGGCAGCACCGCCACCCCCAAATTGCTTCGCCGCCAAAGCTGGGGAGGCCCTGGGCCAGCCGATCCCGCTCCGCTCCTCTCTGGCCAGTGGGTTTTTTTCAACATCTTGAGACCGTCAGGAATGTTCTCCATGCGCGAGTGTAGTGCATTCAAAATCCTGAAACCACCTTCATCTCAGCAAGGCCAACAAAGATAAGAAGTAGCGTTTAAGTTGGCTGAAATTAGCAACTGCATCTGCCGCACAATGCCCCGGCTGCCATTAGCTGTGACCGGGGAATGGCACTAGCAAAGTATGCTGGCAATGTTTAACAAACCATCCGTCTTTTACCTGGTCCTACTCAACAGAAACCTTTGTTTGAACCACGGGCCTATTCAGTCATTCTGCTGTCTGCTTATCAGGAATATTAATCTCCTAGGTATCACCATATTAATTTTAAAACCGGCCTTTATTATTCCGAGTCCTCCACTGGGGCGGCGGGAGGGCGAGGAGGCATTTGTGCCGCTGACGATGAAACCAGGCTCCGTGTTTGCCCGCTGCCAGCGTGACTCATCCCTGTTAACTGTGCCCGTGGTAAAAACCAAACACAGCAGGGTGAATCCCGGCTTCCCCCCGCTCTGCAGATGCTCGTGTTCTCATCGGCTTTTTCTCTGGGGGTGGGCTGCATGTCCCATGTCGTCTCCTGCATCACCCCAGCACGATGGCTCATGGTGGGGATGCCGCGGCGGGAGCATCTCTGTACATCCCTCCTGGGCATCTGAGGAGCGAGGGGGCACGAAGCCAGCCCCGCTGCATGGAAGGGTGCGGGGAGCGAGCCGGGCGACGGTGGCTGTCGGGAAGGTGGCTGTGGCGGGGGGACGGGCCCCAAATTCCTGGCAGAGTGCTGTGCACACACACCTTATCTCACCCGCCGTGTTTGTGCAGCAGGGAGCCAGCCGCCCCGGCGGGGAGGGAGGGCGGCCAGCACCCGCAGGAGTCCCCCAGCCCCGGTCCCTTCCACCCCTGCGTGCCAAGCAGGGTCTCTAAGCTATTTTGGGTGATGCTGTAGGCTTTTTAATAAGCTGTTGGTGTCTCCTGGTCCTTAACCACCCTTGATGGACCTGCTGTCCGTGATTTGTCTCATTGCAAGTGCTGCAGGAGGTCATTCGTACCTCTCACCACAGCCATATCGCGCGGCACTGAGAACCACCCAAGCACCGTGCTATTTCAGAACAGGATCGTTTTATTTGCACTGCCCATTTCTCATGACAGAGGAGTGGCAGGTCACAAGTGTCACGTAGAGATGCCCCAGCATCCACAGAGCAGCTCCGCATCTTCTTGAGCCTGTGAAACATCCCCCCTGAAAGGGGTCTGCCATGAAAAAGTTGGTGCTGCGTGTAAAGATGATCATTGCCTGCTTGAGTTTCCTGAAAATGAGCCAAGCCCTTTCTTCCCAGGCCCAGCGGAGTGAAGGTGAGGGGACACACAAGACCTGGAGGACCCAGCAAGTGGGTGGGAATCAGCTCAGGGTGCTGTGGGATGGAGGGGGCAGCTGTGACTACACGACTTCCCCCATTACTGAAGCCCCCTGATCTCAGCGACATCAGGTACATCTCCTCCCAGTGCAGAAAAGAGCTAAAAAACCTTTATTTGAGCAAAACCAGGGCATTCCTGCAGCACGTCTGTGCCACTTGCTCTCCCCTCTCTCTCGGCTGTAATGAGTGCCGTGAGAAATGTCCAGCTCCTTATTAATAATACAAGATAGGAAAGCAAACACGCCTGGCCCACTGACCCACTCAGATGTACCTGCTGGGGCTCATCTGAGCGCGTGGCTCCTTCTGCCCTGCCTCGCCATGACGGCAAAGATGCTTTTCTTCCCCGTTAATTGAGCTGGAGGGTGCCCGGGACTACCTGCATGTGTGACGGGCTGCAGCGGCCGCTGCCTGGCCACCCCTGCCCTCTCGAAGCAGCCCCTGTAATTGCATATTTACCCATCGGAGGCTCTCATTATCTCATTATCACGAGAGGTTAACCGAGTGGCTCTGGGTCACCGAGAAGGTCACTAACAATGCTAGGAAGGGTTCAGATTCATTCATTGGTTCGGCATCATTTTGGCGCTGAGGGACCGATCCTGAGCATGGCACGGACACGTCCCTTCCTGAGCCGGGCAGGACAACCCTTCTCCCTCACGTGCCCTTGGCTCACTCCGGCAGCTTGGAACCAGTAGTCCGTGCATGGGTGAGCAGGGGGGATAAGCTGAACATCCTCACATCCCTTCCCTTTGCACCCCAAACTCGCATGAAATAACCACGCATTCACTGCAAAACAGCTGGAAGATTGCAACTGAGCCCCCAGCTTGGGGAGCCAGGCTTTTCATTCCTCCAGCCAAAACGAAGCCGCTAACAGGGGTGACACAGCTTTTCCACGCAACACGCCATCTCCAGGCAGCGGCTGCCTGTTCTGCTCGCAGCCTGCTGCCGGGGTGTTTGCGCTGCCTTCAGCTATTATCCGCCCTTGCGAAGAAATGCAGGGACTAATAAATAACCCGTCAGCACCGAGCGCGAGACTTGAGCTCAGAAAGAGCACCTAGAAAGACAAGGATTTCCACCCTGCAGCAGGAGAAGCGGCCCCTTCCCCTTCCCCTGCCTAAGCTAACTCTTCTGCTATGTCAAACAGGCAGGCGGAAACCCTGCCTACACTGGCAAGGGACAGAGGCTTCCCTGTTTGGATTCGAGATGGGGATTTCTGTGGCTGAAAGTACCTTTGTTATTTTTCCAGGAAAGCTTCCTTTTTGGCTGGCTTCGCCTCTGCATAGGATGCACACGGCAAATTGACTGCAGCGACGAAGAAGGAAAAATATTTAAACAAGCAATTATGAATGAGCTTTGGTTGCTAACTCGGAGAGCAGTTTCCTATGTCTGTGTTAAAATGTAAGTGATTTACCCTAGAAGTCCAATCGCAGCCTCAGGAGTTCATTAAGAACGCCTCTTAGATTAGAGCTTTGTGGCCAGAGAGGACCATAATTAGTCTGCTGTGCTCATTAATCACTTGTGCTACTAGAAAGCTGTGCTCCGCTTCCAGCGTGGGTATGCCTGGGAGCAGGTCCTGCTGACTGGTTCCCATTTATCTTCTCCCCACCGGATTAAAAAGCCTTTTAGCACCCTGGATTTTCTCCCCTGGGGGCCGATCCTACACCACAGTCAACTCATTTCTCAATGTTTCTGAGAAGCTTGATGGCGAGCTCCCAGGCCCCTGCAACGCACATTGCCTCCTTGTTCCAGCCTCTCCCCTGCAGCTCGGCGTTCTCAGCTGGAAGACACGGCCTGCTCCGAGCTAAAGCCTACAGAAAGCAGTGAAAGTCTTTCCCCTAGCTCTCTGGAAGCTTTAGCTCAGAGCTGAGCAAGCTGCGGCACCTCAATAACTGAGCAATGCAAGAGCTTCAAATCCAACACCACCAGCAGCTTTGGGCAGGAGGATGTGGGGCGCTCCGGGCTGGCCAGGAAGAGGTCCAGAGGCCCCTTCCCACCTCTACAGTAGTGGGATTTTGCAGAAAAGAGTGTAAACACTGGTCGAGCCCTTCCCACCCTCCTCGTGGCCAATCCTGGAGAGCCCCACCCTACAAAGAGGGCCCAGGCATCCTCACCCAGCTGGGATGCAGCAGCTGGTACCTGCGTGGTGGCTCCGAGGTGGGGAGATGTGACTGTGAGTAGCAGAAAGCACCGGGTTCTGGCTCCGTTCTCCGTGGCAGGGCTCTCCATCCTAACCTGTGTGGTGTAGTGCCTGGCTGCTTCTTGTGGCCTGACTTTAAAATCCTTGAGTTTATTTGGATGTTTTTAAAAAAAGTTAAAAGTAAAGGAGTAAATAAGCACAAGTGGCTAACGGGGCCGATCCTGGCCTAGCTCGGTGAGCTGGGGGCGCAGGAACCGCGGCTTTGAGTGTGCTGATCTTTGCTGCTGCTGCCAACGAGCCCTCGGCCGTGATGTGAGCGTGCAGGCATTTCTTAAGGATAGAGGAGCCCTCTAGGATCTGGCCTCACGGGTGGTTTTATTGCCTCTGAGGGATGCGAGCTGGCTCTTAGTTATGCGGGAGTATTTTAAGTTGCATTCTTTGCTATAGCTGTTCTGCTAGATCTGTGTTGTAAAATGGCTGTACCTATCTGGATGTTTTAAAAGGTGGAGATCAAAGCTGCTGGTGGCCTTGGGGCTGCAGTGTTTACCTGGTTTTCAGGAGATCTGGCTGTGGGCCCCAGTGCTGCCCTAGGCTTGCTCTGAATTCAGGATGCGTTCCCAGGTGTTTCACACAAAGCATGGCATGCTGGCTCTCACACCAGGGGTTGGTCAGTCTGGGGTACCTGTGTGGCCCCTGGGGGGACCCGTGTTTAGAAAGGGCCTGGTTACATTTGCAGGGGCTATTGCATACCAAATCTCTCCCCTTTCTCTCAGCCATTGGGGTATCTGGGTGTGAGGATGAGCACTCAGGAAAAACATCACCGCGTGTACACCGTCCTTCTAATCTTCTCCAGATATCTATTATTTACTACCTAAAGGGGAGGTGTGGACCATTTGTTCCTCTGGTCTGACCAGACTGGGCAATGCTTATGTTCTTACAGGTGCTCTTCCTTCACCTGGGCGCTACATCCAGCACCTACATCACCTGCAGAATTAATCGTGTGGGTGCCTTACCACATGAGGTGTTTCATCCCATGAGGCACTAGACCTAAGCCAGCGGTGGGGTGCTTTCTGCATATTGATGACCTTGGCAACTTCTCCAGACCCAGCTCAGACCCATAGGAAGCCCATGGTACCGAGGCTTCTGGGCTCCTTCGGTGTCCTTGAGAACTTTATCTCCATGAGTCACCATTAGCTGGCCTTTACAAATCTATGACATTTAAAGGAGTTTCCTCTTTGATTTGAAAAAAAAACTGGCACAAGGAGCTGGTGGCCTGGCCCCACATTCCTCTGGTGGCTTTGGGGCGTGCCAAGCTCATGAGGAATGTGGTGGCGGGGCTCCCTGGGCCAAAAACCTCTCGAGTAGAAACTTCTCGGCCACTTTGCCTCTCCTGAGTGCAGCTCCTGAGTCTTCCCTTGCCAGGAGGATGGTCTGGAGGGAAGCGGTCCCCATAGCTTGTGCTTGAGCAAAGAGGCCCTCCTGTCCTCGCTGAGCGGATGCAAGCTCTGGGTGATGGAGAGGGGACAGGGTGCTTGGGCCATGTCTGACCCCAAACAGCCCCGGAGCCCTTATGATGTCCCCTTTGGGGTGCTGGGTTGAGAAGTCAGCTGTAGGGGCCTCCTCAGGAAAGCCCCAGAGTTAGGTAGAGCAAGCGGTGTCAGGGCAGGGATGATCCGTGAGCCCTGGCCACCTTTTCAACAGTTCAGCCACGGGCGTCCCAGGGTGAGCAGCCTGTAAATCCACGGGGCAGACAGAGCAACCCACCACACTTTCCCAGCGTGCTCCATCCAGCCCCCATCAACAGCCTGCTGAGACCAAGAGGGATGCAGGTAGCACATCTCAGCAACAGGGTGGCAAAAAGCAAAGGTATCGTTTAATCATTAGGTTTTGCATTTGATACATTCCCATCTGCGGGGGTGCTAGAGGGAAAACCCATTTGCACGACTTCTCGGGGTACTTTAGCGTCTGAACCTGGAAACAACTGCGGAGGGAGAAGGGGCGTTCATCTGTGCTCCTGCTGAGCAAGGGCATCTCCTACCTGCCTGTGTTTAAATGCAATATCAGGGCTCTCCTACATGCAGCTGTAGTTAATAGGATGCATTTGTTGCTTTAATGTTGGCTGGTTCGTTGCACTGGTGGCTGTCAGCTGCAGAACTGGTAAGGCATTGGGGATGAAAGCTTTCCAGCTGGAAGCACGGGGAGTTTCACCCAGTTTTCATATCTGGGTGGTATAAATGCAGGAACAAAACACTGAGAAGACCCTTGACGCGGCTCTTTTTTTCACCACGTGGTTTCAGCAGGCTCTGCTTTAGGGCAGGATGAGCAAAGCCACACTGTCAGGGTTTGACGGAGTCAAGGGAAAAGTTCAAGCACCTTGAAGTTTGACTGTGATTCTCGTTTAAGCTGGCACAAATCACCTCCGCCCAGCAGCTTTATGGGGCCCTGCAGACCCACCTGTCCTCTACGCTGCACAACAGGGGTTTCTGTTCAAAACTGGCACAAATGCATTTTATTTGTTAAGTCAGAGAAAGCAGAACCAGCCGCTGGTGCCTTTATCAGTGTGCACGGGATGGGAGACCGTTCAGTCTCCTCTTAAACCATGTCCTCACGAGGCGAGGTCCCCCTCCTTCCCCCCGCACCTGGAAGAATCATTCCCTCTGCAAACAATTTGGGAAAAGAGATGCACTGCAGAAAATATTCAAGCCCCTTGCTGACACCGGGGGGAGGAGAGGAGAGGAGCGAGGCAGCCTGCATTCCTCCCCATCCATACATTATTTGCGAGGGATTATTTGCTCAACCCCAAAGCGCACGCACACACGCAAATTGACAGCTGCTAAGAAATACAAAGCGCTGTATTCAAGTGACCAATATGGAGCGTATGAGCTGCCTGCGCGGGGCTGGCTGACGTCGCATACGTGCTAGCTCCGTATTTTATCCCAAAGGAAGGATGAAAGAGCCTGAGGTTGGGGCAGGGGAAGCTGCGCGCTTGCCGGTATAAAATCACCGGCGCTCTTCTGCATGGGCTTGGACCTGCTGGGAGCCCGACCCAGCTGAAAAAGAGGTTATATATACGTGCACGAGTGTATGCACACACGTAGGCATATGCACAGGGAGCTGAGGGCAGGTGAAAGGAGATCTGCAGCCGGCAGGCGGGCAATGAAACGGGGAGGCGTGAGCCAGGCTGTTCATTAGTACCTGGGTATGGCTGCCGCTGACCTGATGGCAAATATGAAATATCAAAGCGCTTGTCAGCACTCCTGAATGGGACAAAGAAAAGGCGCATTAATGATTAACTCCGCTAAAAGCTCAGGCTTTTTTATTCCCATGGCGCTTGGACTATCTCGCTGCCATGTGACATGCTTGGGCCATTTTCTAGCAGATTGGGGAAAGCTAGTGAGCAAACACAGGTGCTTTCGAGTCAGCAGCGCTGTCAGGGACAACCACAAACAACACCAGCTATGCCTGCCTAAATTAGCTCCTGTGTTTGCCTCCATTTTTCCTTCCTGGAGATTTTACTTTCTAAGTCCAGCGTCTTTCGCTCCTGTCTTCGACTATTCACACGCAGCGTTAAAAGAGAGAGAGACAGAGAAAAGAAAAGAGAAGAAAAGGGAAAACACACAGAAAGGCTCTTCTTTGAACCCGCAATGCTGCGTGGGGACCGAATGCAAAAGACCCGAGTAAACTAATTAAAACTACTCAGGTCTTTAACTGCAAAAACAAAACGCGTTTATTGTGCTCAAGTGGAATTATTTTAGTGATCCTCAGCAAACACAAAGTCCTGCAAACATGTGCGGGGTGCTGCAGTTGCGATTTCTAATAAGCCTGGAGCAGCGTGTTGCTTGGGGGGGGGGAAGAGAAGGGGTCTGGGCTGGGCAGCCGGGGGGCGGCGGGGGGGGATTTGCCGTCGCTTGCTGGGAGTTACACGTCGGACTATATGTGTGACCTCCCCGGTGCCGCTGTTCAGAGTGAAGGTCCCTCTAGTGGTATTATTTGTTTTAATTTATTCCTTCCATAGTGCAAATCAGACAGACTTTCTTTTCCTGTTCAAATATTTATATATGTGTGTTATTGCACTATGCTTAGACTTCTTGTAATCACGCTGGGGCAATAAAGAACAGACTATCAGCGTGTGATGATAAAGGTACTTTGAGTAAACAGCAGAAAATGAAATAAAGTTATAAAAAAGAAGGCCTGGAGTAGTATAAATGTCTACAAATAATCACTATATCAGCCGGCCTGATATTCGAGCAATTAACAACAACAGGGGTGAAACTGTACCGAAGCTCTGCTATTGAATTTAAATGCTGCCTCCTCTTCAGGCCCTTGAAGGAGGAGTAAAGCGTCCTGCCTTTCCAAAGGAGGGATTTGCAGCCTTTCAGGGGCCGGGTAATCCGCATGGCAGCCTCTGACTCTGCCGGCTAATGGCAGGAGAGGGGCTGCAAGGATTTGCACCACCCCGGGCTCCCGCGGCCCCCTGAGGGCTTCAGCTTTAGGGGGCTGCCAAATGCGGCGGGGTGATAAGGCGATGGCCATGCCTTGCCAAGGTGGGTTTGCGCAGCCGGAGCTCTCGCAATTTTATCGTTGTGGAGAAAAGGTTGACACCCCCCCGCCCCCCCAAAAATGGGATGACCCTTCCAAAGGGAGTCGAACTGAAGGGTTCAAATCTGCATCGTCCAAGGGTTTCCTTTGGGTTTGTGTTGAGTCTTTGCTGCCAACGCACAGGGAGCCTGGCAAGGTCCCATGTGCCAGCCGAGCGCGCTAAGCGTCCGCCAGGCCAGTCGCAGCCCGTGGCAAGAGCGGGGTAACTTGATCCATTGCCTCAGGTCAAGTGCCTTAAGCATAAAGTCGGTTCAAGTTGTATAAGGAAAAAGTTACCATGGTTCAGCTACTGGATGGCATCGTCACGAGGCTCCGGCAGGGCCACCGCGTGCCTACAAACCTGCCCTTGCAAGAGCGTTGCACGACAAATGCCCGGTGGCGCCAAGCAAGAGGCCAGTTCGGTCAGAAAGTGGATTTCTACACGCAGTGAAAAATGCAGGAGTTTGAAACCAGCGTCCAGATTTTGCACCAAGGACAATGACTGCAGATGCAGCGTAGTTCACTTAGGGGGAAATTAAAATCTGTGTATTTAGTGAGATTATGCTTGAACTGGTACCAATTTATTTTGCCAAATTGAGCTGCAGCCAATTTCTCTCCCATGCGATGATGGATAAATATCATTAAATAGGAAAAGATGAAGGCGATTGATGCCCTTGCATTAGCAGGAACTAACATCGTGTGCTCGAGAACGAAAGGACAAAATTGGGGAGATTTGGATGCAAATCATCCAAATGAGACAGATTAAGCATGAGGGGCTGAGGGAGAATGGGATCCAGGAAGCACGATGCTGGGAAGAGCGGGAGGCTGCTCAGGTTGTATTTGTTGAAGGAGTTAGAAATGGTGACGCAGACACTGAGAAAACTGTCCTGCGCGCGCAGGTGTCGGCCCCTTCGAGGTACCCCAGATCTCGGGGTCTGCTAAAGCCAGGGGTGCCGGGGGACGTCCCACCTCTGGACACTGGAGACTTTGGGGAGACCAGAGCCCGAGCCCAGTGCCATCCATGAGGGGTCTTCCACCAACCGCTTCCCCCTGCGAGCCTTCCCAACCTGGAAGTCAAGCTAGGGCTTCACGTGGCCGTTGAAGGAGAAGCCTGAAAGCAATTCTCTTAAAAGCAATTCTCTTTCAAACCAAAGGTTTTGGTGTTGGAACTTTGTTTTCCAGCAAAAAATTAAAAGAATCTACAGGAGTGGTTTGTCGTAACTTCTGGCTTTTGAGCTCTCTGTATATTTTTTTGAATATTCCTTAGTTTGGGAAATTTTGTTGTTTCTAAGGGTATTGTGGATGCTTGCCTAGTGAGAGCAATGCCTGGCATTTGGTGAATTGCAGTAAGTTTTGGGACTGATGATAGAATTCATAGACATGAATTTTACAAGTAGTATCACAGCAGGGGGAAAAACCACCAAACGCTTCCTTTGATGCACTACGGCCTCACTTCCATCCAGTGTCAGTGAATATCCCCCTATTCCTGTGTTCGGAGAGGCCGAAGATAAATCCCTGCTTTGCTGTCTGTAAGACAGAGTTCAACCCTTCCTTTGCCCCCTCTCTAAGCTAAATAGTTGCAGTCTCTCTTTTTTTTTTTTCCCTAGTTAGGATTTTTTTCTAAATATTTTTATTCCTCTCTATTCCAGGAGCAGTTAAACTGGTTTGGGTGACTACCTGTTGAATACAGGCTTTTACTCAGATTTTCAGCTGCAATACCTTCTTTTTTTTTCATACAAAGTTTAGACAGTTTGTGGGAAGCTGCGTGTAGGGTTCAGCCGAGCCCTTCCCGTTTTACCTCTTACCACGTGCGGATCTCGGGTGGGTTTTGCACGGCTTCTGCAGCCCCCCCGCCTCTCCTCGTGCGGCGTCACGCACAGAGTCTGCTTGCTGCAGGCCTCATCCTCCGGGTGCGGGCGCCGCAGCCCCCCACCAGCGGTGCCGCCGGCGCCGAGCTTCGCAGCCACGCGCTTTTCGTCTTTCGGCGCGCTGGAAGGTGCCCGTCCGTCCATGTTCTTGGTCTTTCTGCCGAGCACTTTCTAACCCGTGATGTGACTCTAGTCTAATATTATCCTGCCCTCGCTTGTGCGCGCTTTTGGCAGAGCTGGGTGCCGCGTTCTCCTCCCTCCGTAAATCCTCTGCTCACCAAGCGGCCTCTGAGAGTCTGACTAGATTTCCCTTTGACTTTTTGGTTTACGGGAAGGGAAAACTCTTCTAGAGGAGAAAAGCTTGGGTCTGGGGCGCGTTGGGCTGCTCTAGCAGAGGGGCATCACTTGGATCTTTCATAAAGCCATTGTAGCAATCGCTTCCTAAGCAAGCTTGCAGGTCAGTGTTTCCCAGCATCATGCAAAGATGAAGCACGTCCAATTTTCCTTCTTGCAGAACAGTTGCTGATATAGTTTTAAATATCCCTGCTTTCTTCTTGGGTTCCTTGTGGCCACGGACCCTCTGAGTGGGATTTGCTTGGCTTCGTCCCATGACGGTTTATATGCTTGTGGGCACTAAGGCGGCTTGCTCTCTGTCCCAGAGCCCATGGGGAGATTCCATGGGGCTTTCTGGGCTTGAACCCATTTCTACCTGGCTCGTCTGGGACAAGGATGGCTCTTGGCAATGCTGGCCTTCAGGAGGGCACGGGGAGGTCATGCCAACCATCCTCCAGCAAAACCGCGCTTCGTCCCGGGGACGGGCAGAGCCGGGGAGCGTGTGGCTGCCTTTCACTTCCCGGCGCGTGTGAAAGGACTTGCCTGTGTGTGTCGGTACCTGCACGCCCTGGGCGCAGCTCCCGCAGCACCCACCTCCTGCAGGGTGAGACCCGGGAGGGCGAAAAGGGTATGCCAAGGTGCGGGGGGGGGGGTGATGCTCATGACAGCAGGGGGGGGATGTTCTGCCTCGTCCTGGGATCTGTGCCCCAGAGAGGGCATGGAGAAACTGGAGAGGGCCCAGAGGCAGGCAGGGATGGGCGCAGCTTGCACGGCGAGCTGTGAGGAGGCACGCTGAGCTCTGCAACCTGCACGGGGCCGTCTCGGTCTGGCTGAAGGACCCGGGGAAAGTCACCGCGGGTATTGCAACATCCCTGCCCGCCCCGGCCCCGTCAGCAGCCTTTTGGGAAATAACCGTGACCCGGAATGCTCTCCCAACCCCAGCTATTCAGCAGCGCGGCAGAGCAGAGGGCTTGGGCTGCGCTTCCAGATGTATAGAGTTATTTTTTTCGCTGCTCTATAAAAAAAAAAAAAAGGACGGGGGCTTAAAAAAAAAAGGAAGTGATACTGTTGCAATCAGTACGGTGTGTGATAAAGATTTATTACAGGTAGAAAGCAAATAAAGGTATGGTAGGAACTTCTTTATTACCCATATCATGATTGCTTATGTGATCAGTGACCTGGAATACATTCAAATTCATGTTAAATAAAAGCCTAATAGAATTTTTTTCCCCCTGCCTTATGGTGACATGTGGGCAGTAGAAAGAGCAGCCAATTGCCGTGTTTACCCGCTTCCTGCTTTTCTGGAAAGTCAACAGTTTTTAAAGGCTTAGGCTGGCTCTGAATTAAGAAACTTGCACTGGTTTAACTAAGGTCATTGGCGGACAAATGGGACGTAACTGTGGGTTGGTTCTATTTTTTTATTAAGTAGTTGCTGTGCCCGGCTCACCCCACCCTGCCCCTCTGCTCCCACCACGCAGGCTGGTCCCTGCCTCTCTCCAAGCCCTCCTCTCGCTGGTTTGAGGGGAGGACATCACCATAGGCAGGCAGCAGAGGACTAAAATGCCCCAAGGCACCCAAACGACTTGCAGAGACCATGTTCGCCACTGCCCTAAAGTGGTCGCAAACCCACCCAGGCGCTCGGGCTTGCGCGGCAGCCCAAGAGGTGCAGGCACACCTGATGCCACCCCGTTCCCGGGCGGTCACCCCTAGGCGCACCAAGCCTTCTGCTCTGGGCTGGGGTCTCAGAAACCCACGTCTCCGTGGGCAAGTCCTGGTGGCTGCACCTCGGGGAGGTACCTGTGGGCTGCGATAAGGCCTGCAAGGTCTTATCTGCTGACTGCTTTCAGACCTTTCTTCTTTTGGTGCTTCATCCATCACTAGTTAACAGGGTACCCTTGCAAGGCTGGCTTTCTTTGTGTGGTATCTTTAACCTCCTACAAGTAAATACCCTTTGTACACATGTATCTCGCTCCCTGATAATGTATTGTATTCCTTCCACCACGGAAAGCACTGCTGGCATGAGGAGAAACAGTCCATTTAGATAAAAAGCAATTAACACCTCCCAGGCAGGCTTGGTATATATTGTTAAATAAAAGGGCCCTTGCAGGAGGCTGGCGAAATTCTTCCTGGCTGGGAAGAATAAAAAAAAAATAAAAGGCCGAGGCTATTTCAAAGGAAACCTCTCCTATAGACTTGGAGATGCTGTGTTTCTTCTGAAAGTCAGGCAACAAAACCGTATTTTCTTGCAGCTTTAGGCCAGGATCTAGGTTTTGGTAAACAAGTTGTTGTGGTTTCTTGAGAATGGAAGAAAAGTGAGTAATAAGCTCAGGGGAAAAAAAAAACAAACAACCCACCTCTATCTTTTGCTTCCCTGCAGCGTGGTCCTGGTGCACCCTCCCGGCCAGCGGTGTTTGGGGTGGGTGGCAGGAGGGGTTTGGGGGTTGCGGCGCAGGGACTCGGTCCAGCAAAATATTTTGATTTATGTTATAACCTGCTCCCATCGGTTATATCATTATACATGATGGGCTTTAACAACATAGTGCGGAGCAGTTTCTGCAAGTCTCTAGGAAGAGCCATGTATCTTCATTTATATGTTAATTTGCATTAAATAAATGTCACTATAAACAACTTGTATCTCAGGAGAAGGTGGAAAACATATGGGTGTTTGCCAACCAGGGGTTATTAATTTTACACTTTCCATCTGGAGCCTATAAAGGGTCCATTCTCAGAAACAATAAAGATCCAAGGTCGCCGGAGAGCGCGGGGAAGGCCACCGGCAGGGCTCTGCCGTGTGCAATGCGAGAGCCGTAAAGCCTTTGTTCCACCTCCAAGGTGCACATGCCCACGTGTGAGTGCCTCGTTAAAGCCCGCGCGCATGCCGGGGCTTGCTCTCCTCCTCTTGTGAACCACCCCGCTCCCGTAAACCCGAGAGGCAGCTGGCGCCTATGCCAGGAGGAGGCACAGAAAGGGACACCTTGCTGGCGGGGGGCCAGGGAGGAAGCACGGAGCTTCCCCCAGCGATGCTGGGAACGTGATGTGCTGCTGCAAAGCCTCCCCGTGCGTGGAGAGCCGGGGCCGGTGTCCCACGCTCTGCAGAGGTCCAGCCTGCGTGGCCGTGGGAGGAGCGGGGAGCTCGGTCACTGGGACGCCGTGGGCGGTGGGAACCAACGAGACGAGTGTTTTGTGCAGAAAATGTTCTCTCCAAAAGATCATCCCTTCCCATTTGCACGCCACGTTCCTTAAGAGCTGCTGCAGGGAGAAAGTAAGAAGCCCTAAGGGAGGTGAGCGGGCCCGTTGCCAGCATCCCAGGGCTGGGGGCGCGGGTCTGCGCCCTGCTCTGCCCCCGGGGGCTGGGGGCGCGGGTCTGCGCTGGCCACCCCAGAGCTCAGCAGAGCTGACGGTGGTGCGGTCACACCTGCTGGAAACGGGCACATGGTGACAAAAGTGTCAGCAAACACTTCTAAATGCCACGGCGGCGTTGCCACGTACGGGCCGCCGCTTTTCAGATGCTTGTGCAAGCAGCCCCGCAGCCCTCGTCCGCCCCTCCGGCTCCTCCTAACCTGTCGTCCTCTTGCTTTCCGTGGTTCTTGTTCCCTTTCTCCTCCTTTTGTTGCAGCCCTTGTTTGCTTTTCTCACCGCCTGCCCCTCTCCCTTCTCACCCCCACGTTTATTGGATTTCTCTCTTCTTTCTTGTTTCTCCTCGGTTCCTTCCTTCGCCCGCTTTCCTGGGCAGGAAACAAAACTCGATGGTGTTGGCGTTGGTTGCATGAACTTTTGACCCTCCTGGGTGATGTTTGAGTGAATTTGAGACGTGGTTGCATAAATGCGCCTCTACCCCTAGCACCTGGATCCCAAACATCCCCCTCCCGGGTGGCCCGTGGCGCTGGGGCTCCACACCGGGCTTGGCAATTGCATCCCAGCGGGACCTGAGCTGCAGAGAGGAGAGCAAGGAGCGACCCCGGTGTTCCTTGCAGATACCTGTGTAAGGGCCAAAAGCACCTTAGCAATGAGCTTGTCGGTCTCAAAGGCAGCCCAAAACCGAGCAGATGAAGCCATAGTGAAGCTCCTTCACTGGAAACAGGTTGCTGTTTTTAAATTTGTTTCTTAAATTCCTTCCCAGTCTCCTCGTTTTTCCAAATTTCCTGGTGTTTCAGCCAGGAGATATCATTCCCCAAACTATGAGGCCTTTTTTTTTATTTTGAAAAAAATCCAAACCCCCAAACCAACACCCCCTCCCCCATAACTTATCACAGAAGAAAATGCCAAAAAAATACCCAGGTTCCTCTGAGCACCCAGGTTTTATTCTAAAAAGTGAGCGAGGGCCCAGACTTTTAAAGGGCGTCTCAAGTTTTAGTGGGGTCTCCAGCAGCACCAGGGTATTCTGGAAATGCTCCCTGGATACTGGCCATCTTGGCATGTAAATATCTTTTAAAATCGGTTCCCTAGGAGCCTTGAAAGTCACCAGGACTTATGCTCCTAAGTCATTTAGGCGAGCTGAAGATGTCAATCTGGAGCTCAAAGTAGAGCTTCAGTTGTTTGGGTGGGGTGGGTTGGTTTTTTTTTTTTGATTGAAAGTTGATTTTCTTGCTGTTTGGGGGGAGGGAAAACTAGGTTAGTGTTGTTCTGAAGAACGTTTTGAGAGGAAGAGTCACTGGGTGGTTATTTCTTAAGAAGGCTGTTTCGGCGGTGGCCCCGTGCAATCACTTTCTAGCCTTTTCCAGCCCACAGAAGGGGAAAAGGATGTACATTTTTCTTGCGCAGCCGAAAACAAACCCAGCCCTGAAACGAAGGGCACGGTGGGATAGGACGCGTAGGGAGGGTGGTGTTCGGTGCCGAGCCGGCTGCCGCACGTCGCCTTGCCCTGCGGCGGGGCTTGCGTGCCGAGAGCCCCTGTGCCCCGGCCCGCAGGTAGCCCATCCCCACCTGCCCTGATAAAAACCTTCCCAGGGGAGTTTCTCCCACCCAATTAAACACAACCACGCCGGGTGCCTGGAAGATGCCTGGAAGCCCCTGGTTTCCAAACACACATGTGGTTTTCAGACATATGAGGCTGGCCGGCCTCTTGCCGGGTATTTCCATACCGCTCCCGGCTCTGTCCTGCCCCGTTCCCAGTCCGAGCTGTCCCGTAACAAATCTATTCAGGGAGGCCTCTGAAAAGGGAGAAAGAAATGCCATCCATTCAGCAGCCCCTGCTCCTTCTGACACCCTCTGTCTCCCCATCCAGTTCATAAAGGACTTTCTGTTGGTTCGCAGCAACCAGGGAGCAGGAATGCCGCCGGCCGATCATGGTTTATGTCGCCTACAAAACGCCAACAGTATGGGGATCAGATGACCCTGGACGTGTTTATTGTAGTAGGGGAAATTAGCAATAAATAAAGGCAAGTGGGCAGAAGAAAACTGGGACCCTCTGGGACTCTTGTGTCTATAGGGTCAGAATCAAAAGAAGGCTTGATTTGCTCCTATAATTTAACCCAGCCCCCGGGCTCCTTTATCAGAGCAAGGACAAGGACATGCTAATCTGAGTGCCCATAATTTAACGGAGATATACTGTACTTACACTGTGCATTTAGAGGCGGCTGGATGGTCCCGTGGGGCCCCTGGTCGTGGCCGAGCCGGCGTTTCACGTGAAGCTGGCTGCAGCAGCCTTGCCCTGCTCTCAGAAAGCAGCAGATTGCACTGCTTTGAGATTATTTGGTGCTCATGGGGCGTTTCTGGCCCGGTTTGTCTGTACACAGGGGTTTAGGGCATGTCTTTTTTGTTGGGATGCTGATTTTTTTCCCCATCCTGTCCTTGTGGTGTGGTGAAGCGGGGGAGCCAGGCATTGCTGCCTCGGCTCCAGGGGATGGGTCCCCTCGTCTAACCCTGCCGTGGGATTAAACTCGGCCATGTAGGCATCGTGGGGGGGTTATGAGCCCTCTTGTCTCTCACGCCCCTGACACCCACCCCGTCTTGGTGGAGGGGAGGCATCCCTGCAGAGCGCCGTCCTGCTCCATCCCACCGAACAGACAGACGCTGGTCACCTTCCCCTCTGGGCCCCTATTTAGGAGGTTAATGGGATTACCCAGCAGCTAAGTGGTGTGTGCACGGGTAAATGCAGTGCTGGATGAGCTCCCGAAGGCCCTGCGTTCCCGGGGAGGGCTGGGAAAATGCCCCTCTGTGAAGTTCCACCACCAAGTCCTTCTGCTGGTGGCTTCGTGCTGGGCTGGGAGACCTGGTTTTTGACTTGCATCAGTCTGGGAGAGGCTTTTTTTTCCCCCCCTCTCTTCAAAACTACCCACTTGCCTTGTTCCTAAGATACTTTCCCCTTTACCAAGGATTGTTCTTCCCATGGAAAAAAAAAAAAACCAGCCGGGGTTTTCAATAATCTGGGACGGCAGAGCAAGCCAATAAATTCTCTGCTTGAAAGATGAAAGACTACAGTTAAAGAAAAACAAAACCCTCTTCCCCAGCCCCTGGGTGCTGTACCACAGGTGTCTGTGGCGCCTAACCAAACAGCCTCTGCCTGTGAAAGACCGGCGCTAACAAAGCGTTTTCTTTCCCTTGTAAAACTCGCCTTCAATGACCAAAAAAATTTCAGCCTGTTTTTTTTTGTGTGCGTTGTGTGTGTGCACAGATGCTTTTATCTATTCCTGCTCCGTATCTGCGGCGTAAGCGGGATCGAGGCACTTGCAGTTTTTGGCACCGGCAGGGCCTGGGGTGAGACCCAGTGGGTTCCCCCCAGCTTCACCATCAGCACCCGGCACCTTTGAAGGGTTTCCTGGCCAAAAACCTGGCTGTGGTCAGCAGCACCCTTGCTGTCTCGCTGCAGCGACCCGCGCGCACGGGCAGCCTCCGCCGGCATCGCAGCATCCCGCTGCCCCGTGAGTGATGGAGCCGCCGGGAAAACGCCTTCCCGGGTGCCGGCTCCCTCGCCTTCCCCGCTGAGGGGGTGGTGGGCAGCAGTTAGAGACCCCGCTGAGGGGTGAAAGCCTCGTTATGTAAAATAAAACATTAAACCAGGCGATAATGGAGGAAATTAATAACGCCCAGAAGACGTTAAAGGTAAATATAATTGTAATGTAAACATAATGGCTTTAAATATTGGCTTTTATGTGACAGCTGCTCTCTAAACACCTGCTTTAGGCTCTTATTCACAACAGTAATTTACAGGGAGCAGCTTTTGTTGCACGGCACAAAAAAAAAAAAGAAATATCCCTCTATGCCTATTGTCTTGGGTTTTTTCCCCGTTTCCTCGCACGGGAGGTATTACTGACTGCGCTTCGTCCCGACCCGGTGAGGCACATCAGTGCTGTTGTGATCCTGATGCTGGACCACAGACAGCAAAGGGAGGCAAAAAAATAATGCTCCCACCCCTTCCCCATCAGCAGCTGGTATTTGCTTTCAGGGCAGCCAAGTCTTCCGGAGCCAAGCAGCGCGTGGGGCCGGGGGCAGCGGCTCGCGGGGTCCCCGGGCTTGAGGGGACGGACCCCGCAACACCAGCATCTCTCGGCTTGAAATATTCCTGCTTAGGTGTTGTTTGGCCGGCTAAATACGGGATGGCAGCAGCGAGGTGGAGGGATGGAAACAGCGTTTGAGTTAAAAGCGCTGATTTTCTGCTTTTACACAAAAAGCCGCGTTTTCTTTTCGGAATTTATAGTTGCATATTTGGGAACCGCACTGTCCCTGTTTCCACCCCCCTCCAGTGCTTCGCCTGGCACCCGGGCCGGCTGCACCACCTGCACCGGGCACGTTTACGGCCCCGTGGCCAGTGGCCCCGGGCACCAGGTGCTGCCCCGCGATGGGGCTGCGGCACCAGCGAGTCCAGAGTACGGCGTTGCACGTGCTCGCCCTCGCCGCCTTGCCCTGCTGTGTCCGCCCCGGGGGGTTCCTCGCCCCCCCTTTCTTTGCAATAGGTTGTTTCTCCCCTGCAATGGAAGATGGTGCAAATCTGGCAGCAGTTTTTCTTTGGGCCCCTGCGTTGTTCGGCTCGGCGATGGGCAGTGCAAGAATTGCAGCAGCATCCGTGGCTATAGAAAAAAATTGCAGTTGTCAGGTTTTTTTGCATACTTTGCTTATTTTAAAGTGCCAGTTTTCAGAGTTGCGTCGTTCTGCAATGAGCCTCTCGCATTCACCCAAAGAAAAGTAAGATTTATTCCTACCCCCCACCTTTTTTTACAGCCTCAAAACCTGTGAGGGAAGTAAAAATTACACCCATCCAGGATTTTTTTTTATTATGTCCCTTTAAAGGTCATTCCATCACTGGGTATTAGTTTTGTGGAGTCCTTTCTGAATGCCGGTTGTTAGCAGCAAAGCATTTCCAAAGCAAATTCAGCTCTCGGGAGCGGGACAGGGCAGCGGGTGCCCAGCAGAAAGGTCTGCCTGGCAGCTTTTTTACAGCGATTAAAAGTTGTTTCCTTCATATGGGGCTGCGATGTCTAATTTTGCAGAAGCACTGCAGAGCCGAGGGGTTGCATCACGCCGGGTTTGAGGGCTGCAATATTCCCCCAGCCATAGTGATATCGGGGGCATGGTAAACTTTTACCTTAAAAGAGCTGTGGGGATGGATAAGAGATGTCCCCGAGGTTCGTATTTGCTTTAAGATTAGTTAAGAATTGGCTAGAACAGCGTGTTTTCTGTTGACTGTGAAAACAAGTGTGGCCCTGGCCGCTCCTGCCCCGGGCTGAACCTGGCAGGGGGACGAGCCCCACGCCGGCAGCGTGTGGGCAGGGTCCCTGCCTGCGGCTGGGTGCGGGTCAAGCCTGGCAGGGGCCCCGCTTTCAGGGTGGGATGGCAAAGGCTGCGGCGGTGGTGGCTAACGTGAGCCAAACCTGGGCAGGGGGGCTGAGCCCACCCACCCTGGGTAGGGGGGTGGCTGGGAGACCCGCTCGGCTCTTTGCTACTCCAGGATGTTTTTAAAAGGTAATGAACGTACAAACATGGGAGGGAAAGAGCACTCGGGTAGTGTGGCTTAGGCTCATGATAGAAAATTCAAACAATATTAGACTCAAAAAGTCAACATTAGACACACTTCTACTAAGGACCTACAAACAAACAGAGTTCCTCTGTACACACATTAACAAACACAGCTCGGATGATGATGGCTGCTTTCACCTTTTCACTGCCTCCGTCTTCTACCCGGGCGTTGTGGCAGTTATTGGGGGTTCCCAGCGCCGGGGGGGCCGCGTTGCGGCGGGCTCCTGCTCTTAGCGCTCCTCCAGCAGCCACCTCTCGTCCACCTGTTGAGCCTCCTCGGGGAGCGCGGCCCTGGGGCCAGCGCGTCCTCTGGGGGTTTGTCCCTCCAGGCACAGAAAAGTCAAGAAGAGTTTGTGCGGGGCGAGCTGACGAGCCGGCAGCGCCTGTACGCACCCCGCGGCGGAGCGCGGAGCGGCGCAGGCTGCCTTCCCCGCTTGCTCGGCAGGTTTTGGACCTCGCTGCGCCGGCCGGGCGCTGCCGCTGCTCGGATTTGCCGTAAGGACAAGGAGCGCGGCGGGGCAGAGGCTTCCCTGGCCCGCGCCGCACCCGGGCTTGCAGAGCGGCTGGGTGGGATGCGGGTGGATGGCCGCGGTGACGCAGGAGGGTTAGACCCGCAGGCAGACGGACAGACGGCTAAGCCTGGCTGTGCCTGCCTCCAGCATCGCTGTGCTTCAGCAGAAGCAGCTATTGCTACTATCAGACACGAAACACCTTGGGCGCAGCTTTAGGTCTGATTTTTTCCGTGGCTCAGCAGCCATCCTTGAGGCTGGACGTTTCTAATGCCTGGAGGGAGACCAAGCCTCTCCTTCCCGAAGCCGAAACGCTCAGCCTCCCCCAGGCCCTGCTGTTTAAGGAACAAAGTGGGAGAGCATCTCCTTTGAAAATCTGCCCTTAAATATTGAACTGAATAACGAGCCCTGCCTTTTGGGAGAAGGAAGAGCAAAGGGAGCCCTTGCGCTCTGCTGCCGCTGTCTCCTCTTCCATGTTTCCCCCCTGCAGATCCCCCCCACGAAGGGAAAGCTTCCCTCCTAAAGAGCATCCTAATTGTCGTTGCCCCTGTGCAAGGCAGTCGATAGCACCCAGCAGGCACATCCAGGGCGGCTGCCGCTCCTCCGAGTCCCTGGTAATGCAATGCTCTTCCCCAGGATCAAGGTATTAAGGTTTAGGTTATTTGTATTGATTTTATGTGCTGCCATGCTGTGTCAGTCATGCTCATATTTGTGGTTCACAAATTCCTCCTTTAAATGTCACAGCCATTTCATCTCCCTCTGCCATCAATACTTCCAGCCACGGGGGCTGTTTATTAACCCCCGACGCCGGTGTCGGCTCCTCGCGCATGCACCGCGCTTCTCCTTTCCAGACCCCTTTTTATTAGCAAAAAGGGAAAATAGAGTTACTTCCCCACCGAGGGAGAAGACCTCCGGAAAGCGCGTATCCCTGCCGCGGGCGTGTTGCTCTGTACAATTTTTGGGCCCTCTAGTGGTTAATGCCATTTTTGGATGAAATTTCGGCATTTCCCCTGGCGCTGCGGCGACGTGCGCGCCTGCGGCTTCCTCCTGGCAAAGCCGGGACTGTGTTTGGATAATGTGATTGCTGAGCAAGCGAGTACAAAGAAAATGGCAGAGACGGCTTCATCGGGAGCCCGCCTTGCCCAGGGATTCCCCTGGAAAAGCGGGAGCAGTTCTGGCACGTCACCCACCCCGGAGCCCGAGCTATCCAAACGCGCTCCGTGAGGTAGGCTGGGAAGCCCCACGGATACCTCCACACATATAGGGATAACGACTGTGTTTATTAGTCGGCATCCTATTTTCTTTGCGATCCTTTAACAAACAGGCAGCGGAAATAAAAACAGCAAACATGTTTTCCCCTATTCCTCTGTAAGCGCTTACTTAAGCTTTTATTATATTTGGCCATGGGACGTTTGGTAAACTTACTGATGATATCAGAGAATGATTTTACAAACAGTAAAAGTTACACTATTGACACCTCCAAATTCGGGAGTATTTACATTGTGTTAGGTGCACACTTGCTCAGCGAGATTAACAAACATTACTCAAAAGGCTATAGCCAAATCCACCGTGGTTGTTTATAAAACCTTTACAACTCATCAGCTTCCACTAACACAGTGGCACTGTTCAATTACCATCACTTTTAGAGAGCCTTAGCAAAACACCCGGTGCCCATGTAAATAGACAAATCTGAAAACTAGCTGGTCTGTTGGCTTACATACTGTAGGTAATGTTTTCTTTTGCTCAAATTTGTTCTAGAAACTAATCACGCTCTGATAAAGCCATCTGCAAATATGAGAAAGATTGACATCCACATGTCAAAGTTTACACAGCCTGACCAAGTGTACATATAGTGCGGGCGATGCGAGGGCCCCGCTGCGCCGCGCTTCGCGGGGCCGTGCCGGCAGGGATGCTGCTTCGGGGACCGAGCCCCCTGCCCGGGCGCCGCTCGCCGCAGCCCGAAACGCGGCGCCTTCCCGGGGAGGGGGGGTGGAAGCCAAATCGTTCCAATGCAAACAGGAGATCTTGGCTAAGCTCGGTCCGGGCGGAGATGCTCCGCTGCCTCCCCAGTCATCAGAGACCTGGCCCTGGGATGCTCCCGCTCAGGGCTCCAGCAGCCGCCTGGACTTATCGTCCACATCCCAGTTAGACCAGTTTTACCGCGTTCCCCCTTCTCCCAGCAGGAAATAAAGGTCTTCTCTCCGGGGGTTTTGCCCCGGCTGGGTGCAGGAGCCCGCAGGGAGCTGGTGCGTTGGTGGGGCGCCCCGAGGCGTAAGGCAAAGGGGCATCGGCAGGATGCCGAGCTGGTAATGCCACGGCAGGGCTGGGAGCGAGCGGTTGCACCCGTGCCGCCGGCTGCTGCCCAATCCTTTCTGCATGGCAACGGCCAAAAAAAAGTTGGAAAAAGCTTCGAGGTGAAGCTTAGCGAAAGGTTTTGACATAAGACTTGTTATCCTGCCGAGGAGCGATCGTTAGAGTTGGTCCAAAGTACAGATTTCCCTTTGGCTTTTGGTTGCTAAACACGGCTTTTGTTGACTCCTAAACAAGGCCAGCGCTCAAGATTTGGAGCTGACCCCAGCGGCTGGCGCCCGGGCCCTGAAAACCCAAATACAGAAGGAGAAAATAAATCACTAACGTTTCGCTTAATCGTATTGCTAAAGAAAGGATTTAATGAACTTCCCATCCTTCTTTTAATCAAATAAAATACCCTGCCCGCGCAGGGCCGAGCCTGGACATTTGCCTCGCCAGCACGCCGAGGGAGCCAACTTGGAGTGTGTGCCGGGGGCAGCTGGATAAAACCCTGGGCCAGCCTCCCTGGGCTCAAACCCTCATTTTTCAGGCCCCATGGGCCTGGGGCAGGGCCCCGAACCAAGAGGCTGGGGACCAGAGCCGCAGGCTCGGGAGCCTCTGCTGCGATACGCGTCCCACCCGTGTCCTCTGCTGATGCTGCTCAGGGACCTGTGCTGCCCTTGGGACGTGGGGTCTGCTGTTGCTCCCCTTGCTGCTGTTGGCGTTATTTGCATGCTGTTACGGAGCCAGTCTGGGGTGGAGAAATGAGGATTATTGGTTTTTTTGGAGCTGAGGGGGAAATGCCGCCTCCAGTGCAGCGATGGTCCATGCAGAGTGCTCTCCCGGTACTTTTTTGCAGGTTCCCAGAGCAGAGAGGCCACAGGTAGCATCGCTCTCGGGGTCCCCTCGGCGCTGAGCCGAGAGGTTGGACTCCTGGATGCTCCTTCTGTGCTAAGCGGCTGGAATGGCTGGGGCTGGCTTTTTCCATCAGCCTTGGCTTTGTCTTTGTATTTCCGAGCTAACTGCTTTCTCAGCCTCTCGGGTGGACATAGAGGTAGTAGGTAGATAGATATTAAAGCAAAATTCGTGCCCCTCTTCCCTCTCCCCGTGTTCCCACCACGGCTGAAGGATGCTCGGGGCTGGCCCTGCCACAGGCAGCTCTCCATCGGGAAGGGGCAGCGATGTCATCCCGCCTTTCCCCATATCCCTGTGGGAAGCCAGCCCTGATTGCCTGGGCTTCGTTACGCTAACGGGGCCACCTAGCAGGGAGCGCTGGGGTGAGTCCCAGCTGCTCCAGGGCTGCTCTGCACCGCGAGGCTGCTGCAAAGGGGACCTTGGCCAAGGGGGAAAGCCAGCCTCCAGAAGGACCTTTAACGGAATAAATAGATAAATGGATAAATCCAGGCTCGAGTTTAATAGGGGCTTGAGCTGCAGGTCCGTACGTGCTAGCATTAGGTGTTTAAGGCGACTTGTTTGAAAGCACATCAGCATCAATCATTGTCTGCTGCTACTTGAAAAACAACGCTGATAGACTAGCGGGGAGCAAAGCTTTCTGCCTGCCTCCGCAGCATGCTGCAATTCAATTAGTCATGGTCAGAGGGTGGCATTATTATTCATACATTACTGATTGTTCCCAAAGTAAACAGCGCGAGGATGGGGTCTGTGATCCTCTCCGTGCCCTTAGCCAGGACACAAAGGGAAATGCGATGCAGACCCTGGGGTGGGATGTTGTTTGCAAACTTCACAGTCAGATCGCGCTGGTTTTTCATCCTCCTCGGAGATAAGTGTCGGTGTATGCATACAAAAAAGCCCCGAGATATTTTACCCCAGTCAATTCCATGATGGTTTCTTCTGATAACTTTTTTTTTTTTTTAAGAAAAAAAATAAAAAAGCCACATGCTAATTTTAGATAGGGTGGATAGCTCAAACTATGCAAATACAAACCCTGTCACCACAGAATATAATAATGATCGACAGCTTAGCAATTAGCAGTAAATAACCGCGCTATGCAACACAGCAATATCATTTGCATGCTCGCAAAATAGTCACCCAAAGCTGTAATGGCCTGTGAAGCCATCTGTTTGGCGGCAGTACGGTGGCAAAAGCCAAAACACGCACAGCGCGAAGGCTGACCCAAGTACCGGGGACCAGCTCCTGCCCTCGCTCGCTCTGGGGGCCGCGGCCGCCGTCGGACCCGCGCTCCCCTCTGCAGCTGCCGGAGAAACCGTCCCCCGGAGCAAACACGGGGAAGAGGGCTCCGGAGAAGATCGCTAATTGCTTTACACCTTTCCGTCTGTCCCCCCCTCGCCCCCCTGCTCATTTCATCACCCCTGCTAATGGTGCAAATTACCGCCCAGGCTGGCTTCCTCGGCTCGTCCGCGATTTAATAAGCGAGCGCAAAGTTGCGGGGAAGGGGGTGAGCGTTGCCTGCAAAGCAGCAGCAGCCTTGCAGGAGGTCGTGGCGCCGGCGAAGGCAAAAGTCCTGCCCGCCCGGGGCACCACCCGCTTTCCCAGTGATGCTGCAAAGCAAAACATATGGAAATGTATGGAACGGTGACGGGCAGATGGGGAATAATCAGCTGCTCTGGGAAAGTCTTGTGCTAAAGCGGAGGTCGAGGGGCAGGTTGGTGCCCTGGTCCGGCACAGCACGTGGGCGCGCGCCGGTCTCAAGTGCGTGATAAAGCGTTTAAGGGCATGAGTGAAACCGCATTGCAATGAACAGAATGCAGATAAATACGGTCACAATTAACGTAAACGTCACCTATGCAGGCACTGACAGACGATACATGTGATATATGGATAGGAAAATCTGTTTTCAAACGTTCAAGCTTAGCCTGATTAAAGGCTAAATGGATTTCCAGCGTGGAAAAAGACAGCACGTCGCATGCCAGGTCAATGCAGAAGGGTTTTATACGTCCTGATGCATTTAACTAACTTGCAAGATCCTCTTTAATTTTGTGCTTCAGAAGCGTTAATGAACTATTCTGCCCAAATAGTCTTTTCTTTTGGGGCAGGGGGCTCGCAATGCAGATTGTATTTCTTCTTGCCACATCCAAAAATAGAAATAATTTGTGAGAACGTATAGAAAATGAGTCTTCTCCCTGGAACCAGCTCCTGGCTCCTCCTGCGATGGGGATGCTCTCCCCGGTGCAGCTTCGCCGCCGCTCCCTGGCAAACCCCTCCTCCAGCCCGCTAATGTATTTGCACAAAACTTGAAGGAGTGCGAGCTACGTGAGAGCCCTACTGCCTCCGGAGTTATTGCAGGGACTGACGGGCAGCCACCCCGCGAATCAGCATATTTGCTCCTTTTCCCGGGGGAAGCCATCTGGCTACAATAAAAACGTGCTCTTTCATAACTGCTGCCCCACGCGCTTGAGGAAATTCAGGCGCGAGGGAGGAGGGTTGCTCTGGGCAGGGCGAGGGCGACGGCGAGCTTCCTCCTGCAGCCGCCCAAGGAGCGTAGGTTGAGTGAAGACGTTGTGGTGGTTGGCAGTAAGCGTCTTCCAGGCTCAGCGGCAGAACTGTTGCTGTGGCTGCACCATTTCTGGGAAGACAGGCAGCGCATCACTTGCAACACATCCCCCCGAAGGAAAATAACCACCTGATAGTCCAGTGAGCTCTAATTTTCCTCTTTTTTCTTTTTTTTCTGTTTTTTAAAAAAAGAGGCCATCTTCACCATCTCATTGATATTCTTCCCTTGCCCTACTCCTCTTCCAAAGGACCAACCCAAACGTAGCAAGGGAGCAGCCGCAAACCTCCCGAAATGACAGATGCAATGCCTGGTGTCAGTCAGCGGCGTTATTTTGCATAGCGGTACTGTTCTGGCCCCTTGACAGCTTGATTTAAGGCCGCCCTTGCTTGTCGTGTTGACATGACAACTGTGGGATATGTCGTAAATATCCCAGGAGTGGACAGGAATTGTGGGGCTGGATTGTACGGGCGGTATTGTACGGCATGTGGCTGAGCCCTCAGCCCGTCCCGGCGGCCGAGCAGGGTTTGCTCTGGTTTTGTTTGGAAAAGAAAGAAATAAGAAAGAAAGGGGGGGTGGGGTGGGGTGGAAAGAGGACAAAAAAAAAAAAAAAGAGAAAACTTTATTTTTGGTTGATTTTGTCACTCCTTGCGGTTTTGGGATCACTCATGGCCATCAAGGACCCTGCTGGCTGAAAGCCGTCAATCAACCTGTGGATTTCTTAAAGAGTCAGAGATATCTATTCCCCCTCCCCAAGGCTGAGCTGATGCAGAAAGTGAAGCCAAGGCTTTCCGAGACTTGAAGTGGAGGACAGGCTTTTAAATCTGCGCAGGCAGGGCGGTGAGAAGCAGCGTTATCACAGTGAAGTCTTGACCTAAACCCCATCAAAGCCAGGGCAGGGTCTTACCAAGCTTCGTGCGGGATCCTGCTGGTTACAAGAGCTGTTGGAGCCAGGCTTTGGGGCAGGTTGGACCTCATGGCATCCCCCAGCAACCCCGAACCCCATTGACGCTATTGGCCTGCTTCTGGCCTCGGTGGCGGCGGAGCATCGGCAGAGCGGCTCCCACCGCGGCCAGCCCACCCAGCACGCGGGAGCAGCCGCACCCCGGCAGGCCGGGAGCAGAAGATGGAGATGAGGAGGTCGCAGGAGCACGGACACCCGAGCCTAGAGCTGCTCTGCCCAGTTACATGTCATCCGAACTGCTCGTCTGTACCTGGAACAGAGTTTATAAATAACATGGTACAATTGGTACAAAATCGAGTTTTCCAAAGAGGCAGTGTTTGAGCAGTGATTTGTACCAGCGCAACAGAATTTCAGTATTTCCTGGACTTCTGACACCATTCTGGGGTAAAACAGAGCAATCTGTGCTTGGAGAAATACCTCAGACATCGTCTTCAAACCAACACACTCAGATTGAAGCAGTTCAAAGCCCCTTTCTCAAGCTAGCATCCGCGGAGGGTGACATTTCCATTCTGCTATTTTCTCTTAGGTTTGGAGTTTATAAAGCAGCACACACGCATACTGAGTTTTGTTTCAAATTGAAATGAGACATTATTGAAACAAAGGGAAAGTTTCCTCTCCTCTCCCCCCATTCTTTTCTGCTATTATATGCAGTAAGACAAATGATGGGGAAAAGCTCCTTCCCACTTTTTCCTTTTCTTTTTTTCCCCCTTTGTAATTTTGAAAGAAGACCCCAACTTGAAAGGAAGATGAGCCAGAGCAGCAAGGGAACAAAAACCATCAGCAACTCCATCGCTGGGATTTTAAAACGTTTAAATGCACCAGGGTTACAAGGGAACAATCTCTGTCATTTCCAAAGTTTCCCTGAGCTTGAGGAGCCGCAGAAAGGAAAAGAGGCGAAGGGGGAGAAAGGGGGAAATAATGACAACTCCTGAATATGAAGCATCAAATGCAAAAAGTGAACTTAGACTTCAGATTCACTTTTAGGACCATTTATTCAGCGAGAGGCGTGTGCTGCCTGGGTCTCTGCAGCTGCTCCCCCGGGGATGAGCCGACACCGAGCCCCTCTCACAGCACCCGGGGGCCCTGCGTCCCCCGGCCCCGCAGCCCCGTTATTCATGGTCTTGACCTGGAACAGAGCCTGACAGCTGAGTAACCTTGATCCAGTCTGAGACGGGCATGAATTTACCGGGAGCCTTACAAGGACTTTATTGCTACCCCTACCATGCCTATCAATAGCCTCAAAGAGCTCGAAGTTGTCAAAACACCCAGGCACCTAAAAATGCCCCCCCTAACTGTTCCCTTCCCTGCAGCATGGGGTGAGGGACCCGGTGGGTGCCCCGAGCATCACACGTGAGGTCCCTCCCAGCCCACCCCACCTGCAGCAGCAACCCGAGGCAGATGCTTCAGGGACAGCAGTCAGGAGAGGGTGAGCACACGAGGTTCCCTTCCCAAATATTCCTCGAGCCTTCAGAAGGCGCCTCTCGAGCCAGAAGCGGTTTGTAAATATTTAGTAACTCTCAGGGAACTTTCCTGTGAAGCCTCCCTTTGCAGTGTTGATTTATTCCAACCTCCTCTAAAGTTTCTTCTTCTGCTGTGGGCTGGTCCTCTTGAAGCAAGCCCTGATGCTGTGAATGCCAGAGCTCCCGTCCCGTTTTTGCGTGACCTCTCCTTGATGTGGTGCATCGCCCCCGACCGTGGCTGCTGGCAGCCTGGCTGCTGCCTGGAAATTTCAGCCTGGAAAGGTGTTTGCATACATCCACCTCACCCTCTTGGGTTATTTCGTAGATCTTAGCTGAATATGTTTATTAATGAGCAAACTGTAAATGTGATGGGAAAGAGCATCTGATCCCACCGCTAGTTAAAGCCTCACCTCTTTGCACAGGGCTGCACGGTGGAGCACGGAGCCGCTGACGGCAAGGGCCGTGAGAAATCCCAGGAAGGACCTTTAGCATTGGCCAGGGTCACCATCGCCATCCCACCGCCTGGTATGTGAGCGGCTCGGCAGTCCTTACGAGCAGAAATCATAAATGCAACGCCAGCCCAGTCCTACCTTTCCTTCCCAGATGCTGGGAGAAATGTCTTGATTAGTTTTTGTTTGCCTGTTTGCTCGGGCTTGTTTGTTTGTTGATGCGTGTTGTGTATTTGTAGGTGTGTGTAGGCTTTATTGACCAAACGCTAAGTTGACGCATAAGTGGGTTTATAGGGAGGCATCGAGGAGGGGAAGCAAGCTGGCTGGTTTGATAGAAATGGCATTTACATTCTCTGTTCAATCTGCATCAGCGAGAGAAGGGTCACCGCAATATTATTTTTGACTGAGATGTACTTTGTGGAGCTCCGAGCAAGCCACCGGCACAGGGCTGGCAGAGGGAAACCCTTCAGCCTTCCCCAAAACCTGGCCAGAACCACCACCAGACTGACCTGACAACGTTTGTCCCCTAGGCTGGCAGGGGGAGAAGGGGAAGGTCGCAAGTGATGGGCTCGTAGGGGAACCTCTGCTGCTGGGAGCAGCTGTGGGGGCTGCCAGAGACGACCCATGCCATGGCCATCGCTGTGGCCATCGCCGTGGCCATCGCCGTAGGAGTGCCAGGAGACCTGGGGTGGCTCAGCGAGCACGTCGCCTCCACGCCAAGGGACAAGTGCTGTGCTGGGAAGCTCGGCTCTGCCTCCCTTCCGCGGTGGTGGGGGCTCCAAGCTGTGCTTCAAGAGCACTTATCAAGTTTCAGGACCCAGAGAGCAAATAAAAAGCACATTTTTTTTTAAGATTTCATACTTACCAAACCAGTCTGGGGCTTTTTTTTCCCTTTGAGGTTTGACTCGAGGTTTTTAATCACAGGGTGCAGGGAGAGGAAGATGAGGCAGGATGGGAAAAAGATGACTTTCATTGTCACCTGCGCCCTCTCCCCAGTGGGACAGCCAGGAGGAGGGGTGCACCCAGAGGGGTGCTCCCCAGCCCCGGCTTTACCTGGGCAAAGGGCTCCTTTCCCTCTCTGCCCACAATATGTAAAAACTAGATATTTATAGCACAGTTTGTGATTTGGCTACTTCTACAATTAGCGATCTTAACCCGAGACCGGCAGTGGGGGTCTGGCTCCCAAACAGCCAAGGAAAACCAGCTCCAAAACGGTGCCCAGCATGAAAAAAATCAAACGTGCCAACCAAAAATAACGTTGGAAGGCTCAAAAATAAAGCCAAGACAAGTCAACAGAAATTCATCCCGCTTCCACTGGCTCCCTCCTGGTTTACACCAGCTCAACGCTTCAGCAACAAACACAAAATAAATATCCTCCGCGTACCACTATTATACAGGTGCGAGCGTGGGCCGGCGTGGGGCCCGCAGCCTCCGCACAGCCGGACCACATCTGCAGCTGCCCCCAGACAGACAGACAGACAAACAGATAGCCCGATGTGAATTATTTAACACAAAGTGCCATGACCTCTATTAACAAAGGGAGATGCTTCCAGACCTGCGGGCAGCACCATGGGAAGCAGCTGGATCCAAATCAATCTAATTGAAGACGGGCCTGAATTTATTATAGGGGCCGGTGGCAAGCGTCCTGTTGAGGATGCTGGGGTGGGGATAGATGCCGGTACAGTAAACTCCTTTTAGCTCAGCTGGAAAGATCATGGCCGTAAATTGTGCTTAAGCAAAATCTCGGCAGCCGAGCGCATCCAGACGCGCACGCACATGCGCTGCAAGCGGGGATTGCTCCGTGCAACCCTTGGAAATATAAAATTGTCTTGAAATTTCCTAATTTTTTTTTTCCCCCTTTTTCTCTTTCCCCTTCCCCTTCCTCTGCAATCAAAAGAAAGAACTGAAAGAAACGTGCACTTCAGGGCTTTAAATCTGAAACTTCCTAATCCCCTGAAGTCCACACTAGACTTCTTGCCTCCATGGAAACCCCAAAGCATTCATCCAAGTGATTGGCCTCCAATGAATTTTAGATAAGACAGAATGGAACGGAATTGATGTGATTTTAATGCAGAAGAAAGCGGTGGAAGGGAGGTCCACTTGGTTCATATTTGAATAAAGCAAACATGACAGACAAAAGGCTGACAGCTGTAAATGACATTGTCAGTACAAAAATTATCAGCCAGTTTACAATCTGTTTGCTTATGTTGAACAAACAGAATGTGTGTGGCATCCCTTGGCTTCATGAATGGCAGAAATACTTGCAGGCTCCGGAGAGAGGCAGATATCTGTTCCCTCCCAGCCCTCCCACTATAAGATATCCATTTGACAGCCGCGCTGAAAAAGAAAATTCTCTCCTCTTTTTTCCCCCCCTTCTCCTCCTGCTTTTTTTCTTCAAATTTTTTTACACCACCCCCCCTTTTTTTCCCCCCCCCCCTTCTCTTTTCCTCTCCCTCTCCTCTTTCCTTGCCTTAGTTGTGGGTTTCCCATTATTTTTTTGATGGTTGTTTTGTCTGAGGGCGGGGAGGGCTGCAGCTGGGCACAGCCTGCGCCGGTGTGGCAGCGGTGCTGGGTGAAGCCGTTCGGCGGCTCCGGCATTCCAGGCGCCAAACCTGCCGTTACCTAGCGAAACACGCCTCCGTTTTCTTTTCTTCCTTTCTTTCTCCCCCTGCCCAGCACGGGAGGCAGATCCTGGGAGCGCCTCTCGGGGACGGCACCCTTGCAGCATCGTCCGGGCTGCCACGGCGTGGGCGTTGGCTCCGAACCCCTTTTGCTCTTTCATTCCTCAGACCAGCCAAAATGCTGGTTGTGACAAAAATGAACAAACCCTCCTTTTTCCTTTGGGTACAGGCTTAATAAAGTAGCGATCCTCCTGCTCTGAAAGCGTGGGTCCAAGGCACACGTGAAATGAGCTGTGGGGTCTCAGCGCCGTGGGACGCTCGGGGCACAGAAACCGTCCCCCTTGGTTCATAGACCCCATATTTACGTGCATATTTAGCTCAGGCGTTAAATATCTCCTTTTTTTATTATTTTTTTTTTTTCTGGAGGATTTCTATTGTCATCCTGCGTCCTTGGTCGCGTTTTTCTGTCCTGTTATTTTATGGTCAGACTTTACAGAAGTTCTTGTCCAAGGGCCATCCAGGCCCTTTGCCCCCAGCCCATCCCCGTGGCGTCAGGCCGCGTCGGCACCTGGAGACGAGCTGCCTACCAGCATAACCTGACCTTTCCCCCAAAAGCAATGGAACCTGAAAGCCCACCTTCGGGTTTCCTTTTTGCTCTGCCAAGCCTGCCCGTTCTACTCCGCCCTGACCTGAGCCTTAAAGATAGAAATAAACCCGAAGGCTTGTTGCAGTGAATCAAGTCCCCTTCTTTTATGTAAATGTAACGGGGAAAAAAAAACCCACCCCACGCCAGGATTTGTTTAGTGGCACTTGGCTTGTTTGATCAGAAGGAAAAAATAATGACAGGTGAGGACGGGCTGTGTGGGGCAGATAAAGGGACTAGAATAACACCGGGAGAATACGGCAATTGCTTTCCGGGCAGCCAAGCATCCAAACACAGGCACTCGTATGAAAAGTTTATCCAATTATGGCAAACCGGATGACGCTCGTTATGTTGTGTTACTCTTTTCATTTTAATCTAAATTGCCGTTTCTTTCTCTCTGATATGGCAATCGGTCATAAAGGGTTGACCACCATTAAAGCTGTTTGATTTGGAACCCTGTAGTGTTTGACTAAGAGGGTAAATGCAAATTTGATGAAAGAATAAGGATAAATTTACATATCAGCTTCGGCTCACATGGAGAGAGTAAACATTCTGTTTATCTCAAGTGTCACTTTATGATTTCAGTAGAATATAAAACTGACCTTGGTCCAGACATTGCAAAAGACCTGAATGAAATATATTGTTGTCTAAATACAATTTACTCAAGTAGAAGTTGTCAGCAAACCCGGCGTAACTCAGCAAACAGGGTGAGACAGCGGGGTCGCCGGGACAAAATTGTTCCGATCGACTCCGAAATTAAAATCTCCGCGGCTTTGTAGCCGGCAAGAGGGTGGCAAAGGGAAGGAGCTTCCCTCGCCGAGGCCGTTCCCTAAATCACGGCTCCTTCTTCCAGCCGCAAGCCCGAGGGAAAATCCGCGGAGTTGCAAACTCCACGATGGAGCCGGCGGGGGGCATCGCTGCGGGGAGGGCAAATTTATTTGGGCAAAAACCATGTTGAAACGCTGCATTTGGTATTTTGATTTTTTTCAATAATTTTTTTTAACCTCCTGGCTGTTGTTCTTCCACTCTCCTTAAGTTTAGACTCGTCCTTTACTCAACATCACCTACAAATAACCGCATTTCAGGTTGCACACATAATCCGATGGCCCTTTCTTTCTTTCCTGCTGCCCTGGGGTTTGTAGTTGTAGGGAAGAAATATGAAACTTTAATGGTTAATGGGGATTCTTCCACTGCGCAGAAATACTTCCAGGCTATTTAAACTACACGGAGCATTTTCTTCCGCTGCTCCCTCAAATCATCCAAAAGGAAAATAGATGGAGAAAGGAAGGGAGATTTTTCTCCCGCTCTCAGCTAAGCGATGCCTAAGAAAGGGTCAAAACGTGGAGCGTGATGCTTAATGAATGGCTTTGTGTATTTAACAGAGACGAGCGAAAATGACTGAACAAATAAATAAGAAAGTCATCGGAACTGACACACAGAAGCAAGAGGAAGCATAATCTATTTTTCCAGGTAACCAAATAAATTGGCTATTGCGATGACGCCCTGGGCTCTCCCCCGAAGCGCGGAGCTGCCTGCAGTGCACGGGACCGAGGGGAAGTGAGCAGGCAGCGAGCAGGGGGTTGGATCGGGCTCCACGCAGACCCCAGGCAAGGTCAAGGCAAGGTAAAGCCTTGGAGGGACGCCCGGGTTGGGGAGGACGGGGCACCCTCGGCGGCTGCTCCTGGCAGAGCCGGGGCACCGGCTGCTCCGGTGGCAGCCCCGGCGGCCCCGGGAGCAGCGTGGGCTCGGCAGAGACAAAGGCTGGAGGGGAACAAAAGGCAGAGGGAAATAAAGGCAACTCGTGCGGGGTCGCTGGTCTTGCTGCGGATGGGCTGTCAGTGGGGTTTGCTTATTTGTTAGCAAAAACATCTAATATTTTAATGCTCATTTTGGCTGCCTAGAAATTGCATTTCCAGGGGCTGGATCGCAGGAACAGTTCTCCTGCCGGTGCTACTCCACAAGTGGACCCTTCGCTCTCAGACGCTACAAACACGGGTAAAACACACCGAGTCTGGGTGACACACCGCCTCCCCCAGACTGCGGCACCCACACCACCTATTTGGGGCTGATCCGTGCTTTAACGACAGCCCAAACTACGGCTGTAACGGTAACGTTTCGCAGTTACTGTTTACCCGGGCCCAGAACACCTTTAGGATCCTTTTTTAATTAATGAGCACCGATTTAATGAGGGAGCCTTGCAAAGCCAAAAAGCCTTGTCATACCATGTGGGGAGGGTTTCGGGCCCCCTCGGGGAGCCACAGAGCAGGGATGGGTGCAGAGGCAAAGCCCTGAGACCCGTCAGCCCGGGTTTGACCCCCGATGTACAGGGGGGAGAGACCGTATGGAACTACAGCCCCGATGCACTGCTCGCTTCAGCGCTTCAGCCTATCCCCTCGATAAAAAAACAGCAAAAAATAATGCAGGAAGAAAATAAACCGAAGCAGATGAAAAAGCGGGGAGAGGCGGCTCTTCCCCAGGACAGCCCCGTGCCCTCCCAGGCTGTGTGGGGAGAGCTCCTGCCCCATCGCTTGATCTGTTCCCCCCATTTATAGAGATTATTTGCACTTCTAAAAGCCTGAACAAGGCTGCAGCTCCTGGGGGCCGGGAACAGGCTGGGAGAACAAGGGATTTGGGCTGACCCCGGGAATTCCCCGCTGCTGCATTGTTTCAGGGCAGCCAAGAATTAGCAAAAGGGGGCACTTCGACTTTCGGGGGAGGGAGGGGATGAGTCCTCCCTAGCTGGGGAAAAATCATATTCTGCTGGGTAGAAATATTCATGTGTTGTCGATTCTGGTGTTGCATTTAAATAAAAATATCCCAGGAGGGGGAAAAAGTTACTGGGAGAAAAACCCAGGGTTCCCTCGTCCTGTGCTGGCCACATTTTTCCTAAATTTTTATTTACAAATGAGATTATTTCTCCATGTTTTCAAAATTATGATGGATTTTTTGTTTTCAAGAGAGAAAACTCTGACTTTCCTGCTCTTCTGTCCCCAGGGGACATCTGTCCCTCGGCACAGCTGGTCCTGCGCTTTATTGGGGTTGGTACCAGCAACCACAGCCCTTCCCTGGATTTCCTCGGGTGGGCGATTGCCTCGGTGCGACGCTCACTCAGCTGCTCTCTCCGAGCCCGAGGGGCCTGGGCAAAACCTGCCCGGGTTTGGCTTCTCCTCCTTTCGAACCCCTTTGCTCACGAAGGCGACTCGCCATGGCTCTATCCTCTTCGCAAAAGGTCATACCTGCTAGTTCTGCGTTTTAATCTGACAACGAGCGAGGGCTCCGCCAGATGGGCCCTAGCGATGATGATGTTACAGGTGCTCTTCAGAGATGAGCTACTTTCCCAGCAAGAAAGGCAGGAGCCTTTCCCGGAGTGCAAAGCACAAGATGAGGTTTGCTAAAGGAGCACTTGGACGCTGCCGATGTTCGGAGCCAGGGCAGGAATCAAGACGATGCCTGATGAAGAAAGGCCCATTAATTTGGTTGAGGATGGTCCCTATAGACAAACCACACCCACGATGATCCAAACCCTCTGCTTCAATCCTCCTCCCAGGTGGCTTTCCCAAAGCCTGCTGCCACAGCAGCCAGCTGGAGGGAGGACCAGCCAAACCTCAGCTCCGTGGAGGGCACCTGGAACTTGGTGCATGTGGGATCAGGTGCTCCTCACCCCTTGGGGCTTCCCTGGAGGACGCCAAGGCCACCCTAGAGCACCCTGCCAGGCCACCACGGGTTCCCAGCCTCTCCAGAGGGATGCAAGCATTTACAGCCACCCAAAAAGCCCCTTCTCTCCTGCTTCTCCTTCTCCTCCCTGGTACTCATCCAGCCTCTTGCTAATCTAAGGGCTGGGACTGGTGAGCGCTGCCGAAACCTGCCTGGTCTGACCAAGGGCTTCCCCCTTGCAGGTGGCCATGTCTCGCTGAAGCCCCTGGCACCCACTGCCCAGCCTAGCACATCGCCTGGCACCTCGGTGGGCTCTGGATGGGGTCCCATGGTCCGGGATGCCCTTTGCTGCCCATTCCCATTTCTTCCCAGCCAAAAGCCCAGCTCTGTAGCCGGCACAATCCCACCGGCTTTCACACCTCATACCGGTCTGCCCAAGCCAGAACTGGTCCTGTAGGCTGCTCACGCCATATGGGAAGGTCGTATCTGAAGCATCATCCTGCCCAGTAATACCTATAAAAAGGAGGAAGGCGGCTGCTCTGGGCTTTCAGCATCTCAGGCGTGAACCTTCCCCCCCGCTGGAAACCAGGGCTTATAATGGAGTTGCTGACACCACCTCAATTACCGCCGCGCTGCTCGCCACCCTGTAATGAAGGAATTTTCCTCTTTTTGCAGTGTGAATACTAATTGAGACGGGCTCCAGCACGGCACCAGCGCAGGAGGATGGTGCCATCTAAAGGAACCGAAGGCAAAGAAGAGCAGCAGCCGCTGCTGAGGGGGTGCAGAGGGACCGGCGGCATCATTTTAGCTGCTGTGAGGGTGGCTCAACAGCAGGGCCCCAGCTCAGCAGAGGCTTCGAGGGGAAGTTTCTCATGGGGGTTTGATGGTTTCATGACACCATAGAGATAATGGGGGCCCCCATTTGCATCGAATTTTCCTATTTCCTACAAAGCTGATGTTCAAAGGTATTTTCCTTCTAGCACCTTCTTGTTTCCATCATGTACATAGCTGATACCAGGGGAATCGAGGGTAATGTCTGACGACCTGGGATCCTCGATCCAAGCGAAGCAGGGCCATCCACCCTAAAGCCAAGCAGTCATGATCCTAGAGGACTTGGTGCAGATCTTTGGGATCAGGTTTTGGAAGTGCCTGTACCCCGCGTACACAAGCTCAGTCCTGTCCTGGTAGCCTTGCTGGAGCATCAGGGATGGTTACCGTACGGGAACGGGGAACCGGGACCTCCACAGAAAAGCTTTTGAGCTAACCAGTCTAACTCAACCCATGGGCACATCTGCTGACGCTCTGACCCAGCCTCAGCTCTCCCTCGTGAATTCCCTTTGTCAAGAGGGCTGCAGTCATCCAAAAAATCCTCTTGGCATATGCAGCTAACAAGCCCAAACCAACCCCGGCATTCCTATTTTACCTTTTTTGACTCACTGCACGCTATGAAAGAAACATCAGTCATGATTTACAGAGCTGCCGCAAGAACCCTGCAAGATGGGACTGCCCGCTGAATTCCAGGTACGTGAGGAAGGCTGACGCTTTTGTTTCGGCAATTAATTAATTTTCACCGGGCTTTCACTTTTACAACCTCTTTTTCCACTTCCCAGGTTGCTCAACTCGAAATCAATAAGACCACCCCGTGATAAAGATGTCGTGCTGAATGTATATGTCATTAATCACTTGAGTTACCTTTCAACCCAGCGCGTTTCCTTTGTTGGAGCCTTCCCTCGAGGTACTGGAAAAACAAACAGACACATTTATAACAACCCCTTAGGGCTAAGTCAACAGTTGCATTCACCTCCTTAATCAACATCTTGGGCTTAACCAAGATCATCTCTAAAACTCCTCAAAGAGCTACAAAGCAGTAACTGTACTTTCCCAGTGCGGAAAATTGGGATTTTACAGGGCATGATGATAGACTTCATCGAAAAAATTCTCCTAACATCATTGCTCGCTGCTGGGAGCCCTAAAGTCATTGCCTGGACTGAAGCGAGCGTTCAGGTACCCGATGGCATCATGAAGACATGCTTGGGCACGTTTTCCAAGCCATTAATATTTGGCTGTGGTGCAACAGAAGATGAAAGACCTGGAGTCCCTTGCTTTCACCTACCCAAAGCACGTATGACATGGACCCATAAAACAGGCCCTGCCATGCCTCGGTCCTATTCTTACGTGTCTCTTGTAGGAGAGCGATGGGAAGGTCAACAAGCCAAGAGCTGGAGCACCCGGGACCATCGGGGTTACGGCCACCCACAGGAGCTCGCTCCAGCCTCCTGGGGCTCGGGGCTCCCCGTTCGCAGGATCCGGCACCGCCTTGCGCTTTCTCGGTCAACGAGAGCGCCAGACCCGCTGTGGGGTCCCTCTCACCCGCAGCCCTTCACCCACCCGGCCCCCTCTTCGTCTGAAGCTCTCCACAGCCTGCCAGGAACGATAGAGCCTCTGCTGAAGTATTCAAAATATTTTTGAATGAAAGTGTCAGTTCAAGATCCTCAACATAAAACATACCTAACAAAGCCTATTTGCAAAGTAAATTTACTCTGGATTTCCGATACCTAGGAAAGTTTTTTCTATTATATTTATTTAAAATTACAACAGTTTACATTAGAAACAAGCTCAAACAATTAAGGTAAAAGATAAATAACTGCATACAGTTTAATTTTACAAAATGCAAACATACATCTTTCATTGTTCCGTTATCCGAGTATTAAGTGCAATATAATTGTCGGATGCATTTTCGCTGACTTAAATGTTATAAAATTAAACAGGCCTGACTTTTATGAAATAATCTTTATTTTCCTCCATCGTGCAAGCAGTGGCCTGCGATGGCACCGAGCTTTTTTTGGGGGGGACACCTTCAAACGAAATGTTTGGGTTCTGCTGTGCAGCAGGGTTCCTCTGGATTTCAGATGGCCAAAAGTACCACCCGGCAAGATGCAGTCCCGGGAAGGAGGAGTCGGAGGTTGCCTTCGGAAAAACAGGGCTTCATCCCGGCTATTAACCTGGCAGGGAGAGCTGCGGGAAGCTCCGAACGCCGTGGTGAGCAAGCATGCAATACGTGCCATGCTCTCCTTGCTCCCCTCACTAAACACCCCTGGGGGACACGCTCTTTATTTGGGATGCAATTATAAAAATTGGCTTTGAAATAATCCTTTTATAAGGATGAAAAAAAAGAAATAACAGGCGGCTTATGTGCTTATACTGTAAGGTTGGTACCGTACGTATAACAGCGACTCGTGAAGGCAGTATTATATCAACAGCGGAGTGCCTGGAGGTCTCAGAAAGAGTGGGACTGTTTTTTGAGGAATATACTGAGTCTGAAGGAAGAGCAGGGAAAATTAAAGCCGATTTTATCTTATTAGGGCCCTGATGTAAAGAGGCTGAAAATGAAGATGATGATAAATTTCGGAGAGCAATGGGAAAGGAGGGACATGGCGAAACAACAGCAAATAATGCCCAGCCTGGAAAAGGCAGGTAGGACGGTCTGTCCGAGGAGGCGAGCGGGGGGCAGCTGGAGCAGAGCTGGGGACCCACCGCGCGGCAGGGATGCCCTGGGGCAGAGCGAAGGCGAGCTCACTGCGTGCCGCAGTGGCATCGTGGTCCCCGGCGCTGCGAGCCGGGGGCCAAGCCAGCACCCCGTGGCTAAACCCAGAAGCACTTGGCAGCTAATTGGGGCATAAGTTACGGATGGATCATATCATTTTGAGCCACGGACTGGGCTCACAAAGGTCTGCAGGTGCTTAGGGATAATCCTGTAAACCCCTATTCCTCCAGCTCTTTGAAGACGCCCGCGGCTTTCAGCAAGCCAAGAGGAGAGGCGGCGTCTCCTGCCGCTTCTGAAGGGCTGAAATGTGCCCTCGGAAACACTGGCCTTATCCCAGCCCTTTGCATCCATAAGGCACGTGCTGTGAAAGGCAGCTTTCCCCCATCAGCTTCCCAAGCACCTTTATTCCTTCATAGCTACAGCACCTGCCTGCTTAGGGCTTTAGGAGGCGATGCAGCCCCCGCATCACACCACCGCTGCTCCGGTAGCATCTTATTACACCCCCTGAGTTACGAAGACCATATTTGTCTTGAAAACAGGCACATTCCTCTTGTGTAAAGGTGCCTCCAGCCACCTCCTGGGTGGGCATGAATCACACCAGCCCGCCGAGATTGGCCCTGTAACTCCTGTCGGCGGCAGCCCCGGCGCCGGGTGCGTGCGCGGAGGATGCCGGCGAACGCCGGGCACATGTTCCGAGGCAAATCAAGTGTTTCGATAAGACGAGCCGGACGTGCAGGCGCTAGATGTTGATTTGTGGCGGCGGTGCTGAAAAGGCAGCACCTCAGCTGGTGTAAACCGGCACCGTTCCTCGCCGGGAACCTGGGTCAGCTCGTAAAATGGTGTAACTCAGTGTAGCCCTATGGATGTCACCACATCCCCACTAATTCACCCCTGCTGAAAACCCACTCCATGGGATGAAAGCATTAACTCTGCGGCTGGACAGCTGCAGGGACACATCCCAGACCTCTGCCTGCCTCCAGAACTGAAAAATTGCAATGCAACTTTTTTTTCCCCCTCGTTTTTTTTTTAATAACCCTTTAATTCTTTCCCTTACAGCTGCATTCTCCGTTGTCTACTCCTGCATCCACAAAGAGAGGCTGCTGAAGAAGAAGCCGGCGTGCTAATAACTCACTACCTAGGCAGTCGCAATGCCTCAGCCTTCACTCGCACCCCCCAGACAAAAAGGCCATGTGTCACAGCCCCGAGACAAATGCTCCTGGCACAATGCTGCGACACAAGCGAGGGGGCCGGAGGTCAAAAGTTATTTGTGTAAGCCGGTATGCTTTCAGCGGGAAGACGTAGCTGGAACAAAACTTTAAAGGTCAGTCTTGTCTCCCTTTCCCCCCCCCCCCCGTCCTCCTGCCTGCACCTGTCCTGAGGGCTCTGCCTGCACAAAAGGCAGGCGAGGGGTTGCAAAACCCCCTGGCGAAGGGAGCGGGGTGGGAATCATCACCCTTGGGATGCCTTGGGAAGCAGGAGAGCAGAACGCGGCAGGGAGAGCCAGGCTCTACCTGCGCCCATGGGCCAGCTCAGTTTGCTGGTGGCAGAGAGGAGCAGCCGATGCGTTCAGGTCCGGCGCAGCATCTCCATCGGGAACCTCTTGACTGGCCTGAGGTCTGCCCGCTTTTAGGGAGGCGGTGCTCACAAGGCGGCAGCGAGATGGAAATTCGGGTGATTTGCATGCAAACGCATGGACTGGTGAGAGGAAAAGAAAAGGAAAGGAAGGAAAAAAAAGAAGAAGAAAGAAAGAAAAGAAAAATTAAAAAAAAAAAGGGGGGTAAAGCTTGCGGCAGGCCTGAGCAGACGGTGGTGTCTCTATGGAAATAGGGAGGGGGAGAGCGGGCGAACATGCCTGAGAGGCAGCCACCCAGCCACCAGCCATCTCACAACTTTATTGGGGAACCCCCTGTGACGGATGCATTTAGGTAGAACTTGCTTTCCCTGAAAATTCACCCAGCCTGGGATTGCATCTCTATATATCTGCTAACAGAGTCGCTGTCCTCAACTTCAGTGACTGACAGCAGAAGTGCTGTTCCCAGCTGTGCCTCCTCCAGTTGCTAACTGGTTTAAACTGGACCACCGCTATCACCCTGAGGCTAGCGTGGAGTACCAGCAGGCCCACAGAGATGCACCAAGGGGATCGGGAAGCCTCAGAGCGCTCTTGGATGCTTTCTTCTCCATATTAAGGAAATCTGGGCACAAAGCAATATAAAATTCTCAGGAGCCAGGGACTTTGCTGGGATGGTCAGAAAAGAAGCCAGAAATGGGGGAAACCCCCACTCTCTATCTAGAAATTATATTCATTTTGCAAAATAAAATAAAACAGTAGTTCTTAATTTTAGCCAACAAATATAGGGTTTTTTCCCCTCCATATGGGATTCATGAATTGCTGGTTTTTCAAAGACAATCACTCTCACGATAGAGGACTAACAGCAGAGGCGCTGGCTGATGGGAGAGCAAGGTACCGTGTGCTCCAGAAGCTCAGACCCCCCCAAGCAACGTGTGCTGGAAGGACAGGAGGAAAACACGTGAAAGCAGCCCTGCTGACGGGCAGCTCCTCTCCCCAGCTCCTCCTCTCGGCCATTCTCCCACCTCCCCTGCAACGAGAAGGACCAGGAGCAATTTGGCAGGGCTGCACAGGGCTCGCGCTTGATGGGGATGCTGAACTCAAGGCCAAGCATCCTCACTGAAGCTGCTGCCCGGGCTCTGGGAGCAGGCAGGGTTTGCCAGGGAGGCCCTGCGCCGCGGGGAGACCCGCCGGGGAGCAGCTCATCCCCCCCAGGAATGCGCCCACCCCCTTCACATGAGAGGGCATCCTTGGAGAGCGAAACGGGGTCCTCACCTTTCCCTCTCCTTTCAGTTCCCTGGGACAAAACATAAATACCTCCAGCCAAGTGCACTCAGTACGTACTTGTTTGCCAAGCCATTATCTACTCCTGGGTTATGAGAAGGCATTTGTGTTTCAACGGGAATCCAATCAATAAATTCCACAGTCTTTCACCCTCTCTTCTTGGCAAACATATCCATCCCACCCCACTACACCAGGTTTTCTCCCTTTGCTGGAGTTAAATATTTGTGGGGCCTCTTGTTAAAACATCGGGAGCACCAGGCTACGGCAGAGGACTCCGGCCGGCGCTGGCTGGGGTTTTCACAAGGAAAGCCTCTCCTCCCTTGGAAAGGGGTGGGTGGTGGAGGAGGCAATTGTCCTGCTGTTCTCCCCACCCCAACCAGTGGTTTTGGTCATGGAAAAGGCAAATCAAATGAAGAACCATCCTCCTTCGAGCTGGACTCGACGATCCTTATGGATCCCTTCTAACTTGAGATGCTCTGTGATTCTGTGATCCCTACCACAACCTTTTAGAATGCTACCTTGCCCATAATCAGTTGAAGAGATGGACCTTTCTGGTTTCAAAACAAGAAAACCTCCTAGTTTACCGCATCAAGGATAAATCGGATGCCAAATGGTCCCCTCTGAAGTCCCCTGGGTGCCTCTGAAACTCATCCCTGGTTTGTAGGAGAGACACTGGGAAGGGGCAAGGCTATATCCCAGGTCAGTTTGTCCGGGAAGGGCTTTGGCCCTTCTGAAAGCACCGTGATATAAGGTGACAGCAGCTGTGACAGCAGCCCTTTAGCAGCAGCTGGTGCAGCCAGGTGTTCCCTGAACCCGCCCACACCCGCTCCAGCCTTCTGCTGGCATTGCCTTACCTGAGCGTGTATGGCCAGGGCAAGAAGGTGTTTCCCTCTGGCAGGGGGCAAGGGCCTGCCATAACTGCACTCCTAGCACCAGGAAAAGAAAGCATATATTTTATAAGCTTTATTTTAGAGGCAACAGCGAGCTGAAGTTATTGGAGGGTGTTTTCCTGGTACAAAATCCACTCCCCATTCTCTCTCCTGAAGAGGGGAACTGTGTGTCCCAGAAGTGCTCAGCACTAATTGGGAACTTTTATTAGGGACTCTCCACCATCTCACACTGCCTGCAGAGACTGCCGCTCTCAGCCCTGCATTTAATAACCATCCACGTCTCTGCTCCCAGATTTCTCTCCGCAACCTCTTTCTGTCTGGAGCAATGGAGTCCGGAAAAGTATGTTTCCAATTAAGATTATCAACCGCGTTATTAAATGAATTCAATGAGCGCTAAGATCTGGAAGTTTTTTCCAGGCCAGATAGGTACCAGACATGCTATGCAGACGCTCTTGTGTCTTCTCAACATATGGCCTTGCTTTGTGCGTTCATGATGTGCATCTCCAGTAAGTAACTCAGAGCCTGACCGTCCCATCAAGTCGAGATGCATTAGACCAGTCAGAGGGAAAACTCCCACGGCTGCCAGCAGTGAGAGGGGGTGGGTTTTATACTGCTGTCACCACCACGTGCAAGCAAACCCCTCAGGTACGGATGGGCTTTTGCCCCAAAATGCCGCTCCTACCCCACAGGTAGGGTCCGGCTGCAGAGCTTCCCACCCCGCAGCTGGTAGGCCCACTCCTTCGATCACACCTGGTTAGGAAATTTTGATGCTTTCTTATACCTTATTATATAAGAAAGCCGTGTCGCAACCTCAGACTGAGCCGAGCTCTTTCAAGGCTTTGCTCTGAGTCAGAAGACCTTTGCAAGACCTTCAGTTACGGGCAGATTTGAAGGGACTTTAGGATGCCAGGCTTTCAAACTTTCCTCTTGTGCTTGTCTGTGTTTTCCCTAAGGTGCTAGAGAGCATATCATGCAGTCACAGACTTGAAGAGAGATGCTAAAAGTCCAAGGAAATCAGGTGTATTTCCAGGGAGAGCAACCCTGATGGGCAGCTTTAGCATACCCTGGTCGTTAAAGGCTCGTAGAGTAGAGCACTGAAGTCAGTGGCGGCAGGGCTTTTGTGGCAGCTGAGAGTCTCAGCTCCTTCCTTGAAATAAAGCGTTTGCTCTCCTCATCAGGAATATCTTGCGGAAAAGAAAATATGTCACTGGAGCAACGGGGAGTTTCTGACACAAGTAATGGGAGCTGAAAGGTATTGGCCCCACTGCAAGAATCTCTCAATCAAAAGCCGATATTAAACAGCAAAGGCTGTGGCGAGGAGGGAGGAAATTCGTAGCAGAGGTTGTCAGGGGGGCAGGAGCTGCAGGCACTTGACGGGGAGCTGGGCCGGCGCCAGCTGCCGATCGGGGGGCACCTCGAGCTGGGACACCCCGCGGGCCCCGAGCGGCAGCGGGGAATGGGGGTCGGGGGGGATTTCAGGCCGTTTCCCACTGGGACGGGGAAAGGGAAATAAAACAGTCCTTGGATTATTTTCCATTCCTATGTTAGGGGCATCCGCTTGCTAGATGAGGGCAGGGTCATCCCCCTGGCAGGGCAACAAGCCCTCCTCTGCCCCGGGTGGGCGGGAGGGGGGGGGTGGTGCGCAGGAGGCCGGGAGCTCCTCCTGGGATGCCGTCGCGCTGGCAGGGCTCGTCCTGCAAAGAGCGCAGCCTTGGCCGAGCGGGGTCCGTCTGCACGTACAGGAGCCCAGCGAGGTGCTGGAGCAGGGGGCGGGTTGGGAAGGGAAACCTGTGATTTCCACCCGGTTTTATAGGGTGGTTGCTCAGCTGGGATGCAAATGGACAGAGGAAGAGAAGGAGCGGAGAGGCATCCCATGCTTGCTTTTCTCCCTAAAACCATGACTCTCAGACCCTGGGGTGGGTAACTGGGCATGGGGGAGCCCTGGATTTGTCCCAGAAGCAGCCTCTCTGCAGTAAGGGATACCTTGCGGCATGCCGTGGTTGCTCCTGCTCGCTCAGTTTACACATAGCCGTGGACACCGAGGTTTGGGCTGACCCCAAACGGAGCACATTATCCAATAGCACATTCCCCCTTGGCTCAGTCTGTAATGAATCGTAGGGAGAGAGGCACCACTGGAGAATGAGGGGCATTGTGGCAGCATCGCATGTATCCCAAAAAATGAAATAAAATCAGGCTGTATTATAACAACTGTATTATATCAGGCTGATTTTTAATTAGGGCTATTAGAGGGATAGTCCTGCAGTCATTGAAATAAACGGGAACTATCTTTAAGCCTTAACCTTTTTAATCATCCCCGCATGGCATACCGGAGCTTGTGAATAGGAGCCTTTTGTTCCTCCAAAAACATCTAGCAGACAATTGCATGTGAAGGCATCATCTATATTTAATAGACAACCTGTCAAGAACCAGGCAGCTTGTTACCCTCAAGCCACATGCCTAGATAAAGGAGAGGGTGTCAGGCCAGATTTTCGAAGGCAACTGTGCTCACAAAGGCGAATTAAAGGCCTTGGGAGCTGTGTTTACTCAGCACCTCTGAAAATGGTGGCCTGGTGGCCACGATCCAGGTGCTATTGAATTCCCTGGAAGGGCTCCACTGGGCGTCAATGGGCGTTGGATCAGGCCCCATGGAGGCAGCGATGTCTCGAGGGAAATGTGACCTGAATTAATACAAATAAATAAATCTCTCTCTCTCTTTAACAGAAACCCAACTGTTTAAACTGTAAATGAACTATTTGGGACTTAATGTGTATTCATGAGTCAGGCAACAGTGTGAAGGCTAACAACTAAACTATGCTGGTAAACCACAAATCCTCTGAATCAATATTGTTCAGTTTACTGTACTAATAACGGCGAGTGGTGCTATATGCAGTGTTACTGGGACGGTGCTACAGCAGGTTGGGGTTTTTTTGCCCTTTGCATGTCCACAGTCAAAACAGACATAAAACACACCTTCAAAGTAAGGTGGGGTCCGACAAAAACATTTGAAGCACCACCATGTCCTCCGCAAGAGCACGGAGCTGCCAGCGCCTTGCTGGATGGGTGGTGCATCCCAGCTAGCTCCTGCTTAGGCTCCTTCTCTCCATCACACCCCTACCAGTGAGCATTTATCCCCAAAAAGTGAGGTGATCTACCTCTGATAGAAAAGGAGAGGTCGGTGGTCTTCCAGAGGAGAAAGGCTGATCACACGCTTTCTCCGAGCACTCCTGTTAAACGGTCTGAAACCTTTCTCTTTGCTCTTCCCTTTTCCTGGTGATACAGGGTGCCACAGCCCAAGAAGCGGTGTTTGGGGGTGCTGCCCACAAATTTTCGAGCCCAGAGGGGCAGCTGGAGCAGCAGAGGCATTCGCAGAGATAAGCCAGCAGTGAGGCTTACAGGCTCCAGGGGTGGAAGACCTTGCTGGCACCAAGGAGAGGGCTTCCATCCAGTATCCAGTTCACACACCCAAAGCACATTTTGGGCACAACAGCTAAAAGGCAGACTGTGAAAGCCATTTAAGTACCTGGAGAGGTGGGCAAACGCTGGAAGAAATTTGGAGGAACAGCAGGCTTTGCAAAAGATCTGGCACCTCACGATGTCCCGGTGGGAGGACGCAGGATTCCGTGTGTGTCGTGGTCAGCATCACTCGGCGCTTCCCAGCACCGATGCCTCCGCGCAGGAGGGTCCTGAGGGCTGCACCTGGGGAGGACAGGGATGCTCGGGGTGCGTAAGAAGGAGTCTGGGGCGTGAGTGACAAGGTGTGACTCTGGCAGGGTGTTTCTCATCTTCTCTTATTTTTCCTTCATGTCACTGGGATTTTGAGCCCCACCAGGGACATGACAGTAAGAGTGAGGACCAGCACATAGTTCTGCCTTACCACTAGATAAAACTGAAGCGTATGTTAACATGTGGCTCACCAAAAGTGCTTGGAAAATATTGAAATTATACAAGTTCCCCAGCACAGGAGTCAGTGATTTCCATAGCTCCACCAGGATTTCAGCTGGTTTCATTATATCTATGTATATACATTTCATTTACTTGAAAATCAAGGTAACTGTGTTGAGTTATAAACTAAATTAAGGGGAGGCTCCATGATGTGCCTGGAGTTTCCCGCCCGACTGCCTTCCCTGTAGGAAAAGCTCTTTGAAAGGCAAGAAATCAGAGCCCAGAATTAAACAAATCGTGCTTCTCTCCGGTTTTAACTTTTAAAAATATTTTTCTTTGGCTTGAGCAAGATCTAGCCACGCTCCCCTAGTCCTCGTTTAAATGCAAACCTATTTCAAACCCGTGTCCCCTGTATCGAATCTTTTGCCATATGCTCCCTCCAATGGGCAAAGGGCCTCAAAGCAAAGGCAGCAGAAAGGCTCCGACTTTCTGCTCTGGGACCCTATGGCAAACCTTACCTGGCCAAAAGAGCTGGGGCCAGTTTGGCTTTGACACCCAAGGGCTCAGCCGGCTTTTCCCTGCTTGCCCTGCTAAAAATCCACCTGAAAATGGTACTTTAATTGCAGAAGGAAGGATAAGTTTTGCTGGAGCTTGTTTAACCTCGGCCAATTCGTCCCGATGCAAGCTCAGGAGGTCTCAGGCCACTCACTTCTCTGTTTATTCTCCCGGGCTGGTTTTAGGGTACCTTTTTAGGATCCCTTGCCCACCCATCCCCATGATCACCTTCAAAGCCTTAGCCAGGACTTTCACTGCCTAAATAAACCATGACAAACCAGTTCTTCCTTTGAGAGCCAATATTTTATATATATTTAAAAAATCTGATGTGCAATCTTCATACGGCTACAAAATCACCTTGTACCTCCTGCCTCAGCCATAACTAACTTTTCAACACCCACAGCTGCAAAATGGGAACCTTTGGTTAATGAACAATGGGAAACCCATTGTTTGGCAGTTTTAGAGGCTAGGCAGAAAGAATGCACACTGTCAGCGTGGCTCTGGGTCTCAGGGGGAACAGATTAAGAGCACAGTGACCCACAAGCCGCCATCCAAAGCCAGCTTTCCTGTTAAAGCAACACGTGTGCTCGGACCGGTGCTTTTACCCCTCTGGGTTGCTCAGGTTTGTAATTTATGGCGCACTCAGAGCTTGAAATTTGGCTTGCAGAGGCGTCACGGTGCCTAAGGAGGCTGAATATAATCCCCAATCAATGTTATATCCTGGAAAGGGGGTGCACTTCTGAGATCCCCCCCAGACACAGGCGTGGGGTGGGGAAGAGCACATCACCCTGACCTGCCCATATGTTTGTTTGGCCAAGACATTATCCCATCCTCTTCCAAACTGCTGATGTATTTGACCTCTTCAGCATCCCGTGGCAGCAGAGTTCCTAATTCCTCATCGATACTGAAAGCGTATTTTTTCAGCGCTCCCCCCGGTTCGGTGTGGATTTGAAAGGCTCCTTTCTCCGGGCTGCTCTGCCCATGTGGCTAGATGTCTGCAGACAGACGGGTTTAATTGCGGGATCACGGCCTGTGTCATTACTCCTGGCATCCCGCGCTCCCAGGAACAATAGAGCTCCCTCTGCTAAAACAAGCACCTACAGCATTAGTTAAATCAAAGCCCTTTCAAACTGACCAATTCCCCCCAAGAAAATGCAGTTTTCCTATTAAGCCTGAAAGCAATTATCTGGGATTAGCATCAGATCAAAAGGGATTACTTCCAGTATTGTTTTCAAAACCCTCAGGGCTGGCAGAATTATGATACCGCACCGCCGGCGGCGGCGTGCCGAGCTGCAGCACCCCATCCGGCACCCCACCACGGCGGGGGGCTTTGGGTGTCCTGGGACAGCGGCGGGGTGATCCGGGGCACCTCAGCAGGCTCAGCTCTGATCCCTGTCCCCTCCCCTGGCGTCTTTGGCAAAGGATGAATCAGGATTTCTCAGGCATCTCTGCCCGACGGCTTGCCTAGCCTGCCCCCCCCGTGGAGGGTGTGATAGCAGCAGCAGCTACCGGGTACCCGCTGCGGGGGGGCATCGCTCTCGGTCCCAGCACCCGGGTGTGAAACCCCTGCCCTGGAGACCCCAGAGCTGCCCCCAGCTCTTCTGTCGAGCAGCTGGGCCCATCATGCTGACTGCCTCAGTTTCCCCACCTGTGAAAGGGTCAGGGGCTGTCGCAATCACCTCTGTGAAGCCCCTTGGGAACACCCGCTGAAGCACAGCACATAAAAGCCAAGTGTTTAACTTGCTGTACCTCAGAAGTGTAATTAAGACACCAGAATGTAATGGAAGGCTTCAGCAAGCAAAGGAGCCAAAGGTACTTTATAACATCTGCATCTCTCCTTAATCCTACCTGCAGCTCCTGGTGGCTGGTTATTGCATTGCCAAAATAACGTAAAAAGCAAGATCTGGGAAGCTGTGAAAGCTAAAATGGACGCAAGCATTACTTCAGGTAAGGCGCAGAGGGGCAGCGTGATCTCGGGGGCGAGGGGGCCTGGACCCCTGGCACCTCGCAGCCCACCGGCCCCGCACAGCAGCTCTCCTGGCTGATGCCCCTCGCGTCGCCTGCACGATTCGGTGGGGCAGGTCCCCGCAGGAGCCGTAGCTCCGCCGCAGGCTCGCTGGCTGGCGCGGGGCAGCTTTTCATCCTCCTTTCCCCGCCGCGGAGCAGGAGGCGAGGCTGGCTCGGGGCGATGCGGCGGGAGGGCGACCTGTGAGCGAAGCCCCCCCGGCAAGGCAGCGCCGCGAAGGAGAGGGTGTTGGGGTGGCACAGTGCAAAGGGTTATTATTAAACCAGCAGTGTCACGGCGCCTGCAGAGGTCTGGAGATAGAAGCCACACAGGCTCTGTGCAGGGAGGGGGATATTTTTTATTGGGCAGTTGGAAGAAAGGCAGGCTTTTGGGCTGGGTGAGCTGGGAAACTCCCGATTTCTCTGTTTGTATCGAGCAGGCTAATGAGACGGCTCAACTCTTAATATTTGGCCAATTTTATTTTTAGAGTTTGTTCCTTCTTTCCAACGTGAACAAACTCCCCTTGGCCGCACAAAGCAAGCCTGCATTTTAAAGGTTTGGGCGATACCACATTTGAAAACAGTTATTTTAGGAGCTTCCTGTGAATGCTATATAATTCAGCATTTTTGAGGCAAGGTTTAGTCTCGTCTTTATTAAACTTCTGGAAGTAAACAGAATACTATTAACTGCTGCAGTACAGCTCCTGCTGCATGTGCGAACCAGAGGATGCCAGCAGTGTGGGTGTCCGAGCCGCAGTGACGACCGGAGGGAGGACCCGGCGGGTCTTCGCCCCTGAGGCAGTCAGGGGCAATTTTCTAATGCCATGAATCTCGCTCAAGGCAGGCCAGAGCAGTACAGGGCAGGGCTTTAGGCCCCAGGACCCTGGAGGACCATCCAGAGGTTTGCAGCAGCCCAGAAGTCCTGGCGAGGAAGGCAGCCGCTACTCTGCGATGCTTTGGGAGGTGGGAAAGGGCTTTGCCTGTGACCTCCCGCTTTCTTCTTTCCTCTGAATCAGCAGATCGGGTTTTTTCCTGTTTTTAAGAAGTGTGCTTCTCTAGAAAAAAAGCTTTAAAAAAAAAATACTGCCCTTTGAGGCTCAACAGGGAGAGACTCGAAGGCCCAGGACATGCAGGGCTGCTAAAAGAAAAATAGGGAAATATCACACCTGCTTATAGATGGGTCAGAACTAACCTTTCTGAGTCAGGTTTAACGGCAAGGCCGCCGGGTCCTCTTCTCCTATCCCACCCTGCTATTTAGCAGTTCCTAGTCATGTGTGCCGGCACAGTTAGAGATCTCTAATTTTATTTCTCTCACAGAAAAGGAATGGTTCTTCTTTGCCCGGTGCCAGCAAGGTAATGAAAGTCAGTCTAATTTTTGTTTTAGAAAAAGCAATTTTCATAAATGGTGTTCCACTAATGGCTCATGATCACATATAAGCCCCACAGCAAATTACTCTTAATCCAGTTTGTCTGTGTTATGTTACCTGAGGGAAATAATATCAATCCTTTCTCTTTGCTAGCAAACTGTTCGCCGGGACTTCTCCAATATATATTAATCCCATCATTTATCTTTGTCAACTGAGAACAAAAATAATTTGTGGGAGAGTAAACAGAAGAGCATACAAGACAGGAGCTCAGCATTATTAAACAGCGGAAAGCAGGTGTTCACAAAACCGAGCTTATTTTTATTGCAAAAACTTGAGTAATTCTCCTTCTGCATCCGTGCATAGTAAACAAGAGTTGAGGGAGATTCTAGTATTTTAGGGGAGACCGAAATTTCATCACTGCAGGAGCAACGTACGAACAACCAAATACTTTGTGCAGCCTTTTTATTCGCCGTGAAATTTTTTCAGGGCGAAGGAACGAGCCGCCTCCTCTCCTGGCACCCTCGCTGGGCATCACTTGTTGGAAGAGATGCCTGGTCCCGACGCGGGGGAGGGCGGGAGGAGCCCCCCGGGTCGCAGCAGGGCTCTGAGCAGGGAGCGTTGGTGGTTCGAGTGCTTTTCGGTGCCGGGGGGGTGACGCCTCTGGTTGTCCCACGTGCTGGGAGCACTCCTGAGACAGGGCCCAGGGAACGGACCCCCGCCCTTCTCTGCCCTCCTCCCACAGCTCCTGTTTGGAGGCCGAGCCCATCCCCGGTGCTCTGGTGACAGTGCTGGGTGTCAGCGTGCTCCAACCCCGCCGAGATCTCCCCAGGGACACAAGCTCTTGGCTTCCTCTCCTCCCCCAGCATCCCCCACGTATTAAAGCATCACATCGCTTCTCATTCCCCATCCGTCCCAGGCAGGTGCACCGAGGAACCCTGTTTGGGAGCTTTTGTCTTATTTTCTCTGTTTTCTCTGGCACGGTGTCTCTGGATGATTGCTTCCCGTGACTTTGGAGATAACTTGTTTGGGTTTCTGTTGTTTTTTGGAGGAGGAAGCCCTGCCGTTAGCAGCACGCCTCTAATTGGGGCCGTTGACCTGCTCCGTGCTGCAGAAAGAGCTATTTTTCGTCTGGCTTAAATGGGGCTTTAAATAGAGTTTCATAATGAGCCTCATTACAGCAGGTACTCCAATGTAGTGGGGATTAAATTACCCGCGGCAGGTATTCCCCCCGGCCGCAGGCTGCCCGTGCGGCTGACGGCTCGCATGCCCGTGCACACCCGGACAGGGAGGACAGCCCAGGCGTCACCCCTCGCCCCATAAAGCATGGGCGAGGAATGAGCTTTCTCACGGGGTTGTCACCGGCAGTGTAGGGGAGCTGAGGGTGCTGTCAGGCCATGGGAGTTATGGGGTGCCGGACAGCAGTGGGTCACACACCCCTCATTCACCGATGGGGACATGCACCCCCTCCCCGAACAAATAAATTAAAAAACCCGTGGCCGTTCCTGGGGCATAAAGGCCGCTTTATTAAGCAGCAGCATCCATCAGCGCGTTTGATTAACTGCATCGGGGAGGGCGACCGAGCTGAGCACGCAGCCAGCAGGGACACGTCTCCGCAGCGCCGTTGGCTCGGGGACGCAGTGGGCATCTCGCACAAGCTGAGATGCCATGAGAAAATCCCAGAGCTCCCCCCTCTGACACGTCTTTTTTTTTTTTCCCCCCCCCTCTTGCCGGTTACGTTCATCCAAAACCTTGTCAAACAAACCATAATGCAAAATCAGAATGATCTCTTTCATACCTAGCCGGCTGTTTCGTGCAGCTGGAGGTGCAGTGCTCAGCACCGCATAGTTCCAGGCTCTTAAATAACAGAGCGAAGAAAGGTTTTGAAATGAAAACTCCTTTGCCAAACTTTTATTATCATTTTTTTGCCAAAAGACGTTTTCTCCAGCTGTCCGCTCCCGCGCCCCGGCAGCCCGCGTGCTCCAGCCAGGGTGGCTGGAGGCAGAGCTGCCCAGCCCGGCTTCCCCTGCGTGGCTGGGGCCAGGGTGTCCCCGGGCCACCGGGTGCCACCGGGCTGCAGGTCGGCGCTGGCAGCCCTGGCAGGGGCCGGGTGGCCCCGGGTGCGGCCGAAGGGCATCGCCTCTAGGACTGCAGCGCTGAAGCTGAGCGGCCTTGCGTGCCAAGGACAAGGTCTCGGGGGGGACCCGGAGCGGTGGCTCTGGCTTCCAGAGCTCGCTCCTGGGCCTGGGCTCATCAGGCGGCTGAGATTTAAGGGGGGGCGGGCAGCTGCCGCTCCGCGGGCCGGGCTCTGTTGCCTCGTGGGCTCCGGGAGCACAGGGGGGTCTGGGAGATGCTGTGCTCCCCCCACCTGGGGCCCGCAGGCTCACCCAACGTGTGCGCAAGGCGGCCGCTCTGAGCGTGCTGGTCCTTCGCCCTCGGAGTCACTAGGTGGCAACCTAAGGCATCCTTTGTGTTTGGAGAAGTCTTGCGGAAGATGGAAATGCCTCTGCTTCTGCCTCCGATCCGCTCCCCCTCCTTTTCTCTCCTTTTTTTTTTTTTTTTTTTTTTTAAATCCTGAATTACTGACAGACACCATAAAAACATCTCTTCCCCCTGCTCTCCATCGGCCGAGGGTGGAGGATGGTTCTGGATCTGCTTTATCCCAAGATTGCGCCCAGCAACGAGGCAAAGGCAAGCAGGTGACCACATGCTGTGCAAAGCCCAGAAACGATGAGGTTTCTGAGAGGAAAAATGTGATTGAGGGTAGAAAAGGGGGAGAAGAGTCCTTGGCTGGTCTCGCTGGCGAGGTAACAAACACTGGAAATCCCGGATTTGGGTCGTGTTGGGGAAGTCTGTGGCCAGCTTAATAGGAATCACTGGTTGGGTACACATTTTCAGTGTGGTTTTGCCTTTATTCCTTGCCCATATTTTGTGGGTTCTTTTTCAGGGCCTTTTCATAGAAATATCTGAAAATACTGACCTTTTTTTCTCCCCCCTCTAAAAAAGGATGGGCTTCTCTTCTAAAAGAGGATGTTCTGCCCAGGAGCACAGAGCTCATCACGCATTTGCAGCCTATAAAATGCAGCCAGGATTACAAGGAGGAATGCTTTTCCCCCCAAATTTCCTGTCAGCACTGACATAATTATCTTTCTTATCCCTGTAAGGGACGGTGACTCCTTTTAGTTAACTTGGACATGGAGAAGCCCCTTCCAGCTCAAACAGCAACCACCTCTCCACCCCACCAGCCACCAGCTGTGTCCCCCGAAGGGGAAGCTGCAGCTCCATCGCTCAATGACCCTTTGTTTATCCCACGGCCTGTCACTGCTTAATCCATCCACTCTCATGACTTCCCCCCTCCCCGTTGCTCTATTTGAAGCTTCAAATTTGTCCTGCCGTCACCTCGTGTGAGGAAAACACACAGAGCTGATCCTTGGTGCTGCGAAAGGCACGTGCTCCTGCATCGCCGCATCCTCCCTTAATCCCCTCCTGGTGCCCTTCTCTTAACTTCTGCTGGACACCGAGTCCTTCTCCCCAAAACACGGAGCCCCTTTGCAGTTCCCAGTCGCACCAGCCTTGACAATCATGAGCAGAAGGGAAACATCTCTCTTTGGCCAGGCCAGGTGGGAGGCAGGAGACGCGCTGCCCATCCCAGGACCCGCTGGCCAGGGGACGAAATCGCGGTCCCTCGGCAGCACATCCTTCCTGGGCATCGCCTGCCAGCAGGAGCTGAGCCGCTGCTTCCCTGCGAACCAGGCTGGAAAAACTCCACTGGCTTTACCATTTCTCCAGGCAGAGAAAGGAATCTATTTACACCTTCCTCTTATTTAATTTGGCTCCCAGCAGATCTGTTTTATAGGACTGTCTACTCTGGGAACAGGGATTTTTCAGAGGTTTTATTCTCTCCAGATGTTCTGACTGTCTTTGGTAACCCTGTTCTGGTGTGAATGTTAGGCAGCGTCCTCCCTCTTCACAGGGTGTGATTAGGTAAGACAGCTTGCTCCTGGGTAGAAACGTTAATCGCAAATGAGAGGGAGTTGTGATTCAGTGCGAAAGCTGGGCACAAAGTTTTACGAGACCTCAGACACTTCCCCTGTCCTCTGAACTGCGCTGAGAAGTCAAAATCTCAAAGGAAAAAGTTGGAGGGGACCGACAGCTTGAAAAGATTTTCGGATTCAACCAAAAAAAGGTTTGTTTTGAAGAGTTTCATTTGGCATTCAACCCCTTGAAAATATAATTAGGATGGTCACAATAATTCAGATTTTAGAAGAGAATAGCTTGGGCCGGCTGGTTTCCAACACCCTCGCCATACCTGTACTTAGCAGAAGCACGGCCAGCTATCGGGTATCACCCGAGTTGAGGGGACGGTTGGCTCAGTTACCCTATTGAAGAATAACCATCTTAAGGAAAACAACAACTCAATACTTTTACCCTGGCATGATCTGCTGCTTTTTTTTTTTTCTATCAGCCTTCATTGCCCAGAGGAGCCGACGCTCCACACAGGTGAGATGAGGTGGTTTGCTCCCGGGCCACGCGATGGCTTGATGGCAGGGCTAGGAGCCCCACCCGGCACGGCTCCAGCTTTCCGTCCCACCGCTTGTCCCAGCAGCGCGGTGAAAGCCCGTCTCTCGCTCGTGCCTCCGGTTCATGCCTCAGTGGCCGGTGCTCCTGGCCAAACCCGAGCCCCGGTGTAGACAAGACGAGGCACAACCGGAGCCGAGAGCTCCGGCCAGAGAAAACAGCCTTTGCTGGAGCACGGAGAGAGAATGGCCATTTATGGGTTTCAGGCTACAGAAATATGATCTTTTACTGGGTTTATAATGTGGAAATAGCCCGAAAAGACTGGATCTCTCAGACTGGGCATTTGGCTTTCGGACAAAGAGCCCCACACATCGTTACTTTGGCTTTGATTCCTCCCCCGATACAAAGGGCTGCTTTCTTAGTGTGTCTCTTGCTCCAGGATGGCCACCTCAACGTGCCGACCACTGTCCGGTTTCTCATGGTAATTAAGTGTGAGAGCGAAGAGGTTTTGGTCTGTTATCAGCCAAATGCCTCTTAGGCTTCATTCCTTGGTTGTTTAACTATGGTTCCCTCCCACACAAGCTGGGGAAGAACACAATAAGTAAGACACCCCCATATCCTTTCTGCCTCAGCCTTAGCCCTCAGTCATGTCTAGCTGGAGTTTCTAAGCCTTGCAGGCTTCGTCCCTGGGTCTTTACTCCCTCCATGCAGTCCAGGTTAGGAAAGGGCATGAAGGACCATGGTGAGATCTTCATCTGCCAAGGGAGTACAGAGTCCCCTGGCCCAACAGAGACAATCCTGCTCCTGGCTGCTGTAGGTGGGAGCTCAGCACCCTGCAGGAACACGTCGATGCTGGGACCCGCAGCTCTGCATCCTCACCCAGCACCTTCTCCCAGCTCTCAGACACCTGCAGCTGTGGACCAAGGACTCTGCTCCTCCCTGGTGCTCCCCTGCCCTGTTTAGAGCTCAAACGTTTCGCAAGAGGCACCATCTCTCTGGCACATGTGAGGACCGTCAGATTTAGGAGACGAAAGCTGGCAGCAAACAGGATCCTGGAAACTGAGTTGAATTTGCCTGGTTTTGGATCAGTTCACTCATTAACAAGCTGGAGCTTGTTTCTGGTGATACTGTACGCTTGCTCGTTCAGTATCACCCAATCTTTCTCCTGCTGCTACAGCACGAATATTTCTGTTTCCCTTCCCTGTACAGACCTGACTCCGTACCTCAAAGGACTATTTATTTTATAGGTTTTTTTCCAGGCAGATCACTGAAAAATATTCCCCAGCAGTTGTGCCAGGTTTCGATCACCAATCCTCGGGCAGAAGCACAGACAGCAGCTGTGGGACAATATAAACGATGTGCCGGAGTCCGGGCACGTTAGACAAAGCCCAGGGTGTGCCGTCCTTGGGACGATGTGATGTCCTTGGGATGATGCGATGTCCAAGTCCCTGGGCTGGACCAGAGCAGGTTTATTGAGCCCAGTGGAGGAGCCTCTCCATCTGCAAGTAAAAATCTAGTTCGTATGGGCTCTACGCTCGGAAGGCTGTCCTCGCTTCTTTCAACAGTAACGTTAACAGGGGGGTTTCAGCTGTTGGGATGCAAATAGAAAGATTTGTTATTTTCTGAAGATGCTATTTTTTATTAGAAACACATCACAGGGCAGGCTTCCTACGCAAAGACTTCTCATAACCCGCTTTAGCTTTGGGAAGAGTTGAAGTAATTTGTAGCTGGGTTAATAAAGAGCTGGCCAAGATCTTAAAATGATTCAGTTTTGCTTTATGCACTCATATTTATCTGACCTCAAAATACTGGCACGTGTGTGTATTGCATTGATAATTGTCGAATAGTTGTGTTTACAGAACCGCATAATCCTGGGGCCCCTCTTCTCCTTTCTGCTGATGTGCTGCTTCCACTAGGATCTAGACGTGATTGGCTTCGAACAAAGACGTGTACAAAGTACGCTGATTTTCTTTGTGAAACAGCTTCATATTCTTTTACGTCCTTCGGAGAGTCAGCCAGCTGCTTGCGATGCAGACGAATCCCTTCGCTGAAGCTTTCCTATGGCTAAAATTCATGTCAGATTTTGAAGCCGGCAGCTGCAGGTTAAGTATTTAGAAATACAGGTCTTCAGCACGGCTAAACAGGGGAAGAGCTCAAATATGCACAACGAAGGTGGCAGCCGCATTATCAAGCCGCAGTGCACGAGGCAGCACAGCGCACGGGGGGCTGAAAGCCTCACATCCCCTTTATTTGTATTTTTGGCAATTTTATTGCAGCCCATTTGGCTGGTGGGAAGACTGAGAGGGAGTCCAGGAGGAACCACAGAGAGCAGGCGTGATCCAGAAAGCACAACCTGTAAGGAAAGCTCCAACCCATCAGCGATGGTTCCTCAGTGGGCTGAAAAAAGACACGATAAACACGTAAGAAATTAATATGTCTGGTGGGTTCAGGAGCATCGCCCCTTCTCCCATTGCTCCTATGAGGACGGCAACCCGCAGCTGACAGGCAGACCACAGTACTGAGGCAGGGAAATTTTTATCCAGAGCTAAAATAACCCCTCGGGGAGTGCAGAAGGTGGGCTGGAGCCCTGGTGCATGGCCTGGGGGCTGCTGCCCGCTGACCCCCCCCCGGCCGGCTGCTCCTGGGCGCCTGTGCAGCAGCCCAGCCTCAGCAAGCATTTCAGGGCTCAGGGTTTCATATGAACTTTATTAGCTTCAGACAAGTTTTATTTCCTTTTGAATTTAGGAGACGGAATAAAACGTGATAAGCAGAATACAGGAAACTCTTGCGGCAGGAGGAAAAACTCTGGGAAGAAGTGGAGTTCAGGGTAATGAAACAGCTAGCGGGTGTTAGCACCAGCCCCAAACCAAAACCAGCCCCTTCCCCAGGGCCACGAGCCTGCAGAGGCTTTCCAGAGCGGCTGCTCCCCAGATCGCTCCCACCTGCAGGAAGCTTTCGGGGACGCCCGGTGGGGTTTGGGGTTTGTGGGGAGCCCGCTTTCCCGGGGCGACGTCCTGAGACCTCAGGCTGCCCCGAAGCCCGGCGGGCAGAGGGATGGGGACAGCGGGGTGGCACCTCCCTCCCCGTGCCCTTGCCTGGAGAAGGGGGGGGGGGGGGGGCGAGGCGGGTGGGTGACGCCCCTCCCCGCACACGCTCAGGCTGTTTCTCGGGGTAGAGGTATTTTTCGATGTTTTCAGCCTTTCTCAGCATAATCTCATTCCCACAAGTTCGCCCAGCCTCTCCTTGAAGCTGCATGAAGCTTCAGCAGCCGCGATGCCCGAGGGTCCCAGGTCACCAGCCGTCTCTTCAGCTCTGTGTGAAGTTGGGTCACCTCTTTTGTAGCTTCTCTGGTGTCTGGTGCTAGGGCTGAGCTCACGCTGCGTGGCTGGACTACCCCTCTTCAGCTCCTCCGAAGCCGCTGGGCACATCATCCGTCTCAGACACCAGCTCCTCTAATTTACTTGCACCAAAAGGTCCGGGAGTTATTTGGGGCAGGGGCAGGGGAATTACAGGAAAGCAGGCAGCGTGATCGCCAAAGCCGTGCTTCCTTTGGAGACCCAGCGAGCAAATCTTGGGGTGATGAACTCGGGGTTTCTCTCTACTTCCAAATCGATAGGTATGTGCGCTCTGAATCATATTCCTCAGCACAAAAGCGAAAAAGATGTGTCCTATCTTTGGCCAAAGAGAGAATGAAAATGAAAAAAAAAAAAAAAGAGTCAGTGATGTGCCAGAACTTTTACTTTTTATTAAAAACTTAAGTGCAGATGACGAGGAACCCACCTGTTTTTCATTTTTTTAATAAAAAGTCAAATAATCCCCACAAACAATTCCTTTGCAATGGTTTCAATATCGGAACCATAAAGATGAACTTTAAAGGCGCTTGTAAAAGAAAGAATATTACAATAATTTTAGTGCAAAACTCCAATATCATATTTTCTTTTATTTGAAAGAAAAAGGGGAAAGTACAGAAGATTTCTTTTTTCCTTTCTCAGGATGCAGCAGTTTCAGATAATCTATTTACTTACGAGAAGGGAAAAGAGAAGAGGAGGAGGAGGAGCGGGAAGCCGGGGACGCGGGCAGATGCTGAGTGGGAGGCGTGCTGCCCGCCTCGCACCAGCAGCATCCTCTCCCTCTCCTAAATCAGGAACCGGGTCCTCGGCTTCGCTGTGACCATGTGCTGCCTAATAAGGGCTGTGCTCCTTCCTCAGCCTCGCCCTCAGCGAAGGCAGAAATAGCATCTCCCTTGCCCGCCCACCTCCATGGGCTCACAGGTCTGGAGTGAATCGGTATTTCGAGATGCTCAGGTTCTGTACATGGGGAAAAGGGGCTCGAAATTGCTGGGGGAGGTGGGCAGAGAGAGAGATCACGGGGGCTGTGGTGGCTCACCTCCCTGTCCCGAGCAGGGCAGGCTAGAAAGCTTAACTGCCTGAAATTCCTCCCTAAACTCGAATCAATCCGAAACACAACCCAGCTCCCCATAAAAGCGCACTACTATTGCTTCTTTTTTTTTTTTTTTAAAAAAAAGGAAAATAAATTCATAACACTGAGAGAAAACAGCGTTACCCTAATCTGAACTTTTCCTCCCAAAGTGCCAGAAACATCATAAAATTTCTTGGGGATTATTGTGGACGGGGGATGCTCAGACCCCACCACCCACCTGGGATGCCGACAGGCAGCCGGAGACGGGGACAGGCTCTGCCGAGGGCACAGAGCAGGGGCTCGGTGGGGCCAAAGCCCCACGAGGAGCAGCAGGGCTGCCGACGAGGGGCTGCTCGCCCGCAGCATCCTCTGCAGCTCCCTGCCCGGGGCCGCGGGCAGTCGGCCTTACTCTGACACCAGAATTTTAAAACATATGAGAAACGATAAAGTAAACTTTAATCTTCTTTAAAATTTATTCCAAACTGAGGAATTAAAGCTGGTGAGGATTAGGAGGTGGTCAAAGGGTGCGTTTCAAAACTGCTGGAAATCCGAGGATTTAAAATATATTAGCAAACAGAAGCGAAGCTTTGGGAAAGCTGCGCGGGAGGGACCAGAGCCGGGAGCAAGCAGCATCCTCGCGCTGGCTGTGCCTGGCGTGAGGGACCACAGGAGGTGCGGGAGATGCTGGGCAGAGGGGCTTTTGCCAGCTCTGGCATGGTGCGTAAAGGGAGAAACGAGAATACGGGCTTAACTGGGGCAGAAATTCAGGCAGAAACAGAAAAGTGAGCCTGAACTGAGCGGCATAAGGGATCTAGGCTCGGAGAAAAAATGCAAGGCTGACCAGCAAAACGTGTTTTTGCCAGTGGCGGCAGAGGGTTTCTCTCTGTTTTATTCCCCAGTTCTCTAAATTTCTTTTTCTCTGTCCAAAATTGGTTTACCAGCTCTGATTTCCTGTTTCCATTTTGGCAAAAGAAACACTCACACAAAAATTCCTCTGCCAGGAGTCACGCTGAAAGCATCTTCAGGCAGAGGCTTGCTCAGCTCTCTCTGCTGGGGTGAGCTGGCAGTCGTGCCAGAGCAGCCTTTTTCATCTCCTCTGGAGGCTCCGAGGCCGAACAAGCGATGGTTTATAGACGTGTAAAATCACGGCAGCAGGCCGCCGGGCGCTTTGGGAGCTCGCCGTCCCCAAGCATCGCCGTAGGGCTGCAGAGGGGAGCCGCGCAGCGTGGGCGCACGCACAGCTGGACCTCCGCAGCACAGCCCCTGCCTGGGGGGGACCCCCCCGCTCCCCGCTCGTGCCACCCCTGCCCTGGGACCTGCGCTCGGGGCGCTCATAAACCGGTCCTGGAAGCTCAGTCAGCGGGGGAGGACGGGAGCTGGAGGAGGCTACGGGGTGGAGGCAAGAGGAAAGCGCTCTGCAGCCCCCGCACATCAGGAAGGGGCTGGTCAGAAACCTGCCGAGGATGGCTGGGCTGAGGAACAGTTAACGAGTCCTTGCAGTTTGGTCCAATTCCCTCATGTGCTTGAAAATGTGAAGCAATTTGCCTCCAGTGGTTTTGGGGCTATTCTCGTGATGTCCAGCTTTTTCCCAGATTTCCCGCTCCCGGAGTCGTGGGACGATGTGTGAACTCCTGCCTTCAGACACAGCGATGTTTTCCACCCTGTGGGTTGTGCAGGAAATTCTGGAAATAATTGAGGATGACAAGCATGAATTTTGCCAATGTGATTTATGCATATATATTTTTTTTTAAATCCTCCTGATCTCCAGCCCTCCCAGAAGCGTTTTACTGCCCTGAGGGCACTGGTGGGGATGAAGGCTGCCGCTCCAGCGGTGATGATAACTAACTGCGCGCTCCTTCTTACCCTTTCAACCTGCCCAGGCACCTGCGTTGTCCCGCCAGCAGCGAGCACAGCCATCCCGCCAAAATCATTCAATTAGGGACCCTGTGGAGATGTGTCAGCGAGCGGGGGGAGCCCGGCCCCCCCTTTGGGGGAGCCCGCTGCCAGGGAGGAGCGGGGCTCTTCCCCCCAGCCCCTCTCTGCTCACCACTTGTCCAAATAGTCGTAAATCACCAGCAAATTCCTGGGTCTGCTGCGGGGGTTTGGGCTTCAAAGGCGGTGAGGGGCAAACAGGAACCTTTCATTAACTGTGGGAAAAGCCTTCCTGAGCCTCGGACAGGGTTGAAAGTCCTTGCCAGGTATTTGAAGCAGTGGGAAAAAAGGGGGGGAACATAAAGAAGGGTACCAGCGACACCGTAACCTGCTTGTCTGGAGGTCTCGTCTGGTTTGCACGCCCGATAGTTTGTGGAAGGTGGCAAGGCGAGAGAGACGGGGCTCCACGTTTCTTGTACTGATGTGTTTGCATGCGTGTCATCCAGCTAAGCAGGAAGCTATCCAGCAGCACTTAGCTGCTCTTCATTGTTTTTTCATCCTTGGTTTTCCTCGTTTTGTTTTTATTTTTCAATATTAGGCTTTTTAATACTGCAGAGGAAGCACACGTTTCAACAGGAGTCTTAACCTCGAAGGGGCAACGTGGCGTCTTCAGCTGGGATTGTCATTTCCTTCCAGTGTGACCCCGGCCTCAGCTGTTTGACTTTTCAGGAATCAAGGTGAAGAAGAACAAACACGCGCCCAGACCAGGAAAATAAAAAAAAAAACAACTTAGAGTGCCTGAACTGTGCGGGTGCTGGAGGCCGATCTCCCTAGCTGCCAGCGAGCTGCTGGGGTTTGGAAAACTCATCAGTGGGCGGTCTGCCAGGGCTAAACCTTGGCGATGGGTGGTCACCAACAAAAAGCAGAGAAAGAGAAAGGAAAACGTCTACAAGCAGATGATTTTCCATGAGGTGATGGGTATCTGTTTTACTACACGGCGTAACTGCCGCCCTCCTGTTGAAAGATTAAATTATAGCGATGTAATGAGGAGCTGGAGGAGGGTCGGCTTTGGCCAGGGGCAGGATGCCTGCAGGTCCTCGATGTGTCCCCAGGCCACGTGCAGCTCAGCTGCAGCGGGCTCCGTGTGTCCAGGAGGCTTTGACATTGTCCCTGTAAAGGAGCGGCGGCACCTCCGTCAGGTGCATCTCCAGGGCCACCCGAAGCAGCTGATCGGTGATGGGGAAGGGCTGGCAGCCACCTGCCTGTGCCCCTGCTCTGCCGTGGCTGTAACACCTCCCGCAACTGCCTGTGCTCCATATATTTACTCCTTATATACGTTGTCCTATATATACACCCTGCCTACCCCCACCCCTGCTGCAAGCTGACCCTCTTTTGACCTAAGAAATAAAATCAACAGCCTTGAGGAAACTGCGAAGAAGGAAAACTTAAAAAGGAGAGCAAAATCCAGTGTGTTTCCCAAAATGTTGGGCTTTAAACATGGTGCCTGCTGCCCCCCTGCATGTGTGCGGCAAAGCGACTTCCGTAACCCCCCGGATACACAAAGGTTTTGGGTGTAGATGGTCTGGAGTTAGCAGAGGGTGCACAGCTGCCTGCGATTGCACTGAACAGAGCTTGGAGCAAATTAGCACCTGGAGTTACAAAAGGCATCAAGCACGTTCACGCCTCTGGACTGGGATTAACTTCATCAGCCCCTAAACTCCCAGCCACCTGGAGTTAGTCTGGATTTAGGGAAAGGCCCAGACTCCTCAAACTCTCCTGGGAAAAACCTAGCCTAAGTGTCAGGGAAGGGGTTAATCCTCCCACTCACCACACCTGTGCCTAATTCACCTTGTGCCAGGTTGCCTTGGAGCCTACTTAAACCCTCCCCAAGGTGCTCCCTGCTTGCTGTTGGTCTTAATGTTGGTGGCCATCCTCTGTGGAGGCTGGCTGTCCTCTGTGGAGGCTGGCTGTCCTCTGTGGAGGCTGGCTGTCCTCTGTGGAGGCTGGCTGTCCTCTGTGAGGCTGGCTGTCCTGCCTTGCGATGCCAGGGCTCAGCTGAACTGCCTCTGCTGCAGCTTTCCTTCGGTGAGGCACACTAAGAGCTGCAAAGCTGTGAGTGGAGGCTGCTGAAGGTGGTGCTGGCTCAGCAGGAGGAAAGGTTTTGAGGGAGATGATCCTGAAGTAGAGCCTGAGCAAAGGTAAGATGTGAAGATACAGGAAAAGGGAGATGCAGGTACAGGGAGGCTGCAAAAGGGCTGGTGACTAGGCTGCTGCTTGCAGCCAGGCTGGCTAAGAAAGTCTGAGCACGGCTTGCTGGAGAGGCAGTCACTGTGCTGCCTCCATGGAGCTGGTCTTGCCTCTAAAAACAGCATTGAAGAGCTGCTGGCTTGCTAGTTAAGGGGGCTGCAGCTCCTCTGTGTAGATGTGTGTAGTAGGTGTCAATGCTGGTGTTGCTCTGTGCTGCGAGGAGCCTGGCAGCGTGGTCCTACGGCTTGCAGGGAGGGGAGATGTGTAATAAAGCCACAGTGCTTCATGTGTTAGTCCAGGTTAGACTAAAGGTGCTGGCCTGGCTTAGCTGGGGTCTCCCCTTCTGCCTTTCCTCCAACAAACAGGCAGTTTTTCACCACAAGCCCCTGACACTTAAGAAAAGCTTCAGGCTCCCGTCTTGCAGATGGTAGAGCTTAAGTCATCTCTTCTTGCTAACGCAGCCCCGTTTGCAAAGTGCTTCAGTACCGAGGGCTTGCTGGTAGCGTCGGGAGGACACTGGCATGTGGTGGGGACACTGGGAGTGCGCAGAGGGCGTCTGCGCAGCCCAGCAAGGGGCATCGTGTCTGGATGGAGCACTGAGCTGTGCCGAGGGACGATGCTGCTGAGGCCTTCGTCCCCTCGCTGTCACCTCTGCAGGGGATGACCTGGAGGGGCAAGGCCACCACGAGCATCTGGAAATCCTGCTGCACTGTGCGTGGTGCTCCTGGGTTTAGGCTTACTTTTGTTAGCAAGCAATGGTGCTGTGGGTACGCTCGCTATTTTTTGTTTTTCTGGAAATAAGGAACAGCGACTTGCACTGAGTTTTTTGGAAGCTGGCCCAGGGTCTCCAGAGGACCTGGCTCTCAAATGCAGTGTTGTACAGTATAACTGAGTTTATTTTAGCAGACCCTATTCTCTGGGAAGTCTGGAGCCCTGTGCACTTGCACGCATGTGTATAAGGGCACCGGTTCCTGCAGCTCAGCTGTCTCGCTGCATCATGTTTCTTCCTGGCTCTGGGATTTTTGCCCTTGTTGGGGAGGGGGGGGAAGCATGCTACAAGGTGTAACCTTTCTGCTCTGGCTGCTGAGATTCCCCTTCCTGCCCGATGGATACTGTGGCTCGGCCGCTGCCTGCAGCAGGCACAGGGAAAACACCGCGCTTGGGGCGGCAGGACTAAGGAAGCCCTGTTTTGCAGAGATTTTGTGGCTTCGGAGGGACAGGGAGCAGGAACCACAGGCTGCTTTTCCTCTCCCTCCAGCAAACCCGTGTGATATCTCACTGAGTGGGGCGTGGGGTGTGCTGGGCTAATGGCCATGGTGTGGATGCTGTCGGCTCTCCGGGATGCGAACTGAGCATCCACCTGGTGCAGGCACGCAGCGTCCCTCCCCTTTTAGTAGGAACACTAATATAGGCTCTCTTCTCTGGACAATGGCTGGTTTGAGTTTTATTCCCCCCTAATTTGTTGAGCTCTAATTCTCTTTTCTGTCTGGCTAGAGCTGAACAGCAGACTGAAAAGCTACGGGGAGAGACTTTGGTTTCGGTGGAGAGATGTACACTTGAGAGATTACACAAACCTCATTTCTTTGGGAAGCCAGGCTGAAAACCCACAATACTTATTTTCTTAGAAAATAAACCACTCCAATACATCAACTGTCTGCGCATAGGCGGGACAATCACTGTTTAGCAAAATAACTATAATTTTCCCTTTTCTGTCCTTCCAAAATGACTCTTGTAGGCTTGGACCTCAAGCAGCCTATAAAATGCAGCTACCAAAAAAGCTCAGCATATGCAGATGCTGTTTATTACATTACTGCTGAGTGCTTCTGTGTCAGAGCTCCGAGTTCAGGGAAATCGGGCAATTGGGATTTTTATTCCAGATGTGTTTAACACCAGCTGCGGGGGCTGAGCCCCCTCGGTGGGGGGGGTGGGGGGGGGTAGGGCAGCGTGGCGGCTCCCTGCCCTCAGGGTTTGCACCCGAGGTGTGGTTAACGTGCAGATATGACACAATCGCTCGGTTCCTGAGGGATTTATTCAGGCGGGAGCGGCGCCATGCAATGTGGCTGCACTGCTGACAGCTCTGCTGACTGTCACGGAGGGCCTTCCCTGCCATGTGCAGACCAGGAGCTGCTCAGAGTTATCTTTCTGGGAGAAAGGGGTGGTCCAGGTCAGGAGAAAGTGATTGTCAGGACTCACAAAATCCTGATGCTGATCCTCTTGTGTGAGAATTAATTTAACTTGCCACTAAGCATGGGTATACTTGCGCAGACTTCTAGTTTCCCATTAAATACTTGTAGTAAAGGTTAGGAATTCAGTGCAAGGTGTCTTTAAAAAAAGCCCAACGACATTTATTACTGGTTTGAATGCAACTGGGAACAACAACTTCTGGCTCTTCACTTCAAGCTTGTATTTCTGATTGCTCTCTAGAAAAGAAACGGTGTTTTTGTTAGGTTTTGTGTCAGTTTTGCATTGCTCTAAGGGCCAGCACAAGGGGTTACCTTGCTCTGGGGGGGGGGGGGGGGTGGGAAAAAGGGTTTCAGACCGGCCAGGTTTGGAGGGGAGCCGAACTCAGCTCTGCCACCTCCTGGCTGCCGAACTTCACCCACAGCCTTGCTTCGAAGTCACGTCGATCAGCAATTTCTGACCCCGTTTGTGCCGACCCCGTCCTGTGCCTGATCCAGTGGCAACTGGCTTTGGCTTATTGCTCGCCAGCTCTGTCCTCGGCCACGGCCCGTGTCCCACAGCCCAGGCAAGAGCCGTGCCTGCGGGTGCCCATGGGAGCAAGGCGTGTGGAGAGCGTCCCGCTAAGCTCCCCAGGTGCCATGAAAATCTGTCTTTGGCTTTATTCTAGGCGTCAGGGCCCCCAAATTTAGGTGCTTGAACCCTTATGTACGTAAGAAATGGATCTCGCCCCAGATGAGGAAGGTTAAATGGGCTCCTCTGACTTTATGAGCTTGTAATATTCTAGGTTGCTTTCTGGTCCCTGATGACTTAATCGTGTTTTGTATTTGGTATAGAATTTGCAGGCAGTTAATGTTATTGGCAAAAGAGTAAATAAAAGGTAAATGGTGCCTGTGTTCTAAAAACAAATGCCACGCTGTTCAAAAAAGCACATAGGCACCCCAAAAATCTGCGTTTGCCTATGCAGAGGCTGAAGCTCTGCCCGGCCGCCTCCTCTTGAGCTGCGTTTTGTACCTATTCTCATTTGCCCAATTTAACCACAGTTATTCACTAGCCCAGGGGCAGCTGGTTAATGGCAGCGTGAAATCAGACTCTCCCCGCTGTCAGAGGAGGAATGTCTCCAGCGCTGGAGGTGGGATTAGGGTTTGCTATAGTCCTGCCTGGTAGGAAACCTCCTTCCTGGCAGCTCCCACCACCCCGCTCGGCTGCGTTCGTAAAAGTTGTTCCTATTATTTATACCGCTGAGCTTGGAGGGTAGTTGCTGTGCAGGCTGCTGAAGAGACCCAAGAGGCTCCAGTACTTTAAAAAGAGGGGGGGGGGGAGGGAAGAGGGGGGTGGGTGGGATGTCATCTAAGAAAGTGCAAGTCTGGCAAGAGATTTGAAAACAAGACAAATAAAAATAAGTGCTACTCCTGGTAAATCTGTCTATTAAAATTTCAATTTACCGGCCTGCATCCTTAGTTAGGGCTAATGGAGAAAACCATCTCAGTCCTTTCTGAGCTCCTTGTTTAGTGCGTATGTAGGCTTTTTTATTAGGTACCCCCATTGCAGTACTAAAACCTGAATTTTCCATGTGTGGAGGTCCCTTTGTGTTAAGCGTGAGACTGCGGCCTGTTGACGTCAGTAGCCAACTTGCCATTGATCTCAATAAAGCTGGGATTTCACCCAAAACAGCATTCTATACTCTCTGGATTTCGCAAACAGGAACTCATATATATATATATATAGAGAGAGAGAGAGAGAGCGCTTATTAGCTGGCATTGGTGTATTGAAGCCTAACCTTTATTTCTGAGGGCGTTCAGGACGCAGACGAGGTACAGGAATGCAGGCACGCAGTCGTGCCCAGCCTCTTCTGCTGCTTAGGCTCGCGTGCTCCGAGCCAGCTCTCCAGCATCAAGCCTGATGGGTGCCACAGCGAGAGCAGCTCAGCTTCTGCTCAAGCAGAATAAATAGGGCTGTAGCCACGCAGTCTGAGGGCCGGAGTGTTTCTAGATGTTCAGAGTTAGGTGGTGACTTCCACTGGGGGCTGAAGGGGGAAGAGGATCTGATCTGCTTGCTGCTCCATCATCCAGCTAGACTTCTGTTCAACCCAAGAGATATTGCTCATATTCACCTTTAGAACCTCATATATCTGAGTAGAAAAAAACCCAACACATTTACGCCTTGCCCAGGACGGGGCGGATCAGGGGTACAGCTTGCAGACCTGGTCCCTGCCTCGGAGACGTGCCCTTCATTTTTATCTCGATTTGAATGCTCGGAGGAGCAGGCTGGGGCTTGAGGTATGCGGTGTGCGTGTGCCTGCAGGAAATCGGTGTCAGAGCTGGGTTATGAAACAAGAGCTGCGTCCCAGCCTAGCGCTTTAACCACAAACCCGCAATCTCCAATAGACTATTTTTTTCCCTTGTGTCCAAAACCTATTCAAGTGTCTGGAGCAGCTGAACATCTGGTATCAACTGCTCATCCCAGCACTGGGTTTTGGAAAGAGGCGAAACCGCTGGAGTAGTCATATTCCAAACAGATGAGTTTATCCCTCTAACTGACCGTTTCGTTCCAGTTTCTTCTACATTTCTCACTCTTTTGCTGTCTGTCCTCTTCCAGGACCAGCCAAGCAATGTTTCTGAACAACTGGGGCTTTGTGCTGGACGAGGGGTAGGAGAGGATCACCGCTGGAGGTATAGTCGTTACGGAGATCAGGTAAGGGTTTCTCTCTCATGTTTTTGCTGCTGTTGTCTTTGTACCATGTTAAAAAAAAATAGCTCTGGCTTAGAGCAATGATTGGTTCAGCCCAGCCTCCCGTGACTGATACTGGTTGGTAATAAAAAAAATCAGGGACCGTGCATGAGACACATCAGATCCAGGGGCTCTACCTCTCCAGCTCCACACGACGGGCTACAGGCAGGAGCTGCTGCTCCCCTCTGCCTCGGGCTGCCCACCGCAGCCGGCTGGGGTCCAGGAGCGGCGGGAGCTACCGTGGGCGCATGCCTGGGGTGATACCCCCAGCCTCCGAGCGCATCCCCCGGCCGCTGCTGCTGCAAAGCCTAATGCTTGCGGGCGGGAGCAACCGCAGAGAGGGGTGTCGGCGTCGGTCCGCCCCGGTTTGGGGAGCGCGGGGCACGTGCCGCCAGCGCCCGGCGCTCCGGCCCTGCGCGCAGCCCGAGACCTTCAGCAGCCTGAAGGAATGACAGCGGGGCTGGGGCGTTACCGTACAGCCAGCAGCGTCCTTTCCACCTGGGGGAAACGTTTGCATCTTGATGTCTTTCACCCTAGTCCGGAGTGGAACGTCAGGCCACGCTTGTTTGGTGGCACAAGAAGTTCAGAATTATGTATGCTATAGGAAAGTCACCCGGTTCTCTGAACAAAATATTTAGGAGTATTCAAGCCTGAAACGCTCGGGCTCCAGGGACGTTTCTAAGTGAAATATTTCATTTTAAAATATCTTCTCATAAAATAAAGATAAAACATGGTTGAAGTTGGGTTTTTCCTGCAGAGATGTTGATTTTGATGGAACCGCCTATTCGTATTTTTTTAAAAAAGTGTTTTTCAGCAGAAAATGTCCCACCAACGGGACCGTTAGGAAATGACACCTGCGCTTCTGTGGGCACGCGCTGTTTGAGTGCGAAATCGATCTGTATTCTGTATTCAAACATCATCTCACCCAGGCAATGCTGCACGTGGGTTGTGTCTTAGGGAGCTGGAAGGGAGCGTTGCACTGAATTGTAGCTTAACAAGCTATAGCAGGGCTGGAACTGTGGCTGGTGGCTGTTACACAAATGCGATTCCGTGTTGTGAATATTACTGTAAGGATGCACAGGGGTGTCGGGGATCAAATAAGAATTAAAATTTTTTGCCTTGATTTCTTTTTTTTTTTAATATACCTTGCTTTGAAATAGGCGTCCTCCCATCTTCAGTCAGGGTCTCAGATTTAGGTATCTCCATTCATCGGTTTCAAAGTAAGAAGGTGGGAAAACAGCTCTGCTAAAATCTGCCTTGGGTTTTCTGTGGACTGTTACGGGGTCAGGATTTCGCCCTCTGCTGTGAGGCCACGCGAGCAGGACCCCCAGGGGCAGCTTCTGAGGCAGGAGGTTCATTGCTGCTTTACCTTGACCTTTGTTAGAGCCGAGGCTTGACTGCATCTCACCCGGAGCTCTCCAAGCCCAGTTTCTTGGTGTCGTCTGCCTGGTGCTTCCTCCTGGCTAGGTTCCACCAGCAAACAGCAGAGCGTGGGTGGAAGGAGGCTGCCTGAGGGTTGCACCACCGTCAGGTGGGGTTTTTGGGGCAGTAGATGCCGCAGCACGGAGCTGCGTGCAGCCCGGCTAGGAGGAGCAGACTTACGCGTGGGGTAACGGGGCGGTATCCTCCCGTCCCCATTTAAGGGGTGGGGACCATATGTTGATGTGACTCTTGCAGCCCTTCTGCCACGTCCCAGCTGTGCCCAGTGACCCTGGATGAGCAAGCTCAAAGCCAAGAGCAGGTATAGGATTGCATTGCTCTACCTGTGACTCCCTTCTCAAAACAAGGACCAGTCTTAATGCTGATAGACTGGAAGACCTCAAAGACACCAGTAAATAATCCTCCCCACATCAGTGTCCCTGTGCAGATGCTTAAGCCTCTGGGAGGGAGGAGATGAGGCTTTATTTAGAAGTGAATTAAGACCATGGTCTGGGCAGAAAGTGCAGCTGAGAGAATGAAGAGTGATTCGGGAAGCAAGATCCACCGGTGCCTCTCTTGGAAAACAGTTTTTATTTAACTTGAAAAACATGCCAATAACAGAAAGCATAACTCATCTCGTGAAAGTTATGGTTGGCTGTAAAAGAGAATACAGAAAATTTTCCTACTCAAGCTGAAATGTTTTTCTTTTAATTCTTTGGTATTCTCTCTGCAGTACTATAAACTCTAATTCATGTCTTGGCCTGGGCTGTAAGATCTAGCTGTGCTTAGCAGAACGGAGTCCGCTTTCAAAATTTTCAAGATTTCAAGTCACACACCTTCCACAGCATTAAAAACCACCATATGCCAGTTGGGGTTTTTTGCGTTTATGAGGCCTATGGCTTAGGGGAAAGGCAAAGAGGAAGATTGGAAGGTAAATAGCTAACTAAATGGGGTTTAAATGCTGCATGTTGTTTTAAATATCCCTTTTTTTAAAAAAAAAACACACCCTAATATTGTAAACTGAGATGGGTTCCAAGTTCAGGGGATTGCAGATGTCATTTATTTTCTTTCCAGGTAGTTCTCTTAGACCATGTAGTTCCGGCCGTGATTTAACGTCGCGAGGTTAAATGGAACCGTATGCAATTAGCCATTGGGCAATATAATGATGTGGATTTCAAAGCACATGGAGCCTCCCCCAATTTTTGTTAGGAAACGACTTCCTGTGAAGGTCCCTTACGTTTTTTAGGGCTACATAACCCATCCGCCTCATTTCCCCCTGGACCCCTGCCGTATGAAAAAGGAGTCTCTGCAGATCCTGGGCTTTCCTTGCCGGGCAGGGCTTGCTGCTGCGGGGGCCGGGGGGACCCGGGGCCGGGGGGACCCGGGGCCGGGGGCCAGGTCTGCTCGCGGAGCTGGATGAGGTGCTGCCCTGCCTTCCCGCCCCAGCCCCCGTGCGCCCCGCCATCTCGGGGTGGACCTGGCACTTTGGACGTGTCACCATCTTGGGCGTTGTTTTTGTTCTGAAACAGTGTGAAACAAATGCTTTGGAAACTTCCAAGAGAGTGAAAATAAATAAATCCCAGTTATGTTTTCATTCTGGTGTCTTGAAACCCACAGCATCATCTTAGATTTTTTTTTTTTTGCTTTCTTCAAACCATTGCATATCAGGATATCGCTTCCACTGGAGCATCTACTCCCTTTTGTGAGACACTAATTCCATGAAAAACTCTTTTTTTTTTTTTTTTTTCCCCCCCCCCCGAAAACAGGCTCTGACCCACACTTTCCAGTCCGCTCCGCATACAATATGTAACGTACTTACTGGGTGTATTGAGTAGAACTGCAGTGCCCTGGACAAATAAACACAGAGCACTAGATGTGGCTCGCTCTCTAGGTGGATGTTAGTTGCACATTATTACCGTGCTTGCAAAGTCAAAAGCTTGGACGTTTACTCTACAGGGTAACAGGACTTATTCCGCAGACTCATAATAAATCTTTTATAACCACATGTGGCTGAGTTATAAATATCTGCAAAGAGCGGGGGGGCGGAGAAAAGGCAGCCAGCATATAGAAAGGTGTCTTCGTGACTTTAAGGGCTTGATATTATTTTTAAGCATTTGATAGTGTTTTTGAGATGGGATACTTATTTTAGTGGGAAGGGTATATTTCAGAAGCGAAGGGGAATTACCTCAGAACCGGGAATATCGACAAACAGCCGGAAGAAACAGAAAACTATAGTATATAAGCCTTCAAAACATAAACCCCTTTAATTCTAGTTATGCGAAGAAACCTCTCTAGCACTTCTAGCCTCAAAGCCACAAGTTTAAAACCTTGGTGAGGCGCAAGTCTGACGGCCCCAGAGCCCCTTCCTTCCCCGGTCTGGGGTTTTCTGCCTCCAGCAACAGGCGGCTGCTGCAAGCCCTTGCCCTGGCTCCAGCGCGGCAAGAGCCGCTCGGCGAGCCCGTAAATGCTTTACTGGTAGACGGGGGAGAGGCACCAACAAAAGCTCAGGGGTGTTGAAGCACTTGGGGAAATTAGAATAACATAAGTAAATACCGAATTTTTTTTTTCATGGGGCTTGTTCTCAGGCTTCCTTCTCCGGGGCTGGGTGACCCTGGGCGCGTTTTGCGTCGGGGCAGGGGCAGCGCCCGCCTGAGCTGAGCGTTTGGGCGAGCACAAACATGATGCTCTCCGCCTTGCAGGAGCCCCCCATCCAGGGGAGATATCTGACCATAAGGTTTCCTAGAAGCTTGCCTGGACCCGGACCCTTTTGGGGTATAAAACTGGCATAGTTCTGATTATTTTATTTGTAGTCCTGGCTAAAAACGTGGTCTGTTTGCTTTCAGGAGATAGGCTGCCCTTGCGGACGCTCTCCTGGACGTGCTGCATCTCCGCTGCTGGATGGCCAGACCGTTGTTTTTCCAGCGACAGCTCATAGTTAATAATAACAAAATGAATGCAACAAAGAGCTCTCCTATGAGAAAAAAGAAAGAGCGCAGGCGAATGCTAGACAGCTATTCATCTGATGTTCATAATTCATAAAATATAGATCGTTTGCAAAGTAAATGATTTATCATAGAAAAATAAAGCATGGTTTCCTATAGGCTCCTTTTCAGAAACCTTGCATTTATTTACCTTCACAGCATGGCTGTTTGGAAAGCGTGTATCTCATGAAATATTAAACACGCTTTCTATTTTTGAAGAACTGTCAAGGTTTTGGGGGAATAGAAATAGAATTAGCTGAAAAGGAATCTGCCAAAGCTGCAAGTGAAGAGGAAAGTTACAGGTTTCTCTGTCTTCTAACGGGTCGGGGGAAACATTTTGCAAGTGTCGGTGAAACGTTGTGTGGTTTGGCGGTTGTCCCTGATCAGCCGCAGTCCAAAAGGCCGAGCCGCGTTGGTGCGGGATGGCTTCCCCGAGCTCCCGGGTTAGGACCCTGTGCTGGAGCGGCGTCGGGCCAAGGTCCCCGGTTGCTCCCGCGGGGGACGTGCCGCGGGAGGATTTACGGCCCGCGCTGCCTGCCGGCGTTGGGCTGAGCGTTCCTCTCGTTTCAGAGGCTAGCTGGGCTCATCTTACCCAAAGTATTTCAATATTAAAAACACAACAGCGCGTGATACCTTTCACTTGGCAGTGGAGCAGTCGGGGCTTTTAAAAGGCAGAGAAGTTTTGTTTCGGTGAGTCGGGCACTCGCTCGTTTCCAGGTGAACAAAATGCTTTTACAAGGGCCGATTTTAGCAAACCAGTTACTTAATTACGGAGAAAAGCGGCACCGCGAGCAGGACGCAATTTAATTTGGACAAACAGCTGTATGGTTTATTTGGGTTTTTTTTTTTTTTGTGAAGATATTTCCTCGCACATACTGAGTTTGTATTTGCACAGTGTTACATACCTAATTGACGAGCCGTAAGGAGCTCAGCGGTGTGAAATAAATACCACACGCTGTTAATGTTTGCCTTCCCGTATGGTCAGAAATGTCCTTTCTGGGCTGTTCGGATAAGCCCCTCTGATTGGAGCTTAATAGCTCCCCGTCCTTAATAAATGTTTATTTTTATAATTTTTAAAATTACTTTTTTATGTTTATAACACCTGGAAATGGCACCTTTTGCCGAATAAGACAGTCACCCTCTTTCTGGAGCGCGGGGCTCTCTGCCTCACCAAGGCACGAGCGGCGCTGGCGGACACAGGAATTTCTTCCAGAACTGGGAATTTCCTGGCAGTGGCTGGTTTAAGCGGCTTTATTCGGTGTATAAGTATCGTGGATTTACGTAGTGGAGTGTGGATTTTTTTTTTCAGTCTCTCAGATAAATGAAAACAGTATCTGATCGCCAACAGCCTCTGGAAACGTACGGGAGGCTGCATTTCTGTGATGGGGTTTGCATCAGGCAATGCGGTGCCAGGCTGCTAAATCAGAGTTTTGAGACTTCCAGCATAGCCATTAACTTCTTTTATACCCGTTGTATTAAGCGATGCTAATTGCTGTCAGCGTATCTTTGTTCTGCCAACTGCAGGCTGTCAATGGCAAGTGGTTTCAGAGTTTTTAGAGACTTTTCACGTCCGGTTGGATTCAGAATTGCTCAGAGCAGTGTTTTCCAAAGCACCTTAGTGTGCCTGCCTGCGGATTTAGTTTTTCTCATGAGCATTGTAATACCGTTCTGCTGAAGCCCCAGGTCTTGGAGTCGTGTTATCTGAGATTTTTCTCCTTTCAATTTAAAGTAATTTTCTAGTAATTTTGGTTAATAGAAATATGAAAAATGGGGAGGTTGGACAAGCTGAGCCTCTTCTATTTGAAGTTGAGCTGAACCCTTCGGGGGACGATGGATGTGCTGCTGTGGCCGGGAGAGTAACACAAGCGCGCTGCCCGACCTGCCTGTCGGAACCAGCACCGCCGGCGACGGGGGCGCATGGAGGGGTTGCCCTGGAGCAGGAGGGTGGTTTCTCCTGGAGGAAGGCTGGTCCTGTATAGCCTTCATCAGGACCGGTGTAGTTTCTAATTACTTTATATTGGGACTGGCACGTCTCCAGTGAGCGAGGGAGCTCAGGCTGGCCAATATCAGTTATTTATTAAGTGCTGGTATTAGGAGCTTGCGTGCCTCGGTCCCCCCCGAAATGGGGGTGGGCTCTGAAATTTGGCAATGGGCTTCCAGATGAAGCTGCCAAAATAATTCCATCGTTTCCCAGTGAATATGACATCCCGAATATCAGTGCGCCCTTCGGCCCGGGGGTCCCTTATGCTCTGTGCGTTATCGCCCAGGATACGACCCAGAAGACCAGTGCCCAATACTCTGTAATCAGTGCTGCCAGTTCATTCCCGGCTGTAACTCTGTGTATGTTTGTTTCTTACAGTGCAAAAACAATGTCTCTGCTGCCTTAATCACTCTTAGATATGCTGTTACGTGCTGAGGAAGAGGAGGGACTGCTAAGCCACTGTAGGAGGGACCGTTGTTGATATTTTTCCTATGCTAATCTTACATCTGGCTTTGCACAGCTTAAAATCCTCAGGAATAGGAAGGGGAAAGATTGAAAAATAAAATGAAATGACTGAAAAGCAGCTTTCCCCCCAAATTGCAGAGAGGATGGTCCGTTCCCAGGACCTCGTTTGTGCGGTTTCCTCAGTGGAACGTGAATGTTTGCCCAGGTCCTCTCTGTGCTGGCCAGCTGTCTGATGGGTTGGCCTGTACCGCCCGTCTGCGACTTCTCGGTAATGAACCGTCTGGTCCTCGGGGCAAAGCTTCCCTTAAAGCCGCTGAGAGTCTCTTGGGAGCGTGCCCTGCACATCTCCTTGGGGCTGCCGCAGCCACTGGGCACGACGCGAAGCCGTTCCTGAGCGCTCATAGCTTGGAGCTGGTGCACTGAAGTAAACTGGCTCTGATTTCAGTTTATTTTAAGACTCCGGGCTGCAAACCGAAGCTGTTAAGGTTTAATCTACTGACAGATGTGAATCAACGCCCTAGAAGGCTGGGCTCTGCGCTGGGACGGCTGAGGTACGAGCTCTCTGCTTCCAGGACGTCACCTCTGCCCACAGCGGGGATGGAGCCCCGGCTCCGCCACCCTCGGCGTCCTGCTGAGCACGGGGCTGCAAAAAGATGCCCTGCTGCCAAATCCCCCTCACAGGCAGGGAAAACCTCCCCGTGGGGTGCGAGAAGGGCTGATGAGCCTTTAGCCGCCCCAGTTCGTCAGGCCTGAATCCTGTTGCTCCTGGGAAGCGGCTGCTCCAGCCCTGAGTTTGCCATTATGGCACAGGCGGAGGGCTCTGGTTTTATTTTAAATGCAACTATTAGCTGGGTGTCAATGAGATCTGGATGATGCTTTGGAGAGAGGCTGGTTTCTGTAGGAGCAGGCTTAAGTCAAAGCAGTATGCCAGAAGGTCTGGTACTGAAGGCACCCACCCGGCCCTGCGGCGGGGGGTGGACGTGCTTAGCCTGTCATGTACAGTCATTGCCATGCGTGTCTTCCTACCTAAACTGATTTGTAATATGAAAAAGCAGAGTCAGGGTTTAGCCTTAGAGTTTCTCGTGTGCTGCGTTCAAAGGGATTCACTATGTGAGCCCAAACATGTGTTTCCTGCACCTGGTGGTCTTTAACTGGTTAAAACCCCTAAATGTTAAGTTATTGGTGGTAGTAACAAAAAAGTATTCTCCCTCTTCTACCAACGAGCATTCAGCCTGGAAGGCTGCGAGGGGGTGCGTGTTTCAGTCACCCTTATTGCGTCTGTCAGGCAAAGGCACGAGGTGTGTTTTACAGTCGAGCTGTGCCCGGAAAGAGAGGCTGCTCGACACCCGTTAGCACATGCAAAGCAGGGGAGGTGACACATCTGTCTGCACAAATTTGGATGTTTCCTGTGTCTGCGGAGATAAGCATCAAACGGGTAAAGCTCGACCCCTTTGGATAAAGGCGAAATTGCTGAAGTTGGAGGTGACGGACAAGGGGGGGGCGCGGGTACCTCGGCTGCGCCCGCGGCTTTGTCTTCGCGCCTGGAGCACCACCGCGAGCCAAGGCTTCAGCAAGGTGCCGCCTCGGCTCCCCGCTCTGGCAGGCAGACAGGGAGCCGTGCTTTATGCAATCTGGAAAGCTGTGCTAATGAAGATCTCTCCGGGCATATGGATCCCATTTGTAAGCAGCGGTGAGAATATCCAGGTCAGCCTGTATATGCTGGGGTGTCTGTCCGTCCATCTGTTTTCACACGACTGGCGAATGATGGAACCCTCCAGACCCAAAGGATCGTAAATCTCCGCGACGAGCGTGGCCGCTTTTCCCATCCGTCATAAAACAATGAATTAAATTCATGCCTGTCAAAATACGCCGCTGCGAGCTCGCCTTCTCCTGCGGCTGGAGGAATACAAAGCCCCATCTCATTGCCGTAATTTATGGCCTCCCGGGGAGATTTGGGTGATTAGGGCTTGGCCCACCAACACGCAGAAAAACAGTAGGAACTCCAATAACTCCAAATGGAAATCTTGGGTCAAATTTATCAAACAAATCAGAGAGAAATCTATTTCTGTTTGGAGAAGGAGGAGATATATTACATGTTTAGTAGACGAGTACAGCTCTGGAACATTTGGCTATTCGGTATTTGTGAGTTTTGGAATTTCTAGCTTAAATAGTATCACCAGAGGACATGTGATGTATTAGACATGAGCACATTTTTAGCCAAATAAAATATACAACTGCAAGCAAAGAGGTTTTTCAATGTTAACAACAACATATTTGTGCAAATGATGTAACCGAAAATTTTCTAGGTAGGACTTAAAAAAGCAGAGTTTTTTTTAATACTGGAAAAATACATCGGGGGGGGAAGGTAAAATATGTTAGAAGTGGATGACAACAAAACCAGAGCTTGGGGGGAGGAGAAGGTGATAAGGTGCTGTTATTCCACTTAGAATTATCCTGCCGGTTAATATTTGATATTTGGATAGACTCTTTTTTTAGATCAATCCTCTTTTTTTTTTTATCCTGAACAAGACCATTAATCTGAAACACGCACTGGCCGTCCAGCTTGCTGTTAGAGATGTGCTGAAAAACAAACACAGATAAGTGAGGGCGTGTGATGAAAGGCACGCGTGCTCCCACTCCGCCGGGGGCTCTTGGCACCCACCCCGGTGCCGGGGCTCCTTTGCGACCCCCGAGGATGCTCCTGGCACGTCGAAGCCCCCCCTTTCCCCGTAGGCGGGCAGCACAGTGATGCTCCCGGATGATAAGCTGGTGTGATAGCTGCCGTGCTGCAGCCTCGCTTGTCTGCCAGGCGCAGGGATGTTATTTATATGTGTTTTAACGGCAATGCCTGTGTGCGCCAGCAGCTGGAAGGGGGGAATCTGGTGGTTCCTGCTGCGGTAGGAACGAGTTATGGGGGGGGAACAGCGGAAGGAGAGGGAGCCTGGGGCAGTGCCGAGGCACGGCGTGTGCTGCAGGGACCCGGGGTGCACCGGGGGACGCGCCGTGCGCACGCATGTGCACGTGTGTATTTGCCTTAAGAAATTATTTAGCTGGTGGGACTGCCTGCCATGAGGCATGCAAGAACCAAGTGAGGTTTTACGGAGGATTTGCTATTCAAAGAGGCTGCAAGGATGTCCGTATCACCAAAAAAAAAAAAAAAATGTTAAGAGGGTTCTGGGAAGATGTTTGTTTGTTAGAGATTTATTGCTCTCTGTTGTGCTGTACCTGGGCTGGTGTCTCTGATCCATAACCTGTTGAAAACGCCCCACTGGGTTTTCTCTAAAGCCCGTGGACCTCAGAGACAGGCAGTGCCGCTTCTGTGCGACTCCAGCATCCCCATCAAGGGGCTCGCTGGCGTAGCCCCTCCGTAACAGGAGGCAGGGCTTGCCCAGCATCTGCAAGGATTGCAAGCACTTTACAGTAACACTCGAGTGCTGGGGCGGGGGATCCCAGCCCTAATTGCACTCCATTAGCCTCTGTAGGAGAAGTAAGCTGTGTAATCTAAAAGCACTGGTTTATTGGTTCACACTTCATAAACTAAGTTGCTGTTAGTTTTATTGCAGCCTGGGTTTTTCTCTTTAATGGGAGGGAAAGGTAGTTCTTTACATGACAGCCTCCATTACCTGTCCAAACTGCGCACAGGCTCCGCGCTGCAGCCTGCCCAGCTGCTTGTAAGGCTCTCTTAAATAGGAACACATGTTTGGAGGGGGGGAAGATTGCTGTTGCTCTTTCTGCAAGGCTGCTTTTTTTTTTTTTTCCTTTTTGCAAAGGCAGGGGTTATACAAGCTACTGTGCTTGCACCTCAGCAAAACCACAACAGGGGACCCGGGCAGGGTTCTGGGACTTAAGAAACAGCAGGAAAAAAGCTGGATGCATAAAGAAATGCTGCCCTAACGCAGATGGGAGCGTAGGGTAAGGCTATGAACAGCGCGGAGGATGTGCCGGCTCCCGCTGAGTTGCCGGGGCTCAGCCTTTTGGCAATATAGGCTGCTTATTTATATTTTATTTATGCAAGGCAGGAAATGCATTTTTCACTGTAGAAATATTTAATATTAAAAAGTTGTTCTTGTCCCAAACTGGGACAGAAAGTTGATTTCCAAAGAGCGCGCACACCCAAAACTTTTGGAGAGTAATGGTTCTGGGTTACTTCAACTGCTCGGTTTTGATCAGGTTAAAGTGTCTCCCTTCGCCCACCCCACATTATCATTTTTAGCACGTGTAATCGCCTTGCATCTAAAAAGGAAAATCCTTTGAACGCCAAATGATGTTTTTGGAAAGTAATGAAATAAATAAGATCAACATTTTTATTTTCAGAAGTTGTTTGTACCGGGGGTGGGGGGGGGGGGGGGAGGAAAAGTGTTGAAACTAACCCTTCGTCCTGAAAAACATGGATTTCAACAAATTGCAGATTCCTTCTGAAGTCCCGTCTTGTTGGGTGACCTTCCTCGTTCAGGAAGATGGCACAAAAACTGTTAGGAAGGGAACAGAAAACCACGCTGCAGAGGCGCAGGTAACCCGGGGAGCAGCGGTCGGCTCGTGGCTGAGGTGCTGTACGTATACCCTCTGCCTTCCAGTCCACAAAACCTGCCCCAAACTGGATACTGAACCGATCAGTGCGACGTGCGGGAGGAGAGGCTGAGGTGGTGCTGAGCAGATGCCACCAGGTTCTTTCAGGGCCTTTCTATACTCCAGAAAAGCCTCCCTGGGCCCACCCCACTGAGCCCCCGAGTACCCCTTCCCAGGTGGGGTGTTTTCCATCACGGGGCTCTGGCTCAGCTGTCGGTCGCTCTGCGCAGCTCGTGGCTCGCTTGCTGCAGTCGTCACAAAACCGCTTGGTAGGCGTCGTCTCTGCATGTGCTCCCTCCTTGTTCCCTCCCTCCCATCAGCAGAGGAAGGCAGCCGCGGGATTTTTTTTGCTGGTAGTGGGATGGAGCTTCGCAAGCAGACAGGGGTGATGAAGAAGAGCCCTAGGTTATCTGGGAAGGAGTATTTGCCTAGAGAGCGCTCCCAGTGCCAGTGGGAAAGCGTATTGAGGGGTGGTGGGGGAGTGACGTTGCTGCGGAAGACCAATGCAATTAATTTATACGGCAAAAGGAATTATTTGCAGTAGCGAGGAGAGGGAGGAACGGACGGAGAGCCATGCCTCTGATGAAAGAGTAGGTATTAATACAGAAAATAATTACAAGCACTATCAGGAAAGCAGACCGACCTCTGCGTGGCTTGAAATCCTGCTCGGTGTCTCGTGTACCCGTGAGGCGGGGCACCTCGCGGGGCTGCGGCGCACGGGAGCACCTGGCAGCTAACCTGCGAGTTACGTTACACAAGGCATCGGTTATTTACGACAGGCGTCTCCGAAAACGAAGGCAAGGGTCCCACGCCTGGCAGTAATTCCAGTATTTCGGAAATCGTTTAAGTGGGTGGTAGCCACGTGGAATCAAAGCTGCCACAAATCATTTCCAGCCGCCCCGAGCAGCAACCTGTGCCGACACCTCCGGCAAAGGTGTCCTGCTTGCGGGCGCCCGCCGGCCCCGCCGCGGGGCGTGCGGGGGGTGCGAGCGAGCGGCGCTGGGCGCGGTCCCAGGGGCGTCAAGGTCGGGGTGAAAGCAAACTAACTCTGAAACTGGCATGCTTTGAGTATCTCCCCTCTTTTTTTCTTTTTTTTTTTTTTTGACTCAACTGAAGTTCAAGCCGGTGGGAATTGCAGAAGACAAAGTTTTGGGAATGCAAAATGCAACGTGTTCCCTATTTCCGTAGAGTTGTTTGATGTAAATATCTCTTATTCTTCGCAACAGCCCACTGAGGGAACCAAAAAGCCCTTTTTAAATAGACGCAGATTTGTTTGTGACCTTTAAATTAATCCTTTAAGGATTTTGGGAAGGCACCAAACAAGGAAAAAGAGGTTCACAGCCTTTGAAGATGCTGAGGCAGTTCTTTAGCACAGATCTGTGAGGCGGCACCCAGCAAACCACCCTGGTGTATCTCGGTTCAGTGCCTGATGCGCCAGCGAACGGGACGAAAGCCCACGATTTAAAAATCATTATCCTGGATGAGAGCTTACAGCCTTTTAGTGATTTTGCTTTGCGCTTGCTTTGGGCACCCACAGTGCAAAATAGGCGAGTGCCGGCTCTGTTCGCGGGTGCCTGGAGTTCCAGGTCCTCCTGGGGGGTGCAGAAGCTCCAGGAGAACCTGCAAGACCCCGTGGTGAAACCCCAGCATCTGCAGAGTTTTTCTTTACTGAACAGACCGCGTAGCCAGAGGGGCACTGGGGAACCTCTTATCCAACATCTTTGCATTCATATTTGTTTAGATTGTCTTTTTTTCTTTTTTTCCTGGCAACGGTGTGATTTTAGCATCGCTCGTGCCACCACAACGCTTGCTAACTTTCCCATGCTAATGAAGCCACGGTGTAAATGGCTTTCTGAGCCTGCCTCCCGCTGGATTTTCAGATCCTTAGCTGGGAGAGAGAGCTTTGCGTAGCTTCCCTTCATGCTTTTTCTATAAATTCAGACAAATATGTCTAAGGTCTCCCATGCCGAGGGAGCAACACGGGCCTGCGTTGTCTAGACCTTCCCTGCCCACATAGACAATGTAGATGCTTTAGAGCATCAAGGATGCTTTATGTTCAGGGTAAAGCCCTCTGAAGCCAAGAGAGATAAAAACAAGGCAGCAAGGCTCCCAGAGTTCATTCTGACAGTTATTTTTAAAAATAACTCCTTATATTTACCTTTCTTACGTTAAACCACAGCAGAAAACACTTGTAACTCAATGTAAGACACTTACACTGTTCAGCTTCAGTCATGCAGCTCAGCCATACAAACGAGCTCCAGGTTTTATATGCAGTTCATTCTTCATGTTGCCTTTCTTGGCTTGTTTATGTTAGCTTAGCCTCCATCAAAATGATGTCTTAATTAAATCTGAAAAATGGACATTTGACTTTATTTTAAGTGATGATTTCATTCTGCCATGGGTATAAATTTAAGTTATACATAACAGACATGCACTCTGCACAGCTCATTCCTGTTTTATATATAGTATTTAAACGATAGCATTTTTTTTCCCCCCATATTTTTCAACTATTTGTTTGGAGAGAGGGGAAAAAAAAAAAAAGGCAAAACCCCAGCCAACCACCGCACTTTCAGCTCACATTGAAAGGAAAATCTGTACGCGATTTCTAGCCCCGTACCTGAGCGAGGAGTCTGTAATATATAACGTAATTCAGTATTTCTTTTGGAGAGTTAATGCTGGGAGTAACGGTACGTGTTCAAGCTGTCTCTGCTTGTGAACCTCAGCTTCTCCTGCGCGGGGCGTTAGCACCAAGGTGCCAGGTCTCACGGGCAGCGGGGAGCCCCGAAACACTGGGCCTGAGCTGCCCGTTCGGCTGTGGGTCACCGTCGCGCTCCCCCCGGCCACGAGGCTAATCCTCATACCGGGATTTTCCATGTCCTGCAAGGAAGGACACGTCCGCGGACCTCGGTGAGTGGCTAGGGGAGGAGGCGCAGCCTTGCACCCCTGTCGAGGGCTGCCGTTTAGCCCTGGGTTTTGTTTAAAGACGGTGTCATTTCAAAGCAAGCGCCAGGCTACAGGCTTCGCTTTACTGTTGGCGGAATTTGTGCATTTATGAGAAAATAAATGGCCCAGCTACAAAGTGCCTCCTCCTTCCTCCCGCAACTGTCCAAGTCCTGTTTGTGGGCATTCTGGATTATACGTTTCCAGCAACTGTGTCTGCTGTGCCTCTTGAACGATCCCTCCTCCGCCAAATAGAGAACAGAGGCCTTTAAAATGTGGAAAATTAAGAAAATGCAGAACACATCATTAAATCATATACTCAGGAAGCTGTGGCAATCTTTCCTTCCACTCACAGAAGGTCCACTATAAATGAAATCTATATTTTAATGATTTCCAGTTTGGATGCCCCCAATGTGCAATAGAGAACCTCCACTGTTTGCCGTAGAATGAAAGGGAAAATTGGGTGGTAAAAAGAAGAATGCTGCAGCTAATGCGGAACAGTTGCACGTTTATATTCCACATTGCCCTGAGCAAAACTCTTCCTTTTATTTTGGAGAAAAAGCAATTGCTTTCCTCCCTGGGTACAGCGGCTGCACTCACATTATGTTTACTCATCGGCTCTGACAGGTTTACCCGGAGCGACTTTTTGAACCAGCTGCTCTCCCAGCATCCACTGGCCTCGTGACTCTCGTAAGTGGCGGGGCAAAGGCATGTGACGCTCCTCTGGCCTCTCGAGATGCTAAGCAGGCCGGGGGGGGACCGCCGGCGATTTATTTTTTGCATAGCATTGCCAAGTGCAGGGGGCTGGAGTAACTCCGAACCCGGCTTTGCTGAGGTGCGTTGCAGGGTGCAGCATCCCTTAAGCCCTGCCGGCCGCTCCCCGGGGCAAAGCTGCTGCCCTGCAGGCGCAGCTCTGGCTTCTGCCGAGCAAGAACATCGGCACGTCCTACGCCGGGCGTTCAGGGCGAGACGTGGTTCATCGCTTCGTGTATTTGCCGCTTCAATGCGTTCGCTAGTCAAGTGCAGCGGGTCTGTGTTATGGGCTTGTTGCTGTCAACACTGGTTTTTATTTTTATTTGGCTGGCTAATAGGCTATTTGATTTTCTTCTAGAAGCATCAGATCTCACCAAAGATTTCCCTTGGAAAACTAGGGGCACAAAAAGCTAATTTCTTTATCTGTTTTCAGACAAAACAATTTGGTAGTCCTGTAACTATATATTTAGGTACGTGTACATACACGCATTTCCACGCTCCTTTTCCTAAACAAATGAGCTCACGAACATGTATCTTCTACTAAATTATCAGATATATGAACACTGTGTCTGACAAGGAATGGGCGTCATGTTGACATGTGCCACTAGCTGAGGAAAGGCTGCCAACAGGAAAAGAATGTAAACTGGAGCACTGAACGTTAAATACTCTTTCACTAAGTTTAAGCATTAACATATATTTAATACAAAAAAGTAAAAATCAAACTGTGGTCACAGGAACATGGTTTATTCGGTTTTTCTCAGTGTTTCAGTGCAAACTGATGGCGGTCTGGCGAAATGGCGTTTCTGGGGTCATTAGCCAGGCTAACGGTGGCAATGGGGCGCGGGGGCTCGGAGCCTGGGGAGCAGCCTGTGCCTCCTCCCCAAGGGGCAAGGACCTGCCCCCTCCGGGTCCCTCGGCTGCTGCCGGGTGCTGGCACGAGCCAGAGCTCTTCTGCTGAGGGCGTTGGTCACCCACCACGCCGGGCAGGAGCTGGGCTTCTCTGGCTTTGCTCTTTCCCAGCACAAACCACGTGAATTTTACTCGGCCGGTTGTGTCCGTTTTCCTTACTTCCCTGTTACCAGGCGCGCGGTTGCAGCTTTCCTCCGCTGGTTCGGGGCTGGCAGGGAAAGGATGCAGAGAGCAGCGAGCGCCCGTGGGTGTTTCTGCTGTATCTCCGCATCTTTGGGGCAAATCCTTCCCTTTGGGAAGGTACGGTTAGATTTAAGGCTTCCTCACTGCTGTGTGCTCTCCCAGCCTCGAGGACGCAGTCTCGATTTCTAGCCTGCTCCCTAAAAAGAAAATACTAAAAAAGGAAAAGGCAACACTTTTTTTTTTTATCGGTGCTGTTATGTCTAAGTCCATCGCGATAACCGTGCTGCGTAACGCGTTTCCAAAGGTTTTGTGGGCACACACGCGTCGCATCGCTCTTGGAACATACAATTATCCATCTTGGCCACTATTTCCCTTACTGGAAACACCACGATTCAGCCTCGTCTCTCTGAGCCTGTTGGTTTCCAGCCTCTGGTTTGGGATGGAATCACTCACTTCCCTACAGCCACGTCATCCTTGTGCTCAGCCCCTCGGGATTATTCCCCGGGTGAAGAGGGTGTAAATGCTGTGTGGGCGCGTTCCTGCCCTATTTCTGCAGCTCGGAGCTGGGCTTAGGTGTATGGCTTTGCGGGGAAGGTGTCTCAGGCTTTTCCCTGCTAACCAGTCTCGCATGCAAGTTATGGGACTGTGATGCTGCCCTCCCAGGGGGATCCAAGGGGAGGGATCCCACCCCAGGGAGGTTGTTCCCAGTATTTATTATTTGCATTGCAGTAATGCCTTGAAACCTCCTTCGTGGCATGTTGGGCTTTGTTTTTCATTCCAGGCAGCTTGGTGAGGGCAAGCACGCTCTGCTGAAAAAATAAGGAGGGGGGCAGGGGGAAAAAACAGCCAAACGACTCAGCGGTTGGACCTTGACTAGTCAGAATAAATTGATTTATATCAGCTGAATTGCATTGCTTTGGGTCCTGGGCAGGTGTAAATCAGCCCGATGCCAGCATGAAGGCATGGCATGGCATGTTCTGGGCTGCATGCGATGGGTCTTGCTGAGCCCTTGGCTTTCTTCCTCCTCTCTATTTCGGTTTCATTCACTCACATGCAAAATCCGGTGGGAAGCTGAAATGTTCAGAGACTCCAGAAATGTCCAGGAGTAACCTCTTGATGAGCAAAGTACTCCTTAACTCCATAAAGGAAGAAAAAAGAGTTGGGTTTTTGGGACGAGAGGTTACTAAATAGGAGGGAGGAGTGTGGATGTCATCTTGATTCAGGGGTTTGGATATTTTTTATAGTATTTCTGCTGAAAACCACTCAAGAAATCCAAGCTCTGTCGCACTGTTTGAAACTTGTTGTCTTCTGTTTTCAGGTCGATTGAATTATTTCTTGTTGAGTCCCTAACCTTCCTCTGAAGGGCAAACGGAATAAAGACTCTCTCTTCTGTCCTGTGGAAAATTACACAAAACCCAGAAAAGTGATTTTCTGGGGCTTGTGCGGTTTTGTGTAAAAGCCAGACAGTTTTCATTTACCCTGGCCCTCGGCGACTGGAGCTTGGTCCTGAATGACATGATTTAATGCCGATTGCTCAGTAGCATCTCTTCCTTGGCCAGTGGAAATCAGCGATTCCCCACTGGAGTCAGTGGGTTGTGGTTCCACACCAGCTGAAATATGGCCCTTGGAGAGTTCTGTAAGATGGGGGAAAAGACTTTGTAGGTGGTGGGTTGCCATTTGGAGGGGAGGAGAAGACCTCGGCGCTCTCCTGCAATGGGCAGTAGTGGTGGCCCTGGTGGGAGCGAAGCTCCTGTGATGGTCCTGAGCCCCCCCGGGGTGGGGTGTCCCCCCAGCGCTGCCGGTGGTCATAACGGGGAGGCCGTATTACTTCACAGCGGGAATAAGAAAGAAACTGGGGAAAGCATATAGCTTCAGATCTAGGCTCCTGGTGTATTTTCCAGCATGTCTTTGGAATTCCACCAAGTACAGAAAATCTATTCTCCCCCAGCTCACGCAAGGTGTTTGAGGTGGGGACCCGAATTTGCTAGCGATTCTGAAAGTGGGGCTAATTATTTTGGCAAATAGCAGGTGATGCAACACGCATTTTTTAGATCTAGATTAAAAGCAAAGCACCAGTCGTCCTAACTCAGAGTTAACAGAATTAGGTTGGACCTGGGGGGCTGGACTTCTGCATTCAGTTGCAAACAAAAATAAAGGCGTCTGTACACAAAGACGCTGTGTTTTGCTCTGTTTGAGGTCTGTAAGAGTCACTGTAGGAAAAAACAGGAGATAAGATTTTGATCGAGGCAGAGCATCTTGGTGTTTTCACCTCTCTCTGCTTCCGTCTTCCTTATAAAAGACTACCAGCTGCTCTTTGGCCAGGTAAGCTGCTGGTCTGCGGGTTAGCTCTGCCTGCTGGTGCCTGCTCTTCACCAGGCTTGACCCTGAAAGGTCCTTCCAAACACCAGATAGTTTTAGCTCTAGAAAAACCACTGGCCTGGGTGTGACCGTTTTAAAAACTGTGATTTTGTTTTTGGGGTTTTTTGGGGGTGGGGTATTTTTTAATTAATTTGAAAAGTGTAGACAAAATTATATCGGTCAGTGACTTAAGTCTAGCACCTCAAATCTCTTTCTTTTTTGTCTGAGTGGTTGCTAGAAAACTTTGGATTTGAAAACAAAACCTTGGTTTAGTGTTATTTCCTCTGCTTTTTTTATGACCAAAAAGGGAAACATTCAAAGGAAAGAGAGGGAGAGGAGGCAACGCAGAGGAAAAATTATGTAGCTTTTGTCCATAAGAAAACAGACTTTTTTTTTTTTTTTCGTTAAAATCACTTTTTTTGTAGCTCAAAGACTTCGGGCTGTGCTGAGGTCCAGAGACATTTGCAGTCGTACTGGTGCACTGTTCCCTTTTCTGTGGCTGCTCACAGGCGAATCCCCTTAACTGGAAACACAGCAACTAGACAATAATGGGGAACAGAGCCAAAAATTATCCAATGACAAAATATTTAGTAGCAGATAAAAAAACCCAAGGAACGCCTCAAAGGAACGCCTCATCTTAAACTTATTTTGGCCCAAATGCCATCCGCTTCACGAAGTCTTTTATGTTGCGGTTGTTTTCTCGTGTCGTTCCTTCTGGCAGATGTAAGAATTTCTCTATTCCATCTCGAGCGTGTTATCTAGCCTGCAAGCTCCGTCCGTGCTCTCTGACGTGTCCGCTTCTGCCACGGAACTTCATTGGAGTTGAGTGATGCATTAATTTTGTTGGCCAGATTTTGTTCTTTCCCTTGTAAAACCCGTCTCCTCCCGCGCTCGGCACGCGGCGCGGTACCTGCTGAATATCTGAGAGGCTGGGGATAAATCTAGCCTTTGATCTTCCACTTGTCGGAGGGGTATCGTGTGGTTCCTCCAGATTCAAGACAGATCCCTTTGCTTGGCAAACTGCTGTCCTACACGGGGTTAAAAAGATGATAGCACAACTGCACGGACTTGAAGGCGAGGGAGGGCTGAGCGCTTGCGTAACCAGAAGGGCAACATGTTCACAGGGATTAAAAAAGTAACCGAGGCGTTTATGACTTGAATTTCGCAGTGTCACCGGGATCTGTTCCTGACTTACTGGTTTAATGTAGGAAAAAGTCTCCGCGCCCTGGCTTGTGACACAGGGTCTCTCAGCTTTGCCCGGGGCAGCTCAGTAAATGATTTTCCCCAGCAGTCGGTCTCCTCCGCTGCACGGAGCGCCTTCCCTGCGCTCCTGGGGCGCGCGGTTCGGCCACGCTGCCTTCAGCAGGAGGAGCTGGTGAGATGCAGAGCGGGGCTGTCCGAGGAGGCGCTGAATTAGCCCAACCTAAAAGTGCCCAGGGCTGAGTAAAGCAAAGCTGCGGGTTTGCCTTAGGTGAGGATTTTCAAGAGCTGCCGCAAGGCGAGGAATTTTCTCCAGCCGATGCCGTGGCTGGAGCGGGCGTATGTTGCGGTGATGGAGGAAGCAGCAATGCCCCCAGGTGTCAGCTTTGGCTGGGATGCTCCTGTCCTGGCACCCACCCCAAAACTTCAGGATGCTGTTATTGTTCCGGGTCTGTATGGAGACAGCAGGGTGTCCTGTAGGGGTATCTCACACCGGTGCTACAAAGTGGGAGCAGCAGGCAGCAAACTTGGTCCCAGCCCCAGCCTTTTCCACCAGGACATCCAACTCTCAGTGCATGAGGCATCTTCCAGCGCAGGCGGCTGCAGCCACGTCCCCCTTTTTGACTAACAATCCTGGAGCACGTAGGCTTATAAGCGAACCACTATACATTGGACTTTGCATGAAGTAGAGAAGAGGAAAACCTCTGATTCCCTAGTCTGGACTTTTCAGAGGTTGGTGGTGTGATAAAAAGGCATGGGCTACTCCCTAACCCAGCCCTGGAAACGACACCCAAAGTGAGGGTGAGGAAGATGGTGACAAATAAGACTGATGCTTTTGTAGAGGTAGTGTAATTTATGGCTTGTCTCCAAGGGTCTGGGTATCTCAGAGGTGTGCAGGATAGTTTGCATCCTGCCTCCTGAGCTCCACAGCAGGGCAAAGGGCTCTGGGAGAATCGCTGCTTGCGAAAACTTTCAGCTCAACAGCTCGGACGGCGTGGACGCCAGGGGACACGAGGTGAGCAACTGCTGGAGCTTTTACCTCCCTGCGTTTTGCTCCGCAAAGTCCCGCCATCGTTTGCAACTCTGCTGCCTCTCCAAGTCATTAAGGCTCTTTTAATGGCATTAAGCCTGAGCTGGAAAGGTGTAACCTGGTCCAACAGTAATGCAGTCGGATGAAACCTGGGTGGAAAGCTGCCGCCGAGAGCGCAGCTGTGGAGCAGGGGTGCCAAGCGGTACAGGAGGTTTCCAGCGGCTACCAGGAGAGCAGCCCTCTGCGCTGATGAATATCTGCTCCAAAACACCGTCGGGAAGGCACGTGCCAAGATATTTGCACGTGACTGGGCAGCAGGTGTTGCTTAGAGGAAAGGTGACGCTTCAGAGCCAAGAGCAACAGCGGAGGCAGGGAAGAGCCCGTCCTTCCTCAATGCGTGCCAGTGTGTCAGCGACAGACGTGGCGGGGCGTCCCAGCAGCCCACCAGCACCACCTCGCCCCCCGTGCTCTGCTAGCTGCGGACACAGACGGACGCGATGCCAAGGAGCCGCGTAACAAACGGCGCTCGCAGGGCAGCCGCTCATTTCCACATTCCTTCCACCTTATTTTTCCGCGCCGTGGTGACCAAGAAGTGCACGATGTGCCCTAGCACGTGTTTCAAAGGCTCGGGTTTCCGTTTGGTGCTGCAGGTGTAGAAACCAAGACACTGGAGGAGGTTAAGCGGCTTGTCCCAGAGCAAGCCAGGAGGCAAGAAGCGACCCCTCGCTTGCTGGGTCCCTGCCTGATGCACCACGCACGAGACCCCGCCGTCACCGCTGCGCTGCAGGTGGAGCTGTGCCCCGCGGAGGCACCTGCGGTCGCATCGTTAACGCTAGTGGTGCTATTTCAGGGGACTGGACTTAACCAAACCGGTGCAAACCATTGCACTGACCCTATTAAAAATAACCACGCTTAAATACACGCACACAAGCATTCCCGTGCCCGAGTGCTCTTGGGAACGCTGCAGTCCAAGCTTTTGCAACTTTAGAAAGTGCCTTGACAACATTGGGTGTATTTTTTCTTAAAGCCCTGGTTTTTGAGTCATGTTGTTACACACAACTGGGTTTTTAACAAATGAAAGCCTCCAGGCTTCGTAGCTGTAGAGGAAAGCTTGAAAAGATCCGGAGTCAAAAATGGGAAGGAAAACGAAAAGAGCCCAGGATTTATTATTTTTCTTATTATTATTTGCCTGGTTTCTGAGCTTGTCTTCTATTTTCTTTGGAGCTAGCTCATGATTTTTGAACTCCTGGGGCTGACAGTACTAGAGCTGTGCTCCAGCAAAAGTGCCTGACAGCTGCATTTCTGCTCAAGCAGCTTTTACAGCCTGTGAGCAGGACAAAACAAACACATTTGTATTATTTCTGTTTTACTAGAGGCTGTACAAGGGAGTTGGTTTGTTTCCTCGGGGCTTTCTTTCCTGGTTGTAACACCCATTTTCCATCCCTGCTTCTCCACATTGAACGCAAGTCTCCTCATCCCACCGTGACGGAAGGGAGTAAATCCCTTTAAAGCTTTGAGCCTTTTTCCTGCAGGATGCTGAATGTAAGCAGGTAACACTCCCAGAGCTGAGAATTAAACCAGCAGCCCCTAAGCCCAAAAACGAGCTGCAGAGGCGTCGCCTTGGGCCGGCGCTGTGGGGTGGAGGGAGCTGTAGCCCGAAGCCCTTCCTGGGGGTACCCAAGCACCCCCAGCTGCGACGTGCCCAGCTTTGCATCGTCTGGGCAGGGTCCCGCGGTGTGAGTTGGTAGATGAATCTCGTGGCACAGTTCCTCCCCGACTGGGGACCTGGCTTGCTCCTTTGCCCATCCACACATCTTGAGATGAACCTATATTTTCCTACACTTAAACATGGTTAACCTGGACCTAAGCCCAAAAGTACATAATGTTACAAAATCTGCCAGTAATGCGGGGGAGAATTAAGCAAATCTACTACTTTCTTCTGGTATTTTTGTTATGAATCATGTTCATTACAGGACTGCTCACTGGAAGGCTTTAGGCTTTTTTCTTTTTTGGCCACTTTGTAGGTTTGGCAAACATCAGCGTCTATTGGGAGGGTGGGAGGGTCAGAGAAGACCAGTTGCTGCCCCTGGAGCTGTAGGAGATAAGACGTGATGGAGAAACGCAGCGAGGGCTCAGCTCAGAATTGGCAAAACGATTAAAATCCCAGTTTGTTACCAAAATGACTTTTCAAAGGCCACCTCCCAGCAAGATGGGAGGTGGATGCATTGACTTTCCGGAGGCTGGATAACGGCACCTGGAAACGCAGGGGCTCGGCTGGGTTTGAAGACATCTCTTGCAGTCGTGGGGCTCAGGCAGCTGGCGCTTTCACAAGGACACCAGACAGTCGGAGGTGCTCTGCAGAATTATTTAACGCTGGATGCGTTCGTCTTGGTGTCCTGACTTATGTGCTGAGCACGCGATGCGGGAGATATTGTGGTGTGGGAACTGGTTTGCAGAGGGATGCCTGCGCTTTGGGTCTAGTGAAGTAGTGTGGGGTTTAGAGCAATATTTGGTTTGGCAGCCTCTAGATCCATGTGATCCCTTGGATCCCCTTAAGAAACCATCTCAGCTGGCTGCCTGGTCTCACGAAGGGCTGACCCGGGTGCTTTTGGAGCAGCAAAACCCATCTCTAGGTCAGCTTTGTATTATTTCCCTTGTGTGTCAGTATGACAGATGGCATTTAAACGGAGGAAAAGAACCCAAGTGAAGGCTAAGTGAGAAGTTCATTGATTTTTATTTTTTTTTTCTTAAATTCTCCAAGAAAAAGCCTGGAGCTACAGGAGCATCATGCCAGAATGTCTTTTTACCACCTCCAGACCTAGATGTATGCTTGGCCCAGCAAAAGACATATTAAGTGCAATCAAGGAGCCGTCCCTCTACAAAAGACCATTGGAGGGGCAGGGGAGGATGCGCCCAAAGGCAGATGCCCAGGGAGGCACAGCAGCGCAATAGTTCATGCTACACCCCTGCGTTTAAGTGTTGCCGGAGTCCGTAGGAGACAATTCTGTGCCTGTGGATTGTATGGTTTGGGGAGTGACGGAGGAAAACGGCGAGCGTGTGATCAGAACTGCCAGCAGCAATTTAGACCCCGGTGGATGAAGTGGCAAAGCTTGGAGCCCGCTCGCTCCAGCGCCCGCTCTCGGCTGCGTCGGGCTAATTGAGGCGTCGCGGTTGACAGTGGCACGTATGGAATCAGTTATTGCAGATGCTAAAAATCAATTATTGGGTGTTTTTGCAGCTCTGAGCCCGGCTTGGCGTTGGGATCCTTTCTTTGGACTTTGTCTACACTAATCATTTTTATTGTCACAGCGAGGGAGGAGGAGGAAGAAAAATGAGTCCTTTACTACTGGTGGTGGGGATTTCTTAAAATATTAAGCTGATGCAAAAATGCCAAGCATCACAGCAGTAAAAATGTAAGCCACTAATAAAATAGAGTTAATGTTTCACAGCGCATAGGTTTCTCAGGGTTTCCTGCTGATTTCAAGTGACTTTGCTTTGGCCCGTAAATTTAGCCTTAAAGCAACATTCAGCGATTGTGTCATGACGAAGGTATTGGTGTATAACAATAAGCGATATAGTTGTGAAAGTAACTAATATCAATTACTTTGTCAATGCCAGGAGCTTTGCTAAAAGCTCAGAAGCCCTTTGTAGAAGACCCTGATCCCGGGGTGGTTTTGATTGACTCTGGGTGTTGTGATTTGCCTCCAGGGAAATCCACAGGCACCGGCACAGGAGCGGGTCCACTCGCAATGGGTAGAGGCACACTGATGAAATATAGGGCAAAAAAAGGCTATTTGCTTATTTTAATCATGTGGTTACCTTAATCTGCCCCTATCTAGGTAATAAGTGTGGAGTTCTCTTTAAGATCATGAAGTATATTCTTATGGCAGGTCCTGAGGTGAATAGTTACCCTCAACATCTATTTTTGCTTCCATTACTGAGATCTTTACCCGTCATTTAATTCGCAGTAGGCTGCAATCTGGCAGCCCAGATGTATTTCTTCTAATAGGGCAGAAAGTTTCTTAAAAAAAATCCTAAGCATGTTCTCTTAGATTTCCAGCTTCTTTCAAGGATTTGAAAACAAAACAAGAAACAACAACAACAACAAAAAACCCCCTTGTGCCCCTTGTTCATGCAGTAACTGGCTAATTTAATAAATTTGATCCTCCCTCGGGAGGGTTATAATTTTGTATTAATTTTAAGGAGGCTTGATGTGCTGCGGCTACTTCTAATAATACCGTGTCCTGTGAGATGTGGCAGCGGCCGAGCAAGGCGGGGGCTTTGGGGCAGCCTGGAGCAAAAAGAGACCTGAAACTGCATCGTGGGGGGGAAGATGGGGCATCGCCGGCCAGGCGTGACGGCGGGTCCCCGTGCGGCTCCCACCCTGCGGCGGGGGCTGCTCGGAGCATGGAGCTTCAAGGTGGCGTCTCCATCCGGGTAAGAGAGTTGAGGGCTTGGGGAGGAGCAGAGTGAAAGATGGAGTTTCCAGCTGATGGGAAATACCGTTTTCTTTCTTTTTATGTTTTTTTTTTTTTTTGGTGGGGTTCTTTTTTTGGGACAAGAAGTCAAACCATCGCACCCATTTGCCAAATGGAAACTCTCTTCCTTCCCAAAAGCAGAATTAATTTCGGAAAGACTGAAATGTTTTGCTTCGGCATTTCTGATCACTGTAAAGCGCTCTGACGTCTCCCCGCAGGAGGGGTTTTCTCTTGGATTTTTCCCTGATTGCGTTGGGTGGAATTTTCCATCCAGTACCACAGGATTAAAAAAAAAAAAAAAAATCAACTTTGGAAAAAAGCAAGGCTGGCCCCGGGAGCAGCATCTGGCTGAGGCTGGAGACCCGCTCCCCTGGGGAGGCCCTGGAGAAGGAGCTGGCCCAGGAGGGCAGCGAGGTCCGCGAGCCCCATGGGGACACCTCGGCCCAGGGGAAGCCGTGGCAGCTGCCTGCTGCTTCCCAAGCATCCCCGTCGTGCGCCTTAAATTCAGAAAATCCTTACCTTTTCTGAAGCTTCGTGTTTGCTGTGAGCAGTGGGCGCTGCCAGGCAGTGCCCATCTCTTCCCCTTCTCCGTGGGCTTCCTGTGGAGCGGGATGGGATGGGGTCCTTAGCAGGTGCGAGCAGATGTAGCTTCATTTCACCTTCACAGCTTCTGCCAGCACATCCTTTTTAGTCATTTTGTAAATAAGTAGATACACATCCACAAAATGACTTCATTAAAATCATTACTAGCCCAACTCATTTGTCAGAAGCAATGTGGACGTGCGCTTTTTTTTTACTAAGGTAAAATTGCAGGGTCTACCGTTCTCAAAAGGAAAAAAATAGCTTTTTAATTTTTTCTTAAAATAATGCATTCAGAAAAGATCCTCTGGTAATAAGGGTATTTTTTCCACTAAGATTGTATTTTCATTTTGTTTCCTGATCAAATCGTTTAGGAATCTCAATCAGCCCGCTTCAAAGCCCTTTCTGCCTCCTTCGGCTGCCCTGGCATATTAATGAATTTGAAGGAAATTGCTAGAGGCTGAGCTTTGTGTGTTATTGCTCTAGATCGGTTAAATTTTTGCTTTATTTGCTACCAACGGAAGAAATAGAAATACCAAATCATGATCAGACTGTGGTTTTAAAACATACCAGGGAGGTGAGAAGGTGTTTAGCTTTCCAGTGCGATGCCAGGCTCCGTTTCTTTCCTTTCCATCGCAGTCGCCGATGGTGAGCTCGGGATGCTTTAAAGCAGCAAGAAGTAAAACGTGGTGAATTATCTTTGCAAAAAGCCTGCGGGTGTTGTGTTGGCCACGGCCTTTCAGCTGTGTCCGTCCTGCAGAGGTGGCATCTGGCGCGTGGAGAGGTCGAGCTGAGCGTCCCTGTCCCGTTTAACTGTGCTGCTCTCGCCCAGCTCCATCAGCCCCTCGGCAGGTCCAAGGCTGGTCCCTCCAAGGTGATTTGCAAGGTGACCTGCTGGATGCTTTCTCTTGAAACACTGGGCTCTTCAAGAGCTGGCTGGGTTCTCATGTATCCAGCCATTATTTCACATTACTTGGCATCCGATTAAGAGAAGCAAAACTATAGGGGATAAAAAAATCCCATTAAGATACAAAAGAAATGTAAAGGAGAGACATTCTGAGCATGTAACTTTGTCTGAAATAATGATATGGAGCATCTTCTGTGAAGTCTCGGCTCCTTCTGGACAGGTTTCAGAGGCGAGAGCTGAAAATCATCAAAGAGCTTGAGACAAGTTCCTCTGCGGGGAGCACGGGACCCTCGGCGCTGTTAACCTGGAAAGGGAGGCGAGCTGCGCAGCAAAAGCACGCTCAGGGGGATTGGTCGGGAGGAAGCATCCCTCGTGCTTTTCACGGCGCCTGGGCTGTTTCTCCTTCTGGAGCATCGGTCTGTCTGCCCCGATAGGGTTCGCGTCGGGCTGTGAAGGCGTACGCAGAGGCTTTGGGAAATAGCCCCATGCTGCCAGCATCAGCCCCCGCTGCTGTGCTGCGATCGCCTCCGCAGCACCTCCCTTCGCCTCCGCCATCGCAGCCCTACCCAACCCACCCCAGGCACGCCAGGAGATACGGTGGGTGGCAAACAGGAGGGAACGAAGCCCGTGGATGAATGCCTCTGCTTTCTCTGGGCTCAGCTGAAGTGGGGAATTTCCAGACAAAAGCATCAGGTTTAGGCTTGTATAACGAGGTAAAAGGCTGAGTACTTTGGGGAAAATCAGAAAAAGTCCATCAGGGCTGGATTTAAACCAGCCGAGAGCCTCATTTAGCTCCCTCCACTGCAAAAATCACACTCTTGCCTTCTACCATTGCCATGGCTCTAGCTGTAAAAACTAATTATTTGGGGGTTGTGGAGCAAACCTAATCCACTAACCTCGAGAGCTGATGTCACGTCCCAGTTGTCCAAAATGTGCATTACTGGGTTGAGCAGCACCTCCAGGCACGTTCTGCTGTTCCTTTATCCCTTCTGGCATCTCAAATATTTACTTTCCTTTGCAGGTGGGAGGTAGGGAAGCCTCTGGCTGCACTGGGGGGCAGCGAAGAGGAGGAATAGCGTGTCTGCAAGCTGTGCGTTGCAGCTGGTACGGTGGGATGCGGACGTCCAGCGCAAACCACTCTTGGCGCGGCCTTTCCCCGGCCCTGTTCGTGTTTCCATATTATTTTCTGCAGTGGTCAGGCACCGCCGCGTTTTTGTACCTGGAACGGGTTTGTGCAGCGCTTTGAGCTTCTGGATGTACAAGTCACGTTGCAGATCAGAGCGCGACATCTCTGCAGTCACGTGTCTGCTCCTCTCATGGTCAACCTTCCTCCAAAAGCTGAGCTGCTCAGAGATAAAATTTAATTTTTCCCTGCAAAATGTTTCTTAAGCGCGCTTTGACATTTTTAGATAAAATCCTGGCTAGGTACTCTTTGGAGACACTGGGAAGTTCTGCTCGGATTTCAGTGGTGTCCTTCTGGAGCGACCTGTCTCGAGTTGGGGACAAAATGTGGGTGCTCTCGGCAGGTGTGTGTTGCTACCCTGTACTTTGAAAATGCCCAGCCAGAGCTCACCCCATAGCCTGTGGGCTTAGATGAGAAACGCAGTCTCCGTTTCAACAGAGTTTGGATCAGTCCCCAAAACAGCACATTTCTTGTTTGCATTTCACTTCCTCGCTGAAGATTAATCGATATAGTTCCCTGCTCAGCACAGGAATGAGGGTGGAAGGGAGAACTCAACTCAGCTTAACCCCCAGTGTTGAAATCCGTGTGAGGAATGCCTCGTTTTATTTTCCTAGCCTTTCTTATCCTGCTTTGCTCCTCCTGGGAGCTGTTTGCATGAGTGTTTTGGTGTCGTTCTATTTTTGCTAGCCTTCTCCTAATCCACCCAGCTCTGTGGGGTATATGAACATTTAACATAGTTTCATGTCATTTCCATGTTGATCTTGCACACTGGAATTTTATTTTAATGAATTACATGTATATTTTACTCATGAAAGCAGGCAAAATGCAGCTTAAAAGCGAGGAAAAAAACTATCAAAAACTCTAGATAGGCAAAGTGGGCAAAGCCTGCATGGTTTTGAGCACGCCACCATTGCCATCGATATTTTATCACTTACATCGTGGTTACAGTTAAAGGCATCTGCTGAGATCAACCTTTGGACGCATTGAATATGTAGTAATTCCCACACCGAAGAAAAGAAAACTATGGAGGGAACTTGCTCGCGCCATGGTACGTGCTGCCGAAGCGTAGGCGTTTTCAGGCACGGGCCAAGACCGGGGCCGATTTATAAGACGTTGTAATACAGTAGAGAATCGATAAAGGAAGGAGAAGAATATAGGTTTCTGTGGTCCCAAACCTATCTGAATAGTGGAAGTCCTCATGCTGACTCCAACCTGGCTGTGAATCAGAGCTACTCGCTAACGCCCGCACGGCAGCGCCTGCTTGTGGGGGTCTCCTGTCCTCGTGACGAGCAGAACCTCTTTGCAGTTGCCCCCGTGTCTGGCGGTCATGGCTGCATTGGAAGCCTACAGTCAGGAGAACAGTCCCCTGGCATGAGATGTTTCGAGTGCGTTCCGCTTCTCTTTCCCCCAGATGAGGAAGAGGAGGCATGTGGAAGCGTGGGTAATGTAAGCGGCTCATTTTTAGCTCTTGGGCGGAACGTCGTAGCGAGGCATCCGTGCTGCTTGAGGGTTTCGAGTGAAGAGCCCCGCTCCACGTGGGCTTGGCGGTACCATGACAGCATCCGTCCTCGTGATGCGCAGCATCCTTCCTCTGTGCCTGGGTGCCCGCAATGCCTTGTGGGACTCACAGGTGATAACGTGAGTTATGGATAAAAATACTGGGGGGGGGTGTTTCTTGTTGGTCACTTTGACTTTTTACGGCAAATCCAGGACCCCCAAAGTATTCGAGTCTCCTCAGCCTCTCCTCGCTCTTGCATTGTTCAAAAGGGAGATGGCAATGACAGTGCAGTGATCTGTGTTAATGTTAAGTTAATGAGAAAACATCTCCTGTCAAAACTCTTCGCATCCTGTTGTGAAAATCAATTCAACAAGATCACTTAAAGATTTTTTTCAAGCTTGATTGGGGTTTGTCGTTCTGCATTCATGCCTCATTTCCTAATAAAAGTCGCTGTAAAGACAATTTTCAGGAGCTTGTGCATAGTTTGAGCCAATAAACACAACCGGCATGAGCAGAATGGGAAAGTGAAATGCAAATCAAAGAGGGACGGATGGGAAAGAGCATTGTTTTGTTTGCTGGAGACGGGAGAGCTGGGATATTAATTGGAGAGGAATGCTTGGTCCTTGCCTGCTTCCCCTTCTCCGAATTTTGGAGTTTTAGCACTCTGTCTCATTCAAATCAGTAAGGCAGGAGTGGTACGTGATGCTCTAGTACCCCCTGGACAGCATCCACCGCATGTTTGAAGCTATTTCACACACGGCAGCTCTGAGTCTGTGCACTCCTCGTGGCCCCAGGCACCTTTGTCTTTCACGCATTTTCCCTCCCAAAAGTCCCGTGGGAAGGGGACATGCTGCCACCCATCTCACGGGCGAGCTGGTACCCGAGCCTAGTACTCCATCCATGGCACCCCTTTTCCTCCTCCACGTGTAAGCAACACACCAGCTGGCCAGGCTTATCCCACATTTCTGCCCTAGAGCCCCTTTTCTGGCCTTAGTAAGAACTCTCTGAGCTTTCCTGCTCTGTTGTCTTGGCAGTGTTGAAGATGCTCACGTTTATCCTTTGCTGCCCTCTTTTGCTTTCCAACAACCCAATACTTCAGCAGATTTATTTGATGTGACCCCTGAAGCGCACTTTTCTGACAGGGTGATAAACAGAATTTAAAAACAAAAAGAAAAAAAATCGGACACTGGCAGTGCTTTTAATTTAAAATTGCCAGATTACCCTAACGGAGCTGCCTGGGACACCTGCGTTATGTTGAGACCTTGAACGAGAGCATCTTCGTTTCAAAATCTGCCCAAACCAGCTTAACGCATTGGTGACACCAATATTGGCGTGTTGCAAATTCTGTGGTCAAAATCTATCCCAGTCTCCAGGTACCAAACCCAGCCAGGGCACCTGGGCTCAGGCTCCTCTGCAAGCCCTTGCTTGCCCTGCCAACACACACAGTGTTGGGCTGCTTTGCTGGGGAGGCTTTGAAAAGCGTTTATTGCCAATGGTCCAATTATTTTTTGCAAATCATGAATAGCAATGGCATTTTTGGCTTGTGACTCGACTGTAGCCATGAGAATTTTGGAAGACACCTCGCTCGTGCTAAGGCTGCTTACTTGCCTCACTGTCGAACAGGCAATGTGCCTGAAGCCTTCTAAACCTGGTTAGTTTAGTTTTTTTCTTTTTTAATAAATTTGATGTTTGTACCTCCATTGCTTTGTTCCTGGAAAGGGTTTGTCCCTTAACTGAACTGTGAAAACACAAAGTATTCTCAAGAGAAAGACAAACAGCCCCAGCGAAGAGAGTTGGGGTTGGACACAGCGGCTCAGAGAAAGGCATTTCAACCGGGTGTAATTACAGTTTCCTCTGGGGCTTGGGAGGGGTGGGTTTGCTGCCGGCCCCTTTGGGTGACCTGGCTCCCAAACTCTCCGCCTGCTACATGGGGACAGTAAGGCTGGAGCTGCTGGGGACCGCTTCCCGGGTGGCAGCTTCTCGTGTCGTGCAGCCCTGGCGATGTAACCTTGGGTACCGTCCTGCGGGGATGCAGGCATTTGCTGAAATATTACGGGAGTATTAAAACTACTGTCATTTGCACCTCCGTACTATAGGAAATTTTGTTTAATGATTAAAAAAAGGTCATTAAATGGCATCAAAATGCCCTTTTAATGCCTAAGTGGGCGCGCTATCGCTTACCCAGCTCATGAGTCGCTGGTTTTTTGCTGCTCCCTGTTTTGCAGGCTGGATGAAGACATTTGGTACCTGTTGGGGTAATTTACTGTCGCTGTGTTTGCTTTGGGTTCAGGCTGAGGTGACCCATGAAAGGCTGTGGCTCTCTTGGGGCAGTGGAATAATAAAGTACAGCCCTTCCTAAAGCTTTTTTTTTTTTTATCATCCAGTTATTTCTCACCATCCAGCACCATCTTGGAGAAGGCAGCTAGTTCTCCTGCATGACGTACTGTGTTTCTCTTCCTCCTTTTTCATTTTTCCTCCCTTTTTCCCATTTGCTGGATGAGTTGCTTCTTCCTCAGGTTTCTCTGACTTTTTATTTGCATTTCCCATCCTCCACAGGCCGTGCTTTTCCCTTGCAATACGAAAGGGCGCTTTGCAATACTGAAGATTTGGGCTGGTTTCTGCAAAAATACACCTGTGTTAAACATAACTGTACACTTGTAAGGACGGGAGGTTGGCTCTGAGGTCATGGATAAGCAGGCAGGTATGTTTTTGCAGCATAAATGCTCAAAAGTGCAAAACAGAATAAGCAACACTTCTTCTGTTGGCGTGTGGTAATTTGGGAGGACTCAACAGTGGCTTCCACAGCGCTTTCCAGGGGTTGCGGCCCCAAGGTTGTGAGAAAGGGCAGCGGGGAGAGGCCAACCTCCCCTTCCAGAGGCAGAGACAAGCCTGCGGCATCTGCTTCTGAAAGGCAGCAGCACTCCCAGGTGGAGTAAAATGTTTAAGGTGTTTAAAAAAAACCCAAAAAACCATTCACCATCCTGGTTGAAAATAAATCATCTTTAAGGCAGAGCTTAAGTGTTTAACCTTCGTCCTCCCCACACTACGGCCCCACGAGCAGCTTTGGAAAGAAATCAGGGAAGCTGCACTCTCACATGGAGGCAGGTGTCAGGAGAGTCTTCGCTGCACTGAACGATAAGTTGCTTCACAACATCTAGAAATGGTACAGCAATTTTACCGGTGAGCTCCTACAGATAATTGTAGAAGGGGTCTCCTTGCAGAGGCACGTGCTTGAGTTCTGCCCATAAAGCAGAGAGGGATGTTCCTGTCCCTGGACATAACACATGAGGTTTTGTCCGCTGGTGCTCCAGGGAGAGGGATTTTATGGTGTGAAACTCTAAGCGGGGCTCAAATAGTATTTTTAAACCCTTCCATATATTTATTGGAACCAGATTTTCCAATATTTCCAATATTTCCAACTGCAGTTGTACCTCTGTAGCAGGAAGCATGTCTTCGTTTGGCCTTTGCAAGCCCTTTTGTTGATGGGGCAGGCTGGATGTTTGTGGGTTGTTTTGTGGGGTTTTGTTTTGTTTGGTTGGGTTTTTTTCGAGAGACCAGATGGGGCGATTCAACAAAGTCGGTAAAGTTGCAACAGCGTCTGAAAATTATGCATCCGTCCTACTGAGCAGGCATGGAATGAGCTGCTTTTCTGTTCGCAAGAGAAAACAAAGCCCTTTCTGCATGTTTCTGTTATATTTGCGTGGAGCAAAATATGTATTTTTATCCGTGTTTAAAGGCGTCGTGGCAACAAAGGGTGGAACAAGTTTTGAGGTCACCGTGCAATGCTGCAGACCTTGCAACGGGAGCTAACTGTAACATCTTTCAAAGTGTTCTCCTGGGGTCCATATGTGTAGACTGGTAAAGCTGTTAACGTTCCCAATTAGGTTTTAATTTATCTTAGTTTCCTCAGCGTTGCCATTAAAAGTCACACCATACAGCCATTAAACCTTAACATTACAGTCGCAGAGTTTTGTCAGGTGCTGGCCAGCAAGTCTGTCTATAGATGGGCGGCAGAAACTGGACTTTAATTCCAGCTTTTAAAAAAAAAAACCTGTTTAAATGGGTCAGGAGAATTTACCCTGGACATCTGTTTGACGTATAATGTGAGGATATTTAAAAGTCTTTTAAGAAAAACAAATAAAGGCTTCCACATTCCCAAGGACAGAAACCATTTAATCTACTTGTACAGTCCTTTCAAGAATTTACCATTTTGGCAGGAGATATATGTCATTAAAGAAACAACCAATAAGATTTATTACGGCTAATTTATGTCTGTAACAGCTAAGACATGGTTTTGGGTAGTAGAGCTCACCACGGGCAGTATTTTCCTTCCTGCACATTCTTATTGTTTTAGTTTATTACAGCAGCACGTCTTGTGAGATCATTTATTGCTTAGCATGATGGTACGACGAAGCCATTTATTACTGGAAGACATCAACACATTGAGTGAGATCACTCCTTTTCCTTGGGGTCGGTGTACTGGAGGTGATGAAATCATGTATTTATCTACAACTTATTAGATGCATTTGATTGACTGGGGATCCGTTTTTGTTTAACCAACTGTGCTGATGAGGAAGTTTCTCGGTGTACCACCACAATGTTTCAAAACAGCCGTTAAAATAATTATCATAATATGGGACCACGGGGCAGCCCTGTAACACATGTTTGCAGCAAGAAGAGGACAGTTCTAGCAACTAAAAATATAAGCCAGATGGAAAACTCATCCAGCTCCAAGGGGGGAAAAAAGCTCAACCTGTTGTAGGTTTTTTTATAAATTGGGAATGGTACAGTAAATGTTTGGGATAACCCAAGTCACCAGTAGGTCTTTCCTGCCATTGCTGAACTTCTGACCTTATTTCCTTGGAGGGCTGTTAAAATGAAGTCAGAGGGCAAGCAGAGTTATTTGCCAGCACCGTTTTCACTTGTGTGGTCTAGAAAGTTAACAGATTTTTCCCCCCCTGCCCCCTTCCAAGAGACAGACGTGGTGATGAGGGGAAAGAAGAGATAGCTTAATTAACCTTGCCAAGTTATTCAGGGAGTCGGGAGCAGGGGAGACGAGCCTTTTGCAGCATCCTGTGGGATGCCAGGCTTCTCCGTGATGGTTTCAGCACGCAGGCTGGCTGGGTGACATACGTTACTGGGATGGAAATTGCTGCCTCTGCTGCTTCCCAAACAGCGTTTCCATCCCGCTGAGGAAGTCTTGTTTGTGGGTGGCTGAGGACAGCATTTTATGAGATTTTGGGTCTCCCTGCTGGTGTGACGGTAAATAGTGGCAGAGGGAGAGATTCGCTGCTCTGGTGTTTCAAATAGATGGGGAGAAGTCTGTGGTCAGGAGAGAGTTAATTCCCTTTGTGCTCCCCCTCAACTTGCAGACTGGCCAGGAGGGTGGTTTGCAGGATGCCGAGCATCTCGAGGCAGGAAAAGAGCACCACGAAGGAAACGGTTCCGCTTCTGGAGCAAGACTAGAGCCGGCAATATTTTTGACAACTTGGCACTTAAAGTGACCGTTTACTTGGCAGCTGGGCAACGAGTCAAAATAGAGAAAAACAAGCAAATAAGCTGGAGCACATCTCACGATGTCAGAAGATCATCTGAGGGCAAGGTCCTGTGAGCTGGAGCTGGCCTGGAGGCTGCACCAGACGTCAGTGTCTTCACCCCCTTGACCGTACACTGCAACCTCTCCTTACGTCTCCTTCCTGCTGATTGCGCTGCAAAGTCTTTTATGTGATCCTGGCATTCCTGGGACCTTGTCTGGAAACAAGCCGTGAGTGTTTCCAGGGTGCCACATTAATAATGATGGCTATCAAACCCTAGGTCATGCTTTTGGTGACTCTTTGGGAAGACGGCAGAGCGTGGAGATGGTGTTTCTGTATGGTCTTCTGGAAGGTGACACCTCTGGCGCCTCAATCAGATCCATAACCATCCCGCTCCTTTGCAGGTCGGTGTCTCTGACTCAGCTTCTGGGAAAAATGCCGCCAGCTGCCTTTTTCGCCTTGTTAGCATTACGTGGTGTCTCCCTAGGAAAATAGAGACCAAAGAGCAAGTGTCCGTAGTTCTTCTGTTTTGCAAGTACTCGTTACTCCAGGCTTCTCTAGAAATAGAGAGTTGTTGATGGCCATGGGTGAGCTGTGATAGTCTGTACTTGGGTACTGTTCAGTGCACCTGCTGCTGCAGAAAGAATGGGACCTTGTTTCTGGAGGCCAGAGATGTGGGCAGAAGGAAATGAGGCTGAGATCACCCCACACTGGGTTAAGCGGGTGCCTTTCCTAGGGGACACTGGGGCAAAGCAATAAAAGGAAGGCAGATGCCTACTGATGCCTCCATTCCCATGGCAAACCCAGTGAAGGAGAACACTTGAAGAAGACATCATCAGCCATTAGCTTTCCTTATTCCCTTCGTTCTGCTCTCAAAGCCATGCCCTGGGAGCCACCTTGGGCTTTTATGTCATTTGGAGGGAACCTGCTGGAAACCCGAACCGCTGCGTGCCATGGCTGGCGCCAGGTTCACCTGGGCTTTTTTTTTACCTCTTCATTTTCTGGCACAGTAGGTTTCCCTGTCAGTGCTCTGATATTCAAAATAATCATTATTAGCCTCTCTCAAACGGGCATGCTGCAGTTGCGTGGACCTCTCTGCTTAAACCCTTCTTAACAGGAGGGCGTTGCTTTTCCTTTTTAAGAGACTTTTTTTTCCATACTAAAATTGGATCGTAATTAAAGAATCCACATGTGCATACCATTCTGCAGATTGATTCATGAACTGCTACATTAATTGTTTCCTACCAACATCCGAGTTCGTTGTCTTTTCACTGCATCCCAACCTTGCTCTGAGCTCATTCCCCAGGTTACGAGCGTGGGAAGGCGACATTCCCAGGGCCGGAATTACCGCGCCGGCAGTATCAGGCACCCGTCGCTGGGAGGATGCTCGCATCCAGCCAGCCCGTGCACAGGTTAATATACTGCTCATCTGCGTCTAATCGCACGCGATGGTGATGAATTAGCATGAAAAGCGGCGGCAGCAGGCAATCCGAAATGGAGCTGAAGGGTAAATAACAGGCAGCATGTTTCATTTTATCGCTGCGCTCCGGCAAACAACAGACATATGTTCCCTGGCATGATACAGCTCCACGGCCCGAGGTAGATCATACGAACCACCAACTACTTTCAGCTGTGCCGGTGCGATGAAATGTTTCAGACATATGGTCCCAGGGCTAATCTGTACATAGACAATGCCTGGAAACAGGGAGAAGGCGTTTGGGAATGAATGGTACATGTAAGCGGATTCCCGGAGTCTGAGGCACGTGGGGGGCGCTGGGTATGGGATTGGGAGGGGGATACTGCTAGGATCCGGGTTCAGCAATTTGGGGATTCGGTGGCAAGCTTCAGTATTTCCCCCCCCAAAAAATCAAACCAAACAAAAACCCAAAACACCCCAAAAAACTATGCCCTTTGCAAAGGATGAGTTCTCTCCCCCTCTCCCAGCGTTTCAGCCCTGGGTCAATTCCCTTTGGAGCGATGCGATCGAGTGACAGCTCACCAGGACATGTGAGAAGTCCAAAGGTATCCCAGTGCCTTGCCTCTGGGTGTCACCAAAACATTGCAGTCCCGGTACTGACACCATGCATCGCACCTTCTTCGTGCACATCATTTGCTAGGGATTTGGGGAAAATCCTGGTGATCTGGCGATCTGTTGCATAAAAGGGAAGGCTTTTCCAAGGGTTTGCAGAATTATAATGGAAAGCCCAACCTGTCCATCTGTAGCAACTGGTGTTGGGGTGATTTGATGTCGCAAGGAAATGAAGCAGAGCCAAGGAGTTGGTCTGGAGCGGGAGCCCTCCTGGGCTAGCCCATCTAGGCCAGAGGGCTGGCTTAGGTGGGAGTGGAAGGACCACAGGAGCAACATCCCATTGTGTGAAGGTTTTGGGAAGAGTGTGAAAACTGAGCAAGTAAATAGGATATTTTTTTTTTCTCTCATGTTTTCCCAGCTTCTAGGTAATAAGCTAGTGTATATGTACTCTCCCAGCTGCATCAGACAAAAGGTCCTACTGTAATACTCTAATGGTCCCTTGGGACCTCAAAAATCACTGGTGTTACCTGGTTTGGGGTGGGTGGTTACAAATTTGGCTGTCTGTGTGCAGACCTCTCCTCGTAGCTTTGTAAATCCAAGGGTTTTGTGGCCTGAAGGTCTCAGCCATGCTTTGATGAATCTAATTTCTCATCCAGATGCAGTGATGCTCATGGGTCTGAAGGCAAGTTCTTAAATCAGGGTAGCTCAATATTCCTGGGGCGCACTTAAATCAGCTTTAAGTGACTTAATTCAACTCAGGCTGATTCCTTATCGATTTAAATGACTCATTTAATCTAAACTTTAATGTCAATCAATCTTTCTACCTTGCTGCTCTCATCTTCTGAGGCCAGAGAAATGGGATCCAGCTGTTTGTGTTTAGGTCTGTGAATGGCTGCCAAGGCGGAGAAATGTGGGTTTTTTCGGTGTGCAGTTATCCAAACATTCCAGAAGGTTAGCTTCCCGCGCAGGGAGGCGCACGGCATGGCATCCCTGACAAATAGGGCTGGAAGGGGTGTGGAGAGGTCTTCTCATCCAGCCCCACCGCAGAGCGGGCTCAGCGGCACCAAGCCCCTTCCTGGCACCCAGGGTCTTCTGCCGCCACAAGTGGTGGAGACCCAGGCAAGCTCTTGCTGAGTTTCTCTAACCCTTACAGCAGGTAGCTGCGTATCAAATCCGTATCCTCCTTGCTGCAACTTAAAACCATTATTTTTTTCTCTTCTCCATAGTGACGTGCAGAAGCTTCGTCCGTGCTGTTTTGCCGTAGCCTTTAATGCTTAACTGCTGTCCTGTCTCATCCCGGCTTTCTCTAAGCTGCACAACACCATTTGCTCTTCCCTACCTTCCTCGGGGGTCATGTTTTCCAGACCTCTGAGTGGTGCTGGTACGCTTCACCAGCTGTCTCCAATGGGTCCCTACCTTTCTCGAAGCCCAGGGCTTTGCAGAGCATGCAGTACTAGCCTCACCGTTGGTTTGAAAACTGAGCTGTGCAAAAGGGTAAGGACAAAACCACCACAAATACAAACGCGAAATGAAGCATTAGGGCTTTTAGTGAAGTATGGAAGCAACATATATCCCCAGAAACTCTTCCCTGGGTGGATTCAGCTGGTTCACAATTCTTAACCTCCAAAGTGTCGATGTCCAACACTAGACACCCGCATCTCAAATGTTTTGGGTAGATGGGCGACGGTGGGGTCCCTGGCCGGAGGTCAGTGCTCAGCCTAGCAGGCTGTACACCCTTCTCGCTGCTGAATATTGTGGGACAGACAATCGGAAACTTGTTGAGTGTTCCCGTTGGCATCTTGAATCGCGTTACCCACTGGCACAGGTGGCAACTGTTGGAGAATATCCAGAACCCTTCACGGAAACAGCTGATAAACCCATCCCAAAACGGGGACTCAGCTGTGTAGTTCCAATTCCAAGGAAAACAGCAAATGAGGAAATTACCTCCATAACTGGTGTAAAGAATTAGCAACAAGTGGCCGTATACATCATAGCTCAGGAAAAAAAAAGAACCCTAGGGATGAATTCATCCCGGGTCTCGTGTCAGCCAAGAGCTGAACCATTATGTCGGCGTTGCTCCTGGGGGGGTCTGAGAGGGCGTGCTGGAGACCATGGGATGGCACGCATGCCTCCAGCTCTGCACCATCCCGTGTACCTCCCTGAACGGGGCTGTCCTGAAACCTGAGAGCTCCCTTTCTGTTTCTCGGACGTGTGGCAGACCTCCTGAAGCCGGTTTCAATTGTGGTTGCAGCAAGAAGCACGCCTGAGTTGCAGCGCCCTGCCAGCCCAGCTCAGATACTTCTGAGATGGCACTTCTACTATAAATCTTCAACTCCCATCCTCTTTCTCCAGCATCCAAAAATTCCTTCTGAGCTGAAAATTGGCACATATGGTCTTGGCTGGGTAAGAACATTTTTCCACCAAATTTGAAAGGGGAAAAAATATTAGGTTCAGCTGGTTTTAATTTAGGAAATCAGTGGAGGGGGTGTACGTAGGTACTGAAATGTTCAAAATCTCTTGCCTACACACACCTTTTTGTTTGGTTGGTTTTTTTGTCCTCTGGGCCATTGAAACACGAAATATTCCCTTGTTCAGCCCAAGAAAAGAGCCAGGTAAGGTGAATCCACACCATCCCTCTGCGTTGTGACTTCGGGGCAATGTAAATCCTCCTGTTGCCCATACAGTTGCTGAAGCATTTCAAGGTGTTATTTTGTTTTTACGCAGGCAGGGCTGTACAGTTCTCCTTAATGGATACGTGGCATTTGTTTGTTAGTGCTGGCTGATTATGCATTTCTTGGGACAAAGGTCGGAATTTTAGTTCCTTGTGCCCTGTAGGAGCGCTTGCCTGTGGTACCAACCTCTGACCAGGTCTCGGGTTTTGTGGCCTCTTGGAAATTTAATTTTGGCTAAAAAACAGGCTGTGGGAAAGTCATCAAAGCACCCCTGTGAGCCGGCACGGTTGGGATGCTCACGGAGCATGAGCAGTTCCTGGATTCAGGGCTTCAGGGTAAACCAGCCATGTCCTGGAGCAATGATCTCGGGCTATTTCAGGGCATCAGGACCCTAAGGAGAGGGCTGGTGGGGTTTACTGGGGTCATAGCCCCTTCTCCCCGCAGGCTATAGATGCCTTCTGGCTGTTGCCAACAGCCTGCTGCTTTCCCATCCCGTCTCCTCCTCATTAAACGATGGAGGCTCACCACCTTCCCCAGCCCACGTCTTCTGTTGCTTCTCCGTCCTCAGCTTGCAGTCTCACCTGTGATTTATTGTCCTATCAGCTGTGGACCTAAAAACGGATGGTTGCCCCCCTGTCTGCATCCAGCATTCGCATCTCTGGAGGTTTATTGCCAGGGTCACACTCGGGTTGCTCTTGAAGAAGATCGTTTCTGTCATCCAGCAGGTCTCGCACTCTTCTCCCTCCGTTCCCTGGTTCTCAGTAGCACGTCTCGGACCTCTCCGGTCTCGAGCAGAGCCACATGCCTTGTGTCAGCGCTCTCAGTGATGGATGCAAATGTGATCACCTGGTTTTTTGTGGGTTTTCTTGTTTGTTTTGCTTTGGCTTTAAGCAGTAGCAAGGTACACTCCACCGAGGCTCCGTCAGCTCTTGGTTTTGGCTCTTCTGCAGACCTGCCGCTCTGCCAGATGCGTCCCTTCCCAAATTTCTGCAAATGACCTTGAAAAACTGGAGTAATGGATTTTTAAAAATGGCACTTGGTTGGGTCCTTCAGGCCCAGGTGCTGGGTACCGATGCAACGTGCAAGCCTGGCCAGCGGCAGGAGTTTGGCCAAGCTGGAGCTCGGCCAGCGCAGAGGAGTCTTGGCAATTTCATTTTTGGCACGGGCAATTAAAATAGTCTGTGTAATTCTAATAGTTTCCAAGCTATATCGGATTTTATTTGTGAGCTCTTAAAATTTTAGACTCTTTTGTCTCCAGTCCATGTGAAAAGTGGACAGTGCTGTATTTTAAGTATAATTATGTGGATTTGAAAGTTTCCTTTTTCATTCTTTTTACAGTCAGAGCCTTAAACGCTGCATGGGCTATAATCAGCTGCAAAACATATCCATGTGCGATGCACATGGCGAAAGTATTTCTGACTGCATCTCCGTCCCAACAGCACCGCTGCGCTCCGGAGCAGCCGGAACTTGGATTTCCGCTCCAGGAGAAATTCTTGCCTTTCACATGTTGTTTGCATGCTCGATCACAAAACGGCGCGTTTTTTGTTGGGTTTACTCCTTTCCTCCCACAAAACTATATTATAAAAATTGGATCAGTGAGAGCATTGTTTAGACAAAAAGTGAATCTTTCAAATTTTTGTGTTGGCTTAATTTTTATTTAGATATTTCAAAATGGTTTCCAAGGAGACCATCAAGGCATCCTGCTCTGATACACCCTCTTTCTTCTGGTGTTTTATAACAAACTTTGCAAAGGCAGCCTGGTCTCCTAGAAAGTTTCATTTTTTAACGAAAAGGCAGTCACTAATGGAAAACACTCCATCAAAATAATCTCGACAAACTTTGGCTGTATTCTCCCCAATTGCTGCTTCTGGTTTTAGATTACCACTGGTATCATAACTGGTATTTATTTAATATGGTGCTGTGTTTCTGAATAGCTAGTGGAAGAAAACCCCTGTCTGGGAGAAGAGCGTAGTAAAATAAGAGGAATTATTTGCTTTTTTTAAAAAAAAAAAAGAATGGATTAAAATAGAGGCATGTGGGTATGTCACTTGGGGAATCCTTATGCTCTAGACACACACGTATGTGTGCTCGGTCTCCCTTGGAAAGAAGGAAGTTCCCAAACTATTTAAAACCTTCCCAACAGACCTCCCACAAATGATAACTTCTTGAAAGCCCAAACATCTCCAAAGATGTACATGGCTTCAAAAGGGAATCCCCTCCAATGATTAGAACCGTACAGGCTCCCATCTGGATTCGAGCTCCAATAATAAGGGTCAGGACCTTGTCCATACATAGTAAAAAAAAATACTGTAAGAAAGCACTTTTTTAGTACTTCCAGATGTAGGGAGAACATTTTTCTTTTTGAAATACAATGAGAAAGCTTTGTCAGGCTTTTTTGGAAACAAATATATAGGCAAGCCCAGCGAAGAAAAACATTTTGCCAAATAGTAAAGACACGTTAGGGCAGGTGAGCTGAGGAGTTGGCAGCGTGACGACGTACCAAAGGCCAGCATATTTTTGAACTGTACTGTAAATGGGATTTATTTAAATCAAATGGGGAATCACATTTTAAATAGATTCATAGATTTTTCAGGCCAGAAGGGATCATTAAATTTTCTAGGCTTTTCTCCAGTCTAACCTAACCCATTGAATTTCCCCCCTCAGTTATTCCTGAGGGAAAAAAAAGAATAAGGAAAGGAAAAACCCCAATAACTTGCATTTGGATGACATCTTGGAAGACCTGCTTTAATCAGGCTTGGTATCGTGGCATCACAACTTCAAAAGCTGCAAGGTCCGCCACTCCAGCCGTCGTTCAGGTGGTGCGTCCCCACGTGCTTTGTCCCACGTTTGGGTTTGCCTGGCTTTAGCCTTCAGCCATTACTACTTTTTATCCCTTTTTCTTCATGCTAAACAAAAAGACCCAACCCAACCCTTTAAGCACACGGTATTTTCATTTCACAAAGGTATTTATCCACCGTAATCAAATCGCAGCCTGATCTTCTTTTTGATAAATGAAACAGCTTATGTTGCTTGAATCTCTCTGGTTTTAACTTAAGCCCTTGAATAATTCTTCTGGCTGTCCCACAAACTAAACCATTCAGGCGTGATCTGAAGCTCAGGTATGACTTCCTTTCAAAATGTGCCATGAGGAACACAATTAAATGAAAAGGGCACTTTCCGGAGAAAAAAGAACGTGTGTGTGTGTGTCTGCGGACAAGACAACATTGCATGCATTCGCAGTTTCAAACGTGGATAACTGGATGCACATGGAAAATAATTCCATTTTCTAGAAAAATTAAAATAAGCAAAAAATTTTTCTACACATTTGGAATTTGTCCTTGATTTTTTTTCAAAGCAGCTGAAGTAGAAGCATTTCTCTTTTTTTAGTTTCATTTTTATGAGGTTTTATATTTCATTATATACCACATGTTTTGCTTGGATTTTTTTCGTTCATGGGGTTTCCCTCTGCCTTTTTTCCTTTATTCCTATTTCAAGAATAGGAAAAGGAAAGGAAAGAAGAAAAGGAAATATTTTGTGCATTTTTAAGGGAAAGAAAAAGGACTTTATGCCTCTTTAAAAAAAAAAAAAAAGGCACTGGTTTCTTTAAAAGCTGCTTTGGTTGAAGGAGAAAGAGCATCTTAAGGGATTTTTTAAAATTTCCCCCGTTGTGGCTCCCCTAATCATACTGTGAAGCCCAGCAGCAGGGTGGCAGGCTTGCTGGGGTTTGATCATCACACCGGCAGGACAAGAGGGCTGGTCCCTGCGGAGGGATGGCATTCACCTTTCCCCTTCGGTCACCTTGCCTGGAGCATCCTCTTGCCCTTAACACCAAGCTTGAGCCAGAACACGGGAGATTTTGTCTGATGTGGGCTGGTTAAGGTCGTGGAAAGTTCCATGCGAGCTGAGTTCTACCACTTTTGCTCCCCTGGAGCGTAGCTCTGGGGCCGGACCGTGTTTGCAGGGTTGAGGTGGGACCAGGATGGCACATCACCAGGAGCACATCCCGGCAGCATCACCCAGCTCCATCCCCTGCTTCACAGGAGGAAACAAAGCTGGGATGCTGCAGCAGCTGGAGCCAAGGGAGCACCACGGTTGGTGCTGATCGCATGGTTGGTAGAACTGCTGCAGGTCAAAATATCCCCAGCTTTATCCAATTTTTTTGGCCTGGGAATTAGGATGGAGGCTTTATGCATGCGATTATGAGTTCACGTATGTCCAGGGCAGTAATAATTCCTGAAAGGGCTGCGAATCTGGAAAACTCAAGTATATACACAACACAAGGGTGCTGAAGAAGGATGACGTGTACTCTACAGGCAAATCTAGGTCAATTTGCTTAGCTCTGGAATTCAACTGCTCGCTTCGATGTCATCGATGTGATCAGCTCTGCCTGCCGGCTCTGGGAGCTTTGTGCCCTATTGCCGTAGGTGGGGATTTGTCGGGACAGCTGGTGGGGCGCAGTCGTGACGGTGAGACGAGAAAATGTTGTTGCAACTGCTGAAGGACAGGTTAAAAATGCTTGTTTTTCATGAGTCTAGTTAACCTCTCTCTCTTTATAAGGCAAGAGCAACAGGAGTGAAAGGGCCCGCCAGGTCACGGTGTGTTTGTGAAAGCTCAATTTCCTGGAAGCGTGGGACCTTATGAGACTTTTGGTTTTCATTTGTAAAAACACCGTGTTTCTAGCCCGCGTGACGGCCGAGCAAAGCTCGACAATATCATCTCTGTGGATTAGTGAGGCTCAAAAGGCATTGGGGAGTGAAAAGAGGAGCCTTTCAGGTGCCTTCGCTCTGCAGCCGATTCCACAAATGTTTGGGTCTTGACTCACCATTTTGAATGTTTTTAGACTTGGCAGTGCACATCTAGTAAGCGCCTTGTGGGATCCAATTCTTTCAGAGACGGTCTAGACTTTGCTGGTGTTTTGCTTGGTTTTGGTTGGATTGCTTTTTTTCGGTTGAATTTCTCTCTCCCCCACCCTCACCCCCCCCTTTATTTTTTTAACTGAAATGATCCTTGAAGATTCCTTGCTGTCGTCAGCCAAATACTGTCTTGGTTACTGACAAGTACTAGCAGAATATCTAAAGGAATATCAAAACCGATGGGCGCCTTTTGCAGCCTAGAATGAGGAGTGGTAACCTGCAGTGGATAGTCCAAGAGTTTATTGCAAATGGTTCATTTGTCTTGCCCGTTTCAGATTGAATGGTGTTCAGGAAAAAAACTGTAATTAGTGATGAATAGCTACTTGCATTTAACAGAAAACGTGCCTGAAAAATTAGTGCGCCGTTTAAAGGTACAATTCCCCTTACCTGAGATCTTCTCTGCCCCTGCCCATCCTGGGCTGGGAGAAGAATCACAGAATCCCAGACTGGCAGGGACTGGAAGGCACCTCTGGAGCCCATCCCGTCCCACCCCTGCTGGAGCAGGCACCCCCAGAGCAGGGGCACAGGGCTGCGTCCAGGCGGGGGGTGAATGTCCCCAGGGAAGGGACCCCACAGCCTCTCTGGGCAGCCTGTGCCCCTGCTCTGGCACCCGCACAGGGAAGGGGTTTGTCCTCATGTTCAGGGGGAACTTCCCGTGTCCCAGCTTGTGCCCGTGGCCCCTTGGCCTGGCGTTGGGCACCTCTGAAAAGAGCCCGGCCCCATCCCCCTGACACCCGCCCCTCAGATATTTATAGCCATTGATGAGATCCCCCCTCAGCCTTCTCTTCTCCAGGCTGAACAGACCCAGGTCTCTCAGCCTTTCCTCCCAAGGGAGGTGCTCCAGCCCCTGATCCCCTTGGCAGCTCTGCGCTGGCCTTGCTCCAGCAGCTCCCTGCCCTTCTTGCACTGGGGGGCCCAGACCTGGCCGCAGCCCCCCAGATGTGGCCTCATCCATCGCTTTCTGTGCAACTGCTAAGGGGAAGCACACTGCGGGACCCCGAGGCTCCCCGCCCGCGCCGGGGTGCTGCAGTGCCCCAAACCCTGCAGCCTCTTGCTGTGCAGGGATATTTTTATATAAAAAAAAGCCTGTACCACTTTCTGGCCTTTTTCTTCATCACAGTCCTGCCGATTCTGCTATAACCCGCATGCTAGTTTACTTAGTTTTGCTCTATCTTGGTTATCTGGGACAGTTTTATGCTGATTTTAAAAAAATAGCTTTTTAAATAATTAGCTTTTTTTTAATTGTGAGGGTTTTAGCTTTTCTTTACCTTTTCTGTTACCTTGAAGAGGAATTCTGAACTACCAATTCTGTAGATATTTTTAAATTTATACCCGTGCGTTGTATATGGTCTATATAGTCTTTAAAATTTGTACCTTATCCCAGGTCTTAAAATCAATTTTAGTTTAGTTTCCAGATGGAAACCAATGCAACCATGTTAGCGCCGTATCAATTCATAATATAAACTATTGCACGCCAGTTATACATGCATGTGATACAGCGTGCCTGCGTGTACACACGTGACCATTTAGAGCGTATCTCAAAAATGCGATTCGGTGTAGGAACGCGAGCAGCTTCCCCAGGAGAGGGGGGTTACCGCTTCCCCTCGCCGCCTTCTCCACGGGGCAGAGTTCCTTCTAACCGGGCCCCTGAGCAGAGCTCTCGCCGCTGTCGGGCCGCGGGCGGTAAAGGAGGCAGTGATGGAGAGCAACGACCGGCGCGGTGCCGCAGTCACCGTCCTTCCCTGCTTCGCTGAGATAAAAGGGTCAGGGTGCCAGCCGCCACACCTGCCCGAGCTGCAGCTCCTTCAGGCAATGCCCACTTCTGCCGGGGTCTCCTCATCTGCACCGAAACCTTGCAAGTCCTGCCTGCCCTGCCTTGCACCGCAGCCAGCCCCCCTTGCTTATCCAGGGAATTAACCCTCCCACCCAGGCTACCCACATCGTGCGCCTCGGTGACCGCAGCATCTTTCCCCCTCGGAGGAGCCCAGGCTTCCCTGCCTGCCTCCCTTCCCCAGCCCCATCCCTCTGCGCTCCTGCGGCTGCCTTCTCCCTCACGTCCAAAGTCTTGGTGACGGTGAGGCTCTTTTCCTGGCCTTCCCCCATCCGCTCCCTCCTCTCCTGTTCAGGGTCAGGTGGACTCATGCACCATCGCTTCCCGATTACCTTTTGTGCTTTCTCTTCGCCCTTGGAGGGGTTGGTTCCTACAAACAAGCACCAAGCTACCCTGCTACAACCTTCTGAGACCCTCCTTAAAACACACTGCGATACCTGCAGGGCACTTAGCGTGTTGTACAGCTTTTTAAAATGCAGTTAGAGCTGGTCTCAGATGCTCCTTTATTGCTTTTTATGTTATTTAGGAAAGCAAAAAAGGAAGCAAAGACCTAGCTGTGTAGATTCGCATTGCACTTGCAGTGCAGCTTTTGAGCTGGGAATTTGGTCTGCTGAGTCCAAAAGGTAAAATACCACACAGAAATAGTTTATACCCGCATTGTTGCATCTAATATTTAATTATGGAGTAGTTATGTTTGCTAAAAGCTCAAACCGTGCATCAGACAAGACCACACTGGCTAAGAAATGGAAAGGTGTGTTGTCTAGTGATGAATCCATGGAAGAGGCAGCATTTGCACACCCAGCTGGGGCAGCAGGTGCCATGGGAAGAGGCCACCGGTCCCGTGACCCCCACCACTGGCCATGGAGGCTGTCTGCTGCTCCAGTCTGGCACCACAACTGCTCTTTGGAGGCTGGATCAGCTCAATAGCTCTAGATTGCCGTAAGACCTCGTGAGTTGTGCCTTTGCCAACGAGATCTGCTTGGAGTAACCAGGAGGAGCTACGGTGGTGGATCTCAGCAGGCAGCAGCTACGTTAGCTACGGATTAACCTTGGCAAAACCACCCCAGCTCCCATGAAACACATCAGCCTGACTTTGCCTGGTAGGGAGGCCCCATCTCCAGCAAGTAACTCTCCAAATAGACTAAATGTCACTCAACGCAAGGAATTGACAGCAAATTTGCCTCTTCTAGCAGCAGTAACGGCTGCGAGCGTTTGGAATGGTCCTTACCCAGACTCTGTCCAGACCTAAACCAAACACATGCGGTTCAGTGGGAAGTGCTCGCCTCTTCTGTTCATGCTTTCTGACCTCTATTGCTGTCAGTCCCTATTACTGGAAAGGCCCTTACCTCTCCAGAAGCAGCTACTTTAGCTCAAACTCCTCTCTCAGAGGTAGCTGTAAAGCAGTAGAGGTTTTTTAGCGTAGCCTTTCACCACGAATACCATGGCTTATTTTTCTGAAGCCTCCCAAGCCTCCATGAATCAGCAGCTTTGCAATGCAGAGGGCAGATAATTGCAAAGGAAGTGTGTTTTTTCTATACCCATGCTGCTGTTTTGCATGCACGGAGCTGAGGTTTTAAAGCAAATGGTGGAGACGCAGTTGTTTCATCAACAAGTAGCTTGATTCTGCAAGAGTTAAAAGAAATACCCAGATTTTCTGCATTCCACTTCTTCAGCTTGATTTCAGCCTGTCTGGTTGCCTAGTCATGGATGGATTTCAAACTTTTGATTGAAATATGGACGGTATGTGATTTAATCGGTACTTGTTTTATCTGCAATGCTCCGTTTGAACTCTTTGTAGCATGCTGTATCTTGGCATGTTCAGACATGCTTCAAATTTGCCATCTGGTTTTGGAACCGAGTACCTGTTTCTTTTATGGTTGCAATCCATATCCCTCGGGGGGGTCTGTTTGTTTGCTTTACTGTTTTTTGATTTGGGATTCCGCTAAGGACAGAGCCCTCCTCTATCGCACCCGGGGAAGCAGCACAAGGGCAGCAAAGAGCTGCACGCAGACCGACGGGCAAAACTCAAAACCTTTTTGAAGCGTGGTTCGGATCTGCGTCCAAAAGTTTGGGACGCTTTTCTGAAACTCATCCAAACATATCTGAGACTCTTTGCGTTAGGAATTGGGTTAAAACCCAGGAGAATAGTCACTTTTTATTTTCTAATCCCCTCTCCAGAGTCGCTGTACTTACTGATTCTTGCAAAGCCCAGACTCCAGTGAAAAATCGTAATTCATGGGGGAGCTCAGTAACTCTCCCTCCGCTCTTGGAAGAAGTTGAGGTGGCCAGATGTATGCAGCCATTGTGGATGGGAGAATAGGGTGAAGTTAGGCCAACAGTCTTCCCCCACCATCTGGACTGTAAGTGGGACCTAAGCCACGGCAGTAGGACACAGAGATGTCACCCAACATAAGCCATCATCTCCTCTTTCTCTGCAAGCTGTGTGTTTTCTTTTGGTGTTTTACCACCAATAAATCACTCTCCTCTAGTTACGTCATATATGCACACACGTGCGCAGGCCTTAGATCTGCCCTGACACCTGCAGATCATCCAACCTGGTGATCTGGAGGTCCTCCACCCCTGGGGTTGCCCCTCCACACCTTGCTGGGGGAACGTGTTTATCAAACACGAGCGGCGTGATGCCTCATGGAGGAAACCTGCTGGCCTGCCCCGGGGTCCCCGGTGCCACCGGCAGGCTCGGAGCTCAGCAGGACCTGCTCCATCCGATCGGCAAACCTCAAAACCTTTGCCTGCCCTGGCTAAAAAGAAGCATAACTTGGAGCCGAACCGCACAGCCAAACCCAGAAATTAAATCAGGTAGGAAACAAGCTGTAATTTTCTCCAAGACTATGACCCAAGGAGCATCTGTGCGATGCTAAAATTTTATACTAAATCCTATGGTACTGATATATTAGCCTACGGTACTGAAATATTAGCCCCAGGCAGCGTAAATCAGAGCTGCGTTGCCAAAGCTCCCCGAGCCCTGCTGATTTACCCCATTATTGCCCGGCACGCTGACCTGCCCGAGGGTTTTAATCAGGTCTGAAGCAGCTGAAGTATATAGCCAATAAATTACCGTGTGTTCTTTGATAGCGTGGCAAAGGTTTCCTGGTTGAAGAGGTAGAATAGCTGAAATCAAACCATCAAAATACGGCCTCGCCGGCATTTTACCCCTTCAGCCTCAGTTCATCAAAAAGCCAGTAAAAGCCTCTGTGGATACTGCCTGGCTGCTACTTATTCTCCTCCTAATGAATGTGGAAATATCTATGGCACGTGGAATTTATGGATGAAGGAATTCCAGTTACCATCATTTCATCTCCGCTGTAATAAGGTGGGTTGCGGCTGACAGCCCTGTAAAATACTGCCAGCTCGCCAAAAAAACCATGAAAAAGGGTCGTCGGAGCCCGTCCAGCCTGCGTCCAGGGGGGGAAACCACCTTTAAACCTCCAGAAGATGTTTATAACATAGTACAGCTCCTGTTCCTCCACAGGCCTCTTCTGGAAGCCAAATGAAGGCGAACCAAATACTTTATTGAGTGGGCTCTGATGACCTTCGCTTATTTCTTTTTTTTTTTTTTTAAATGAGCAGATCTGTTTAAGGGAAAAAAAAAGTATATGAAAAACACAAACTAACTTCAGATGGTGAGTTTAACCTCCAGTGGTCTCATAGATTAAAAAACATTAAATCTTTTTATCTAAATTCTAATAAAAATCATGTCTCCCATGGTTTTAGTGACTGCTTCCAACTACACTTAAAAGCTTATTATTTTCAGGTCAGGTAGTGTGCGCTGCAAAACTTTTTGTACTCTTTTTTTTTTTCGTATTTTAAACTATTAATTTAAGGTTTGCTCTTACTGTAAACAAATACTTTGTTAAATATTCTTGCTTGTCACAATTCCAGCCAGGAAAATCTTCATGTTTAAAACGAAGCAACATCAAGTTTTAACTAAGAGAGGAGAAAATTTTAATGGCAAATCAAATCCATTGCACATTTACTTACTTTCTTTTGTACAGTGTAATAAATTGACCGTATTTTAATGTATTAGCTGAGAAAAACGATTTTTTTTTTTTAAAAAAATCTTCTAAAATTAATAAAGTATGGAAAGGGTCGAGGCAGCTTGACTTCATCCTCAGGTAGAAGCGTCCCCAGGGGTGATGCCGAGTTGTTGATTTCACCGGCTGGAAATGTCTCCGGAGCCGAAGGAAAACACACGCGTTCTCCAATAAAGGGAAATTCTGAAGGTTTTAGGGGAATTAACTGCAGATCCTGGCAAAGCTGAGATGGGCACAACTCGCTGGCTGAGTAGGCTTATTTTCAGATGAAAACCTGAAAGTTTCAGGTGACCACAGCTATTCATTAATTTGGTCTGGATTCAGCACAGCCTGATGGCAAAGGGGGTAAAATGAGAAAGGCAGTTTCAAGTTGTCAGTCTGGGGTGGGGGTTTTGCCTTTTTTTTTTTTTTTTAATATGTTTTGAAACACATATTGGTATCTTGAATTGTAATTCCAAAATGATGTTTTGAGTGAAAATGTAGTTAAAGTGAACGTTTTTGTTTGCTTGATTGTTTGCTTTTAGCATGCAAATGGGGAAAAACAATCCCCAATACAAAATTACTTTGTTTCATTTGGGTTGAAACAAGGCATTTAATCCAATTTAAACTCAAATGTTGCTTTTCTCCTTTTTTTCTTCTTTTTTTTTTTTTTTAAACCCACCGCTTTTTTTGCTTCTGGTTGGTGCAAAATAATTTCGGGCACGCCTGAGGTTTCATTTATTATTGTTCTCCTGGTTTGCCCACTCAACCGAAAATGCGATTATTCCTGTGGCTTTGTCGGGCGCAGTTTCGGGATGCGGGTGGGAGGGAGCAGCATCGCTCAGGAGAGCTGCGCTTGAGCCTGCCGGGGTGGGAGCCTGGTGGAGTTAAAAAAACCCCCAATGCTGCTGGATGGGGGAGGAAATCCATCCAGCTCTCTGGGCCAGCAAATCCCACGCGCCTCGGCCGGGGTCTCTGGTGGGTCCCTTACCCCTCTTGGCCTTGTCCGTTCCTCCCCTCGGCTAGCGGCGATGCTCTGGCGCTACGTCGAAATCATCATTAGGAGCTGGAGTGGCTCCGCAGCCGGCTCCTTCCACACCGCCGCTCCCCAGTTAGCCTACTGGTTGTGCAACGCTGCGTTGGAGCAGCCCCCGCTCAGCGCCCCGGCCTGGGATGGAAAGCCTTCCATCGCCATCCCCTGCCCTGACCGTGTTTTCTGGCCATTGCCAGAAGGCAAAAGGAAACGTCTCTTCTCGCTCTCCCCCGGTTCTACATTATTATTGACAATTTTCAACTGAACGGAACAGCCCAATTAATGGATTTAGATTCGTTCCCCACCTACTTAAAAAAAAATGCCTTTTTAATGGCCGTAGCCCCACTGGACAGGGAATTTTCCTTGAGTCCTGCTTTTCAGGTTGGTTTTGTGCAGTCCTGAGAGTGCTGATGTACCTCGCTTGCATGCATTGCTTCTCCCTTTTTCTTTTGCGGTAGCTAAAATCAGAACGTAACGAGGGGCGGCAAGAAGCCACGCGGTGCGCCGAGCTGTGTTTGACTTCCATCAAATACGTGACCCCCGTGTGGGTTATACGGAAAATACGGTATCAGGTCCATAACACCAGCAAGTGTTATTCGGCTGATAAATCTGGAGCTATCTGAACCTCGCCAGAGGTGTTCACCTAACGGGGCCGCGCCAGCGTAAGCCGCGTGGTGCCTCTCGGAGCAGCCCGCGGTCGGGGCAGGAGCAGGTTGCGGTGACACCTCCCGCCCTCCCTTCACAGCAGGGTGTCCCCAGACCTCTTGAAATCCTCTGGGCTCCATAAAACAAGAGCTAAACCAGGCTGTTTGGAGCCTCTCTTTACTCGAAAGGAAGCAAAAGTTAGCAGGAATAATGAAAATCTTAAAATAATTGGGTAAAAACACCAGCTGAGGTCCAGACCCCCTCTTTGGTGCAAATTCTGACCATTTCGGGAACCCATATTTCCCTCTTTAAACGTCGCTATTCCAACAACTAAACAACCCTTGCACTCAACAGAGGCATTTTACTGCCAGAAATATTGGGTAAAAAATTCTGACTTTCCATTCACGAGAGCATTTAAACAACACTTTACATCAAAGCCCTTTCATTCCCCGGCCGGAGGAGTTATAAATGGGGCTCGGAGCAATCGGTGCGGCTCCTGCCGCGGGACAGAGCGCTTCAAGCGCCTCGTGCTTTCAAATGCCACAACATTAATATCCACCATCCTGGAAGTTAAAAGAATATTTATACACGTACACATCACATTAATAATGCATCGATTGACTGCTCTTATATTTAGAAACTAATATATTAAAACAAATTACCAAGTGACAAAACTTTCTTGACAGGGGATGAAATATGTTGGTCTGCTTTATTGTACATTATATATATTATTTGAAATCAAGTAAATTCTTCCCATACTGGGACTTTTTAAAATAAAGCCTTCGTGTCTGATTCTCATTTATGCCCTGAGCTCTGTATACTCCCCTGTTCGTGTGAAGTGGCAACAGGGCAGATAAGAGCGATGTCTTTCAAAACTGAAGACTTTAAATCTCCTTATTTAGGATGTACTTGATGGGAGAAAATAACCTTCCGCCCTGCGTGTAGCCATGGCGAGGGCTGGATAGAAACGCTAAGATTTCAGGACCCCAATACTAAAATTTTGAAAGGTCTTTAGCGTAATCCTTTAATCTGTTTACTGTTAGATACAAGAGAAAATGCTTATTTACAAGAGTAAACATCTACTTCCATTTCAAATAGGAGTTTAATCTGTTTAGAGAAAGGCTTGGGAGGAAATAATTCAAAGTGCTTTAAAGATTAAGGTTATAATCTTTTTTTTTTTTTTTCCCTTCAAAGGAGATCACAGGCAACCTTCAGAGGAACCTGTATTCATTGAAATTAGCCTGAAAGTGTTTAAAATGCTCAATTATTTAACCTCGTCGCAGTAAACCTAAATGCGAGGTGGGCCAGTTTCTGCCTATTTCAGAGGGCCCGTAAGGGAGGCTGTGAAGCGTGTGGCCCCGCGGCGGGGGCGGTTTCCAGCCTGCAAACGTGTGCACGGTTCCAGCTGGTCACTTAAGCTTTATGGGCGGCTCTAACAGCCTAATTTTCAGAAGACTGCATGATTATGATATTATATTCCATTTTCAGTCCTGTATTTCAGTCATTAATATGTTCTGCAGCAAACATTAGTGATACTTTTGAAAGGGCTTAGTGCTTAAATGCTTGGTTTTCTTTTGAGTCTTTATTTAAATATACTTTTGATTAAAACCACCTGTCCTACCTGACAGCCCTTCCTCGCACCGCACATCGATTTCCGTGCAACACCTTCACCTGAGGACAGAATAAATCGACTCCCATTTACTGTAAATCTGCTTACCCTGGTGAAAACTGGGATAAAACCTGTTTTTAGAAGCAAAGGTGGGTGCGGAGCTCCCAGTGGCTCGGCGGGGGACCGGGACGGTGCGAAGCGGAGCTGCAGCGCCGGCCGGGTGGGAAGGATTTGGGCTTAACGTAGCCGCTTTCCTGCCCAGCCTCCTTCAAGGAGGCAGAGGGAGTAAGTGGCCAGCTCCAGAAATTTCTTGCCAGATGTGCCGGCACCTCCTGCCCTTGAGCTGCTGGAGCACTTGAGCACAGGCTTAACGTTTGGCTTCGGTGGTCCCGCTCACGCGCCCGCGGCCAAGCGCGTGCTTTCGCCACCTCCGCCAGGCTGAATCCTCCCAGAGCTAAACTCAAGCTCTCAAAGTCCGGGTTGGTGCTTCCTCCTTTCCATCCCCACCTAAGGGAATTTTACCTTCTCCTGAAAGGTCCTCCAGAAATGATCCTTTCAGGCTTAAGGGGTGTTCTCCCTCAGGCCCCAGGGCTCGGGCTGGGTGGTGAAGGCTGCCCGCTGCCTGTGAAGGGGCTTTTCACTACCCGGGAAGGTCTCTGAAGTTTTGGAGTGAGAAGGCTTGGTAACTCTGCGGGACTGAAACACAAACCTTGCTCCTCTTCTCCAAAACACCACGTCGGCAACGTGAAACATCAGCAGTGGGAACGTCACCATCTCCCACAGGAAAGCGGTATCGCATCAAGTGGCAAGGCTCAGAATTAAACCACCCATGAGAAAGGGTTCAGAGGCTGCGATAACGTGACTTGTCTCCCGTATTGACCAGCATCACATACCTTTTGCGTGCATGTTCTAAGCGATTCCCTTTAACCCTACTCACCGTGGGAGATACAGCAGCGTGGACAAGCGCCTGCCCACGGAGGTTCCGCAACCTTTTGTTACGACCCTTCTCTCATGCAGTCCAGATATTGTCCTCAGGCTTCTTAACCCTGTTGAAGCCGACAGCAAAACTGTCAGGAGTCTTAGTAGAACCAAGCGTTTATCAGGATCTCGGCAGCAGCGGCCACGTTATGATCTCATGGACCTACATTCAGCAGAAGCAGTCGCGTCCCTTTGCATTACGTCTGAATTTATCCCTGAATTTGCAGTCCTCGAGGTGCAAGTCGAGCGCTCCTGCCTCTTGGGTAGCTCCCTGCTCTCTGTGCTCCACGGAAGCGCCTCATCCCACAGCAAAGCTCAGGGAGCTTTAAAGAAAAAAATCAGGTTTTCCCCACACACACACTTCCTTTAGGTCAAAAAATTGGTGGTTATAAAAATAAACAGGGAGCACTGATGCCGAAGCGTCCCAGATATCTCAGTTATCTCCCAGCTTGCTCCTCTTGGCAAACCCAAAGATCAGGGCAGTCTTCCTCCAAGAGCCTTTGGGAGGAGGACACGGGCGGTTACGCGGATGTGGTGTTCACTGCTGATGCAGAGACACCCGCTGTGTCAGGTTTCGGGCTTTTGTGATGGACGAACACCTGTGTTCTTCTGGGGCAGTTGTAAAGCAGAAAGAATGAAACCCGGTCTGATCTCCATCCTTAAAAAAGTGATTTCCTTTCCTTTTTTCTTCAGGGGAGGTAAGATTGGAATAGGGGGGGACACCAGAAAACATACTCAATAAAACGTTCAATAAAGAATGTTTTGATTTGTTTGATTGAATTTTTATAGGCATGGGAGGTAGCAGCTTTGTTTTATTCGGTGTATGAAATGCCTTTTGATTTCTGCTCTGAATGGAGTGTTGTTCCTCCCCCTGCAGAGAGAGGCCATTGAGCACCACCAAGGGAAAACCACGGCCGAGGATGGGACCGTCAGGTGGACTTCCCTCCCCTCAGGTAAGCGTGGCTTTCTCCTCAATGCCGGCATTGCTCGATGTATGTGTTGCACCCAAGGATGGCTCACGGTGTTTACCTTCCCACGAGCCTTGGATGCGGTAATCCTGCGGCTTTCATTATTTTACTCCCATTGTAGTTACCCTGCGCTTGTAACGGGAGTCAGCACCGCGCAGAGATGGGAAACCCTGAGGAACGGCGGTGAATTCTTGGTAGAATCAGATAGTTTTATCTATTCCCACCCTGAACATGGACAACAAAAATAACCAGTGGAAGCAATGTCAAAAGCAAAATGAAACTCAGACAAAGTTTGAAATTAGTTTGACAAGAATGAAATTCAACATATTGCTACCAACGCCGCTGGAATTACAGAAGCATTTTGAACCGCTTCCCTGCCAGTCTGGGCTGAGGAGGGAATCTGGGCTGGGCAGGTAGAGCAGAGGTGCGCCAGGTCTGGCACCCCTGCGGATGCTTCACCCGCGCCCCTCGCCCGGCTTCCCTGCGCGCCCCGCAACTCACCCTCAGCTTTCACAGACACGGCAAGGAAGCACAGCGTTTTTAAGCAAGAAATTTTGGCGAACAGAGTTAGGTGAACAATCGAGAAACATCTGAAAATTCCGGCTGGGTATAACCACGGAGAGTTTTCACCGTACGAACCTGGGAAATGCAGTACGTGGAACAAACGTGTGAGGTTTGGTGGTACCGTTTTTGCAAAAAGCCCCCAATTTCAGCTTTCCTTTTTGATGGAAATTTCAATAATTCATGCCCATGTCAAAGGAGTGCAGTCCTCACTTTCCAACTGTGAAGAATTCCCCCGCTGAAGTGTGATCTAGCTCTTCCAGACTAAGTGATGGAGTCAGCAAGGTGAAAGTTAATTTCTTTGTAGTGAGGGTATAATTTAGAATCATTCTGGCTATGCTGAAGAAGCGGTGCCCTCCATTATTTACTTACAACATGCACATTAACATGCTTAACTAGAGCTCAACTTTATTAAACCAAGCTGCAGCACCAGCATATTCTTTAGTAAGTTTTGCAGCCTCCTCAGAGAGAATGATCCCACTTTATATTTTTTTTAACGCAGACCCAAAGTCACACTGATGTCAGTGAGGGATTTCTTACAAGGCAGTGAGTGAAGCTGTTATTCGCGCTCTTATCTGGGCCTAAAATCAGAGCAGAGCAGCAACGCACTTTTAAAATGTGCGAATATGGAATATTCACATGTAAGAAAGCATGGCCGGGAGCATGTGCCAGGTTTCATTTTGGTTTTGGAGTCAAATAGGAGCGATTACAGGGTGTGTGGTATTGTGGAACACGTCCAGATTTTTTTTAAGAGGGGCTGCTGATGCTTTTTTAAGACACAATCCCGCCCTGCGAAACGAGCGCCTTTCTTCACCACCTCTCCTGTAAAGCGAAGGGCTTCATCTCTGGACAGTGCCAGCAACAGGGCAGCGGGGTCTGGCCTCAGCTCCCTTTACCAGAAGAAATGAAACACGAGCCTGCATAAGACTTTAACATTTGGGGACAGGCTGAAGGAATGTTAACCATTTTAGATAAGTTTGTGTTGAAGAGCATCCTCAGTTTTATCAAGGAAAGTAAAGTGCCCTGGAACAGCCTAACAGTCCCAAAACACAGGACCCTGGAAGAGCGTTCGGCATGCTATTTTTGGCTGATTTTTCCTTTCTCCCCATTACAAACCACGGTCCTGAGCATTCACCCTTCCAGCCTCACGGCAAGCAATGGTGAGATCATGAAACTCACCCTGTGCCCCCCCCCATAGCGAGTACAGGAGGCTCAGGACAGGGCAAGGTCCCCTCCGTGGGAATCACTGCAGAAAGCGGGCCAGGTTTTCTCTTGGAGTTTGGCTTTAATCTCGTCGCTCCAAACACTGAGGTTATTTCCAACATCGCAATGAGCACTACAGGCAAAGCACGCAGGCTTACCTCTTATCTACCTGGGGAATGGATATGCGGGTTTCTATCGCACTCACCCTCCTTTTGTGGTAGCTTAATTAACATGCAAGGCAAAAGCCTGCACCTCTGCTCTGCAGAAATGATTTTTCAGTGAGCATAAATCGGTGGCTTGTGACAACCACGAGGGACAGGTGGCATTGCAGGCACCGAGAAGGGGCGCAGGCGGGTTTGCGTGTGGCGGGGTATGGGGTCAACGGTACCCTCAACATATGGAAAAGCCCATGTGGCGCGAAGTCCAGCGTTCCTTACTGCAGCTTCCAGATGAAGTGGGGCCGGGGCTGCAGCTTGTCCGGCGGCTGGGCAGCAGCATGCAGGAGGTGCTGATGCACAGCTGAGAAGCCCAAGGCACCCATCCTGCCCACGGGGACGGGGCTGCCTGGCAGGTACGGGAACAGGTTTTCCACCGTGGATGGGAAGAGGAGAAACCAATTACAGCAAGAACAGTTCCTACTGGAAACGGGTAGCAGCTTGCCAACAGCAGTGGAGAGGGGCACGTACGGAAGCTGTGACATTTCCAGCTAACCATTCAGTTAGTCCTTGAGGGTTGTTAAGCCCTATCGGGAATGACAAAGGGTATAGCTGGTCCTGGTTTGCAGCTGAGGGATAAACCCCCTGGTTTCTGGATGCCTTCTGGCATCCCGCCGCCGCAGGGAATGCGGAGCCACCGCCACCCCCCTGGTCAACACCAGCACATAGGGGGAGTTCAAGTGGTGCCTCTTGGCTTCTCCAGCGCCGCCTTGGCATGCTTAGGACACTTGGTGATTCTGCGTGATATAAAGACCCTGTAAAACGTCAGATTCTGCAGGGAGTCCACCTGTCCTAACGGGAGCAAAGCATACTGTAAAATAGCAAGATTCCCATGAGCCTCCGGCTCTCACCCCAGCCAGGGAGTTAATTCTCTGCGTCCTTCGGACCTATGCTCCTTCTACCCAGGCTCACTGCCTGCTTACTGAGGGCTAACTCAGAATCTCAGACCTCAGTATCTCAAGAGCGTTTCTTCAGCAGTGGCTGGAGCACAGGAAACCCGTGCTTGGTCCGCCTGGGTTTTTCCCCAACGTTTGACAAAGTGCATTTGTGGCCTTGCATTAGTCGCAGAATTAATCACGCCTGACAGGCCAAGTGCAGCCCCGTGCAAAAGGGCAGAGCTCCAGCGAGGCCAGCGGCTCCTGCCAGCTCTGCCCCGGCCTCGTCCATCTGAAGCCATTCTTTGCAAACTCTAATTTATTTTCTAGGCAGAGCGGGGGGGACTCATTTTTGGTGTGTCCCCTGGGCAGGTTTTTCATTTTTTAATCTGACTGGCAGGGTCAAGTGACAGAAATGCTTTTCTTTGGTGATGGACAGCAGAGAAAGGAAGCCTTTGTCAGCATGGAGCTGCCACTCTGTTTTGGTGACACCTTTCTTCCAGGCCTGCCAGCGAGGGTGAAAATGGCAGTGATTTGTTTGGTAACTCCTTATGGACATGCCTGTATTTCCACCGGGCAGGCCTATTTATAACCTGAGTTTATAACCCTCAGTTAGCCCCCAGCTGTACATAGCCTACCTATGCCATTAGGCTTGGAAAGGGTTGCAGCAATAGTTGTTGGATTTATTTTTTTTTTTTTAATTTGGCTGAAATTTTAACAGTGCCAGTGCAGTGTTGTTATTCTTTCCCTCCTTATTTGAATTGCATAACTCCCATTCCCTGTGTGCGTGTATCTGGTTTCTCTTGCCTGCCCAGAAGCCCGCAAGGTGGACAGGCTTTGCCACAACAACGTCCTGCAGCAAGAGCAACTTGGACCACGCTCTTCTTTCTTCCCTGCTCCCTGAAACGGGACGCGTGCAGTCCTGGAGCCTGCGTCCTGCAGCGGCTGCCACAAGCCCCAGCATCCGCCGGCTCTGACGCCCTGCGTGCCCCCAGGCCTGCCCTCCTGGCTTCCCTCTCCAGGGAATGCCTGCATCAAATCCGGGGTTTCCAAACGTCTAAAAACCCAGCGATAAGAATTACTTTTCCATGATCATGGGCTTTGATCAGAGTTGGGATGGTGGGTCCGGTGGGTTGGGTTTGCTGAGCAGATGTGGAGGACTTCTGCAAGAGCTGGCTCTGGAGTGGTCACCAAACTGGCCCTCCTGGCCACCAGGAATGGCCAGAGGTGTCACGCTCCTCGCACGCAAAGGCTCAGTGCGTGGTTCTTGTGTTTAACTTGAAATTACAGGGCTTTAAGTGCACACCCCCGGCAAAGCGTGTGTTAAAGCTGAGAAAGGATCATGACAGAAGCAATGCCTCAAGTGCATAATCCATTACTTCAGCTCAATTTTCCCTGAAATAAAACTTTCTTCAAGAAAAAATGGAACCTCTCTCACCTTCTGTGCAACAGGGAGCGTGATTTTTCTCACATGCCAAACATCAATAAAACCGAGAAGTCTTAGGAAAAACACCCTCTGAGTTCTCTGTAAATGTCCTCCCTTCAAGTGTGCCTGCCTTTTTTAAATGCCTGCTAAACCCACCTCCCTGCTTTTCTTCATCACGCTCCCAGTCCCTTTCCTTCTCCAGAAATAAATCTGAATGTCTCTTGAACTCATTTATACTGCTCGGTTGCCTTCCCCAGCCTAACTCGTTCCATATGGCTATTGCTCTTTGCGCGGAGCAGTTCTGCCTGGGTTCCCTCGTTTACTTCCAAGATTCTTAATTTTATGAACAATTTCCTAACAATCAGATCAATTAGAATGTGGAAAAGTCCTCCAAGGGAAGCGGTAGGATCCCTGTCACTGGTATAATGCAAATTTGGGCCAGACAAAGCAATTCCGCCCATCCTCTGCGGAACAATCCCTTGGATGGGCTGATCTAATAAAGCAGATATTTTCCATCTTTGCATTCCTGGGGCCTGATCCTCCTCCCAGTGACACCAGTGGCCACGCTTTCCCGGCTCTCCGGGGGAGAGGCTGGGTTCCCTCTGCCCATCACGCCAGGGCTTTGCCTTCTGCGCGCAGCTCTGCCTTTTTCCAGAGCGAGGGCCACGTGACGTGAAATCACTTTGGGTTATTTAGGCTTGCTTTCACAATTATAGCTGCTGCTGCTTTGCCATTCCTGGGGTTTTTTTTTTTCCTTATTTATTCTGAGTAATGCCTGACACATGCTTATTTCATGCTTCGTACCGATATATTTCAACGAAAGGCAAACATAAAGAATGAAACCAATACAGTTTTAATGGATCAAATACCATCTTACTAAAAACCACAATTTTCGAATCAACGTTTTTATTGAAACAGACTTTCATTTAGAGCAAAGCATCCTACTGAAACCCAACATTTTTTCAAACTCGTGTCCAACAGTCTCTTTTATTTTCCCATCTCAAACAGGTAATTTTCGAATCAGACCTATTATACCAAATCAATTTACATTTACCAAAAATATATAATTACAAGAATTAGCCCAAACCAACGTATTTTTTTAATCCTTCGCCTGTTAACGCAAACCACATATATCTGCAAGTAGGCATTCTTTCAGAGACCAGTGGAAATGTATTCCAAACAATGCATTCTTATTCAAATTCTTATACATTTTAATCAAAAAAATCTTGTATTATCTGCAACCAATATCTTCGAAGTCAGCCCATTTTATTTTGTTTAAGTCAGACCACTTTTACTAACCCCCTCGTTTATATGGAATTAATATAGTATGCGTATTGAATGTGATGCCTAATGACTTTGATATAATAACACAAGCAAGTTATTTTCAGTATATACATAACGAATGGCTCTATTGATGATATTTACCAAACCAAAACACATTTTTATTGAAGCCAGGAGGGATACCCAGCTTTTTTCCTGGCCTTGCATGGCCGAAGGGGATCGGGGTGGAAGACCAAAGGGCAGTGCTCGGGAAAGCCTATTCCCACCCTCCAAACGCCTGCTGTCTCAAGTAGCGCACAGGAGCACAGGGCGGTGATAGCGTATTTGCGCTGGAGACTCCCACGCGGTGTTACACCTTCCATAACCTCCAAAAAACCCACAAATGTGGGAGTTTCTGTGGCCACAGCTTGTACAGGAAAATTCTTATAGGACCACCTCCGTGGATGGTTGGGAGTTGTCTTCCAGCTGTGGGCCAGCAGAGATCGAGGCACTGGCCTCGCTGGACCTTCTCCATCCCTGAGATGTGGTGGTTGACAGGAGTTATATCTGCTCTCACCTTTCACTTCTTCTGGCTAAGAGGCAGCCTCTCCTTTCTCCGGGGTATCTTGGAGCTCTTCTCTGTCCCGGCTCTAGCCCCAGCTGAGCTTCCTTGCACGTGGATGACCAAATGCCTAAATTCTCTATTAAAGAAGGTCTCAACAGAGTCTTATAAAGCGCAATAAAATCTTCCTGTCCCGGGTAGGTTTGCGCCACATGATCTGTCCCCTCAGCTGTCTGCCTTTTGCTGCCTACGGCTGAAATTCAAGCCGTCACTTCCCATGACCAGGCTGATCTCGCCTAGCCTTGGCAGCCGTCTCAGAGTGAAATATTGGGTCTCACCTAGCACAGGAAGGACAGGCGCCTCCACAGGACGGGTCTTCTGGTCTTACCGTGCCTTGGGTCACCCTCGGGAGATGCTGGTCCTCCTCTAGGATGGCGAGAGGGAGCGGGCAGCAAGAGGTGCCTGCAGCTGGGTGGGCGGCCGCGCACCGCGGCACCCGGGGGTGAGCCGGCCCCTGGCTAGCTGGCACACGGGTGGTCCCAGCCACGCGGTACCCGGGGAGGGGGCGAGGGGCAGGCGGCTTCACGGCACCGGCAAGGCCCGGTCTCCATCCCTGCCGTGGCTTTTCCCGGTGGCTGATGAGGGTCTTGGCCTGGGGCTGGCGTTTCGGCCCCGGCCAGGCAGCGGGGAGGCTGGGAAGCTGGCCTGGCTAAATTCATTTACTCCTCTGCTTACTCCTTTATTATTTGAGGGGCTGAGCAGGCTTGGCAGTATTCTGGTATTTCAGCAAAATTAGATATTAATTTTCTCCTAAATGCTCTATAATTTTATTTTATTAAAACTTTTACAAGGAGAGAGAGAGAGTTTTCTTGCGCCATCCCAAATGGGTGCCAATAAAATCTTTATACCCTACCGCAGTCTCAGGTACTCCACGTTTGCAAAGGAAAATACGCTATGCAGAGAAATTGTGTTTTTTTAAATATATATTAGAGAAAGGATATAAAACTTTATTGGTGCTATATTTCCTATCCCTCTACTTCAGAAAGCCAACCTTCTCAAGTATTACACACCAAGTGCACAGTCCTGAAAGGGAGGAAAAGGGAAATAAACCTTTAGGTGAATGTGGGGATCTCTGAGAGCACTTCCAATAATTTTTACTGTGAAAATAATACCCTGATTTTAAGGTCTGGTGCCTTAGGAACCGAGACGGGTTTAAAGGAGAGCAGCCCAGGCATCTGCCCCTGCTTTGAGGGCTGGGAAGACCGTGCTGGGAAGGCAGCGCCACTTGGAAGGTGATGGGACTTTCCAAAGTACCTGCGCAAGCAGCGGGATTTTCCTCCTGCTTTTTAATCCCAGAGCTTTTGACACTGCTTAGGACAAACCGTCCCTTTCCCGTCGCCTCTTTCAGGCTGCGGGGGGGTTTTGCACAAAAAGGCTAATTCCCAGCTTGGATAGAGCTGGATGGTGGCGCTTGACTGAAACTAGCCAAGAATCTGGTCCTGCTTTCTAGTCTTTATTGGGAAAATTTGTTTACAGCTATATACAGGGTAAAGGAAGCTTGTGCAGCTCTTCTACAGCAGTTATTCACACAAAGCTTTAATATTTGATAATGTTATTTAATAAAATCTGTTACAAGGTTCTTAAATAACTCTTTATGACCCTTTTATGATTTATGTCATGACACATAACCTCGGGTGTATATATTTTATGTTATTACAGATGTGTAAACCGATATTAATTGTAGACATTTTCCCCTGAAGTATAAGAACTTTTTTTTTTCCCTCTTTTTCCCTTGGCCATATAACTAGACATATAATAATTTCTACAGAAGGTAAAACCAGCACATATAGTAAAAAATGGATGAAAAATGTTTGTGCAGCTCTGCCTTTCATTTTAAATGAATATAAATGTTCGTATATGTCATAAATTTAAGCTGCAAGTAAATTACTGCCAAGTTCTGAGCCCATCTCATGTTTGAATCCTGGAGTAAAATAGAAAACATTTGTTGAATCAGTCTGCTGAAAGCAGCAAGGAAATGATGTAATGTTTATGAAATATGCAGTTTTGATACAATCCAATTAGCACTCCTGGTTGCTCTCTAGCAGGCTTGCGGCAGGTTTGCTGGGGGGGCTGACCCCGCAGTCCCGTGCGACAGGGACGGCGCAGCATCCCCTCTCTCCAGGGGCTTTTACGGAGCGAACCCAGGAAGCTCACCTGGCGTGGCCGTGCCCGGCAAAACAGGGTCGGGACACGCCATAACGCCCCAGAGTAGAACTGCAGCATCAGGAGCTGCACCCCGGCTTTCTGAACCTACAGGATTTCCCATCCCGAAGTCCTCTCTGCAAATGATAACCCCAGCTGAGGAAGCCACAGCATCAAAAAGAAGGAGAATAAAGCCAAGATACCTTTCTCTTCAAATGCGATTTACAAAACATTTCAGCATCTGGAACAAGGGACATTAGTTTTGATTATTTCCTTATGATATTTATTCAATTTGTTATACTTAAAACTATTATTGTTTTCTATTCTATCTCTCCCTCACTCTGTTCTTCTCTTTCATCCCCATATTTCTGTTCATTTGTCAAGCATAGCTAAAGGGAAAAAAAAATCAGCGGCAGGGAAAAACAAAAATCAAAATATGTCATCATTGTGGCCTTTTTCGGTTTATGGCATTAAATGAACTGCCTGTCCAGGCATAAAAAATAAAGCAAGTATTTGAAGTTTGACATTATAACGACCAAAGGCAAAGCATGAAAGTGAGCCAGTAATCAAATAGTCGGGTAGAGCATTTACCCAAACCTCTGCTAATGACGGTGTAATACCGCTGACGGATGCGCTCGCGTGGCTGCCGTGCCATGGGCTGCACGCTGATGTGACGATAACCTGAACTCACGCTAAATATTGAATAAAAAGCAGCCATGCTCGGATGGCACCGGGAGACGAGCCTCACTGGGAGCTTCATAAACCAAAGCTGCTGAAATCAGCCTGATGCTGGCAGATGTGCTCAGCAGCTGGGTCCGGTGGCCGCCAGCCGCCTTGCTCGCCGCCCTGCACGGGTTCTACTGCATTGTCCCATCGGCCAAGAGGGCTCCTCTTGCCCTTCAGCGTGCCCGTCCTGAGGAAGGAGTGTCGGGGTCCTTCCCCACCAGGGAGTCTGCGGAAAAGCTCCTCAACAACCTGGGCCCATAATGGATTTTTCTGGCTCCCTGGCCAAACCAGACCAAAACCAAAACAAAACAAAAATTTAAAAAGCACATGTTGAATATCAGCTTTTGGGGCAAAAATATAAAACCCAAAACATGTCATGTTGGGTCAACCTGAATCATCATCTTTGATTCAAATCCGAAGCACTTTGTTTTGCTTTGCTGAGTTATTTAACTCTTTTGTTCTAACTTTTGTCTCTTAATTTGGGTCAGTTCAGAAATAAACAAATGCTGTTTGGAAACAAAAGGCCTAAAGGTTTTGCTTGGGAAATGTCAAATGTTTTAGCAAGTCTAAAGTGAAATGTTTTGACATTTTACAAAAGAAGAAGAAAGATACGTGCTCTTTTTTCAAGCTGAAATCAATAGTTGAATTTGACTTGAAAGTGCGACTAGTTTCTCTTTTCTTCTAAAACTCCATTTTTAAATTAAATTACTTTCAGTGGCAAAAAAAAAAAAAAAAAAAAAACCCACCCAAAAACCTCTGCTCAAGCGTAGGTCTTTTCTCCTGTTGCAAGGGAAGCCTCCAGAAAGCCCGTGCTCTCCTGCTCAGGTGCCCGAGCTGGACGCATGCTTCCTGCAGGACCAGGGCACTTACGGATCTTCCTTGTCCATCCAACAGCATTTCAGACCTAACAAAAAAACCCATCTCTCAATAACCACACGGGAGATGGCTCGTCTTTTTGGAGTGCGGACCTTGGCCGACACATCACCTGCAAATCACTGCAAATCCCTTCTTTCTCCTCCCGCGTGCCCTTGTTAACCCCTGCTCTCGTGAGACGGCCAGCTGTTTTGCCCAGGGAATAGCCAAGGTCTGCTAAGGTCGGTGCTGACTCTGGTGGCGTTTGCTACTTAAATGCATCTCGAATGTGCTCCTCTCTTTGCTGTTTTCTCCTCTTCACCGCCTGCACTTAGTGCAAGTTGGCCGGCTGCTCCATCCTGAGCGAGCAGTGTTTATTCAAGTCGGTTTACAGTGGCATGGGATAGAGCTGGGTGTTACAGCACACACTTAATAAATTACCAGCTGGTAAGAAATGTGTTTGGACAATGGGGAGAGACAAAAGCTGAGATAAAAAAGAGAAAAGTCATGCACGCTTTGGGGAAAGCAAACACAGTGCTGCCAGCATCCATCCCACGCGGGTCTAGGCTTGTGTTTTCTGCATCTCCCGCTCCTGGTCCAGCTAACCCTTTCTCTGGGCATTACCGTGGCAGAACAGGCCGAGAACATGTGAGAAACCCCTCTCAGGGTCAGGCCAGTCCCTGTTGCTATACAAATGCAGAAGAAAAGTCCAGCCGGGCTGGCACGGGTGGCCATCAGCCTACCTAGTCCCATGGGACCACACATCTCTCCAACCTCACCTGGTGCAACGCAGCGAGATTTGGTTTTTACAGCCCCAGGTGGGATTTGTAGTGAAAGAGCAGCAAAACTGTTGCAAACTAGTTAAGTCTGGCACCATGAAACACCGGTGCTGGTGCTCCGTCTCACCCTCCGGGTTAGCCCAGGTGCTGCAACGGGCTCTGGAGCTCTTTCATGCCTGCTGAAGCCATGCGTGAGGCTTCTTTGCTCCCCACCCAGGCAGAAGTGCAATTCCTCAGCTCCCGGCCGCTGGGAAAGTTTACTGTGGAACCTGATACCCTCCTAAAAGTCCTCCTTCGCCCCGGTGTCACTGCAGGTAGGGCTGGGTCAGAGGATTACTCTGGGGCTGGCCGCCACGCTCATTGTCCTCCGAAACATGATTGAATGGGGTAATTTAACCCTGAGGAGATAACAAACCATTGCGTCTGTACCAACAGCCATTATTAGCATTTCCCATGAAGCTGCCGGGTGTTGGTTTAAAGGGTCTTTTAACAAATTATCAGGATATCTGGCTCCTTCCAGGTGCTGAGTGTCCCTGTGACTCGGCTTCTCTCTGGTCATCGACTAAGAACAGGCAGGAAAGCGTTCATTGACACACCTGTCGGGCATTTGGAGGAGGGCTGGCGGGTGGTGGTACCACGTCTTGCACTCCAACGCACGTGGTCCATCCCGCTGGAGCAATTTTGCTCCTCAGATAATAGCTGCACTCAGGGAGCTTTATGAAGCATTTCTGCACCTTTCTGGGTACGTGCCAATGTTTTTCCTTCGAAGTGGGATTTAAATAGGTAGTAATTGCACCGGTTAAGGCTAATATTGATCATGCTGTACCAATCCATACCAAGAATTATGAAAAATACATCAGTCTAAGATTATACCTGTTAGCTCAGCTGGAAATCAGTCATCCCCTTTGCCAACTTTTATAGGTGGATGTCTTCCACAAGCAGCTGGGCATGTTAATCCGGGCTGCCTGATTATGATACGCCAGCAAATTTCCCAGCTGATGATAAGAAAGAGGCTAGCTGGAACTCCTTGACGGGTTAGCTGCAAAGTTATTTGCTCCTTATGCAAAACATGAGCATCGGCATCACACCCTCACTCTCTCTCATTTACTGCATCTGCCCAATCTTCCTTGACTGCCACCACTCCGGAGCGGAGAAGAACCAGCCGTGGCTAGACGGGATGGGGGCTCAGCCCCCCTGAGCTCACCAGCAGCAGCGGTGGGCTTTGGGTCTCACGCTGCAGTGGAATAACTGGGTTTGGTGGGCACCTTTTGGCCACCTGAAATAGCAGAGCTATTACAGCGGTCCCCACCTGTTCTCCCTCTCATTTCGGGAGGGCACCTACTCATGGCTCGAGCAGGCGCAGTGCAGCAGGTCTTTTTTGGGCTTTCATGAAGGCAGCTTTTTTCCCATGGATGGGTCTCCGTTGTGTAATTTCCCCAGGAATAACAGCCTCACCTTTTCTGCCTTCATAGCTGTGTCATTTTTGCGCATGTCCAGGAGAGGCTGGGTGCAACTGGTGGGGTGAAACGTGCAGGCTGTGACTGCCCTATACGGCCCCTTATCCTAAAGGGCAGCATCGCCTATGCCCTGGGGCTCCGAGCCCAGGCAAGACACCCGGCAGCAGGCACGGAGCGCTGGATACTTCGTTTCTCTGGAGGCAGAGGATTCACCAGCACCTATCTTCACAAAAGCCTGCAGACCTTAGATGAGAATTTTAATTTTGGCTCGCCTCAGATTCCCCAGCAGAAGAAATGCATTCTGCTCTGGGCAGCCATCGACCAGTGCAAATGTCCAGCATAAAACAGCATATCAGCATTATTAAGCAGGATGCTAGGCAACTTAATGGCCTGCTTTAATTAGGTAGAATTCGTCCAGCTTAAGTATTTTTCCATCTTCTGCTCAACCCATTTTATGATTTATCAATTACCTACTTCACGTATATCATGGGTTTCACTTTTTCACTCTGTAAATCATATTCCTGGCTGAAGAAATGGGTTGGGTTTTTTTTGCAATTGAAATTAAAAAAAAAAACCCAGCTCGTCTCTCTATATAAAAGGCAAAACACTGTCTGTGAAATATTAAAAACATTATTTACTATAGATGCAATTCAGCAATGAGTCAAGATCTGCAGGATGTCCGTGAGGTTATAGTGACCTTTCAAGGATAAACTGTATTAGGTATTAATCTTTCCTACAAATAGACCTGATTTCCATCAATAGGCAGTTCTTTTTCTTTTTCCCCTGCTAAGTATGCCACCCCTTTTGGAGAGAGCCTCTCCCCGTGGCACTGCTGGCATCTCATGGGTTGAGAGGAGCTGCCCTCCCATTCAAACACGGAGATGACTTTTCATTGACGATGGGAGGTTTCTGGGTGTCTCCCCCCGAGCCTTATTTTGTAAAGCACTTACTGAAACGCTGCCTGAAAAAACAAACACGGAGCTTAAATCCCTCGCCCGCATCCCGAGGGGACATCTCCATTCACTCCGGAGGGCACCGGCCCAGACTCCTGCTGTGCAAAGGCACGGCAACATAATTGCAATAGGCCCTGCAACAGCACTGCCAAATTAAAATTAAAATTTTGTAATTCTTTTCTTCTAATCGTCCATTGTATCCGATCCTGACCGAAGGCTTTAAAAAAAACCAGACCGCTGGGTAAAATCCTGGCTTCACGGAGGTCAACGGCAGAAAACGGAAGAAGCGGCTTAATGAGGTCACGGGCTCTCCCCATGTCTGTCACGGCATTATTTATGTTGTGGTTTAATGAGTGATTGTCTAATGCAGATGTGTAAATGACTCCAAATGAGACCGAGATCCCTGCGGTGGTTGGTGCTGTATGGAAATGTGGTATTCGGCTGCCTCTGTCCCAAAGACCTGGGCTTTAAGAGAAAAGACAGGGAGAAAATGCAATGACTCACGCATGAATTTTGAGCCAGGTGGTAAATTTTGCCAGTTTTCTGGTGCCACTCCTCTGGCTCGAACCCACCGCATCGGCGGGCAAAAGGGAATTATTACTTTGCAGAAATACCCCAAAACCAACAACGTCGCACAAGAACCCTGCACCAGAAGGGGCTAAAGGCTGAAGCCCACCACAAAAGCCCTCTACGTGGTGATTACAGCTCCATTTTATGGTCAGCAGGGTTATTGATCCATCAGCGTCTAATCAATAGGGACCAATTTAATGAACTGATGTGATAATTAAGTGGGGCTTTATGGGTTCAGTCCGGAACGTGACCGCTGGCGAAAATGGTTTTGACTCGAGGTTTTAAGATGGAGAATAAACCTTTCGCAAGAACAGAATCGCCCATTAAAGTTGCTGATATTGTGAAAAATGTTCATCCCATCCTCAGAAACGTACGTCCTTTACGTTTTAAAGAAGAATAACAGAAAACATTATCAAGAGCATTAGGGGGGCGTTCTCTGCCAGGAACCAGCCGGTTGCAAACACTTTCAAATGGAAACAACTCAGAAATTTCAAAAATGTTTGCAAAAAAAGACATTTTCACTTTTCAACCAACTCTGTTATTGATTTTCCTGGCTGAATGAGGAATGCTTGTTGAATTTTATGGAAACTGATAGTGGGACTATATGAAACTGGCCATAAAAGATAACAGATTTTGTTTTAAAGTCAGATAAAAGTTATAGTCCCATGTTATTTGGCATATGAATTTCCTATGATACCAATAAAAATGTTAGTTATAAAGCATTTCCTGAGGAATGGTTGTAACCCCAAATGATCATGGTTATTTGCTGAGGAAAATAGGTTTTATTCCGAACAATAAACCTATGCAGATTTATTAACCTGGGAAACACACGGCCATTTCATGTACCAATCCGGTTCGAGCTGATGGAATTAATAACACTGATATAATGAAAAATATCTTTTACACTCCGAAACCATTGCCTGCATAATGTCACACATAAAAGAGTTTACTTAGCAGCCCTTTAGCTCTATTTTCCCATTCTTCGCAGAAGTCTTCATTCACAATGGATTGGTGATATTTGCTGTGTATCAGATTACTGCAGCGCTATTCCCTGCAGATGAATGAAAGCCGAGCATGCACTAACAAGAAAAATACTCAGAAGATGAAAATTCGAAACAACCAAAAATGCCTTTCATGCTTTCGAGGTGACGGCAAGCGAGCCCGATGGGTGCTCGTGGTACCGCCAAACCCTCCCCGGCGAGCGGGCGGCGAGTGCCTCAGCCCGGCCCTGCTGCAAGCGTAGGTAGCCTGAGCCCCCCTGCAGCCCAACTCAGAAAATAGCTGGGGAGGAGACTGCAAGAAGAGTTAAGCCGCGCTTGTGCTGCGGCTCTGCGCTCACCTGGGAACCCGCCCGCTGGCTCGGCAGAGGGCTGGAGCGGGGCTGCGATAAATCTGTGGAGGCCGAGCCCTGACGGTAGGCGTCAGGAGCAGCGCGGCGGGTCTCTCCTGCTAAGATCTGTATTTTCCCTCCCCTATGAGGCCGCAGCCCTGACTGCAAAGCATAACTCTATTAATAAAGCCGCGCCGGAGGACGCACAGCCATAAAAGCTTCAGCCATCAGCGTCATCTCTTCTGATCAGCGGGCGGCAGGACTAGCTCCTGTCCTCCCGCGGGTTGGGGCGGCTGTGCTGTAAAGGGCTCCCAAGGCGCCTACGAAGGCTCGCCGTCGCCTGCCACCGGCTGCCTCCTGCCAGGGTTGCTCAGCATCGCCCGCCCCAGCTCGGGCAGCTCCGTCCTCTACAGCGACGTGTGGGTCCCAGGCGGCCGCCGAGCAAACTTCCCGCCGTGTGGGGACAGAGCTCCCCGAGTTGTTCTCCTGAGCCAATGAAGTCCTGCACGTTATCATGCAATTTTATCTTTTTTTTTTAAAAATGTAGGAATAGCTGTCTTTAAGAGACGCTGCAAACAGGCTTGCCCACTCAGTGGCTATCAGCTGCTGGCAGGGGGATATTTTTGGAGGGCAAAACCTAAAGCTAGGATGAGGACCCCCCCTTCGGGAAAGGGGCGATGGGTAAATCCTGAAATGGCCAGCTGAACGTAAGGCTTGCTGTAATTGGGCATTAAAGCCAGTGCAAAGATAAGAGTCAATTGGAAGAATAAGGCATTTTTTTCCCCAACAGCGCTTCTTTTAATTTTCCTTTGTTTCACCCTGAAACCGGCTACCACTGTTTAATTCATTCCACATTTCCCAAGGTTGAAGGCTGCCATCCCGAGCAGCAGCGTGCTCCACAAATGTTATTTCTTTCAGAGCACAGAACAGTAAGTGTTTTATCCCATCCTCAGGATGGTTGGAAGCGGTGTCAGTGGGATGGCAGAGAGCAGTTTTTTCCCCTGGGTTATCTCTCTTTTCAGAATAATTCACCTTAAAAACACCTCTGAAGCCATCACTGGAAAATCAGGTGGGAAACTCTATTTTACCTGATTTTCATACCTCCTTTCAGAACCCATCAGCTCTACTGAAGGCTGTGTTTACAGCGACCGGCGTTTTCTCCACGCGATTAGCCGAGCAGCCTTTAAAGCAGGGCTGCCCCGCGTGCAGGCAGAGCACTGACGCTCTCATCCCATGGACCTGGGGCGGGTAGGAGGACGCGTGGGGCACAGCTCCCGCCTGGCCCCATGGCCCAGCCCAGCTGAGGTCCTCTGATGCAGCAGGCACCTCCGCAGCCGGAGCCAACACACAGCGTCACCGAACACCCCCCAAAAAATACTATAGTCTCACCTGCCACGTGATGCCGGCAAACGGGAGGGAGAGGGTTAACAGAGGAATTTGGGTTTTGTACAAATCAACACGTTCTGCTTTTAAAAATGTATCTATATATAAAGAAAGGGGTGATCATGCTGGCTAAATTTCGCCTTTTCATAAAGCAGAGCCTAAGTCTACAGGCCACGTATTAAGCCAAACAGCATGTTTTCAGGTAATTAGTGTTTATAATCAGTTTGTAAAGCTAAAGTGACTCCAGATCACAATGCACTCAAGAAAAAAACACGTAGAAGAGATTTTTTTCTTTGCACATGCATGCAAATGCCAAATTAACATCTGCATACAATATATGCTCTGGTCAGACCCAAAATATTGTTGTGGTTATGGCCAATTCACTTAAAAGCCTATATGTTTAAAACCTCACATTAGTATGGATGAAATGTTTTCTGTTCCTTTAACTTTTTTTAGGGTTGGGGTTTTTTTTAAGTTAAAGTTTCACATTAATGGTACTTATAAACCACAGCTGTTTCACTGTACTGTATAACAATAGTGTTTTGTATCTGAGCAAGTTTGGAAATCTTCATGCTTACTCAATTCTTCCAAAACCAAAAGCAACCCCACTTGTTCCTTGAAATGGAAGAGGTATCTGTAGTGTTTGCAAAACAATTAGATTCTTGACAAGTTTTCATAAAGGCGATGTTTTGTTATTGCTTTGGAGATGAGATGAAATTCAATCTCAGAGTCAGATGAAATTTGACAATTTTGGCTCTGGGACCTTTTTTTTATTTCTTGTTATTGCTGCGGAGGAGGGAAGGCTGCGAGGGCTACTTCACTTGCACTGGAGGGTCTCTCCAGGGACGGAGGCACACCTCAGGTGCTGCAGAAAGGTGAGCAGTGACCCTGTCCTCGCCGGGGAGTGCAGCCGAGCCGCAGCCCGTTGGCTCATCCTGTACTGATTATAGCACCTACGTGTATTTTCACAGCGAAAGCATGAATCCTAGGAGCTCAAGCCCTGGGTGAAGCCAGCAGGTGAACTGCCTGCAGGTCCCCTCTGAGGAGCTTTAGCAGCAGGGACGAAAGGTCTGCAAAGACCCAGTGACTAATGGGTTTGTAATGCAAGGGTTTTTCCTGCATGGTCATCCTCACGAATGTGGTTTTCGGATGAGGGCTTGGAAGAGCACTTTGCCCTCCCAGGCTGTTTCCATTACGCCGTGTTTACTTTTCCCTGTCCTCTCGTGCCCCTGGCCGGCCTGTTTGCAGTGCCCGAGCTAGCATAGCAGGGTCTGCAGGGAGTTACCCTGTGTCCTGCCAGGCCACTGCGCTGCTGCCCGTCTCCAGCAGCGGGAGGTGTGCGTGCACACCCGCGTGCGACCCTGACCCACCCGCCTACCCCATTTATCCTGCGGGTAACCTCCAGCTTGGCTACTGGCCGTGGGTAGCCCTCGGCAAGGTCCAGCTTTGGCCAGCAAAGGTGGCTCGTTTCTTCCTTGCGGTGAAACGTCCATGCTAGGAGCAGCGAAGGGGACTTTAATGAGGTGGGGAAGCCGCTGGTGGCGCAAAAACAAATGTCTGTGCCAAGCGCCGCAAAAGCATCTTGGGAACGACCCAGCAGTAAAATGGCAGATGAAATTCATCAAACCTCTGCTAAGACCATCCTTAGGCGGGCACACAGGCGGCTACGGTTAGCATAGCAGTTTCCTACCGTCATGCCCAGACTTGCTGGTGACCTCTAGGCCACCCTGTAAGACCCACCCAGGACCCAGGTTGGGAAGGCCTTGTGTACGTACTGCTAAACCCTGAGTGCCTTTGCAAGCCCATGCAGCTACGGGACTCTTTGCTGCAGATTCTGGGTGTAGAGCTTGGCTTTGAGAGGCGTTGCTTGTGCTCGGCGGCCTTGGAGGTCTCTGGTTGACTCCACTGGTGACCACGGAAAGCGACAGGCATGCGTGAGGATGCATGCAGACAGGACACGTGCCACTCTTCCGCCAAAAACAGAGAGCAGATGAAGATCCTGACAGAGGGTATTTTATTCTCACATTCAAGGAGATTATAAAGCAGTTTGTTGGGTGGTTGGTTTTGGTTTGTTTTTTTCCCCAGCACATTTCATCTCTTTCTTCAAACCTCCAGTTTTCTGGGAGAGGTTTTGAAGTGGCCTCATTTGTAATCTGACCTCGCTTCTTGTCATATTTGCGTCATCGGCTCTGGGGGCCGTGCTAGGATGCTGACAAGTATTTCTAACTTTAAAATATGACTCTTTGGCAACCCAAAGAAGAAAAAAAGAAAAATACCCCGCTGTCTGACGAGTGTTTGTGCAGAAAAGGGAAGGGGGTTCATGGCACAACACAACTGTGACCAAGATTGTCCAAAGTTGCCTGGATCTCACCCTGGTTTATTCTTATTGCAGGCCCAGTTATTTTCTCCCATGGGCGAGCCCCTAGGGGCCAGCAGAAACTGCATCCCAGGAAATGTGAGGAGCTGGTGTTGCCGCTTGCTGCACAGGGAGCCGTGGGTCTGAACCCTGCGCATCTCCACAAGCCTCCGGTCTTCTTCTGGGCGTCAAGTGGGACAAGAAAAAGGCTACAGTCCTCTCCCAGCAGGTACCACCCCGCAGGACACGGGTGCAATCGGACCCTGTGGATGGCCCCACAGTCCTGCTGGGTCATGGCTGGCCCTTGGGTGTTGCAAATCCCAGGAGCAGCCCTGGGGCTTTATGTAAATGCATGAGGTTTAGGCAGGTCCAGCCAAGGCCACCGCAGCTGGGATCTGCTGGCCAGACCTCCTTTTTGGCAAAGGGAGGTCTTCCCTGTGGGAAGGGGCACAGAAACAGCGCTGGGTCAGAGCGGAGGCAATTACAGCTCCTAAGAAATAAGCAGGGACTATTTTAAGGCCACTTCCCATGGCTTAAAAAACCAACCCTGCCCATCCATCCCTCCCACCTCCCCTTCCTCGTGCAAATACCTTCTGGCCATCACAGCCCATGTGCCTGAGCAAGTGGTCTCAGAGAGGTCTCCTTTTCCATCTCTCATGAAGACCAGCTGCCCGATGGCTGAGACTGACCCAAATTAGCATCACCAAGGACACAGGCAGGCAGGGCTCGGCCACTGTGCGCCGCGCTCAGCAACAGCACGTAGCCCTGCCTTGGCTTTACAGGAGGAGAGCAGACAGGGACCAGCACAGCTCTTAAGGGCATATAATAGCAATCAGACACACAGGGTGGTCCTTTGATCTTCTCACGTGCTCACCTGTGAGCACTGCCCAGGTGGGGCTGCTTTCTGACCTGCCAAAGCCATAGCAGGCCTGTCTTGTAGCTTACAGCCACCACAGAGCTTTGTGTTTATCTTCCCCTCAAGACTATATGAAATTTTACATGATAAGTAACACTTTCTTGTAGTTTTCTCAACCATGAAGGGAAATCTGTTAGGGCTTTGTCAGAAACATTCTTTGTAATAAAGTTGAAATACCTGACGTTAGATCTCGTGCTCATAAGAAGGGATGCATCCTCACTGACTCGGTGGAGCTACGTGGATTTCTGTAGTCTTGATGATTAAAAAAAAATCAGTCCTATGTAAATTTACAAGTAATCTCTATTAATCCCTCTGTTCTTCAAGAGCCTCTTCACGAGCTGAGGGCTTTACATGCATGTAAGCATCTGCAAGGTTGAAACCGAAAGATGTTTCAGCCAGCCCCAAAATGAAAAACGTAAATATGGAATATTAAAAACAGATCTGCTCTAGAGAAGAACTTTGACATTGCCACAAATCTGAAGAAGAAAGGGAAAACTCTGGCATATAAATTCAGGATGACATCACTTTCTGAGAACCTGCTGCCAAAACAGTGCTATCTCTGGGAGAGCTTCAGTGAAAGCTTTTGTCGTCTTTGCCAGGTGAATATAACTTTGAGATAAAAAGGATAATAAGCTTTCATATTTAAACTGCAGGATGGGGGGCAGGGGGAGGGGGTATTACATTCATATCTGTAGCATCAAGTCAAGGAACAGAAGACTTGCCATCTTTGCACAAGTCATTGACCTTCCTTCCCCAACTTGCTCCAAAATCCGTTGACACACGATGCTTCTAAAAGGAGACCGAAAACCACAGCGCTCCTTGGTGGCTGAGTAACACCATACTTAGGGTTCAGCAAATTTTTCGCTTCAATTTATCAGCACCAACTTTCTACAAATTACTGAGAGGAGCCTTTTGTCAAAACTCTGACACTGCTGCTCTGCTTTAGTTCTTTCCCTGCATCAAGCAGCTTGGGAAGGGGGTGTCCAAAAAGGTAGAATGAAATGCAAAATTTCATTCTTTGCTGGAAAAGACCTTCTTATCGCGTGCAATCTTCGTAACTCGCTTCCTGCGGGAACCCTGCCTCAGCCCTGAGGGTGTTCCCTTGCAGCACTCTCCGTCCTCAGGAGCAAGCGGTCCGAGGTCCGTCGTGAGCCACTGCGGTTGCCTCCAGCACGGCGCAGCGAGCTGGCGGGGCAAGGCAGCCCCGGGGTCACCGCTGGGAGCACGCCCCTGCTGCAACAAGGTCTGAGGCTTCTATGTTGGGGGAGTCACGGAGAAAACAGCGGCTCACCTCTTTACCCTGGAATCCAGGGAGGAAACTGGGTTTTCTCTAGTTGTCCGCAGTGGACAGAGCTCGCACGTGTGCACAGTCTATACGCAGTCCCAGAGAACCCAAAGCAAAGGAAAGAAAAGCTACAAAAAGCTTATGGATCCCCTAACAACAGCATTCAAATAAAGGCTAATGCACGTGGTGGATTTGCAGCCACGCTCGGTTCAATCCTGGGCTGTTTTCTGTGACTACCTTTGCTGACCTCCACACACCACAGACCGATTCCTGATGGTGGTAGTTCCTTTCCCTCCAAAGCTTCAGATTATAAACATCTCTCAGCACCTCCAGGAAATAAAAGCCTGTTCTCCAGCCTCTCACTGTCAGAGCGGACGTCTTGGATACCAAGCAAGCAACATAAATATTGCAGCTGTACTAAGTGCTGATGTTAGCGGGGGCTTACATGAGCAGAATTACAACAGCAGAGATTATCACGGTCGCCCTTGGGACTCTCTGGGTAACACATCTGGTCCAGCAACATGCTTTTCTCTCCATGTAGGGGCTATATCAGCAGGGCTGCAGGCTCCGGGGATTTCTGTCCTAGAGCTGTCCCGCAGAGCTCAGCAGGGAGACACCAGGTGAAAGCTCTCCTGGGGTGACACGCAGCACCACGGTCATCTCTTTCTTGGGAAACTCTGGGTCTGCTCAATCTAATGCCAAAATTCCTGATGGTGTCCAAGGGGGCTAGGCTTTCACCCAGAGCTCTCTTCTCCTCTGAGATCTTGCTCAGGAGTGGTGAGGAGGCTGGGTTTTGGCTGCTCCAAGGAGACGAAGATTTAAGGTGTCAGCCAGCGTATTGCTGTCATGCAGAGCTCCGACGGAGAGCCAGGGGATCGGGCTGGTCCTGCTGCTGAGAGCAGGGGTTGCCGGAGCGATGGTAGCAGGGAACAGACGGGATGTTAAATCCACTGTACGCAGCAGCAGATGCCGCTTTACAACCAGCCCCTACACACAGGTATTGGTGGTGCTTCTTGTCACGGGCCAGCAGCAAAACCAGAGAGGACTTTGCAGAGCAGCTTTTGGAGAAACCGCTACGGGCGCTGTAAAGCTTTGGATGGAAAAGCCATCCAAGATACCTGCCCAAGACAAATCCCCCATCAGAAACGACAACCTCGGGAACGCTGAAGCAGGGATGCCAAAGGTGGATTGCCTGAAGTGAGGCAGAGATCCTGCTCGCTGTGCAAATGCCTTCGCTTTCTGGCAGAGCGCAGCCGGCCCAGGCACACGGGAGGAGGGTTTGTAACCAGAGCTGCCAGGGAGATGGACAGCCCAGGCAAGAGGGACCCAAGAGCAGGGGCCAGGTTTCAGAGGCATGAGCTTTCATGGGCTGTAGCCCAGCCTGGATAGTGTAAAGCTCGTCCTTGACTATCAGTGCTTTTAGCAATGCTTGTCTGAGGCACGTTTAGGTTTCATCACCTCACATGTTTGGATTCTCCCCCTGTCAAATATATTTGCTGTTCATTAAGGCAATTCAAATGAGGCTGGGTGACTGTCAGGGCAGGGATACGCTGGGATAGCCCCCAGCGTGGGAGACACATCTGCCGTAGTCGCGTTACTGAAGAAGTGAAAACCTGACGAGTGGAAAGCGCTGGAGGCTGCGAGGCATGGCTACGTGTGCCAGCAGGGCTTTACCTGTGGTCTGGCTGCAATCTGGCCGAGCTCACAAATCAAAGGGGTGAGAGGGAACTGCCTGGGAGGAGGATGAAAATTGCAGGCATACGGGTTTCTGGGGGAGGAAAAAATGATTTATTCATTTGGTTCGGGTCTCGAGTACAGGCTTCCCATGATGCAATCATTTTAAAGTCCATATTATTTTATTTACACTGCTGAGCTCCCACTCTGGAGCGCCCAAGCTCTGCCCAGAGATCTACCAGACCTGGGTGCAGCCTAAGAGTTAACCACTAGACTGGTGGCTCCTAACCTCAGTACTCTCTCAATGTAGAATCATAGTATCATAGAATTGTTAAGGTTGGAAAAGACCTCTGAGATCATCAAGACCAACTGTCAACCCAGCTCCTGCAGGCTTCCTAAACCATGCCCTGAAGTGCCACGTCTACACTTCTTTTAAATACCCCCAGGGACTGCGACTCCCCCACCTCTCCAGGCGGTCTGTGCCGGTGCCTGGCTGCTCTGTCAGTGAAGACATTTTTCCTAGTTTCCTCTATGTATATCTCTCAATGGATCTTCTCGAAGACTGATTTGGCTTGGAACAGTTATTAGGCATCTGAAGCTGTGTAAAATGAGGAGCTGAGCTGGGATTTTCCCCTTCGGCCATGGGCTGTGAGCAGCAAGGAAGGGTTACGGGGAAGGTCTCCACGGCAGTCGGCACCAGTGGAAACCTGCTGTTGGTCTAGGCTGGGTCCAGTCCAGTCCCCCATCTAAACCAAGCGAGCCGACTGCCTGAAGGGCTATTTATTAAGAGGAAACGTTACAAAGTGCCTGAGTGATCTGGGAATCAAAGTCCCATTTTCAAAAATGACTTAAGCAATTGTGGGAAGGTTTATAAATTCACAAATAATGGTTTGGTTTATAACTTCTGTCGAGAGCCAGTGAGAGCTGGGCACGTATTCTGTGTGTTCGCCTGGAAATGCTCCTCTAGGAGGATGAGGATTTAGTTACAAAGAACGCAAAGCATTTGAACCAATCTGATTTCGAAAATAGTATATGTAGGCTGTTTTCAAGCATAACTAGCATTTACTGAAAACTGACCCCGGTTTGAGGGCCAGCATGATCTCTGACGGTGCTGCTCAGCCAGGTGTCCATGGGCCTCCCCGGTGAGTTGCTAACATAGCCACACAAAGGAAAAAAAAGCTGCTGCAGGGAAGGTGCCTACAAAACCTCTCATAAAGAGAAAAGGTTACAGTCTAGAAAATAACAGTTCTAGCAAATCTATATCATCAGTCTAAAGCTTCTCTCCTTTGGTTATCTTCCAAGACCATCTGTATTTTCCTGTTGGTGCAATAGGATGACCGTAAGCGCATGGAGGCAAACACGGGGATTGTCACAAGTTGCATAGGCAGGGACTGGATCTGTGTGCATAAGTATCTGTAGAGATGTGTGTATATACACACACATATGTGTGTATGCAAATGTATGTGTACATGTCCGAGTATTTGCAGATGTAGATGTATGTGTATGTATATATATACACATGTATATTTGCATATGTATATATGTGTATATGTATCTATATATGTATGGATATAAGCATATCTGTGTGCATGTATGCGTGTATGTGTATTTATACGCTTCCCTAAGCACCCGCCACTGCTGCGGTCGGAGCCCGAGCAGGGAAGCAGCTGGATCTTGGAGCACATCAACCCCTGGCTCTTAACAACGAGCAAAACTCTGACTGTCACCTGCTGCTGGTGACCTGGGCTCGCCAGCCCGGACCTGGGACACCTGGGGTTATGAAGGGAAGGGGGTCCTGTTCTTTCCTGGGGTAACATCAGCACCGCTTGCTCTCCGCGGGCACCGCCTCTCCGCCAGGCAGGAGGGCGACGGGGAGGCAGACCTTGCGAGAGCGGCCGCGGCCTGTACGTATGCCAAACATCTGCTAGCCCCACTTCCACGGCACGGCTTCTTTCCAACCAGAGTGATGTTTTTAAATCTTTACAATTCTTAACATGCTAAAAAGAAAATAAATATGTGGTCCACCAGCGAGTCTCCAGTAACAAAGTACAGGTCTTTGAACGAGGTCTGTAACGTTCTCCATCCTGCTCCGCGCTCTCAAAAGAAACAGTGCTAAAGATATATGGGGCAGGTATAGCTGATGGAAACAGTTTCAACCTCATTTTTTTTCCCGTCAGAAAATGCCATTTCCTCAAAATTGACATGTTCTGAGGCATGGTATCGATTTTGACAAAACCGTCGCTGAAAAAGTGTCAGCGCGGATTGTTTCCACCCTCTCGCTTTGTTCGGATAAATTCAAAAAGTTCTGCTCCGATCAAGTCCAATTTTCTCTGGATTATGTCAGTCTGCCTGCTGCAGAGAGGAATTTGCTGTGAGGCCGGATTGCAGAGCGGCAGAGCAGGACTTCATGTTGCCCTGCTTGAGAGACTGATTTTATTTTGGGATTTGCCTGGGGTCTTTGCTCCCAGCTTATTTGTGGTGGGGAACGGATCAGCTGAGGTGTGCGGAGTGGACACTGAGCTCTCCCAGTTCCCCTGGAGATCCTCCACGTGGCCGCTGGCCTCAAGGCAGGACTCCACCAAAACACAGAATAACATCTTGCTGTTGGCAGTCTTGCAGCCAAACCCTGCGAATTCGCCAGAAGAGGAGTGATCCCCCTTCGCTGCTGGCCCGGGGAGCCAGGCAGCAGCTGGCCAGCAACAGGCTGCCTGTGCAGCATGTATGCAGCACGTCCAGCCCATTACCATGCATTAGGCACGTTGGAGGTTGCACTTTCACTAGAGAACTGACCTGTGTATGTACAGAGGCTGGTTTGCAGCCTGAAGCCGGGCAAAGCCGCTGCAGACGAGTGGCCACAACCTTCCTTTGCCATTCAAAAATGCTGTCTTCTTCCCTTTTCTTTTTCTGGAGCAAGCTAGGCAACGAGCCATCCTCCCAACTTTGGTAGGACACGGTCCTTGCAAGAGAAATTATCTATGAGCTATAGCCCGGGGGCCGGTTTCAAGGTATGAATTATCCACCTCGCAGCAACTTCCAGTCCCTCCACCCCTCAGAGCCCCTGTAAGTCCCACCCAGTCCCTCTAAGTTCCCCTTTCGTGCCATCTGTGTTCGGACCAGCCTGATTCCCCTCTGGACACAAGAAGGAAAGGCTGAGCGCTGGGTGGGGGGTGGCTTTCCCCTCCTCAGTTTCGATGTCCAGACCAGGCTTTGAACCCTGAACATCCTGGACTTCCAACTTGAGACAGCCATGCCCAGCTCCAAGGAATCTTCAGGGGCAATGATTATCATCATTACCACTATCAACATGGGCAAAACGATGTATTTTTTCCCTCATTTTCTCAGAACTCAGTGATCTACTGCAGCTGAAGCTCATTTTCCTTCCTCGTCACACTGTTTTTCTCCACTGCTAAAACATCAGCCTTAGGAAAGTGCTTGTTGTGGCAAATTTCCCCTGAAATAATGTATCATCCATTACATTTCCAGCTGGAAATACCTAAATTTCTAACTGGGAGTACCTGGTAATCTCAGTAGCACCTCTTGCTGCCAGAGCCATCAGCGCTCGTGTCCTGCTGCCAGCAGCAGCACCAGGACGCCCATTTTGCTCTGATAAATGCATCGGTGATTCAGAGAGCTCTGCTCAGACCAGGTGCAGCTGTCCCCCCTCGGCTGGGCTGGGCTGAGCCGGGTGCTGCTGTTTATGTAGCCGACAAGACGCAGCCTGTGCCGCAAGGCTCGCATCCCTGCGGCAGCGCAAGGCAGGAGTGTGGGGCTTGCTCCTGGGGGGACGCAGCAGGTACCAAGAGCATTTTCCCACCCAACAAGGTTTCTCCTTAACCCTCCTCGCTGGGGACACCAAGCCATGGTGTCCTTGACCTGCCGCAACAGGCACCAGCAGATCTGTATGGGGACTGGCCACTGGGTTGTGCTTTTCGATTGCTCCACCAGCACCACAGATTCTGCCTGGCAGGGAGATGGGGCGACAGGCTTCAGGGTGAGCTGCTGCAGGTCTGTACATGTATGCGGACAGCTGGTCCCAGACAGAGCCCGTCCAGCAATAGCATCAGTCAGGATGGCAAACTGATCCACTGCTTCCCTGTGAAAGCTCCTCTCTCACAGCAAAGCAGGGGGAGGAAAGGAAGACAGCTACCAGCTTTCAAAGACCTGAGTTAAATTCAATGGCCGAAACAATCCTCCCAAAAGTTGGGGTTTTTTTAATGAGAAAGTCCCTTCCCTAATCATAATTGTTAAAATTGCGTTTTTAATAAAGGCTACCGACAGTCAAACAGTCAAGAAAAGAACAGAAACCAGAAGCTTGGCTGCACGAAAGCCACTCCGCTGTTACCTGGCATGCTTCGCTCTGCTCCCCCGCCTGCCTGTCTTTGAGCAGCATCCCATGGATTGGTAAAGCACCTCTTCACAGCACCTCAGCTCTAAACACCTGCAGAAGAGCAGGTTTCTGCTGTGGCTGGGAATACACTCTGCGTGTCCCTCTGTTCCCGGCTGGAAAAGTGGCGGCTTCCCCGCCGGCTGCAGCAGGCTGCTGTTACGTGTTTGTGGAACAATAGGGTCTCCCTCTGGTGGCAAATTCCACCCGAGGTGAGCTGACATCGCAGGCAGGGATGGGGCTGCAGGACAGCAGAGCAGGCTTGCAGCCGGCTGCCCTGCTAGCGTGCGGCTGCGCAGCCCCGGCTCTCCGGCTGTGGGGTCAAAGGGGCTCATGGCCCCACTTGCCACTGGGTTCTGCCTGGGAACAGAGTGCCCAGGACGCCCCGGGCAACACCACTGGCACGAGCTTCCTGCAGAAGCCTCTGGAGGACCCGGCACATGATGCATCACATCACACGATGCATGCCATCACATGATGCATGCCATCACCGCACAGAAGCAGCCCAACCAGCCTCAGCCCCGGCTCCCTGCCCATACGCAGCGCTCCTTCGGCTGCCCGCGCCAGGCAAGTGCTTGCAAAGGGATGCGTTTGCCTTGGGGCTGCGGCGGATGCTAAGCATCAAGTTGTTGTTCGGGTTTTTGGCAGGTTCATGACAGCCTTGGAAGGGAATAACTCGGGCACTCGCACACCATCCCAGCAGTACACTAATTAAAAGGATCGGACTCTGCGCTGCATCTGTGTCTGACTCCAGCACTCATGTCTTGCTCACCCCAGACGTCCGTCCAACCCCCCCGGTCCCATCTCCATGGGGTGCGGGAGCACTGCCCCATCCCGCAGGGCCTGGGAGAGATGAGGGCTCACAGCTGGGTCCCCACACAACAGGGTGCTGTGAACAGAGCTAATACCAACGTGAGCATGGGGCGCTGGCAGGCAGGGGGGTTAGGGTGCATCCAGCCCTGAAGCACCCCAAGGATCTGGGCTGCAGGAGCCAGAAAGCGCTGCAGGGCTAGACACAGCTGGCAGAACAGAACAGACACCTATGGGACACGACACAGAATTTTCAGGCTATTTCAGCCTTTTTACGACATGCCGTCACCACAGTGGTGGGCATTCCCACTTACCCAGACCCCTCCGCAGCGTGGGAGCTCAGCACGGGTAAGCAGCTTCTCCCAGCTCCCCAGCAGAAGGGCTTTTTGGCAGCCCTATACAGATGATACACTAGTTTCTTCAGGCTTGTGAGCAGTAAGGTTTCAGCGCTGGGGATGTGAAGGGATCCTCTGACCTCCCAGACCAGCAGAGTCCGAGAGAGACAAGGCTTGGGCAGTCCCCATGTTCCCCTCTTCCCTGGGAGGGGTTGTATTTCCCCAGCTGCCACGGCGTTGGAGTGGACAGAGAGGCCGTGCGTGCTGTGTTCCAGCTTTAAGGGAGTTGCTGTCAGTCATCTGTTCCAAAGCTGCTCTGCCACATACTCGTATGTAGGATAAACCTGGCAGGGGACTAGCCAGAGCTGCGTGTCATCTGTTTCAGGTGACTCGTCCATCCTCGCATCCTCTAAAATGTAGTCAGTGACGGTTTGGTGGCAGATCTTGCCCTGGGACAGTAGTCTCGCCTACTTAAAATTCCCTCCTTTTCCCCCGTGCTTTGTAGTCGGTTGCAAAGACCAGCTCTAGCTGGAGACTTTGCAGCAGCAGAGGCAAAACTGAATTTTGCCACCCCGAGGTTGAAGGCAAAATAATTTCCTGGGGTGGGATGTCAAATCTGGCATCCTGCTCACTCACTCCCTCCCTCCCACAAAGACACACTCTGCGGAAAGCCAGGCGTGTATTCTCCTGCCAGGATATTTTCTCCCTGCCCTGCTGTAGGACCTTCCCCTTCTCCAGACAATGAAGGGACCGAAGCCAATGGCAGCGGCTGGTGGAGCCAGGGAATGCAAAAGCCCAGCGGAGCCCATCCTGAACGCGCCCCAGCCAGCTGGACAGGAGGGGGATAACGAACCCCGGTGTGTGGGCTGCGAGGGCCAGCCCTGCCGCCGGCCCCCTGCTCGCCCACGGCCAGGTGAGGCAGGTGGGAGCTGGCCCAGGGCTGGGAGGCAGCCACCAACCTCCCCTCCTGCACCCAGAGCCAGCATCAGGAGTGACGCAGCGGGGCCGCAGCATCCCCAGTGCAGGAGAACCCCAAATCTGCACATGCAATTAGGCATGGGGACAGGGCCCCCGGGCGGGTGGGTGCACAAATCCAGACCCTGACAGGTCTCTGCTGCTCACAGGCAACGGGCAGATGCCATCTGAGGCGGGGGGACACCAGGAGAAGCAGCGGTGCTCAGCCGGCCCCCAAGGGAAGGAGGTCAGCAGCATGTGCCCACGGTAGTCACTTTTTATTAAGGTTTGTTATTATAAAAATATATCATAAAACGTTGTGGCACATTTGTCCGTTTCCACTGTGGGGCAGAGGCACTGGAAGGCTCGGACGGAGCGGGCTCCATCACACGGCTGCTCTGACTGCGGCGTGGGGAAGCCAGAAACTGCTCCCTGGGGGAAAACGTGCTCCCTTGGGCTGGGACAGAGCTGGGGACGCTCCGAGCAATGGCTGGGGACGAGAGGCATTTGCTGCCCTGCATCCAACGGTCTTCGGGGACATGGGAAGGAGAAAGAAAAACTGAAAGCAAGGGGAAAAAAAAGGACAAAATAAAGAAGGAACGCTGAGTCTCTTCTGTCGCCCCTTTCCGACACGATGGAGGTAAAGCATCCCTCCGGGCAGCGTGCGTGAACGTCCCGACCGCGCTCCCCTGCGCGGGGATTTGCCGTGGGAGGATGTCACCTCTCACCGCCCGCACTGACTCCTCGTCCCGCAGGCACCTGCCGGAGGCGGCCGCGCTTCGGGTACAGTTCGGAGGCACTTCGGGCTTCGGTTACAGTTTGCAGGTGCTTATTCCAAGAGTCACTGTCTCTGGACTGCTGCTCCGCGGCTCTAGGAAGAGGAGGCTGGGATAGAGAGTCCATGGATGGCGTTTAGAGGGTCTGGAGATTTCCCCACAGGGCTGGCAGGCTTTCTGTCCACGGCTGCAAGATGGGTAGAGGGGGAGAAAAAACACCAGCAAGGCAGTGAATTTGTGGACTCGAAGCACGCCGCTGCAGCTAGGCATGTCCCACGTCTGCACACACAGATCTTCCTCCGACAGCCCCCCAACAGGCCCCCCCGTCCGCCTGCCCCCAGGAAAGCCACCCCTTCAGAAAGGGGCTGCCAGGCTCAGCATATTTGTCCCCTCCAGGGGAAACGGAGGGGAAAGGGGGGATGCGTTCCCTGAGCGAGAGGGACCACAGTGGTGACAGACACCCTCCGCAATCACCAGGGATCCGGGTCCGCCTGGGGAGGCGACCCGGCCCCATCCCAGCCGCACAGAGACCACGTCCCATGCCTGTGGTTGGGGTGCCCTGGGAGAGGGCTGTGCCGCGAAGGGGAAGGGCTCTGCGCAGCTCTAGGTGAATTCCTGGTGAGCTTCTCCCCCAGCCCAGCTCATCCCAGGCACAGCCTGGCCCGGGGAGCAGCGGGGTGCAGGGCCCCAGGCCGGGCCAGGCTCCGTGTGAGCCCGCACCTCCCACGCACCGGCCTCCGTGGGGAGGGGCTGCCAAGTGTCCCGGGGCGGCTCTGGGAGATTTTTCTGGGGACATAACGGCTGTGAAATCGGGAAAAGATATGAACCGGCGGGCGGAACTGCCCGGCCGAGGTCGTCCTTTTTTCCCTCTATTTCTTTCTTTCTTTGCTTCTCTCTCTTCCTCTCGCTTTCTTCTCTCTCTCCCCCTCCCCCCCCCCACCCCCCTCCGCCGTCTCCCCGGCGATGAGGGGCCCGGAAAGCGGCGAGCCCCGGCCGGAGCAGTGCGGGAGGGGTGCGGGGCCGCCCGCCGGCTCCGCCGCTCCCCCCGCGCCGGGTGACCGCCCGCCTCCCCCTGCTCCCCCAGCCCCCCCGCTCCGGGCGGGGAGCGGGGGTCGCTTCGCCGGAGAGTCCGATATTTGGTTTGTCCCTGATAAGAAGCGGCATCAGAAAACCGGTCCGAACGAAATGAAAAAGAAAAAAAGCTTTTAAAGGAAACAAAACAAAACAAAAACCCAAAACAAAACAAACAAGCAACAAAAAAAAAAAAACCAGAAAAACCCTGAATCAAACCCAAAAAAATTCGGAGACGTTTAAAGAAAGTCTGTGGGCCTTTCGGCAGAGGCAGCTTGAAAATTGGCAAGCCAGAAAACTCACACTCCAAGTCACTTAAAATACCTGGAAAAATGTACTAATTACGCGCAGGTCATCTTTTCTCCTTCCTTCGTTTTCTTTCCTTCCTTCTCTCTCTCTTTCCTTTTCCTTTCCTGCCTCTACCTCGCTTTCTCGCGCTCCGTTTCTCTATTTTTTCTAAACAACTGGTTTACAATTATCAATTTTCACCCATGGATACTCGCAACAACTCATTCCCGAGACAGCTGACGTTATAACACGCAGCAGGTTGTCGTCGTTAGATAGAAACGGTGACGGGTCGTATTGAAAAAAAAAAAAAAAACAACAAACAAACAAAAAACCAAATTTTAAAAAAAGGAAAAAAACCCAAAACCAACAATAACGGGATTGACTAATAAGTGGGAAATGAATTGCAAATGCGAAAAAAGAATAGAAAGTCTAATACCACGGAAAAGGAGAAACATATCGGCGGGGATTTTATATCCAGAACAGAGCTGGGATTTTTAAAACGAAACTGCCTATCAAGGAAATAAAGCTTCCATCAACGAAGGGGAACAATTAGCAGGCCGTAAAAGCAACGGCCCAATTAAGAGCCTCCAGCGCACACGTTCAGCTCGAACCCGGGCCGTTCGCGCAGGGAGTTCATCGTTAAACGCTCCCCACGGCGGGGGATTTTTAATGTTAATAATTCCTAGTCGGGGCTTCTGCCTCCCTGCGAGGCTCCTCGGGGAGATGGATGCCCGTAGTGCCTCCTCTTACCGGTGTGAATATTCGGAGGACCTGGGAAGAGCCGCGGGTCCTGCCCTGTCCCCCCGCACCCCGCAAATTCCGCCGAGAAACCCCTCTCTGTCGGGGGGGGGGGCGGTGAAAAGCGGAGGATTCGCCGTAAATCGTCGCCTTTCTCTGGCAGTTTCCAGCCAGTACGAGCGCAAACGACGAGGGAAAAAATTATTTCCAGTTTATAAACCCGATGTGCTGGGTGGGGGGGCCTGGACAGGGACCCACAGAATACTGCGGCGGGGAGCTCCTAGGGAGGACCGAGGGGTGGGCGAACCCGGGCCGGGGGGGGGGGGAGGAATTATGGCTATTTAAAATATTCAGCGAGGTAACCTCTGCCCGCCAAGACCCAGGGGAGGGAGTGGAGGGGATCCGCAGCCGCCCCCCGCCCCGCTCCGGGGGTGCCCCTGCTATCCCGCCCCCCCGTCCCGTCTCACCTTCCCTCCCGGGCTGCTTGAACGCCATCGCCGTGGCCAGGTCGCCGCCGTGCATCGCCACGCCGGGCCCGTGGTGGGCCAGGGGGCTCCCCTGGGGCGGCCAGGGGTGGCCCGGGGGGATGTAGCCGCCGGCAGGGCCGCCGTAGACGCCGTGCTGGTTGGAGGGGGGGTAGGCACAGGCCGGGAGAAAGGTGCCCACCGAGGAGAGCCCCGGGGCGGGCTGGGGGGACAGGCACAAAGAGACATGGAGGGTACGCGGGGAAATATCGCTCTGCGGGGACGGGGCATCGCCCAGCTGCGGGGGTGGGGGTCCGAACAACCCGCCCGGCTCTGGGGGCCCGCCTTGTGACCCCTCGGAGGGGGCGGCTAGCCCGGAGGGGGAATGGGGAGCAGCGAGAAATCGCAATACCACCCGCCGCGCCTTGTCCCCCTCGTCCCCCTCCCTCGTCTCTTCCTGCCCCCCCCCCCCCAGCGCGCCCCCTCCCCGTCCCCTCCTGCCCCCCCCCCCCAGCAGTTACCTGCGGGTATTTGATATCTCCTTCCATGGCAGCCTTGTCGATGCCGTTGACTGCCTGGGCCGGGGGGAAGGCCGCCCTGTTCACGCTGGGCCAGTCTTCCATTTTGGGGGGGTAGGCAGACCCCTCTGTGCCAGCCAGAGCCCCTGGGGGGGGGAAAGCCGGCCCCTCCGTTAGCATTAGCCCTCGCCCCCCCTCCTTGGACCCAGCTGCGGCCCGAGCAGGTTTCCTATCCCGGAGAGGGAACTGGGGTGAAACGGGGGGAAAAGCCGGGGTTTGCAAGTCCTTGTTAGTATAAACAAAAGTTGGGGGTGTGGGGATGGGGACACACAGATCCGCCAGCACCCCGGGGACACAGCCCTCACACCCTCACCCCGGGGCGGCCCGGGAAAGGCTCTGTCTTTACCTCCGAAATTAACTGTACCCCGGTTGGTACCGCACCGGGGGGAGAGGCTGCCCCCCCCCGCCCAAAGCCGGTCCCCCTGCCCGCCTTTCTACGCCCCCCCGTCATTTCCATGCTCCCGATAATTTAGGAGGCCCAATTTCTCTTCTGACGAAGGAGATTTATAAAAGTGACATCGGAATTTTAAAGATAAGTGATTGCACGGAGGGGAAACGCATGCGGTTGATTTACTTGGGAGTTTTGAAGGATAAAAGGACTCGCCCCCCCCCTCGCCGCGTCCCGTCCATCCCCCCCTCGGGGGCCGGCGCTCCCTTTGGCCCCCGCGGCCGCAGCCCGGCCGCCCTGCGCCTCTCCGCTCCTCCCGTCCTCCTCGGCTCGCTTTTTAAGAAAACTGGGGCGATTTCTCGGGGGGAGCTGTGTCCTTTTCCCGAGGTGGCTTCCTGCCTGCCTCCTTTCTTCTTTTTTGCCCCTTTTGCCTCTTCCCTGGATTGTTTTCTCCCCTTTTTAACCCCCTGCCATAATTTTTTTCTCCTTTCGCAAAGGGAAAGTCAGGGCTCCGAATTTGCGGTCGGCAATCTATCATCCCTACGAAAATATTTTCCACATTTTTCATAAAAAGTTCAAGATGTCTGAGCCTCGCCGCATCTGGCCCCACCGCCCCGTCCTGCCGAAGCGGGGTGCGGCGAGCAAAAAGAAAAAAAAACCAAACAAAAAAACCCCTACCTAATAAAGCAAAAAACGCGCCCCAAAACCCGGGTGGGGCGGGGAGGGAGCTGCTCGGCGGGAGGGCAAGGGGCCATCCCCCCCGCCCGGGTTTCGGGGGGCGCGGGTTTGGGCGCGGGGCCGGGGCGCGGTACCCACCCGTCTGCTCCACGAAGGTGCGGATGCCCAGGATGTTGGTGACGGAATGCGCCGAGGGCCAGGAGCGGGGCAGGCTGACGTGGGCCGCCGCCACGGGGGCAGCGGGGTGGCCCCCCACCTTGGCGGCCGGCGGGGCCATGGGGCCGGGATAGGGGTACTGGTAGATGTGGTTGTAGGGCAGGGCGGGCTGGGGGGGCGGCTGCTTGCCGCCGTCGTAGGGGCCGGGCTGGGAGAGGCTGCCGATTTTGTTGCGCAGGATCCTGCTGATGGAGCTGACCGAGGGCACGTTGTACTTGTCGCAGACGCCGTCCGCCAGCAGCCGGTCGCGGATCTCCCAGGCGAAGATGCCGGGGTCGCCCTGTTTGTAGTCTCGGATGTGCTTGACCACGTTGGGGGTGGTGACCCGCGGCTTGCTGCCGCCGATGGCCCCGGGCAGGATGGAGCCCGTCTCGTTGTACCGGGCCAGGATCTTGCTGACGCAGCCGTGGGAGACGCGGAGCTGGCGGCTGATGTCGCAGGGCCGGATGCCGAGCTGCGCCAGCTCCACGATCCGCAGCCGGATGGCGTTGGGCAGCGGCCGCCCGTTGACGAAGACGCCGCCCAGCTGGTTCACCTCCCCGTACGTGTGCTCTGCGGCGGGCCGGCGGGGCCGTTACCGGCCGGCGGCCCGCGGGGCGGCGGCGGAGGGATGCAGGGGTGGCGGGATGCAGGGGTGGCGGGATGGAGGGGTGGCGGGATGCAGGGGTGGCGGGATGCAGGGGTGGCGGGATGGACGGACAGAGGGATGGAGGGGTGGCGGGATGGAGGGATGGGGACGCGCCGCCGCGCAAGTCGTGGCCCCCGCGGGCAGCCCGGCCGGTGAGCGGGCGTGGGACAGAGACGGGGCTGTGGTGGGGAGGGGAAAGGGAAAGGAGAAGGAAAAGGGGGAGAAGGAGTGAAAAAGAAAGGGGAAGAGAAAGGGGAAGAAGGAGTGAAAAAAAAGAGAAAGGGGAAGAGAAAGGGGAAGAGAAAGGGGAAAAGAAAGGGGAAAAGAAAGGGGAAAAGAAAGGGGAAGAGAAAGGGGAAGAGAAAGGGGAAGAGAAAGGAAGATCAGGACGAGAGAGAAAGGAGAAAGACAAAACAGAAAAAGGGAGAAAGAAAGAAAGCAATAAAAGAGAAAGAAAAGGAGAAAGAAAGAAAACGCAAAAGGCAGAAAGAAAAAAGGAGAAACAAAGGGAAAAAAGAAGACGAGTTGGGAAAGAGAGCAACAACGAGAAGGGAAGAAAGAACCGAAAGAAGTTCCTCGCAGAGCAACGAAGAGGGACAGCAGCGGCGAGGAATGGGGGAGCCGAGAGCCTTCCCAGCCGGGCACGTCGTGCCGGACCCCCGCCCGCCGCCACCCCCGCCCGGAGGGCCGCGCCGCCGCCGGGCCGCTCGCCGGGGCCGGGTCGGGGTGTCGGGGCCCCGGCGGGCGGGGACGGGGGAGTTCGGCCCGGCAGCCCCCCCCCCCCCTCCCCGGGCCGGTCGCCCCCCCACAGCCCCCCACCCACACACACCCCTCTGCGAAGCGACCCGGCGGAGCCCGTCCCGCAGCCCACCCCGCGGCCGCCCGCGCTTACCCATCGCCCGGCGCCGGGGGAGCGCCGCTCCGCCCGGGGAGGGGGCACCGCCTGCCCGCCGCGCCGCAGCCCCAGCCCCAGCCCCGGCCCCGGCCCCGGCCGCCGCCGGCCCGGCATAGAGGGCCCGGGGAGCGGCGGAGGGCGGGCCGGCTGGGCGGGAGCCGGCGGCGGGGCGGCGGGGGTGTCCTGGCGGCGCCGGGCCGGTTCCCCGCTCGCGGGGAGCCCCCGCCGCTACTTGGGATCAATTTGACGTGGGAAACACGTCAATCTCGGCCGTCACGGTGGAGGCGCCGCCGCGGGCCGCCCATTGGCTCCCGCGCCGCTCCTAAATGGCCGCGGCCGCCGCTCCCCGCTGCGGAGGGAGGGGGGGGGATCAGAGGGGAGGGGGGGGACATAGCACCCTCCTCCCGCCCCCGCGGGGCCGGCGTCCCGCCACGGCCGGGGCTGCCCGCACCGTCCCCACGGGACCCCCCCACACACACCCACGGGCCCGTTTGAGGGATGCGGGAAGGCGGAGCGGGATCGGCCGAGGGGGTCCCCACGCCCCCTTCCCCCCCTCCTTGAGATGGCAAGGTGTGTCCCCCCCAGACCCCCTCTCCCCGCGCTCGGTCCCACGCAAGACGCGGACACGCGGGCCGGAACGCTTCACGGGCACCTGCCCCGCCTCCAGCCCCGACGGCAGCCGCGGGGCCGGGACCCACGGGCGGGGGGATAGCGCCGGGGGCTCCGGGGGAGGGGAGGTTGTGCTTTCGGGGGGAGCGGGCGGCTGCCGGTTGGCCCGGCGGCGAGGGACTGCTCCGGGCCGGGGCCGGACACCTTCCCCTGCAAACCTCCTGCCGCCCACCCGGCATCGAAATCCACGCATTTCTCACCCGAATAAGAACGCACGAAGGCAGCCTCGTAAAACGTGGATGGGGCGAGTGTTTGGGGGTTTTCCGTGTGGTCCCCTCCCCCCCAAGAAATGTCGATGGGAAGATCGTGAGTGTTTCTCTGCAAACGACTGAAAGGTGGCGGGGGGCGGGCGGGGGGAGAGGGGACAACCACCGCGCAGCCGGGCGCGGGCATCGCCTTTGCACCCGCATCGAAAAGTCGCTCCTCCTCGGGTTTTAAGTTGGGAGTGCGGGGGGGAGAGGCGGGCAGCGGCGGCGGGCAGCGGCGGGCGGGCAGCGCCCATCGCCCCGGCGTCCGGCCTCCCCGTCGGCAGCGCGGGCAGCGGCGGGCAGGAGAGGCAAACGGCGTCTCCTGCCAGGGCAGGGCATCCGTGGGGGGGCGGGCACGGGGAGAAGCCCCCACGCCGTGCCCACCCGGCCGCCCCATCCTCTCCTCTCGCACTCCCGCCCACCCCCGAGACCTGGGACCCCGCCGGGGTCGGGGCAGACGGCACCGCCTGAGCGTAGGAAATTGGTCATTGGGAAAAGAGAGGATCGATTAAAAAGCACCTGAGAACGGCAAAGGGGTGGGTGCCTCGCGTTTGCCTTCCACCCCACCCCGCCCGGTCCCCCCGGCTCCAGCCCCCTGGGGAGCGCCGTGGCGATGAGTTTGCCGTCCTCAGCCTCCGGCGGAGCGGGGCGGGAGCGGCTGCCGGCAGCCTGCGGGAAGGAGGCGATCGAAAGGCGGCCGAGGAAACTACATCTCCTTCTCCCTGCTTTGGTAATCCAACGGGACGATTTTTTCGGGGCGTTTGGAGGTCCCCCTCACGCCCGCGGATGAGCGTTTTTCCCCCGGGGGCCGTGCCCAGCCAGCAGCCGGGCTCGCCCGCCGCCGCCCCCCACCCGCCGCCGGGGGAGCTGCCCCCGCCGGGGTGAGGAGGAGGCCTGCCGGGGCACGGCGGGACTGGGGCTCCTGTAGCCCCCCGGTCCCCCCCACCGCCACTGCTTGCTGCTCGGGGGAGGCCCGGCGCAGCGGCAGCGTCCCCGGGCGACCCGACGGCGCGGCGGGGCCAGTAGCCCGTGGGCCTCCCGGGGACCCCCAGCCCGGACCCCCCACCCCAAGCCCACCCGCCCCTCCTCGGCCGAGCTAATCTTTTGTCTCCCTCTGTTGGAAAGCGCGGAGGAATCCGCCGGCTGCGGCTGGGCCCGCGGTGAGGGGCGGAGGGAGGGCAGGAGCCGCGGGAGCCGTGGGAGCCGTGGGAGCCCTCGGGAAAAGCCGCGGGACGAGCCCGGGCCGTGGGGGGCTCCGGCGCTGAGCTGCCCACCGCGCCCGCAGTGATGAACGAACGCGCGTGGCTGCGCCGGCTGAAGCCGCGCGCGCTCGGCCCCACGGCCCCGTGCACACGCCGCGTCCGGGTGGGTTTGTGCGCGCTCCTTCTCCTCCCGAGGGCCTCCCACCGTGAGGCGCACACGCACATCCGTGACCACAGCCAGCTCGCAGCCCTGCTCCGTGGGGATGGGGTGCTGGGGTGGGGGGGGGCTTTCCCTAGGTGCTTAAAGAAAAAAATACACCCACGCGGCAGCAGAAGCCGCCCCTCCGGCCGGCACCTGCTGCGGGAGAGCACCGCCCGGCGTGCGGCTCCCGCTCCTAGCCGCATCCCCCCGTGGCTCTTCCCCGCTCCCGTGGGCCGCGGGGAGGGGGTGAGGAGCTGCCCCGGTGGCCTTCGGCTCCGCAGGCTTCGAGCCGGGAAGACCAAGAGGATTTCGGCTTCGTTAGAGGGGTCGGGAGACGTGGCGGCGGGGCAGCCTTGTCCCGGCGGGAGGGTGTCCCCCCGGGCCGGCCGGGTGCGGGCGGGCGGGCGTGGAAACAGCGGGGAGGGAGCGGAGAGAGGAGAAAACGAGGAAGGAAAAGGAGAATAACATGAAGAGCGGAAAATAGAGAAGAAAACGAAGAAGAAGGAAAAGAAGAATCAAAAGAAAACGAAGAAGGAAAAGAAGAAGAAGGAAGAGAAGAGGTAGAAGAAGAAGGGAAAGAAAGAAAAAAAGAGACTAAAATAAAGAAAGAAAAAGGAAAAGAAAGAAAAAAAGAAGATAAACAGAAAAAGTAAGAAGAAAAGGGAAAAGAAAAAGAAAAGGAAAAACGAAAAGGAAAAAAGTAATAGGAAAAGGAGAAGGGACGAAGGAAGGGCAGGGGCTGGGGGAGCAGGGCCGGGCGGGGGCGGCGGGGCAGCCGGCGGGCAGGGATGCGGGCGGGGGGGATTTCTCTTCTCCCCCTCGCAGAGGGAAGGGGAAGGAGCCCCCACGAGCCACGGGCGGGTGGGCCCCATGTTCAGCCTAGCTGAGCCGAGCCGAGCCGAGCCGAGCCGGGCCCGCGGCGGGGCCGGCAGCCCCGGGGAGCCGCTCTCCCGCTGCTGATGCAGACCCGGCCCCGCAACGCCCCGCAGAGTCATTCCCAATATGCCCCAAATGCCCTTCGCGGTGCTCAGCGCCCTGCGGGCAGACGGGGTCCTCCAGCACCCCCAGACCCGCCAGCCCTCCCCGCCCGCCCCCCGACCTTGCTCCGAGATGGTTTTAATTTGCTCCGGCTCCTTTTTTCCCCTTGCACCCCCTCACCCTCCACTCCTCTCTCGGCCCTCTCGCTCTATCGGCGTTCCCTCCCGCCTCCGGTCTGCATTTAGCGCCGAGAGCTCCTGGAAAATATTAGGCTGGGGGTAAAGCCCTGGGTGGGGGGGAGTCCCCGTCCCCCGCGGAGCGGGGGCAGCAGCCCCGGGAGCCCCCAGCTCGGGAGGGTGGGCTGCCGCGATCCTCCGCCAGCGCCTCGCTCCTCGGCTCACAAACACATCAGCACCCGTTTGGTTTTTTTAAAAATAATTTTCTTTGCTCGCTGCTGCTGTGACGAAAAGCTCCGAAAAATCCCCTTATTCTAACCCTATTTGCAAAAGCCACTGGACATTTCTGTTTATTTTTATGCTGTGCCTTCCAAGGGGCTGAGCTTCGTCTGACAGATGCTCGAGTTTGCATCGTTGGTTTTGCTGGATAAAAATACGTATCAGCAGCGAAGCAGGTAGCTCCGAACGCTTTTTTTTTATTTATTTCAAATAGAAATATCAAGGATTATCGCTCTACTGCGGCAGCTGGCAATTAGTACAGTTAAAGGTAGAGGTTGCCGTGCGTTTCCCCATTATTTATTCCGCGCTCACTAATGAATCAGAAATGCCGCGGCTCTTAGAGGGGCTATTCAGTTTAGTCATGGTTATGGAGCTCATTTTCTGTCACGAGCAATCAAAACTGGAAAATCCTATTGCAGCGGGTTCAAAACGAGCGCCTGTTCACAAAAGGCACGCTGCAGAGCATAATGTTTCTCCCTCGCAAAGTGCAGTGCAATATTATCTGGGAGGCTGTGCGTGTGCTTTTTGTGTCAGAAGGATCACAAAATTACTTCTGACAATTTTTTTTTTTCTCGAGCCTTTTGGCGTTGGCTAAATATAGGGAGTTGAACAATCCCGCTGTCACGACAAAAAATGCTTTCTGTTTTCTGAAGGGAAGGCTTTGAGAGCTCAAAAAATAAAATAATTCTTCAAAGCTTAATGTGCTGTCTGAGCCATTTTGTTTAATCATGTATTTCAGTTTGGGAAAGGCCACAGGTTGAGTAATTAACAATTACTTGGTTTCATTTGTCAAAAGCAATTTAGCTGTGGAAAATATACTCTACTGCAAGCCAGAAGGCTCCTCAATTCCACGTGGGGAGAAAAAAAAATACCAAACCCCATGGATTTTTAGCTTTGGATTTTTTTTCCTAAAGACCAGATTTTTGATCACAGATTCTTAACCCGAAAATGAGAGCAGGGTCCTGGATCCTTCATAAAGGATGTGTAAATCATTGTTGGTCTGAGGACAACACAGATCATTTAGAATGACTGCCATCGCTTAAATAAATAGCAGTGGATATACCCCACCTTTTTTTTACTGACAGTATCATTATTTTCTTCTCCTTTTCTGCCCGTAAACAATTTCAGATCACTTGAAAGTCACTGCATGTGGATTTGAAATCTTCTAATGCCCTGAGAAGCACGTAGGCAGTGGGAAGATTTTTTTCAGCTACAGTCTGAATCCGCCTGTCTCCCGTCGGCTGTAGAGGTGCACAGTTGCAGGCCATCACCTTAGCTTGCTAGGTATTGAAATTCTAAAAATACAAAGCGATTTGAGAACCATATTAAACAACTCTCAAGGTCAGCGGCGTGCAGAGGTCTCGCTGGAGGGGAGGTTGGAGGGCTGTCAGTAGAAGCGAGCAAGTGGGATGGGGGCTGCCGGCTCTGGCTGTGTCTCAAAGAAGGGAGCAAACTGAACCCTCTTCCTTGCAAAGGCTTAATACTGCAAAAAAGACATCTGTCAGACGTATGCGAGGGGGACTGGCTCGCAGGAACGGCTTCATTAAACGGCAGGGTCGGTACTGAAATTCAGTTCAGCTGCCTGGGGATGGACCGGGCTGGACTGCCCCGGCTGCTCGCTGCAGGGAGGGAGGATGCAGCGGAGGGTCTCCGAGGACAGGAGCAAAGCACCACCGCATCGCAGCCTGGCAGCTCTGCGCTGTCTTCCCAGCAGAGGAGTGTGGGGAGGATGAAAGTGTGCACCCGTCCTTTAAAAAGCAGGTACGAAACCCTGATTCTGCACAGGACGGTGCTGCCCTCCCCACGCTCACACAGTCTCACACTGCCGGCCACAGTGGCATGGCGTGAGGGGCAAAAATCCCAAGCCCAGCAGCTGAGCGTCTCTCTTTTCTGCCTTTGTTAAGACTTAGATTCAAACCATTGTGGAAGCCACGCTCTGGCACGTAACATCGTTGCGCAGGCTCTGGGCAGGTGCCGTATCTGCTCGCAAGCAGTGGAGTTTGTCCCCGGGTCCTCGTCGTGTATGGCAGCGCCTGCCCTGCTTCCGTGGGTAGGAAAGGAGGTCTTGCTCCACAGCCACGCTGGCTGCAGGCCAGGAGGCTGTCCTTTTGTGTTATACAGCCGTCACGGGGGAATTCAGAGCTGAGGGTGTCACTCGGCTTCTTAATTTCCTCGGTGTGCTGAGCCCGTCATAAAAAGGCACCTTTCAACTTCTGCATTCCGGCCCTTTCTTCCCATCTTGTCTTTAGGACATACTGAAGACGTCGCCTGCACAGCCCCCTCCCGTGCTCTTCCTGGGGCAAGAGCAAACCTCCATCCCTCTTCTGCAAATGCTCATCCAGCCCCAGCACCACACTGTGCTGAGAACCCACAATCCTTGTGACTTGGGTGGGACCTGTAGGTGCTGTGAGAGACGACCAGCACCCTCTCAGATGAAGTCCTTGTCTCCTGGCTGGTCCCAACACCCCTGGAGTTGGCATCTGTCTCTGTTCACTTTGGTGAATATTTCTTTGGTCCCACAGTGCACTGAAAGAGAAACAAACAACAAAAAAAAAACCTAACCAAAACCCCAAATATCTTCCTTCAGATTAAGCTCTTGCTTAAAGTTGAGCCCCTATAGAAGGCTTTGCCTGACCGTAAATCTCTGCAATATCAGCTTATTAGCTTATGCCCAGCTTTGCAAACAAACACCGCACATGCTCGCTGACAGAGGGGATGAAGGGCTGCTAAACCTATTCCTTTGTTTTCTTATTGAAATGGTTTTCTCATGACCATAATGAAGTGGGAAGGCCGCACACTTGGCAAAGAGATGGATGTTAAGTTGTGCTGGTGGAAAAACACATCGAGTAGGCTGAAATAGCACCGGGTTGGCTTGTTGCATTTGGCACCGCGCATACAGAGAGCGGCTGCACGCTGAACGGAGCGCACGTGGCCCTGGGGGAAGAGGGGGGAATCTCCTCCTCATGGAAAATATTTCAGATGAGGTTCAGATACCTTTACTCACGCTTAAGTCAGCCAGGCTTTATGGCATGTGCCCTTCCAGCACATCACCCCTGGCTCTCAGAGATGGTCCTCCATCAGTTTTGTGCGGGAGCTTCTCATCCCTAGGGAGCCCTGGAGAAGGACCACAGTAGGAAAAGGAGGGGATGTACATCAGGATGACCCAAGCTAATGGTTTGGAAGAAAGGCAGGATAAATAATCCATCCAGACCCTACAGAGGAATAACATGTCCTGCCTTTCAGGCAGCAATGTGCTCCACGAACCTGAAGACGAGGTCTCACCTGGTAGCCAGGCTCTCCTCCTGGTGCAAGAGTCTGTGTCCATCTGAGGGGCAGCAAACACCAGCGGGACAGCTTCAGGGGGCAATCCTGGCACCTACCTCGCATGTCACCTCCTCTGCCGGCTGCAAAGACGAGCCTCAGGCCACTCGCTGGCAGCCGGGGCACAAGAAGGCGCCCTCCAGGTTAGTTTGCCTCCTGCGTCTTGCTCAGTGTCTGGCTTGGCGTTAGGGGTGGTGAAGGATGCAAAAGGTTAAATTTTGTACTGCTGGGCTATGAAAATAACGTATCTTCTGCAGCTCTTTATGACCTGGTGCCACATTTAATAGCTCTTAACAAGGGCGCTGTATGAGGCATGCACTCAGCGTGTTGTTCCAGCAAGCCAAGAGCTGTGTTTCACGGTGTTGTACCAAAGCGTTTCACAGAGTTCAGAGCCATTTAGTGGCAGGTAAACTCTTTTCAGGGATCATTTCACAGCAGAAACTTGTATCAATATGAAAATGCGCCGAGGTAGCAGGGCAAGAGCGAGGTGAGCGGCAGAGAACATTATAACCATCATAAAGACTCTGAGTAATCATCACAAAACTCTGTTTATTTCTCCCTGTATGTGGCACGGGGGATATAAAATGGGATTTATGGCACGTAAAGCTGTGAAGAGCTGCCTTGTCCATTCTAGCGGACTCCTTCAGCCCTGAAGCACCTCTGTGGGAACCGCTCCGGTGATGCTCCTTCTCCTCCTCCTCCCATGGGTGCAGCAGCTAAATCCTGCAGGCAGCATTTCACCCAACAGAGCCACGGGGAAGATGCGCTCACTGACCTGTAGTATTCGTTTCACACATCCCTAATGAAATACTGCCAGCTCCTAGAGCTGATTTGCCAGGTTTGCCCGTATTCTCCCTCCCTGCCGCCAGCCACAGCCACGCACCATGACCTGGGCACAAAGCTCCTGGGGGCAGCAGGATTTTTCTCCAGGTTTCATCTCAGCCAGGAACTCTGCATCGGGTTGCTCAGTGCAGCTCCAACACGGCACGGCTGGAGGGATGAGCTGCAGGTTGTAGGAGGGAAACCCAAACCCTCTGGCAGGAGGAAGGACCATCAGCTCCTCCCATCCCCTTTGCTCCGAGGGACATATTGTACATCGCGGTCCTTGGCCAGGCAAAGGTGGGGCTGGTGGCACAACCGTGGTCCTCTTCGCTGCCACAGAAGAGGGGAAGCCTGTGAAGAGTGATAATGCAGCTTCTGAGGAACTACTTTGAATGAGACTGGCAACAGCTGGAGCCCAATATGAGGAGATGAGCCTGTGTAAGACACTTTCCTACCCTTCCTGGTGACGCCAGCGTTTGTCCCAGTCTGATACACTGGGTTTATGCCCTGCTCCCTTAACAAAAGCACCCACAGATAGTGGCGGGTGCTGCACAGCTCTGGTACCAAACAGGGTCACACTTAGGCATTAATTATTTTGGAATAGAAGCAATTTCTCAGTTCTCCTTGTCTCCCTGACTCTACAGGGCTGGCAAGAGATGATAAAAGTAACCCCCCCCCCAAAAAATAGGGATTTATGTCCCTATGAATTGTTTTCATTGAAGTCCTTCTCCAGGGGAAAAAAAATACTTTGAGCAAAATGGGTCTTTTTGCAGGGTGTGGCTGTGAGTAGGAATGTTTTGAGATGCAAAAGATGGTTTTCTGACTGTGGGTTTTGGTTTTTTTTTTTTTACAGATGAGATAAGAGAAAATTACTAGTCCTGTATGGCTGGGAAAATTTTCTTTTAATTTCAGGGAAAAGCCAAAATATTTTTTGATCTCCCTGGTTTGGGTTTGATGGGGGGTGCTCAGTTAGTTTGCTCTGAAAGAGGGAAAAAATCCTCCTAGCTTGTTTCATTTCAAAATGTCCTGGAAAACAGACACAACATTTTGCAGTAAGCTTTTATAAAAACTATATTTGTGGCACCAGTCTGCAGCTGTGAGGGCATATGGAGTGGGAGAAGAGCTACTGAATAACATGATAGTGTTTTCACAGCCACTTCTTCAAACCACGATCTCACCTTCAATCATGCCCTGAAATGTTCCATCTCCTCCTGGCCCCTCCTCACCTCTGCCTCAGCTTTCATCCCTGCCAGGCAGAACCCAACCTCAGAGCTGGTTTCACTGGAAAATCTTGGAATATGATAAATACAGATATCATTTGAAATCAGATGTTGTGTGAGACTGGTTGCATCAGGTCAGATAAAAGGCCCTTAGCTCCCTGTCCCCAGAAATGGGCATAAAAAGACCCTTTCTCACTCTCTACCCTCCCAAGCAAGCTCCAGAATAGAGGGACTTGCTGATCTTTTTTGCATAACGCACCAATGGTTTTAACCTCCACAGATTTGTCTAATCCTATGAGCACCGGCGGCAGGAGGGGAGCTGGGAGATGAAAGCAGACCCGACCAGGACCTGACTGGGACTTGCAGTAATTTCATCGTGCAGGAAGCCAGGGACCTTCCAGGGAGCCTGCAATGACCTGGCAGCTCCCTCTTTCTGTTGAGCCCACGCCTGTGATACCAGCTCCTAAAGATTTCAAAAGAAACTTATTGTACATTACGCAAATGCTGCCGCTGCTCTCTGGTAACTTTCCTGGAACGGCGGCAGCGGGAAGGAGCGGCGGGCGTTGGAACGGGAACTTCTGCATCGCCGGCTGCCGTCGTCGGGATGGGGACCGCGGGCCGCAAGGGAAGAGCGGCTCCCTTCTGGAATCCCCCCTCTAAATCAAACACTGCTCCTGTAGGGAAAGCACACAGGTTGAGTTATGGCGTGTTATTGGCCATATGCAATGCCAGAAGGAACAACAGCGTAGCCATTTGCTGTTCCCTGATCTAACCTGGACAGCTCTGCTCTCCATGTTAAGGTTTACTTGCATGGTACGTATGGTCCCGTCTTCTGGCACAGACCTTATTTCCCTCCACTCTCCCTCTGCCTTTGCTCAATCCTCCTTCCCCAACAAAGCTTTAGCGGGTTAGCAGCAGCCCAGCCTCGCTGGCCCCATCGCCACCGGGACAGGCAGCTGCTGGCTCGGGCAAGGCCAGCCCCTGGCCCCCATGATGCGCCGAGTGCCAAACCCTGCCCGCTCCTCCCCACCCGAGGAAGCCGGCATCGCTATTGCAGAGCGGGGCTCCCCCTCAGCCCGGGCCAGCGAGATCCTCGTGGACAGCCGGGCCAGTAATTTGGATAAAATGTGAATGAAACAATGTAAGAAGAAAATATAAATACAATTTGTAAGGGCTGCACACAAACAATGCTTCCTGCTATTAATTCAAAGGCATCAATAGCTGAGTGCTTTCAGGGCACAGTATCTATTCTGTTTCCCATTTATATGCTAGAATTGTGGTAGATGTCAGGAGAATTTAATACACATGATGTAGGCATATGAATAAGCTGGATCCTTTTCTGGGAACAAGTATTCATAAGTCTCCATGTGGTTCCACATCTACAAAGACATGGGTATTTATTTCATGAGATCTGGACTCCATTTCAGGCAAGAAAAATCCCACTGAAGCCAATGGGGAATCTTTCTGTTCACGTCAATGGATCTCAGAGCCCTGATTCAGGAATGCACTTAAAACACATGCTTAACTTTAAAGCCAGGCTTAAGTCTCACTGAAGTCCATTAGATGTAAGCGTATGCTTTTGCTGAAAGATGAGGAATTTAGCCAATCATTTATGTGCTTACCTGAATCAGAGCTTGGCTCGTGCTCACAGCAGAGCAAAGCTGAGGCTCGTAAAAGAAATATTACAGAAATAGCACACATTTGAAGTTTTACGGGTCCAGGTTGTCGGTCTGTGTTATCCGGCCAGCCAGCGTTGGGGGAAAGGCTCTTTCACAGACGAAGGCAGGGTTCGACACGCATTTGCATCTGCTCCGATTTCCCTGAATTGCGTGGGTAAACACTGCCGGTTTGCATGGCCAGCAGCGAGCCTCTCGGTGCATGGCCCCGTGCCCGAGCCAGCAGCCCAGCCCGTTTCTGGGGAGGCTGCCTTGCCCTGCCCTTCCCCTCTCGGCCATCGTTTCCCCCACGTAAGTGAAGCCCAGTGGGTGATTTTCAGCACTCCCACCACAGCTCCCAGTTGCCCTTCTCTTGCCTTTAGGGTTTGGCCATGCTTTTTCACCAGAAAAAAGGCAATTTGCCCAAATGGCAGCACTTCCCCACAAACTACTGGGGTTTTTGGGGAGGGAGAAGGCCCTGCTGCGCAGGCTCCCGCCCCACCAGCACCTCGTGCCTCCCCACCACGTGGCCACTCCACACTTGCACCGGCTCTGCCCCACCGCTTCAGGGAGTAAGACACCTCTGCCTTCCACCAACAAGCACCCAGGTGTCGCAGGTTCACTCCTTGTTGGTGTGAAAGCACCAGTTCCTCCCCAAAACCCTTCCTCCAAAGCCAGCTGGCTTTGCCCGGGGAGCTGAGGGAAGCCCCAGCAGGTGTCACAGCCCCCCAGGGTAACAGTCCGGAGCAAGTTATTGCCCCCCCATGCACACGATATGATTTTGGGTGCACAAATGCAAGTCCAACCGGAGCCCGATGGCTTTGCACCCCGCCTTGGGTGCAAGCTGCTGCCAGCCAGGTTGCAGAGAAAGGGTGCGTGATTGGTAGCAAATAACAACTGCAGGTCAAAGAAACAAGTCTCCAGCTCAGGCAGGGTGAGGAGGGGGATTCCCTGGGCTGGCTGCGGGGTTGGACAGAGGGACTGGGAGAGCACAGGAGGGGAAACTCTCCGCAGAGATGGACATCACCTTGACCACTTCTGCTGTGTATATATTTTCCCTCTCCCAAGCCCTCACTCTGCCTTTTAGCAGCCTGCAGCTGACTGAGTGACCTGCTCTGGGCTCCAAGATTCAACATCTGCAGTGATTAATTTCCTCAGGATTAAGTTCCTCTGATTTAAAACAACAGATAATGGCTAATAAGGGGAAACATCCCTATCATAAACACTGCTTTGGCATTTACCATTTGAAATAATTTATATTCTCTGGTCTAGTGGGTTTGTATCACCAGACTTAATGACTGTTTCTGTTTAATTTTCAGATGCTTAATTGCAGTAGAACACTTCAACACCATTAAATTAAAACAAGCTACCAGCTTTTCCTTGCCTATGCTGCTGGCCTGGCTCCAAGTGACATTTAAAGCGATCTCAGATGTTTTATTCCTGCCACACAGGCTGCTCGCTTACGAACAAAAAGTGTGTGCGCGCATCGGGGCGGGGGGGTGCATAAAGCCACCAACATGGGACCATTAAAAACAATGTCCAGGCAGAAGAGAATTGGGATGAGGCTTGGTAGCCACAACTGCTGCCTCTTCTCCGGAGCGGACCTGCGGTACCCGGCCATGCTGATGGACGAGCTGCCACCGGGCAAAGGGTTTGGGGGCACGGAAGGACCCCAAAATGGGAGCAGACCCCAGAAAGGAGCCATCAGCCCCCTGCCTTGGCAGACCCCCCCCCCCCTTTGGCCTGATACAAGCCCTACTGGGACTTTGCTGGAAAAGATCCTCTTAAGGGGCTTTATCTCGGGCAATTTCACATCTTTGAGCAAATTTTCCAATGTGGAAGTACTTTGGGTTTCAGGTACCTATTAAAAAGGAGTAAGAGGAAATGGAGTTCCTCTATAAGTTAATATTCTTCGGTAATGGATGTTTAGAGTTAGTATGTGTCTTTACAACATCATTCATAGGGGTATTGTTTGCTTCTGACAGTTTTTCTTTTAAGATTAATGTGCTTATGAAAACCTTGTGCACTGCTCTATGAGGCAAGCTTGAAATCCATCAGCAATACCATCGCCATGACACAATGCTGGGAGAGCAAAGCAAATGACAAACAGAATCTGGTTTTTCAGAAACCAGTGTGTGTTGAAGAGAAATGATCTGAGGCAAAATTTGGCCTCTCTCCAGCCACCCTTCCTGTTCTGCTGTTGGCACTACCAGAGAAAAGGGAGAGAGTAAAAATACATGCGAGGGAGTGAAAGAAAACAAAATTAATTGGGGGGAAAAATAACTCAAACCTGCTAGTGTTTGGTCCCTTTTTAGCAAACAAGCATATGGAAAATTCATATAAAGTTTAAAGACTATTTCAGTCAAACATGCTTGTTACACATATAAATAATTTCATCAGAGATCAGCGGAAACAATGCAATTAGAGGCGAGTTGCATTTAGCATGTTGGGATCGCATCCAGTTGACGCGCATCCTTGCGAAAATTCAAACATCATGGACCAGGCCCTGAGCTACTCCAATTGCCAAAGCTGTGTTGATTTCTTTTTTTTTTTTTTTTTTTGCTGGGTTTTTAAATATTTGCTCACCCGACCCTGATTAGATGAGACAAGAGCCTGGCCTCACTGCTGCAGGAGACAAAGCGGCGGGCAGCACGAACACGCTGCGTTACATGTTACATGCTGTAGTTGGATGCAGGGAAGCTGAAAGCCTCGCAGGAGGTATGAAACCATCACTGGTAGGCAATGGTGGGACTCAGCCTGCCTAGCAGGGAACCGCAGGAGGAGGGCATGCCAATGTGCTGCTCTGTGGGGCCAAGTCCTTCCCATGCCCCCCACAACCATTCAGAGGCTTTGGGTGAAAATAGGTGAGTTAAGAAGAAAGTTAAATGTTGCTCTTACTTGGGCAAATGTGGCCTTGTATTCACACCTGCGTCCTGGTCATCTGTAGGAAGGAGACGACCATCCATGTCCCAGACAACCAGGGGCCTAGGTGAAGGCAGCACCCTCTGCTCAGTCCTCTCAGGGCTGGGAGAGACAGAAAAAGCCTTAAAATATTATTTGTGCCAGGTTACCTGATCCCAGCACCGGGTTGAATGTAAGAACAGCCTGGATTCAGCCTCTCGCACTCCTGTTTTCATCATTACCTCAAGAGGAGACAGAATACTCTCTTCTTCTTTCTATTACAGCTATCTGAAAAATAACACTTAAAACTAATTTCATTCTCCCGTATCCTTTAGCAGAGCAACAAGACAACACAGGAGGCGCAGATCTTGTCCTGTGCAGCCTCTCGCAATGAATCTGCTTTCCTGATGAAGGCTTGTGACACTGTATTTAATAAAGCCTCTAATAAACCCAAAAGTGATTAATTTTCCTCAGAAAGCCCAACAGTTGAAATCACCTGGGATCACCTCCCCATCTCCTCTAGGAACCTGAGCAGCTCTTTCAGCTTTCCAAGGGAAGGAGACTAGCAGGGGTAGGCCATCCATCCATCCCTCCCCTCTGTCTTTGTGATCCCCCACCGCTCAGTGCTCACCCACACACTTCACCATCCACTGGCAAACGTCAGCAGCAGCCTCAAAAATACTCATTTTTCTACCAGTGAGATGCAGGGGCTGGGGGAAACCCTGAGCTGTGCCCCCAGCCTGAGAAAGGGGCTCCCCCGAGCAGCGATGAGGACAAGGGAAAAGCCCCCAGAACTGCTTCTTACTGCTCTGTCCGCAGCAATTTTCATCAGACCAGGTTCACAGCTCCTGGCTGTGGGTGCCATCCACAGCCCTACCGAGGAGGAGGCTCCGCGCCAGAGAGCTTGCCCTGGCCAGCCAAAGAGGGAAGATGAGCAGAGAACCAAAAGCCCAGGAAGGGTGAACAAGTGCCCCAGGGTCGTTTATTAGACCAAAAAAAAAAAAAAAAAAAGGAAACTGGGAAAACTCCCTTTCCACCAGCCCGTTTTTTTTCCTCCATGGTCAGCTGCTACTACCTTGCACAGCACCAACACCATTGTCTCTTATTTAGGATGCTTGAGTCCCCAAACACAATCTGGTGCAGTCACAATGCCTGGTTCCCAGGGTAGATCAGTTGTGTGAGGGCTCTGGCTTCTGTTCTTCATGAGCCGCTCTGACCCTTCTCACTGCCCCGATCATCACTACTAGGATGGACGTTTGGAAAGCCGGACTGGCGCAGGCAGGGGGAGCACTGGATGAGAGCCACCACATCCACGCCTCCAGCTTCTGCTAAAAAATAACAGCAAGCAAATGCTGATTTGGTAGGAAAGGGACTCCTGAAGGGGATATCTTTCACCTTTTTGTGACTTCTTCCACAAATACGTTGTCCTTCAACACCTTTTTGTTGGCAAAAATCTCTGTCAATATAGCCTGAACTTCAAACTTGATACCATCGCCGTAGCAAGAGGAACCGGTTGCGCCAGAAGTGCCGTTGTAAGAGGTGTCTGTGTGGAAATCCAGCCTCCTGCCCCCAGCCCTGAGAGTGGGGCTTGGCTTGTGCTTTGCTTGGTGGAAGGGCATCTCTTATTGCATACATGCACAGATTCAGCCCGCTTGGGTGCAGGGTGGCCACGGTTCTCACAAGTGGCGGGTGATGTTGTGTTGCTCCATGAGGGGATTTCTAACATGAAATGCCTTTAAAGTACCCTGTTTCTGCCATATAGCAGAGCACAGAGAATTAGCCCATGGCTATGAAGATCCTATTGCCATGAAGGTGCTTTCTAGGGCCCTGGGACAGATGCCTAACCCGCCGACAGCATCTGTAGCCTTCCTTTCAAAAAGCAGAAGCCGGCAGCAAGTTCAAATGCATCCATGTAAAGAAGGAGGCAGCAGAAAGCTTATCCAGGGAAGAGCAGCCCTCAGTATACCAAACATTACAATACACTAAAAAACAGGCTCTAACATACTGCTTGAGTCCATTCTGGAACAAAAATACCTGTATGCTGCAGCACCTTTAGTCGTTGGGCAAATCTGGGCAGCCTGAAGGGAGCCACAACCCAAACCATACCTACAGGAGCTCAGAAAGCCACAGCTGGTAACAGCTGTGTGCTACACATCCAAAGTCTTGCACTGGCCTCAGTGCACACCACGGCCACATAACCATGAAGGAGCTTTTTGTCCAACAAAGCACACCTCTACGCTGGATCCCAGCCTGTTTAGTCCAGCGGTACAGGGGAAACCTTGCTAACCACCTAGTGACAAGGTCGGACAATGGCTGGACACCACAGCGAGCCCTCGAGGGACAAGAGCAATGCCAGGGGAAAAAGTCCAATGAGCAGAAAAAATGTTGTTCATTTCTTTAAACACTCACTCAAAAAGCTGCTGAAAAAAAAAGTATATAGATTTGCATTATAGCTTTTTTCATTTTGGTAATGTTACTGGACTTAAGGGGAAATGAAAAGCAGAGATGAAGGAGGTACCTTTATCTTATCAGCCATCATTTTTAGAAATGCAAAGGTCTGAAGTTTGAAAACGGAGATAAAGTTCAGCGGGGTTTCTTTGGCAAAAATTAGAAACATTAATGGATTGTCAGCACTACCCCCCACATGTGTATTTTCAGCAAAGATTTACATTTTTAAAATAAAGGGAAAAAAGTAATTTTTCACCAAAAATATATTTTGTCAGATTAAAAAAACTTGCGGATGGAGTTTTGGGTCTTTTTGTTGTTTGGGGGAGTGTCTTTGGGATGGTTACCAGCCCTGTGAGCCAGGCTTTCTCCCCACACAAACCTTCGGAGCAGGTCAGGGCACGTCGAGCCGGTTGTCAGAATCGACCGGAAAGTCTTGAAAGTCTTCTGAACTGGGAAAAGAGGTAAAAAAGAAAGGGCAGAAGCGTGCTGACAGCCTGGCCCGGGGCTGCGGCGCGGAGGGGCCGGCTGCGGCTCCCTCTAGCGCCGCTCCCCGAGAGGTGCCGGCCGGGCGCTGGGTACCAGGGGATGCTCTGAGCTGGCATCTTGGAGCAGGAAAGCTTCCTTTGCAGGGAACAATAAGCAGAGCTCACCCCAAGGAGCGTGCAGATGCGATTGCTATGCCCTGCTGGCAGTCTGCTCACGTCCACCCCTCAAAAACTCTGTTTCATTGACCCATTTGCAACGTTGTGCAAGAAGATCAGCCGGACTAGACCCTGCAGGGCGGCCAGGGCCTTCTCCAGCTCCTCCTGAGGACCCTGAGAGGTGATGGGCGGCACAGTTCTCATCCAACACCCACTCCCTGCCATGGTCTTTCTGTGGCGATTCCAAGAAAGGGTTAAAAACCATAGGAAATGAGAAGTCCAGGCCTCAGTTTACATACCTTATTATATACCTGTGTACTTGCCAACACACACAGAAGTGCTACATATCAAATATTTGCCCAGGGAATCCGATTCCATTCATCTGCAAAAAGGAACTGAAATAAATGAGAGGGGCTCATGTGTGCAGCCAATCCGAACCGCAATCAACGCCTGCACCAAAACGAATGCAACTCTGCTGGTTTACTTCTGCCAGACTCAAACCCAGCAAAATCAAACCAGGCTGCTTTGCTCTGCTCCACATGCAGCCTCTTCAGCCCCATCAACATCCCCTCCAAGGGAGAATTTTACAGCCACTGAGACCATCATCTTGGAGCAAGGGATGGTGTCAGGTACTAAAGCACAAGTCCTCATGGGCAAAGCATTTGTCCAGCAGGTCGGAGACTGCCCCAGGCCCTAAATCTCCTTCCTGGCGAGCAGCAGCTCCAGCCCACCGTCGCCTGGCTGGCGCTCACACGGCGAGGGCTGCCCGAAGGCCAGAGCTCACAGAGCATGCAGAGCTGCCTTGTTACAGGATCAACCTCCCTACACGGTGCCATCTCTACCCCTCCCCACACACACCCTGTACCACACAGCTCTCCAGGACAGGAGCTGGTCACAGGTTTAAGTGAGGGATGCCACGCTGAAACAGAGAGGTCCTTGCAGCAAGCCACCACCCTTCCCCACTCCCAAAAGCACTCCTGACCTCTCCCGCTGAGCCCGGCTGGCGTCCGCCTACACAGGAGCAGAAAAGCTCAGGGGCAGAAGATGAAGCCAAGATGAGAAATGATGGGCATCAAGAGAGCTCCTCACATCCCAGAGAGGAGCTGAGATAAACACAACCACGTGTGGCAGGTGGGGATAAAACACAGGAGAGGGACACCGAGGCCTCCCGGACCGTGGGGTGGGGAAGGTGGGTGCCCCTGTGGGACCTGGGCCCTGTGAGGGTGCTTCGCCCGCCAGCGATGCCGCAGCAGCACCGTGCAGCTTCGCAGCGTGCCGGGAGATGGCAATCTTCATCTTCCCTCCCCCTCCACCCAGGAAGGGAGCTGCAGGCCTGCTACAGAAACACGCAGGGAATAAAGCTATTAAACTCAATAGCCTTGCAGATAAGTCCTGCACAGAGAAACACCTCTTAAACATTTTTAAATGAATGGGGATTTATTTTTGTATTTAAAGCAATAACGTGTATTTGCCCTGCAGTGCATTATCTTCCTCTATATTCTCAAATAAACTACAGAAAATTAGAGTGTCTCTGTTATCTGTTTGCTATCTGCGGTAGGATTAGAGGCGTCATGAACTAAGCTTTGAATCAACAATGTTTTATTGGTTCATGTCACTAAAGGCTGGTTACAACCGAGCTAAATAAGACATCAAGCCTCCCTCCCACCTGCAGCCCGGGCTAAAGCACTGCGGACCCTTGTGCAGGCAGTTGTGGCTCCTCTTATTGGGTAGGGGAGAGGAAAAAGAGGTTTGCACCACGTTTTCCAGCATTCCCTCCCTTCCACGGGGGCAGGAAGGGCAGATGGCATTTCCCCTCCTGGGGAAGAAGGGGATGGCCACAGCACGCTTGTAACTGCCATGGCCAGGCTGAAAAAGCTTTAGTTTAATCACTGCTTCTCTGTCATGTTTCTAAAAATACTTAAATACAAAAAAGAAAGAAGGAACCTGGCTTCTGTACCCTGCCTTTTGGAGCCCCCCCCCAACACCACGGGTCCCTCTTACCTCTGGAGGGTGGAGGAGAGGGATAGGTTGCAGACACAACCACTCCACAAGTAAATGTTTGAGTCACAGCAAAACAGGAGGGCAAAGGTATGGGTTTGTAACCTCTGGAGATCTCTCTGACCATTGGCAGGCATCAGGACCAGCAGGAGCAGGTCTGCCAAAGCCCAGGGCCATTGGCAAGCTGATCTCCTTACCCTGCTCACCTCAGAGCAAGCTTTGGGCATATTAAAAATATGGTGAAAGGGTCATCCTTTTACCAGGCAACACCAGGCACCAGCCCCGACCTGCCTTCAGCAGCCACGGCTCCTGAGCAGGCTCCTTTTTGCCCCATAGTAAACTCATGTCTGGTTATTTCCAACCACTCAGAAACAGGGAGATGGCCCAAAAAGGGCAGCTGGGTCTGGGGCCAGGATGAAGATCTCCAGCAGCACCAGCGCTGCACGGACCTCGTGGTCCAGAAGCAGGGAAGTGATAAGCAGCGTGTTTGATTTATTCATCCCTGTTTGAGCAGCTTCCTGGCTTGGCTGCATGCCCCCCTGCCCCACTCTCCTGAGTTTCCAAGGAGAAAAGAAATATGGAGATTTAACTATTTTCACCTCCAGCTATTGAGTTGACTTCTCTTCTAGAAAGAGAGATGAGCAAAAAGCATCTTAATGGGAAAAAAAATTGGCAAATAAGCTGACTGCTATAGATTTTCCAGAATTATAAAGCAAAAGCACAAGTTTTTTAAAAAGGAAACAACATCTCTACAAGGGAGCCCTGAATTCCTCCCCCAGCTGGACTGCCAGGGATGCTGATTACTATAATGCTCTAAAAGAAATCTGATTTGCAGCTCCGATGGATACAGCCCACCGCTGCACTCACGTGAGAACACCCAGTGATGTGTTTGGTACCAGCTTTACTTTCCAGTCCCGTTTCTCCCAGCAGCTCCCAGAGCTGATGGCTGCAGCGCAGCAGGAAAAGTCACTAAGGACATTTGGGAAAGGAAACAGACAGATCATGACAAAAAGAAGGGGGAGAAGGAAAACGAAGAGAGAGGAGAGACATGCCCGACAAGCCTGGCAGAGCTGCCATCGTTTTGGTGCCGATCCCAGCTGGAGGTGCCCTTCCTCCCTCCTGTGCCACCCTGGTCCCATTTTCAGGCCCAACGAGGACAAACGATGCTTCATGCACAGCACAACACCCACCTCAGTGAGACCCCAGCTCCCCCCTGCCTGTCCCCATGCCCAGCCAGGGCAGCCCCTCGCTTCCCCACGTCCAAGCCCCAGGAGGAGTTTGCTAACCCACTGCCTTGCAACCAGAGCATCCCCCTCCCAGCAAAATGAGGCTCGCGGTGGTTGCAAATATAAGTTATACATCTTCCTCACCTGGCTGGCGAGGGGAAAGGGGGCACTTATTCCCAAAAACCTGGTCCCAAACACGTTGGTGGGGTTGTCCTTTCCGCCTTCCTACTAACTTTTTTTTTCTTTTAATTGCATAAATGCCATCCCATGACCCCATAAGCCACCCGGAAAACCAAGTCAGCTGAGCCGTGACGATTATGCACAAGAACCACAGTACTACTGTTCGGTATTTGGGCTCGGTGCATCGCTCTAGATAGTGAGTTTTCCTTCGCACTAAATAACCTTTGGTTCTGTGTGTATAAGAAATGCAGCTGGGCTGTTTCCTCAATAAGATGTCCTTACTTAGTTTTTCTATTACTGTTATCAGAGAGCATCAAAACAGACAGATGCATTTACTGTTTTCCATCAAAAGATAATAAAAAGAAACAGTTTATAAAATCAGATTATATGAAAAATTGCCTAATGATTATAATTTCTAAACCCACTGCTGAATAATGATGTATTCAAGAGTTGTCATCGAATGATGAAAGAAACCTAATATGAAAGATTTTCTCTATGAAGAATGACTACAGATGAATTGCACAGAGATACAATCCTCTGATAAAGGACAATAAGAGCCTCTAGAACACTTAATAATAGACTACTCAGGATGAATTGAGTATTGCAATAAAAGCCCATAAATTAAAAAGTTTCAAAATGATTTCTGATAAAAGACATGCCAAGGTGAAATAAAAAAAATTCCTTGAAATCAACAGATATACTGGCTACAGCACATTAGGTAACAGAAAATGCACTCTATAAACTGAGAATAATTGATTTTAAAGAGAATGCTATCACACTCTATACACAGCAAGCTTTTCCTCGCCAAAATCTTTTTCTGTAAGTCAAATCAGGGCTCAACATACGTGCGCTGGCTGCCTGGGGGGTGGCTGCTCCCGTGGGTGGGAGTGGATGCATTTCCACGTGCTTCTGAGCGCCCTGCACGAGCTGGCGCCGAGCTGGGAGCTCCGGGGCTCTGCGAGGAAGAGCCCGAGGGTGAGGGTTAGATCTGCAAACAAGGAGGAAAGCGGGGTTTAGGCATCCGAGAGTCCCTTCTCAGCGCAGGGCCCCCCGCACAGCTCCAACCTATGCTTAGATCGATGGAGCCCATTAGGCTTCTCTGGCTTTTAACACCAAAGGTCTTCCCAGCTTCCTGAAGCTTTCCAGCATCACCTCAGGCAGCAGCCGGGCACGGCAGGGCTCCCCCAGGTCATGGTGTGCCCCAGCACTGGCAAAAAGCCAAATGCAGCTGCATCCATGACCCCTGCACCGGTGATGGACCCTCCTGGCAGTGACGGCCAGGGAAAGGCCAGCGCCAGGCGAGGAGGCAGAGCCAGGACCCCGCGCTCTTCGTTCTCAGAGGCAAAGAAACCCAAAAAATGGGATTGAAGGTCTGCCCTTCCCTTGGACATCTCCTGCTAGGCTGATGGGCTGATCCCAGCACGGCAGAGGTCTGGAGGCACCTGGCTGCAACCCAGCTCGAGTGCCATGCTTGCAGCTGGTAGGCCTGCCAGGAGGAAGGTAGAGAACAGTTTTAGGATGTTAGACATGGTCTGTAATGCAGATGGCTGTACTTAAAATAGCCCTGCTCACTCGCTGTTGCACAGGGAACCGAGATGATTTATTATAAGCTGTGCCAGCATATATTATTCGTGTTGGAAGCAAGGAAAGGTCTTTGATATGTATCTGAAAAAGCTTCAAATCCATAAAAGAGATAAACTTGTATGAATAGTGTCACCCAGAGTATAGATGAAACTCTCAGACACATCTTCATATCACATAACGGAGTGTAGGACTACTATACTTATACAATCTGTGCATTAATTTCACTTAGAAGAGAAATTCATTACCATATCTCTACTGAGGAAGAGCTGACCCAGCTGGGGCTTTCCAGGCATGTTATTAAGGCTTTGTTTGCTTTTGATGTGCACCACAGCCCATGCTGGTGTGGACACCCTGGGAGCCCTGCTTACTGCAAACTTCCCTTTCAAACCCACTGGTTTTGGCTCAAAACGACATCAGGCCGCCCCAAATCCCACATCATTTAGGCAGTGAGTGAAGGAATGACAGGATCTGTCAAGGACCCCCTTGCTCCAGACTGAGCAGTTACATCCCCACAGGTCTCCTGCCAGCACTGGGATTAGACTGTGACTAATTACGGCTTTATTTCCTTTAATAAAGAGACACCCAAGTGTTCAGCACAATTGCAGCAGAAAACAATAATCATAAAGTCTCCCACTAAATGTCTGCAATTAGAGCATTCACTATTAATCGCGCTAATTAACCTCGCATGCTGGTGGAGCGGGCGCCGGGAGAAGTGGCTCCGGGGAGTTCCCCCGGCTGGCGGGAGCACGGTCCGCCGGGGCTGGCAGCATCGCGGAGCAAAGCCCCCTAAAGCATCCCGCTGCCACGCAGGACCAAAGCAGCCCCCGGAGAGCGATGGCAGCATCTTCCCCAGATTCCCCAAACTGCACAAACAATAAAGTTATGGCCAGGTGATTTTGCTGTCACTGGTTGCATGGGGAAAGCGATCGCTTGCCCATGACCATTCGATTAAAAGCAATTATTTGTGGAGACAAACTCAGGCCTAGGATACCTGAAAATGGGCTGGAGGCCTTACAGAAACCAAACCCCAGAGGAAGCGGAGCAGGTCAGTTCATCTCCGGCCAGCACACGCCCACGTCAGACACCCTACATCTTCAGCTCTACCTTCCTAGCTTGGATCTTGTTCAATTTTGGTTTGCTCGAGTTTTTTTTAATTTCTCTCAAATTATTTCTATTTTTAACTTACTAAACTCCAGGGGAAAAAAATCCTTTAACTTTCCTGTAGGCTCTCCAATTCTCACAGCTCATTCCCAGAGTATACAACACAATAAAAAAAGACGACAAACAAAAGTCGGGGAGACCAAGAGCCCGAGCATATCTCAGTAAAGCAGCCATTGTGCTTCAAGTAAGAGCACAGGCCTGCTTCATCTGGCAGCCAGGGACAGAATTAGAGAAGGAAATGTTTTCCAATTTCTCCTGTCTCCAGAAGAATCTAGCTTTATGTCACCTCGTTATTGCTCCTGCACTAACTGCTACCAAACCCCACTGAGCAGGCAGCAGAACAACACGGAAAGGGGACAGGAGAGCCCAGAACATTCTCATCCCAAACTTTCTGCACTAGCTTGCCTTAATTCACTCACAGCACACGGCCACAGGATTTGCTCCAGCCAAACACTCTTAATCCAGGGGTTCCCGAGACACAGATACCCCGGCACCCCCCAGCCGGTTGGGAAACACACTCTGCAAAAAGTGCTGGGCACAGATTTCAGCTTTCCAGCCTGCGCTGACTCCACCACATCCCTCCCAAGACCCCAGTGCTCGGGGAGAGGGGCTGCCTCAGCTCTCCAGCTTTGGACCAGTCTTGGAGCCATTTCTGGGAGAGGTTCAGTCCCTTTCTGCTTGGCTTTCTTAGGCAGAATATTCATATTTTCCCATCTGTGCCCTATTTTAAAGCCCTTTCTCTCCCTTCCTTCCTTTTTGACAGCAAATGTGAGGCTTTTGTTCCCATTCATTCTCTGGCCCTGATCCTGTGAAAAAAAAAAAAAATGCCACAGCATCTGAAGTGGCTGCACAGTGGGTAAAATCCTGGCTCCCTTGAAACCGAGAGTAAAACACCCATTCATTCCCCTCCGCCGTAGCGCTCACCCCGTGACTTCAATGGGACAAACTCACAGGGCATAAAGTTGTTTGTTGTCCCTTAAATGGCTCCATTGTCTATTGTTGGGGCTCTTTCCTGAGCTCTAAATCTTCCTTTAGCTCTGCTCTCCGCCTGTCCGAGGGCCCTAAGAGGAGAGGCACCCTCCAAACACAGCAAGTGCCTTCGCAGGGTCCTGGCGTTGCTCTGAGCAAGATGATATTTGTTTCCCTAAATACATTTTCTGCGCCCTCTGTGAGGGCCGTGAAAGGCCTTCCTCCCTTTATTAATGGTTTTGTGTTGTAGCAATAACAACGGTTTTTTCTTCGCCCCCCCCCCCCGAAGAATAGGGGCTATTTCGGCAGCCGGCTCAGCGACTCCCCACCGGCCTTGCTGCCCCCCAGCCCTGCCATCCACCTGCCAGGCAGGGCAGGCTGGCTGCGGCAGGGCTGCCAGAGAATTGCTCTGCTCCTCGAGCCCCAAAACAGGCAGAGCTGAGCTTTACAGTGCCAAATCCTGGTGACTGGAAGGGACTAAGGAAAAAGAGCTTTTACTAAGAGTACATGTAGTTGAATACATTAGGCATGGTTCCTCTCCAGAGCCTCGTGCCTGACGAAATCAGAGATAAAAGGTCCCGGTCCTTCAGAAATCAGCGTGCTTTCAAGAATGTGGCACTTGTGATAATTGCAGGAAGGGGGAAATAAAAATATCCCGGATCAGCTGGGATGATCCAGGCAGGTCTTTCTGGGAAATGCCTGAATCCGATTCGTTTCGAGGCACTCGGGAAGCGGGCAGAGTTGGCGTCAGCAGAGCCGCAGGGGAGCGGGAGGAAGGGGCGCGCAGCCCCCGCAGCCCGCACCGCACGCCCCGCGCCCTGCGACACTCGCCTGCGCCCAGAAGGTGTTTGGAGAGGATTCGGGGGAGGGGGGTTAAATGCCCGTTGTTGGGCGGCTGCAGCTGCCGGGCGGAGATGCGGGGACCTGCCACACGGTGTCAGCGGAGATCGCCGCATCGCCGGCCCCGCACCGGGCCCGCACCGGCCCTCCTCACCCACAGCCTGGGCGACGCCATCGGCGGGTGCAAGAGGGGTTTTGCTGTTTCCGCGCTCCCGATGAGCTTCCCGGCCCCACCTGCTGCGTCTCTTCTCTGACATCCCTTCGGCTTCGCTCCAGCTGCCCTGAAAACCCAGGGGTCCCACCGATCTCCTTCGCCGGGGTGCGGAGGCAGAGGCTTCCGGCAGCTTCCCAGTGTCTGGTCCTGTCCCAGGCAGTCCCAAAATGGAAAGGGTAAGGGACCAGCAAGGCTGTCCCAGACGGAGCTTTTCGGCCCCAGGCTATGCTGCACCAGTGACCCAAACCAGGTAACAAGCACTTGGCAATGCACAGGTAACCTCTGGCGGTGCTGCCTCCTCTCTGGTGTTTCCCCCTCACCCCTTTCCCTTTTTCTGCCCACTTCTTTCTATTCATTCCTTCTCCTCCGTACTTCTCGTCCCACCCATCTTCCGCTGCCAGCATCCCCAGAGCATCCCCAGCCTGGCCTTGCCCCCATGCTCCAAAAGGCTCCTTAGCATGGGGACACAGCCCAGGCAGCACAGCACAGCCGGGGCTGCTCTAGTTGCTGGGCAGTCTTAATTCAGTGCTTCTATTTCAATTCTTGCGTACTTACGTTTTTAGCTGACTGGTCAGTTAGATTGAGCCAAACAATTTTAATGGTGCTACAGCGGCATTAGGAGTGCTAAAGATGTAGCCCTCTGTGTAAAATAAACCATTATTGATTTACTCCAGGACTGTGTGGAAATACAGGTTTGAAACATAGCTTCCCAGTATTTCTTCTTGCCGACCTCACATTGAGAAACTGTAAGAGACGTTACCAAACAGACAGACCTTTTCAAGCAAAGTGTTGCTTTATACACTGGCTTTATCCTGGCACCACCAAGGCAGCGCTAAGAGAAAAGGTCAGAATGGTACCATGATACTTTTTTCTGTACAGAAGGGACTACAGAGCTGGCAGCATGGGTTTCACCGGGTATTTTCCTTAAATGAGATTTTTAGTAGCACTGAGCATTCACTACCACAAGCACTGACTCAAAGCAGCCCATAGGAAAGCTCTCCTGATGCCTACAGGAGTGCGGGCAGGACAATGTCAACATCCAAAAATTCATACCCAGTTTGAGCCTGGCTGCGCTGCCGGCGAGGTCTGAATCCCACAGCCCAGTACGCTCACCGAGACAGGCCAGGCTGCCAGCGAGGTCTGACGCCTGTGGTCCCACACCCTCACCCAAGCGGGTCACGCTCGCTGCCGAGCGCTGGGAGCATCCATCTCAGCCAAGGAGACCACACCATCAAGGGATTTCCCCTCGGCAGCCACAAAGGGCTCCTCCCCAGGCTCCTGCTTTGCATCCTGCACCACGACTGAAGCCACATCCAAAATCAGCCCCACGTATTGCCCTGACCTACTGAAGCGACCAGAGCCATTCCTGATACGTGGAGAGGAGGCGGCTGAGCCCCGACCCATGCGGGCGCCTGCACTGCCTGTGCTTTCACACCACTCCAGCTTCATCCCTCACCAGACACCTCATCCTGCACTGGCCTCCAGTGAGCGGTGAACAGCCAGGTCCCACCCTCTGCTGTCATGGGAGATGCTCAGAGAAGCCCCACGGCAGCTGAGGGTGGGCTGCATTCACAGCCTCCTGTGGCTTTGCACAGCCAGGGCTTGCCACAGGCCAGACAGTGCCTGCCTCTTCCATCTCACTCTTGTCCAAACAAGTAATAGAAAGCCCTGAAAAATAATGAGTTCTGCTGCAAACATAACACAGTTTTTAAAATGCAGTAGGTTTCTCTACACTCATCTTCAGGTGTCCATGCCCTTTGAATGCACCTACTTCAGCTTTCCACTACAGGCAGAGCTAGCAATTTCTCTCCCCTGTTAAACCAGAGCAGAGATCACACAAGAATATAATAGCAAAAATCCAACAAATGAGGCTCTAAAACTAGATGTGTATTCTGCGGTTTCCAATAAAAGGGATTAATAAGCCCCAGGTATTATTTTTATGGCCTTCAGGAATATGGAACTGGTTGAGCTGGGGCATCTGAACAGACACTTTGCCATCATAGAGACACAATGACTAAGAACAATTTCAGAGATTAAGTAAAGGCTAGAACTGCACCACCTCCAGCACAGTGAGGTCCCAGTTCATACCTTGATTCCCAAGTATTGACAAATACAAAAGCCGTTAGAGCAAACACGGTGACAAACAGCAATCAGCAGCATAACCCCACGCCTGGCTATAATGAAGCAGCACACATTTATGTCAGGTAGGAGTGTCTGGTGAACTTGTTTTGGAAGTTTGGAGTTTTCCTTCCATCCAAACTCCCCTTTGCTTTCCTGCCTCTGCCTTCCTTTCTCTGCCAGCTGCCTTCCCCTGCACCCCCGTTGTTTTCAGAGTCTGGTATTGGCCAAAACTCTGTTTTCCTGTAAAAGGGACCTGAGCTGCTCCAGGGAGAGTGAAATGCTGAGATCTCAGCCCACCCTTTGTCTGCCTGGGAGAGGCCAGGGCACTAAAGGCACTTAAAAAGAGCTGGGCACAAAATGCGCCATATCAGAGACTCCATCAGCTCTTCCCCCTGCGTTACTGCTGTCCAAACAGCCCCCTGCGGAACAAACCAAGATCCATGACACAACCACCAAACCCAGAGGTGGGCTGCGTCAGGATTTCCCTCCCGGCTATGTTATTGCTGACGGCTCAGGGCGCAGGTGGGTTAGGAGGGATGGGAGAGCACGGCCGTGCAGGGCCCAGGGGAGCCACACCGGGCAGCGGCTCTGTGCTGCCAAGGGCTCCCCACCTGAGTGTGGAGGGAAAGGGGACCAGCTGGCTTTGAAACATTCACTAGAAACTGAAAGAAAAAAGCCTGCATCTCTTTCCAGAGCAAAGAGCGGATGTTTTGCAGCAAACCAATTCTGTTTGGTTTCAACAAGAATGTATATATACTTTTGGTTGGAAAAGTTCTCCCCACACAGAATCTCAGTGGGCTAAATTGGAATTTTCACCTTGGGGCAGGCGAGCAGTTGGGATGGTGTGAAACGCTGCAAAGGGAGACAGGTGGAAAACCAGGCTAAGCCACGGCAGAATAATCTTTTGGCGTATCCACTGGGACTCTCTTCTCTCCAACGCCAGCATAAACACACTTCACATAATGCTATTCTCAGCCAGATTATTATCGGTGCACTCGCGCAGGCATAAAGAGGAGGTCTGCTCCACAACGAGACACCTTGAACAAACAGCGCGCTGAACCCTAACCTCCGCCAGCACAGCGCGCCGAGGGCAGGTCAGCACCGCTCCCCTGCCACCGGCACTGCTCCAACACAGAAGTTACAGCTCTGGCTTGTTACTGAGCCAACCAGCAGGAAAACATTTACACCAGCGAGCGTGAAAACGAGCTGCACCCCTTTGAGGCAGGCCGGTGTGATAGGAGTTAGGTTATTGTGGCCTTTTCGGTTAAAAAGAAGTGCTCTCCAAATCAAAATTGTTATAGCACTACAAAAACAACATCCAGAACATATACCTGTTTATAGGGGGCAAGAATTAAATCAAAGTGTGCTGCCTTTGCCTTGCAGAAAGCTGTTGAGATGCTGGAATTAAATCCAAACAATCTCCCAGACAGTAAAACAGTATCTTCAGTTATTAAGAAAGATTATAGCGTTACAAAGCCTATATTGTACAACGGGGCACTGGGGCTGGGTGATGGTCAGAGCTGACGGCAGGAGAGTCGTGCCATCTGACGGACCCTGTATAGCTTCTTACGGAGCAGTTACACACCTACTAGGGGAAAAAAATTTAATGTGCAGTGATTAACAGGCAGCAGGACTGCTATCAGTTTCCTTCTGCCTAAACGAGCGGGCTCCTGGTCACATGCCATCCCTCCTCTTCCTCCCACCGCCAGCCCATGCCTGAGCCCCCCACTGCCCCCCCCTTTCCCCACCGCCTTCCCAGCAGCGGCGACTTACGGAGAATGTGTCAAAGCACATTTCAGAGTAATATGGCTGGAGAGCCGCATTCAGATCGGCATGTTGTAATGTGTCTGACAACATTATATTCTGATCCAGCTCTTCACGTAACCTTCAATTTATTTCTAAGCCCCTGTGTTTATTTAACCGAATCTGTCTTCCGTCGTTTGGAGCAGTAGCACTCAACCTTTAAACAGCCCAAGAGCCACTTCAGCCTCGAACAGATGCAGAGAGCTCCTGAGTCAGGGAGTCACAAAAGAGCCCGGCGCATTGTGCCGCAGGCGCCGAGGCACACCGAGCCCCGTATTATTCATCGCGCCAGCGCTGGCACCTCGGCAGAGGTTGCGAATCGCACGGCTTTGCTCAGGGCCAGGAAGGGAGTGGGCGTTTCAAGGCTGGACCGTGTCAGCAAAGCAGCAGGCGAGGGTGGGCTCCAGCACAACAGCAGCCAGGTAGCGAGGTGCAGGACCTCTGCAGCTGGAGGGCTGTAAGGCTGGGGCTTCGATGCGGTGCCACGGATCTCTCCTGCAGCCTTGGAGAGCCAGGCTTTGGTGTTTGGGCATGCTAACCCATCCTTCACACGGTTACAGCTCCGGTCCCACCAAGGCACCCTCAGCGGCTACCAGCCCCAGTGTGCCAACACCAACCCACAGGCAGCTTTTGCAGAGGTGAGCTGCAGTATCACCATCTCTAACAGCAGGGAAGAAGATTGCTCAATTATCTGTGAGCATCATCACATCCTTGCAACACATTCGCCTCAGGAAAGGCCCCCTTTCCCCAAGCTTCTCGTTCTGCTACACAATACTTCCCAGCTACAAGAGGAACCCAAGACATACGCTGGACTGGTCTCAAGCGTGGTGCCATGGCCTCACTGATGCCCTGACATCCAGCAGTCCTCCCACGCCGCTGAGGCACCCCACCTGCCAGCAGCTACCTCCTAAGCATCATCCACATCCATGTGGCACAATCCATCAGGATTTTGGTCATTTGCTGCTGCGTTCCCTGAGAGGAGAGTCCCAAAAAGCTGGGAACCCTCCCCAGGTGCTTTCCAAAGCCAGGGCCTTTGGGAACCAGGATCAGCCCTTCCTTTGGCAGGGGCTGGGGAGGGGAAAGGAAAACTTCAGCTGTGACAAATCCACCTGCCCGTGTCTGTGCACTTGCCACCCAGAGAACAAAACCCCAATGATTTCCTATTGCTTTCTCTTTCAATTCACCAGAGTTTTGTGCTGGCTTTGGGTTCACCATGTATCGTTTAGAAACCTAACGCAATTTATAGGAAAGAACCTTGGCTTGCTTTTCTGTTTACTGTTCCCAAGCATAATGAAAATGTTAAAATGCTAAGTCACTTGACACCTGCCACCCCGGTAATGCACTTGCTTTACTTTTTTTGTAGTTACAAGAGTTTGTGAATATATTTAAAGCTCTTCAATTCACTTAAGTCGAGAAAGACATGCTGCATATTCAATGAAATGCCACAGTTGTGACATGTTCCATATCCTCCGCTGTGTTAAGTCTCTTCATTTATTCTTTTACAGACAGTCACAGAATTTATTCTGTTATGAATAAAATTATCTCTGATGTCCTTCAGAAAATAATGTAGGGCTTTTGACTGAATGCAGGTAGTTCAAGGAAAATATTCCAGGTGTCCAGGACATGAAGAACAAGTCATTGAACCTCTTTCATTGAGTCGTCATCTCTTCCTCTGCCTTGCACGCTGCACCCCCAGTTCCAGACAGGCTTCTGCTTTGGTGAATAATGATTAACAGCACCAAAGCCTCTAGTCTGCTGAATGCCAGTCCCATGCACCGGAGTGATGTGGGCTGCTGCATAAAAAAAAACGATGCCTGTGGTCCAAATTCTCCTCTGCTACCCGTGAAGCAAGTTGCCCAGTGAAACCACAGGGATTTGTAAGGACGAAGGAACCGCCTCTGCCCCGCTGCACATGACAGCTAATGTTTTCATGCTCTGGGTTGGCTCATTTCTTCTAAACCTTTCTAAGAGGCAGCCTGAGCTTCCTGGCCCCGGGTGGGAGTCAGCCAGGTTGCCGCTTTACCCGACGTACTGCATACCTCTAGCTTTGGTTTGGGTTTAGTGCTGGCACAATATGAAGCACCCCGGGAACCAGAGACGGGGGAGGCATCCCGAGGTGGGGAGCAAACCCCCGGGAAGAGGAGCGAGTGGGAGCTGGGTAGCTAGGGGAAGGCTGCCAGCTCAGCACACCACGCTAATTCCTGTTCAGCTGGCCAGGCAGAGCACATCAGGTGAGCAATTTGCTGCTGACTCATGCAAGTCTGTCTCTCCAGGGCAGCAGAGACCACAGCACATAATGAGGTACCCACCTGGGGAGCCTGGGATGCAGGGATAGGGTGGGAAGCAAAGGGCCAGGCTCCCCAAGGACTACAGCTGCCCAGCTGTAAGCGCGGTCACCCGCGATGTAGGTATTGCAGGAGGGAGGAGGCCGAAGTTGTGCGGTTTTGCTTCAGTCAGCAGCTCTGAGCCCTACAAGCACAAGCGACTCAAGGCAAGCCTTGCCTGGTGACTCTGCAGAGGGTGAGGGAAGTGATGCCTTTCCTTTGGCTTCTTGGGGTCTTGGTGGGCTTTTTTTATTTGATTTTTAGATATATTTTTTTTAAAGTAAGGATCCTGAACCTGTTTATGAGTTCGGTGGCAGCCAGGAGGGTAGAGTAACCCCCCGAACAAGCACCTACCTCCCCCGAGGGTGCCCCTACTAGGGATGCGCTGGATAAAACAGTGTCTAAATGCCTTTAATCTTGGACCAGCTTTATAACCAGGAAAAGCAACACTTCCAAGTACATTTACACTGATGCCTGAAGACTTCCCTCCACCCGCAGCTTCAGTTGCAGCTGCCAGCAGCTCCAGCCTCCTGGAAGTCAGAGCAAGAGTGGCTGGAGAAATGGGGGCCAATGAGCCTGATTTTCAGCCCTGGCCTTTAGAAACACCAGCCATTTTTTGCTGCTGCCTGAAGCATCCCCCTCTCCCAGGCTGCCTCTGCTTTACACACTTGAAATCATGCGCTCTCCTACCTGAGGTCACAAGTCCCACGGTGCTTCCAATTGTTTAATGTGACTAGGTACTTCTGTCTTTTGTAAGAATCTGAGCAAAAATAGCCCAAAAGTTGATCGTTGTATTAATTTGGAGTACAGATACATAGATGCTCTCTGAACAGCAGAATAAAAATGGGATATGGACTCATTTTTCTGTGCCTCACAATGTAATTTTTTCCTCTATTGTCAGCATCATTGTTGATCCTGAAATTATAGTGTCTGAGGAGTTATTCAACAGGAGACGTTCAACATGAAAAAAGAGTCTCAGAAAATAACTGCAACGAGAACATTTAAATAAACCCAGAGATTACAGAGGCAAAATACAAAAGTGACTCCAAGAAGCTCATTGGGTTTCATTCCACTATATTTGAGTGTTATCTGAGAGTGGGAGGAAAAAAATTCCAGATTGGGTAGGTACGATGAGAAAAAGCCCAGGCATCTCTCTCCCTACATCACAGCCTATTAATTACCCTCAGATTATAATGTGGGTCAGGCATTCAGCATTCAACTAAACCACTAGTCAAAAGCTTTATCAGCTTGCCTGCATCTCTGCTGCATGGAAGAGCTTGACTTTTGTGGAGGACTAGAGTAGAATTGCTCTTGTGTAGCTGACAGAGTGCTGGTGGATGGTTGGGTTTTATTTTCCTCCCCCCTTTTCTAGTTAATCTCCTCATTTTTAAGGTTGCCTGCTGATTTTCTTTGCACACTTAGCAGTAGAAGTAGAAGTAGGACACAATTCCCAGTTTCCCCCTACACCCCAAACAGTTGCAGCAAACTGATTCAGTAAGCCAAGCCCTGGAGATGAAGCCAGGCTTGCCAATGCCACGCTCCTCCCAGCAAAGCCAAGCAACCAGCACCTCCGCACACCCAGCAAGGAGCGTTTTAAAGGCACCCGGTTTTCTGAAGAACCTCTAAGCCAAAGTCCCCTGTCTGGCCAGTTTCTACCCAACAGCAGTTTCCCTCCTCTCTGCCTGTCACTTGAATCAGGGTTTTTTGAGACCACAGAATACCTTCCAGTCTGCCATGGGGGAGGAAATCCGACTGCTGTTGGTGTGAATAATATTTTGTGATAAGTAAATCTTTTAGGTTTACTTCCAATTTTTTTTTTTAAACATCAGGCTTTTATCTTAAAAAGAATCAACATTTCTCTGCCTTTGAAGAGCAGAACCCTCCTGATACTCATTACTTGACTCAGCTGTTCACTCAGGTCTTTTTCTTTGATGAAAAACTTTGGTTTACAGACAGTATTTAGCAACCTGATTAGTACATAATGTGACCTACTATTGGAATAAATGGGCTATGTAGCACTATCTCATAAGCAAAAGAGTTTGCTTAGCTGTACTAAGTGGGAAAAAAAAACCCCTTGAGAATCGTTACTGAACATAACTACTTTAAAAAAAGGGTAGGGGTAAAAACAACCAAAAACGGCATTTTCTCATTCCCACCTTGTTTCAAAGAAAAGGAGGATCAGACCACAACTTAGCACCTGCCCAAGACCTGCCAGCCTGTGGCTTGTCCTACTTCTTCCTGGGCTTGAAGTCCCAGCTACTTAAGTCTTAGCAGGGGGGAAAAAGTGCAAATCAATAAAGGCATCTCTACAGGAAAAAAGTCGGAGTTACCCCAAGGAGAAGGACCAATCAATATATCTTTCAATTATCACTGTGGCAAGGCTATGGTTAGCAATAGCTACAGCAACACTATTAGTTTCAATGTGTGTATAAACAAGAACCGCACAACACCTTGAGCCTGAGCATCCCAAGGAAGCAGCACAAGCTCACCACACCACTCAACTCCAGCAGCTCTATGTTTGCAGTTCCACCCGAAATGTGACCCCCACGGACCAGGCAGCAGCAGCCACGATATCTCAGGCAGCCCCACCAAGCAGGCAGGGGACACACTAGGGTCTTGTCAGCCAGGTTTTAGCAGGAAAAGAGACTTGGTATAAGTTGACTTTGGTGCAAAAGCTCCCCAGGGTTGCTTTATGCCTACAAGGAAGCATTTTGGGGCACTAGAAAAATATCCATCCATAAAGATGAAGAACATCAAATAGCCTCGCTAGCACATGCCACCTACCTCCACAGGCACAGCCCCCACCTCACTGAGCCACCCTAGCTACTGGGACATCCTCGTGGAAAGGAGCAGCAAATATCTGGGATTACACATTAGCCAGAGCAGCCGCACCAAGGTCCCCAGCAATAGGAACGGTTACGAGACAGAAGGAAAAAGCAGTCGGTCACACTGTTAATGTGTAACATCTGTGCCACCTTTACCTTGCCTTCTGCTCGCCTGCTTTTGGGTGTCAGCACTTGTCAGAAACCCCAGGGAGACAGCAGCTCAGGGAACAAAGCCTGAGCAAGTCCCGAGGCAGGGCTTATGTACCTCTCGGGCTTGTGGGTGGGCAGAGGGCAGGTGGCGAGGGAGGGGTGGGCAGCCTCGTTTGGCACCTGGCCGTGCCCTGCGTGCAAGGAGGACCCTTCCCCTGGGCTCAGGAGAGCCCTTGATAAGGGACACCTGGTGAAGTTTGCTCTCATGGAAGGTCCTTCTAATGCTCTTCTCAAGATGGTCCTGAGTCTGCAAACTCCTGCCAGGGCTGTCATAGACCTCAGAACCCCCTCTCTCCCTCTTTCCCCTGTTTGCAGACCCTTCTGCTCCCCACCCCCTCCCCAGATCAGCTCTCCTAGTGTTGGGCTTCAAGGTGCCGAGCTGTAGGGAACAGGGTTTGTCCATCCCCCCATCAAGGCAGCCCCTGCAAAAGCTGCACTGTTCCACCAGGCACAGAGCACAACTTTTCTTATCACTAGATTTGTATCCCGTTTCCATGGAAACAAAAGAAACCAGGCAGTAAGCCCCCTCCCAACCCAACTTTGAACAACCCTTGCAGTATTCTCTGTCATGTTGTTGCTTTGGATGTGTCATGTTTTTTCCCAGGGAGGTCCTTGAAACCCATGGCACTGTGGACCTGCTCCGGCCAGGGTTTCACTGCTGCCCGCCAGCATGCCGAGCACTGGACATGCCCAGGAGGGTCGGCAGTCGGTGCTTCCACTGTCACTGAGGTTTTGCTAAGGGAAGCCCAGGAAACGTCATTAGTGATGGGCAAGTTCAGCTGAAAAGTTATGAGAACAGATCAAAAATAAGCTAAGCAGCACTTTATTTCAGCTCCCAGATCCCTCAGAGTAGCCCTGTAGCCAGCCAGTCCCACCTCCACCAGCATTTTGGGGATATTAGGTCAAATCCTCCCTGGACACTTCCTGGGAAGCCACTGAAATGGGTGATGCCACTCCCATCTTACCAGCCACTCCTGCAATTTCTCCTTTGATGCCAGCCAGCACCGCAACCCACGTCAGCAGCATTCCCACCAACAGCCTCCCTGATCCCTACTGACAGTGATGCCACAGCCACGCTCCCATCCGCTCCTGCCGCGCCGGGGTCTGGGCGCCTGGAGATGGACGAGTGATTGATGGGGCGCCCGCGATACGCCACGGTGCGCTCCTTATCTGTGGCTTCCCGGTTGGTTCCCATGTCGCTCATGGAGTTTACGGCATCAATGTCATTTTCTTTCCCTTGGCTTTCTTTTTTTTAAACCTGTTTTTGTTCTTTCACGCCTATTCACGCACCTCGGTGAATCTATTTCATCTTCAGGATTAGTAAAATTGGGCAAACTATTCTGGGCAAGACCCATCTTTCCCAACTGTCCAGGGGAACCAGGTGAGTTTGAAGAGGTGGGTGCCTATTTTTCATGGCGGGTCTGCTGAGATCTAAATCTACCTAAAGCATCTTCCATAGGAATTTTTAGTCAAAAGTTGCAATGGCAAGTGTCATCCAAAAACTTGGGTGCACATAGAAGGACCAAGGTTAGCTATGGACAAAGAGAAGCGGATGGATGGGCTTTGTTAAGAGGGGAGTAGAAATTCAGTCTGGGTGGGAATATGATGGGCATCACCGTGAGATCCCTCCCTCTCCCCCTTTTTGAGCTGACAGCTCCTCCTCGCCATCGACATGGACCTTCACTTGAAAATACTGGGAGCCTTCCCCCGGTATGTGCTATGAGCAGCACTGGCTTTGCCAGGCAGGTGGGACCACCAGGACAAGCCAGCAGCATCCCCAGGGAGTCCCCAGCGCCTGTGCAAAGCTGCTGATGTTACAGAACCCCCTCCACTTCCCACCAGCCCCCCAGCACACCATATCCGATCACCAAGGGCTGGTGTGTGAGCACAGACGTCGTGACTTGAGGCTGCTATGTCCTCATCAGTCCCCCCAGCACCAGCCTCTGCATCCCACCAGCTCCCACCAATGCTTGCTCCTGCTCCTCCCCATTGCAACCCCCAGGAAAAAATAATATAAGAAAACAAAGGATGGATGCCCACTTCCAAACCAGACTTGGCCAAAAAGGGCAATTCACATCTACCTGTCCATAGGCTTCATTTTTCCCCTCCCCTCTTCCATCCAGCCAAGACACTATGAAAAAGAGCCAGAGTGACCCCCCGTCCCAGAGTGCGGGCTCTGCTGCTGCCAGATTGCGCTGTGTGCTCAAACCCGCAGGGACAGCCCGCAGCCATCTGTTAATCCCAGGTGTGTACACGCCGTGGCTCTGCTGGCAGAGATAGTCTGCTGGCTCCTCAAACACACCGGTCACCCGACTCGGCATGCGTGGGGGTTGTTAAAGCGGCGTGTGGATGTGCTGCCCTCTCCCATCTCCTCCATCACTGTCCCTGGCATCAAAGGCGTGAACATGTTGTCTTTTTTATTCATTATAAAAAAACCAGGCTGGAACAAGGGACAACTCAGACCAGACTCGACAGAAACTGCTCCTGTTCTTCACCAAAACCCGGCATGTCCTGACACACAGTGCCATATGAGCACTGAGCTCTCATCCTCTCCAGGAGAGAACGTCCTTCTGGTCTTTTTGAATTCCTTCACATTTGTGAAAGGAGTGTGTGTATGTACCAAAAGTGGAAATACATTCCTCCAGCCAGGGAAGCCGGGTTTATTTCAGCCTGAGCATCCCAAGCCCAGGCACCAACACTTTGATTTGCAAGAAAAGATTTGTCCCCACGTTTAGGGACCTCTCGGGAATGCTTGGGCTCACATCTGACCCAGCCTGTGCAGCCACCCCAGTCTCCAAATCTGGTCTTAACTGGCACAGATGCCCACAATCTCCAGGGACCACAGCCCAAAGTTCAGCTCCTGAGAAGGGGTTCCCCCGGAGCCCGTGGTTGCATGACAGCAGCCCACATGTCTTTAGGTCCCTTGGCTATACCCAAGGCTTCCCCTCCATGAGACCATCCTCTGTCCAGAGACCAGCCTCTGGACAGGCCAAAGCAATATGAGCTGGCTCAGAAACGCTGGGGATGGGCCCGCAGGAGCACAAGCCCACCCTGCGTGTTGTGCCGGTGCCATGCCCTGACTGCTTCAACCCAGCCTCCAGACATTGCTTCCCAGGGGCACTGGGGATCAGGCACGTGAAATGCTGGAAAGGTGTTATTAACAGGGCCAAGGTAGCCTGAAGTGGCTCAAAATCAGCACCAGCAGTAGCCAAGGGTTGTCACCTTACCCTTTGAGCAATGAGCAGGAGGAGGGCAGGCGGCCCCCCCACCCCTGCAGCTGGATGAGCCTGCTGAGAAGTTGGCTAAGCCTTGAAACAGGAGGAGGCCTTTCCCCTCCCCTGGGGTACACAGAGACACGTAACTCACAGCCCACCCAGAGCTAGGGGCACAAGGAGGTGCTGGTGAACTCTGCACAAGAGAAGTTGAGGCCTTCGCTGTAGATACTTGGAAATAACCATCCTGTAACAAGGTGGAGCCCGTCCCAACCTCTCCAAACTGGGGCCAGACCGTCCACCTCTCCGAGAGACTCTGCACAGGATATTTTAGGAGCAGGGTTTTCCACTCTTGCCTCCTTGAAATGGGCAGTGCATTGGGTGCGGGGAGGCAGGGCGATGGGAATGGGTGGGGGAAGCAGACAACTGCTCTCCAACGGAGCTGCTGAAGGAGGAGGGGATGGGGAGGGCTGAGCAGCAGCTTATCACTGGTTCACTGCCATTTATTCTCTCCCTGGAGCTGGAAGGGATCTGGCACCTCTTCCCAATGCATCCTCATGATTTGAGAGTCCAGCCTTCTCCAAAAAAAACATTACAGTTGTTGGGGCTGTTTAAGGAAAAGAACAATCCCACATAGAAAAGGTATCCTGGCCTCTGCTCTTCCACTTTTTTCCTGAAGCAACATTTCTTGACAATCCTACAACCAAATAAATATCTAAAAAGCTTCCCCTACCCATGAAACATACCCTCCGACAAAACCTCCCGGCCTGTTTTTACTCACCAATAAAGACTTAATTCCCACGATTGAGCAAAACGAGGCCCTGTGGGTTTGGTGTGGAAATCTCCATCGGTTTGGCTTTCAGCAGTCCTAGAGGACGGTGGGACACACACATCAGGTGCCAAAAAGCCCTCCAAAAAGGTTAACTTTCAGTAACGAACACAAAATGATTTTATTAATAAACCAGTGACTGCATGTTTACAGTACCATCGGAGCAACAACTTGTCACTGTCAGCAGGGACATCTGTGGGGCCCAGTCCCCCGCACTCCGTTGGGCGCTGCTTTGCCACTGGAACACCATCAGTAGGCAGGTGCAGAGTCACCAGCATCGCTGGGGCTGAGAGCCGTACCTCGCCAGGAGGTTTGCCGTCAGTGACCGGGCAGGGGCAGCAGCCTGAAGCCCAGGCTCGAATCAGGGTCCTGAAGGTGCAGCTTGCTGCTCCTGTAGCTATGTACCATCCTTCTCCTCCCCCATCTCCCCATCCAGCTGCTCCCAGCCTCATTCTCCCTCCCTCCTCAGGTCCCAGTTTGCTCCCCTTTGACCCTCCCTCACCTGCCTCAAATCCAGCTGTTGCACCCTTGCCTGTTTCCCACGCTCCTCCTCCTCCTCCTGCTGTATGTGTGGTGCTGGGGAGGCGGTGGGACCCGCTTCCCAGCCCGGGGCACAGCAGGCTCTGCCGCAGGGGACCTGCACGCCCCGTGCCTCTGCAAGCTCACACCTCTTACACAGATTTATAACCAAACATATAGCAGTGCAAGCTCAGATCCCTCTGCGCAGCTTTACCTGGGGATGTAGTGAGACACGTCCTGGACATCCGGGCTGAATTTCTTGTTATGAAACCTGAAGACTTTGCAGGTATGTAAATGAAGAAGTAGTTATTTACCTTTGTATTTTTATGTGGGCAACAGGATTTCCTCCCCCCCCCCCCCCCCCCCGCAGTTTCCCTCCCTCAGTCAGCAATCCGGGCACTTCTTTATCCAAGCAAAACAAGCTTGGCAAAGTTATTAATTGCTCTGAACAAGATCTGTATTGATTAGTGTAAGGATCAATCACTTTATCTGTGGGCAGCTCTGTTAGAGCTGCCTGTGACTGGGGTATTTAGCTGAGAGATATCTGCCCTGGGCCCTGGGGAGTTTCACAGAGGAGTCCAAGGTCTATCCAGTGCTTTTAAAAATACGGCAGGTGGTGGAGAGAATTCAGATGAGGTGAGATGGAGAAGGGCCCCCATGACCTTCCCTCTACCCCCAGCAGTCACCAGCAATGCCCCTTCAAGAGGACTTTGCACGTCGCCCTGGAGAGATGCGGGGAGCTTTCCTGAAAATGGAAAGCCGCAAGGGTTACGCCATTTGCAGACCCGCGGGGTTAAAATGAGGCAGTACAACCTTTTGGTGCATGGGGTTTGACTCCCAAGGAGCTGTGCTGGCTTCGCCCAGGCCCGGTGCAATGGACGGCTCCTGGGGGTGAGCAGCGGCCGCAGGGCTCACCTTGCAGCGGGGCTGCACTGGTGGCGTTTACCCCAGGCACAGCCTTTGGAAGGGAGATGGACTGCCAGGCTCGGATGCCCAGAAAGCCCTTCCAGCCAGCTGTAACCTCCTTGCATTCATGGGGGGTCATACCTTTCACAGAAGCCTCTTGCAGCCAGGTACCACTTTTCACCCCCAGCTTCAGGAAAGTCGGACAGCGCCGCCCCGCCCCCCCCCCCCGGCAGCTGAATCGACCCCCCTTTAGAAAAAAACCAAACACGTAAATAAATAAAATTACAATTTAAAAAAATGAAAACCAAAAAGGGGCAGCGGAGGGGGGCTGCAGCTGGAGCTGTCTCTGGCAACCCAGCTCTAATCTCTCGCAAACCCCCGCTATCAAAGCTTGGATCAGCATATCTAATGTAAACGAGCTTTCACACATAAATAACGTGCCACATCTGGCTATTTGGGTTTTATAGCGTCTTAGCTACCGAGCGATTTATAGAGGGCGAGCTTGTTAAAGAGCAGCCCGGGCTGGGCCGGGGGAAGTTGCGGGCTGCCCGAGGCGGTGCGGGGCGGGAGGTGTGAAGGAGCGAGGTGGGAGCGGTGGCCGAGTGCGGCTTTGGGCAGCGCACGCAGAAAGCGGCTTCTCCGCATCTTTGGGGAAGGGAGGGGGGGCGGGAGGAGGGCTCTGCCCCCCGGGGGAAGAGGGGCCGGCTCAGCGGCAGGGCCGGGGCAGGCTTAAAAGAGCCATCCAGGAACCGGCGTGTTTGCGCTTATAACCAATTTATTACCGCTGAACATATGGCCAGTATTTCGCCTGGCGTCACCCGCCGGGGAGGAAAGCAAACAGACCGCGCGATGTAAAGCCGGAGGAAGGAGCGGCCGCCCTGCACACGGCGGAGACAATGCGAGCGGCGGGGAGCGCCCAGCCCCCGCCCGCCTAGGGACCCCCGGCCCCCAGGTGAGCCCCGCCGCGGGGGGCAGGGGGGCGCCGCGCCCTCGCAGCCTAGGGGGTGTCGGGGGGACCCGCGGGAGAGCCGGGGCTCGGGAGCAGCAGGTGTGAAGGGGCTTGCGCGGGGGCGGGGGGGGGGTTGTCCGTGGGGGACGTGGGTCGAGCGGCGGCGCAGGTAGAAGTTGGTGCTGAGCGGCCGCCCGAGGAGCGGGGAAGGGCGGGGGGGACACATGGGGACGCGTCCCCCTGCCCCGACGGCGGGGTCCGCCGGCCCGGCCCGCCCACGCCCCCGGCCCCGGGTGGGCGCCCGGCCACCCCCGTGCGCGGCGGGGCCGGGGGAAAGCGCGGCCCCGCCGGGGCGCTCCGCCCGCCTGGCCCGGGGAGGGGGCAGCCGGGGGCGCTCCCCCCGCCGCCCCGGCGGCGGGACACTTCTCGGCTGCGACGGCAGAGTACGCCAGAGGACCGGGAATGGCCCCGGCCCCCGGCCCCCGCCGGCCCCGGCTCTGCCCGCCGCCCCGCTCCCTCCTCCGTGACTCCTTCTCTTCGCTTCCCCGGCGTTGCCCACGCCGCGCGTGTGCGCCACGACTCGGGCCCGAGCACCTGGGTCGGCTCCCCCCGGGTGGACCCTTCCCTAACCCTCTCCCGAAAAGGGCCTGACACACCCCACCCCCCTTCCCCCCGGTGCGGGCACCGGAGCATTCTTCGGAGGCTTCACACTAACCGCCGGCCCCCCCACTCGCGACGCACACCCACCAGCTACCTGCGCGCACGGCCGGGCTCCTCGCTAAGCCCTCCATGTTGTGCGTGCGGGTGCGAGAAGTAAATTCAGATAAGAAAGTGCTCCCGAGCACTAAATCCGCCGCATTCCCACCGCCCGCGGCGCCCGGGCCGGGCTTCCCCTCCCGAGGAGGAACGTCCCTGACAAAGCTTAATCTCGTTGGGACCCGCTTAATCATTAGAGAGACGAGAACGAATGCAGCCGGGGGGCTCCGGGGGGGTGGGGGGGAGCGAAACGTTTGCCCGGCAAATAAAACAGTTTATAATAGCCTGGAAAGGGAAGGGAGGCCCCGGGCCGGGCTTACAGCTTTCCCCGGGGGCGGGTTGGCGGGGGGGGGGAGGAATATAATAAGACAAATACCTGGGTCGGGGGGCTACGAGATGCGGGGGGCTCCCGGCTTTGTGCTCGCACGCATGGCCTTAACAAACTGCCTCCGCCACTATTGGCAATATTTTCAAAGATCTCATTAAAGTGCATTTATCAAAGCCCTAACATGTGCCCTCCGGCTCTGACATAACCCCGCTAGCCCCCAGGGAGGAGGGGGAAAAATCCCAATTTCTATTACAATTCGCCACCTCGGGAGGTTGGTTGGAGGGCAGGCTAGATCTAGATCTACAAATTTATAAGTAATATCGGTGAATTGGAAGGATTTCTCCGCCTTTGAAGCTTCGGGGAGAAGGAGATAGAGTAATCGTGAGAATAGGAAAGCTCATTTAGATTCCTATGTCCTGGAGAAGATTTAATTGTCTGTGGGAGAAAGGCAGGCCGGCGCCGGGATTTTGGGGGATGGCAGGGGCTTTCTCCTGAGCCTCGATGGGAAGGCTGGGGCCGGCTCCCTTTCTGCGTCCGGGGAAATCTTCTCCCCCTTTTTTTTCCCCCTTCTTTTTTTCTCTTTTCCCCCAAAACATCCTTAACGCCTTTGTCAATGCCATTTTTCCAGACATGAAAAGAGCTGGGAATTTCACCCCGCAGAAACTCCGAGCCCCGCACGTTACAATTAAGTTCTTGAAAGCGACGGAGGATTCAGAAGGCCCTGATTCCCCCTGATTTCAAGAAATATGATTTTTTTTTTTTCCCCTCCCCACTCCCTCCCTCCCGCGGCCGGGACGCCGGAACGCAGGGCAACCGGTCGGCGTGGGTCCCCGCTCTCTTTCCCACGGCCTGGCGTGGACGCGGCCCCGCCGAGCTGGCGGCATCTCCGCGGAGCTGCCGCTTTATCGCTGGGGGAAAAAAAAAAAAAAAAGGCAATTAAAAACCCTTCGTGCGGGGTTCTCGGAGGGTATATTTAGAAGCGAGAGTTCTATTTTGATTTTGGCGTTTCTGGTTGGTTTTTTAAATTATTTTTTATTTCATCACGACCCAAAGCCGCCGCTGTAAGGACGCGGCTCTCCTTTCCCCCGCCACACTTTAAAACAAAGAGAGTGTTGCTTACAGGAGATGCTCCTGGGGTGAATCTCCTAATAACAATTACCAGGAGCGACATCGGCTGCGCTTCCCTTTCCCTATTTATTTCAAGTGTAGCTCACGCTAAGAGATAAAATAAACCTGTCCCCCTAACAAAGGCTTTGTGTGGGCTTCGCTAATCCGTACCGAGCGGCAAGGTGCCGTCCTTTCTGTTTGTTTATTTGTGGTCTGGAGTGAAGGAAAACAATAGCTCGCACCTTTGGTCTAATCAAACAATAAACTAATCCACTTGACGGCTGTTATCGGAGATGGGATGCGGGGATGGCTTCGGGGTCAGAGCGGGGAGGGGCGGGATCACGGAAGACTCCGGTTTATATATCCCCCCAGTTATGTATTATTATATAGAACACACGTATAGCAGAGGGAGCGGCAGGCAGCGGGACGAAGGAGAAAGGCGGCGAAGCAAGCCAAGGCACCTCGCCGCTTAAAAACGCGACCCTGGTCCCGCCCGTGGCGTGGGGAGGCCCCGCACCGCCGGCCCGCCCGGCGCCCCGCACACGCCGCTGCCTCCCCGGGCCCCGCACTGCGGGGAGCCGCTCCCACGGGCCCTTCGCCCTCATCGGGCGTCTCATCCCCGGTCTTCAAACAGAAAAATCAAACCACCAATAAGCCTGAATGCCGTTGGGATGAACACCCGCCGTCCGGGGGGGGGGGAGGGGGGGGGGCGCTTCCCACGCAGCTCGGGGCGTGGGGGGGCAAACAGCGGGAGAGAGCGGGGGCGAACGGCAGGTGTTTAAGCTACCTGCGAAAGTAAACAGTTAAACACCCCCCCGCTGGCGGCGGCACTCGGCTTCAAGTGCAGCCACTCGGGCTGCCTACACGCACCGCGCCGCGGTCTCCCGTGGGCTTGTGCAAACAACCCTGCCGCCTGCGGGCCCCGCGGAACGGAGCTGGGGGGGACCCCCGGCAGTCTCTGCGGGCCCCCCCCGCCCGGCCACTCCCTCCGCGACGTGGCGCTGGAGCATCGCCCACGCACACACACACCCACCCGGCTGGTCCCGCGCGTGGGGAGGGCCGGGCAGGGCGGCCGGTGGGCTTCCAGCGGGGTGCCGGGAGGGGGACACGGCGGGGGAAGACACGAAGGCGGCAGGGGTGGACTGTCGCGATAGCCGCCGGGCTGCCGTCTGGTGTTCCCACACACACACCCCACGCAGCGCGGCCCCGGGCACGACCGGCGTGGGGCTGCGTCCCGGCCCCGCGACCCCTCCTGACGTCAAAGGCCCCGAGCGGCCCTCACGTCAGACCCCGCCGGTGACGTCACGGCGTCCCGGGCCGCGGAGGGGCGAGTGGCCTCGTCCCGTGGCGTTACCCGCGCGTGGGACCCCCCACATCCCCACCACCACCGGGCGGCGCGGAGCCGTGGGGAGGGGGGCCGCGGCCTCCGGGGCTTTGTGTGCCCACAAGGGACCATTGTTCCCGCGGGTTAGTGGGTGGCTGAACGGCCCGGCATCCTCCCGTGGGCACCCCCCGATCCCGCCGCCGTCGGGCCCCACGTCGCGAGGGGTTCGCAGGGCGCTGTGCCCTCGGCGTGACATTTCCGCGCCTGCCGCGGCTTGCGTGGGGGTCCTTTTCAGTTACTTTTTAAAAATTATTATTTATTACATTTATTATTATTATTATTATTACTACTCTTATTATTACTATTATTCCTGTTAAAGTCCGGCTGCTCAGCGCGGCCCAGGAGCGGAGCGGGCCGCCAGCCCCGCCGCCCCCGGGGACGCTCTGCCCGCCCCTCCGGCCTTGCCTTAGGCCGGGGTTCTTTAATTCGGGACGTTGTATCGTCGCCCTGTCGCCGTCGCGACTGTCACCGTTACGACGGCTATTTCACACACACACCCCCACACCCCCACGCCCCCCGTCCCCTCGCCGTCCAAGAAGGAATTAAAGCCCCATCCGAGCGAAACGCCGCCATCCCCTCTCTACGGGGTGACGGTGGGGGATAAATCCATCGATAAGCGCGAGATTTGCTGGAAATTAAAGCGATATGCCTGGTGCGCGCCCCAAGCCCCTCCCCCGGGAAAGGGGAGCGGGGGGGGGGAGCGCCCGCCCGAAGGGGTTCCCTCGATGTGGAGGAAGAACTCCGAAATGGATGAAGAGATAGCCATTGAGTGTGGTTGAATACCATGACAACTAGGAACAACCTCAGATTTATTCCCAACAGTTAGGACACATTGAAAGAGGGCGTCAATCACGTATTATTTCCCCACTGAAATAAATGCAAAAACTGCGCCGAGACAAAGGGTTCCAACAGAAGCCGGACATTTGTCTACATTGCGGACATTGTTTCCAGCTTAGCCATAGGGTTGTATTTGTGTTTGCGCGGGGCCGACCACCCAGGATGTGCTCAGGGGCTCGCTTAAAAAAAAAGGGGGGGGGGGAGAGAAAAAAAATCCCTGGGCATTGTCAGCCACATCACATACTTTATGGGAGGCAGGCTGGGGGCTGGGGACGGGAAGATGGGGGGAGCGGGGAGGGAGAGGAGGAGAAGGTGAGAATACATTGACGGGCGAACGGGAGGATCTCTGAGGGACCGTGTTCCTCCTCTTCCCACCGCCGCCAGCCCCAGTCCCGCTCCCTCCTCCTCGAAAGGAAAGTCGGTCAACTTTTCTTTCCCAGAAATAAAGGCGGTGGTGAGAAACCCCTTCCCAGACCTTAGACCACCCCCCTCTTGCTCCCCGCCCCGCACACCACCAGCATCCCCACGCACAAGCCCGTCCCGGGCCGCGTTCCGGCTGTGGGGCAGTTCGGGGAAGGGGAAAAGAAGGGGAAAGGGAAAAGGGAAGGGAAGAATGGAAAAGGAAGGGGGAAGGGAAAAGGGAGAGGGGAAAAGGGAGAGGGGAAAAGGGAGAGGGGAAAAGGGAGAGGGGAAAAGGGAGAGGGGAAAAGGGAGAGGGGAAAAGGGAGAGGGGGAAAGGGAGAGGGGGAAAGGGAAAGGGGGAAAGGGAAAGGGGGAAAGGGAAAGGGGGAAAGGGGGAAGGGGGAAAGGGAAAGGGGGAAGGGAAAGGGGGAAGGGAAAGGGGGAAAGGGAAAGGGGGAAAGGGAAAGGGGGAAAGGGAAAGGGGGAAAGGGGAAGGGGGAAAGGGGAAGGGGGAAAGGGGAAGGGGGAAAGGGGAAGGGGGAAAGGGGAAGGGGGAAAGGGAAAGGGGGAAAGGGAAAGGGGAAAAGGGAAAGGGGAAAAGGGAAAGGGGAAAAGGGAAAAGGGAAAGGAAAAGGTCCTTGGCCGGCGCAGGAAAGGGGAGGAAAAGGAAAATGAAAATAAAAGTTGGTGGCAGACAGATAGAGAGGGAAGAAGTTGAGGAGGGGGTGCTTGCAGCTCCGCGCCGGGCAGGGGGAGCCTCCGCGGCCGCGCAGCGCTGCTCCACTCCGCGCCGCTCGCCGGGACCCGCGGCCGGGGATGCTCCGGGGTTCCGCGGCTGTCGGCGCCGTGGGTGCGGGAACCTGGAGATCCGGCCTGCCAAAAGGCCCTTTTGGGAGGCAGACCCTCCTTTATCCCCCTCCTTCCCCAGGTCCTGAAAAAGAGAGAGCGGAAAAAACAGAAAAGGAGAAAAATGAATTCGGTTGTATTTGAAAGTCCGTTGGGCTCCAGCCCCTTAAATTAACCAAACGGGCTGGGTTTTATTCCCCTGGAAAAAGGAGACAAAATCAATGAGACCTCTTCAAATAAAGCCCCCACCCCCAGGTAATCACCTCCCGGATCTCTCCGGGTCGTGACTGACGATCGCATTTTGCCAGTTCGGTTAATTTCGGAGCAAACTAGAATCAATTACTCGCTGTTTAATTTCCAGCGTTCATCCTTAAGCCTCAACCAAAATATTGACCTAGGCGGTTTAGATAAGTTGGTCTCTTGCCATCTGAGCCGCCTCTCGTTTCGGTCCCGCGCGGGGCTTTGAGCGCGTCCCCGCGCAAAAAACCCGCTGCTCTCGGGGTTTGCGAGGGCGCGCAGGCTGCGCGGGAGGGGTGGGAAACCGCGCAAGCCGCCTCCCTTGCTCCTTATCACCCCCACCCCCCCCCATATATTTTTTTTTCCCACCTCCCTGCTTTTTAAGGCAATCGCTGGAAAACACACTTTGGAGTGTGCGGAATACCGGGCTGGTGTGCGAGGCTCTTTGTATGTAAATACCGTGGTTAAAAAAAAAGGAGAATCGCACCCTCCCTCTCCCGCCGACACACACACACACACACCCGCGGAAGGGCCCTCCCCACGCCGGTAATTAACTGACACGTTATACCACTCATCACCAATGGTGGAAGCTCGGAGCTCGCCCAAAACCCGCAATTTCACATCTGCAAACACTGTCTTCATCCACTTGACTTCCAAGACCCGCCCACACGTGGCCAACCTTTCGCGGGTTTAATGTATTTTTTTTTCTCCCTCCTCTCGGCAGGTTCATGTGTGGGGACCAGCCTTATATGGACTCTTCGCTCCAGCAATGGCTCGGTGGTTTCAAGCGGCAGGCACGGGTTCGGGGTGTTTAAACAAGATCCAGAAGTGATCTTTTTTTTCCTTTTCTTTTCTTTTTTTTTTTTTTTCATTTTTTTCCTTTTTTTTTTTTTTTTTTTTTTTGGCGTGTCTTTCCCCCTTTCCCCTGGAGTTACAAACTATTTCCGAAGCCAGCTGCTTCTCCCGCTCTCTGAATTTCCCCCGTGGCAGAACAAGCCCCTGAAAACCACCACCACAGACATCCACCGCGGTGGCCGGCGCTCCGCTTTTTTTTTTTTTCTGGCAAAAACCGCTTCGGTTATTTTCCAACATACCTATATTATTCTTTTTTGTTTTGTTTTGTTTTCCCCGCTCCACGCGTGCCGCCGCCCCGCAGCCTCCTCCCCCGGCTGCCGTGTGCGTGCGCGGCGTTACTGCCACCGCCGTTCCGCGTGTGCGCCCGTGACACGGCGGATCGGCGAAACTGCTCCTCCAGGGTCCCCCCCGTAAATTTGGCCGGAACATGTCTCTGACCAACACAAAGACGGGCTTTTCGGTGAAGGACATTCTGGACCTCCCCGACACCAACGATGAGGACGGCTCCGCCGCGGAGGGCGGCGAGGAGGAGAGCGAGGCGCCGGAGCCGCCCAAGAAAGCGGGAGTTTTGGGACAAACCCCCTTGGACACTGTTCAGACGCTGCCTTTGAAGAACCCTTTCTATGATAATAGCGATAATCCCTACACGCGCTGGCTGGCGAGCGCCGAGGGCATCCAATACTCCCGTGAGTACCGCGCAGCCCCGCGGACACGGCGAGCGGGCAGCCCCGCGCCCACCGCCCCACGCCCCGCGGGGGCTGCCCGGCGTAGGGGGGGGGGGGTCCCGCTGGCCACGGCTGGCTGAGCCCCGGCCGGAGCCCCCCGCACCCACTCACTCCCCACGGGGGGGGGAGGGAGGGAGCGGGGCTGCCCCGCGGGGCCGGGCGGCGGGAGGGCGGCGGGGGGGGCGGCGGGAGGGGGGGGGCGCAGCTCCGGCCCCCTCCCCACGCTGACCGGGGGCTCTCGGCCGGGCTCTCCGCAGTGCACGGACTGACGGCCGGCGCCGGCGGCCAGGACCCCTCCGCCAAATCGCCGGAACCGTCGGCTGACGAGTCTCCCGACAACGAGAAGGAGGCGGCGGGCGGCGGGGACGCGGGGAAGAAGAGGAAGAGGAGGGTGCTCTTCTCCAAGGCGCAGACCTACGAGCTGGAGCGGCGGTTCCGGCAGCAGCGGTACCTGTCGGCGCCGGAGCGGGAGCACCTGGCCAGCCTGATCCGCCTCACCCCCACCCAGGTGAAGATCTGGTTCCAGAACCACCGCTACAAGATGAAGCGGGCCCGGGCCGAGAAAGGTATGGAAGTGACTCCTCTTCCCTCCCCGCGGCGGGTGGCCGTGCCGGTCTTAGTCAGGGACGGCAAGCCCTGCCACACGCTCAAAGCTCAGGACTTGGCAGCCGCGACTTTCCAGACGGGAATCCCCTTCTCCGCCTATAGCGCCCAGTCTCTACAGCATATGCAATACAACGCCCAGTACAGCGCTACCAGCAACCCCCAGTACCCCACAGCACACCATTTGGTACAAGCTCAGCAATGGACTTGGTGAACGCTGGAGGGGAGCGCGCACGCACGCACACACGGCCCCCGCACACCCACGCAGATAAAAAAGGAGGAAAAACAAAAATAATACAAAAAAGAGAGAGAGAGAGAAAGAGACAGACTGATGCTCCAAAAATAAAATCAAAACTGCGGGGGGGAAGGAATGGAGAGGGAAACGCTATTATTATTATTATTATTATTGCTATTATTATTATTATTATGTTTTTTTTTCCCTCTCCCGTTTCTTTTCCCCTCCTTTTTTTTTGGGGGGGGGGGCTCGGTTTCATTTCGGGGGGAGGCGGGGGGAAGGGAGGGGAGGTGTTTTTGTGCGTCATTGTTTACAGAAATTTTTGCGCCATTCAGAGTGGTCCTGTCTACCTACAACTAAAATAAAAGGCGGGGGGGAGGGGTGGGGGGGAATCGTCACAATTACAAAAAAAAAAATAAAGAATAAAACCCCCCCGCTGCTCCTGTGGTTTTGTGAGGAACGTGCGTGCGCCCGGAGCGCGGCCCCGCAACGCCGCGCAGGGCACCCCGACACCACCGCCGCTCCCCTCCCGGGGCGATTTGCGGCGCCCCGGAACCCCCGACAACTATTAGCGGGCCTATTTTTATATCTCGTTGTGCTTATTGCTGCCGCCAGCAGCAGCCAAGGCTTTTATTTTGGTTTCTGGTTGGGGTTTTTTTTCTTTATTTGGGGTTTGCGCGCAACTATTCCCGAGTAACCACGAGCAGAGGAAAAAGAATCGCAGATTAAACCCTCCCCGCTCACCGCCGCGGGAAAGCGGGCTCATTGTGCGGGCTTTCCTAAGAATTTGAATTTTTTTTTTTAAAAGCTGCGTTTCACGGAAAAAAAAAAAAAAAGAAAAGCGAAGGTACCGCTAACAACGACGAACCGGTTTTGTTCGATTCCTCGGCAGGGCCGGCGCCCGCGGCCGCCTCCCCGCATCCCCCGGCGGCGTTTCGGCGGGGCTCAGCCCGGCTTGCGGCTGGGGGGGCCCGCGGGGAGACACGGCCGAGCAGGGCCCCACGGACACCCACACCCGCCGCCCCCCGCAACTTCTTTTTTTTCTCGAGGGAAAACGGCTTTTTTTTTTTTTTTCGGGGCAGCCGGGTTGAGCGAAGAACGGGGCGGAGCGGGGCGGAAGTATTTTAAATCTGTGATTGTGCTTTTATACACCCCAGCGCCCCCCGGTGCAGCTGGACCCCTCCGGCTGCGGAGTTTGGGGTACCACCTCACCACGATGCCCCCCTCCCCGGGCCGGGGGCCGTTTGCGCGGGGTTAGCCATGGGGGACGCGCCGGCGGCTAAGGAAAGTCGTGGGAAAGGGTTAACACCTGGGGCACCCCAAAAAAAAACCGGGTGAAGGGCGGGGATAAGGGAGAAGAAAGGGGTGGGCCGGGGTGAGGCGGGGACCCAGCCCAGCCCGGATGAAGTTAAGACCGGGTTCGGGCAGGCGCAGCCCCCGGCTCGGAGCGGGGTTAGGCAGAGCCGGGACAGCTGTGCGCTCCCCGCCCCGCCCTCCCCTGCCATTTTAGGGTGGGAAAGGTGCTTAAAAAGACCAAAGAAAAACAAAAACAAAAAACAACGGGGGGGGGGCTTGTCCGGTGTGATGGGGCCGGGGCCGGGGCCGGGGCCGGGGCCGAGCCGACCGTGGCCGGTTCGGTTCAACACCCGGAGCAAAGCCTCGGCCGGTACCGGCCGCCCGCACCCCGCCTCGCTGCAGCCGCCGCCGGCCACAAAGCCCGGGCCCAGCCTCCGCGCTCGGGATGGTTTGTTTTGTTGTGGTTTTTTTTTAATTCTTCCTTTTCCTCTTTTTTGTTTGTTTGTTTCCCCCATCCCGCCTCCCGCTCCTGCTCCCCGCCGGGTGAGCCCGCATCCGAACGGGCCGGGCCCGGGCAGCTGCTGAGCTCCGCGGCGGGGGCGGCGCCGGCAGCTCGGCTGCGCACCGGCGGAGCGCCCGCGGCTCCTGCCCGGGCCGGGCCCGCCGAGCAAGCCCGGGGGCCGCCTTTCCGTGCCCCAGCCGCGGGGCTACGCGGACGTGCGCAGGTTTTCCCCTCTCCAGCCCCGGCGTGCGAGCCAGGAGCGGGAGAGGGGGAAAAATGTCACCACCCCCCCTTTTTTTTTTTCTCCCCAGGCTCTGCTAAGTCTATAAAACCAGTTGTGTGGCCCTAACCTCCGTGGCCTTATATCTCCCATGCTGCCGGGCCAGCTCCGGGCAGTCTATCTTTGCACAATATACAGTAGACTTCACAAAACAGCACAATGGGGGAGGCAGGGAGGTGAGCATGTTAGAGGCGTGCATATTAAAGAGACGGAGGCAAAGGCAGCCAGGGCTGGGCCGGGCCGGGAGAGGAGGGGAAAAAAAAAAAAGGAGAGACACTTTGGGGGGGATGGACCCCTTCCCTGTGCCTCCCCCGCCTCGTTTTAGGGCTATTCAATTCATTTACGGGAGGCAGTCCATCTCGGAGTCAGGGAGCAGTGTCCTTTGCGTTTTGTTAGGGCTGTCACTCGTGCTCATTGTTAGGCATGTTCTACATGTTGTATCCCATATGGCCAGCTGGGCCGGGGGACCCCTCACAAAACCCAAATTGTGCCCAGCTTTCAAAACCAGCATTGTTGTCTGTGAAAGGAAGACGAATTAAAAATTCGTGCTATATCTATTCTGGAAAAAAAACGGGGGGGGGGGGGGGGAGACACAGGGAAAAAGAATCCCTCTCTCTTTCTCTCCCTCTCTCCTCTCTCCCTCTCTCTCTTTGAAGACTAACAGAGGCCCTCCTCTTCTCCCAGTTCCCGCTGACAAGTTTCTCTCTGATTTCACAGGAAATTAGCGTCCCCCCCGCCCCCAAAGGCCCAAGCGCGTCTCCCCCCGTAAAACACCAGGCGATGCCCGCTCCTGCGCCTCCGGCCCGCCGGCGGAGCTCCGCTGCCCGCCCTGCCCGCGGTGCCCGCCCTGCCCGCCCTGCCCGCGCTGCCCGCCCTGCCCGCGGCGCCCGCCCTGCCCGCGCTGCCCGCGGTGCCCGCCCTGCCCGCAATGCCCGCCCTGCCCGCGGGCTGCGGCGGGCAGCAGAACAAGGCTGCATTCAGGGCCGGTAATGTCATGCAGAGGCTGCCTCCCTGCGCGGCCCGGCCGTACCGCGCGGCGGGCTGGCACGTCCCGCTTCGCCCCCGGAGAAACGGCTCTTTCTTGTCGTAGCTCCTCGTTGTGCAAGGCAGGCCGTCGGGGGGGACGGAGGGGGGGACGGAGAGAGAGAAAGAGAGGCCAAAACAGAAAAAAAAAAAAAAAAAAAAAAAAGAAAAGGAAAAGAGAAGAAAGAAAGAAGAAAGAAGAAAGAAAAAGGAAAAGATAAAGGAAAATAAAAAGGAAAAAATAAAGTAAAAAGAAAAAAGCAAGAAAGGAAAAGAAAGAAGAAAGAACAAAAGAAAGAAAGAAAAAGAAGAGAAGAAAAAGACAAAGGATGAAAAAGAAATTTTAAAAAAGAAAGAAAAAATAGGAAAAAAGAAATATAAAAAAAGAAAGAAAAAGAGAACGAAAAAAGATAAAAAGAAAAAGAGAAAAGAAAAAGAAGAACTATAAAGAAAGAAAAAAGAGGAAAAAATAAAAAGAAAAAAAAAAAAGGAAAAAGGGGGAGACCGCCCCCCAGCCCGAGCCTCCCCGGCGGGTTCAGCAGCTCGGGCAGAGGCGGGGGGATGCGCGGCGCTGCGCGGGGACCTTGGCGGCACCTGCAGTATCTGCTGTCGGAGCGGGCCCGCAGCGCAGGGACGAGGCTTCGCCTGGGGGTCCGGCGCCTCGCCCGCCCCCTCCCCTCCCCGGGCGCCGCCAGAGCCGCCCGCGGGTTCGGATCGCGCTGCGAGGCACAGCCAACCTTTGGAGCTATTTCCCACCACCCTCCGCTCCCTGCCCTTCTTTTTCCCCCATTTTTCCCCCCCTTTTCTCCTTCCTCCACCCTCTTGTAGGGAAGAAACTATTTAGGCGCCTCAGATAACCTGATAATGAGCTGGAAGCCCCCTTAAGCCCTGGAAATAACTTACTTTCGTCACCTATTGACTGTTTGGCTTAGTTTGGAACCGGTGTGGATTTTTCGGGTCTTTTCAAGAGAGCCGGTCAATGAAAAGCTAATCCAATATTTACAAAGTATAAGGGCAATTCTCGGCGGTGTTTATTAAGGGGCCGGTGGGGAAGGGCTGCGGGGGGACACGGAGGGGGAGGGGGCTCCCCCCCCTTCCCCGGTGCGGCTGGAGAGGCGAGATAGGGCCCTGGGCGGCGATTTCAGGAAATCCGCACTTGTGGCTTCAGGAGCGCGATGGATGCTCTCCCCGCATCGCGTCCGTTATCCCGCATCTGCAAACAACCCCCCGCACCGCCCCCGCCAAGCGGCCCGCCGCTATCTCACCGAAAAGGAGAGCGTTTAAGGATTTATTGCTTTCCGCAGGGGGAGGGATTTATTTGATATTGGGTGTCCGTCCGTCCCCCTGCTCCTTCCCGCCGCGGTGCGGTGCGGTGCGGGGCCGGCGGCCGCGGGGAGGCAGCAGAGCCCCGCGCAGCCCGGCGGAGGGGTAGGGGGTGGGGGACCCACCGCCCCTCCGCGCGCCCCCCCCCCCCGGGGCCGGGGGTGTGGGTGGGTGGGGAACCCGGGGGAGGCGAGGCGATGTGCCCTGGCCCCCCTCCTTCCCGCCGGGGCCGCAGGAGGGCGCTGCCGGATAAGGGACGCGCCGTGGGGACCCCCCCCCCCACCCCCACCCCCGAGGGGTCCCACCCGTGGCCCGGAGCCCGCTCACAGCGTCACCCCGGGCGAAAGGCCCCTCCGACCACCCCCCGGTGACACGGCGGCGGTACGGGGAGTACGGACGGACACGGAGCAGCCCAGGGTTTGAGGGGCAACATCCCGCCAGCACCCCACCTCTCCCCACGGCACAGGGGGAGCATCACTCTGAGGGGCCCCGAGCCATGGCTTGGAAATACAGCGCAGAGCTCAAGGTGCGAAATCACAAGGTGAAAATATGCATCCTGTAATCCTTATGTGGGGCAAGAGAGCACGAGGTGGGGACCCCTGCCCCACACGGTGGTGGTACTGCTGCCCCTTCTGCCCCCACTGCCCCCAGGGGTCACGCAGACCCTTGAGACCCAGGAACCCATCTTTTTGGCAAACACTGTGTCTGCAAGTCCTAGGCAGGGTTTGGTGCAAAGCATTCACCACACCAGAAGAACAAACAAGCCCACGAGGGGTAGCACAGTGCTTCAGAGAGCTGAAGATGAAGTGATGGTGCAGACACAGTTTCCACCCAGCACTCCTGTCTCTTCTCACCCCTGCATGAAGACAGGGCGTGGGCAGTGCCAGGGACAGCTGCAGCTGCCTTGCTGCTTTTGAGCGCACCGGGGGCACCTGTGGCTCGCACGCTCAAAGAGAGAGTGGCACCTAAGCATGGCAGGTAGGTGCTTAAGGACAGCCCCTTTTATTTGAATGATCCAACTCAAAAGTGCTTTGGGAAAGGCCTAGTAAACAGTAGCCACTGGCTCCCCTTGCTGTGCCTTTAGCAAGTCTCCCCGCCACCAGCAGGTAGCCCGCTGCACCGTGCAATAGCCACAGGGATGCTCAGCTGTGATTTTTTCCTCCCTGTGCTACTTGGCTCATTGCGTTAGCCAAAACAAGCTTTAAAAGAGCATCAATACTCACGTTTTGTGTCAGAAAACAGGAGTCCAAGATATGGTTTTGTCCCTGCTTCTGTCTGAGCAGCAGGTTAAAAGCTCATAGCAAGCAAGTTCTGACACCTTTGTAAGAAAAAAAAATCCAGTCCTGGGAAAGTGTCAACTCTCAGTCCCACCAGCAGCGTTGTGTGCTCGCTCCTCCTTACAGTGACCTCCCCAGTAGGAAAGGCTTCAGGAGAAACAGATACAGCCTTCAAATAAAGTGCCGGGGCACGGGTTGGCACTGCTCCCCTCCATGCTACAGCCTCACTGAGGCATGGCCAGGGTTGCTCCACCATTCTCTCTGGGGCGGAGCATGACAAGCACTCTCCGAGACAGAGGTCTCCATTTCTTCCCCAGGACGTAATCCATTTCCAGCCCCAGAAAGATCCATTTTTCTTCACAGGCTCAACCATTCTGTGCTTATTTCTCACCAGGTGATGCATCACTAAATTCTGCATTTAATTCAGTGAACAGCAAGACTTTCATTCAGCAGGTTCACCATCCAGTGATGGAGAAATTGCTGGTTTTTGCAAAACAACCATTAACTAATGATACTTCCATATTAAAAAGCCAACAATTCTGGCTCTCTTAATTTTTTTTTTATATACATATATACACACACACACAAGAACACCTAGGAACACACAGAGAAGTGCCTGCTGGCTGGGGACACTGGGGTGAAGATGGGGTGAAGACTTCCCTGGCCAGCCACCCTCAAAGGTGTTCCCACCCACGATCCCTCCCCACGCAGCGCTGCTCCCACCTCGCGCAGCCGGTGCTGTGGCTTTGCAGAGGAGCTGGCCTGGCAGCCATCACTCACTGGGGGTGAAACTCAAGCATTTCGTCTTCTGCTGCTCCAGGGTGCTCGGACCTTACCTGAGGGGCAGCTGTCACCCCACTTCCCAACACAAAAAGCTTCAGAGGCAGCTTCCAGCACCAGCTCACCAGCCCAGGTTTCTTCATGCAGCCCACACCAGCTGGCCCAGGCGGTTGGACAGGAGGGACCTCCCCTCAGGGGTTCCCCCCACTCCTTTCAGGCAGCAGCCCCCTCCCTCTCCTCCTGGCCATAGCCACAGCTGGGACAGGTTGGTCCCCCAACACATTTGGATGACCAGCAGGTTGCACCTGGGGTGCTCCAGGTGCAAAGGACAAGTGCGTGGTTGGAAACCCAATGGGATTTAAGCCTGAGGAGTGGGTATGAGCTTGGGCACAGCATCTCCTGCAGGTGCCCAGGCCGAGCCCCAGCGCTCTGCGCATCTGTCCTGTGGATCAAAATGGGCACCAACACGCAGTACCCCTTGAGGTGCCACAGGGCCATACTGGCACACAAACCTGACAAATTATTTAAAGAAAGGTTTTATGCATTCAGCAAAAAATTTAAAACATGAGTTACCACATCTCCATTTTAGCGTTTAACATATTTTATTATTTTAACACAAATAATGTTTGAGCAGGTTGAGGTAAATGTGGGACACATAATAAGCCCTAGTTCCACTCCCATGTTTGGGATTTAACTGCTAGAAATCATGTCAATGCTATCAACAGAAAACATTCAAAATGTGACATAAAAATCCAAGAGCCCAGAGAAACTTGCCTTGAATTGTTGCAGATTCACTCAGAGTCCCTTGATTCTGCAGAGAAATCTGCTGTATTTCATGGGGTTGAGCACCATTTCAGGGAGAAAGTTATCCATGAGATAAAAACTTCAAGCAAAGCTGCTTAGAATAAATTGTGTAAAATCATATTATCACCACCACAGCTTGGTCTGGTCAAGTGGGCTGAACTATTTCAACTCTTTATGGAAAGAACAGGTGAAACAAGCCAGTGTATGTCTATTCTGATTGATTGTGGCTTTTTTTTAGCACAAAGAACACAAACCAAAAGTATATCAATCTAACTCAGAAACAAACATGCGAGGAATTAAAACATCTTAACATATCAAAACCCACTCTGACGACATGGCATACATAGGATGGGGGACTTAAAAGCACAGGATCCCAGTAGCACCTAAGGCTGTATCTGTAACTAGTAAACTACGCAGTACTGGTGGTCATTCCTTGGTACAGTGTGCCGTACAGCACCAGACTGCCAGGAGCGGCCCTGCCTCTTCCCTGGGTTACCGCAGCATCATTTCAGTGCCATCCCCGAGGTCGTGGCAGAGGCTGTGTCCCCCTGCCCTGCGGTCACACTGCCGATGTGAGCACTGACCAAGGGCGATGGAGGGGACACACAGGAGAGCTGCTCTCTCCCCACGACCTTCAGGACGCATTGTGGGCATCTAGCAGGAGAGAGTCTTTTGCAGGAAAAGTTTGTCTCCTGTCGTCCCAGACTGTAAAACCTGTCCCTGGAAAAATTCCCCAGTCACGGAGCTTCCCAGCTATTTTCTTATTCAGACTTTTTTTTCCCTGCTTCTTCATTTAAAGTTGTCCCGGAAAAGCCTGAAAGTCACTGACTCCTAAAAGAGACAAAGACACACCTGATTTGTTACCTAAGATCAGACCGAGTAATTCAGCTTCAATACCCTTTTGATAAAAATGGCCTTAAATCCCTCATATCCTCTATCCAAGGCTCAGCCCAGTCTTCATCCTCTCCTACACCACAGAGGACTTGGCACCATATCTCGCAGGGTAAAACAAGCTCCTGACCCTCTTTTGGTGCAGTTGTGACCTGCCCTGCTCTGTGTTCAGCAAGCCAAAGGGGTGCGGTGCTGCTCCCCAGGGAGCGCAGAGCCAGGTAACACTGCAAGTGAGGGATGCAACAGCAACGGCGTGGGACAGAGGAGGTGCCTGCAGTGAACTCAATGGGAGAGACGTGCTCTTTAAAAACATCTCACTGCTGCCTGGGCACAGACCAGACCCAGTCCCAACAGGCCCGTGGCAGCCCAGCACGTGGCTCTCCGCTGCATCTGCAGTGACAACCCCCCCACTTGTCAGATAAGGAAGCTCATGTCGTGCAGCGGCCATTGGGTTTGTTTATTCCTCTTCCTCCCCTTTACGCTTCTGCTTCCATAATCGCTCCAGTGGCTGAGAAAGTCCAGTCCGAGGTGCAGCTTTCCTTCCACAACCTGAGCACAAGCAGAAACATGCTCAAGTTCAGAAGATATGTCAGGAAATGTCCTGAAACATGTGCTTTTAAATAAAGCTGCAGCAAAGCAACCCTGGAGGTTTTTTCCCCCCAGGTATATTCCCACAAGCCAGCAGCAGCCGTAAGAGCCCAGTTAAAAGTATGTTGTAGCCCCCTTAACTGAACTGGGTGTAAATCACAGCCCACAGAGTGATCCTAGAAGGCCCATTTATATACAAAACAAGTGATTTCTAACTTGACCTTACTTTGCTCTAGAAGTGAGAAGAGATGCTGCCTTTGCCGAGATGTACGCAGAGCCTGGCATGCACCCAAGATTTTTGAGATTCCCACACTGCCTTCCTGCCGGGTGGGGAGAGGCAGTGGCTACATGTCAGACCCTCAAGTACCATGACAATAGGTGAGGAAGGAAAGGGAATTACTGGTGATTTTAGAGGTTTTCGCAGAGCCCAGATCAAGGGTTCTGTCCCGCCTCATGTTGCTTACGCTTCCATGCCAGGTAACGACACCTTTAGCATCCCCCAGCAAACCGTTAGAGATATTTAGGAAAAACCTTGCCTCTGCCAAGAACCGGCCCATGATTTGGAGAACTGAGATCTCTTCTTTCCTTCAACCCACCTCCTGGGCCGGTGTAGCAGCCAGTGGAAAGGGGACACTGGCAAGCAGCGTCACCTTACCCTGCGTCCCCACACTCAGCTCACATTGCCAGCGGTGGCCTGAAGCCCCTGGGGAGCCGAGCATGCCCTCCCAGGCAGGAGGTGGGAAAGGGTGACCTCAAACCCACCAAGTGGGCTGAGGAAGGGGAAAATGGTGTTGTGCATTCATTGCGGTCCGTTCCACCCGCACAGATCCTTTGCCACACTGATGCTGCCTTCACATGCTCGTCCATCATGACCACCAATAATATAAATTGCTATGTGCTTGTCTGTGTGACAGACATGGATTTACATACACATTGGAGAAAGGCAAGGAGAGCGGTGCTGGCAGCGCCGGACACCTCATTAACTTACTCCTGCCATGGCAGCATTGCAGCCAGGGTGAAAATACATTAGGTTCATGCAATTTTTGCCACCGATTGCCAAAGAGAAAGGTTTTAAATGTCAAAAGAGAGACTCACTCATGGCTTATGTGCTGCTTTTTGAAGTAATGGATAAATGCAGACCTTGCCTTTGATGGTCCCTTTCAGAGTTAGGTAACAGCTGGATGGAAATCCACTACAAAAGAAAATTCAATGTTATCATTAGTGGTGACTTTGGATAGCGGCTGTTCCCTGCATTTTTCAGAAGACTACTTGATTTGTCCCTCTCAAATGAGGCCACTTAAAACTCTATATTATGGACAAAACAGCAACTGAAACATCCCCAGCTTTTTGTATTTTGGCTCTCTTAAGGCAAGCGTTTCAGAATGAGGCAAAAATAAAACTCAAGCCAGAGTCAAAGAATGATCAAACTGATTAAGATGAGAAGAGAAAGAAAAACCAAGAGGGGATGGTCACCCAGTTGGTACCAGCAGGCATCCAACCACTCTTGGTGCATTTTGTGCTGGGTACTGCCCATATACAGTAACCATGTGACCCCTGCTTCCTAGATAAAGGCTTGGGAAACATAAATCGGTGAAGATAGATGGACTACAAAATTAATCTAAAATGACAAAGGAATGGTAATATTGAAAGTAATTTTGCCTTTTTGCAGTCCGGGACATTCAGGATTACTTCTTCTTCTCCATTCTTCTTGAACCAAGCACCTTTGTCTTTGCCTGTAAATAATAACAACCCAATTATTAAACTGCAGCCTCAGTGCTGCATGGTCCAATTTGACAGAAACCTGGCCAAAATTTGGTCTGTCCAAACTCACTCTGGAACAAATTAGTAGCAAATTAGTGACCGCCAGCTAGTACACGTGATCACAAAATCATGACATTGTCTCCACTGTGAGTATAAATTTTCAGAAGGGATTTAAAGAAGAAAAGGATTATGGCAGTGGTGTATCAGCTCTGTGAAAATGTTTCAAAGAGCATAGGAACATCAAGCTTGACCTATACCGATACGTATGGGTCCATCTCCTGCTGATCCCAAGTCCACCAAAGTCAGGACACCTATTACCAACATTCAAGAACACTATTGTCTTTGAACCACTTAGGAAAATATTTTTTTTCTGGACACCCCAGCATCCGTGAAGGAATAAATCGACTCAATGGCATGTTTTAAGCCATCTGGCCCAACATATCATTGGGTTTTTACCACTGTCATAAAACCCCTAAACCAGTCTAGACCTTCCATTCAGCTAAAACCACTGTGTAAGGATTTAAATAGGAACCTAAAAGTAATCACTGTTAAACTTTATTCCCCTTTCAGCTCAAACGTAAAGCTGAAGCTTGGCAGTAAACAAGATAAGACTGTTTTTCCGTAACCAGTCAATTTTGTTTGGCTTAAACTAAAATTCTAGGGCTGTCTTTTCATTTATAGCCATGCTTTGTATCTAGGTTAAGGACTTTAAAGTATGCTAAAGATAGGCTTTTGTTCTCCATCTACTTGCTTTTACCTCTCAGTTACTACTGAGGTCAGATCTTCAGCTAGTGGAAACCAGCATCTCTCCATTAGAGCCCGTGGGGTGTAACACTTGCTTCAGCTGAGAGCAAACTGCTACGAACGTGCTCTCTTCTTCACAAATCACCAGAGGTCACAGCTCCGGAGGAGCTCCTGGACAACTTTCTGTATAATTCACGATCGCTTCCTGGAGTAAATAACGCTTTCTGCCCTCCCCATATGCCTTCTGTTATTGTGCTCCTGCAAAGGCCCAGACAAATAAAAGTTTGATGTTTATTTTATTTTAAGAATGACTATTTACCCATCTTCCCTATTCTGCCCTTATCTTGTTTACTACCTCTTACAATAGCAAGAAGTCACTGCCGGGTAACCCCTTTCATTTCAGCCCTCTCCTTGGTAAGTAAGGATGCGTAGCCTTTGGTCACACCGTTTGCTCTGCAGCCGAGCTACGCAGTTTCACTGCGAGGAAAATGTGTCACACTTTCTTCAATTCTTCAGATAAAGTGCTGACATCTGACCCTTGTCACATCTCCAGCCTTCCATTGGGTTTGATCTGCCTCCTTAGCCTTAAATCACAGTCACCACGTGCACCGGTCAGGACTCATTTGCCGAACATCCTTCATCGGAGAGGGGCAACATGCCTGGTCACGGGCAGCAGGGGCCAGCTTTGTGCTGGTGGTGGAGGGGACCAGCCACCAGGGACACAGGGCTGGGGGTGCTGGGAGGGGATCCAGGACCAGCTCAGACTAAGAACAGTTCATCAGGCGAGGGCAGCTCCACCAACACAGTCATTATTCAGCTGTGTTTCATGCAATATAATTATTAATATAACAAAGAAACTGAAGCAAATGGGTCTTTGCTCATATTTAAAACAAAGGTTTTGGAAGTGTGAAAGACCTGGTTTTCAGGAGCACCACCAATAAAGCTTAAGTCATTGCATCGTCTGAAGAGACACTTGGCTATGCAAATCATGAGAAGTTTAGTCCCAGTGTCATCCCCTGTTCACACTATGGCTACATCAGGTAAATGCAGACAGTGGCACCCACCTGGGTTTTGGGAGGTTCCTGGTTCCATCTCAGCCACAGAAGAGCTGAGGAACTTTGTTGTTCCTCCTCCAGAGCAACATCAGAGCAGAGCTTGGGTTCACCCTCAAGCAGGTTCCTTGGCTGCCGCTGTGCTGATGCGACTGTGGCTCTCACCATGTCTCTTGGGATCACAAGAACAGGATAAGCAGCCTTCTCAGGATAAAGATTATCTGTGTGTGTTTACACCCTGCAACCATACCCATCTCCAGAACGTTTTTGTCAAAGCCTGTAGAACACATTAAAAAGCAATCAGGGAAAATAGCCCTCTCCTTGACAAGAAGGATCTTAGTCAACCCCACTACGGAGGGGATCAGCACTATGCTGTGGCCCCTTGCCAGAAACATAAACATAACTGGTTTCCTCCCCCACCTCCAAGAACTGGTAGTGGAGGGGGCTAAGCAGTGCTGTCAGGTGCCTTTTGCTCACATTAAATGGCTCTTCTGAGTTGGCTGGGTAGGATGCAAGTGTCCCCAGTGTTTCGGCAGGATGCAGCCCTCTGTGGTTTCCAGTCAGGCAATGCTGCAGGTGTTGAAGCTATCCTATCTCCTTAGCTTGGCTGCTTACAGCCTATGCGAGGGGATGTAGGACCCAATCAGCAGTTTGTGCTGCCTTGTGAAGCCCCAGTACCTCTGCTTTGGAAGTTATCCAAGCTGCAGACACATCCCCACGACTGTGAAAGGGTCAGTTATTTACAGAACTTGGCTAGACCGAGTGCAAGTAACCTTACTTAATTTACAATAAGCCATTACTGGAGCCAGGCTGGGGGAGATCCCACATGCTCTCTTCCATCAGCTCCTGCTTCTGGTCACCACCAGGGACAGTGGTAGGCTGTGGGGACCTCTCATGTGACTCATGCAAATAGCAATTATGCTCCTAAATATTCAGTTTCTACTTTCTTCAGCTTGGTTTTAAAGGCAAACAACAGCCTTTCTAGTTTTCATCAATTATTCATGGGCCACTTTAGATAGCCATCAAATATACAATCAAATTAAATTAACATATCTTGAGTTTTGTAACCCAAGATTTCCTGTTTCAGCCCACAGGATGCCTGCTTCTGTTTGGGTTGCCACTTAATCACGGTATAATATTTGTTTTGGCTTGGTTGTGTGTAAGAAGAGATTTATACGATTCCATCTGGCTGCAGCATGTTTGTCATCAGAGGATAAAAGCTACCCTTAACTCCTCTATAGGCTCTGTTAGTGTAACACCGTGCTGCTTTATGAAGCTTTGGAAATGAACACCAGAGTGGAGTAACTAAAAATACATGTAGCTATCTAGTTTGCTACACTGTTTATCAACCTTTTTAGTCTTTAACAAATAATACACGTCACTTGAGTCTTCTCCCACCTCTTAAATTGCCTACACAAAAACACACCGCTCTCAAAGAGGTAACTTGCAGTTACAGTAATCCTAGTTTTGTCTATGCCTCTCCAAAAACAAAATACAAGATGTGGTGCGATACAAGAGTTTCATCTGACTTTATTTAGGATGACTTCACCATCATTGTCAATATAGCTCTTTGGGGTCCCAAGATGAATAAGGGTCCCATCGTACTAGGTGTACGACACTCACAGCCGATTCAAAGACAGTGCCTGCCATCTTAGTCTAAAGAAGAGCTTGACTTGACATCCACTGGAATCAATGGAAAGACTCACATTGACTTCAGGAGACACTGAGTCAGGCTCTCAAAGGAAGACAAGGTACAAAAAGTGACTGATGGATACAGGCTTCACATTTATTGGCACTTGCAGATGTAACAAGGAGTTCTGAGAAGTCACAGATGGAAAAAAAATCAACAATAAAACTCTACAACATCATCTATAATCAAGTGTAAAATAAGTGGAAATAGCAGCAGTTTCAACACAAAGTACTTCCAGTGGTACTTGTTGGAGATCTGCTATCAACACGTTGGGGTTACAAAGGATAAGAGCAGAGACATTCACACAGCAGAGCTGGATTTGCAATGATTCAGTCATTGCAACAGCTCCTCTGGGAGGGAAAAAAAACCAAGAGGGAATGCGCCTTCCTGTTAATCCTACCTGCCACTCCTGACCGATGCCCCAGCGTGACTGCCTTGCTACCACCCCCCAATGGCCAGCTGGCACTCGTGTAACTGAGACGCTCTTCCACAGACATCCTCAAAAGGTCCTTCAGACCCAGTGAGACCTGAGGGTGAGGGGTACATCTCCCTGTTTGTAGGGGTCGTTTTTCCTGCGTACCTGTCATCAGCAGATTCCAGGCACACCTGTGACACAAGGGAGAGGACAGACACCCATTAGCATGATGTCCCTTCAAGCCAGTTCTCTTCTGACCAACAGCAGCACTCACCATGTCCCCGATGTCCGCACAGTGCACTTGCGGGATGCTTTTCCCTCCCCCCACAACATGCATGACTGTGACTGTGACATGCATGAGTGTGACAGCACTCTCGTGTCACCTGAAGGCATCACATCGTCCTCTCCTGTCACTGGCCGGAGAACCATGGTGTTTGCCATCAGGTCTGCAGCAGCACGAACGTGTCTCCCCTCCAACTCCTGCCAAGGCAGGCTTCTCCTGCTGACACCTGCTAGCAGCACGGTTGTGGGGTACTTTGGATAGCATCTTCCTCCTAGCATCAGCTCTGCCTTCCACCAAAGAGGCTCCTCAAATGTGAAGTTGAGCCTGGGACTTTGACTGCAGCCACATACAGAGACCAGGACCGCTCCTTCTAGCGGATCACCAGCAGACTCCTGCAAGTAAACATGTTAGCTTTCCATGCAGCAAGTCAAACCCCCCCACCCCACATGCCAGAGCAGTCCAGCCCTTACAAAGCCACAGGCTGTGAGACACGGTGCACATCTTTGCGTGCCACACACAGGCTCCCTTTCCTTTGCTGTGAGAACTGGGGTAATCCACAGCGCGTTCAAGAATAGCTGGTCTCCAGCGATAGGCAATAGTGACCACCCTCCTTCACCTGCATTCCCAGCAGGAGACCATGGGTCAGGAGGTTGCACCACCCAAGCTTCCCCTCCAACCTCTCAGCACCATATAGATGGGGCTTCAGCTTCCTCACCCACCCACATCACTGGCTTGGGGACTTGCAGTAGCCGTTGCATTGCATGGATGTACATCTGATAAAAGGGGGAGAAAGTCAATCCTTATCCATCTGTCAGGTCAAGTACAGAGGATGAACCAGCCTCCAAATAATAAGTGCAAAGAAACAGTGGGGCAGGTACCCTGGTACTTTCTCCTGTGGGACCACCAACACCTTCCTCGGAGGCTTTGCATGTCAACTCTGTGCTAGGTATTGCACCTATGTGCAGATAGAAAAGTTCCTGGAAAACCTCTTATCCTCAGTATTTTTGCATGGGTCCTTGCAACCAGCATGATTTCCTAGGGGAGAAAGAAAAAAAATAAAGTAAATTTAAAGTGTTATTTTAAAGAAGGGGAAGTAGATACCATCAGAAGGCAATTCGCTGAGCTGAGTAACAGCTGAACAGGAGAAGCTGTTTTACTCATTGAGTGGCATTTTAGGCACAATGGTTTACATTTTAGATAATTCAGCGTATCAACTGTGCAACAAAAGTAATTCAATGATACCATTTTCAGCCTTTGAGCAGAATGGATCTTAATTGCCAAAGAGACATTTTCCTTCATATCTCTGGATCTGTAGTTCATGATTTTTGTACTTTGAGCCTCAGAAAATTGCAGCTCTCTCCTGATTAAGTGCTTAATTGTGGTCAGTGCTTTTCAAAGTATTTTCAGCAGTTAGCTTAAGTTCCACTTCAGACACGCACTGTTATCGACTTCTTTATCAACTCGCACAATTTCCCTGCATCAAATGCTTTCTGAAGTATACTTGGTGGGCCTTGATCACATCCCTGTTTCACAGGGACTCAAGTGGAGAGCCACATGCCCGGAGAGCCGGACAGCACTCGCTAGCTCATGCTCCAGCAAGATGTTTTTCTACCTTCCTTCAAGGCCCTTTCTCATCTGAAGTGGCAGAGTTGCACTTCACCCTGGGAGGCACAGGCAGAATTGGCAGGCAGCTGCCTGAAACGCTGCCTGCCCAGCACCCACCGCAGGATCACACCGGGCACTGAGCCCTCGCCTGCCCTCTGCACGCAGAGCAGCAGCAGCCGAATCCCAACCATTTAGCTGGATTTGCCAGGAAACCAAAGGAATTTAACCATGATTTTAAGCCAGGAAACACAGGCTAGCATGGGATGTGCTGGACAGCAGCTAAAGTCTATGGATGCAGTGCTGAAAACATTCCCCTAGTTTTAAGACCTTGCTGTAAACTAGAAAATATAAGGGCTAAACCCCTCTTTTCCTCAACTCTGAAGCAGGTGACCAGTTAATACTATCAGTTCCTCACAGTGCAGGAGCTTTTGCAGATGCCCAGCAAGTCCAGTCTCCAGCTGCAAAAGGTCTACATGGGCTTGGAGTGCCCTTTGGACAAGGGTATGGGTAACCCTCACCCGAGAGCCTCTCCCAAGATAAACAATCGCCGTTTTCCCCATTAGTTTCAGACTAATGGGAGAGAATAGGCAAGGTAGCATTCACCTTGGTATAAAGAGGTACCTACCCCTTTGGCCAGGGTGTTGCTCCCAGAGCCATTCACCCCTGCAATGAATGCATTCCTGCTGTCACTGGCTTCATTGCAACAGTCCAGCTGCAGCCGAGGGTGATCTGGAGCTGCCCAAACGGCAAAGTCTGGTTAGTGCCAGCCTTTCAGACCAATAGCCAGAATGCCGGCTTGACCACAGTAGATCGGGTTGCATCAATATTGTTCCTACGTTTCGGCGCTGCAAATGTCTTCCTCCACAGCAAAGATAAGCCACAGCCGCTTACTGAACAGCGGCCAAGGGCAGCACACGCGGCGTGCTCTGCAAGCGCCGACGCAGGATCCCATTGGCAGGGCCTAATCACTGCTGCGCATCGGTAGGTGCCAACAAGGACTCAACGGCTTTGTCCCGGCCTCTTACGAGACCATGGGAACACGTTGGTGAAGGGTTTGAATTTCTAGCTTCACAGCACTGGGAAATTAAACCTGGTGTTCGAAGTCTGTTTAGAAACCTCGCAACAGGTCTCTGCAGATCACTGTCACATTTTAAAACGCGCGTTGTGTATTGTACCACTGGAAACTACCAAGTGCAGGTTACTGTTGGGGTAGAGCTCTCGCAAGGTTTTTCACAGCTGTGATAAAAGTCACACCGGCTGGTACATGTCAGACCTTAAAAACAGAGTATCTCAGCAGTCTAGAACTGCTTATGTTTGGGCAAATGTATTACAAATCAGCCTGGATCCTTACCTGCAGATGTTTGAGCAATCACCTTGCAACTGAGAGAAGTGGAAACAGTTCCTCATATCCCCCCAGAAACTCACATGAAACTGGACCCCTTCGGCAAGAAAATTGTTCCAGTTATTTATCCACCATGAAAGCCAGTACTTTCCTCTATTTCAAACCCAGTATAGTCTGGCAGCTTTTTGCTTTCAAGCAGCATGAAAGCCATCAACGCACAGGAGTGCTCAGGAACACACGACAGGGTCAAGCCTTGCATGACCAGAACTTAAAGCCCTTGTTTAAGCTCAGTCCCATGTCCCTGGTTTGCATAAGCAACAGCTATGATTGCTGAGGTAAACCGAACCCTTGCCCATGCAAGCAGCCAGGAACGACCACTGACAGGTTTTCTCTTCATTTGGACGGGCTTTGGCTCAGGAACTAAAAAGCCATTTTATATGGAAATACAACAGCTACTCACAGCCCAGAGTGAAACGCTGGATCTCTGCAGCACAGGGCTTATGCTGTAGTGATGGCTGGTTGTATCCAAGCTCCACCTTGGCTGGAGACAGGCTGCGCCTTGCACCACCGTGTGAGCAACACCATGCAGACAGGCACGCAACGGCTGGGAACAGCCCCAGCCTTGCCACACAATTAATTGCCTTCTCTATCCCCATTTTATGTGAATTTGCAAGAAGCTTTTGAAAAGTTTAATGGCTTCTCTGCACCATGGTTTTGAATTTAGTGTGTCAAGAAAAAGTCCCAGCACAGTTCAAGTCTCTCTGTGGGTACCCCACTGTGTCCTGAGCGGCTCAGTTCAACTGCACAGCTCCAAAAAGCTTTCCATAAATCAGATGTCAGGAATGGAGTTAACCAGACCTTATCTACATGTTCAGCCATGAAGTCAAAGAGCCTCAGCCTCATCACTTCATGGACACTTCATTATACCTGAGTCAATGATCACCTGCTAGGAAGAGCTGTGCATCTCATACGTCATGGTTCCTGAACAAGGATCACCCACAGCTCCCCAGAAAGTTTCCAGCTATGGGAAAACTTGTGAGGTTTAAGTCTACAGAAGCAGCAGATGACATTGCAAGTGGTGCCACAGGCTGACACTGAGATGATAGAGCTGCTAATGGTTAATATAATAATTTTTTCATTTCATTGTACATGAGAAAAGATAATTACTTTCAGGGTTTAAGAACTGAATGTGTTGATCCAAATGTAATCTCTGTATTTTAGCATTTGATTATTACATTAGAAATACAAATGTCAATGGGCTGTAGTAACCTAAGTTACCAGAATAAAAAAACCCCAGATGAGTTACTTAAATCACAGTACAGAGGGAAGAGCAGAAGCCAACAAGGGACTTGTAACATTTGTTAATTAAAAAAAAAAAAATTACTTCTGAAAAGCATTTCAGGAGCAGAGTTTTTGTTTTTCTTAAGTGATCCTTTTGCTGCCCCCAGAACAAGTAAAGGCCAGGACAACGCAGCCAGAAGGGAGAACTACAGACAGTTTCTGTTTCTTGATTGCCTGAACCAGAGATGAAGACTTGAATGGGTCATCTTCCACAGTGAGGAAGGTCCATGTTTTACAGCCCTTTAGCGACAGCCTAGCTGTAGCTGCTGACTCAGTCGTCACAAGTTAATACAAGAAATCCAAAATGCAGTCTTGGAGAGCAAGGTCTGAAAAATGCTTCACTGACGCTTCTCATGGGCTCAAAGACTGAAGATGGTTTTCTGTTTCTGTTCTCTTTTTTTTTCCAATCCATTTGGTATCTTGCTCTGGCGCCTCCTTTCATCTGGGTAAGCCCAAATGTGCTTGTTTGTCCCTCTTATCCTGAACCTTCTCTAATGGATCTGGCATGCAGAGAACCTTCTTTACACCCCAGCCCAATCCAGTGCAAAACCGACACAAATCTAATCAGCGGCCCCAACAGAGCAAAGCCCATCCATTAACTAGTTCAGAAATGAAGCATTGTCCTCCAGGAAGAGATTCCCTATTCTGAACTTCTTGCTAAAAGCCCCTAACACAAACTGGAAGCCAAGACTGTGTGTAATAGTTAATAACAAGAGCGTGCTGCCAAGAATTGATTCAAATTGTTATGATTTGCTGTTGAACAAGCTATTGCCTTGATTTCTCAGCAAAGTTCAAGTTTACAGCAGACTGATTAGTCCTGCTAACATTCCTGAAGCACCTACCGTTGTATGAAATTTTATTAAATTGCCAGCATCAACGGCTGTTCAAAGTTTGTGTGCCTTATTGCAATTGATGACAGCAAAATAAGGAAATAAAGAAAGGGGGAGGGAGGGGAACTCTGTTTGTTAAGGTTTTTTCTTTTTCCTTTTCAATAAAATGTCAACTCCATTATATAGATGTCAACTCCATTACTGTAATGCTCCTTCGGTAACCTCAACATGTAACTATCTGCTAATAAAACAAGTTTCTCAAAGGGAGTGCTGAGGGCAAGCATACCCGCTGTAGGTTTCAATCTGTTTAAGAAAATGCCTGTTTATCCCTGTAGGCACAAATACCATTTTCATTATTCTGTTTTTCTGCTTGTCCTTGTTGCCCAAAAATAAAAACTGCTCCTTATCCCAGGGAGCCTGTAGCGGGCACAGACCTGTTTTTGTTACAGGAGAAGCCAGAAAATATGAAGAGCAATGCCCAGCATGCTGGCAGGGCCGTAAAAAAAAGCTGCATTAGACAGCAGCAAAGATGGGAGAAACAGGAGCAGCTGCCCCAGGGTCCTGCTCCAGGCAGGACACCCCGTGATGTGCTGCCAAACCCTCTCAGGAACCTGCCCCAGGCAAACACCCCCCAGAAGCAGCAAGATCCAAAAGCCTGGGCAGCCCTACAGGCAGGACGCACCGTAACCATCAGCCCAGGAGCAATTTCAGCCATGTCACCAAACCCCTCGAGGGGCTTGGACAGGTTTGTGTGTTCGTGAGGTCAGGATACTTTCAGGAAGAGAAGACCAGGGGCATATGAAACCAGAGGCCATTTGTAAGCACCTTTCCCCCATAGCTCTTTTTTTTTTTTCTTTAAAAATCTGTTTTTAAATTAAAAAAAAACATGATGGGGAAGACCCTCACTCACCCTTTCCCAGGAAATAGCTGCAAGAAGCCTGGAGGTTGAGAGATTTCCTCCCTCAGTCTCAGGTTTGTTGGCTGTACACATCAATATGAAGACAAAGATGAGTACATATTTAAAGAAGAATAAAGAAATCCATTCCAGAACAGGAGTTGTTTAGATAATTGATTTCCCTTGGACTTACAAGCACTAAATAACACCCACTGAGCCACATCTCTGAGATAACCTTTTCCTTCAAATCTCTCTTCCAAAGGATTGGCCTTTGACAGAGGCATCTTTCAAAGTGCAAATCTAGCAAGCTTTAAGCCAGCTCATAGGTAAGACCTTTCTGAAAGAACGCGAAGATGATTCCTCAAGCAATTATTTTTCCTTAGTATCCTTTGCATAGAGAGAGCTAATTAACTGCCTGCCAGGTTCTGCAGATTCACAGTGAAAAATGAAGTAGTACAAATGTCATAATTAATTAGCAGTTTAATGCTAGAATGAACATAGCAAAGGTGTTATAAATATTCAAGCGGCAGGACCTCCACACCAGCATGCACTTGCTGTGCAAGCCTGCCCCGGCAGGGATGTTGTGTGGCATTTTGGATGCCAGGGACCACATGACAGGGCCCCAAATCACCATTCCTTAGCAGTAAGCTCAGCAGGAATCACAGAGGAATGAGAAATAACCTGTTATCTCCCACCTTGATGCTGTTGGCCACCTTCTCCCGAGGAGCCATGCGGGGGAAGCCCACGCCAGGCAGCGATCTCGCTGCTTGGACCCATACACCACCACAGGCTCTGCCCTGGTGGGTGCCAGCGCTCACGCTGGCTTGCACAGCCCCAAACCCCACTGCTTTCCAGAGAGGTAAGGTCAGTCCCACCTTCCCCCCCGGCCCTGGCTATCAGGTCATTTTGTTTCTGTATTTTTAGCGAGCACAATGGTGACGTGGACATCAGCAGCTTCCCAGCACCTCTTGCAACTCAGTTCCCACTTTGCATGGGGTAGATAGGAGGACACAGCCAGTTTTTGCACGTAAACCTGAAGCCTTCAAAAACCTCACATGGGAGGCAATTCCATCCCACAGACAGAAAAGGAGCACATCAGCACGCAGAGTTACCAGCTTCCCCATGGACTAACGCAGACAGGTTTTAGACCTGGGTCAAACCCAGTGCCTTACACCAGACATACAATGTGAATTAAAAACAAAAATAAAATAATGAAGACTGGCTCTTGGTAAGAGTGAGTACAAACACAAGAAACCCCCTGAGAAGACACTCACCCCTACCCTTGCCCTTGAGCAGGTATGCCCAGCCGCTTGCAGGCACTGGGGAGCATACTCACCCATATTGGGAGCCCAGCACAGGACAGCCCTGCATGGGACACCCTGCTGTGGGCTCTGGACCAGCCCTCATAAGCCTACAAGGCATGATGGAGCAGCCCAGGCACAGTTCCCATGCTAAAAATAAACAGCCCTGGGACTCAGGCACAGTTCCCACCCCGAATGGCCCAAGAACCCTGGAGCAGAGCAGGTTCCTGCAGAAAAAAAAAAATAAAAGTAAGAGGGGGGAATTTACAGGTGTCTGTTGCTCCTTTCAGGCATGGTGCTCAGGCACCCATGGCTCCCTCAGCCCCCCCCTCTTCCCCATCCACATGCAGATCTTCAGGGGTAAAGAATAAGCAGGTAAACAAAGGCACTCCGCCAGGCACCCACCTCCAGAGCATCCCAGGCAGTTGTGCCATCGTTGCCACCTGCTCTGCTCTGCTGGTTGTTGAAGGCAATGCTTCTTTTTAATGGCACTATCGCTTTGCAAACTGCAACTCCATGGTGACAAGCACCACCAGGAAACCTGTGACACTCATGGGTCAGAGCCTGCACATCACGTGTGGCAGCAAGGGAAGAAAACAATGAACTGGAGCAGTAACCCAGGGTATGAAAAAGAGGATAACCTTGAGGACGAGAAAACACACAGCAGAGAAGAGAAGGTCCTTAACTTAAGTTTCCTCTTTTTTAACCTAATGAAATCTTTTATTAACACAATCTGGAAGAGGCCAGCACCTCTTAAACATCTGCTTGGATGCCTTGTTCAAGTATCAAACTTCTCTTTCCTTTGCCTCTGCTGTTTTAACATACCTGGCCCATCAATTGCGTATTTCAGTACTTCAAAAATGTGACATTTCCAGCTTTTTTTTTTTCCCCCAAAGTGCTGCCTCCTGCAGGTGAGAGCAGTGAAATAATGGCTCGGTTGCATTCATCGTCATCAGGGTACCACACACCGTGAAGCTTAGCCTGTGAACGCCACTCTTCGGGATGCAGCAGCCTATTCCAGACACTAGGAAGGCATCAGCAGGGCACTCACCCCTCTGCAGCCTTCCAAACCCCAAAGCTCATTTCCCTGTGCAGCAGCTTTCTAGGCAGAGGTGGCTACAACAATAGGGATTCCTGTGGAGGGAACCTGGGAGATGCTTTTCCAGAGTGCCTTTTACCACCGCTTGCTCCTTTGAGAGCAGAACTAGTCTCCTCCAGGTCCACATAATTCATAAAACCAGTTTAACCAACTCCTCCTGACTCAGTCTTGAGCTGGCCAGTTACTGGCTCTGCTCCCCTCGATGCGGATCACCTCCATACCAGGCTGTCCCATAAACTTTCATATACATTGAGAGCCTCAAGATGCTGAACTACAGGCTCGCTGGATATAGAAGTCAGATTTAAAGAATGCCTGCGTGGCCTTTGCTGGCTCTGTGCAAGAGGCTGACCGAGGAACAGCACGGTGCTGTAATCGAGCTACTAGTCCTGTTCTGGCTGAGCCAGGCAGGGCAGCACAGCAGAGAATGGCGAGAGGGTAGCGTGGCTGCCCCGTGCTCAAACCAGAGCTGGCTTCACCCCAGGGGGATTTATGAAGTTATTCCAGTACCTGGAGGTGCTGACAGGCACCCAAGAAGGAAAGATGAGTCGGTACCTGGCTGCAGAGTGCACGGATGCTCTGGGTGGGTTGGAGAGGTCCAGCAGCACGAGACAGCAGCCTGAAGCGCCCAATGCCCTTGAAGAAAATACCTCCCAGTTAGGAACACGACTCCCATTGATTTTTCACCAGGGTTTATGGTCCTTCATGAGGTCTAAAGAACCCCACTCATACCACACAAACTGTTGGACAGGCCAGACACCTCCGAGCAGGCGCAGGGTAGCCTAAAGGCAAACCTTCCTCTGCACAGAAGGGCAGAGAAATGAGGTCACCAGGGCACAGAGACTCCCTCTCCCAGCCAAAGGGCACCTTGCACCCCACCGCCAGCCACCCCTGCTCTGCTCTGTCCATGTGACAGCACTCGGATGCAAGCTCACTTCGGTTAATATCAAGTGTTGCCTCTTGATTCCTAATAGCCAATACTGTAAGTCATCTCTACATGCATTGGCTTCCCTCAGTGTAATTTAATTAAAAGAAATAGCTCAGACATGGTTTCTTCTTCAGAAAACTGTCTTTCTGGTGCCTCCATTATCCCCTTCTGATTTCTTGAGAATATTTGTTCTTTTGTTGTGTATATTCCAGTCCTCCCACCGTAGGGAGTCAGAAGAACTGACTGGGGTGCCAGCACGCCACATGCATGCTCAGGTGCCCTTTGCAAGGTCCTGACTTGAGGTGGTCCAGCAGCAGAGCTGGCTGTCACATCACAGCTCCCGCAGGTCTGTCCCAGCAGGAAAGCCCTGCCATGTCACATCCCCAGCTCCTGCCACGCCAGGGGACAGGGCAGCAAGCCCCAGCGCTGCCGTGGGAGGTGCTGCTCTGCTGTGTGCTCCCCATCTCCCAAAACAGCCGAACCCCCGTTGCCACCAGGGAGGCAGCCTCACCTCACACCCTGTGGAAACGGCTACGTCCTCATCTCCTTGGTGGGACCAGCAGGAGCTGCTCCTCAGCTCCCCTTCACTTTGTCAGACCAGACAGGTGAGCCCCCCCCTTCACAGACAATTGTCACGGGGATAAACACCCTTAAAGCCCAGCTTCACAGCTGAGTGCCATCACCAGCACCCGCAGCCACGCTACTGATAAACGAAGCCCCACGGACCAGCTTCCCTCACTCTCCACATCACTGGGAATGCAATTCCATTTCCCCGTGCCAGGTCTTGCACCTATGCTGCCTGTCAGACATGCTCCTGCTCCACAGGGCTGGCACAGAAACCCTTCCTCCAAAAGAGGCGTTTTCTCCCCACTCTGGTAACCCCCTTGCCCTGCTCAGCCTCCTGGAGCCAGGGCTCCGAATAACTATGATTACTTCTAATTTTACAAGGAATATTTATTATTCTGGCTTCAAAAGTAATGGAGAGGATCCTTCAGAAAGTCCCTCTGCTTTGCGATTTCCTCACACGGTACCTAAATCTAACCCAAAGAGTCACCCTGACCACGTGCTAACCTAAGGGTGCCAACAAAGAAAACCAGGAGGTGTCATCAAATGAGCACGGAGGGGTTCTCATCTTTTTTTCCACTTCCAAAGAAAACTCATGCATTGTTAAATGCCTGTCTGGGTTTTGTTTAGAGCCAGCTCTGTGCCTGAAGACTGTCTAACTTCTCAACCTACTATCCAGGCTGGATATAGGCAGCCTTTGACTCCCAAGTAAAAAGCAATAAAATGAGAGGAAAAGGCTTCAAGCTGTGTCGGGGAGGTTTAGGTTGAATATTAGGAAAAATGTCTTCCCTGCCAGAGCGGTCAGGCCCTGGCACAGGCTGCCCAGAGAGGTGGGGGAGTCACCGTCCCAGGGGGTATTTATAAGACGTGTAGACGTACCACTTCAGGGCATGGTTTAGGAGGCCTGGGGGTGTTGGACTGATGGTTGGACTTGGTGATCCTAAAGGTCTTTTCCAACCTTAATGATTCTGTGATTCTTTAATCCTCCCTGGGTAACAAATCTTTTTGCAGTTTGCTAAATAAGTTGTTTGCATCATGGACTCCTGAGCATGCACAGAGGCCAGCGGCTGAGGGCCTCCCTCCACTCCAGAAGAGTTTAGCCTCCTCAATGGAAAGCAAGCCACAGCCATGAAACCCTCGGGCAGACGAGGGCCCAGCAGCTCCAGCAAACCTCAGGACAAACTGGGGGTCAGCGTTTTGCAAATCAGCAATGGTGTCAGACCTGACAGAGAGCTCAGCTCAGGTCTCTGGCCTGGGCACAAGAGAGAATGGATATGGTGAGACAAAAAAATTGGTGTTAAATTAGTAAAATACTTAAGTAAGGGGGCTCAGGGGAAACACTGAGCCTTTGTCAACAGAGGGAAGAAGCCACATGGATTTGGGTAGCCCTCACATCAGCAGAAAGCTCTCTCCTGGGTGAGAGAGCAGGACAGGAGAGGCAGCATTAAAATTCACCCCAACGTCTCAGAAGTGTATTAAAGCCCCCGCATCCTGTGCGCGCATCTAATCGAGCTGCTAAGGAGCATGAAGGTGTGTGATAATCCCTCTGCCATCTCTAAGCACAGCCCGGGCCAGGTACAACATCTGGACAGACAAACAGCCACGTCCCATGTCAAAGGGCTCCTCTTCCAGAGCCAGAAGCAGTTATAAGCAGCATGCAGCAGGAGGAAATGTCAAACAGCAACAGAAAATAACCCAAGCAGTAACACGGGCACCCAGATTTTACTGGCGTTCCCTTGCAGAGAAGTCATCGAGCCCCACACACTGCGGTGATGAGGAAAGCCAGCCTTGCTATTCAACCCTACTAATTAAAAAGGAAAGGAAAACAATATGGAATAAAAGAACACTGTATCAACAAAGAGAGAAGGGGAAGTTGGCCAGGAGGCTGCGGCACAGCACAAAGGAGCCAGCAGCAGCACAAGCCCGCTGCTAGCCAGAAGCGGTGCAGGGTTCAGTGAACCTTGCAGAAAAGGCTGGAACACCAAATAAATATTTACGTTCTGCTATTTGAGGAAAAGTGGGACAAGATGCTACTGTCCACAGCACTGGAATATTTTCTACTGCATCAATAATTAGGAAAACATTAGAAGTAGCTCTTGGATATTTCATTTAACTCAGAGGACCAACGTCCTCTGCACCCGAGAGCCCCACAGGAGACAGCTCTGTTCACTTCACCACATGTCACCATGCTTCTCTTGCCAGAAACTTTTCCCAGCCTGATCTGAGGACACAAAACATTTACCTGGAACCTCTGCAGCTGGAAACATCCCCTCCCACAGGCAGGAGGAAAACCGGCTTGTACTCCCTCGGCTGCAGAAGCTGCCACCCAAGCCCTGCACCAGGCAAAGCAGAAGGGGGCAGAGCCCACAGCAGGTCCTGGGGAGCACCTTGCCTGCCCATGGGCCTTAATAAACCTGTGTGTCTCCAGGCAGGAGTCAATCAAGGCACCTAATAACAGCCCACATCTGTGCGAGCTGCTAGCAGCCGGCCACAGCGACTCATCCCTGCGGGCTGCCAGCTCAGCGGCGCTCCACGGCAGGGCACCAACAGCTGGCCAGAAACACAAGGACCGGGAGCTGGCAGCCGAGTCGGGGCCCGTGAATGTGCAAAACACATCGGGGTGAACAATCTTGTCATTATTTCAATGAAAGGAAAACATGCTTAGTGGAGGTAACTGCTGATACCATCTACCCCAGGCCCAAGGGATTCACTGACTACAGGATCAGTGCCGGATGAAATCAATGTAATCCTCGTTAACAGGATCAGCAACCGAGCCCAGGCGATAGCTGTACCTACTGCCAACCCACAGGGTGTTTCTAGAGGGGTCTTGTGCTGCTCAGCATCTTTTCCAGTGGTTCAGAAGAAAATCTGAAAGGAATACTAGTATTTTCAGCCACCCTCCAAATTAACAGCATAGTAGATGGCTACAGGAAGAGTTTATTACCAAAAGGTGATCAGAGCCGTGCAACACCCAGCTGTGGCTGCACACCGTGGGCTTAAGGCAGCCAAATGCAGCACCCATGTGCCTGGGCACCAAGGGCAGAGGGGGGATGAACCCTCCTGGGCTCTCTCGAGGGCTCAGCCAGCCTATCCCACCACCCAGGTGATGGGATAGGCACTGCCCAAGCCATCAGCGAGGATGGGACAGGCACAGACAGCCAGATAGACATGTCCTCGCCCTGCAAGGCCGTGCCTGCTGGGAGCAGCAGGTGATGGGATGGATAGTTCAGGGCTCAGGAGGCAATTTCAGCACAACACACAGCATCTGTGAGGCACTGCAGACACCCTGCCTGCTGCAGGTGCTGGGAAAGGGCAAGAAAGGTTCCTCAGGGAAAAAGGCCCAAGGAAAAAAAACCCATCTGGCAAGCAGGACTTTCAGGGAAGGACTTGAGAAGTCCAATATGTTTAGTGGGTTTTTTGCCCAAAGAGTAACGTAAGGAAAACCTACAGTCGCAAGGAAAAATATTGTAAATGGTAACAGTCTGATGGTCATTGTCCTCATGGAAGGAAGGGAACCGCAGGGGTGGATAGATGTCCGGTGCAGTGAGAATAATGCGCGCCCCCCCGTAAGCCTGCCGGTGGCTTTAGTACAGCAAACCCCCCAAATCTGCAACAGCGTCTCCTGCAGCGGCCGGGCCCCGTGCGGCGGCACCGCCAGCCGTTCCTGCCGGCAAGCACCGCTCCCCCCGAGCAAACGCCCTCCCTGGCCATTAATTCCTGCCCACAATTACTTTTTAAGTGCTCGATTTCCCCTGGAAAGGGGGACGCGCACCCACCCGGGCACAGGCAGCGAGACCAACATCTGCAGCAGGAGCAGAGATCTCTTTATGTCGCATAAATATCTTTCTTTCCCTGTGAACAAGCCATTTAGTGACACTTAAAACTACTAAATCTGGGGTTTATGTGGAAATGATTTTAGAGTGCACTGGAAACCCCAGGTTCCTTTTTCAATCTAACAACGTCTTTAGAAAGCAATTCTTTAAGCCTCCATTTCCAAGACCCTTTTAATCTCTGCAAATTATTGGTAAGAGCTGAATCAAGGCAAACTGCCATCAACTGTGATCACAACACTGTAACTCGGCAATGAGCGACTATCGCTGATTATTTAGAAGAAACTATTGCTTTTAGGCAAGCTGCCACAGAAATAAATTAGCATTTATACTGGATTACTGAAAAACGCCAAAAAAAAATCAGCCTCTATCTATATGTCAATTGTGTCTTGCCAAGGTCAATATCTTTACTGTAATAGGCACGGTCTCAAATAGCAAGAACAACTTATGTGTGGAAATGAGCACCGTACGGCCAAAATGCGTCATTATTATCAGAAAGACAAACTGATCTCTGAAATAACATCTGCACTCCCGCAGCTTTAAATAAAGGTGACCTTCTGTGGAAGGTGTGTAATCAGGAAGCTAGGAAAATAATTCAAAAAAATTAAAACCTAATAGTTTGACTTCTCAGTAGGTTCTTCCCTATCACTGTCAGCGTTATTGCATTTGTTATGTCTTGTTTGAAAAAAAAATCTTCTTTTGAAACTACTTTGCTTGAAATCTGCAGCTTGATCCTCCCAGGCTATGGAAGGACATGGTCCATTTTTGCATGGCACTTCCACGTAACAACCGATTAAGTTAGAAAAATATACGTTCTGTAAATGAGGATGATTTTAAGAGATTGGTTTTTTGTGAAACACTTGCCATATCAACAGGGATTTCTTTACCACCAGTCCAGCACATTCTAATGAAATCAAACGCCTTCTCCCCATCAGAAAATCCAGTCACTAAAGTTGAACTGGAACAAAGGAGCGTGCTGGGTTTCTGCTAGAGTACAACAGCAAAGGGGAAAAAATCACCACGATACTTCGTTTTAATGGGGACCAAATATTTGATACTGGCCCTGCCGAAAGGAAAGGGCCAGTTTCAAGACAGTTCGGATGCCCGGTTTAAGAAATGAGGAAAGCCTCCATTACAATGTTACGCTTTTTATATAAAAAACACATGCTGCTGATGTGGGAAAAATTCTGGGGTGTTTTCAGAGGAAAACAAACAGGAGGAATTTTGTTGGCTGCATTTCTTTCAGCTCCCCCCAGGCTGTGCTTCCCCTTTAGCTCTGTGAGGGGATGCAGGGAGGGGCGGCCTCTGCCCCCCAGGAATTGGGGCCAGGGGTGTCCCCCAGTGGGCAGGGGACCAGGTCAGTCCCCGCTGCGCCCCCAGAGACCCGCCACAGACCTTGAGAGCCACTCCCAGCCCCGTCACTGGTGAAACGCCCCGCATCGCTCCTCGTCCCAGCTCCTCCAGCAGGAGTTTGGCCGTGGCTGCTGTGTTCAGGGTCATTCCTCTACCGGCTCCCCCTTCCTGGGCCGCTCTCTGGCTGAGCAGACCCGTAGTATTTCAATCCTTGCGCACAAGGTCCCCAGTTAAATGCTTCGGTGCATAAGCAGAGGCCACAGGTGCTTAAGCTGTGCCCATTGTGCGAGTCCTTACGGGCCACCTTCTTTGTGCCAGACCCTGAAGACCTGGGTCACACCTGCCAGGCTCATGGGTGTGGGGCCAGTCCTGCTCATCCCTTTACCTTATTTCTGTCTGGTTTGTTCCGAAAGCAGCGCTAAGGCCTCAGTGAGATCCCAAACACCCTGCCTGCCCCAGCAGCTTACACGGAATCATCCCCAGGCACCAGGAGCAGCCTGTCCCCTCCCTGACAAGGAGTGGGAGCGCCGCTCACCACCTCTCCCAGCCAGTCTCCATCCATCACCTCCCAGAGGTCTCACCTGCACGGAGCCCGGGGCGCTGCAGGGTCCTTGGTTTGCCAAGCTGCAGGTTAACCCCAGGGCTCTTTCCCCACAGGGCTGATGGGGGTCCCCCTCCCTCCTTCTGCAGGCTGGGGGTCCCGGGGGAGGCTCAGGCCCCGATCCCCATCCATCAGGGTGATGCCACCCACCCCGACAACAAAAGGGCACCTCTAAGTCCAGAGAAGACACAGTTTCCAGCAGCTCCAAAAGGGATGAAAAACTCTCTTCAAGGAAAAAAAAAAACCAACCAACAAACCCAAAATACAAGTATAAGAGTCAACCTTTTGAGGAAGACTCTGGTGAAGTAAGAGTTGAGCTCAGACGATGCTCAGCGCTGCAGGGTGCAGCACAGCTGTACCCTCAGCACCTGGAAATGCCCGGGATGGTGGGCATGGGCAGCGGGGGCTCTGCAGCAGGGCCCCGTCCCTCAGGGCGAGCGGGCAGAGCTGTGTCCCCCCGGGGTGCCCCGACGGGCAGGCGGGTCTCACTGGTGGGTCACCTGCCGCAGGGACAGAGTGCAGGGACAGAGGAGTGGCAGCAGGCCCTCTGCGCAGCAAACAACGGTGGGCAGCGACGCAGGGCAGGGGTTTTAAACATTTTTTTTGAAGCAGGGAGGGGGGAAACAGGCACAGGAAAAAATAAGGCAGGCACCAGGAATTCTGTCTGAACTGTGGGAAAATTGCAACTGAATAAAACGTTGCAGATAAAATTGATGGGGAGCGGGAGTATCAGACAGATGAGCAGCCAGAGCAGTAGTGCTTGCAGAGGTCTGAACTTGTGTAACTTCTGCCCTGCATCAGGGGTCTTCAGCATTTAAGGGGGGACAGCACAAACTTTAAGAAGCAGAACTGTCCTTGCCCTGATTTTTTCTGGTTTATTTTTCTCTGATGATCACCCTAGTGCTGGAGGTGCTTTGCCCAGCATCTTTCACCAAAGGGGTCAGGGAGAGGATGGGGCTCGGGGAGGGGAAGTGTCCGGCCCCAAGGTGTGGGACATTTCTGGCTCCCCAAAACGGGGCTCAGCCCCTCCTGGAGCAGGGCGAACATGGGGAATGGACAGATGGATGCACGCCCAGGGGGGTGCGGTGCAGGTGCTGCTTATTGCACACCCCAAGTTTTATCTGTTTGTACAGACAGCGCAGCTCTGCCGGTCCCCACTCGCAAGGGCTGTGCGTGGGCTCCTGCGGTGTTCGTGCAGGATCAGCTCGCCGCTGCTGCGGGGCTCGCCACCCGCCCCTACAGCGCTGGATAGGTGGAGCGCGGGGGATCCGCGCAGAGGTGCCGGGGGCTCTGGCTGCCCCCCGAGGGTCGGCACCGCCCGGCCGCCCCGTCGCGTCGCCCCCGGGGCAGTGAAAGCAGCGGCGGCCGGCAGCACCCCGCGGCTCCCCGCAGCGGGCGAGCCCCCGGCCCCGCGTCCGGGGTGGGGGAAGAAGGCAAGCCCGGCCTGCAAAGGGACCCCGGACCGCCCCCGCCGCTCCCTCCCGCCCGCCGGGAGCAGGAGGCAGCCCCGGCCGCAGCCCGCGACGGTCGCCGGGTCCCGCCGCAGGAGCCGCCGCAGCCGCAGCCCGGGGAAGGGGGAGCGCGTCCCGCCTGCCCCCCGGCCCCCAGCCACCGGGACGGGCGGCCCCGAGGGAGCATTTCGTTGTCTCAAAACCAGCGAACAAACGAACAACGACCGACCTCCCCCAGACAAACAAAAATACAAAGCCGCAAACGAAGCATCCCCCCTGAAAGGGCTCCCGGCGTCGCGCAGGTCCCCCGCCCCGGGCCCGCACCCCGGAGGCAGCGGCTCCGGCTGCGGGGCGCGGCAGCCCGGGGGTCCCTCCCGCCGCCCGAGGGGCCGGGACCAGCCCGCTGCCTCTCCCGGCCCGAGGCCGCCCGCCCCCGGGGAATCCGCCCGGCAGAGGGGTTTCCCCGGTTCCCGCCGTCGGGGCCGCCCCGTCGGGTTCGGGTCCGCGCCGCGGCCGTCCCGCTGCCCCGGGGACGGTGTATTTTGGGGGACACACACGACAGACAGGCAGGCAGGCAGGCAGGTGCGGTCCGCGCCCCCCCCCGCCTGTGCCGCGCAGCCCACCGCGGGTTGGGGGGGGGGGGAGGAGGGGGGTGCGGGCAGGTACTTACGGGCGAGGGCCGCGGGGCTCGGCCCGGGCCGGGGCCGCTCCGGCGCTGCCCCGGGGTGGCCGGGCTTAAGAGCCGTCGGTCGGGCGCAGGACAATGGCCGGGAGGAGGGGGCCGGGGAGGGCGGCGGGAGGCGGGGAGGGGACGGGGCCGCCCGCCGCCGCTCTCCCCCGCCGGGCTCGCTCGCTCCGCCCCCCCGCGTCTGGCGTAAACCCGGCGCCGGGCTAAAAGAAACGGCGAGCTACCGGCGCCCGGGGCTGGTGGCCGCCGCGCCTCGCCCGCGCACGGCTCGCCGGTGGCGGCGGCAGCGCCCGGCCCGTCCCGGCCCGCCGCGCCATGTCGCTGAGCCCCAAGCACACGACGCCCTTCTCGGTCACCGACATCCTCAGCCCCATGGAGGAGAGCTACAAGAAGTTCGGCGGCATGGACGGGGCGGGCGGGCTGGGCGCGCCCCTCGGGCCCTACCGCCAGCCGCCCGTGCCCCCCCCCGCCGCCGCCGCCGCCGCCGTGCCCCAGCACGTCGTGGCGGGCCCCACCGGGGCGGCCGCCTACCACATGCCCCACGGCGTGTCCCAGTTCCCGCACGGCGCCGTCGGGGGCTACTGCAACGGCGGGTTGGGCAACATGGGCGAGCTGCCCGCCTACCCCGAGGGGATGCGGAGCGGCGCGGCGGCGGGCGGCGGCTGGTACGGGGCCGGCGGCGACCCCCGCTACTCCAGCAGTAAGTGGGGGCGCGGGGCGGCGGGCGGCGGGCGGGCGGGGGGAGCCCCGAGGGGGCGGCCGCCGGCGCTGAGCCCCCTGTCCCGCTCAGTCTCCAGGTTCATGGGCCCGTCGGCAGGGATGAACGTGGCCGGGATGGGCGGCCTGAGCGGCATCGCCGAGGGCGCCAAGGCCATCGTGCCGCTCCACGCGGCCCCGCGGAGGAAGAGGAGGGTGCTCTTCTCCCAGGCGCAGGTCTACGAGCTGGAGCGGCGCTTCAAGCAGCAGAAGTACCTGTCGGCGCCGGAGCGGGAGCACCTGGCCAGCCTGATCCACCTCACCCCCACCCAGGTGAAGATCTGGTTCCAGAACCACCGCTACAAGATGAAGCGCCAGGCCAAGGACAAGGCGGCCGCCCAGCAGCTGCACCCCGACGGCGGCCTCTGCCAGCAGCACTCGCCGCGCCGCGTCGCCGTGCCCGTGCTGGTGAAGGACGGCAAGCCCTGCCCGCCGCCGGGCAGCGGCACCCCGGCCCCCGGGCAGCCCGCCGCCCCCCCGCCGCCCCCCGCCGCCCCCGCCGCCGCCCACCCGCACCCCGGCTCGCTGGGGCAGGCGGCCGACCTGGAGGAGCTCTCGCCCAGCCCGCCGGCCCTGCACGGCCCGGTCCCCCCCCTGGCCCCCATGGACTCGGCCGGCGTCGACTACAACGGCGGCATGGTCAGCCCCAACCTGCTCTACGGCAGGACGTGGTAATCCGTGGGCGTGGGGGTGTGTGTGTGTCCCGTGTGTCCCCCCCCAGCCCTCCGGGACAGGACCCTCCCGGCCCCGACGGCCGCGCCGGCCCGGCCCGGCGCCTGCTGGGAGCCCAGACGGCTGCCCGTGGGCCACCGCCTCCTCCGCGCCCCCACCCCGCCCGCGCCCTCCGGCTTCGCTTCGGGTTATTTTGCCTTTTTTTTTTTTTTTTTCTTTTTCTTTTTTTTTAACTTTCCGCGGTTTTGGAAACTTGGACCCGAAGGCAGAGCCGCAGCGGGGCGGGCGCGCAGACTCGTGGGCGCTGGGCTGCGGGCCTTGGTCTGCGCGGCTGCTTGCGGGTGTCCGTGGGTGTGTGGGGGGGTGTACGTGTTGGGGGGGGTGCGGGGGTGTGTGCGTGTGCGTGTCCGCGGCTCCGTGTCCCGTCCGCCTTCGCGCCGGTGTGCGCGGCCCCGGGACAGCCGCCCCGACGGGGCGCCCGGCAGGCGGGGGGGAGCTCGGAGGGGGTGCGGGGGGGGGGGGGGCACGGGGTTCCTCCCCCCCCGATGTCGGCTCCGGCCCCCCTCTTCTGGGCCGGGCACCGGCACCCAAACCCGACCGCACCCGGGAGCCCCCGCCGGTGCGCCTATACCTGACAGACCCCGTTGAACGCCAACAATAAATCTTCTGAAGTGCAACTTATCTCGGCAGAATTAATTTTATAAGGGTGCCCCTGAAGTGCAATTTCATTATTATTTGATTGAAGGGAAATTGAGTCGTAGCTCGAGGTGGCGGCGGCGGCCGCTGCCTTTCGGAGGACGGGGAGCGGCTGGAGCAAGAACATAAAGCAAACCGAAGCCTGGCAGCGGCGGGGGCCGCTCCGGCAGAAGAGCTCTCGGACGCCGGTGCTCAGATTTAAGGGGCAAAACCGTTTTTATCGTTATTATTAATTACCGCTTAGTAAATGAACGTACGCGCCCGGAGGCGCCGCAAAGCCCGGCACTTCGCGAAGCTTCCGACGAGCTGCCGCGATCCCGGAGACCCCCGGGACCCGCCGGGACCCCGCCGGGGCCGGGCACCGCTTCCCGCGGGGGAGGGGATCGGGCCCCGCCGCGGCCGCCGGCGGGAGGAGAAGGACGGCGAGCGGCGGGACAGCCCGGGGCCGCGGGGCTCGTCCCCTCGCCGCCTCCCCGAGGAAATCCAGCACACCGGGAAACCCCTCTCGGAAGTTTCCGTCAATTTTTCTCTCTTTTATTTTTTTTTTTTTTTCTACAATAAAAGGAAACCTTCTCAAGAGTTGGCTGCTTCGTTCTCGATGTACGCACAGATGCGGTTCCACCGCCCCGGGACAACCCCAAACCCCCGTTTTTCTGCATCTCTCTCTCTCCGCCGCCAAGGGGATTCCGTTCCGCGCTCCCCGCCGCCGCCCCGGCCCCGCCACCCCCGAGGGGCTCTGCTAGAGCCCGGCCCCTCCGGGGGCTCCCCGGCCCCGGAGCTCCACGCCGTGAAGGAGCGATTCTGGGGTGGAAAAACCCGGATTTGGGCCGCTGCGAGCCTCGGGGACCGGTTCAGGGGAAGCAGGGAATCCCCGCCGCTCCGAACCCAGGAGCCGTGGGGGGGTCCCCAAGGGGTCTGCTCCCTCGGGGGGATGGGGCGATGCGCAGGGCCCGCCGCAGCTCTCCCTGCTTCCACGGCCCGGCTCCCACGGCGGTCGGTTTGCAGGATGGGGATGGCCCCTGGGAAGGGGATGGGTCTGAGTCCCGTGGGGTGGGCGAGCCGCCCCCTCCAACCCCGGTAATGCAAGGTGGGAGCTTCAGGCTCAGCTCCGACTTGAAAAACATATATATATATAGAGGTAGAGTAGCTTCAGGAGTGCCAGGGACATCCTGTCCCCAAGGGCCATCCCCAAACACCCCAGCGGCCGCGGGTTCTGGGAGCTCTGGGACGCAGCAGGGCCATGCACCTGGGCAGGGGGATGCACAGGCAGCCGAAGCAAACGGCTCGTGGAGGGGCAGTGCCCCAGGGCCAGGCACCGCGTCCCACCCCTGTGCCACAGCGCAGAGGAACAGAAGCCCCCGGCCGCACACATTGCTCCAAGCCCTGCTCTGAGGGTCCAGGCGGGCACTGCTTCTCGCAGGGCCAAGGCAGGCTCCGCTCGGGAACGGCAGCCGGCTTTGAGACTCGCAGCTGTCAGCTGAGGAGGTGAAGAACTGGGCAAGGGGGAACCTGCAGGGACAAGCCCTTCCCAAAGCTGCCCCCCAGAATGTTTATCCAGCCCCATTTTTGCACCCTCTGCCCCAAAAAGCGGCAAGTGTGGGACAAAAGCCCACTCGCACGCCGGGTTTGTCCTTGGGAGCACGGGGCACCCTCGGCGGCACAAGGACAAGCCACCCAGCTCCTTCCTCCAGCCTCGCACTCAACCACCGCATTTGCATGAAAATTCACGTTCGCTGCTGGTTTTGTTCTGCTCGAAAAGCAAAATTACTTTTTTTGAGACCCAAATATTTTCCCCACAGAGCGAGAAGGCCATTGGCAAGGGCTGATGGCGTTTCCCAGCTCCGGGCAGGATGGCAACTCTTTGCATTACAATGAAGGATTCTGCTCCACCCTCAATCACTTGAAAATAATGAATCCAGTTTCATGATTTCTTCCTCCCAAGGTTACGTTGGTCTGGTCTTTTTCCTCGTTGCTGGTGATTAACATCTGGGCCCTCCAAGGAAGGGGCTGAAAAACTACTCACGGGAGCGCCGTGCCTTGCAACCCTGCGCAGGGGCAACAGCAAAGCTCTGAAGTTTACTGATGTATGAGATACGTGTGTTTAACAGAAGTCCGAGCGTGGCACAAGGGAAAGATGTTATATTAGCGCTAACGCTGATCATGTAACTGGAGGATCTCGTCTTTTTTTTTTTTTGTTTGATTAAACAAAGATTTTAAACGCTAGCGTAGAGGCTCTGTGGAATTATTTCCCAAGAAATTAACAGAAACCTGTGCACACAGGTATGGAAAAAGCAAATAAACCACTCGATACTGCTCAGAATTTCAAAAGCCACTTTATAAAGCAAATAAAAATATTTACTGATTTGGTACACGCACACAGAAAATCCCTAGAAAGAGTGCTAAAAATGAATGGAAACTGTCATTGGCAGCTATTTTAAATTATATATCAAAACAGACAAATACACCTTCCGTGCTTGTTTATGTTACAGTAACAGTCAAAAACAGGCACAAGTTGTAAAAGTTGAAATGTTTTACTTCAAAGTCCAAAAAAAACCCCAACAAAACCTCCCCTCTGTGAGAAATTCAAGGAAGCATCCGACACGGAATACCGACAGACGTGTCTTTAAACACCATGCTCTGCAGGCTGCCTGCTGTGTCTTCCCCAAGAGTTAATAAAATCCGATTTCTATGCATTCTTTAAAACTCCGGTCTGGTTTCAGGCTCTTATGCGTGAAGTAAAGGATGTTTGGAGTTCAGATTGACAGGCACGGCTAAGCACAGCTTGTATATGTAATAAAGACAAAACAGCACTTCTACCTCATCAAAAGTCTCACAGGCAAATTAGCAAGTCTAGTTTACTTGTATTTTGCCATACGCTATTTCCAAGCGACGTAGCCCCCCCCCCCCCCCCCCCCCCAATAATCAGTTTGGTAAGAAATGTGCACATTTAAAACAAGTATCATAGTTTAAAAACTACAAGGATATTTCTTAAGGATTCCATGCCCCCCGCCCCCCAATTAATAAAAGAACAAAACCAAAAATCCCAGACTTTTTCTATACTTAAAAAGAAAAAAAAAAAAGACAGAAATTAAAACTACAACAACAACAAAAACCCAAGTCAAGAGCTAATTCCAGCTGTATCTTCCTGAGGTAGGTGGTAGCGGGTAGGGCCTCCCGGGGCCGTATGCCTGCAAACAAACAAAAGCAAGCATTTATTTTTTGGATTAACATCACAGTAAACAAGTTAGCCGAGCTTGAGGCGCCATACGAAAATGAAACAATACATCCTTTGCACAGAAAGGTACCACAGGCCGAGCTGAACGGCTCTTATCGGATGCTCTCCTGAAAACACAAGCTTTAGCCTCCACCAGCGGAGAGCGGTTCTGTACGGCCTCAGCCGCGCCACGGGAGGAGCCACGCTTCTAAATCGGAAATAAATTCCCCAAAAGAGAGCACCGAGGGCAAGTTACTGCCGCGCTGTAACTCCTCTGCACGTTCTCTGCTTTCAGCAGTGCTGGAGGCAAAAAGGTACAGGGCGTTGAAGCCACACACGCACACACGAAGGGCAGGTCTGAAACGCAAGTTGCTAGTTCCTGCAGAAGCGCGGGGCTTTGCAGGACCCACGCTTACGCTTTACACCGAGTAACGATGCCTTTTTTGTGGACTAACGACAGCACCGATTTGAGATGCCCGATGCCTGCACACTGTTCGCAGCATTAGTCAGGTTTAGTTTTTGAGAAGAAAAAAATTATTTTCCCTCAACTACCAGCTTTCTGGTTTAGCTGTGAGTAATCTCACGCAAAAGCAGGGCAGATGTTTTTACAGAGAAGCATTTTAAGGAAAAAAAGAAAAAAACCAACCACCAAAAAACCCCAAACCCAACTGTATTTGTTACAGAAGCAGCATTTTTCAACACATTAATTTAAAAAAAAAACCTAATGTAAAAGATGTCTAAATTCCACCTTAGACTGTATTTTTGTATTTAAGTTTAGATGAGGCGTTCTGTACCTCAACTATTTGGTGAAAAATCTCTCAGAAAATTTCATAAGAAGCCCCCTTGAAACATTTAAAATTATTTCAAAGCCTGATATACCGCAGAGACCAGGAAGTTAATTAAACGAGATGCACCAACAACAGCTATAGGGCTCGCTTTGTTTCGTTTCTTACTCGAAGGGTTTTTCTGGTGGTGGGGGAAGAGGGGCTTCCCTTTATTTCTTTAAAAGAGAGATCCATCTCAGCCTGTCCTACGGGGAAACGGAAGAGGCAGCGAGGAGCAAACCTGTGACGGGAGGCTCGCCTCAGCCTGCCCATTAGACCCCGCTTGCAAAGGGCTCGCAGACGCGCGGAACACACCGCTTCCAGTACCAGGAAGGTTTTAAGTTTGTTTCCAGTTTGATTGTAATCAGTTATAAAGGGAAACAAATTGACTATACCCCTTGAAAGAAATCCTTCTAGTTACATAAATAGCACCAATTGCTGTAAGAATCACAATTCAGAGGCAGTGTGAGAGCTGCGCAGGACATCTATCTGGACATTCAGTTGTGTATTACTACAGACTAAAATAAAAATGTCAAACACCTGCACGACACCATCAAGACTATGAGTTTTCTGGAACAGCTGGAAGACACCAACAAATCCCCACTACCACTGAGCGACCCATATCCATGGCGGTTGCATTAATTTTGTAAGCACTTTGTAGCGGCGTGTTTATTAACCTCTTCAGACCATGTTGTGTATGCTGTAAAAAAAGAATTCAGAGGTGAAAGGGACCAAAGATAATTATTTATGCTGCTATGTGTCACCACTTCCACTTGAATCCCTTTTCAAGGCTTTAAAGCTTTGAAATTTACAGGCAGCAGCGCTAGATTCAATTATTGGTTTTGCACCCTAAACCCTTTAAGGTAGCTTCTAATTTTACTCCAGTGCTGCCAGCCCCGAGGGAATAATGACATCTAGAAGTTCATTTAAAAATAACAAAAAAAAGAGGCAACAAAAATTTAAAAGGCGCTTAAAAAAAACAGTTGGAAAGCAGCCCAACGGCCAAGGAGAATTTTGAAGGAACAAACTGACTTGAGCTGAAAGATTTGTCCTTAATGACCATCACATATCTGAATACAAATAAAACCGTCGTCACCACCCGGTTTTAACTTTGTTTGGTGATCCAGCAGACACATCCCGCACTAGTGACAGGTGGATCGCGTTTTGGGCAAGACTGCAGTGTTAGCAAACGGCAATATGCCTCCTACTTAATCATTCAGGTGGCAAACAGCTGGAGCTGGGAGGGCGGAGGTCCTCTGTCACTGCCAGGCTGCAGACGGCCGCGGTGCTGCCAGAGCCCACAGTTAGGGGAGAGCTTTCCAAACGAGAACTAACAGGGGATGCCCTCCCTGAGCCCACGCTGTGCTGGAACACAGCCGCCCATCACCTTTGTGATTCCGGCTGTAGCTGCTACACATGAAGATTTAAGGTTGGGAATGAACTAGTTTAAGCACCAATTCCTTTTGCAAATACATCCACCTAGGCAGCCCTGGGTAAAGGCTAGAGCAGAGTACAGCGTAGCAGACAGACTTTTTTCAAGTATCTATTCTCCAGCCCTAATTAAATACCACCCAGACTCCACCAGCACCAAAATCCTCCACTGATTTTTCTACATTATGACAGCAGCCCCTGTTACAGATTAGTGCAATTATGCATTTATTCCTTTGTCTCCAGTGTTTCGGGTAAACCTGTGTAACACAAAATGAAAGATTTCTGAAAACTGATCCTATCAATACACCTCATCCAAATTCGAAATACACTTCTAAAAAAAACCAAACCAACCACTGGGGAGTAGTTGGGCAGCACAGCCAGGATTCAAGCCCCACTGTTTCCCCAGGGTGGGATCACAATCCACCACATCCAGTTTTGCTTATAGCCAAACCAGTCCTAAAAGGATCCGTACTGGTAATGCCTCCCCTCTATACCTGGAGCAAGAGTGCACGATGGCATACTTGCCTCTCTTTTCCCTGTTTCTTGCTGCAAAACCAATACAACAACTGAACAAGCTGAAGACAATTCTTACTCCAGTCTTAAAAAAAGCCTCCTCTGCACTAAAAGCGCTTCAGGGTAGGAGTCGGGGCGGGGGGAGAAGGGACTCTCACTGCTGCTGCCAAGGCTTCAGCCGAACAAGAGTTTAAGAGTTGGGAGCGCTGGGGCAGCCTGCTTGCTGGCTATAGATCTTTTCAGCAGCACCATGTAATCCCGCAGTCGGCAGACAATGCTGAGAACGGTATTAGCAGCTCACAGGCTGCTTCTGCTGGGCTTCGGTCCTCACGAGCTGAACCAGGGAGAGAAGCACACGGCACTCTGCAACAAGCTTCCCCAGGAAAGGCCAAAGGCTCTTCTCTTACAAACTTGGTTCGACAGTACCTGTGTTTATTGTGTTAGCTGCCTCAAAGCCCCCACACCATAACAATGCCATGGTGCAAAAGTGGTTGTGACAGACAGCGCTACCTGAGTCTCCCGACCAGAACAGAAGAGAAAAACATAAAGCAGACAAAGAAATCAGAGAAGTGGTAAAAATGCTGTAAGGTGGCTTTCACAAATGCTTTATGACATTATGATTTAAATGGATTGTACTCGCAGTCCCCGCTGTATAAGCGAAGGAGACTGGGATATTATCCAATACGCACACTGCGGGACAGAATTTATACCTCTGTGAAAATGACCACGTGCTGCCAATAGCATGGAGAAACAGTCCCAGAAATCAAACACCAAATTTGACCACGTTTGTGCTGTACCGTGTAACATAAATGTTTGTGTACTCGGGAGATGGGCAGGCTGGGAAGAAGAGAAGAAAAAGAAGAGCGGACACTAAAAAGTGTCTTGTCTTGACCGCGTTTGTGAGAGGTGGCTGGACCAGGTCTCAACAGAAGGCAGATTTCAAACAGTCTGTGCCTTAGTTTCCATATAAAGGATTGGGAAACAGTGCTGTTACCAAGCAGCTGCGCACTCTTCCTCCTCTTTCCCCATTGCTGGTCAGTAACCTTCCCACCTCTGAGTAATTGTTCTGACTTACCAAAACAGCTACAGCACTTAAAAGTTAATATAGATACCTGAAATTTATTTTAAGCTAGTATATAGCATAGTACACATTCAAATTTCTAGTACAAGTGTATTTGCAGATTACGTTTTTACTGGGAATATACACACACAAAAATCACATAAGCAAAATCACCTGCTGTTTTCAAGAAGCATTTTAATTCTCTGGCATTTTCATAAACTGATGACAAAGTCACCTATAATTTCAGATGAGGTTCTCCTATCACGCTCACTTATTTTCATTTAACCGCACAAAGCTATTTTCACGTGTACTTTCACAGGCGTGTTTATTTCTCTGGCTACTAGAATCTAACATTTGCATTCAAGTAGTTTTTCAGCTAAGAGAAAGCCAATAAACACTCCAGGGGAAAAAAAATTAATGAAGTCCTAAGAATCTACATTTCCAACATACTGGGGAGAAACCCTTCTATCCCCAAAATCTGTAGTTGATAGATTTGCTTACAGAAGAGGAAGACTCTGGTTGAAATACTTGCCTTCAGATTATGTTTTCTCAGGCTGCAAGAAGTGCATGACTTGGTAGCATGTTTGATCTATGTACTTTTAACGAAAAGCAGTGGCAGGGCAGTCACAGCATGGGCCATTTGCCAGGGGTACCCACGGAGAGGCTGGACAAGGCTGGGAAGCTTACCTGTCAGTGCTCCTGCTGGTGACACAGCTACTGGGCTAAAACCAGCTCAGGAACGCCTACCAGTGCGGCATTCGCTCTCCATGGCCACACGTGAAGGCAGCCTTACTCAGGAGGAGAACAAAACCTGCATATGGGGCAATGTTTTCCTACCTGTCTTCCCCTGTCCATCCGATCTTCAGGCCTCTGTGGGTAGCTCATTGGTCCGCCCAGCCCCTGGTACTGGCTCGGCTGGTACTGATTTTGGGATTGCAGCATGCGGTTCCAGGCAAGAAGAGGAGCAGCCCCGGCAGTTCTGTGTAAAGAAGAAACATGCTGCAGCATGAACTTAGCTTCTAGAGAGTTTCACACCACAAAATCCAGATTTCTATGGTCTTCTATGATAAATGATTCAATCTCTTTCTGAGCGAAACACTGTCACATCAACTATGCCTGCAGCGGTACCGCAGATGGCCAAGTCGTTAGACATAAATCGGGGAGGGGGGAATATCTCCCAAGATTCTCCTACCAAAAGGCCACGTTTGCTTACTGCTTCCTTCACCACAGCTTGAAAGCTACAGAACCAGGTACAAGCGGGAAATTCAATTTTACAAATCAGAGGTTTTTCAAACTCCTTGGAAGGACCCCGTCCGGCTTTTATTTTAGGGGCAAATTTGCCAATTCATCCGCACTGATCTTGAACGTAGATTAAAACCCAGATACCTCCAAGTCAGCTAAATGTAACACACCATCCAGAGAGTAAACATGTGCGATACAGGAGAATGAGGCTTTCTTTTCTAAATGTCCAGACTCTTTCTGGGAGTCCATTCTTTCTAGTTAATTGCAGGTTGCAAATGAATTCTTACTGCGAGTATTCTGAATCTAGGGTAGGGGCCTTGGCTGTTTTTTCCCATCCATTATTCTGCTCAATATGTCAGAAGGTCTGATCGGGAAGAAACCTTTTCAAGTTCTATTGATGCCGTTTTCAATTGACCACGGTGACCTAGCAACATAAGCACTAATTGGCATGGACTGACTGACATTTGGTGTACAGTTTATATGGGAACGCAAATTCAACATCCATTATAACCCAGTTTGCCATCCCAGATTACTAACAGCAAGAAATGTTTTAATTGCCTTCAAGTACCTATTCTAACATTACAATTATAAAGCAACAGGTATAATACATCAAATCATTGTCTGATTAAAAATATTTAGAAAAATGACACAGCCATGATATAGTCTTTAAAGCTGAGGACGGGTAAGGGTACAATCCCTTACAGAATTCATAGCAGTTATGGTTTGCAGTACAAGGTATTGTTGTAAAGGAAAAACATTGGATAGTCGAGACAGTTAATCTTTTCTGACCCCTGTTTAAGACTGAGTCAGCTGAAGAGTGTGCTGCCAGCCTGCTAAGAGACAGGAGCAGCAGAGAGCACGAGCACTGCATTTCAGATGTACCTGCTGTGCCGCTGAACTGCAAGTTACTCTGTACGTCTTCATAGAGCCTTGCCTAGATTTGCTGGGTTAAACTGGCGGGACTTCAGCCTCGGAGGAGTAACCCTACCCAGAGGCTGATATATTCTTTGAAACACACCCGCAGGTCAGAGGGGAGGTGTGACTTTCCTGACCAAGGGAGGATTCGCAGCCAGCTGTACAATGTTGGGCAACCTGAGCTTGGGGCAACTGAGGGAGTGATGCTGGGAGAGGAAGGACTTTTAAACACACATTTCACCAGCTGGAACAGAGCCACAGCTGGAATCAAGACAGGTAAACTTAAGATTAAAATGAATGAGAACAGTCATTTTGGATGTGAAGGCTTTTGGTTTGGGATGCAGATTGCTTTTGGCTTCACACTAAAGCCTGCAAGACGGCTGCTCCACCTGGTCAGATTAAGACCTGCCTGAATTTTAGAAAGGCAAAGAAGCTCCTACCATCTCTAGAAGTGAAGTGCCTCAATCCCCGTTTATAAAAGTACAAGTCTTACCTGATGAATATGCAATTGGTAAATACGATGTGCAATACACGTACTAAAATTGAACATGCACAAAGGCTAAGTGGTAACACTGAACCGTGTGGTTTTTAGTTTTAGCTTCAGACGTATGTCTAGAAATGCACAATGTTGTCCAAATCGTTCCATTACAAGGAGCAACACTGTATTTAAAGTTAACAGCACATGACACTTTCAGGGACTAAACACTCAAGATCAGTATTCTAAGTAAGATATTCCTTCTGATTAAGTGTTTTGAGCACTAACTCCCCCCACCCCCATTATTTCTAGAAACCAGCAGACTCTCCAGGAAGAATACATTGCTCAGCCTTAAGGAAAACTACAGGGAATTACCTCTACAGCCCCAGCTCTAGGACTTCCATCAACAGTCACTCTGCCTCTACAACTCTGCTAACGTGCTCATGATAAATACCCTCAGCGACTGGTGATCACAGGCCAACACTTGCTACATGCCTGGAACGGGAAAGTTTGACACAAATTTCATTTTACATTAGTATGTTTTTGGCAGAGTTTAAACTTTTCGTTTAATGAAGTGCTGCTTAGTGAAAAGTTGGGATATTTAACAAATGAAACACATTAACACTAATAGCACTATTATGTCGGGGCATTTTTGCTTTGAGGCCATCTGAAAGAGCAAGATTGGTGACTTTCCGTTGGAACCACTACATATTCTAGAGGATAAACCTAGCAGGAAAGAAAAAATGAAAAGCTGCAACGCATTTTCTGATCTTAAAGCCGGAGAAGCAGCTTATACCTTTTTGCAGCTCTTAATTCACAGAACTATGTACTACTTTTAAAAAACAAGAATTTAGATTTTCATTTGGTGAACAGAAATCAGGAAATTACAGTCCCCGCAGCACTTGACTTCAGGTTCGTCTAGTGGATGCATTAATTGGTGATTCAAATTCCCCGAGGGTGGAGATTTGTACGCAGCAAAGTCGTGCCTCACGGGTAACAAAGAAAGAATTCTGCCACTTGGAATATCACACGAGTTGATATTGGCAAAGTCACTCAAGTGCACTATGCAGAGTTACGTTAACTTACGATTAAACCAAAGCACATACATAAAGGACAGCTAAAATACAACCTCAGGAAACTTTGCATAGTAACATATTTATTTGTTCCAACCTCTGCCCCTTTGGAAATCTCTTCTACAAGCAGGCTAAGCAAAAGGCTTTGCTTAACCAGAGTACAAATTTCCGTCAGCCAGGAAAGCAGGTAGCCAATATTATATAGATAACCTCTGAAAGATATCAGATCACCAGCACTGAAGGCAAAAGCATGAAATAAATCATCTGCAATCTCCAGTAACGCACCCCAGTCAGACCAGGGCCTGAACAGGACATGATGAAAGGTGTCCTCTTCAATGGCAACCCACCAATTTTATTTTATTTGTTGCACGCTGAATTGCATCACTAAATTTAAAAGTAAGAATTCTTATGCAGGAGACGAGATCATCTGGGTTCTGACGAAGCAGCAGCCTTATGCTGTTGGGTTTTTCCCACCCAGGCCTGTGAAGCAAGAGCTAGTATAGCCCCCACTGCTATACACTATCCCTGAAATAGCACAAAGGCTCAAAGCTTTCCTGGCAGGGGCAGGGCTCCTTGTTTATCCCATGCTTGATGTCGCAAATCAAGGATATCGTAGCCTCCTGTCAACCCACTTCATCTGAAAAGGCTGGAGCAGGGGCTGGCCTCTCCCTCAGTTACTTTCTTCCTGGGAGCAGAGGTGATGGAGAACAGAAATTCCTCGCTTGCTCTCCCCAGCAGCACCTTGTTGCTTGTGGAGCACCTGAAGCTGCAGCAGCAAGCGGGGACAGCCTTGGGGGTAGCAGTACAGGACACTGGCAGCTCCCAGGGAATTAACTGGGACACTGAAAAACCTCTTGTGGGTGGGGGTGGGGGCGGTTTCCAGTTCAACAGGTTCAGCCATTTTTTCCTGCACCAAGCCTATCTATATCCTTATGTTTCTGTTTAAACTTTTGCTTAAGTCTGCATGCTTATCTCTGTATGGCAACTAACTCAGTATCAGCCCTAAGCATCTGTTTGATTTGTTTCCCAAATCAAACACCTTCCAGGAACATGGCAAAATTACTCCTCCTCAGCACTGAAGCCATCAAGTTAGTGATTCTCATAAACCATCTGAGGTGTAACAAAGCACCGCCAGGGAGGTAAAGCACTGCAAATATACTGTCATCCCTCGAAAGCTAGAATGGCATTCTCCAAGCTTCTCTAAAGCTTATTTTCTAGGTGAAGATGATACACCTTCAATTTACAGTCACCCCAGGGGACACCAGTTCCCTCAAGGTTGGGAACTGAATGGTGAAGTCAGCACCGCAACACTAGAAGCACACTGGACGGGTCAGGAGATCGGATCGCAAACACCATCTGTCTGCAAAAATGCTCTAGAGTACTTGGGCAGCGTGCGGTCACTTCTAAAAATATTTGCACAAGCCAAGCACAGTAACCTCGTGACAGGAGTCTGATTAGAGACCCAGTCGATTATTACAATTGTAATAAAAATGTGTATTTCAAGTGAGAAACAAACAGAATTTCTAGCTGAAAAAAGTTATTTGTATGTGAATTGAGAAACTCTTCTGCTTTGCAAAAATCAACAGCCGGGTACAATGATAAAAGTATAGCACTGTAAAAGTAACAACAAGTTACAGACCAGTAGCGATATTTCACAAAATGGTAGCACGTAAATTGGATTTAATTAAGGTGTGGGAATAGCAGCTTCCATGGACAAAGTAATATTAAAGTTTGTAACGCAAGATTCATTTATAATGCAATATTCCACATTGACGTGGCACAGGACAAGGGAGCCAGACTTATTTCAATAGGGATCAAAATGGTTGCCATGGAAAGTGTGATTGCGGAGAGCTCAATAAATTCTCCCAAAGCTGATATTTTCAATGGTTAACATTTGCAAATAAAACCATGAAAAAAAAAACCCCCGTTGTGCCTCAGAGCAGAAACTTCAAAGATCTCATATACGCTCTCATTCCTCCATAAATATAAATAAATGTCATTATTCATGGCTTTCACAGGTACGCTGGAGTTTATAAAGTCCATCTGACTTAAGGACATACAACCTATCAATGAAGGAGCGCATGTAAAACATCCCTTATTATCAAACCATGTCACATTCCTTCTATTCGATGGCACTTATTGGACTGCAGATTCCATAATCCTTCCCTGAGTCCCTTCTGCATTTAATTCAGTTCAGTCTTAAGTAGTTAAAGAAACTGTTTTCAGTGGCAACTAATAACTACTGACCTACAGTGACACTGCCCTACAATAGGCTTGTCAGGCCTGAAAAACTTGTACCAAAGAAGCTGATTAGGACTTCAAGAGGTTTGTAGCAAGAATCAATGGCTAGTCTGTACTAATGCTGCGGTTGCGGCACAGAAATGATAAAAGTGGAACACCATTAGTTATGCCTCATTAAGCTCCACAGCCCTCCTAAAAAGAAATTTGTTTAGCCTGTCCAAAATCTAATGCAGTTTTAAGCTCTCTGTGTTCAATTTCATAGTATCTCAAAAGCTTCAATAAGATAAAGGCCAAACAACCAAGAACGGTACCAAAGCACCAACAGTAAAGTTAATTTTGAAGTCTGAGTTTTAATGGAAAGTGTTTTTGCCTTTTTTTAAAAATACAAACTACTCAAGCCTTTTAAAGGATGAACACCACATAGTGCACCCACAAAATATAAATAAATCATGGACATTAACTTAAAAAAAACAACCCTGCTGTACAGCATGATTTCAAATTTAAAGCACCAAAGTTCAAAACAAAGAAAATAAAATCTGTGAAGCCTGGCAGAACCCAGTACATCCTCCTGGCCACATTTCCCAAAACTTCAATCCCTCCTGCCTTACCTTTGTGGTGCCTGTTGAAACAAGGGCGTAGGACCTCGCCAAGACTCCTGGGGTCTAAGATCTAGAGGGTAAAAAAACCATTAAAATAAAAAGGAGCAAGTATACTTAAGGAGCTGTGCTCCGCTTACTCTTACACACGCCTGAGAACGTCTTTTAAGAAGTCAGACAGAAAAGCTCAAACTGGATATACATTTCACCAAGTCGTTGGTTACTCTTGCTGATTTCGATACAGCCCTTATGCCCATCAGTGGCAAGCTCAGTATTAAAGGCAACTTTTTTTTTTTTTAAAATATGTCCAATAAGCTTCAAGTTATAAGAAGAATGAATTTTATTTGCTAGAAGTAGCGCTGGTTAGTGCTTGGACACTTCACAGGTATCTTCTCTTGAGTTTTTAAAAATGCAGACCCATGTCTGTTACTGTAACAAGTGAAGACTTCATTTAACAATTACATTTCTTACAAGTACATTCATCACTACGCTGTATGAAAAAATATAGATACATACACTGCTGTGTCATCAACACACACCATGTTCATGAGCAACAAATACTTAATACTCAAAATATGTGCAAGTTTCCCTCTGATTAGGCTAAATTATTCTGTAAAGCAAATTAAACGAATGACCAGGGCATGTAATAAAGCGAGCAGTTCCACTTTATTAATATTTAAAAATAAATATATATATTCAAACTAGTTTATCCATATATAGTTAGGATATATTTAAAGATATTTAAAAGTTGACCTAGACAATGACAATAAAAATCAATTAATGATCTCTCAGATAATGTAATCAGACTGAATTAAACCTTTTCGGGTAAAAACTTGGCCAGAGACCTAGCACTGCCGTAATAAGAAGCTGCAGTGAAAAAGACCACCCACTTCTCAATTGTTTCTTCTACCCAAACTCACTCCTCACAAAGACATAGCAGTAACAACATTGCTTTAACAGGACATGCAATTAAACGGTTGTTGTTGTTCTAAATAAACTGGTCAGTAAACAGGATAAAAGAAACAGCTAATCAATAGCTCCCCGGCCAGCCCACAACACTCAAATTGTGCATCCATCAAAAGCTTCAGTTTCAGTGACACCTTTGATTATTTTCAATGGTGTTTAAGTGTGACCTAATTTCAACAGCTGGTTCCAGAAGTTGTCTAATGGACCTACTGGGATGGGACAGTAACGCCCTGTTAAACTGCCAATATTCAAGTACACGAAAGCTTCGCAATAATTTGAAAGAAGGCGGGGGGAGAGACAGAGTAAAAAAATCTGTGCCTCTCAACTCTGCGTGGATTGTCTGCAGGCTGTAATGGTCCGACCCGGACAGAAGCCTTTCAGGGCAGCACCCGAGCGCGCAGGGGAGCGTGCAGGCAGCCCCCGCTCAGGATAACACCGCTTCGTCAGGGGAAATAAATTCTGACCCCAGCAGCTCCGCTGTTCCCCCCGGGCCTCCTCTGGGCACAGCTAATCCAGCCTACCCAGCCCAGCAACCCCTGAGCTGCAGAGGGGCACAGCCTGCACCTTATTTATTAAACACTGCATGTATATACACACACACACATCAACCTATATACCTCTCCCTCTTTATATACACACAGACACCTATATACTGTTATCAGCTGGTGCTCATCATCAGGTACAACTGGTTATTTCATGTACACTGTGACCAAACCAGTCTAACGTCACAAGGACCGAAGGTGGATAGGTGGCACTTTTATACCGACCAGCCTGTGAATTACAAGGACTTTCATGTGCATAAATAGGTTGCACTAACACAATGCTTCAGTGATGCTGTGTTTGCTTTCCAATACAAGATTAGTGCAACACATGAAAACCCAGGCCCATAACACTGTCTTCAGCTACTTTGGGGGAAATGAGCAATTAAGCCACAAGATTAAACTGATGCTTAAGAAAAAAGTATAAAGATGAAATTGCTTTAAAAAATTTAAAAAATTTGGCAAAGCCCAAGCGTGTCACCATTTTCAATCAAAAAGTCTGAAGACTTTATTTCTAATAATTTCGAAGTTTCACAGACACCAGCACCACAGAAATATGTGCAATACAGAAGAACGGAGTTCTGCTAAAAATGTTTACAGATGCACAAACCCCCTCTATCTGTAGTTACTAACACCTGTAGTTCTTCACCTGCAGCCGCCAGGATCAGGGCTAGGTTTTGGCTGTCACCACAACCCGACCTGGCTTAGCTCTCCTTTTGCTTGCTGGGAGGCACACACTTCCAGAAAAACACCTCTCTATATTCCAGGAAGAATAACTGCCCCGTTTCCCCACCCTTCTCCTCTGTGCAGGCTGAGCTAGGCAAGACCCCCAAGCATCTGGGCAATTATACAGACTAATACAGCCTCTCCCTCGCTGACCCTCCCTGGTCAGAACTTCACAGTTTAATTGAAGTTTAACAACACACTTCCCATTCCACTGCCAGGGTCAAATGGTGCTCTGGTGAGAAACCCAGTGAGATGATACTGGTCTCGCTCCCGTACAGTGTTTGCGATTCATACAGACCCCTGCCTGAGGGCTAGTTAAAAACTTGTGTCCTATTTAATCCACTTTCCACCTGAAAATGAAAGGACCCAGCTCTCCTGCTGTAACCACATCTTTTTGCAGCTCTAGGGAACAGTTTAAGAAAGAGTTTAATGAAATCATCATAAAAACATTTAAAGCCACCTTATTACTGTTCATTTTTATGGCTTTGACAGAGAACAATCTTTGAGGGAAAAAGTGTGGAGCAGTGAATTACACTTCAAAAAGGTACAAAATTGGAGAAGAAATGACAATTAATATTTTCTTCAGTCTTCAAAACTTAGGCATTTCCTAGACCTATAAGGCCAAATAAACTGCCTTCTCTAGCAGCTCCTCAAGTAACAATTTATCTAATCAGTGTGGCAATCAAAGACGAGATTTTGTGTTTACTGATTGCACTAATCAAAATCACTTTTCAAATGCAGCTAATTGACAAGTTTACTGACTGAAATGAAAGTCACAAATCAGATACCCCGTGCTGCAGAAACCAAATATGCCATTCACAGAGTACTGCCATACTGCACTTGACTCCCCAAGTTATCAGCACAGACAATTATTCATCAACTGAAAATTGGCACATCACAGTCAAATCAGAGAACAACAGTAAGGAACACCCACAGCAGCCTCTTGAGGAAGAGATGGCACTTTGGTTGACCGCATTGCCCTTCTAGAGTCTAATTTTACTTCGTCATACATATAAAAACATAATACATAAAATGAAAAGTTGCTCTGAAGCAATCCTGCAAAATGCGGGAATTTTAACCGTATCAGCTCTAGTTTTTCAGGAATGTGTGGGTTCCGGATGCTTCCCAGTCCAAGTATGCCACAACATACAGCTGTTCTCTCACAGTTAAATAGCTGATGAATGCGACTCTGACACAAGAAATGACCTGCTCCATTAAAACTCAGCATATGCCTTCCCATTCCTTCTAATTTGATTTTCTAGTTGAAGATATCTGTGCTTGACAGAGACGTTTGTTCTTGAACTGAAGGGGGTGACTGCAAAAGACAAGATAGCTGTGCTGTCAGGTCTAGGACACCTTTTGGTCCTCCTAGACAGAACTCTGTCTGGGTGAAATTGGCCCACGTGCTCAATTCTGACCACAAATTTCTGCTGGAGCAAACGCACTGTCCGTGCAGACTGTTCCTGTTTAGTGAGATGACCACCACCTACTGCAGTGAGGTTCACAGAGCTGCTGACACGCTCCTGTCTTGACAGGTTTGCCTGACACTCGACCCACGCAATCCATAACCCAGGATGAGTAACCGTGTCCAGGTGTGGTCCCATTTGCAAAAGTGTCCTTCAGCGTCCATGTCAGGAAGACTAATTTCAGCAAAAATTTTGGGCTGTGACACTTGGAAGTATTCTTCTAACAGGGGTTTAAGCAAGGCTTTAACCCTTTTACCAGGGTCTCTACCTGGTAAAGGAGGAGTTAAGACACATGTGGCCACTAGGCACCGTACTTAGCTGTAAAGACTTCACATTGCAGTCAGTTTAAATCAGAAGTTAATTAAAGTTTAAGACTAATCTCCTAGGACAGCTTGGTATCATTAGTAGAGGAGGAGAAACACAACAAAATTAACTGACAAAGAACGCATCTGCAGCATGTTGCACTGCGCTCTCCCATGAAAACAGAGTGTGCCAGGAACCAGCCCTGGAGAGCAACGGCAGGCGCACAACCCCTGCTTGGTGAAAGCGCCTTTGTACGACGACTGCCGGCGGTGTGCGAGGCACCGCGCCGCAACGGCGGCCGGAGGGACCAGCAGGTTGACCTGGCACCTCTTTTTGCTGCACGAACAGGAAAGCACGAGATCAACCTCTGCCTAATGGAGAAAGCAGCATTAAAGGAAGCGACACAACAAGAGAAAGGGGGCAGGGGGTGCAGAAATAGAAAGCCTTGCTTTCAGATTTGCCAGGCACACCTGCAGAACAGCAACAGTGGATGCCCGAGGCAATCTGAGGGTAAGGATGGGGTAAGAGACATGGGGAGGAAGGGATGTGTGAAAGAAAGCCACCAGACAGTTTTTCTGAGGCCAACAGATGGACTGGGATTTCATATCAATCAGTGGATTCAAGCCTCCTCAATTTGAAAGAATGATGGCATTGGGGCATATTTGCATGTGGAGTGCTTCCTATACAACACAAGGTGCTCGGATGCCACGAGGACGAGAGCTTTCTAAGTACCTAATTGGCAAGATCAGCCCCATGTACGTACATAAGGCAGAGAAAACTGCTTTGAAATAAGTATTTCCCCGCGAAGTGTCAAGACTCGAGCTTCAGAAGATTTGAACAGCAGTACAGGGACTGATGGGTTCACAAATACTTTCTCTCTTACAAAAACCATGCACACATTTGCTTTTTGGAGAATAACACAAAAATGTGATGCCTGTCTGGTAGTTCTGCCTTCCCTTTCCCCGCATTGTTCTTTTTAGATCATATCTGGATCATCTAGATAATTTCTTGTTTGTTTAAAAAGAACGCACTTGTTTTCCTTTAATCAAAGTTAATAGCTCCAGGCTCTCATATTCAATCCACCTCTGCACTTAAACCAATCTGATTCCTCACACGCTACTCAACTGCACACTACACACTATTCCTGCACCCACTACTCAGCTACACTTCATCTACTTTGGGACTGGACAACAAGTTTAATTTAGAGTGTCCATCAATATTATTTATTTGCTGTTTCATATGCACCAAAAAAATGCAAGTCAAGTACAAAAAGGCCGACAGCTTTGCTATGCAGTAATCTGGTCTTCTCTATATGACAAACTGTTGGAGTTCAAACTTTATCTGTCAGCTGTTTAAACTTCAAAATATGTGCATAATTCAATATTGCAAGAATTCAGTTGAACAGTGAGACATTCTTCCTTTAGAGCACCTTTTTAGGCAGTTTAGCCAAGTTTCCTCCTGCCTCAATCCCACCATCACAAAAATGCAGCTCCTGGTCACAGGTGAAGAGACAGGACTCTTAACTAGCGTCCTTTTTGGGAGCCCTTCGCAAAAGCAATTTCTTCCCAGGATGAAGAACTCCACCTCAGGTTGCACAGGATTTTTATTTTCCTGCTTCCAGCAACCCACTTGTTCACCAAGCCAACAGCAGCAGCATCCCTGACCTCCTGACCATCTCCTGCCAGCTCCTTGCCAGAAGTTACAACACCTACTGCAGGCAGGAGAAGCCAGTACAGGACTGTGAGTTAGCAGTTTTGGTTCAGCCTGGTATCTGGGTCCTACAATCTCTCCGGATCCACCACCACACCTTATGCATTAGTTATTTTCTGTGGTCAGCATTCCCCTCTTGTTCTCTTCAGACACAAAGCACCAACCTCCTGCTAAGTCTGCTGATGCTGGTGGGGTTGAGATTCAGCCACATCCTGAAAACATTTGGATAACAGACACCAGGAATCCTTAGCAGACAAAGTGCTATTTTTCCTATTGCGTTTGAATACTGGGAGCAGTAATCAAAATGGAATCCCACTTACAGGCACATAATTACATTTTAGTACCTTTCACTATAGCAATTCCATAAAGGAAGAGCAACAGAGAACAGCAACACAAAGTTAATGAAGAGGGATGCCTGAATCCACTTTTTATTTGTAGTAGTGCAACAAACCAAGATGAAACCACAGTATTTTTCCAACCCCAAAATGTAGAAAGCAGAACCTACTTACTTGACAACAGTTTAGGAATCTGCTGCTGCCCACTCAGAAGCGGCCTGGCGTACGGGCTCCCGTAAGTTCCAAGAGGTACTGCATTGGCATACATCCCTGGCATCCCTCTTTCCCTTGGCATCGTATGGCTATTATGTGTAGAAATGGAAAGGAAAAAGAATAGGGTGTTTTTATGAATGCCACCTTACAGCACAGCTGCTCCCCAGCCCAGCTCTCTCCAGTGTGTCAGTGGAGATGTGCAAGCACAACGCAGTGACTCGCTTACAGATCAGGGCCCCAGGCACACCACAGACAAAGCACACGCTTTGTGAGCTGGGCCCAGCAAAAATTCTGAAGTTTCCATAGCAAACCGCAATAAGCGGAAAAACATGTACTTCCTGCAAACTGCGTAAGAGTCCAGTAAAACTGAACTGCTGTCACGTTTCCTAATGAGTGAGAGCTGATAGATGCGGGACCTGCCAATGTCGGTGCGTCAACGTCTGCCAGGCCTGTGCTGTTTTTCCTGTGCAGAACTGCATTCGTGTTAACACTTTGATGATTGTGCTTGCCACGCTGGACAGCAATTTAATGAGACATCGTATGTGATCAATAATGCAACTATACTTTTTTTTTATATAACTATGACATTGAAGAACAGAACATGGTTCACAAGCGTAGCGCTGGAACAATTATGCTTTCCAACACACAACTGGAGGGAAGGGTGTTGCTTTTTCTTCTTCCAGCTCCTCCAGAGCCATACGATGAAGAAGGGATTTTCTCTTCCCAAAAAGGCGCTCAGGTTCAGTTGCTCACAGGGTTTAGTTTTATTTGCTAGTATTACAGCCTCCTTTAAAACATTCTCTTTTCTGGCTCTGATAAACATATGGCTCCTTGCACCCCCCAGTAAGGAAAAGCATTTCATTTTATCTGTAATATATAACCCCAGTTCGTTCTCTCATCCTGCGCTCAGAAGCATCCTCGTACTACACTGCAGCTCCTGAGAAAGTTACTCAGACTTTTGGAGAACCTGTAAAAACTGGCAATGCCTTGAAAAATGGCAATCAAATGGCTCGTATGGTGTAACACGTGCTTCAAATAAGGGTTTTTAAAACCCATTTTTAAAAATGTAAAAGACATTACCGTCTTCATAATAATTTTAATTAATTATCACTTGTGTTCAACATTCTCATTGTACCTTCTGTACTTCAAGCGAGTATCCACAAAACACGTTGAAAAACCCCAATGGAAAAGCTAGTAAGATTTATTTAGTAGAAAAAAGCCAAACCCAAAAGCAAGAAGAATGCAAGGCATTATGGCAAAATCATTGTAACACACAGTTTTCATTGATACTGAATTTAAATATCACATGCACCTTATCTCTGACAGTCCAGCCCCACACTCTGCTGCTTTTTTTTTTTTTAATTAAAAAAAGCAATAAAGGAGTATAGCCACCCCAGTGAGGCAGTCAATAACAGTGCTGCCAGTCTTACCCTAAAGTTCTGAACACTGACTGGTCCAAATGGACTGGTTTTCTGTCTCGATTAAAACCCAGCTGCGGTCTCCAAGGCCTGCCATCATTGTTGTTTTTTTCCCAGTCTCCTGGCTTCAGAACTGGAGCAGGTTTCCTTAATATTAAAAATAGTTCCATAAATACTTATCAGTGCAAACACTCAGATTAATGAAGAAAATGGAATTATTTGAAAACTGACAACTAATACTTACTTTGCACCAGGTAACACAATAGCCTTGAAAACAAAGTCTTCATCAAACTGTGGATCTTTGAAAGAGATACTAGGAGAAAGTATTTGAGGATTAGCTTTACATGATAATTAAGACAAGCAAGATTAAAAAGTTTATTAACAGTGATGTACACAACAGAAAAGGTAAGATTCTAGAACCCACGACTTAAACTGCAAAATGCATTTCTTGCACATGGATATACTGGACTTGGATGTCTCAATTATTTTCCACAGGGTGTCCTTTTGCCTCCTCTCTATCAACAGCCAGTCCAAAAGAAAGTTTAATGCCCAGAAACAGTTAGTCTTATGTATGGTAACGAAAGCATCTTCTGCAGACCCTTGAGAACAAATCCTCTAGTCAAAGCACTGATGGTACTTAAGTTCAAAGGCTGCCACACTACAGACAGGAAGGATGCCAGCTTGCTGTGCAGTCTAGTCAGATTTGTACAGAACTTAGAAATGGGATTTCCTGGGCCAGGGAGTTTTTATCCTGAAAGGCAGCTTTGCAGTTGCATGCAGTTCCTGTGAAGGGATATACACCTATTTTCAGTGACACCTCGCAGACCCTGCATTTTGAGCTGTCCAGTATTAGACAAACTAAATAATACTAGAGTAAAAAGTGGCTGAAAGCTTAATTTCTGCTGGTACAATGCATTATGTAGCAGTTTGGGTTTGCTCTAGGAAAATTCATCCACACTCCTAGCAATTCCAGTCTCCTGGTGTAAGTACCCAGGTCTCAGATAGGTCCCACCAGGGACATGTTTGAAGTACACGGCACAACCTGCTTCCTGTTCTCTCTCTACCTACCGTTTGATATAGAAGAATGCTTGGGATGCCAAGAAAGATAAAAGCAAACTACTAAGCAGAACAATCTCACTCTTCCAGCTGAAATACATCTGCTTTTCAGCAGAGAATGAATGAGTCTCGACGGAAAGAAAATAATGGTCCCTTGGAAAATTCAGCCAAAGTCACAAGAACTGAAGAGCAGAATCATGACTGGTCATATTATCTCAAAGGACAGGATGAAAAATCCTTGCAATAGAGGAATGGACAGAAGCGCAAAACAATTCAAACCTCCTGACAGTGGCAGATGGAAAGCCAAAAACTACCTTTACCTCATCACTCAAAGTAACTAAATCCCCATTTCAGAACATCCTTTCCACAATACTCTGACAGGCCACAACGTAGCATTTCTTACTGCCTGTAGATAGGTGCGCTGGCTGAACCAAGTTTTTCCTCCAAGGAGGCAGACGGATCACAAGTGATTTTCAGTGTCTCAGGTATCTTATGTCGCTCAAGAAGCAAGACGTTACAGGCTCAAGCATCACATACCTGTTACACTGTGCGAGAAAGACCCTAAGCGAGAAAGACACACAACACTAGAGCTACAGGAATTTGCTGTCAAGTGCAAGAGTAATTAAAACCTTTGACCACAAGATTTACTCCTGGAAACTCTGCATTTTTTTTTATTCATTATGAAGTGTCTTATTATCCTCCCAAACATCACATTCAGGCAAAGTTAGTATTACTCCTTTACTTCTTAAGGACATGAAGCTTATGTTCTCAGGTATCCTCTGGGAATTGTTAGGAATAAAGATGGATAAAAATCCAAGAGACAGAAATGAAGAACTGGGAGACTTTCAATCAATACCCAGTTCTGTCTCAGAGACTTGCTCTCACAAACGTTTGGTTTTCTTTAATTTAAAAGGCTTGATACAGACTACCAAGTTCTGCAGGTGCTGTTCTTTGCTTGCCAAAGACCCAGCTGAGAGCAAGGAGAACAGCAACAGCAGGAAAGATGAGGTATTTCTGCAGAGATGAAACACGCTGGGTTTGATGCACTGAGAAACGACCACTTCAGACACCTGTGCAGGGCATGTCACCCCACGCACCGCTTAACCGCCCTAACCCAAGCCTGCTGTGTTACAACGCATCTTGGATTCAATTCTCACCAAAAACCAGAAATGTTTGAAGTAAAGCTTTATTTTTATGAGGAGATGGATTCTGTTGCAAATTCAACAACACAAAACACCAGAATAAACTGAGTTCTGACTGCTGTATTTTGTATGTCGTTGCATTAAAACCCAGACTTTACTTACCTGACCGCAGAATTCTGTGCGAGATCACGCAGCATTGGAACAGGAGACTCCACTGTCCTGGTAAAGAGAAAAACCTCTGTCAAAACATTGAGTAACATATGTCTCCCCATTTGCTCCACTTCCTCGATTGCTACCAATCTTGTTTCCCTATCAACTAAGCCTGGGACACATAAAAGAGATTTCAAAATTAACTTGCCTTTCCCCTAAATCAAACGTTTCTATAAGCAATGGAATTACTGAATCCTTTTCTTAACGTCATGACTTCTGCAGCTGAACTGTGTGGATTCTCCTGTGTCTAACAGTGGGTTCATACGCTTCCCACTATCCAGTGGCCTGTTTACAAACCTCAGTGCTATTCTGCACCTTGGGAACTTCCAGGTACTGCTAGGGTTTGACTGAAACAAGCCAACAGGTTCTAAGAAGGCAGGAGAGGACCAGAAAGACAGACGCACATGCAGACACCATGAAGACACAAACCTGCTTCACTAGGAAGAAAAAGGCTTTAAAAACAAATTCAGCAGCTGTCTTCCACAGCACTTAGAGTGTCCTTTCTAATTGAGATTTAACAGGCTGACATGCAGTTGCATCTTAACCCTTTCCTTCTTTCCTCCAGAAAACTTTACCCCTTCAATTCAAGCAAACACCACGCTCGAGAAAATGGCTCTTATCAACCAGAAACCAGCTTCCTTTGCCCACCCTGCTGAGCACACCTGTCACGACTCATCTCTCCCAGGGGTCCCAAGCTATATGCACGCTGGCTGAATTCAATACAAATCTGTTTAGCAAAGTAAGACTTATTCTGAAGTAGTGCTCTAAACGCCTGCTCACCTTCACAGAATTCCTAGCAAACTACTTCTCTAGGTAAAAAAAAAAATAAAATACCCATTTCTCAAGCCCTATCCAGGGAAGACAATGCCAGAAGAGTGTTCTGTTTCCTGCATTGCTATTCCCTCCAAAAACAGCTCTGACTTGCTCATATTCTTCGCAAGCCATGACAAGAATAGAGCAATGTATATTAGTAAGTGTGCACTAGGATACATTATCTGCCCAACAAAATAGGCACGTTTGTGCATTTAATGCAAATGAGTTACTGAACACCTGCTTATGCCCCTAAGCAAAGTTAGATAAATGAATGCATATCCTACAATGTGAAGATTAAACGAATAATTTCTCAAACTAAATGCATTACCTAGAAAACAAAAAATATTAGCATTTTTTGTATGTGTAGCTGGTAGCAGTCCTGAATTTAGTGCCACTGCCTAAATGGAAAGTGGCAAAAATATATCGCTCTGGATCTTCCTTTAATGCAATTAAGATTAGCATATAGAAAGCAGAATTGTTGGATTATTTTTTTTTAAACAGCACGCACTACTGTAAGTTACATCAGACTGCATTAAATTAACATTTGTACAGAAGCAGAGAAGCCAAAACAACACGACCATAGTGAATAGGGCCGCTGATCATGGCTGCTTTTACCTATTCAAGTTCAAACATTTCTAAATACATAAAAATCAGTCCCCCATAGATTAAATGACAAACAGCAAAAGATTCAGCAGCAACTAAATACACATATCAGAGCACTTTAAAGATTTCTGATGCTGCTTTAAAAACGTAGTTCTGAAATAAAAAAAATATAGGACTGTGGAATGAAAGGTTTACTTGCTTGGTTTTTCACCCGTGCTGATGATACTACACACCTACTACAAGCTAGCGGAAACCACGTTTAGCCTCAGAAGTAAATGCATTGCTTTGTCAGGAGTTTTAGGTTTCTCATTGTGGGCATAAAGATATTTTTATTTAAATGCAGACATAACTGAAAGAAATTCCCCTTAGCATCAAACAACCCGTACCAAAAGCCATACTCACTGGTCCGGAAGAACAGCATTTTCATTCAGTGTCAGCTTTCCCTGGATTCCATAGCACAGCTCTGGGGGTATATCCACTGGCTATGGAATAAAAACCAACTTTTCAGCTGAAGCACTTTATTAGACCTCCACCCTCACCATTTACACAGTCCCTTAAGAACAAGCACAGCCTACCTCTGTATTTTTGGTCTTGTACTGTTCTACGATAAAGTCACAAAGCGGATGGTGTTTTCCAACAAAGAGAACATCACCACCAAGGCTATTTCTTCTGCCTAGAAAAGGTGAAGAGAATGGGATAAGAGTTCAGAGCAAAGAGGGGAAGAAGGAATACAGCAGACCAGCACACCGTCCTGTTGACATCTCCACAAAAGAAAAGCCTTTCTGTGATTTAGGAGAAAGCTCTGAATGTTCCTTGACAGCATTGGAAAGAGTGTCTCTGCCCAGAACAGGACATTTCTGGTCACAAGGGTAGCTGGCAGACAGTAAAACAAGAGGAATCTTGTGTTCAATGGCAGGAACGTTGGATTTAGAACAGAGTAATGCTGAAGATACAGACAGGCTGGGTAAAAAAAGCCCCAACCCAACCTAAACCCCCCCAAAACCCACACAACTCCCAAGCAGTTTACCTGCAAGAACCAGATATTATTTTTGTACAAGGGAGAAAGTAACACGTACATTTGCCTATATAATCTGAACACAAAGCTTCACACATCATAACTGGACACAGCGAGCCTACTGGTCAGAATAGCCAATACACCGACCAAGTTTTACCATCAACTCTAACCTTGGAAACAGAGTTTATTCTTTTGATTGCAACATGTTAATTTAACAAATACTTGACAGTGTATACTGGTAGAAGCTTTTCATATGATTAATCTGCCATCTAATTTTCAGGTTAAATCTTACGCAGGTCTACTTGCGTAAAAGAGAAGTAAGTGAAAGCTACAAAACGAAACCCATCAAGGATCATTCCAATTAAGAGCACCATATAGGAAAAAGAGGCTACAGCCTGCCATAATTCAGTTCAACCAAACATCCCTTACACCTTGCACGTTTAGGGGGAAACACACTGGTAATAACAAGTTGTAACAAAATATCACAATCCTTACTTTCTTCAGGGGTGAGGTCAGGGTAGACTTCCTCCAGGGCAGCTCTAAGGCGTCGCTCATCAACAAATGGCAGTAATGCAACACCTGGTAAAACCAAAACATGATTTTTTTCACACTTGTTGGGGAAAAAAAGGAAGAAAAAAAAAAAAAAGAGAAGACACTAGCATGGAAAGCTCCAAGAAATTATTTACCCAAAAACCAAATGTTGCATCAGCCACAGAAAAGAAAACCCTACGCTTTCAGAGGTTGAGACCCTGCAGGCTGTTTAGAGAAAAGCAGTTCAGTGGTAGTGCAGGCTGCAAAGGGAAGCTTATCTCCAAGCACCCCTCCATCCTCCTCCTCCCCAGTCCTGGGTAGGCACTGGGAAGCAGTAACCTCTACCCACACCTGCCTCATTTAGAACAAGATGAGCTCAGTAAGAGAGTCACTATTTGTCTCGTTTGCTACAGATACTCCCCTGGCAGAACTCAACGCTACTTTATTCAAATTAATTTATTAAGAGACAACAATGGAAGAAATCACTCCCAGTTCAGCAATGAGGCAATACAGATATTATCCATCAGGGACTATTCCCACCAGCTATTAATTTCACTCTGAGATAACATGGAGGGTCCTCTCAGGATCAAAATCCCTCACTAGGCAGCACATCTCAGAGCCCGCTCAGTAATATCAGATGAAGCTGGAGAACAGCCTTCCCTGGTACACTCCAGTATATATTTTCTTCTATTATAAAATCCAAAAAAGCACTAACAAATTTACTATGAAAATTCTTCAAAGATTTACTTTGGTCACCTTTATTATCAGTTGGAATCTGGAATAATTATTTTAGTTTTTATTTTATTTCACAGAATCACAGGTTGTAAGGGACCTCAGGGATCACCTAGTCCAACCTTTCTAGGAAGAGCCCAGCCTAGACAAGACGGCCCAGCACCCTGTCCAGACGGCTCTTGAAGGTGCCCAACATGGCCGAGCCAACCCCTTCCCTGGGGAGATTATTCCAGTGGTGACTGGCCTCATTGTGAAAAATGTCCCCCTCATGCCCAATTGGAATCTCCCCAAGAGCAACTTGTGTCCATCCCCCTTGTCCTCTCCATGCGACTCCGTGTAAAAAGGGAGTCTCCATCTTCTTTGTAGCTGCCCCTCAAGTACTGGTACACCGTGATGAGATCCCCTCTGAGCCTCCTTTTCTCAAGGCTGAACAAACCCAGCTCTCCCAGCCTATCCTCATATGGCAGGCTTCCCAGCCCTTGGATCATCCTGGTGGCCCTTCTCTGGACCCCCTCCAGCCTGTCCACATCCTTTTTGTACAGCGGGGACCAGAACTGCACACAGGACTCCAGGTGTGGCCTGGCAAGCGCTGAGTAGAGCGGGATGATGACTCCTTTCTCTCTGCTGGCGATGCCCTTTTTGATGCAGCCCAGCATCCTGTTGGCCTTCTTGGCTGCAGCAGCCACTGTTAGCTCATGTTGAGCTTTCTGTCCCACCAGGACCCCCAGGTCCCTTCCCACAGAGCTGCTCTCCAGCCAGGGGGATCCCAGTCTGTGAACACTACCATGAACACTTACCATGAACACTAGAGCTTTTCCTGACCAAGATGACAGCAAAGGCTTTCTACTAAACTGATATTCACAGTTTCACATTTGTGCCTATACCAGCTCTACCAGCAGGCAGGTCTCAGACACATTTGTCATCACTCTAAAGTACAATATTCACAGAGACTTTGGACTCCCACGGACAGAGTCCCAATCTAGAACTTGGTCTGCCTGAAACACTTTTGCTCCGGAAGTTAGATCTTTACGTGGCTTTATAAGAACAAAAGCTTGTCCTGGAGCTGAAGGAAAGGGGACAACTTAAAACTTTACCTGAAGTGTAATTACACCAGAAGCTCGTACCCTCTCCTAACAAAACCAGTTTGGAACAAACCATAAAATGTTAGATGTGTCAGAAGTTTAACCGAATCGGAATTTTACTTTGCCTACTGTAAAATAACAAGGAGCAGAGCTGTACAGCCTGCTGTTGCCAACCTCACCAAACAAGAAATCTGCCCTGTCCCTGCTTATGAAGTATGAGGATAATCTTCACGCAGACTGACTGCTGCTTTATCAAAGACAGCACCAGACCTCAGCCATGTTCAGATTTTGGCTGGAACATCGCTACTTGTTAAGGGAAGCAGCGATAAGCCTACACTGGAAAACAAACAATTTATTTTCACCTTCACAACACACTGGTGGAATGACAACAAAACGGGAAGTGTTCATAACCCCAGAGATTGCAAAAAGGATCAATGCTGAGCCTCCAGAAGCATAATCACATCTCTGAAAGGAAGATCTTCAAACATTTCATTAAGGGGACAAGGTATACTAGATGCTTTTTAACCGTGATAGCCTGTACTTCCAGCTTGGAAAATATTTCTTGTCTCACAACTGCCTCTTAAGCATGAGAATTCCAGATGATAGTCCAGAACAGAGAATATATAACACAGTTAAGCACTAAATGAATCAAAAGTAACGTTACAGGTTGCTGAAGGCAACCTTGCTGAAGGGAGCTTTAGACTGCTTTAGACTGCTTGAGACTGCTTGAGACTGGAGGTGTGGTAACTGGACAAAAGGACCAAGGAAAGTTGCCAGAATTACAACAGGGGTAAGAGAGGGCTTCAAGTTATAGAGGGAAAACCTGCTATGCAACACGTCTCGTAATGCCTAGGAATACTCTCTTTGATTTGGGAACACTGTCCCAAGGTAAGATACTTGTGTATCTAACTGTGGCTATTTCAAAACATAGGTGAGCTGCCTTTGGGGAAGAACCACAGAATCATTGGTGGCAGCAGGAGCCTCTGGAGATCATCCACCCCTCTGCTCCAGCACGGTCACAGGCTGCTCAGGTTGCCCAGGACTGTGGCCAGCGGGGCTTGGAACATCTCCAAGGACAGGGAGACTCCACAGCCTCTCTGGGCAATGTGTTCCAGTGTCTGGCCACCCTCAGAGCAAAAATGTGCTTTCCTATGGCTCAGATGGAATTTCATGTGTTTCGTTTTGTGCCCCAATAATTATACCTATAATTGAGATGTTTACACTATTTAGCCAATAGTGTACCCAGCCACAAAATTTGGCAGAACTTTGAAATTAATATTCTCTAAAGAAAGAAGCTACATTAAACACTGTAGCTGGTTTTTCATTCTTTGTATGCATCCAAATATTTCTATATTCCCCAAAGCACTTTTTGCAAGGTACTAATGCATCAGAGGTACTAATCAGAACCTTCTGTTCTGATTGAACAGAACAAGAACCATTAATTAAATGCAAAGGAGACAAAATACAATTACACACTAAGGCAAATAAAAAAAAAATTAATCTAGTTCAGGACAAATTAACAAATCTAGAATGCTGAAATTACAAACAATCATTGCCAAACCTCAGCTACTGAACCATAAGAAATTACTCTGAAGAACAAATTATCAAAAACACACCTGCTGCAAAATACTTCTCCCCCACACCAAGTAACACAAGTTACCTGTGTGACTTGGTGTGTCACTATCTCACTAAGATAATTTTCCATTTTCTTCCTATTTTTACATAGTTTCTTAAGACTAAGGTCCATATAATATAGCTCAAAAAAGAAGAAACTTTAAATTTCACCTTGCCAAGCGTATTTCTTCCCATTTAAATCGATAGCAAAATCTTCAGGGTAGAAGTCAATTATGCTTGATTCCTGTATTTGAGAAATTAAAAAAACAGAACATGAAAGCCAATTATGACATTGATTCAGAATGCCATGGAGCACGGCGCTTCACAGAGGGCGAGCAAACACAAAGCTAAGGAGAGCACAAAGAACTTTGACTAACAGAAACAACTTTTATTAAATGCCACTTAAACACGAAGGTGGTAGGGCATTCCCATTACACAGAGTAGCAAAACAAGAAATTCAGCAGGATAGAATCATTCCAGATAACTGGGGAGCAGATACCCTAACCAGGTTAAGTTTTACGAGGTTTCTATGAGAAAGGAAACAATCGTACTAAACTGAGGAAATAATTTTTCCTCACTGAAACATCTGAATTCAAAGAATCACTTTTGAAGACCTTTGAAGAATCTCCATGGTCTACCAAAAAGCAGCAAGTCATGCTCACACAACTGCAGGACGGCATAACCTTATGGAGAGGAACACAACAAGGATTCTTACCGGATCTGTCATGAGCTTCCTCCACGTTGGTGGCAGAAAATTTCCACTTGCAGCTGGAAATACTCCCATAAGTTGTTCAAGAGGCTTAAACTGTTGAAATTGAACAAGATGATGTAGGACACTTCTAACGAGCTGTTAAGTCTTAAATAAATAAAGATGTCCTACCGGTTTTGAGCCTTTCTCAAAATCCGAAGGCATGTCTGCAATACCCTCAAAGTCAGAAGCAAATGGAGCGTAGTGAAAAGGGTAATACCAGTTCCAGGATGCACAGCCCTAGGATAAAGAAACAAAAAAACCAGACAAATCAGAAAAGTAAAAGAAAAAAAATAAAAATCACATAGCCCAGTCACTAAGGATGACAAAATTTAGCCCAGCATCAACTGGGAGAAAGGGGAGTCCCCATGATTAGAAAAGAAAGAGCTCTTGCCTCTAAAGGTACTCTGGACTTCAGGTTGGGACTTAACTTTTCATAGCCAGACTAGAGCGAGTGAGTTCACTGGACAGTGAATGGAGACCTCGGGCATTTCCTCGGCAGCACAGAACAGCAGATAGACTTCTATGCCAATACTCTTGCTATGTGCTAGGTCTGAGTCACTAAGGGAGACAGCCAAAGAGACAGGACCTAGCACCATAACGACACAACAGACCTTACAGCAGCATCTTAACCTTAGCTTCAGGACACTGTAACGTACCTCATGCCTTTTTCCTCCCCCTTGAGAAAAAACACACGAGCATGTGCACAAAGTCCAACACAACCGAGCACAAAAATTTATTGCAAAGGGTAGGAAATCACAGTCTATCCATACAGTTAACCAGTCGCTGGGGCTAAGCTGAGGAGCCTGTAAGAACTGGACACATTTTCAATTTGTGTAGAGTTGCTACCACATCCTGAGCAGGGAAGTACACAGAGATGACACAGAGGAGGAACTTCCAAGCTTTCCGTAATTGTACGGACGGCAGAAATCAAGCTGGGCAGAAAGCCATTACAGAGGTCTCAATAGGAACAGAAGTTGTGTTTTTCTGGCAGCACCCACTTTGCACTACTGTTTTTTCAATGCAAAATCCTACCGCTAACTTGGGAATGTGGGGGAGCAGAGAACCCTGATATGATACACTCTACAAGGTGTGAAAATGTGAACACTCTTTGTTGCAGGTTGAAAAGTATTCTGGTGTTAACTGTTGCTTTTCTAGTACAAGCACTAATACACACTTTGAGTAATATTTTGCGTCCGCCCCCCCCCCCCCCATTATTCATCTGTCTTGAATATCAGGAAATATAAAGTGCATTCACCTGAAAGACGCAAGATAATCCTCAAAAGGAGAAAAAGAGTAAACTCAAACACACCAGAACACAATGAGCTTTGTAAAGGAAACGTGGCTCTAGAAGGTTTAAGTCAAGTTTTCACCTCCTCAGCTATTTTTCTTAGCAGTACCACTTGAAAAAGCAGCCTACTATTTTGACTTCCAATTCTGCATAAGTAAATGCCAATGAAGCTCCTCCAGCAATATTTTTGGTATAAAATTACAGAGTCATTTGATGCAATTCTTCAGATGGTTTCAGTATGTTTCATGAGCCAGGTGGATTGGCTTCTCTTTTTTTTTTTCCCCTCTCCAAACAGATGTTCCCACCAGTGGAACATGCTCTGCATTATTAGCTTTTTATAAGAATAGAAAAGCACATGTATTCTGTCAGAAGTTTTATGGACCACAAGCAGTAGTTATTGGAAACAATTCGTATATGGTAAAAAGAAAAAAAAAAACCACACAACCAAAGAAAAACCCTCAAGCAAACCTATTTTGAAATTCCCCCGGTCCAACAGCTCCCTAATCTAACTTCCATATGGCACGAAGTGATTCCACTGCTGCGCCGCACCCATAGACTGCCCATGTATAGCAGGGTACAGAACCTTGCCCGCACATAGTCTGTTGTGCGGGTACAAACAGCAGACCGTGCAAGTATTCCATTGCTGCACTATTTTAAGTCTGCAATATAATTTTTACAAGGACTAGAGAGACTCTCCTTCTTTTTAGACTAATCTGAATATGAAGCAAAACAGCAAAAACAAAGCCCTAAACATTCGTGTACTTTCATCAAGTCTTCCTTTGGAGCACTTCTAAACTAGAAAATATTTCCTGTACAGTCACTTTTCCTCGAGTTCTTATTGGCACTCCGCCTCAATTTTCTTGGGAGCACTCTGGCACTCCCTGAAGTTGTCAACCTCACCGATTTATTTTCTTTGCAACTGTAACCATCTATCACTTCTATATGCATCAGTTGCTTCAGCCAGAATGTCTACAAACCCAGAAGGACAAGGAGTCTCCCTCATACACCTCAATAACTAGTTTGGTTTTACAAGCTGATCTGTTCATATTGTTTTAAGACAGGCATATGCCTCTCTTCCAGCTCCTATGCTTTTAAAGCCACAAGTCTCTCGACAGTGCAACTGCAGATGCAACCCCGGTTTGAACAGTTATAAAAGCACATGATATCTGCACAAGGCCATGGCCACTGACCAAAGCAATGAAGGCACAGCCCATGCATGCGTCTTTGAATAAAACAAACTTAATTCTACCATCTTCAAACGAGCATAAATAGTTCTGCCATATACTCCCCTCCTCTAAGCCCTTCAGTTTCCCTTAAACTCCAGACTGCCTTTTGCAGTGGTGTTGTACTACTATGACACCAAAGGTCACAGCAACAGTTTTCCAGAAAGTAAGACACCTACAGCTGATCTGAAGATTCATTTACACACTTGGGAGGCATGTGGGCACATACAGAGTTCTAGGACTATATTCAGCCACCCTTAACAGGAACACAGTTTGCCTTCAGCAGACCTCAACTGTGCGCAGGATAAGGGGCATTTCCACCTACAGAGGTGTCCAGGCGACATTTGTCCTTTGCAAAAGGAGACACTCAGGGATGTGGAGGCTCACATCTCCTGCAGATCAACTGCAACAGACTTACAAACCTTAAACTCTACGAATTTCCTCCACCATAACACGGAAGTCGGAGCCCAAACTCAGCTAATTAATACAGTGGAAGGAAATGGGACACAGTCCCTTTTTGTTCCCGGGGGGACAGGGGGAGGAAGAGTACACATTAAATAAACTCACTTTGAGGCTGCACAGGTTTTTGCAGGCACGCAAGGTATTTGCCCTGCCTGGCTCTAAGTTGGACAGGTGTGAGCCACCTATGCAAAAATGTGCCAATTTATCTCTGTGGCACTGCGTTCAAGCTACAAAGCCCTGCTGAAACAGATAAACTTTATCAGCTCGAGCACATTCTATTCCCAGGCCACACACAAAATGTAACTTACTTTGTCTTCAGGGCACGGAGCTAGTTATTAGCCATCGGTGCAACAAACCCCAATATGTCTAACTAATCTCTTGCCAATCTGACATCTCAATTATCAAAAGATTTAGATCAGATACAGATTACTTCAATCACAATACACTTCATGGAACATCATTACAATATATGAAGGAGACTGACAACTCTGTTCCTTTCAAATTCTTCCTAAGATTTCACAGGCTTTGCCCTTTGTTCACTCATTTAGTCATCTGCAATTTCACCGCGCATGGCTATGTATTGCAAAGGAAAAATATGCATCAGTCCTTAATAAGCTAACAAGCGCTGTTACTCTACAGTGAGAAACAAAAACTGCATTCAAATCTTGAGCATCAAATAGAATGGGCACCCATTTGTTTCAGACCTGTCTTAAAAAAACGCCACTGCTTTTCAAAAATGAGCAATGGATAATTATGATTTCCTGAAAAGAAACAGGGTGCAAGACACAGAAAGAAAACTGAAGTGTCAGAGAAGAAATTTTGAAGTACCTGGTAATAGTATCTGAGAACCCAGCAAAGCCCTTCCACATAGGACTGTACAACTTTACGACGGAATTTATCATCAGATGCATCAACATCAAATTTGTTTTTATAGTAGCGCTGTTTCCAACCAGTTTCCCATAACCTGGATAACAAACACAGATGTCAATACATGTTAATAAATGCACATTTACGTATCTGAATTACAATATAAGCCAAACTCACTTGCTACTTCAAGTTCCATTTTTATACAATTTAAATGAAAGCATAAAAACTGATAATCAGCAGCAAGAGAACAAAATCTGATGGCTGGCATCACAGAAAACCCAGATGAAATTCTGAAGCTACCATCCTGATATACACATCTTCAGAATACTTGTTAGGAGCAGGGTAGATGTGCCTGCTGCTGCCATCAGGATTTTTCAAAACAGCATTGTTCCTCAACAGCAATTTCATCCTTCTTATCGGGAACCTACTACCAAAACTGCCATTTGAACTTTGTTCTTTAACCCTTCCAACTACTAGAAAGAGAACAAACTCTCCCCCTTCATTCTTTTGTCTAATCTACCCTAGGCCAGAAATCTTTATCTTACTGGAATACCTTCTCATATCAAGTTTATTCCTCTCTTCTTAATATCCCTGTCAAGCAGAAAAGTGGTACAGTTTCTTTGCTACTCAAAGGAAAAAAAAAGTAAGCAAGTTAAAATAAGCAGTAGCAGCAGCTTGATTTCTATATTTTATTGCTGTTCAGACAAGCTATGATTTCCAGCAGCTATCTGCAACTCGGGAATCCCATGCTTGCTGACTCACGTCTGATGAGTTCCTTTTTACACAGGGATTTTCAATCTTTCATTTCAGAGATGGATGTTGGAGTCAAAAGAGCAATCTCAGACACCATTTATCCTTACTTCACACAGCTCCCCCTTATGTCTGTCTACAGATGGGGCAGGGGAAAACAACCATCTGAAACCCTCACTTCTAATGTGCAAAGTTAGGAAAAAAGTAGATAGCGTGCTATATTGTGCCACATTCCTAGCAAGAATATTCTGTGAAGATAAGTGGCAAACACAGACCATAGGTTCCTCTAAAAACTGAGTGGGCAGGGGAACACAGCTGCAGTGGGCACAGGCAGCAACAGGAATCACCGCCAACAAATGCCAGAGCTTTTCTTCCTTGGATGTTTTATCCGCTCACAACATCTGCGCGGTCCCTGTCATTCAACTGGTGACACGTCGGTTTGAGAGGACAGCTGTGCGGCAAGCAAGGAGCTGTTAGCACGCACATAAAACTTCGAGTTGTTAGTCCTAACAGACACAACATAATCGGGGGGAAATTCCAGTTCAGTTCAGAGACTGCCACTAAACAGGCAGCTTAAGTAATGGAAAGAGTAAGATCTACTTAACATTTGGTTCAATCTTGATATGCTTCAGAACTGACTTCCCATTAAAATTGTCTGGGTTGGTTTTGGGGGGTGTTTTCAGTTTTTTTGTTGGGGTTTTTGGTTTGCTTGTTTTAAATTTAAACCTATTATTCACCATAGTGCATGTATTTTACACACACGTATCTCAAAATTCACGTGAATTTCAGTATTTGAGTGAACCAGAGTAAAGCAAATTACAAATCTGATTTAGAAACGGATTAAATCAGATAATCCCTTAATTTTTTTTTTAAATCAGAATTTTATTCTCAACAATTCAAAACTTAGCATTGATTGTCACATCTGAAAATCATCATGCAAGATCCCTTTCCACAAAGGCTGTGACCACTTTAAATTACGTTCAGAATCTGAAGCACACACGTAGCCCGCAAGGTCAACTCAAACGTACACTTGTCAGAATCCCACAGAGCAGTGTATATATAGCATGCGAAGCCTTTAAGGGAGAACAAAGATCGATTCAGGCTTTTTTACATCTTTTTGGTTTTGTAAACCTTGCTTCTGTTTCAAGGTACCTTCCCAGTACAGGGATATTTTTTTAAAATCTGACCTGAGCTAGTTCAAAGATGATTCAAACTGATGAGGAGACAGAGAAGCCAAGAGATGTTTTCATGACTAAGAAAGCCAGGTGAGCAAGGACAGAGCGACTTGTGCTAAAGTCTTGAAGGACAGAGTCAAGATGATCTACAGTCTATGAGCATCTCACCCTAGATGCTCCCTGGCAGCTAGACACTTGCATAGATTTCACAAACCTTTTCTGTAACATAACAAAACCCAATCTGCTAGCTGACTAGAACTATTTGTTCTGGTTTTGAGGTCCTTCTAAATACAAAATATATTTTCACAAACAACTTTGTTGCATCTAGTACATTTATGCAGTTACAATGAGAAGCATAACATTATTTTCCACTCAGAAAAGGATCTGAATAAATATTCAGAGCTACAAAAGAGCTTAAATAACTGTGGATGAACGCAGCACATCTTTTGCTTGACAACACCAACCCTGTCAAAAATATTGCTACTCGTAAGTCACCATGATTCATTCACCCTAGTTGCTATAAAACGGTTAAGGCTTCTTTTGGAACGTCTGCTAAAATTCAAATGGAAAGCCACATTAAAATTTATCCTAATTTTAGATAAAAATTCTGCTTGCTTGATTAAAAAAACAAAACAATCCACTCAGATCTGCACATACAGGATAGAAAATAAGAATGAGAGCTTGAACACCTGCTATTTTAAGATCTGATGGGCTAGATGTCACAAATATGCCACCACAACAGTGCTGGACACTAGCAATCAGCACTTCACAGTGAAGCAACCCTTACTGTTCTGCCATGTCCACCTACGGCCCCTGACTCTACAGAACACAAAAACCTCCTGGTTGCATTTATCAGGGCAGAACCTTTAACAAAAAAATTATAAGGGCCTTCACCCTCAGCTTAGAGGGTGATAGCTTGATTTAGACCTTTGATAAACGCAGACTAGTGAGTCTGGTAATTCACTGTCAGTTAATTCTCATAAATTCCTATCCCTTAATCATCCAGGGATCAGCCGTCCTAAGACATTTAAAGAACTTGTCATAGACAAAACAGGGCCTGCTACAAATCGAAGATGGAGGAAAACATATTGCGATAGTCAAGATAAATAATGCTGCACACGTGAATGTAGCTGAATTTTATGGGTTAAATAGCTCAAAAATTCAACGGCAAAACAGTGGCATTCAGCTCACATAATCAAAGCTGAACAGTGAATGTCTAGCCAATCTAGTGCTTGGTCTCAAAGGACGTAGTGGCTTGGAGGATGAAAACCTGCACGCATACTAATCTAGATACTTAGATTTAACAGCTATAGCTTACACATCTCACTGGAATTTACTGAATATTCTAGCCCTCCACATTAATTACCGGTGGATAAAAAGATCATAGAAAAGCATCTGAAGGCACTGCTGCTCTAAGCTAAATGGCATTAATTAGACTGCATCTATTTCAGCAATTTGCTAACAAAGTGCTACAAAAAATGGCTTCACCTGATATTATCCTCTGGCTCAGGTTCGCTGTCACTATCTTCAGTTTTTCTCTTAATTCCTCCTGCCAGAGATGGGCTGCCATCAGAATTGAGGCTGGTATTTGGAGATGAAGTTGTCTAGGGTCAGAATTATTACAGATAAATAGAGGTGGGGGGAAAGTATTCATTAGGCATTTTAAATTCAAGTTAATTTTAACAGCTTTGTGACAATTACATGCATTATTTTTAGTTCCCCAAATACTCAAGGCAAAAGCTACACAACCTTTAAGCTATCAAGTCAAGTAGCAAAAGAAAAGAATAACACATCTTTGTATTACAAGGCAGGCATTGATACATACAGGCAAAAAATGCACTGTATTTGAGAAAGAAAAACGTGCAATAAACAAGACAGTATAAATTGATGAAACATGCAATTTTGGAATACTACTGGAGTCTCTAGTCCTACAGCTTATGTTACAGCTTCATTTCGCAGCAACAGTGAAAGACGCATATGCAGACTACTGTAAAAATGCTGCTTGTAATTCAGAACTGCCAGAAATACTCTAAGTTGCTTCACAACAGATCTTTTAAACTCCTTTCAAATTGATCTATCTTAATGTTACAGAGTCTAAAAGAAAATTCTCCCATTCCATAAAGGAACTCATTTGCTTACCCCATCTGCAAAAGTTTCAAGATTAAAAGGGAAGAATAACTGAAGTTATACTTCGAAAAAGCATATTGTATTTATTTAGACTTAAGAGACAGAACACACATCTTTATGAGGAAAAGGCCCTTTAATTTATTCACTGTTTGGATGAGGATTTATGCCCAGAAAGAAAATATTTGTCATAATTGTTACTTAAAGCTAACTTTAAATCAAGACTTCTAACAGAGCACTCAACTTATTTCAAGTCTTCCCTCACTTTTTAATACCTTTCCAAAAACTTCATCTAAGTTTCTCCTCTTCCCAGTGAAAAGCAGTGCTTTGGAAAGTGAAAGCAGCTGACATACACATCGCTATGCAAGCCACAAATTTCCAGAACAGATATCTATGTCTCCGTGTATATATAAATTCCAAAAAGAATATTACAAGACCTCTGGCTCAGGTATTTGGTTTGTGTCTCTCTCAAACCTAATGAGGAAGCTCCTAAACGCGTACTCACAAGGAGGTTTGACTCCACAAGCACCCAACAAGTTTGGGGAGAAGAGCTGCTGTATGAGACTCGGATGCATTCCCCTCACACGTGCCATCCCAGAACTATTTAACAAGCAGTATCATACCAAACATTAAAATAAAGAACAACATTTTATTTGAGCAGTCACACAAAAATTGGTTATTAAAAGTCACTTCCTTGAAAAATAAGTGTTTTGTTGTCCACTTCTCAAGACAGCTTGATGGGGTAGAGAAAAAGGTGTCCACGGTAACACAAGATGTGATTATTTCCCCTTCTATGTGTAAATACCTTTGAACATCTACTTACGGAGTTCTGTCTGTCATGCATTCTCATCTCAAAGGCGGCTTGTCTGGGGTTACTGATTGCCTGAGGACTAGATCGATTTCCCAGAGCTTGAGGGGAAAACTGTCCACCAGGAATGAAAGAAGGTTGATCCCTCTAAAAGATAAATACATACAAGTACACTGAAAATGCTGTGTAATCTCCGCAGCAGTGAGATGATGCTGTCTCACAACTTTCAGGTTAACATGTTATATAAAACAAGCATAATTTACTCAGTTCAGATTGCATTAGTTATGTTTAACATCTCAACCAGATATAACACTTACAAGTGAGACCCTTATATTCCTATAATTTATTAAGCTCTTAAAAACAAAACTAAACACCCAGACCAAACAAACCCTGCATTGTGTGCCCATGTTCTTTCTATGTGGGCTGAAAGGCAGTTTTTCAGGCACGTGAGACTTCATCTAACCTGCTGGGAAGAACGTGTTCTTTGTAAGCAAAGTGAATAACCTCTTCCGTTCTAATAAGGATAGTCAGAAAACATGCGATTTGTGAGTAGAAGAAAACTCAACATCATTCCAATAACAGAAGTTTAAAGAATTGGGCTTACATGGGTCAGAAAGGGCAAATCATTCCCACAACAGCTAATGCTTCTCTACTGCATTTGAGAGACATTTGGCAACACTGACTTGCTTGCAGGCAGAGCGTAAGATAACTAGTTTGGGGTAAGCCTTCCTTGCTCTTTTAGAAACATCTCTAATCGAGCAAATCCATTTAATGCAAACCGATGTAACGTATTCAAACCTAAACTCTTATGCCAAACTCCGTTGCCCTCAGCAACGTAACTGCTGAGATGACTTGTGTCAATGCATGGAAAAGCAATTTCTGTAATCATGGAAGTTCAGAGTTGTGTAGATTTGAAGGACACAACACACAGCTATCATCCAGTGCATTCAACACTCTCCCTCCTTTCCCTTTTAAGAAACCTTTAATATGCAATTCCTTCTTTCAAAGCTCAAGTCTACAAAAAAACCCGTGAAAAAATCCTTTAAAATAGTTTACACAGTTAAAATACAATGATTAAACTGCAGTTTCAACAGACACATCCACTGAAAGCTACAGTATATGTTTGAATTCTTGCTAGTTTTTGCATTGTGAAAGGAATTAATTTACCTTCATTCTTTTTCTTTTTTCTTTTTGCCGTCTTTTAAAGTTATCCTAAATAGAGAATAAAGAGAAATAAAGTCAGTCAAGCGTACAGATTTCTTGGAAAAATATTTCATTATAATCCTCTACCGACCAGAAGGCCACAAGGTTCTTACATAATGTTCTGAATAAGACAAAGGTAAATTCTTGTGTCTGTAAATCCAACAGAAACGAGATAGAATTTTATACCCTACCCTGAAAACCTGGGGCGGGGGGGGCGGAATATACCACCCATGTATTCAAAGTGCCACAATTTTGGTAATGGCTTATATCATCTACTAAGTTTAGCTATAGCCTTACTTGAAGGTGGAGGTAACAGCAGTGTCAAGGGACACAAGCTCCTTGCCTGCACTGGAACAGCCACCAGGGGAAAAAAAAAAAAGGTAGTAGGAGACACATTAAAGTCATAGAAACGGGAGAAAAAGAGGCTCAAGGAAAGATATTTCTTATTCCTGGGCTATGGAAACTGGAAACTTGATCATCAAATTGGCATTCCCACTTCAAGAGAGGTGCAGGCTGGGGCAATCGTAAATAAAACATTTTGCCAGCACTGACACGGTATTTTTTGACTGGAAAGTAAATACAACTCTGCTCTTTCTTTCACAAGGTGTTTTATCCCCCGTACTGAAAAGAATAAACTGGAATATGTCTGCAAAAACTGTAGAGACAGACCAAAAGAACAACAATTTATGGACATATTTCAAATGGCAGGCGGTACTGCAAGGCAAGAATGCACCTGGAATTCAAATTTAGTATTCCACCTACTCATGGCTTGCACTTCCACAGGTTGCAGCAAATTACAAAACAATTCCTTCTTCAGTTTTCATACCAGCTATTGAAAAAGACGCAGGCAGTAACAGAGTTCACATACACTTTTCACTTTGGCTAACAATTAGAAAAGCAGGCCTTGCAGTCCAGGAGAAGAAAATCAATGGGAAGTATGCGATTCTTTTTTGGGTATGGAGAAACTCACTAGAGATTATAACAAAAAAATTACAATGTTTGGGTTTTTTCTTATTCTGTTAAAAGAGTGTTACAGTCTAACAGTAACACATGTGATTAAAAGCGAACTCCAAGAACGTAACAAAAATTACATCATCATCTTTTCTCTTTTTGAAAATACTATCTTCAACTTCTCCAACAGCTAACATGATCATCTGGACCCGCTGCAGGTTGACAAAACCGCTTTCTGTGAGGTACCCCTGAAAATTAGAAAATAATATAGTTGAAAAGCAAGCCTATTTTTGTAGCAAACACCCACATATTTTTAAAGAAAAAGCAAAAAAATTTACCCCAGTTTTGTGCACCACATTTTTATATATGTTAACCAAGCGATCAATTGCTCCCTCCCTAAAAACAAACAAAAAAGCATGAGATTCTTGTAATTTAAGACCACAGAAGGTATACTTGCAGGAACAGAAAACATATATTCTCACCTACCTGATCTCCAAAGATGGCAGATGAGGAAGAAAGTCATTTCCCACAAAGAAGCACATAAAGACCCAGTCATCAACACTTCTTTCAAAATCAAAAGTGAAAGGCAAACTGGCCATAGTGAGTTCTCTTTCCAAATACTGCAACACACAAAATAAAGGACATTAGAAAACACTGTGTATCGAGTTTAAAAATATTATTTATATTATCAGACATAGTAACTGCTTCAACATACCTCTCGTAAAACACATAACCTGATGAAGATAAATTCTTGTTCAGCAACAGGAAGACTGTCTGCAAACTCATCGTGCTAAAATAAAAGGGAAGAGTTGCATTACATCCAAGCTCACCTCAAAGTTTCTCCAGCTCAGTTTTAAAGGCTTACTTTGAGAGGAGTTAAGAGATATACAAGTACGGTTTCTCAAGTTCTTACGACAAGCATGCATTTTGCTACTTTGCATATCTGTTAAGTTACTGACCATTGCCTCTCGCCAATGGAAATAAGAACAAAAAACCCAACAAAACACCACAGGCAAGGATGTCAGGTTTGGCGTAATACTTTTATGCTACGGAAGTACAATTTTTACTTATTAATGTAAGAGGAGAGCTAGGTAGTTTCAATAATATAATTGGCATTAAGTTTCAGCCAAAACCAACAGCAAGAACAATTTGAGGATCTCATTAAAACATAAATTAGCTTACAGACAAAAAGAATTTCTAGAAATAGCAGAATCCTTACCTTGCCTTGTTTTTCTCTGGGCAAACCTTGGCAATCCTTAACCTCGTGACCCATCTGGTTACAAAGACCACATGGCTTGGGTTTATTTGGTTTAAACTCTTCCCTAATTATGGTGAAGTTTGGTTCATGTGTAGCTAACCCAAGCATAATCAGATCAGCTACCAATCAAAAGAGAAAATATAATGAAGGATAAACATTGTCAAGCTTTTTAAAAAGTTCAGAAGCAAGGTATGTGCTGCCTTAAGCATGCATGAACACTGGTGTGCTTACCCACAAACTACCCCGCTAGCACCACTAAGTGGAAGTTAGCCCTTCAGCTACGGACAGGGCTAGATCTTTCCCCACGCGTTACACAAAGCTTTCAAAAACCTAACAAATACACTGGATTATTTACACAAATACAAGTGAAAGCTTACAAACTACAGCCCAACCCAATCACAAAACAGCACAAGCAAGCTTAATAGGGCATATTGCGAGCAAGACAGAACTCACCATCAGCCCCACACAGACAATGATGAGTGTTTGGGTCATGGTTTGGTTGAGCTATACAAAAGAAAATTACATTTAGTCAGAGCCAAGTAAAATAAATTATTACTGACCACATCTTAATTTAAAACAAAATGTTTACATTTATTTGAATGTTACCTCTTTGTCTTCTAATGTAATCCATAATTTTATGTTCACCTTCACCAGGAGCACTAGCATCAGACAAAATAACCTGTGAATAATTTAAAATAATGTAAACAATTTATGCCAGCACAGTAAAAAAACCCCAATTTATGTAGTTCATATACTGGATCTGACTTACGAATAGTTGAAATTCTAATCTGTAGTTTTAACTAAAATACTGTGATTCAAAATTGAAATTATTGAAGAGTTTGGAACCAGTGAATAGACCTTCATTTTTCTCTACTAATTCCAGGAGGAAGCTGACATATTGGTTCAAAGACCACTGAAATTATCACATCAATAACTAACATATTTGAAGTTTCCTGATAAATAATCAGGGCAATCGAAATACACACTAGAGAACTAGCAGACAAAGCAGATGTATGCCTCCTTCCCTTTAGATCTTCTAAACTCATAGATACACTGATACATTATCACGTTATACACTTCCTTACACCGATGTCCAGATGAACATTAGCGTTTATAAACTCATGTCTGACAGAGGGAATTAAGCAGAGTCAACTGCCCTCTAATTAGGCCACTTTAACAGTCAGCTTATGGAAAACAAAACAGACAGCTGCATCTGAGAAGACTGACCATTCTGCCCTCTCGCACAGAGCAAACACAGGGTTGTCAGAAATAAAACTCAGTGGGAGTGGAGTGGTTGGGGAACAGGAGGAGAGAATTTCAAAGTCCGTAAAGGCAAGAAAGCTAATGTGTATTATTTGTGTTGCCTGTGATCTATTGTCTCCCACCGTTAGGGTAACAGAGAAAATGCAGCCTACCTGAGATAGCAAACGAGTTAAAACAGTGAAAAGAACATATATACAGTCTATCTTGATGCTTCGCCCCAAAAAGAAGAAAAAGTATTCCTAAAACCCTGTCTCCTGTTATATCAAATTGTGGCTTCTACTATCAAATCTTTCCTTTGCTCTTAAATGAAATGAAAACAAATGGTGCTGTTAGATTGTGTTATTAGGATGAAATGTATCTATGAAGTCCCAGCAGAACGTGCAAGTTGGTCCGCTGTTAGTAACAGCACAGTGCCAGAAGATGAGACAAATCTGTTAAATTTATACACTTCAATCATATCCCAACCCAGCATAACACATCACCTTAATTTTCCTGAAGTATGAAACTGTGAAACTTACTGTCAAATTTTTCCACCCTGGGTCACTGTTCAAACGGTCAGCAATGTAATAGCGGAGACATTTAGCAAGATTGTCCATAAACTCAGTTCCCTAAAAAGTGACAGAAGAAAATAAATTAAACCTTCACTCAGACACTGGCAATTGCTGGTTAAAGTGCAAGATTACTTACCGGGGTAATGCAGTTGCTGTCAAATCTCTCTTTCACTTCTTCTGGAGGAAGAATGCCACCTAGAGCAATAAAAATATTTGACAGAAGTAAACCAATATGGAACATTAAAAACATTTTTGCATTATAAAAACCCAGATGGCTCCCCTGATAACAAGTAACACTCATTGAAAGTTAGTTTGTTTAAAAACAAATAAAAAAAACCCAAACAAAACCCAATCCCAAACAACAACAAAACTAGAACAGCTCTTACCATTACATTATCTCCATCTTAAAATAAGGTATTAGTACATTTGTCAATGTTGTTACTTCAGAAAAGTGATTTCACTACCTATTCTGTCAAAAGACTGAGAGAAATCTCAAAGAAACTGAGCTTGCTAAATGAGATAAAACATTAGGAAATAATTATTTTCTTACATATTCTCCCCTATGTTTCCACTATCTATTCACTTGGGCTCACAAACAGGGTTACACCAACTTCTCTCATCTCTGAGCTTCATAAAGGGTCTTCATAGTCTAGAAATGCTACAGGAAGAAGTGTTAAAAAAGTCTTTGTCCTCCCTTTTTAATCTCTGCCTAGGTCACACAATGGCCCTCTCGCTTGGGCTGCAACATTCATTCCTCTTACAGTCACCTGAATTAATTGCTCCAGCCCAGACAGCATGCTTCAGCTACACACACTCCTTTCACTCCAGTCATGTCACTGCCACCCCTACAGAGTTGCACTGACTTTGCTTCCTCATTGAGTTAGAGTTTCTGCTGTCAAGTAACTACCCTTGCCTGCAGTTCCTTATTCCTGTGCAGCAGTATTTTAATTCAATCCTTGCTTTTAAGCCTCAGCTCTCCTTTCATCAAGCCCTACAAATTTGTACTTCCTTCCATAAGAGTTTTGGTTAGTTTTCCGCTACTACATCTACATTTTTTTCTAAAGCAATGAGGAGTACTCTAAACAAATCCCTTTCAGGCAGGAGACAATAGAAATAAAAAAAAAAGTGATATTTTGTTTTATCTTAGATCTTAACTTTGAAAAACACGGATGCATGCTTCTGAGGTTTGCTATTCCCCCCCTTCTCCTAGTAATGCACAAATACATCCACTAAGCAAGACATCCCTTTTCCAGACCTTACTGAAGCATTCAAAACAAACAAGGTGACTCCCACTTGAAAAACGTCAGATATGGGCACAGTTCTACCTTTTGCCAGAATTTCTTGTCTTATTTTTTGCTTCTCTTCAGCAGCTTCCATGCCCTCCTTTGATGCTCTGAATCTTCTTGACCGCTGTTGATTCATTTTTGCACGTGGAGCCTAAAAAAGGGTATCATAATGCTTGGTTCAGTTGTTGCATCTGGACAATTGTTTCCTCTCTGGACAAGTCCTTTGAAATTGGCTGATCTGTGATTATACAGCCATTTAGCAAGACATCAGTCTGAACTATAACCAAAATGGGGATTTCTGTTGTCCCTCCCTCGTGTCACCACTAGCTCTCATACGGCAGCACAGGGAGCTGGACGTGCTTCTAAATAGGTAATAGTTTCTCCATGACGTAAGGCAGCAACACGCACAGCTGTACGCCCATCTCAAAAATGCACAATGCTTAAGGGTTCAAAGTTCCCCTCGCAAAATAAATGAAACTTACAGTGACATGTATCTGAGAAGCATTATTTATTACACACCCATTCTCCAACAAGAAACTCCTACAATTGTATTTGTAACTCTTTTGAAAATAAAAAAGACTAAAGCAGAGAGTAGTTAGCTATTACTTCTGGCAGGTATGTTGGGGTTTTTAAAAGGATACATCAATGTTCAGTTGTGATTACGTCTATGTACACACAGACCTTAGGAACTCCTACCCTTGAACTCACGTTAAAAATCTTTTTGCTTAATGATACTCATTTTACCTTTGAGAAACTGAAAAGCCTAAAGAAACCCCAAAGCTTAAGAGGCCCACCAGCAGCGCGCTAGGCCGTTTTGGCATCTCTCAGTGAGACTATGCAATCTGGGTAGAAAATACTCGGTAAAGCAAAGTTATTAAGAAAAGGTGGTAACTTTTATTAGACCGCTGATGTAGCACGGTGACATGGGATCAGGTATGGGGAAAGACAAGCTTTCAGCTTCAAACATGCCTTAAGGCTGGCCTGTGAAATATTCCACAGCACAATTCAGTCACTGCCCATTTTAAGTGCATCTGCTTAAACAGTTTTCTGGTCTTCCCCAGCCTATGGCATAAATTATTACTAAAGCCACAGAACAGTGGAACAGAAGTAGCTTCAGTGCGTTACTGTCTTACGGAAGTTTTCCGCTTTTCAGAAGCAAAGGTCAGACTGCAGTAGACTACGTTAGCCAGCTCATATAACCCTGTGGACAACAAAACCCATGAATACTTTGAATTACCCTCACCAAAATTAAACTAACAGTATAATTTACCAGTAGATTTTCATTTTAGAAAACTGTTTCCCAGAGGATCTTATCAGAGTGGATGGCATCAACCCTAACTTTACAAACAGCCATTACTGGGAACCAACTGTATCAATACTTACTACTCCATCTATGGCCATGTAAAGAAGTCGCCTTGGTCTTACAATGTTGAAGATCCTGTCAATATACTCAAAAATCGCAACCATCATTTCATCTTCATTTTTGGGCGCTGGCCTAAAACACAGAGCACTCAATTTAACATCTGAAATGCTATCAATAAATCCTATTTGTAAAGAGACAAAAAATCGCCTTACTTGTCTTCTGGGTGTGTACAGGGGTGAATTATACCGTTCATATCCAGATACAGGTTATCAAACTCCACCTCATTAGGGTTAGGTTTGCTTGTATCAATTGGAGCCTTGACGCCATTGCACTCTTTAGCCTGCGAACGCAGTCAAAACAAATATTTCGGTACTTGATTAGAGAAGTATCACAAATAACCAATATTAATGTACAGACTCATAAAAGTTTTTTCTACTGCCCTTGAGAAAAATAAAAATAGCAACAAGCTACCCACATAATTACCCAAAGATGCATGCTTTCACTACTAAAATAGCAGCTTTTTAAAAAGATGTTTATAAAATAGCACAACCAGAAGATATTATAATGAGTTACAGCAGAATTGGTTCATTTCTGTTGACCAGCTTGTATTGTAAAGAATAAGTCTCCATACCCCATATTGTTCAAGAAGGCAACTCCTTCTACTGCCAGGACCATACTGACTCCCTCAAAATCCAGCAAAAGGGACTTAGCAAAGTTTATAATATGATGCTATAACTTTAACATGAGAACCAAGAAGCATAAAAATCTTTCTGCTTTAAACACTTAGTTGCCCAGATTGACACATCCAAACAAACTTGCACCTCTGCCCTTTCTCACTGCAATCCGATTTTGAGTCACACAGCTCAGGGAGGCAGGGCAGTAAAAGTGATCCACCTACGGCTGATGACATGACAAGCTTCCCAAAGTATATCAGCACATCCTGGTGAGCAAAGGACAATGAGATTTAACTAGAAAGAGGCCTTTCCCCAAGATCGCTCTACACAAGGAAAGGAGATCCTTTCAGATCCCACCAGCGAAACCTCCAGTTTGGGTATATCTGTATTACTTTTCCTGCTGACTATCAAATGCACCGAGATGCTCAAACCTCTGGACCCTTCAACTCCTGCCTCTGAGTCTGTCCGTGGGTATATTTGAAATGCTAAATAAAACCCAGTCCTTACCTTCCACTTCCGCAAATAAGTAAACTTTTTACTCTAATGCTTCACTTCTACCAGTAGGCTTCTGCCTAATGAACATGAAACCCAGGCCCCACTGCAGATGGTAAACTTGACACTAAATTACAATCACCTTTAACCACCTATAGCCACCTATGTTCCCGTCCGTCTTTGACATTCCTGAACACTTACAACAAGCTATACAAGGTAAACCCAGAAATACAAAGAAAACAAATCTCAGCTGAACTGGAAGTAATAAATAATCCCACATTATTTTGTGTATGCTGTCATGTCAATTGCAAGTCACTGTTTGGTGGAAGAGGACAGCCTCTCTAATCAGCCCAGGGCAGAGATTGGCTTTGGCTCTGGAATACCTGTGTAACAAAAAAGCCCCATCCCCTTCTCTCAAGCTGTCAAAGCAAGCAGTTTTGAAACACTGCTGAGTGTTTCAAAGACTGGCTCCTCTACACAGCAGAGTAGCCAGCATGTTCAATTTTGTTTCCTCACCATACAGTCTTTTTTTTTTTTTTTAACATAAAAACCTCTGCATTAAACACCAACAGCATCAGTGATGGATGAGACATGAGCTGATCACAAGAAGTCAAATGCATTTTCAGAGACATTATGACTGGAAAGGGTTTTAACAGATCGCAGAGCTGGAATGAAAAGTACTCTTGAATAACTTGGCATAAAGAAAAAAGTGAATGTCATGTTATTATGTAAAGGTTGTGATCACAGGATTACGTGAGACAGGAGGGAAGCACGCGATACTGCTGGTCCTCTGATTCACGTGAAACTTCTCAGCAGCTGATGAACAAGCATCGAGCACTTCCTCTGAACTTGTATTTGCAGACTTGCTGCTTGCTACCTTTTTTTTAAATGAGTTTCCCACATCTCTTATACAGAGTCAAATCAATTGGATTTAAAAGGACTTCAATACAATTTCCCTGCTTAGAGTAGCAGCAGAACTAGCTGAACTTGTCCCAGTTTTAAAAGGCAAAATTTAAAACCTCTAAAGCTTTAAAGTAAGTCTTAATTCAGTATTCACATTTTTTATAGCCATAGGCATACAGAATTCTTGCAGGGCAATTTTTTGAAGTCATTTTTAAACAACTGAACACTAAGTCCCTCTGTTTCATTTTAAAACAGGTGAAATTTCTGCTAATTCACATCTTTGTTACACTACTCATCCAAACTAGTCAAATCCTGACAGACAAAACCTTGACCAGTGTTGGCTTTCTTTACTGAACTTTCTAGAACACGCAGACAGACAAAACCACATGGTTTTAGCAGAAACTAATTGTCAGGTGCAAACACTGTACTGTGGCTTGCAGTTCTAATAAAGTTACTCTGGGCAACCAAGACTTACAGTTTTAAAAGAAGAGCATGCATGCTGGTTTACATCAGATAACGGGACAAGAAGCTTGCCTTGTGTTCTACTTGATCTTTCGTCAAGCCTCTTGCCAGAGCTAACTGTGACTCAGAAGATATCAAAGGCTTATAACTATGTGATATGGAAAATAAAACTGCCCATCACAGATCTTATTTTCCGTTGTGAAGGTAAGGCAAAATGAGTATGATCTCTTTCAGATGGCTTCGAAAGCCATTCAGTTTTCATCTGCATACTGCTATGCCAGCAACTTTACCTCATAAACCTATCAGATTTTTAATGTAACAGCCTTGTAAAAGGTTTAAGTATCTGGGAGTGATATCTCTTGTGATATAACTAAACTGTTCGCTTTCAATCTACAGCCTCTTTTGAAACCATTGAAAATAGATCTTCAAATACGATACTTTAGTTGCAGCTTTATTAATTCGTATGAATTTGATTAAGAATATTCTCTCCTGGATTTTATATTATCTTCAAGATCTTCCTCTTATTCTTCCTGCTCAGCTTAAGAAGAAGATTAATCAGATTTAAGGAAAAGAAATCATCTAGTAAGGTAAGAGAACAAGGATCAACTTTTTAATATTTCAAAGAGACAAGCTACCAGGAGATACAGAATTTCTGATTAGAGAGATTTATAAGCAATCCTAAAATACACATAAAGCTGATTACATCATGAGAGAAGTTTAAATTCATCTAGAGTAAGACAAACTACAGCTTCTCACTACTGTCCCAGTCCTCTCTCACATTTATGACTAGATTTGAATATAAAATGGTAATGAATATGATTTATCCATGTGCTGTCCTTACCGTAATTGCAACCTGCTCTTAAGCTGGAGCAGAGCAACATGGATGAGGACATCAGGATCTGACACTTCAGTTATTTTATATGTCATATTTTTTTCTTTTTATTTTAGTAAAGAACATTTGCTATTACAAGCTCAATTAGTAAAAACCCCGCAGGACATACAATCACAAACTCAGTAAAACCAAGACTATGTATGCCTTTATTTTACCTTAACACTGGAGCAGTTTTGATTTAATAAAGATTAATCTAAATGTTTACAGATGTAATGAAAAAGTAAGTCTTCCACTCTTGGAGAAAACCATAGTTAATTGTTACAGACTGTAGATAGATCTGCTGCTCAAATTGTGACTGCTTTTAAATAGACAGGTCTTAAAGCATTATCCAGAAACAGCTGGATAGGCCTGTAAGACAAAAATATAAATCAGCTATTTGCAGTAAAGACAAAACTGTAAGAGGATCTACTTGATATTGCCAAAACTTTATTTGCACCCTTTTGATCAGAACACTGCTTCAAAACATCACAACTAAACTTCACCTCCGGGCCTCTGCTGTTACTGAGCGCCGAGGCTATCCTGCCAGCGGGGTCATAAAAGCGACAGAGCTGCTGCCTCCACAGTCTAACTTTACTACTGGAATGGACTTGATGAAGGAAAGGGGGGGTTTGGAGAACGAAGGGCTTGGACTGTACAGCCAGCCAATTGTGATGCTGAGTATAAGCAAAAGACCAAATAATTCATCTTTGTGAGTTCCCCACTTTGGCGAGAAGGGGATAAGGAAAATCAACTGGCATGATTTGAAGACAACAGGTAGGGTATGTGCACACACCTTCAAACGCTAGTTCTGTGAAGATCCACAGCCCCAGCTGGGAGAAGGCAGACTCCATGTCGAAATTCACATGCTCGATACGTGTAGCTGGTAGAGACCCATCATCCTCTAATTCTCCTCAACACCCTTGCCACCCACTTTTCCCTGGCAGACGTGACTCTGACACAGTGTCCCCGAAAGCCCTTTAAACTGAGGGTTACCCAGATCCTCAGAAGAGATTGCATCAGGGGCACAAAAACCAGGAGTTCAGTAAAGCTACCAGAACAATCACTGCTAGCTGCCAACAGCTTATTCCAAAGCAAGCATCCATATGAGTGGCTAATAAGCTATACTTGTAAACCCACAAACCGCCTTTTTCTGTAATAGTTCCCCCAGGCAAACAAATCCTCACATCTTATCTATCCACTGAAGTAAAAAATTCTCTTCTTGCAGCCACAGGTAAAATAAACTTCACACATCATGCTGAGAGAGGCTAACCAAAACCACAATTGTAATAAAAACAAGAGTAACTCAGTTTTAACTGTGTGACATTAGATTAAGCCAAATCTACGATTCAGTTTCATGACCTGAATCTGAAATGCAAACACCCTGACTGTAACAAGAACTGAATACTAAAACTCACCTGCCTACCATTTGCATACATTGACTTCTTGCTGAAGGCAGGCAGGTAATAACATGCAAAATAACAGTCAAAAAATCCCAGTGTCAATACATAATTATTCCTCTTTTCCCTTATCTTCTCTACCTTGCCCACACAATCCCATCTCCTTCACAGTACGGTGTTTCCCAAACATGAGGCACGTCTCTCCCAGGGAAGGATAGGGGATAGCAAAAAGGCAGAAGCCACAGCGCATGCTCAGCAGCAGGAAAATGAACTTTCAAAAACAGTATTACAAAGAAAAGCAGAACACAGCTAGTACAACCTGAGAAAAGATGACACAAATTATTTGGAAAAGTGTTCAGGAAAAGCATTTTGGGAAGCACGAACTCAAGAGTTCATCTTCTCAGAAAAACTTTGGCAAAGTTAGCCCTGAGGAGAATAACTTGTGGTGTTCACTGCCCTGTAAAGCTACTGCAGTGCAGCTGTCCAAATCCAACGCAAGTCTGTGCTGCCGCTGAAGGGAGGCACCCCGTCCTCCCTGTCGCCTTCCACCTCCTACCGCGTCCCTTAGGACGGCACAAGCATTCACGTGGCTGCAGAGACGTGCATGAAGGAACCAGCCTATCTGGTAACTGCCTAGCAAAAACAAAACCAAACATTATTTCACCTGCGTGACTTCCTTGAAAGGGCTCCCCAGATAACCACACAGACCTCAGTGCTGGTGCAAGGAAGACGATAAATATAAACCATCTGACCAGCCAGCTTAAAGCTATCAACAGACCCTATCTATTGTGAGTTATGGGTTAGTGAAGACCACCTGTGGAGTCCAGCAGCTAGCTTGCGACTAAGTCTTCACCAAAAAACATCCTCTGTTCCTACAAAAAGCCAGATTTTAGAGGATATCTTTGGAAAAATCAGCTCCCTGTTCGGGCAGGAGATATTTCTCCTATACTAGGAAATACAAGCAACAAGACAAGAAAAGCTGAAGCTGCTCAGGGTTAAAGAGCACAACTACAGACTTCTTTTAAGTCTTGGATGCAAGCATGCTATCCTGTGTTGGTGGCCACACACACAAAAAATAATCAGAGTAAAGTATGAAGCTGTGGAAAGACTAATACGTGAAAGAAGAAACTGACAAAAACAATTAGTAAGACCTGAAAATTATACAACTGAGAAGTAGTCAAATGCTAGGAGAATGAGCGCCATACGTACACCAAGATAGCACCTAGATCTCACAGAACACCATGCAGCTACAAAGGCCAGCCCAGCTCCTCCTCAGACACCTCACTCCTGCCCTCAACTCTTGCGTTGGCACAGTCTTTCCGGGGCCTGTATCACAAGCAGGGTCACAGAACCGATCTGCTTGCAGACAGGGTGGTTTCAGCGAGACAGGCGAGTTTCCAGACCCACAAGTATTTTTAACCATTTTCACTTGGATTTCCTTACTCTTTTCAAGACTTGCAGTTGCACTTTTACTTTCAACGAGTCCTAAAGCTTGCTTCAGCTTGTATTTTACAAAAGAGTTCTTGAAAAGGAGGAACTATGAAGAACATGCACAGAAACAAAACAAGAAACGGCAAAAAGCATCCCCACTACTCCCCATTCAATGCCAGTTTTGCCAAACACGTTCCTAAAACCCACTCTTTTTGCCTGAAGCAACGCAAAGGCGGAGGCCGGCATGCCGGGAGGGGCTCACGCTTCACTGAAGTGGCTGAAGGCTAGAGAATTGTGGGAGAAATAGAATCACAGCATGCCCTGAGCTGGAAGGGACCCACAAGGACCATCGAGCCCAGCTCCTGTCCCTGCACAGGACACCCCAAATTCACACCGTGTCTCTGAGGGCCTTGTCCAAGTGCTTCTGGAATATCGCCAGGCTGGTGCCGTGATGCCTCCCTGGGGAGCCTGTGCCAGGGCTCCACCACCCTCGGGGGGAAGAGCCTTCTCCTAATGCCCAGCCTAACCCTCCCCTGGCACATCTCCCTGCCATTCCCTCGGGGCCTAGGGAGCAATTGTAGCACAAGCCCGCCGTGGCACAAGCCCCCTTCCCTGCTCCAAAACCCCATTCCTCCCAGCTTGCTGCGTGCAGGAGTGTTAATTTCTCCTTCACACCGACTGCTTCCACCGAAATTAAAAGCACCCTGTCAGAAAAAAAACCCAAACTAGCAACTGAAAAAAACGAAACCAAAACACGCCCCCCCCCCCCCCAAAACCCAAACAAACCACAAACAAACCACAACAACCCCCCAACCCCTTTGAAAAGGCTCCCGGCGCGCCCGAGGGCGCAGGGAGGGGGCTGGCGGCAGCAGGGCCCAGCCAGGCGCTCGGTCCCAGCCAGCAACACCTCCCGAACCGCTCCGGCCCGGTGCAACGCCCGGGTGGTCGTCAGAGGGCCGGCGCCGGGGCGCGGCCCGCCTCACCTTCTCCTCCACGCAGTTGACGATGATGGAGGGGTACTTGCGGCTAAGCCAGCGGAAGAAGGCCGGGACCCCCATGGCAGCCCGGGGCGCGGCGGCGGCGGCGGCGGCGGCGGCGGCGGCACCTGGCGAGGCGGCGGGCAGCGCTTCCGGGGCAGGGAGCGGCGCGGGGCACCATGGGTGCGGGCGGCGCGTGCGCAGGCGGTGCGGCCGCCATCTTAGGGGTGCGCAGGCGCGGGGCGAGGGCAGCATGGCGGGTTGAGGGGAGGGTGGCCTGGCCCGGCTGTCCTTCGGGGGACACACACCCCCCCCCCGCCGCCTCACGGCGTGCCCTCAGGGCCCGCCGCCGCGCTTCGCCCCCAAACGTGTCGGGGAACAACTTATGGGCAAAGGTGGCAGCCTTAAGGCAGGCAGAAGGCAAAAGCTGGAGACCAGGCTGCTGTCGTAGCACTGCGTGCTCTCCTTGCCCTCACGCACTGCTCTGTGTGAAAACTTACCTTTGAATGACAGAAAACCGTGTTAAAAAATAGTCGCCTGCCAGTATGGGCTGGTTCCCTACTTCAGTGGGATGGTTTAGGCAGAAGACAGATGACAAAAGCAATGGAGAGCATGGCTGCTCTCCCACAGCTAATGCCACAGCTCATAAGTTCCCGTAGGCCTGCCTCCACAGTGAGGAAGCCAGGCTGGAGGGCGAGACACTGGAAGAGGCCTCTTCGCCTTGGGAAGGAGAAAGGGGACTGCTGGCAGGAGGGCGGAGGTGCAGCAGCGGAGGAGGGGACGGTGCCAGAAGCAGCGAGGGTCAAATTGGTCTGTGAGATTTCGTGACAATTGCAAGAGGCACCGTAAAGAACCCTGTCCCATCGCTTTGCCCATTGCATAAACAAATACTATTAAGTTAGCCATCTGACAGTGTTGAAATGGACTTAAACTGTCGGGTATTAAATGGGATTAACGTGAAGATTTTGTGCGCTGCTGTGTCCTGTCACTCTGCACCAGTTTCATTAGGAGGGCAGCGATGGGGGCGAGGACATGAAAAAGCAGCCTGGGAATCATTAACAAAAATAACAAAACCTCCGCAGTGCTTATGGAGTCAGTGCTGATGATTTTGGCAGGGGAGGGGAACCTTGCTAATTTGCTGTAGAACAAATTAACCCAATATTATATTTCTCATTATTCTTGGCCTCGCTTAGCTGTTGTTAGGCCGTTTTCTGTTGTCATTCCTCTTAACAAAATCTGTGACTTGAATGAATTTCCCTAGCAACTTTGTGTTGGCACCACATCTTGGTATCAGCCAAAGATTGTCCTTTATCTGTTCCTTATAAAACATACCCTGATTGAAGTTGCCTATTGTAGCATTCCTCCTCCTGGAATTTAGTGTAGAGTAAGACCGCTTAGTGTGAATGTTTTGTTTGTATTGTTTTTCTGATAATGCTAAAGAAAACAGAAGACAGTGGCACTGGCAAATGCAAATGAAACATGATCATCTTATCTTATAATTACTTGCGTAAACAAGTGCTGAAAAAAATTAATACTGCACCAAACATTTCCTTGAAAAGCCAATCTATATTTTGCTTAAAAACCAAAACAAACCATTACAAGTGTCCTAAAGCAAAACTGGTGCTGCGGAAGCTCAGGCCCTGGCGTCCCCGGTGAAGGAGCATACCTGGAAGGCACCAGGCGAACGCACAGCTGCTTGAAAGCAGGAGAGGGGAGGCAGAGGCAGCCGAGCAGGAGGGCTGCTGGTGGTCCAGGGTGTGCTGGCAAACTGAAAAAGACGAGTCTTGTGCAAGAAGCAGTAGCGGAAGCAACATAATCTGGTTGACACCCAGCAGGAACAGTGTCTGCCTAACATCCGATGTGGCGCAGGGGTGAGCGGCTCTCTCAGTCTGACCTTCTCTCCTGGGAAGTGACCGCCAGCGCCATTGGTTTCCCCGTCAGCGGCTGGTCTCTGCGCCCCGAGATCTCCTGAGTACAGCCACCACCTCTGTGCGTCTCACTGCTCTCCGCAGGGTCTCGGAGTCAGGGCTGCGTGCCCATGCGGACTCCATTTCAGCTCACCAGATAACGGCACTCATCTGGCGGTTTTTGTCAGCCCCTACGTGCTAACGTGTTTTTTGTGAGCAGATGCGCAGAGGCACAACCTGAAGGTTCAATTCACAGACATGTGCATATGATGTGCGAATAAAAAGAGCATAGCACCGAGTTGTTGCACAGGCACAGCGGGAACACGGGAAGACTTTTCGTTACAGTATTTCCATAGATGAGTGGCATGCTGATTTAAATCTGTCAGGGCTGTATTGGTTACAGTCCCCCTGTCCATCACCATCATCTGTCATCATCTTCGGGCTGCCAGTATGACAGCTGTGAAGGAGCGGAATAAAGTTGACTGGCAGAATGTTTTGCATCTAATGAGTCTGTGCACAATAAGAGTATAATAAATAATGCTCTGGAGGAACTCAGCTATCGCTAAACACCAAAAGAGAGATATTGCCTCAGCAGAAGCTCCCAAAGCCATCTGTCATCTGTCATGAGTTGCATGTCTGTGGCTGAGCTGGCCTGAGGGAACGGCAAGCACCAAAGGCTGCTGAGGGCGCCTTGTATTGTGCAAGGAGCTATAAAGTGCGCTGACATCAAGAACCCGGAATCACTCAGGAAGAGCTTAAAACTACAAAGGCACCGCGGATTTGGTGCAGTGTTACTTAGCAGCACGGGCTGCTGGAGGGGCTTTTTCCAGATGAACCTTGGTCTGACATTCACTGAAATATCCTGTAGCACTAGCCTCTGTGGTGTGCCGTACAGGCGCGCTTACGCATTGTGGATAGCTAGGGCCGTCAGGAGCGAGTTACCGTGGCTCCAGGACGATTGGGAAAAAGCAGCAAGGTGAGGTGCCCCAGGCGCAGCCCTTGGCGGTGGGTTCTGATACAGGTCTGCTGCGTGACCCTGCCTGCCGCATGCAAACGAAACCAAGCCTCCAACAAGACTACTGAGAAGGCCCTAAACCTACCTGGTGGCCTAACAAGAACAGTGGTGTGACAGGGTGCCAGCCCTTCTTGTCATATTGCCGTCACATTGCCAAGCTCGTTTTGGAGTGTCGCAATTCGCAGGACAGTCCTGGCATTCTCGCCCGCCCACCCCCTGAGGCTCCGATATCCAAGCTTGACCGGGGCTGGCCATAGCAGTGAAGAGCTGGGAGCTGTGCCAGCCCCTCCAGCAGCCCGGCCTGGCCCGTGCCATTGCCTGGCACGTGGGAATTGCTGCTTCGGGAAGCAGGAGAGCTCTGTGGTCCCCACAGGCTGCCTTCTCCGCGCCTCCTTGTGCACCTCCTGTCCCTTGACCAACTCGGCCATCCCACGGCACAGGGGCAGTGGTCCCACAGACATGGGGAGCTGGTGTGGTAAAACTGGGGAGGGCAGAGGGAGCTTTGCTGGTTTTCTGGCCGGGGCTGTATCAGCTAGCGAGCCTCCAAAGGGAGGGAGCGCAGGATCTTTCATCCAAAATAGCCTGTGGTTGAACGGGCACAGAAACTCCAGCATGGGGCAGGGGAGGACATTAAAGCCCTCAGTGAAGTCCAGCTTTTGTCCTTAAGTCGAGCCCAGCTGCCTGACATGACACCAGCCTGGTCACGCACGCACCCAGCTCCCTCCTTCCCGCAGCGGATGTTCCCGCTGCTGGGACATTCAGCACTGCACCATTGCCAACGTCTGGCTGAAACCCGCGAGATGAGGTGAGCCCACAGACACCCCTACTAAGGGTTTCTTCTCATTTTCAAGCTTTCCACAAGCCTTTATTTCATATTCTTGAGCCTGTTTCAGACTACTCGCGCTTTTCATTAAATTGGATAGTTTCCATTTTAAAATTGTTTTTGATGGACTGGGCCTGAAAGTTGGTGGCTGTACTCAAAGCTGCAGTGCTGCTTTGCAGTGGGGCTTAATTGGGGGGCTGTTTTCTGCTTTTCAACTTACCGTAATTATGAACAGATTTTTTTTTTTTTTAATACGTCCCCTGGTTTCTCCCTTCAGAAAGAAGATCTCGTGTTTAATGAACTTAATTTTAGATAAAAGGAATTAAAAGAAGAAAATTAAAAATGCATGAAGCTCCTAGAGTCATCCAATTACTGTGATGTCCATACAGCAATGCCAGCATGGATTTTACAAAGCAAGTAAAAGCAGAAAATCACTGGGACTCACCACATGTAAATGCCGCTCTGTTGCGAAACGTGCCAAATTAGAGATGTACATTTTATGCATTTCTTCTTCTTCATCTGTTGCAGAAGATAAAGATCAAACATGCCAGCCCGCCCCAGTAGCATATGTATGCATACCCAGAATGCTTGCTTGCTTTTTTCAAAACCACAGCTAGCTCTGGCCTTGAAATATTAGATTACATGCAGGCATCAGAAGGAGATGGTCTTTGCAGTCACAGTGCAACAAAAGCAGCGGCCAGGCTGGCCGGAGGAGGTGGCACCACTGAGCAGCTGCCAGGGAGATAGAGGCGTTAAATACTGCTCTCAATTAGTATAATTAAATACAATTCCAGATCGCTGCTGATCAGCTCCTCACCTGCGACGGCCCCTTCACCTCTGCCATGCAGAAGGGCTGCCCAGCACCCGCTGCGTCCCGTACTGGAGGGGCTCGCTGCGAGCGGGGGACTGCAGCCGTGTAGCTCCCAGCCCCAGCAACAAGGAGGGGGGACACTGAGGGACCCGGCACCCTCCCCGCAGACGGGGTTGTTTTATAGACAGCCCCCACCCTCTGAGGCGGTAATGCTCAGAGACGAACGCTGCACGAGCATCTCGGAGCAAGTGGGTGTTCTTGGGATGTACCTTCATTTCCCCCTCTGCCCCCAAAACGAATGTATCACAAAAGGCTCGGTCTCACAGGGCCGGATTGCCGTCAGATCAGGGAAACGCTTCGCAGTTAGGAGACAGCACACACGCAAGGAGGCCGGGGACAGTACCAAGTAATATTTATTTTGCATTTAAATTTTCTTTTACTATAAAGTGGTGAGCCGCACTTTAGAGAGTGGCACTCTCAATATGTACAAGATGATATTGCTCATTTCTTCCCAAAAGTGAAGGGGGGAGTCTTAATCATAGAAGTCATCAAATTCGTCTGCTTCGGTGCTGTGAGTTTGTGGGCGCAAAGCAGCCTCAATCTCGGAGCTGCTGTCGTCAGATTCACCCCAGAAAGCTGAAGGGGAGGAGAAAAACAAAATTACTAAATCATTTCTGTGTTTGCATCATTTATGCCAGAGATGTGGTCATTTTACAGCTCTCTGGAGGCAGGAGGACACCATGGCTGATAGAGGAGGCCAGAGTTGGGAAGACTGCAAGATCCAGGTGTGCGCTTCCATCGCAGCGTGCTGCCAACGCGTCACGGGCCGCGATGACAGAGCTGCTGCGGCTGCACAGTGGGCTCATTCAGAGGTCCCACTTCATTGTTCCTCAAGGTAGCTGGAGAGAACATTTCCACTCCAAGCAATTTACTTGACCAGCTGCTGCCTGAATTACAGCTTTGTCTATTATGTTCCACTTTCTCCCTCTACTTGACCCTGTGGTGAAGTCACAGTCAGAGCATGACATCACAGAGTTGGCATAAAAATGGCAATGATGTCACAAGTGAAAAATCACCACTTTGTGACAGGATCAACTATGGGCAAGACTGACTCCAAGGAACTGCATGGCTTTAACAAGCAGCTATGGGAAGCAGTGAACAGTTGCACCAAAATAAACAGAATCACATTTAAAGTCGGAGTGCCCGAGAGATTCCTCAAAATGCAAAGTCATTTGACCCACAGAGGAAAGTGAAAAGCGTGGCATGGGGGGAAGCAAGAGTCAAGGCCATGGTCACTTGCCGAGCTGCGCTGTCTGTTTGTCCAGACCGTGTTCAGAGGGCTGCACAATAGCTGCGACGCCCCAACTGAGGCGTAAGCCTCAGAAATAGGGAGAGGAAGGCTGTCATACCTCATACAGAAATTTCAGCTCGTGTTTGACTGAGGCACTCTTAACGCGCTCGGTGCTTTTGATGGCACAAGCTATATAAATATCTTATCTACAAATGCAGCAGCTGCATCTTTCATCCTATATCCCCGGCCCCCCGGGCTGCAGGTCTGCCCTCTGCCTGGCCAGGAACGGCAGAGCGGCGCCAGCTGAACACACAGGAAGAGAGCGGACAGGCCGAAAGGCTTCAAAACCCAAAACTCCCCAGTGGAGAAGGAAACGGGCTGGGGATGCGAGAGCACCTTTCAAGTGGCACCAAAGCAGCCATCGTTTATGGCGTCCTTCAGTCAGCTCAGATGCCACATCTCTAAAACACGTCCTGTGCCGTTCGGCACTGCAGAGCTCCCAAAGCCGAGCTCCAGGCAGAGCGCTCCCTGCTCCCCGCGCCGACTTCGCTTGCGGGAGGCTCCATTAGAGGGGGCTTCAGACACCAGTGGTTGTTACAGCGCTTAAACGAGAAAAATGAACCACGGGAGAATGAAAACAGGCAGGGCCCGAGCACCCAACCAATTTAAGGTAAAGCCTGGGCACTTGTGAAAAAACTTGTTCTGGATGCGCACGTGGGGTGTGCAGGCACCTTCGTGTGCCCACCTGCTCTAACTGTGCAACACACGCTGCTGCCACCCACTTCTGCAACCCGTGTTGGAAAGGGAGGTTAAGAAAACGCTGGGCTTTTCCTTCTCTAGGTTTTCTCCTACCTGCTGTTTGCTACTGTTTGATTTAAACGCTGAAGCAAAGATCACTGCTCCTTCCAAGTCATATGCAAAGACCACCACTCCTTCCACACCATATGTGCTACAAAACACATCCAGAATTTGTTGTCATCAACCATTTTCTGGCTCCTGTGCTGAGACAGGGAAATTCCACGCTTTCCCATCTCCTCATGCTCTTATTTCATACAGTTCCGTTGTGTCGTCCTTAACAATATAAATTACACTTGGACATGGATTTTAAATAGCATAGCATTCGCTTCTTACCTTTGGATCTGATAGCAGTTACCACTCCCTTCCTGGCTGCGGTCCTGTGAAAGACAAAGATTTCAAATAATAAGCACAATGTCACAAAATTAAAAGAACGTAAGTTGACTTTTAAAAAACAACAAACCTGTGAGATGGTTTAAAAAAAATATCAGTAACTTCTGTAACCACTTGGTTTTTTAAATAACTGTTTTAATCAAAGGTCTCTTCACCTTTGTGTCTTCTGAAAGGTGCAGAAATTAACATGCAGCAGGGATGCTGGTCCAGATGTTCAGGCAGCGTGAACTGGAGTCATTCCTTGGTAAGAGCGCCGATTTACACCGGCAGTGAATTAACGGTACAAAGGGTCAGAGCTCTGTCTATCTTTTGCAGCCTTTCAGATTAATGCAAAGAAAGTAAAGAAACCATCCAAACAAAAATAAAAGCACCCCCCACCGGCGCTGGCTGAACTTCCCCATCCCCTTCCTGCCAGCGCGCTCCTCCCGCCCAGCCGCTGGGTTCCCATAGCATCGCCCGCGCCCCTATGTAAATGTGCAATCTCCCAGCTGCCTTTGATCTACCTTGATGTATATGCAGTTGCGACTCTGCTCTGTTAAATGACGGCTCTTGTGTCTGGAGCATCACAGGCCCTTTTGAATCTCTCAAACAAGCTGGAATCATTTTGATCTTTTGTGTGTAGCGTGTGTATTGTGTTGGTGCTGTGAAATAATCACACAGGGGCAACGATGTAGGAGAATTAACTGTTGTATTAACAATCCCGCAATAAGCTCTAAAAATAAAGCTTTGGCTGATTTTAATAAGGAAGATCAAATAGGAGATATTTGTGACATTACTGGGCAAAGTAGTAAAATATAAGCATGTGTCAAGCTGCAATTTGAAGCTGTTGCCACAGTCAAAACAGGACTCGATCAGCTGTCAAAAGTTTCATACCATTTGCTGCATTTCATTTAAAGACGTGGCAGCCAGTACATAATTGCTTAAAGCGGGGATTTAAAAATATCCTAACTACTGTTGTGGAGGCATTTGTGAAGGAGATGCACAAAAAAAAAAAACCACCAGAGGTGATTTGTTTTGTGTCTTATACCACTGCATTCAGTAAGGATTTGGGACTGCAGCTGGAAAGCTAAAAAAGCGGGGGAAGTTTCATTACATTACAGCTACCTATGTTACGGAAGCTTGTCCCTTTACATAAGAGAAAGCTCATACTGTTTAAATCATACTCCTTCTCTGCAAGCCGTGAATGCCGTTAGCACACAGCCTCCCTCTTTGCAGATATACAAAAATTCCCAGACATCGAATATTAAATGTGGCCGAAGTTCAACCAAGTTACCAAACTGAGGCTTAAGTACTGGTAACAAGTAACAGTACTGAGTATGAACAGTGACAGAACTAATTATTAACTGAAGTAAAAAACTTTAAAATGTTAGCCTTCAAATGTCTGATGTTTTGTTAGTGTGCCATCAACACGCCCTTCCACTTTATTCAGAGCCAAGCCCTACGCTGCATTACCCTTCAACTTCTCGTTCAAATACATTTACTCGACTGTATTTTAACTCGGAGCCTCTGGGTTGAGTCCTGCAATATGTGAACGCCCTTAACTCTTGCTCACTTTGGTGAGATTTCATGACCCTCGGCATTTCCCAGGAGGTGCTCCAAGTATCCCAGGCTTAGCCCATAAAAATGTGCTCAAGAGGCTGCAACTCTGGTGGCTGCATCATTTTTCCCCTGGGTGTAGAGCAAGAAACCACTTGTTGCTGAGCTACAAATTGAGAGGTGACTCCTGTGGCAGACTGCACAAGAACCATTTTATCTTCAAGTAGTTCAGTAAAACAAGATCAGGCAGCTGGCGGCTACCGCTGCCACTGCCTGCTGCCTTGTCTCCCGTTGTCAAGAAGGGAGACACAGGAGGCTTCGTTATTCAGCCCTGCTGCGAGGTCCCGAGAAGGGATTTTTTTGCTCCGCTTCTCTCCGCGGTTCAAGCAAGCCCAGATCAAACATGAGAGTGTTAGTCACTTGGGCCCAGAGCCTCCGCCGTGCCGAGGACCGCCACACGCACAGCGTGGAGTGTGGGACTGCCAGCGGAGGACGACTGCCCGGGGCTCGGGTAGCTCAGACCTCTTGCGCAACTCGAAGCACTGCAAGGCACGCTAGGTCCAGCTGAAGGCAGGCGGTCGCACGGAGAAGTTGTGGACAAAGATCCCCACCGCTGCAGAAAGGTCTGGAAACTGTCCCTCGGCTGCCCCAGCTTCCCATGAAGGAAAAGGTCAATGCTGACAGGAAAGGGGGGAAGACAGATGTTTGTATTCTACCAAACCCCATCCATTTGTTGGGGTTCATCCTCCCAGGGCTAATCCTCTGTAGAATAGGACTCACACAACAGCACAGGGCTAGTGCTGCACACCGGGAGCCGGGCGTTAGTGCGACACAGCGGCCCATACTGGGAGGGATGGGGAACGAAGGCTGCCGCACACAGCGAAGCGCCTGGGGGGACAGGGAAGATGGAGCTAGGACGTCAGAAAGACCAGACTGGAAATTGCAGCTCTGCCAGACCAAGCCTGGAAAATGCTGCAAGATATCTTTTTAACAGGGAATAAAATCCTTGAATTATGTCTGAAGTGTTAGTCAAGGCTGCTAAGATGCAAGGAGACCTCTACATTGCAAAACGTTTGTATTCAGAAATCGACAAATTCAATCATGAAAGTTATCATCTGGCACACTGAGCGCACAATAACCGCACAGACCTCCGAGGAGAAATTTCAGGAGTATAAATGAAGTAAGGCCAGTTTCACTGCCTCGACTAATCCCCCGCCGTGACCCTTCGATATCCATTTACACATTTGCTTCTTCCCTAAAATAATTCCAAACTCAGCCCAGGCTCTAACAAAGAAAAAACCCAAACTAGTTTAACTTCAAAGGGCCTTTTAATCTCTCCTTTACTCTGATGAAATGGGCTTTTTGTACTGAAGATGCTGGCAGCAATAAGAAATGAAAAACCTCCGAGAAAATATTTTTCCCTCCACAAGGAAAATTAATATTAAGAGGAAAATACCAGACCAACAAGAGCCAAGTTAATAGAGGTGGCTCACTGAAAAATAGCAGAAAATGTTTGCTTTAGCCCAAATATCTTTTTGCTAAAGCACCTGTTGAACCTCTCTGTTTTAGTGTCAAGTGAAAAAAAGACTGCCAAACATTGGGGGTGGTGGGGGACACGATGGACACCCAGTTGCCAAAAAAAAGACAGACAGAAAAAAGACAAAGAAAACTACCAAAGCATCAGGGGGAAATAAAACCCCAACCAACGGACAAAACACACCCAAGCAGCAAGAGAGAAAAGCCCACCATCCAAATGCCAAGTTTTATCAGAAAAGCAAACACAATGCTGAGTGCAGCGGCCTCGGGGACACTGATACTCCGGCAGACCTTGTGAGAGGCTCGAAGCCGGTGCGCCTCCGTCCTGCACACGCGTTGCTGAGGCGGCACGCCACGCAACACAACTCCAGCATTTCTCTTTTGCAGGGGTGTGCTTATTAACCCTCGGAGAGAGAAGCGATGGAGCTTCTCCCCAGCAATACGTGAGGGTGCAGAGCCGCAGACCCATCTACCCATCTTTCAAAATCATATTTTGAAAACGTGTAAAAGCCTGGTGGTAGCGAGCGAGCCGGGCTGCTGGGCGGCACTGCCTCGGGTGTGACAGTCTCAGCTGGGTATCCCCCGTGATCGCACGCTTCCCTGCCAGTTCCCGCAGAAGCCTGGCAGCTCTGTCATTTTCTGCTGATTGTCTACTAGAAGTTGGGCGTCACGGAAGCATTCCCCGCCCTGGAAAGTCAGTATAAACTAAAACAATCCATTTGTCACACTAGAACTGGAGTAATAATATTGAATGTAAGTAATTACACTGCACATAGGACGACCTTTATTTTAGGATACAAAGATCTATACCGAGCTGCATTTAAGACCATTCTCTGTTTAGATATCATAGGCTGAAGAAAAAAAAAAAAAAATTCTTGCCTGGAGAAGCCTCTAACACAAAGACTGTATCACCGTGCTGTGATGAAACCGTGTCGGAAGAGCATAGGGCATTGCCGCAAAAATGAGCTCCCCATTTCCTCTGTGCTACAAAGGCAGTGAATTTAGGCCGGCGTTGCTGCCTCTCCCCACAAACCCTTCCTCACCCATATTCATAGAGCATCGCCACTGCAACATTACTATTTCAGCAACACCTGGATGTTCGGATTTAGGAAACAAAGCTCACAGAAATATCTGTAACATCAGAAAAACCTGCTGGAATTTGCAGCCAGCTTCGTACAGAAGTGCTCTGACCACGGGAAGAGCGGCAGGAGCGTAAAGCGGCCAGAGAGAGGCTGTTCCCGGGCGCCTCTCGGGCACGCCGTGCCCCTGCTCTCCCTGGATGCCCTGGTAAACGCCTCTCCCGAGCACTGCCAGCCCCAAACCCGGGGCGTCTCCCCCGAGCACCCCTCGGCACCGAAGCGGGCGGTGCCCCCAAAGCAGGGCCGGGCCGGTTTGCGGGGCGCGGGGGTTGCGCGGAGCCGGAGTGCCCCCCGATGGCCAGCCCGCTCGGCGCGGCAGCGGGCCCGGGCACGCATCGCCCCCGGCCTAGCGCGGAGGGCGAGTTATCAGCCGCCAACGTTTATTTGCATGTCATTACATCCGTGCTCAGTAAAGGCGGCTTTCGACTGAAAAACAGCCTTCGGAGACTGGACGGGATTGCTTCCAGAAGACGGGTTAATCAAAGTTTGAAATGCTTTACACCCTGTTTACGTCCTGGCAGGTTAAAATTGTTCTTTGGTTCTCAGTCAATAACACATCTTTGATCTCCAGATTATTTTGAAACAAGACAGCGCAAACAAGTCACAGGAAAATAAACTGCTTGCATCAAAAATTCGAATTACCCAGAAAGCTAGTGACCTCCACCGGCTGCATCCATCGCTACAGGACCGCGAAATGCCACACACATCGCCTGCTGCCCGCTCTCGCGGAGAGATTCAGTCCTGACTTCTGATACCTTTTCCCCCCAAGTAACCGTGTAATTTAACACGCTCTTTCCCACTGCAAAACACTAACTCTTCAAATGAAAGTTGCGTCTCCGTGCATGTAAATATTCCCTCGGTAAAGTAAGCGAAGCCAGGATAAAGTAGTTTTCTGGCTAAACGCGGAGCGGGACAATATCTGCGGGAGAAGAGGAAGCTCTGGCATGCACCTCAGAACAAAAGGGAACAAGTGGTCTTTACTCGGAGAGCAGCTTCCTATTAAGACTCACTCCTTCGTACATTATGCCTTTCATCCCCACTCAACCACAAAATGATTTTGCTGTAGGAAATACAATGGCAGAAAAAGATTTACATTGAAAGAATCTTTAATAATAAACTGTTGCAGATCTGCCTACTTCCCCGCGATTTATAATACAATAAACATCGGATTCTATTAAGTCTCATGCACTGAAGACATGCACTGAAAAACCGAATATGAAAGCCCTCAATTCTTCCCGTCTCCAGTACCATAATAGTGAAATGAGCATGTATAAATGTGCTAAGAGTATCTCTTTGCATCTTTTATAGCTTGTGTGTATTAATCTGTAAAGCTTATTAAGAAAGTCATTGCTATGCAAAGCAGCACCCAATCTCTTTCTCTTGCTTTTCAACAGAGCGCAGTGTTTAGCCAATAGGACCGGTCCCCGGCCCCTCATTCGGCATTCATAACATGCAACATTTACACAATGTATCTCTCAAAGGCTGCTGAATAGAAAGCCTTAATACTCATGTAAACAACTGCAAACCAATTACTTAATGAATCAGGCCCACACATAATGAGGTGCCAGACAAAGAGCTATAAATGCATTTTTGCGCCCGAGCCTCTGCTTTAAAGTAAAATCCCTCAGCTGTAGTTTGGGCTTAACTGGCACATCATAATTATTGTCTGGAGGACATCAGAGGAAGCCATTTTTTTATTTAGGTCCAGCAGGGTCTTTCGCGAGGTCACTCATCAGCTCAGTGACAAAACGGAGCAAAGAAGAATTTATAAAAAGTACCACGGCAGCGCCACACAGTTATGTTTATTCTCAAGTAGTGGGTTTCGAGACCACTTGTAAAAGCAATAAAGCCCGAGGAGTGACTGCGGTAAGCAGAGCGCTTACGTGTCGGCGGCGAAGGCCTCGCGCTTCGCCCTGGCCGCCCTCCCGTCCCTCCGTCTTCCTCACGGCTTTCGCCGCTCTCCGGCTTGGCGGAGTGGATGCCGGGCGGCCAAAAGCAAGGGTTGTTAATAAACTTCGGGTTTAGAAGGGCCAAACTATTTTTCACTCATTTAGAAAAAAAACCCCACGAACTTTAAGCCGTTATGATTTTTTTTTTTAAAGCGGCATCATCGTGTGCGTCAGCGCATGAATTGCACTTGCTTCGCAGCGCTGAAAGGCATGGAACTACAGGGCAGAATGAATTGTTTTTAAATCTATCACAAATAAGAATTTGAAAAAACGGCAAAAAAACGTACGCCGTATGAACAGCACCTGAAAAACGCAGCAGTCGCCAAACGCATTATTAGCGGGCATTTATACCCATTTTATTCGGACGCATAGCAGTGATCCTGGGAGCACGTTCTTCAGGGCCCGATCCTTCTCTTCCTGCTGACCTGGGCTTCAGCGAATGACTAAAATTTAGCATTTAAAAATTCATTTACAGAGGCACCCTTGCAATTCATAGCACTAGGTAGTATGACTTGGAACATAATTTTCAAACAAAGTTTCAGAAAATTTAAAAAGAAAAAAAAGAAGAAAAAAAGAGTTTGAACATAAGACTCTAAGAATTAATCCCGAACAACATCGCGAATGCCATTCATCAGTACCGTATTACAACTTGTATTTACGGTACTCAAAGACTTACAGAAATACTGGGATTTTAACACAAAGAGCAGAAGGACACTTGCAAAATCGGATAAAAGCAGCTAGAGAAAGATGGCGACGCCGTGCAAACAGGAGGAGTTAAAAATTTACCAAAATGCTGTGAAGTCTCTTGCTGAGCGCTACTGTCGGCAGTTCTCAGGCCGGGAGCCACGCCGCAGCCGCACCCACTTGCTGGGCTGTTCTAGTAAGAGCAGATAAGGATCTAAAGCCCAGCCAATATTTCACGAGATGGCTGTGTTATATCCGATTTTCTGCTGCTTCTTGACCACTAATTTGATTGCTGCTGTTTGATTACCGTTACATGCCAACGAAGAACACAAGGAACATCCAACAGAAGTGCTCAGGGACCCAAGCCAACTTTTTTATTTTTTTTATTTCCTTATGAAAAAAAACCAAACCCAAACTCAAACAAACCCCAAAAAACAAAACCAAACAAAAACCCCAAACCAAACAAAAACAAAAAAGAGCAAACGGCACCCTTTAGGTATATGTAAGATGATTAATTAAACATACTCAGTTTGGAAGCAAGACAGGCATGTTATAAATACCCCAGCATCAAACACTAAAAAAACCCCCGAACCCATGAGAAGTGTTATCCAGTTACAGCCAGTTTACATCTCGGATACACGGAGAAGAAACCCACCACTTTATTTCTTGGAGACTTTATGTTTTATGTCTGCCCCTTTCCTGACAACTCCTATTGTCTGGGCCCTGAGTAGCCCTACTGAGAGCAGCTGTACACGCTAATTTGTGGTTCACTGAGATGTCAATTGAGTCTTAAAATGAAAAAACAACAGCTGCAAAACAATACTTGGCTTTGGCACAAATATTTTCTAAGGTGTACTAAAGTTTAAGATGTTTTATTAGATAAACATAAATGTGAACCTTAACCTAGACCAAGTAAAAAAAATAAAATAATCGGAGCTTCAGCCATTTTCTCTTGGTGCTTCTCATTCTACAGAAGCATTTCGAATGTTAAAGGATTTAACAACTTTACCTTGAGAAGGGAGGAGTTCTTTCATTCGAAGAAGAACTAGTTTCTGAGTGCGTGTCTTGGCTTGCTTTTGCTTTGGAACTATTATTGCCACTGTCCCGACCTGTTAAGTAAAAACAGGAAAAACAGATTTTCAAATAATAATGGCTGGAGCCCACAGCAGTGTGCAGTCCCTGTCAGCAACACGCTCTTGCTTTCTCATAGATGCAACGAGGGCCACGCTCTTGGTTTGATGACAAAGTCGATAGGGGAGCGCGCACCACGCAGTTAACGGCATCTGCCTCAAGACTGTTTGCTCGCGGTTAGGTGGGAGCTAGGTAAAAACACAAGAAAACAAGACTCCCTCGCTATCAGTTAAGTTCTCCGATGATGATTTCTTGTGAGTAGTGACATTTGCACAAGTTTTACCTCATTTTAGAAAAAAAGAGAATCTCAATGTTTGCTCCAAGAGCAGTATTGCATCATGGCAGCTTTAAGCAAAACCTAAACGGGTCTTTTTACTTTTTTCTTCTATTACCCCTGAGTTCTCATTTACTTTAGTTAGTCAGGAAGCAAGGTTATTTTTATTCTCCTTCCCCTTAAATGTAGATATTTCAGAGAGTTACAGTTCTCTTAATATTATTTGATAGATCAGTATTTTCAACCTTTATCCTGAAACAGAGCTGCGTTTGGGAGACACAAATCTTGGGATTTTTATGACTTAAACAGCCAAACACCCAACTCTTTCAAAATCTTTTATCCACGCCTTCCTTTCCTTTCTCCCCACTCTGTGTATCTCATTTCCCTCCCGTAGAGATTTAAAATTGGGGGGGGGGGGGGGGGGGGGGGAAGAAGAGGTAAATTAATTCACTAAATTGTACAATTGCTCGTCTTTGTACTCATTTCCAAAGAACATGATGCTCAAGTACAAATCCCACTTTAAAAGGCTACTTTGCATATTTTATATATATATAGAGGGAGAGTACTGAACTTATAAACAAGCCTGAATTGTTACCAACTTCATTCCGACCCAGGACAATTCAGTATTTCTGTACATCTTGGACACTCCTACTTTCTAACTGGCTGTGTGCTTTACAGCCCACCCCAGCGGATCACACCGCTCTGCTCTCGGATTTCAGCGGCCGAGATCCTGCTCAGCCTCGGGCGCTTCCAGCAAAGAGGTGCAAGACGTCCGCTGGCACAGGAGGCGGCGGATCGCGGGCACAGGAGCTGCCCTGGCAGCGGCGTGCCGCTTTGCAGGAGCCTGACTGCTTCCAGAGAACGCATGAAGGAAAAAAGAAAAGTCAAGAATGGATGGGAAAAAATGAAAACAAGGGGGAAAAAGGGGGGGATGCCCCCCTTTCTCGTGATGTACACATGCAGAGGAGCAGAGACCTGCGGAGATCATGGAGGACGTCCTGGATGCAAGACTGATGGCAGCTCAGAGCTGCAGACTGAGCGACGTGGGCATGGACTGAGAAACCATGACCACAAAGGGATGAACGTTCATGCTTGTTTGTACACTACTTTGGGAATGCAAAAAAAAAAAAAGCTAATTTATTCTAATCGGGTCAGAACTCCCAGAAACTACTTTTCACTCCACAAGTAAAGCACTTAAACATAGGTGTATTTTTCAGGGGTCCTCCCGCTGGGATTCAAACTACAACACACAACGCAGCTGAGATTACGTGCTCACTTCTTGCCTGGGGATAGAGCAGGCTTTTCTCCAGGAGGGCATCCCTCTGCCTCGAGAAAGCCTTGCACAAAGCGAGTTGTGCCCGGCTAACAGAACCATAGGCCATAGACTCTGCAAACGTTCAAAATGCAGTTACGCGTGCCCTCAGACGTGGCTCCGGCGTGGCCAGGGTGCGCTCCTTGTGCGAAGGAGAACGTGAAGCAAACGCCTTCCGCACAAGTCATCAGCTCTAACCACCCTTCCCATTTCAGCCCTGCACGTGCAGTGGGACACATCCACCTCGTTACAGTCTGCGAATGGACTGGATGCTTCTCCCCCTTCCCAGGGGAGAGGGCTTCCAGAGCAGGTGGTGGCTTCAGAGGGTGCTGGCACGCCGGTTAAACGGCTGCATCTGATGTGTGCCTCTCAGCCTTTGCTTCAGGCTAAGCCTGGGAACCCCAGCCTGAGCAGTGACCCGATACCTAGCTTGCCGTTGACGGGTCCCCCGCAGCAGGGACGTATCTGCAAACACAGGAAAGTGCTTCTACCTGTGCAGAGTAACTGTCTGTGTTGCTGTTAAAGGCTCTTCCCATCCCTCAGGGCAGCTTCATGGAGCCCGTCTTTGATCCAGGCATACTCGCCATACCTTTCGAGCTGGCACTTCAAAGTCTGGGTCTTTGCCAGCTCTACCAACATGCGAGCTGGGCCACTGTTGTCGTGCAGCTCTCCTTATGGCTTTTGCACACGTGCCAGCCTCAAAAGAGCATTCCCCCATGCCTTCCGTGCCTGTGCTGGCTCCCCTCCCTTCACTACATCAAACAGTAGCACAAACTACTTGTTCGTCACCTTTAAGACCCTTCAGAGCCCAGCTTTGCCCTACCTGTCAATTACTATACAATGCTGGGCTATCAGTCCCCACTTCTGCCTTCGTTACACCAGGCTGCCTTGCCAATTAATCCAGTTGTTTCCCTTGAGCATCTTTTTGCTGACTTACATCCTATGTGCCCTACAGAAATGGGAGATCCTGCTAGGAACTCCTAAGCCCAGCAGCTCACCTCCCTGGAAAGCCTGCCGTGGCAATTCACCCGGGTTGTGGCACCCACAAAGCGCCTGACAACACGCAAGCAGTCAGTGTGCAGCGGCTGCTGCTTTGTGTGCTGAGCAGTCACCTGGCTCTTACCTCCTCTTCCCCACTCATTGCTTAATCCCCGTGCCTTCAACAACACGTCCGCCTTGTAAGCTGGCGGAAAGGAAGAGTCTCGGTTACAGACGTGCAGCACCAACAACAAAACCAGCCCAACCTGGGCGCACGGCAATACTTGCTTCACCCTTGTGAGAAAGCACCAGCCACTGGCGCAACGTGCAGGGCAGAGAAGGGAAGGTACAAGAAATATGCTGCTGGGAGGGAAAACTGTTAAGCACTTTGCTCCTGATAGAGCTGCATCGTGCCAGAAAACCCTTATGCAGATCAGTGTATTTCCTTCATAAAACAGATCGCCACGTTTAAGGTTAAATGCAACTTAGTTCAAAAAGACGCTTTTATTCTGGGGCGCACGTGTGTTTCTGTTGTTTGCTTTGCCAGAAGCATCTCCCTCGCCGTGCAGTAACAGCAAGGGCAGTCTCCCTGTCGCAGGCTGGGGACAGTGAGAGGCGTGTGGTGCTGAAACACAAATACACGTTTTGCCCTGACTGTGCAGCAGAACACGATAACCCTGGCGAGAAAGATGCATCAAGTGGAGAAGAGGGGAAAAAAACCCGGAAAGAAAGATGTGTTCAGAGCACAACGGCAGCGTGCAGACTGAAACCCTTGGATAAAAGAATTGCCAGCGCCACAGAAATCATTCAGGGGGGAGCAGCGGCACTGGGAAGCAGAAGCGGAGGCAGGAGGAGGGCTGCGGGCTGTGACAATGCTGCTCTGCTCCTGATGGCCGTCTCTCAACACCTCCTGGGCTGTACACAGGCTTGCTAAAAAGCACCTCTCCCTTCCCATCCGAATTTGGTAAATTCTTGATACAACGGGTAAGAGACAGATGCCATCTGCTTGACGTTCTCTTCCCAAGCGGCTTTTGGAAGGAGGGGCCTCACCACAGCACCAGCTCTTGTATTCCAGCGACACCCCAGAAGCAAGATAGGCGTGCAGGGGTGATGCTGTCTGGATGGGGTACTGCAAGCGTTTGCTCAGTCTGAAGGGCCCGCCCGTACTGCACGGCCACAACAGAAGAAGCTTGTTAAAACTCCATCTTTAAACTCAAACTGGGATGTTAATAATGGGAAGTTCTCAATCCAGCCGTCTGAGCAATACTGCGGCAGAATTGGGGCTGGCGTGTCCCAGGCGACACAGCTGTCCTCGCACCTTTTTCCCCTGTGCACTGTTCCTTCCACTCAGAACCAGCAAAGGATCCACAGTACCACTATTAATTAACACTCTTCAACTTTGAATAAATTGTGCAGTTGGCATGGGTCAAGGCAGCCTTCATGTCAGGTTTACAATTTTGTTCTGAACAAAATGGGTGTAGTTTTCTTCATTAGCCAACAATTCCGGGTAAAAAACCGCCACCGTTGCATAATGAACCACTATTATTTTGTTCTGCGGAACAGTTGAGGTGATCTTTAACCCAGAACATAGCGTACCAGCACAGAACTGAAAAGATATTTTCTGCATGCGTCCCTCCTGTGGCCGAGGTTGAAGCACCTATCAATTCATAGCCAAACATCTCAGCGGCTAAGAAGTGATGTAGTTTTCTGCAGATGAAAAGATGGAACGCTCTTGGCCTCGTACCTGCAATGTTTATATCTTGCCAATTGTATTACCTCTCTCGCAGAGGAAGAAGCTCACACTTTTTGAACATCAAAACCAGCATTAAAGCCCCTGACTGCAGCTAGAGTCCCAGCACAGAGAAGTCATCTGCAGACACCAAGTCATCTTTCTATGGACAACCTCCAAGTGCTTGACTCCGCCTGTCTGGAAGAGGGAAACCTAATTCACAAGGCTGCTGGTTTTTGGAATGCAGACTGGGAAAACAGAAATACCAGTGTGTTCACCCACAGCCTGAACGGTTTGTGAGAAAAACTGAAGTCTTCGACCTAAGCAACAAGGCACGTAAGCAAGCAGTAGGAATAGCGTAGTAGGTGATGCTCTACCAGGAAAGGAACAAAAGCACGTTGTTTGCCACTCAGAAGCTGTGAAGAGCTATCACCCATTATGTCCAATAACAATCAATAATTTCGTATGCAAACGGGGGTGGTTGGGGGGCAAACAGACCCCAGTGCTTTCGCAGACTCAGCCCAGACACGTGTCTGCATCTCCCCTCCGTACGCAAGTGAGAGCCCACACCAAAAGGAACTTTGCTTTTTCTCTGTACATTTATCAACAATAAAATAGTTAGCAGCTTGGGTATTTCAGCTGTCACTAGACTTCAAAGTCACTAATGCCTTGAAAGGAATTTTATCAGGATCAGCGGAGCCCACAAGCTGTGTAGTTTTACAGTTACCGCGGCAATAGTTATTGCATCCGCATTCAGAAGTCCTGGCAGGTCTGGGCTGCTGTACTGCTTGGTCCCGTACCGACACAGAGAACTGAATCATTCCTGCCCAGAGGAACTTGACATCGGAACAAGCTCCTCCACCACATTAACACTAATTACTGCGCTTGCTGATAATCTACAAAGAGCTATGGCGGATTAAAGGTGTGCTGTCAGCTGCCGTGCCTCGCAGAGGCTGCGCACACCGCTGCCTTGGGACCAGAGGCGTGAGTGCCGGCTGCATACGGGCTTGTAAACGCAGCGATTTCCCTCGCGATAGCACAAAAAACTTGCATACAGAGAGCAGAGAAAGGCTACCTGCAAATGTGATAGATGGATGTGCTTTTTCAGGAGCAAACAGATGGGAAAAATTGCCAAAATAAAACCTGAGCAGAACACTGCAGTAACCAGTATCCAGAAGTAGGTCAAATACTAACAAATATCTTCCCCCTTCCCTTAAATGGGGGGGAAAAGGCTAAATACTCTTACAATAAGATACCACGGTACGATGCTATCCTGTCAAGAGCAGACACTGGGGTGACCAGTGGAGTCAGGGAATCCCCGTGGGGCAAGCCATCCAGTGAGGATACTTCTAGAAGCTGCTGCCTCTGTTTAAAGTTCGAAGAACAATTTTCACGCAGAATTCATAACTATAAAAAGACTCTGAGGTTTTTCAGGAACTTAAGTGGAGCAGCGTAAAAATATCACCTCCTGGAGTACATAATCCAAACTAATTTAAGCAAAACGTACGATCTTTACGCTGTCCCAAGGTCAGGCCCCGCCAGCAGCAGCAATTAATCACGTACAGATGAACTTTTTCGTAACAGCAGCTGCAAATGGGTTGATATCAAATGAAGCGAAAAGTTGGGCAGACTTATTAACGCCTTTATTAGCGCACTCCAAGTGGAACCTCGGGAACCTTTTAACTTCAAGCTCAAAGGAGGACCTCACCGGGAAGGACGTGTGGGCGTGGGAAAAGTGCTGGCAGGATTATTGGCTCATTAAAGGTGACCTAAAAAGGAAAGCAGAATTGGATTTGCGTTCTTCCACGTTCCCTTATGATACACAAAGAAAGGTTAAATTTTTTTTCTCTTCTGAAGAGAGTTTTTCCTCCTTATTTCTACATTAGAGGTTTTATACCTGGAGAGTAGCTGGAAGGTGACATTCAAGACGTTGTGAAAGCAAAGCCTGATGAGCGGAAAAGTAACGCCGTTTTTATTCAAATGCTTTATAGCTTTAACGTCTGTTTAAATCACAGACATAAATGAAGGGTAGGGAGAGAATCTGGTTTTGTTAAAGATTTAACCAACCTCCCCCTTCAATAAAATCAGCAGTTCCCTACTCATAAATGAGACTCTTAAACAGTCATCCAGCAAAACAAAAAATAACGGATTTTTATCCTTTCTTTTTAATCTCGCGTTATTCACCTGCCTCAGGAACAGCAAAAGCACTGAACAATATATTTGCATGTCTTCCCAAGATAAAAAACAAAGCACCCATGAAGAAACTGAGAACGAGTCCACATATCCTCCCCTCTATCCTCATGTAACCTGGCATAAAATGAGATTGCTATTAACAGCTAACTCCTCTCTGGGCGAGACCATACACAAAACGCAATCCTTTTACAGACAATTATCACAACACGGCCTTCCGCAAGCTTAGGACAGGGTGCTAAGAAAGAAACCATCTTTAGGCTACGAGCCACGTTCCCCTGCGCCCCCAGTTGACTGTGGGTTTGAGAAGCTCACGTGTCCTGCCACGGATGGGAACAGCCCAGCAGAGGTTTCAGTCCAAGCCGAGCTCCGAGTGAAGTCAGCCCTCGCAGGGGCAGTTTCAGGTACCAGCACAGGCTGTCTCTAAGGGACATGTGACACCCCATCCCAGCTATGACTCTAAGCCCTCTTCCCCAAAGCCACGCAGCCATCTCCTTCCTCCCCTACAGGCATTGCAGAAAAAAATATAAATTATTTCTGGAATATTTAACAGAAAATTAAAATAAATGTTTTGGTTCTTTTTCTCTGTAACAGAAGTGAAAGAAAAAAACCACAGAACTAGAGAAGCCCTTGTAAAGCGCCATCCCAGAAGGCTGCTTGGAAGCACATCCACCCAGCTCTCACAACAAAGCCCACCAAAACCCAAAATGGTGTTCACACCAACACTTAACGCCCTTAAAGAATGCAGGAAGTACTGAAAAAAACCCAAAATTTGCATCCCTTAAGCTTAGAAAAAGTTGTATAGCAAAATGAGCGTGTATAGAATGGACATGAAGTATCAGTTGATCTAAAACCACAAGGCCAAGCCCTCAAACAAATCATCTGAGCCCAAAAGACAACGTGCGGAGATATTGCCTGTTTTAGGCACAGAACAATTTCAGAGCTCCAGGGCCACAGTCGACAGCAAATAATGGTGAGCAAAAAGGAAAAAAGCGCCAGGCTGGAAGGGCGAGGAGCCAGAAGGGAACGAGGAGCCCGGAGAAGATCATGGGCTGAAGATGAATGGAGATGAATCGCGCCTGAAAGGAGCAACTTTGCTTTCAAGTGAGATATGAAAAAGCCTCACCCCTAGAGACAACGCGACTGCTGGCTACCGGAAACACGCTGCAACGGAACAGTAAATACAGCAGGCTCAGAAAGAACGGATTTCAGGTTACTCGCTTCAGTGTTTAGGTTAGAGAGAGCTTCTCAGCATTTTTACAAATAGGAAGTATTAGTATTTGCATGCCCTTCGGTAAGAAAGCCACGGGAGAAGCAGGGAAGGGGGATGTCCGTGGAGGCTTGGCTTTTGACTAACTGACATCTAACACAGCAACCGGCCCCACAGACTGTCGGGGTCCCCCGCGGGAAAAACTGCAATAGAGACTCCCCTGACAAACCTGTGTGCAAAATGATAGCGAAAACCAGTACTGGTAAGTGATGAAATTCAGGGTGGGGAGAAGGAAACCAAAAGCACTGGCAGCTACAGAGATCCAAACTCAGGGGCCAGTATTCTTAAAAAAAAAAAAAAAAAAAAGAAAAAAATGCGTACGGGCGATGGCATTAGTCGAGGGAGTCCCCGTTCCTGACACTGTTCTCGCTGGCCCTTCTCTGCACTTTAGCCAACTTAAACCCCAATCCTCAAATTTGAATCCTCTTAAATTACAAACAAAACCGAACCAATCTCAAGATTTTGCAAAATTTTAGATTAATTTTCAAACAAGGAGTGTGTTTTGTTCCATGAAAAAGATTTAGGTGGCTTTCAGTTCCTCTGGAAATCAATGCAATTCATGCTTTAAAATACATTGCCGTACGTGACTGAAGGACATTTTAAGAAATGGGAAAATGGAAAGCATTCCACTCTCTAGGAAAAAAAAAAGATAAAGTCTAAGTTTTATTGGCTAACATAGGAATATTAGTGCTGCACTGTAATTCAGGAATACAAGAAGCACATTTTTATATTTTAGCTGCAAATTAGGCTCAAAAAGCAGCAGAGGAAAACCTCTATAGAGAAATGAATTGCTCTTCGAAAGACAGGTTATTCTGAAGCCGTAAAAGAGCAGAAAAGCAACAGCGAGCGTTGCATAAGCAGATGCCCTCGCACCTTTCTGTGGGAGTACACACCTGCATAAATAAACATTTAGCCAAACATCAAAATTTATAAGGAAGCAGCCCACCACTTTACAAAATCAGGCAAAAGCAAATTGAGACTCATTGCAAAGAGCCCTGCCCTGAATACTAATGTGCTATTGATACCCCAGGACCGAAAGGCAGCGACACCTCGGGATCCTAAGCCAGCCTCGTACATCTGCTGCGGGAGGATCTGAACACGTCTTGATAAAACCTTATTGCTAAAAATTTTGTGTTATCAGGCAGCTTTTGTAACAGAGGCAAAGGCACGGCTTCCTGGCTAGCAGGGTTTTTCCCTGCGCTTATTCTAATGATACACATTCAATTACTCGAGAAAAGAAAAGAATCAAATCAGGAACATCTGTAGTTTGCCATATAATTACTGGATCTTCCCCATGGAGACTGACCTTTGTAACACTGATACTGGGACCTGAAAGGCTAAATGACAGGATATTCACATGGTTTAAATGTATAACATGATTACAAGGAATTAAATAGGCGCTGTTATTTTCCATCTTGGTTTATGTTAACGTAAGCATGGACTTTATGATCTTACGTTTAATCTTTGCGCTCAGTATGTAGTAGCTGAATTTACTCACTATTAGTGGACCCAAACCACTAAAATGCCATGTTTTGATTATATAATCAAGTTGAATACTGGATTCGAGGTTAATATGCAGCCATTACTTTTACCTGTAATAGGAATCTTTTCGACCGCGCTTTCTTCCTTGCTCTCATCTTCACACCAGCTTGTGACTTCTGGATGTGAACACACCATAATGAAACACATTTCAAAGTCGCAGTGATCAGACTGGTTTGTTTGCTTTTAAGCCCTACTCCCTTTAATTTCTCACTTTTGTTATCTCTTGTTTATTGATCTAAACTATCCATTACCGTCCTTAAAAGAGGCGCCTACTGTGAACTTTCCTCGCATGCGAGGCTAGCCTGCCTCTCTGTAGCTTCCAGAGAAAAGGACAAGCTAACCAAATGTCTTAAATTATTTAAGACCCAATGGGATTTAGGAAACAAACAGCCCACAGTAACTCTGCGATCTCGTCCGGCAGCCCGACAGCAGCAGCGTATATCATACCGACTGCGGAAAATTAGTTTAAATCAAAGTCTCTGTCTCCTCCGTGGATAAAAGTCGCGTGAATTTAGGAGGCCTAAAGCAGTTTGTTTACATCTGCTGTGTAAAGAGCATTGCAACCTAATTGCCTGTCTCTTCCGGACTTTGATGTAAGGGATGCTCTGAGAGCAGACCGAGCAAGTTGCCATCGCCGGTTATTACGCCGGTCTAATATATTACTTCCTTATCTAAAGAAATTAACCAGGTTTTCACAAACGCGTTCACCTTCTAAGCTCTGAAACGGCACTGTGCCCCTTTCTCAGCACGAACCCTTTTATTTTTGAACATTTATTCTGCGGTCTGGCTTTATAATAAAAGGTGACAAATATATCCCACGATTTCTAAACAGCAGACATTTTTAAAATACATGCACACCTATATATCCTGTCTTAATAACTGCCACAAGCCTTGCTTTTCTACTCCTGCAGAAAACAGACAGTCACAACAGGCATCGCTCGTTTTAAGAAGTAACAAGAGTGACAACGATACCGAGACATTTAGGAAAATCCCCTGAAGTTCATGACAAATATACATTAATTTGGCAGTCGCTATAACCCGGTCCCCTGCAGATTTGGACAGAAAACACATCCGTACAGAGAAGGACAATAACTTGGAGCACGCAGCCAGCCCTTTTAACACTTGTTACCTTGTTCTCCCGCGCTGGTGAGCCGGGGAGCGTGTTTTGCCTGCTTTATTTCCCCACCGCCGTTTGGGATCGATGGCGAGCTGTAAGATGATTCATTACTCTGAATAGATGACCTATCCCCACACTCTTCTGGAAGCACCTCTCTCAACACCGGTAGAGCCTGCAGCATTAAAAAAAAAAAAAAAAAAAATAGCCGCAGCCCTATTATCCTTCGTCTCCAGCGTTTTCCAACATACATTTAGGCTAATCTATACTTCACGGTGTAATCTGTTTCCAGGGTGTTTTTTGTTAGATGTTAAATTACCTCCGAGTTAAATCGGCGCTAGCTCAGGAATTGCGTTCTGCCTTGAAGTAACACAAACTTTGAATTATTCTTTTAGTCACCAGTTTTTCTGGAAATTCTCAGTATTCCCTGCCTCATGCATTCAGGATAAGCCAAACAGAAGGGTCTATCAAATATGCTGCAACAGCAACAGCCTGAAAAGAAATCTCTCCGTTTCAGGCAGGCAGCAGTAAGGCAAGTCAACCCACAGCGTTAGCAACAGCTGCAGCGTACAACACCCCCGAGCGCGGTGAACCTGGAGGCAGAGAACCCGACGCCCAGCTTGCCCAGGCTAGCCTCAGCCAGGCACGGCTCCGGTTTTGAGCTGCGTTATTCCTGCATGTTTGTAAAGTTTGTTCTCCACTGCCTGTGCGTGCAGCCCTCTGCAGCAGCGCTCTTCAGACCTCCGCACCTAAACGTATCTTGGATGTAAAAAATTCAGTTGGAAGCCAGGACCTTTATGGGGAGCTGAACGTACCGTACATATGGCCGAGTTAAAAGCAGGCTTAAAATAAAGCAAGCACTTCTTAGGTTATCATTGACCTGTGCTAAAGTACCATGTGTGGCTTTATAAGGCTGTTCCTGAGAGCAGGAGAAATCACCCCTCCTGGCGTTTATTATTTCACAAAGAGCAGCAAAGGCTTTTTGGGCACCCTTCCTACCGTTTTCTTCCTCTTGGTTTTATTTTGTAACACAAAATATGGACTTGAGTCTTGAAAATCTACTGATTTTCTGCTCTAATTATCTAATAGTTTAATAAAAACAATTGTTTAATAAAACAATAAGCCTTCAGCGATGAGGACCAACCTCTCAGAGAGAACTCCAGGTTTCGTAACTTATTTCATATGTACAGACCCGAGAGTATGGAACAGCTTCAAGGCAGAACATTTTGGACTCAGGAAAAAAAATCTATTCTCGTACATCTGCCCCCTCCTCATGAACCCATATTTATTCAGGAGGCCAGAATGGCAGCTTTTCAGTCTTACACAAGCAGCTCACCAAGTTTTTTTTTTTCCTATTAAATTTATGTAGAGGAAGTCTCTATACAAAACCAATGCGAGCAAGCTGCTACTTCATCCAAACCCAGGGATTTTAAGTCTCATTTTCTTAATGTAAAGAATGCCTTAAATTACAGGCAGGGTTGGGAAGTCTTTGCTATTAAAAGGAATTAATTCCCATGTAGCAGTTTATCTCAGAGTGGATTTCTCACACCAGAAGTACTTTGTTTACTTATCTGCAGTACCATTTAACATCCAAATAGGCATGAAACGCCACCAACAGATATAAGCAACCCGTGTAAACTCTAACACCATAATTAATCCAGGCAGAAGGAAGGTTCCCACTGGGAGAACCGAAGCTCGGTGTTCGGCGGCACAGGGAGCAGGGTGACCCTGGGGTGGCCGACACTGCCATCAGGCCACGAGGACGTCTAACATGCTGCACCAGCCACGCAGGTCTTAATCTTACAGGAGCGCAACTGGGCTGAAAAGGGCACTGGGTTCCATGGCTTCCACAGCTAAGAGACTGTCCCACTGCCCAGAAAAGGTGTTCCTACCACGCCAGCTCCCTCTGGCCGCCCCACATCCACAGGAACAACGCCTGGTTTTCTTAACAGGGGTAATGGGAGAGGTCCATGAGAGAAGAGAAAAAATGATACTACGATGTAAGAGAATGGAAGACAGACATAATTTAGCGAGGAGAACAGGCAGGTGGCCAGACAGGCTCTGCAGACTGCTGGAATGGGCGAGACACTGAGGGCACTGGAGGTGGCCCTGCTGCGAACCTCCATGGACCACCAGCGCCGATGGGGATGGAGCTGACCCACTTGACGGGTCTGTTTGCACGGTCAGGAGCTCAAAGCTCCCCCCACGCCGCCACCCCCCTGCCTGGCTGCGCAGTACCATCAGCCAGCAGGGCTCTTGACAGATCTTTAAGCCCTGAGAGAATGAAGTCATCGACATGGGCCAAAATTCAAACTTTGGAGTTTAAATATTTAACTCCTTTGGCGCAGATCGCTTATGAGTTCACTACTACATTATATACATCTTTATGGTAAAGCAACTGTTCCTGTACATGCACATTGTGTAATTGATATTGATCCTGTTCTGTGCAACCTGCTTGGAAATAAGGGGTTTCAGCATAGGGGGTGCATCCTGGCATTACTTTTAATTGACTGGATCCACTTGGTAGGGAATATAAATGTTAAATGCATATGTGTGGGCCACAGTAACATGTAGCAATAAACAGATTAAGACTGCATATATTCACCCATAAAGCTTGCATTACTGAGCTTTGACTTTGTAAAAGTTTTTACGTGTAATTATAAATTTATTTTTGGTATTTGTTTATCTGTCACCAGTGCAATGATACCTTCCTCGCTCGTCTCTCCTACTTGCCTGAATGTTTTAAGGGCAGAATACAAATTACCTATCTACATACAGAAAAAGAAGTTACCCTGGGTATTACTGAAAGTGTACAACTGACTGAAATATTACATCTTCATTATTTGTTTCAAATGGTATTAAAACTAGAATATGGCAAAGCAGATCAAACTGCTTTTTAATTTCTCATTAAAAATTAGCAGAAAAATATTTTTTGCAAATATTTTCTGGAGCAGAGCACAGGGCCAGCTCCTTACCGGGGGCTGCCTGGTCGAGCTCCTGGCTCCCACCACAGGGGCAGTGCAGAAGCAGCTGGGACGTCACCCTGGTGCCAGAGTGCCAGCCCTCCTGGCACGGCTGCAGCTGGAGGCAGCGGGGTCGGAGCCCTGCCCTCCCCGGCCAGCCGGCCGCTCGCGGCTTGCTGTAAAAGACATCGGGGCACTCACAGGTCTGCTGAATGCCAGGGGTTTTTTTTTGTTGTTTTGTTTTGTTTAAGAGTTGGTTTATAACCTTTTGCATTAATGTTTAAAAAAAAAGAGCATGCTACTATTTGTAAAATGCTCTGTGTCTTCAGTGGATCAAACATAACTCTTTTTTTTTTTAAATATAATACATCATTCATGATAAAAAGCTACTAAGCCACAGAGAAAGACAGATGATATAAGCCTTGTGATAAATTTGCACCACAGCAAACGTGTGAGCTTGTTTAAATAAATAACTGGTTTGAAGGGCAGAAAGCAGACACCCTCCTGGAGACCTTAAAGAGACTGTTTTCTTCGTGGGATGGAGCGCTGTGCGTGTTTGCCCGAGACAACTAAAGAACTCCTATTCTCTCCTCACCCACCTCCTAAGCGCCTCCAAGGCTGATTAATGAGCACAGACTGCTTATCATTCCCCTTAGAGCCCACACGCCGGATCACCTCAGCAGCACAGGGCCCGTCTCGCCTTAACAGTGCAAATTAGTCTCTAGGTGTCATCGATTTAGATATTATTAGATGCAAGTGCCAACCTGGCCGTCCTGCGCCTTCTTGCTGGAAACCAGCAGGCTTTCAAACATCTCGGCCACTTCTTCCGTGAGCTGAACCTGGTGCTTTTTCAAGAACAAGGCATGGTTGCTCAGGCGAGTCTGCAGCACCTCCACATCCCACTGCTGGTCTGGCCTGAGAACAAACCCATACACCGTTAGTGGGACACCCCACGTACACGAGACTCGTGCAGGTGTCACGCTGCTCATTTATCTGGACAGGCGGGTCAACGTGCCGTGGGAAAAGCCATCACATATTTTGTCCTTAATTCCCAGGTTTTCTTTTAAAAATGTCCAAAGTGGAAAATATAAGAAGTCACCTGTGACTGCTGCAAATGTGGGGAGGACGGGCAGGGGCAATCAGCATCGTGTCTGTCCCCTGGGTCCGTCCTGAGACTCAGGATCAGGAGACATTAAACCTTCTCTGCAGCCGCTAGTCTCAGCCTTGGGCAGACCTCACTTACTCCATCAGGAACTCTGCTGGGCACCCACTTCCCCAGGCTTGTCTTTCCCCCCCCCCCAGAATTCTTTTTATTATTTTTGAGCAAAAGTGCCTTTTCTTTTAACACAGAAAATATAAATACTGCAGTCTTGTTTGCCAAAGATGTTTGTTTTTCCAGTTGCTCCAGTGAAGTTTCACAAACAGAGGAGTGAATTCCAATTAACTCCACAAGTGTTTGTCCCTAAGAAACCATTCAGGAAATACAACAACGTATTAGTGCTCGCAGGCATATCAGCCTCGAAAGGAGAACCAGGTATAGTTAAATAGACCATTCTTCAGCGCTTACAAGTGCCCCGATCCTGCTAACACTTGAGCATTGCTGAGCCTGTAACAGGGAGGAAGGTCTAGACAGAAGCTAAGTAAGAAAGAATGGAAATTGTTTTCATTACTGTATTAAAGAGACCTTAAAAAAAAAAAATCAATTCTCGCTTGTCCTTGTGGCATACGCACAGGAAAGAAAAAACCTATTTTGAATAACTGCAGTTTATTGGGTTTTTAAAGGCTATATGCATCTTCTGCTTCACAGAAAAATAATTTGCTTCTCAAAATTACATTCCCCATCCTTACGTGCCTGAGACTAGTGTTGAAGATCACAGAAATTACTGGCTAAGAGATCTCTGAAGTTAATATGTTTCCTTCCCTGCCAGAGCAGCCTGGGGTGGGCGATGCTGTGGACCGGGGAAGATGGGGGGACCTGGCCCAAGTCTGCCCAGCGGAATAAGATTCACTATCAGTGAATGAAAAGGAAAAAATAAATGAATTTGCTTAGCATTCTCATTTCGAGTCGCGCGGCTGCTGCCAAGATGCGTAAAGATCAGCACTCAGACGTCTTTATTTTCCAGCGCGATCGGAGGTCTGGCCCTGGGCCCGCTTTCTCTGCGCCAGAGAGGCAGAGCAGACTTGGGGAGGAAAGAAAAGAATGTTAATCACACCCACACACAAGTTTTGTGTCTGCGATACCTGCTTTGGTTTTCATCCGCCGCTCTACCGTTAGCGTTGAGTGTTTTCTCAGGTAGGAGGCATCCGTTCAGCACGCTCTGTAATAAAGCCCGAAGCTGATGAAGGACGACTGCTTCACAGGCTTCAAGGTCGTCGTCTTTCAGACTGCCAGCCCGATTACAAAAGCTACAAAATAAAGCAGGTATTACATGCAGTGTTTGCTTAAAGCCCAGACAGCCAGCATCGGTCTGGAGGCAGAACCTGTAACACCTCTCCTGGCTAATGGGATAACTGGTGGGACAGCCCAGAGGGACAAACGGCCGCGACACTCTCTGCGAAAGGTGCAGAGCAGGACAGGAAGGTCAAACCCAGGGCTTAGAAAATGCCAGGTTTAATCTCACACCTTCGCTTTTTGACAGGGAGAGAGGAACCTGTGCACGTCCACTCGGTGAAAGCGGTTCTGTGCCGTGGCCAAAGCGGTTATGCCGCAGGAACCCATCTCCAGCAGGAGGCTGGAGGGACCCGGTCGGTTTGGCAGCCCTTCCTCCCGATTCCCTGAAAATCCTCTAACCATCAAGTGCTTACGAGGATCCCAGTCTGCGGAGGCTGACATATAATTTTAGATAAAATTACAAAGCCATTCCCAGGTGTTGTAATGAAGAGCCCATGCTGCGGAGGGACAGCGAGGGCTCTCTGACCGCAGTTCTGTTAACACGTGCATTTTGGTGATTCTCTTTGCTCTTTTACCTCAATGAAGAAATTAATTTTTTAGGTATTGTTGTCTACCTCAGTAAATCATATTAGCATTACTAGCTAAGGGGATGCTGTCATTCTTGGAAATCAGTATTTACTTCACCTAAGGGATCTGTGGAGCAAGGCTGCAAAAAGTGCTACATTTAGGAAAGAGTATTTGTTGGAGTAATTTGTGTATGCGCTTCTAAGTGCCATATTTCAGCTCTCCGATGACATTAAAACGGTGGAAGGGGAGGGAGGCCTCTTAGCAACTAGGAATGTTTGTTTGCAGGAGCCCGCTTGCTCTTTGCACTGGCCATTTGTCACCGCAAGAGCGAGGACCCCGGCTCAAATCTCAACAGGCTCCTGCAGAGCTGCTCGGTAACAGCCCCTTGCCATTGCTCACCTGAATTCAATTAGCGGCGGTGTAAGCAATCAACAAAATTATTGCAAGCAAGCAAACAAGAATAAAGGGGATGGGGTTAAGGCGTAGGCAGCACTGCCCTCCCTCCTCCCCAGTTCCTGCCTGCTCTGCGAGGGCAGCAGAGAGGAGCAGCGTTAACCTGAGCAGCTCCGCCATCCCCATCGTCCCCACGTGCTCGCCCTGGTACAGCGCCCGGTGCTGGGGGCTCGTCCTCGTCACCACGTCTTCTATCAGCTGCAGCGCCCGGGGGAGCCCCAGTCCCGCCAGCATCCCACGGTGCCTGCGGATGGACGGCAAACAGGGCTTGAAGGGGCTTGAGCTGCGACAGGTACTTCAAACGCGTTCGCATCACATCGGTTGGAAAAACAAACACCCTCATTTCAGCTCTTCAAAACAAACAGCAAGCACCACATTGCTTGAGCTCTGTAGAAAGACAAAAGCACATGAGCAAACAAACCATCCGAAAACCAGCCAAGGCCTGAGATGCTGCATTGAAATTACCCTGCTGTGAGTTGTTTAATTCCTTCACCTCCACAGTCAGAATAAATCTGGTGACCACCTACAGGTACAGGGACATAACTGGGACCTCAGAGGGGTTTTGATGAAGCTGCACCTCTATAATGATGCAAATCAGGACTTAAACATTGAAACAATACAGCAGGCTAATCCTAGAACAGAGGTGTAGATGGCTATTCAGGTCCAGGCCGGCTGCCTGCTTTGTTGGGGACTTTCCAGGCCAGGTCTCCACCAGCGATGCCCCAGCTGGGCCTGCCCCCGCAGCGCCCCGCAGGCAACAAAGATTTTTTTTTTTTTTTTGTCAAATGAAGAAGCTGACACTTACAGAGTTAACCTCGGTTTACGCTCCCTCAAGTGAAAAGCTCTGCGCACGAAAACACGCGTCACTTTTGCAATCGTGTTAAGCTGTACTGAAAGTTGCGTTTTGCATCGGACTGTTGGGCAACAGCGAACAATTAAGCGGGAGCTGCTGTGCATTTAGTCCAGTTTCCTAGACATTTAATAAGCAAAACAATACCAGGGAGATCACATATGCAGTTAAACAGTGCTTTTTCTTTTCCCCCAGCCTTACAAACCCTGTATTTTAGCGGCCGGCTCGTTTCCCATTGTTTTCCTCCCGCTGGGTGGTCCTTCCAGGGTGCCACTCGAGAGGGATACAATAATAAAAAGGGAAGGGGAAGGAAGGGACACCAACATAAAGAAAAACAAAATGTATGACAATCTGCAGCAGGCTACGGATCAGAGGTCAGCAAACAAGAGGTCCTTCTCTTTTACAGGTTGCTTCCTGGAAACAGTCTGATTAAGCTGACAGCTTGAATTATGTGTTACATTTTGTAATGCACAATCCATCTGTGCTAAGTCCTCTTCAATGCAGCTGAAGCAGCACAGGCATAAGCTCTGCCTTTTTCCACCCCCTCAGCACAGGCCTTAAAATAGTCATCATCTTTCTCTGCGCTAATTCTCCGAGACCCTCTCCCCCCCTCCCGCTCCCCGGGTTTAAGCCCTTAAAGAAAAGGCTGGGTGCTGTAAGGAATGGTAAGAGGATACGGAGCCTTTCACCTCTGGCTCAGCAGCTCAGACCGGCAACAAGCAGCCAAGGACCGGAGCTATCGGGTGGCTTCACCCGGCGGGTGGGGAAATCGGGTGCCTTTACAGTGCCACTCAAACAGGGCAGGCAAGCCCCCCGCTCCCCAGTGGGCTCCCGGGCTGCAGACCTGAACGGATCGGGCTCTCGCAGGGGTCTGAGCTGGCAGGACGAGCCCGACGAGGCGCGTGTACAACCTCCAATCCACGCACCCACCAGTGGTCCTCCGGAACACAAATTCAGTTATCAAAAATGAGGTGGTTAGAAAATAAGGTAACAAAATCACAGCACCCCACCGACCTGCGACCAAGGCGCAAAGCTTATACTGAATAACCTTTCAGAGCAACGTCACCTTTCTTTGGTTAATAACCTGATAACGTTATCATGATAACCATTCCTCGGGCTGGAAAGGACAGTTTGAAATCAGGCTGAACTCACCCAGAAGTAAAATATAACCTGCAAACATTTACTGCAGGGAAAAAAACCCAACACTTAAAAAAAAAGACAACGGTATTTCTGCAGCAAGGTAGGAAAGGTGTTTTCTCCAAAAATATACACTTGTGACTGCCTGACCCGCAACAAGGATTTTGCTTTGCCTTTCGAGGGAGCTATGATCCCTGCGCACGAGCCCTCCGTTCCCCTCCGTCACTCGTACTAATTTCAAGGAAGGCACCAAAAGCATACGGATGGCCCAAAGACGACGGGCGAGGAACGGCGCTTTGCTCGGACGCCACAGCAACACCACTGCTGCGCTGGGAAAGTCCAAGCTACAGATATTTTAATTCAGAACAATAAATGTAAGTATTTGACAAGATTTCTGCCTATTCCTTCAGCCAGCGTAGGCATTTTGTAAGAGAAAAATCCACACGGGCTGAAGGGACATCGCAAGGCCTGTGAAATTATTTCTGTGAATCTGTGGCATGATATATTCAGACCAAAATAAAAGCTGCGTTCTCAGTTTGTGTAATTTATATAATTGAAATTCATGTACTAATTACTTGGAAACTCTTCCAAGTTTTCAGCTCGCGAATGATTTTGCAAGACGCGAGCGTGCGCGCTGCATTTCACAGCACTGGAAAGAGGGACTTGGAAAGCCCACCTGGCTACAAGCACAACAACGGAAGGGGCTGCTTAAACCTCCACAAGGCCTTCCGTGCCTGATATCTGTGAAATTTTTTCTGTGTTTTAATTTTCAGGCAAAACAAATTAAATTTGTTTCTTCTCTGCAGAAACAACTAACAATTCCATGGCCTTGAGAAACAGAGGTGTTCAGCCTGGGATAACATGAGAGGAAACCTGCACGCTCTGGTTTCAGTCCTGCTTCCAGCGCTAATGCGAGCAGTGAAACCTTTCGTATAATTTAGCTGGGCTTCAAGAGCATTGCACAATATTTTCATCAGTTTCTGAACAGCGAGGCATCACTAGCATCGACAGGGAGAGAACAAAAGGTTAAATTACCACCGCTCAGCTATGACTTCTCCAGCAAAGGCAGGCACTCTATGCAACTTCCCTACAAAGTGTTATGATTAACAGGTGTTATACAAAAGAAAAACTGGGTAAAAGCTATTTAGATGTAAATTAGATGATGTTTCCATAGCAAACAACAGACTGATGCAAATGCGAAATGATAAAGTTACAGAAGTGTATATTGATAGCCACGAGTTTCTGCTCAACTGTCAGCTATTAAAATACAGACTAATATTGAAATCAGAACCGAAGACGACATGAACATGAATGTAGGAGGAATAGATGCGTTAGGCAGATTAAGAAGCTGCAAACCACCAAAAAGGAAGAAAAACCCAACCGGCAAGAGTACTCCTCATTCTCCAGGGGTAAAAACGCTGCCAGGGGCGGCGCTTCCTGCCTTATGAGGGCATTGCAAGGCTGAAAATCCAGCCTAAACTGGTAATACAGCCCTCACTCCGGTGTTGCTGTTGGCAATAAAGCCCCACCACTTTCACACGATAGCGGAGGACAAGCCGTGCATCTGCGTCGCACTTTCCTCATTCTTTCTCTTGTTCTCTCTGCTCTTTCCAAACGAAATGCTCAAGAAATTTAACCAACTGGAAATTTTAATCCACACACAATATACTGTTTAGTAAATGATAAGTACTATTATATAAACTTGTTGAAATAAGAGTTGTGTACATTTAACACACATCTATTGCATTTTAACAACAAACATACTTAACTTGTCCAAGTCTGACCTGAATGAGTTACCTGAGGCTGTTTAGCACAGAGACAGCGAGATACCAAATAAATAGATAAGAAGCTTGCCCACCTGTATGGGACCTTGAGTGCCACGCATCAGCCCAGCTGTGAAAACAGCCTCCAGGGCACATGCTAACAAATGAGTACCAGCAGGGAGAACACAAGTAAGGACATACCCGTCTGGTGCTGAGCTGACTGAGGGCTCCTCCTGTGCTGTGGGGGGGCTTGGAGGTTGCAGCGGGGAGCCCTCCGCAGTGTGGGCACCCCCGCCCCGCTCCCAGCCGCTGCCTGGTGAGGCCGTTCCCTGCAGCATCACCTCCTTGGTGCTTGCGGGGACTGGGAGCTCAGCACTGCTCTCCCAGCTCGCCTCCTTACAAGTCCACCGGTTACTCAGGAGAGGCTTTGGTCCTGAAAGAGAAAAAACCTAAACCAATGTTATTCCCCAACTTCAGCAGGACCAAGGAGTACGTTGTAGCACAGGGAATTAAACTAAGATTACTTATGCTGTTTGTTCACCTCTTTCACATTACACGCATGAGGGAGCATCCCTCTGCTCTCCCTTCACTTTGGGTTTCCCTGCCTGCGGCCCCGTGTCCTTCTACGCTCCTCTCGCAAGGGGGAGTCCGGGGAGGCTCTGGGCCTCCACGCTCAGGCCTTCTGGGTTTGCAGCTCCCAGCGGGTGGGAGAAACTCGGCACTCCTCAATAAGCCATCACTGGCATGAAGACTACTTCACTAAATTGCCTCTGGAGGAACGACAAAACAGGAAAGCTGGAAAAAGCTTTTCTTAGGGAAAAAAAAGTGCACCCAAAGAGGATACCATCATTTACATTTTTAAACCCTGCAGAAGAAATACATGCCTGGAGGCTTTTAAACTCTGCACATTAATTGCCTTCTCTAGAAGAAGAGAGTACAGGGCTGAATCATGCTTCTAAGACAACAGATACATGCTACTTATCTTTTTATAGAATGCCAAAAGTTAATGGACCAGCTAGTGCTGTAACAAATTAGTATTGCTACAGAAATTCCCAGTTTTCCATAAAATTTACCACGGGTTTAAATTAACCAGCCTTCACGCACCTGCTAACGCTACAGCACCAGCATTTCCGCTTGTCTTGGTCACGGAGTTTCACTGGAACCGAATCGCTTAAGGCTTATGCCAAAGAGTAGCTGGTGCCGGGATGGGCTCCCTTCGCCTTGCTTCCAAATGCGTGAAGCAACTACATGCAACAGAAATGTCACCCACTACTGCACTTACTGGGAAGGGAGGATGGGGAGGAGCGGAGGGGTTTGCCCTCCAGTTTGGGGGGTGGGGAGAAAGGGGCCATTTTCTTGCTTCGTTAACCTGAGGGAAATGGGGTTTGTTCCTCCCTACGTTTTGTGCTGCCACCGCCGAGCAGGGGCCGGGGAGCAGCAGCAGAGGCTGGCGAGTGCCCCTGGGCAGCAGAGCGGGCAGCTCCAGGCACGGCGCAGCCAGGCGTCTCATCAGCTGCCATCGTTTGCAGCGCGGAAGGTCAAGCTTAGGAGAGCTGGAACAAGCCAGTCCCCTCCACACATTCAAACCTGGCCCACATTAGCCTGTTCACTTCACAACATGCGTTTGGCAGCAGAGACACATAAAAAGCCCCCCGGGCGGTCTGAGGTGATTACCGTGCCGTTTGACAAATAGCTCATTTTGATTTTGAGCCCAACCGTACAGTTTCTCTGAAGGCAGAGATACCGCATTCCAGAAATTAAATGGGTATTTCTTTCCCAGACACGATGCTGGCCACCTCAGCCTTCCCGTGGGGAGGAAGCGGCGCGCTGCAGAGCCGCAGGCAGAGCCCGGGGCTAACGTGAGCCAGGCTGGACCGGTCTCCTTCCCGTGCCAGTAGGACAGCCTTTCATTAAAACGGGAAAGTGGCAAATGCATCAGATGGAAGAAAATGAGAGGCAAATAAATTCTTTAGAGAAAAAAAAAAGGAATGGAAGAAAACCTCAAGACAGACTGCCAGAAAAACCCCAAGAAGCAGCACAGAAGATTGTCTGATGGGGATGCCGGCCCTCCTGTACAAAGAGAGCCACGATCATCACGGGAGAGCGGGAGTCCCTGCGTCGTTAGGGTTGCCATCGGTTTCTATTATAAAGAGCTCCATCTTAGCAATTGTCACGGGGCTTGGAAAACTAGCTGAAGTTGGAAATTGCTACGTTAACTGGCAAAGCAGGGGAGAATATTTCTGCAAGGTCTTAAAAAAAGGAATAAACTATTACTTAGCGACAAATCTTTGTCACTGCGACTTCAAACACACCACCATTATCATACTTCAAAGTAAGAAACCAAGCCAGTAAAATGGGAGAGAACATGTTTAGCCAAGATGGTGGGGAAAAAAAAAAGGAAAGAAAGAAAAGGCAGAGAAGTTGGGATGCAGCTTTCAAGGGAAGTGCATCTTGTCCCAGAGCAAGAGCATCTCGGCCAGGTCTGCACCGCCTTTCTCAGGAAAGCTGGGAACAAGGCAGAGAACCACCACCCTGGAGGAGTTAATCCAGCCACACGCGGGGACATACTGATCCTCAGCCCATGTTGCCAAATCCTGTGTTCAGAAATGGATGAGCTGTTGTGCACAAGCCTCTGAGGGAGAAGGAAACCAGCCCGAAATAGAAGTGATGTACTCTGCCAGTGAAGTAGGTTCACATTAAACCTCTTAAAACGAGGCTTAGACCACTTCAGGACAACTGTGGGCACAGCAGCAAAGAAATCTTTACTTTCTAATAGTGAACCTGCACAGCTCAGCCCCTAGCAAGCCTCACCAGACGAGCAGCTTGGAGGAAACAGAGCAAAGAAAAAAAAAAAGAGAAAAAAGAGTGTGCTGCTGTGCTTCAACTGAAGCACAACACACAAAGGGGAAACCAGCAGCCGTGGGCATCACTCTAGTTGGGATGAGCGTGGCACATGCCCTGCCGTACCTGGGACGCTTCCGTGTGGCCGTTCAGCCTCGGGAGCAGCTGCTTCGGGGCCAGATGCTGAGGAGATGAACTGCTCGGAGCCTTCCTCGCTGGCCACCAGGTCCTCGCGTCTCACGGCTCCCTCCACTGATGCATCACTCTCTAAATCGGCGCTTCTGCTCTCTGGACCAAGTCCTTCAAGTGCTGAAGAGCACGAAGGCCGGTTGGGCACCCAGCGGCTCGCTGTGGGCTGGGGGGGTTTCTGCTGCATGCCCAAGCCTCCGGCAGCCGAGACGGCTGATGTGGGGCGGCCCATAAAGACTGTTGCTGGATGATACAGTCCTCTTGGCACGGCTGGCCCGGTGCTAATTCCTGCCTGTCTTCCAACCCGTGGCATCTGAAACACACAGGTGGGGAGATGCCTTAAGGAAACAAACGGGCAGCGTGTTGCAAATGGAGCTTCTGGAGGATCACGTTAGTTTCTGGAGAGAAAAAGGTCACAGAATTCAAGTGGTTTGTATAGTATTAATATTACACAAATACTTGGCCTGCATTTCTTGCATCCTAGTGTGAAAACAAGGGCCCGGACCTCAGCTGAAGCTCTGTGAGCTAAAACAGCTGATGGCAAAAGCACACTGCACCCCCGGCCCGACTAAAAGGGACCGAAATAAACAAAGGACTCAAGCGAATCTAAAGAGCAACTGGTTTTTACCAACAGGCAAGCTTTTAAGATCAGATTCCTGCAAAGGCTTTTAAGACCCTGGACCAAAGCACAACATTTAGATCTACCCAGCAAAGTCACTGAAAACACCTTGAAGTTCCTGACTCGAGTGGAACCCTTGTACTCCACCTGAGCATGACCTCGCACAGCCACCAGCAGCCTGTGGTTTAGGTACCGCAGCACCCTGAAGCCAAGGCATGATCACTAGGACCCCGCTGCAGTGTCCGTGGCACAGCTGGCCTTTCTGGAGCCACCCGCAGCAGCTGCTCTGAGCAACCTCCTCCTGCCGCTCTTCTCATGGTCTTCTCTAGAAGACAGCAAGATGAGGAAGGGTCTCCAGAGAGCTTGAAATGTACATCTGCCATCACTTACTTGCCTATATATCCAGCTTTGCTCACAGCATCTCAACAAAGCAAATAAGAATGAGGCAAATCACCACTGTATTTATTCACTGTATTCCTTCTGCTCTTTCCTGTCTGTTAAATCACACCAAAGAGGAAGAACCGGCTACTCAGCTAACACCATGTAGATGAAATCGCATTTTCCACACGGCAACTTTGGGCACCGAGCAGAAACGTTTTAAATGGCACTTTCCTCCAAGAACTGTTGAACTTGCATAAAAATAGTTCCAACAGCATAGCCACTCCGCTTCTAAATCCCAGGGTTTTAATACTTGCCTTTTTTTCTTTGTAAACCTACTCAATCAGAACAATTTAGGAGGAGTGGCTACTGCCACCACTACTACTAAAAGGTCACCGCCAGTTTATGCAAAGCCAAAATTAGCTATCGTAATACCATTGTTCATACTAAGCAGGGCTTACTTTTCAGCCCCAAATCACAGCAGGACAATTTACAGTCACCTCCACACCTCTCTCCTCTCTTTCATTGCCTGACCTCTTCCCACCATACAAAGTCAGCTGCCAAGCCCAGCTTAAAGGAAACAAAGGCATCTTGTCTAGTCTGTGGCCAAGTTTCATTAAAAAAGCTCAAATTCCACGTAACAAGAAGCAGAACAAAAAGCCATGAAGTTATTTTAAGAAGGAGTAAAGGTTTGCTACTCAGATTAAGTTCACAGCTTATTCCATCACCACTGCTCTCGGGTTCCTCCTAATTACTTTTCGGGTCTTGGATTTGCTGCTTTAAAATGCATCTAGCAAGTACTTTTTGGATTTAGCAGCTCCTGGATGTAGTGTTCCAAAACAAATGCAATCCAAACAGGTATGAGTGCTTGGCAGAGTCATAGCAGACGCACATCTTTAAGAAGCTCTTTGATTGCAGAAAAAAAATAAGTCTCTTCACTGCCTTTGCATTCTCAAAGCAAAAGTATGACAGATAACGTTGGTCTAAGCACTGTTTTTACCACCAGAAACAAAACGGTAAAAGAAGTGTAGATGACTTACCTAAAACAGTCAACAAAATCACTGAACTTCATGGCACTCCAGCTGGGAGTTAAATGAAACCTCTGCACGAAGCACACTTACGATCCTCTTTTTGGTTGTGGAGCATGCAAGCTCCCCACTTCTTCCTCCAGTAACAAGTAGTCTTTTTTATTATCATTAAAGTGTTCTGAAGAGACCAAAGATAAGACAAAAATCCCTTCCATTAGGACTCAGGGAAGGGCCCAGTCGCCCCCAGCAGTTGACGCCCATGTGAAAGCTCAGGAGGTGAAGTTGAGCCAGAGGCTTGTCTCTTCCAGGTGACAGGTGCTACTCGCACCTGGTAAGAGCCCCCTCCTCAGGGAAGGATGCTCTGCCGCCCACAGGGGGTCCTGCGAGCTGCCCCCTGCCCCGTGTCCAACAGACATGGCAGTGCCAAGATGCACAAGTCCAAAACCTTCAAAAGACTTCAAGAAAGTGCTTTGAGGCTGAAGGAGCCAGACTGTGTTGCACGAAGGCTGCAGAAGCCCAGGTGACAGAGCTCTGCCAGCTGAGAAGGACCTCTTCAGTACGGGACCTCTCCTCCAACTTGTAACAGCAGGCTGCCGTTACACCAGGCTTCGGACTGGTGCTCAAGTCCCTTCCATGGAGGATCGTGGTTTTCTGGACAAACAGTGTCTGGGTGTATGATTTCTGAGCTTAAGGACTCCCATACAAACTGGGAGTCCAAAGGTATATATCCCGCGGCCCAGAGGAGTACCAGGTAGTCACGCTGTGTTTTGGGGGCACTGCGACACGGACCATCTCTGGCAGATCGGCTCTGTGATTGTCCTTCTCGGTCTCCGGGGCACACCACTGACGAGCTTACCACACCATCACTGGGGTCCTGACTAGCCTGAAGGAAACCGTTACGATACCGCTGCTGGGAAATAAAACCAGGTCCAAGCTGCGCTGATTTGCATTCTGGATATACCACCCGCTTGCTGCGACTGACTCGGTGCCACATCCCCGAGAACAAACTCCCATATTTTGGACGTAAGAATGAGCAGCTTTCAAGTGAGGTGAAGATGGTGGGAAATGGGCACGATCAGTCCGGAAAAAAATTGGAGTTACAGAGTGTGATCTGAGACACAGCACACAGACAAGGCAAACGCGACAAATTTAGTTGAAGTTACCTTTGTATTTAAGGAGGGAGATGAGAAGGAGGAAGACGGGAACAGGGCATGAGAGTCCGCTATCAAGCTATTAACTGCAATTCGACATAAAGTGACACATCTGGGTACGCGCCGAGTTCTTGTACTGTCCAAAACCCACTAACAGTTTTAAAAATCTAAGTCGCACCGTGAGCCTTTGATGTTCTGGTGTTCACGTAAACTATTCCATAGGTTAGAAATCACGTCTCCGACACAGACTGCTTTTAATTGAAGAATGCAGCATTCAGAAATAAACTCACCTTTTCACATACATCTGAATTGAAAACATAATTCACAAACTGCTGGAGGCCTGCTTATATAGGTCAAGGTTGCTTGGGTTCATTGCTTTGTGTATTACAGTTTAAAGAATGCTCTAAATTCAAGGTTTTTAACTTTTTAATCTATGGGGAAAACTTCCTATAAACTCAGATTAACGACTGCTAATGCACTGAAGAAAGAAAACCCCAAACCTTCCTCCTACTATAAAAACAAAATAGTGTGGCCTCTGTTTCTTTTCTGATAAGAGTCTTAAATACCAGACATTTAACTGCATAATAACATTTACTGGCAGCCAGGCAGGCTGCTTAGCAGATATATAAAGCAGGTAAAAGGAGAAAAAGTTAATTTCTTGGCTGAATGATTCCATCGGTAGCTATAGGGCAAACTAGAAAGTCTTTTAGTAAAGTAGCAGTTGATTCTTCTATCAATCTGCAGCACACATACTCTTCCAAGGAATGCATTAAATATGAAAATCATATCCCGTTATCATCTGTTTCCAGCTTTCAGCCCAGTAAGCTTTTCTTAATGAATGCTGTAGCCTAAGGGACAAGCATGCTGTTGGCTTTTCTGAATAATGGAGTGATGCTACCATTTTTGCTTATTACAATATCGACTAGCTGAGGGGGTTTCACACAGTCACAAGTGACTACTCTTGCCAGCATGCTCCAAGTTATTACAAGATGTTTTTAGACATTTCATCTAAAAGAGCTTTACTGCTTTTAGTGAAGAAAACAGCTATGGTCTTGAACTGTATCATTTATATGGAGATAGGAGGAGGGATTAGAAGCCTGCATTACTGCAGATATATAGCAGAATATATTTAAGTATTCCTTGTCAGTCTTTTTGTCTGTTGCTTAGATATGCAATCTCTTTCTGCTTCTTCTGAGAAAAGGTCAAAACGCACAAAATTATAAATACACCGTATGAATCGACTGCTGCATTTTTAAAAATATCGTTCATTAAGAATATTTCCTCCTCGGTCAAGACCATTTTCACACTGTTCGGCATAGGAATTATAAAAACCAACAGGGAGATGAATATAAACACTTAGAGTTCTCCCCCTTTTTAATTCTAGTTCTTTGGTTGGAGTAATTGCACTTTTTAGCCAGGTTGTTCTACTTCACTCAGGCACCAAACAGTATTTCACACTACAAATGCCACAGCAAAAATCCCCCCGCAAAGGCTGCTTAGCAATGCCTGCCTCTTCATGCAGCAGCTCAGAGGAAAGCGCATCGGTGGAATAAAACACATCCCCCCGACACACACACGCTTCTTTTGCGTTACCTGCTCGTTGCATTCTTCTTCCTCATCACCTTCTGCTGACAAGTTAGCCTCTTGAAGTGATAACACACTTTTAATTTCTCTTCCATACCATACCTAAACGTGAACAAATCCATTATATGAAATTGAAGGCCAAAAAAAAAACCACCCCAGAACAAATCAACAAACACTACTTTGCAAATTGTGCACTTTAACGTGTAATGTCCTGGCAGCTTTTTTTACTCGGACTAGATTTGAAAAGCCAGAGATCCCATTTTCTCCGATTTTTTCCACTCCCCTGAACAAATGACGTGGCCTGTACACAATCTGCGGCAGGTTTTTAATAGGCATTTATTCATTCACGTAATTTAGAATCCTACAAAAGAGTAATAACTTGTTGACTCAAATTTATTTCATCCCAACAAGTATTTGTAACGCCAAATTATTTCAGCTGTATCCAGACAACGACTCCACTGCTTTGGGGCGAAACGAGCGTTAGGATTTGCTTTTGTTTCACAAACATCATCTTACAACTCATTGAGCTGTTACGAGGAAAAGTATATGGCAGATGTTATAAAGAGCAACCCAGCATGAAAAGCAACTTGCTGTAGTGTTACTAACAAACAACTGCATAAACCAGCTTCACCTCCACTACATTGTTTAATTGACCAAATGTAATGCATTCATAGTAGGACTACTGCTTAAAAGCCAAGCACATGCAGCACCTATAATTAATGTTGTTTGTTAGTAATTGTAAACCCCAATAACAAGTTACATCGGCCCTGAATGAAAGCACTTCAATACCTATTCTGCATCAGGTAATATGCATGAAAATAAATCTTTAAAACAATTAACTTAACCAGCTCTGCACTTCACTCTGGTGGTCAATTCAGCAAGTCTGCTACTTCCCAGGTAACAGAAGCTGTTCATAAAATTGTAAACATGAAATCTGAAGACACACAAACTAACCACATGAGAATTAAAGGTGCTCAAAATGAACTCAAATGTAACTACTGGGTTTTCCCAAAAGCTTAAGTGATTTAATTTATAGTCCCAGAAATTACAGAACAAATTACAGACAAAAACACTGGGGGAAAAAAAGGCAATTCTTTCAGAAACAAAAGAACTTTTGTCAGCTACGGCCTGTAATAAACTGTGCACATAGTTAAGCACTCCTAAAGGGCATTCTCTCTCTCTCTCTCTCAAAAAAAAAAAGGAAATAGTAATAACTTCTTTCTGTGTACTTCCATGATAGATTAAACGATTACATGCTCCATAATTCTTACTCAGTCCACAATGAGGGGCCTTTTCATAACTGTTAACATAGAGGATATGCAATCTGTGCTTTGTTCAACAGCTCAGGAAAAGAAGTCTAACCTGGCAAAAATAAAATGGATGGCATAGAAACATCAAAATGGAAGCAACAAATGAAAACCCTGCATGCAGATCAGTCCATGGCACAACTGTGACTCACACCAGTATGTTGTAACAACCTACCACCAGTCAAACTGGCGTGCATTAGGGAAAAAATAATCTTTAAAAACAACACAGGAAACCTAGCATCTCGGCATACCCCCAGTCCTGCTCTGCTTTAAATAAAAACAAACAAAAAACAAAAAAAGAGGGTGTGTGTGTGGAAATCACACACACACAGGGCCAGGGCCAGTCTCTAAACTCTGTTACTAAGCCGAAGCACGGAAAAGCTGCTCTGAATGTCACCAGGCCCAACAGGCTTAAAAGAATTCCCAGGCACCATGGGATGCAACCACGGGATGCCAGCCAGCCCATTGGTTTATTAGAGTAAAATCAATTGCCACCGCAAGAAATAGCTACATCTTTTCCAGAGTGCTTCCAAAGGCAGGGAGGTCAGCTAACAGCCCCCCACGTCACCGGCTCGCTGCGCTGAAGCCAAGGACAGCACCTCCCAAATAGGAAACGTACGGGCAAACCTGCTGTTTCAGAGGGAGCGTTAACTGACACGAACGGGTCTCGCCACCCCATCTCAAATACCGCGCACAACAATCCTCCACGCGAACAGAGAAAAGCAGAGATTGGGCCGTTTACTTTCCTACGAACAACGGAAGGTTAACACATTGCAAGTCACAGCTGACACGGGGAGAGCTCTCTGGGGCCAGCGAGTTGTTGTTGTTCTTAATAAAAAAAGCAAGGAGATTTTCAATGAAATAAAAGACAACTAATTAAAAACCAATACAGTTTGAGGGTGGCATCGTTTTGGTTGGCTGGGTGTGTTGTTTTAACCACAGTACAAAATTACTGTATCGGGGCTGTTGTCGCATTACACTGATTTGACAAAAAGCTACAAGGATTCCGAAAGGACCAGACACCGCATTAGCGTTGACATCCATAGCTACAAGGACTGAAGATTTTTAGGAAGGACAAAGGCTCACACTTCAGGTCTTACATTCATCTACCGAAAGAAAGGAACTCTTCTAATGTAGGAACTGCATACAAAGGGTTTCTCGCCCTGTACTGTGAGGCAGCCAGTGAAAGCCAAACCAGACAGTAGGAAAAACAAAATACAAGATCAAGTACGTTGCTGCTTCTACATCCCCACTTCAGGCTAAGCTCTAATAACACTTCCTAGTGCAGTGTTTCCAGGGTGCATTAAGAGAAATGTTCAAAAAAGTATTTTAAAGTAAGGTTTGCTCATTTGTTTTTGAACTTCTACATCATTTTATACTTCTTCCCCTCCCGCTCCCCATTTTCATGTTGCAATCCCGTTGTTTCCTCCTCTTAGCTTTTTTCAGAAGTGCTTCCGTATTTCTTTTCACTTACTCGCTGCATCCAAGAACCTCAGCCACCCCGTGCTTTTCTTTCAGTCCCGTACCGCTGCCACACCTTCGTGTTTTCTGGACCCAGGCTTTTTAGACACCTCCTTTTAAGAGGCTCGCAGTCTAAGTTTTACTGTCTCAGATCAAGCTGTGTGTGCCCCTGGGCAGAATAAAGCAAACTGCATTCCAGAAATAAAATAGAATCATACCTGAGTTCTAGGCAGCCACACAAAAATAGGTGCTGTGTCAGTGCCACATCATGGGGGCTTAAAATGCCTCAAATAATTTGTTTCCTTCCCTCCTTACTGGAAGAAAGTTACAAAGGGGAGCAGCAGAGGGACAGAAACATCCCCTACCAAATATTTCTGGAGAATGCTACTGGTCTTAGAAAGCCGATATAAACACATTTCCCTCCCAGTTTTTGCCTCCTTGGAAACCTGACTCCATATATTATGGTGGCCTGAGCACGTCAGAACTTTATTTTTTTACAGCTGAGATCACTATCAGCTGAAATCACGTTGCAACACCCCAAATTCTTCTTCAGGGAACAACAAGGCAACGTATTAATAACATGATTCAGAAATCCTCAAAGCATGGCTGTTTCTTAGAGTAGCCTATTAAATTGAAAGTACTGGAAAATTAAGAGTCACCAAATTTTACTTTACCCTGAAAAAAAAAAAATCATAGCAATTCAGGCCCAGGGGTAACTGATCTTTTATCTCAACAGGAACAAAATTACTATAAATGCTTTTTTTACTTCCACAACTTTGTTTTTTCCCCTCCCGTGCTATTTGAGATATTAAGGTAGCCTGACTACACACTGGAGGTACAGAAATCCCACTGCATTACCACTTCTAGTCATCCCGGGGAGCAGGGGCTTGCCAGAAGACCAAGACTTTCCTCCAAAGAGAAAACACTGCAGAGTCGAGCTGACTTTTGCCAGCTGTTTCCACAAGGAGAATTACAGACCGAACCAACTGAAACAGGCGGGACAAATAGCAGAGGGCAGCTAATGTAGTTATTGAATGGTCACTTCCATTTGTCCTCCTGAGTGCTCTTATCCTTTCTTTTAAAACATAATGACCGTGCATATTTTCTACCCGTTGCAGTAATTTTTTAAGAAATGAGCCATTTCTAAACAGAACAGGCATGTATTAGTTCGACAGCCTCCTTCATACAGCTAGTTCATCCCAGTGTGAGCCCTCAAACTGATGACGCTCGGTGAGGCCGGCAGTAAGACCCCCTCTTTGCAAACGTAGGCCTTTGGGCTGACAGCAGTCAAAGCTGTGAGCAGAGAAAGGAAAAGCAGCTCATTTGCAGTCGTCTTTGTTAACAAAGAAGCTACAAAGATGACAGCAAGACGTACGTTCTGTTGGGTTTTAGCTCTTTTAAAGCAGCCATTTGGTACAACCACACTCCCACCACGTCAGCTGTGAGGCACAGTTCAAGTCTATGAGGTGATGAAACACTCATTGGGTTTTGCTTTCCCAGCCCAGGAGGTAAGTTTAAAACTTCCAGCTCTGAAGGCACATGAATCAAATGTCTTCGAGTAAATACAAAAACGTTACCAACGGCAAATTTCTGAGTGATGGAACAGGATGCTGGAGGAAGCAGTTCTTTCTCTTACCACTCTTCAAGTATTGCTAGTTGACGGCTTAGTAATAGAGCTAAGCAGGACCTCATTCTAGCTCAGCTTCAGTCCAGATAGTTCAAACACAGTAATTTGTTGTAGCAGAAGTTATTTACTCTTACACTTCCTCTGCTGATGAAGGCAGAGCGATCAGCATGGGCAAAGACTGACTATGGCTATTTAGGGCATTCACACCAGCAAAATGAAAAACAGGTCCTGAAATGACCTCCATGGAATGTATTTGGGTATTTTTAAGTAAAAAAAGCCTTACTAAAATACAGTTTTATAACAAGGTCTTTATGAAGATATTATAACTCAAGTCATCTTTTCGTCCTAACCTAGATACTGCTGGTTTATTATCTTATCACTAACGCTCCAAACACATGATCCATTTCCACATTTTTTTGATCTTGGCTCTCCCTCGCTTCCAAGGGACTCAGAAGCAACGCACGCTTTACTGTGGGCTAAACGTAGAGTTCTGTGAAGCGTTGCTGACTACCTCTGCAGCTACAGCAGGGTCTATTACATCATCTGTTGGCAGAGTTTGGGTTCATTTCAAATTCCCAAACATTACCGCTTTAAGCGCTCCAAAACATATGATGAGGTTTCACTAACACCTGAAGTCTCGATGTGCATAATACTCGGTCAAAACCAATTTGGCAACCCTGTAATAATAGTAAACACTAATGTATTAAGTCTTATAGAAAGTTACTTCCATCTTCCGAATCATCTCTGAGCTTGAAGTTTTCATATGAGCTTCAAAGTGGTCGAATTCCTGTAAAAAGGCCTGGTTTCGCCGAAGAGCTCCTTTTTGTCGTTCATCTATTTCTTTCAAATATTTTTTCAGCTTCATGTATTTTAGTTTCATTCTACAGGGGAAAAAGAAACCGTACTTTAAGAGTATGAAAATAAAACAAATGAATCTGCTACAATCACTTTTCTTCAGACACATACACACTAACACTAATGGAGGAGTTGCCCCTCCAGCCCCCCAGAAAGGAGGGGACACATTCTCCTGCACGACTGTCTAAAGCTGCATTATACAACTGACAGGATGGCCTCTGTGTAACCTCAGGTTTAAACAGGGGGTTTGGTGTTCAAAAGGATAAGTGTATTAAAAAACTCTTGTAAGTTTGTTTTAAGTAATTATGTTGTAGTGAATTCTATCACATTAAATCAATATGAAAATTGTATTTAGAAGAACGTGCTCTGAAAGTCACACAAATTGTAACATTAAGGCTGAGGTTTCACAACTGCTTTAAGCCAACCTAAACCCATGCTGCCACCACAAGGGGCATCTCACACCAAGCCTTTCTTTTTTTGTGCCAGTGCTAACTGCTACATGGCCACAGGGCAAATTAGGCCAAGAGTAATCCAGCTGAAAATCCATCTAAACCAGTTCTCACCCACCCAAAAACCAGACTCACTTTCAGCCAGACCTATTTGCTTATCTGATGACAGGACAGCCACCCAAGCAGCAGTGCCAACATAGGGAAATGTGAACCAGGGGCAGTCAGGAGCATCTTTTGGTCCCAATCTGCCTGCAGGCCTGCTTAAATCAGTAGTGAAATTGCAGCCTAAATTCCCTGAGCTGCCAATACTTTCAGAGAAACTCCAGTTTAAAACCTGTTAGTTTAAAATAAATCAAATAAAAACAGAAAACAAAGTACACGTGATGTTTCCCCACCTGTTCAGGCGTTTGTTTTTTTTTTTTCTTCTAAAATTTACATCTTAATTTTCTAACCAAAAGGCCCTCTTTCAGAAGAGGAGTTCCTAAGGCATTGGCCATTATTGCACCTAGCCCTCAGTCCCCTGAGCCAAGACAGAAAAGTCACCTCTGTGAGGTTTACAAAACCCAGTTGAGGAAAGGAACACTGGATGAGATACTTTTCTGCCCTCTTTTGTTGTTGGTTGTGACTTTTTTTTCTTTGGCTTATTGTTTAGGGCTTGGGGTTGTTGTTTTTTTTTCTTTTTTTTTCCCCAAACAGACTGTGTATGCAACTTACATTAAATAGATGATGCAGAAACAATCCAAGGCGCAGGACCAGAACCTGGAATATCCTCTAGGAACTGCTAAAACTTTCAGTCTGTAAGACCCTAGGAGTTTCTAGCATGAACTATGCTGCAGTGATTTTGCAAAAGTTGCATCAAACCAACTTACTTGCTAGTTATTACTAAGATAGTAACACTTCAGTATTAATAGAGTAAGGTAGTTATGTTACTGCTGAAGTTATTTCATAATTAACTTAGAGACACAAATCTTATGAACATAAATTTATTGTTATTTAAAAAACCCTTCAAGATAACACTCTAAAAGTATTCCATGCACCAAAGTCTTTGTAATAATAATAAAAAAAAACTTAAGAAGCTTTTAAATAGGCTTACAGGTATGCATCAGACTTTCTGTATTCCATCAGTTTTCTTTCTAATTCCAGCCTTTTGGCTTCACTGGAAGAAAGCAAAAAACATATAGTAAGATACAACCATTTCTCAACTGAAATTCTCAAAATGCAATAAATAAAGCATTTCCCAGAACATAAGCTTTTCAGAGCAGAGAGCACATTTTCGCTAGAGTGGTAGCCTTACAGACTGATCTGCCAGCCAAGCCTGTTAAAAAACCACTCCACCAAACCCTCAAAGCTTTTACTCCTCTCACTGTTCCTCACTGGAACAAGAGCTAGGTTGTTCTAAAGGGAAAAGATGCCTAAAAGTGTATACATGCACACAAGACCCACCAAAATAGCCAGAGACTTCTGCCCAGCTTCAGCTGCTTTTTCAAGTCCCTTCTCCAGCAGCCCCAGGAAGGGCTCAAAGCCCTGGGACTGGCAGTTCAGGAGCTCATCTCTCCCCATCTTCCCCACTCTGAGCCCCAGAGCAGACCACTTTCAGTGCAGGAAATACACAGCTGAACTTGCTCAAACGGCCAGCTCCCCAGAACCTCTCATAGGAATGCATCAACACGCTAAAACAGATTTCCAGAAAGTCCCACATCTTTCCTGGCTTACAGACCCACTGTGCTATCCCCGTATTCTATTTAACGATTAGAACTTATAATCAAGTACATACTTCACACTTGTGCATTAAAGCCAAATACATCTAGAGGCACACTAGCACTACCTGCCAGAACTTAAAGGGTAACAGATATAAGTAACCATCAAAAACATTTATGGTCGTGAAAATGCTATGAGGCCATCTGTATCAGCAAAGAGGGCAAGGGCATAGGCCCATGGGGATGATCAGACTGCTTAAGAACAAACTCCACACCTCGCCTACAATCTATTTCACAGAATCTATCTTCAAGAAGAGAAAGAGTAAAGCTGATATTATTTAGTAATTACAAATTGCATCTGAAGATGAGCAACCATCCCATGAGCAAAAATAATAATCAACTGGTGAAACAGAGGCTTCCAGCAGATTCACATCACAAACCCTGCAACCAAAGCAAGTACCCCAAGTTGCTTATTAAAAAATGATATCAAATTCTTATTAGCCAGGAAGGCTGTACTTGTGTGAGTGATACAGGCAGATACCCGGGATTGCATGCACCCATACGGCTAGGCATGCTTATCTACGGATTCGCACGCTCCCCTACAAACGTGTCCATGTCACAGCCACACGCATTTGCCTCCTCCTGCTTGCCCTCACAGAGGAAAGCAAGAGGAAACCAAAACAAACCCTTTCTGCTTCTTAGTCTGAGATCAAGGCATCCATTTTACCCATCTGATCCTGCCACTGCCTGAAACAAGATTAGGTTTTCATGTCATGTATGCAATTTAAAAGCCACGCTTCATCTGGGATCTCATCCTTTCAATTTCCTTTTACATGATGGACAGCTCAGCAAAAGCAGATTTCAAGATCTTGTTTTTACACTTCTAGAAGTAATTTTCATGACTCAATGAAGAACACTGATAGCCCAATGGATGTAGAAGCCGATGGATGTGAACTGCCATTGGCCCCAATCCCGTTTCTCATTCTCTGATACCACAGGTAGCACATCACACTCCTCAGCTCCTGGAAGATCGTTCCCTTTCTACCAGCTTGGCTTTTCAGAATCCCATTCGCGGGTCTGTTACACCTGTTTAGACAGCACATGAATATATAAGCAAGGTCTTCAAGAGACAAAGTGGGATAAAAAACATCAGGTAAGAGCCTCTCAGCACTTGAGTGTCGTCATTATGGATGCCTAGAAGGGTTACGCACAGCTTGTGGTGTTTTACAACGTGGCTCTGTCCAAGCACTGAATTAGAGGCAATCAAGACTTGACTTGTGGATTTGCTTGCCCAGGTTCTGGCAAGGTTCCAGCGGAGTTTCTTTGTGTCAGTGACAGAAGCGAAGCTTGCAGCAGTACAGGGATCATCCTTGGCTACTCCACTGCACCACCACCTCCTTTTTTACATGAAAAAGCTCTCAGCCTGAAACTTTTATTTGTTGATGCAGTTTTGCATTAGGTTACAGTGGTGCAAACAGGCAGTTATCTTTTTTTTTCTTAAATGGGCAAAAATAGCACACTTCAGAACTTTTTAAGGATCCAGGTGGCTCATTTTCAAACAACCCTGAATCTTCAGTCTGCAGAGAAAGAGTGTTACTTTGGGATCTGAGAGCAGAATTAAATTCCCTGGTCAGCCACAAGCTCTCTCTAATCTCTGGCATTTCACCAGGCATCGATCTGCAGGGATATCTGATCCCTCACCTCCCGTGTAAACCAGCAGGACTAAGATGCCTCAATATTTTTTTAAGATACCAGGCCTTAGTCTCTTTGTGCTTTGGTTCCGCTTCCATAATGTAGGAATAACAGTACTCCTGTCACGATACCCTGTTGAGATAAGTACATAGATGGTTGCACAACACTCGGGCACAATGCAACCTTCCCACGAAAGTAAGAAATGTTATTTTTACAGTTGCTTTTCTATACCAGCCTGACATTAAAATCAACTGTCAAGCACTGAGCTGCATCCACCTTACCAGCCTGGAGCCTGGCCAGAGCCTGCTCAAGCCTTAGCCAGCTGTGCTGGTCACCTGGGCGGGTTAGAGGAGGCCTGTTCAGCACCATCTACAGACAACCAACACCAGAAGATACTTCTGAAATCAATAATCCTACCCAGTTTACATTCTCTGTTCAGGACATCTCAGCCTTTGTACACCCTTACTGCAAATCACCCTTAGCGAAATATCTGGCCTCACTGTCTGAAAAGTGAAGCTAATTGCAAAGTTAGCCGCAGTGTTAAGTCCAGTACTTAATGATGTAAGCCGTTTACTTCATCGCCCACACCGCTCAAACACTGCCTTTCTCACCAGCAGCCACCGAGGATGAAGTGCTGAGTAATCACAGCATGGTCAGGTCTGTATAAAACACAGAAGGCAAACTGCCTACCCCATCTCGCTTACCTTAGAGACCTCAAACCTAATCCTCTATAATTCTGCACACAACAGACATCACTGACCTGCATACAGAGACCTACCATGCAGTACCCTCTACATTTAGATTGGACAAAGTACCAGTGTTAGGAAATAAAACATTGTCTAACAGAATTTACGTACATTTATGGGGTTTTTGCACAAGTCTCAAGGCAGTCCATGCTGACTATTTATCAGAAGCTTAATATGTGGTGGCTAATTTCTCAAGAACTTTGATATTTAAAGGAAAAAGAAAAGAGATTTATGAGAACAGGTGGAAAAGAAATATTCGTGAGAACTCCCTTCTAGTTGACCAAGTCAGATGGGGGACATAACCAAGCAGCAGCTTCCTCAAGCTCATGCACATACGGCTTGTTAGTAGCAGCTGATTGTTTGCTGAAGCACAACTGCACACTGAAAGCAGGACTGCAGTCAGCAGTGACACACCGTCGGGTACTTTGGGTCCGAGAACAGCCAGCCTCACATCAGATCAGCGCAGAACTCCAAAGCGGGACTTAAAAAGCTGAAATGCTCCAGTGATTTAACAAAAGTTTTTATATTTCACAGTTGAAAAAGTTGTTTAGATGAAAGGTATCACTTCGAGAAATTCTGAAGAGGCAACTGCCTCTGCAGCATCGTTCCCAGGGGCAAAAGCAGCGTGCAACTTGCAGCGTGGCATAAAAACTACTCTTTGCTTGTCAACACCACCAAGTACAAATACATCTTTTATTTTATATTTTAAAGGACGTACAACTGAAGTGTGCCAGGAAGAAAAGGTCTGTTTATTATCACAAGACCTGTTAAGCTGCGCCTCCAAAGGAAGCACAGCTTATGCAGTCATGCTGTCTTGCCTGCCTGTAACTCCCCTTTGCCAAGTAACTCCTGACTCTCTTGGTGCAGCTGAATCAGACAGGGGAGCTGACATCTGAAGTGCACTACATTCCCAGAGGCTTCAGAGGAGCTGAAGAGGGGTAGCACATTTGCGCAGCGTGAGCTCAGCCCTAGCTCAGGCAACAGAGAAGCTACAAAAGAGGTGGCCCAGCTTCACGAAGACAGGGCTTCCGGGAAGCACAAGACATCCCTGCTCCGAACGTGAGGGATATCTGCACACAAAGACAGAGTTTAAAGCAGCGTGCAGTCCAGATCGCTCAGATTTTAATCTGCCCTCTCCATTTTCTAACGCCACAATTTAGATAAAGTACCCTCCCCATCTAGGGCCCACATCTCTAATAATTCCTAGACAATAAAAGTATACTTTGTATATTCTTATCCGGTCTTGTGAACCGCAAGCTATTCCTGTTTTGTTTGCCAGTGGCCTTCCAGAGCAGAACAGGATATTGGTGAAGACATACACAGCGTTTCTGTAAAAACACTATCTAGATGTGAGGTTAGATTATTACGGCCATGGTGTTATTTTTTTCTGCTACTACTGTACGTTTGAGATGCCCGCACATGACCCAGAAACCAAAGCCTCCTGCTTTAGGCAGAAAACAGGTACTGCTTAAAAAAGGCCTTTGTAACAGCATGCCATACATGATCTCAGGAGACTTCCTCTAGCCAGGAAAAAACAACCACACCGATCACTGTGGTTATTGCAGTGAGTAACGGTCCGGGAGCATCACTAATCGCGCACGGCTTCAGAGGAGCTGACGGGTGGCCGAGACCCCCCAGGCCAAAGCCCTTCGGCGAGCTCGCCCCGCCACGCACGCTTGCTTTTTTCCTGAAAGTCAGGCCCGCCCTGCAAAGTGAAGCACCTGAAATAACTTTTAAAAAAAGAAAAGATTAAAAAGGTGTCTGTGGGAGGAACATCTGAATGCATCCACTCATCGACCAGCCAGCTCTGAAACACCACCATTTACATGATTCGCTTAAGCTGACAGGTACCCCTGCGAACACGGCCGGGGTGCTTCAGAAGGGCTCCTCAGGCCGCCAGAACAGGCCTGCGGCGCTCCCCGCGCCGCCCCGCAGGGAAGCCGCACAGCAGGGCGGCTGCCAACACAGGTGCCGGTGTTACCGATAAGCCGGGCTTAAGGACCCCCTCCTCCCGCCCCCCAAACCCAGCGAGCCGGCAGAGGATGGCGGAGTGCGGGAGGTGACATGGGCACCCGGGACGAGCCCCCCCCGCCCTGCGGACGGCTCCCGGGGCCGGCACCCCACCCCTCCGCCCCAGCCCGCTCTCTCCCAGCCCGCTATCGCGTTCCCAGGAGGGCGGGAACCCGCCCCCCCTACCCGGGGCGGGCTGAGGGAGGGGGCCGGGCCCGGCGGCGGGGCGGCCCGCGGTCTGCTCACCTGAGGCGGAGGCGGTGGAGGGAGCTGCCAGCGGGAGCGGGCCGGGGGTCCGGAGGCGGCCCAGGCCCGCTCATGCCGCCCTGTTTACGGCGGTGGCCACAGCGACGGCTCCCGCCCTGCACCGCGGCGGCCCCGCCCCGGAACTCCCCGCCCCGCGCGCGCGTCGCGTGGAGACGGGACGGGGCGGGGCGGGGCGCTTCCCGCCGCCCCGAGGCGCGGGCGGGGCTCGAGCCTTTCCCGCCCTCCCGCCTCAGGGGGCGGCGGGCTGCGGTACCTGTGCGCGTATAGAGGCGTGCACGCCCCCGCCCCTCTGTGCACCCGCACGCGGCGGGGCCGCCCCCGGGGCTGCAGCCGCGCCGCCCCGGCCGGGCCCGCTGGGCCTGCAGTGCCGGGGAGGGCGGCGCCTCTGTGTCCCTCGGAGGCTGCCCCGGCCCCAGCCCTTAAGGCGTTTTTAAGCCTTTAATGGCTTAAAACACAGCAGAGGACTAATGAGAGCGTGCCAGCGCGGGAGAGGGCAGGCGCGTGTCCGAGAGCTGCGAGAGGGCTCCCCACCCTCGCGTCGGAAACCTGCGGCATGAGTAGTCTGGGGACTGTTGGGATTTAAAGCATTTATTCCTAAATTGTTACTTCACCTGTTCATATAATATTACAAAATCTGTTACTTTAGGCATTACTGCGGCAGTTAAAATGACCGTAATGCCCAGTCAAGCCTCCGCGCTGGTGCTGGGCCCCAGCCTGTTCGGTAACCTGGGGTGAGGCAGCCATCTCCGTGTCTCTGGAAAAGGGGGGGAATAAGGACTTTGCAAGGCGCTAGGACGTTAATCCTAAAAATAATTGGGAGCTGCTGAACAGCTACACTAACAGAAGCCCCCCTTTAATGGTCTGTTTTACTGAGTTTATCGCATGCTCTGTTTTTCAGGAAAAAACTAACCAGAAAATGCAAATGGCTTATTTCTATATGTAGAGAAACCAAACATCTCAGGAAAATTCCCAGATTCCTCCTCCTCTGAATTGCCACTGTGTCTACCAGCAGAGCCTATTGAGGTCCTCTCACCAAAACCCATCGGTCAGTGGGAAAAGCCACACCGCCTCCAGGGAGCACTGGACCAGCCCCAACAAACCCCGCACTTACACTGAACAAAGTGGAAAAGAAAACCACAATTTTTAATTTTCAGATAAGAACTTGGATCCCTTCGAAAGGAAGTTGCCAAGTTAGTGCTCAGGTTCTAAGGCCCCAGTAAAGAAAGCTCAGTCGCCTACCAGAGGTTATTTGAATTTAAGGAGAAAAAACAGTACATCAATAGACAGAATTGCGGATAGCTATGAAACGCTTGAGCGTAATTAGAACAGCAGTCAGCATACAATTAGTACGAGACCATCATCGTAATTACCCTTGTGTCTGATGACTGCATCAGCTGTGGTTGCGGGGTAGCAGCAGCACGGCTGAGGACATGGCTCAAGCCACATGCCGGCGCTGGGGGGCTCCGGGGGCTCAAGAGCATCAGGAGGAGCTTTTGGACTCCTGTGGCGCTGCCCCATCCTGCGGGTTGGGGTTCCTCTGCCAGGTTTTGGTGTCATGTGATAGCGTTCCTTAGTGTTTTTCAACACCTTCAGCCTCAAACTCGGATAAACCAAATTTAAATGTAAAGCAAAAAGCTTTGTTGAATTGATGCAGCGGTACTTAACAGTCCCCAAATTGGCTTCTGTCACTTGAATAACTATAGCTGCTGCCTGGCTTAGCCTTCGCATATCCGCTATAAATAAATGCCTCAATAAGGTATGGAAGGCTTTAGCTCATGTAAGAGCTTACCTACTCAAGAAAACACATATACAAAGGCTTTGCAGATTTGGGAGCCTTTTATTATTGAATTCACATAAAGCGCACTCATAATAAAAGATGCACTCTTCTTTCTCACTTTTCTGTTTATTGAAAGCAAAGGCGTGTTATGGAGACCTCCATCACGGTGCGAATTCACATCTTCACAAGAACTGAGAGGTGAAATCTGGGTCTCAGCTCGCCTAAATTTCCAAATTGGGCATTTTTCCCCCCAGATCCTGACTTTGCAACCCAGGTCCATCACAGCGTGCCCTTTCCTTTAAAAATATGTGGGGGGAAAATAATGAGGGTTTGGCATCTTGGCTGCGGACACGATCCCCCGCCCTCTGCGAGAGTTACTTGTGGTACTATGCCTTCTCCGGAGCCTCTGTGCCAGCATGATGTTCCTGCTCAGTCATGGGGGCAGGTAAAATGGAAATAAAAAGGTTTTCAAGGTTGCTTCATAGTTAAATTGCCTTTTTTTTTTTTTTTTCCCCAGGAGGTCCCTCATAACAGCTCCCATTGCTAATATCGACATCAAAATAAATAGTCTCCCCTGTGACACCGAGGTGAGACACTAAAAACTTGTTATTTCAGAACGTCGGCCATGAACCGCGCTCTGTCAGGCTGAGGCGTACTTTGAATGCATCGCTGATTGTCCGTGCAGGGAACTGTCAAATGCTGTATGGTGTTTGAACAAGAAAACACTTTCATATACGACAATTTTGTTATTTTTCAAAACAGGCAAAGAATCTGGCTTTCTTAAGCCTCTACCAGTGACATACCAGGTTTGGTTCTGGAAGACTAAACGGCTTTTGAAAATATTTGTGCTCGCTAAAATAATATCAAAACTTTCAAACGCTTCTGGTGCTATCTAAAATTACGAGCACGTTATATTTACATACTGGAAAACCTTATTCCCAAACTAAGATTTGCAGGTTCCAGCTGAAAGGCATTGCTCTCCGCCTGACAGCTCAGCGCGGGAGGGGAGATTCACAGACCGCACAGTTTATTGCTTTAGGGGACTTTCCCAACCCCGGTAGTTTTGGTTTTGTTGGTTTTTTTAATTGCGGACCGCGGTGGAGCAGATGTGAGGGGCAGGGGTCTCCCGGGCGCTCGGTTGCTCGGTGGCCAGCGCTGCTGCTCGGGAGGAGGTGGGCTGCTCAGCATCTCCCGGCCGAGGGCCGTGCTTGGAGAGGCTGCCCGCCTCCCGCAGCATCTCCTGCTCCGAGCCTCTTCGCCGGGGAAACGAGGGTCGCCTCGCTGCGGAGGAGCTGGGCGGGAGCGCTGGGGGTCACCGTGACAGAGGAGATGGCGGCAAAACGGTCCTGGTGGGGAAGAGGGGGCGGGAGGGCTGCTCGGGAGGGGGGTCGGGCTGTAACGCTAGCGGGGAGGGCGTGGACGTGGCCTCGCCAGTGCCAGCTCTGCGGGCAACGGAGAGGGAAACCAGTGGAAGGAAAGCCGAAGTGGAAGAAAGAACAGCAGACAGGGCCAAACACCCTGAGGTTTTATTGCGCAAAAAAATAAGGAGATAAGAAGCCTTAGCCTGGGCCGCCCGAATATTTCCCATTTTGTTCCTCTCGCCCTTCGGTTCCGTGTCTCGGCGCAGGGCACGCGCCCACCCGCTGCCGCCCCGGGCCTGCGGCGTGATCCCCCGCGCCGACACTGACGGGCTCAAGAATAATCTTATTACTGACATCCCTGATAACTAACATCAGTGCCCCATCCCTGAAAGCCTACAAAGAGTGTTTTGTTTGTGCTCTCCCTTCAGTACTTAACACTCCTTTTAGATTGTTTTAATTTAATTTTAATGTAATCTGATAAGAGCTGTAAAACTGTCAAAGAAATCTGTCTCCTTCTGTCTTATTAAATACACTTTGAATTAAATTATGTTTTTTTCCCCAATAGCTGCCAAACGAAAGTAGCTCTTGATTCAGACGCAGGGATTGATGTGCACTAATCTTAACAGCTTTACACACTCTTTTTAATTTAGGGAGGAAGCCACGTGTGCTTTTAGCGTCCTGCTCCCCTCTGGAGCTGTAACAGTATCCCAGAAGGTGCAGAATTCACCTCATTGTGACGAGCATCTGGCCGCAGGGCGCTCACCTGCAGGAGAAAAAGGGAAGAAAGTGGAAAATAATATATCTTTGTAGGGGGAAAATGAAGGGGGCGAGGGACTGACAACGCCTCCAGGGCCGGCCCGCGTTGCTCCCTGCCGGCGGAAGGCTCGGCGGCCAGGTGCCACCCTGTGTCCCCACACTGCAGGGCACCGTCACGCTGCAGGGCACCGTCACGCTGCGCCCCACGGCGCCTGTGGCGGTTTGTGGGTGCCCTCCCTGCCACGAGAGCCTCACGGGTTCTGCACGCCGAAAGGGGCTGGCCCGGCCTCAGGCTACGTCCGCAGGACCCACAGGCTGGGGCCGCACCGTGGGAAACCGGGGTTAAAAATCATACATTTCTGCCTCTTCGGCTGTTGGGATCTTTCCAAAGATTTCTGCTGTAGTTTTTTCTGCCCTACTTATCTGCTCCATGCTTTTCCTTCCCAGGTGCTACAGACCGCCTGCCTGTCTCACCCTTGGTCTCTCCCCTCTCACCTGTCACCGACCCTCGGCTACATCTACCGGAGATCGCCGTCACGGGGTTCGCCGGTTCTTCTCCCAAGCACAGTATGTATCTGCTGCACATTGTCAGCCACGGCCTCTGATCTGAAGCCAGAAGAGGGAGGGGATGCTACTTGTTCCAGAAAAGATGGGAAACTCTTCATATAAAGCAGAAATTGTGGGTGCCCTCATGTAGGGTGCTTGGGACAGAGCCTCCCCCCGGTAGCCTCTGCATAACCCCCCCGCCTCGCACTGCTGCCGGAACGGTAACGATGGGGTTTTGCAGATGAAGGGCCCTCTCTGATTTTAGCCGAGTTTCACTTAATCTGAGAAACCCAAATGTTGCTTGACAATGTCTGGGTGAGAATAAACCAAATCACGGCTTCAAAAGCATTTAAGAGAAATCAGTGATGAAAAACAAAAGGGGCGATTAGCTGCAAGCACCGACGTGCGCAGCAGATGCGCGGATGAGACAGACGAGAGCCGGAACGTTTCAGCTTAGCTCCTTGCCACCATTTTGCTATTTCTGCCAAAGAGCAAACAGCAGGCTGGGGTTTGTGCGTGCCTTCGCTGGAAAGGGATTTGCTGAAACGCAGACTGTGATGCACTGGGAAGAGGTTTTTCCTCTCTGCGCTTGTTCAGTTTGTGAGAGCGACTGTCCGTCTAGCTAGCGCTTGCCCACAAGTCAGCACAGAACTGAATGCATTTTCTTTCTCTCTCTTTTTTTTTTCCCCCCTTTTCAATTAGATTCATAATACATGCCCTGGTAGCTATGTAAAAGACATAAAAAAATTTACATAATGCCCATATAAGTCTCTTTGTTAATGAATCAAGTCCCAAATGAAGAGCACTAATAATAGATTAGTAATCAAAGAGCAAATAACACCAGTGAACATATCTCAGCAGAGCAGTTGTGTGGATCCATTTCCGACTGTCGGTGTCGATGCATGGAAATCGTAATTAGCATGTTGAATTCAATGTTTAAATTTTAATAAATTTTAATATAATAAAATGCTTGTATTAAACGTTACAGTTCCTTGAAACCTGTTATTACTCGTCTCTGAGGCATACATAGAAAATACATTGTCTTACTGAAGACGGCGGTTTTTGCTGTTGACAGGACAGGTGAAACGAGTTCCTCCAGCAAGAACTTAACACAGAAGCCAACGATAATGGCTGATTAAATAAAAAACTTAAGAACAAGACTAGAGCATTTGAAACTATATAACGTTTATTAAGAATGTAAGGGTCCTATTCAAAGCCTATTGACATAATTGAAAAGTCTCTAGTAATGTCATTGTCAATGAATTTTGAATTAATCCTGGAGAATTTAGACACAAGCACATGCCATTGTTTACGGCTCCGTGTTGTTAATGAGCAACAGAAATGCCGTGGCACGGGGAGGGGAGCAGATTAGAGACCCTTTGCCGGGAAGTATTCTCCTCCCCAGCCACCTCAAAGTGCTTTTCGGGCCTCCTACACAGCACAGGAGGCTCCAGGACCAGAAGGGACCAGGTATGACCTGACTCAGGCTTTTCCAAGGCCAAGGATCTGGAGAGGATGTCTGGGAGACTTTGGGTCTCTCCTTCCCCAATAATTCACGGCCACTTCTGCTCCTAAGATGTAGACAGGAGGAATTAACCAGTCTCCATTTAAGTGTCTGCTGTTGTCTGAAGAGGAAAGAGGAGATTGACAGTGTTGAGTTTCCCCGTCCCTGGAGAAATGAGAACTGAATTTAGGCTTTCTCAGACGCGAGACAAGAGGCTGAATTGGAACGAGACCACTCAGAGCAGACCGTCAAAAGGCTCTATTCCCGTATTCTCTGAAATCACCTACGCCTTTCGCACCGGAGTGCCCGCACAACCACTGCTTCAATTTCTGTTGCGCAACCTGAAACAGTTCTGATGTATTTCTGTGCAGGAGGGACTCTTTTGTGCTGTTTTAGGTCACTATAGAACGTCTCTTTCAGGCCTGCAGTAACCAAAAAGGAAGCAGGAGGAAGATGATGGCTCACAAATGCGTGGCCAAACCCAGTCCCACAGCCGCCCGTTCGGGTCCTGCAGCGGGGAGCACTACGCCGCTGTGCAGGCTGCGGCTCCACCAGCCAACGCGCCGTAGCCCAGTGCGAGGCCGGGCCTGCCACGCATCGCAGACCTCGGCCACCGAGAGTTCAATTCCATTGCAAATCATGGGACGGAGAACATCCCTCAGGGGGCTCCCATTGGCCTCTGCCAGGCTCCCCAAATGGACAAAGGGCTGCGTGCCCGAGTGTCTCGCTGCCTGCTCTGTGCCCGCGCCCGCGGTGCTGCAGCAAGCCTACAGAGGCAACGTGGGGATTTTGCACCTGGGCATTTGCCTAGCCGCAGAAGCATCCCACCTCGCCTTCAACCCGCGGTCCTTTGCACCAAGTCGAGATCGTGACGCGTTTTTGCCAGCATCCTCTGTGTGGAAGCCAGCAGCTTCGTGGCCGCATCACTCCCAGCTCCCCGTCCCTTCCCCATCTCCAACGAGCGAGGCAGGCAGCGCAACCGCGGGTTGGCCAGTCGGCTCCATCTTCCTCCATCTCAGCGCTTGCTGCTGCTGCTGTTTGAAAGGACAGAGATCTGCCAGGCTCTTTCGTGGGCATTTTAACAAATGGGTGGATTAATCTCATGTACCAACTGAAATACTGAAAAAGTTTTTCTTCTGCAAGTCATAAAAAATTGAACGGAAAATATAAAATAACGGGGAAATTCTTTCAACTGAATTAGATAATGTTTTCCTTTTAGCGCCACATTTTATAGCGATCTGTTTTGAAGAGGTGCTTTCTGCGTTGACAGGGACGAGGCATTCAGTCAAGGTAAAAAGCCCGGAAGATCCAAAACCCCAGACTCAAAGGGAGAGCGTCTGGCCTATTGTCTGTTTTGATTAATGAAGCCTTTTGCATAGTGAGATAATACGATGTTTGCTGAGCAGGGAACGCTGCTGCGCAGCAGAAATATCAGAAGTATGAATAATATTCAATACGATAACGACATCAATAAGCTAATCTATGCATTACTGGATTCTGCTCAAAACCGCCTCAAATGATATTTGTTTATTTCATAATTGTCAGCCACTTTGATGCACTTGTCGTCAGGTTCAACAAGTGCTCCAAGCTACAAGGGTTTGAAACAAAGGGAAGCACTTGGGCGAGCCTTGCAGTTTAGTGCCGTTCGGGGCAAGGGAAACAAGATCCGGCGGCGGCTCCTCACCGCCGGCACGGGTAGCGAGGCGCTGCTCTTTAGGCAGACGTTGACAAACACAGAGTCCCTTGAGGACCCCTCTTTACTGTACACCAAAATATTTAAACCCTGAGAAGGACGTTTGTATTTCAGCACGAACGTTCGCAAGTCGTCAGTGACTCTTTAAAATAAAAGTGAGCAAATTGGTGAAACGGCAGTAGCAGCACACCCGGAAAATAAATGCCTCCCACTGAGCTAGAATTATGCGCAACCCTGAACTAACTGCTGGTCGCGTGTCATCTCCATTTTATTTTTACTTCTGCCTGAGGTTTGGGGCTGGACGGCTGGAGCCCATGAGGTGACGGAGAAGCTGGCTTCTCTTTCAGCAAGCGCTGCCTGCAGAGCCAGGCCAGATTTCACGGGGGGTAATAACGATACGCTGCTTCTCTGTCGCTGCCGTTTCTTTGAAACCCAGTTTCAAGCGGACACGGTATTTTTCACTTCCTGTCCCAAACCACCGTGGTTTATTAAGCATTTCCCCCTCTGTCCTGCGCAGATTGTTCTGGTGATGAACAAAAGGATGCATACGCATAAACCTTTTATTCATTTGCAAAGCAGGAGAACGAGCATAAGACAAATTAATTAAACCACGTCTGCTCAGAGCTCGGCATCGCTGGGCCCTGCCCTCTGCACTCCATTTAGCGTGTGCCACGGTAAATAATCATGCCAAAGAGAAACAGGAACCTGAAGCAGAAGCTGGCAAAAAAGCTTGCAAAGAGGTGGAAAATATTCCAACAGTGCATTTAGATAGTGCCCAAAATCTCATTTCAAACCTACTCTTGAGGAAATACGCGCGCCAGCTGGGTCAGCAGGTGGGCTCTGCGAGCAGCGAGGGCTCCAGGCTGAGTTTCGGGCTCCAGGTCCACACTGTTCTCACTGTTGGCAGACACACGTACCCTACGCGAGCCCTCCGAGCGCAGGGTGGCGGCCCGGAGGGTGCCCCGTTTCCCTTAGGAGGGTGCCCACGCTTCCTGAGCACCCCGACGCGGCCCTAAGCACTCGCCCCTCCAGCTGCCCCCCCTCGTGCAGCAGCCCCCGCCCCGAGTAACGTCGGGTGTTACACGGGGCAGGGCAAGGTGTCCCCCGGGGCAGCACAGAGAGGTGCAGCCTGCCACTGAACTTCTTAACGAGCAAGCCTTTATTCTTGCTCAATTAATACACTCCGCTCGCCTTTTTATGTTTTTTGTTTGCAGAAGTGCACGGATTTGCTGCGCCCCGAAGCGCCCGAGCCGCTAATCGCGAGTATCGCAAGGCCGGGGCGAAACGCGGGCTGGCCCCGCTCCGCCGCGGGAGCCGGGCCCCAGCGAGCCCCGGCCTGGGCGAGGGGGCTTGAAAAGAAAGGGGCGGGGGGGGGGGGGGGGGGGGAAGGAAAAGGAAAAAAGCAAACAGCCCAGGAACCCTCCCAGCTCCGAGCGAGCGACCGGAGGAAACCCTCCCCTCCCCGAGCGGCGCCGATGGCGTTTTGGGGAGCTGCTGGAGGAGAGCTCCCCTTCCCACCCGGGCTGCTCAAGGCTCTCGGGGTGAGGCAACCGGAGCCTTCATCCCCTCCTCCTCCTCCTCCTGCTGCACCGGCGGGGACCGAGCCGCGCCCGCCGGGCCGGGCTGGGCTCGGGCAGCGGCTCAGGTAGGTCCCGCTTGCTTTGCCTCCCCCTCCCGCCCTCACGTCTTGGGGTTCCCCCCCTCGTCGTTTCCCTCGAGTGATCGAATTCTGGTGATTTTATCGTTTCGGCAGCGCGGGCCCCGAGCAGGCAGCGAAAGACGCTCGCTCCCCTTCGGCAGGCGGGGGTTTAACAAAACCCGGGTGCGGCGGCGTTCCGGAGAGCGTCGCCTAACGCCGCGCCTACCCGGCTGGTCGCGGCTGCTCTCCCGGCGCCGGACGGGACCCACGATAATTCACGAACTGAGGCAGCGGATACGCGGGGAGCCGAGGGCTGGCCGGGGGGGCTTGAAAGTGGGGTGGGGGCGAGGGCACCCCCAAAGCTGCTCGGGGAGGGGGACACACGGCACGACGCCCGGCAGGCTGGGCTTTGGGGGGAAAACGATGGAGGATGGGCCGGTGCTCCGGGAGGGACCAGCTCTTCCCTCCGCCACCGAGGCGGGAGGGGGGTCGCGGCCCGGGCCCCCCTGGCTCCCCGCGGCAGAGCCCCAGCCCCCGCCGGCCGGGCAGCCCCGCCGCTGCCCCCCGCGCCGGGGCTCCCCGCCGAGGGGACGGGGCTCGGGCAGGGCTGGCTCCGCTCGTGCTGCCAGCAAAGCCCCCCGGGGGTCCCCCCGCCCGCTCCGTACCTGGGCTCCGGCGCGGCAGCTCCCCCGGCACGGCCAGCGGCGGTAACGCGGGGGTAGGGCTCTTCCCGAAGCCCTCCTGCAGAGCCCCCGGGGTGCTGGGGGGGGGGGGGCGGGCTGACCCCCACCTCGGCCCGGCCCCGGGACCCCCCCTCCCCCCGAGGGTGCGGGCGGTGGGGGTCCCACCGGTCCGGGGCGGGGGAGCCCGTCCTTCCCCGGTATCGATTCCAGCCCGGCGCTGATGGCGTTTAGGCCGGGATTGGGGTATAATGGAAATATCATCAGGAGACAATTACCTTTTCAGAGCATTCACTTCTCCTCCCAGACACTGTTATTTGAGAAATAGGATCATTTGATTTCATATTGCACTAAATAACACCCAGCCGTCTCAAATTGCCAGCTTCTTAAAAGCCACCCATTGGAATAAATTGCAGAGCGACTCTTTTGGCTCTGGCTTCTTTTTTTTCTCCCCCCCCTTCTCCTCTCCAGACCAGCCTTAGGGGGACGGGGCCGGGCACCGCGGCTGAGCCGCGCTCAGCAAAGCGCCGGCGCCCTTAATAGGCGCTTGAGTCGCTAAGCCCGACCTGCGCGGGTTTTGCTCGTCTTTTTCTCCCCCCCCCCCAACGCCGTGTTGATGCGTTTTCTTTTTTTTTCTTTTTTTTCTCTCCCATTTTAAAGCAAGATCTCCCCAGTCCCGCTGACGCCAAGGTGCGATGTGCCTTTAAAGCCATCAGTGCGCGCCTGCTAATCTGGTCATCACAGGCTTCATTATATCGGTATTAATGTCATCCGCGGATTACTAATTAGATTTGCGGGATAAATGAAATTACCCGAATGGGCTGCCCTGGGAGGGGGGGAGCGGAGAATCCGGCACTTCCCGGGATTTACGGCGGAAAAAAGAAGGAGAAAAAAAAAGGGAGGGGGAAATTTCCTTTTATTCCCCCCTCCCCGATTTTTTATTATTTTTGCTCCCCCGGGCCAGGCCCCCCCATCCCCGCGGCGGGGCTGGGACCCGCGTCCTAATCGTGTTCTCCTCCGACAGACACTAATCAAGTAATTTCCCAATCCCAGCCCCATCAAATTGCTCTTTAGCTGTTGAACTGTGGAGTTTTGCTCCTCTTTTCTCATGCTAATCAAGCCCATTCAGCATCTCTCTGTGAGGCTATTTGTAGTGGAATAAATCTCCTTGTTTGCCTGCTGCATGATTAATTGATATTGTTGTATGGCTTTTGTTTGGGCCGCGGAGAGCTGAAAGGCAGCGCATATTGGATGTGACGAAAGGAGCTTGAAACATCATTTCGCTGCTGAGGTCTCCCGGAGGTCGAGGGATAGACCGATCGCATTATTCACCCTATTTATTTATCCTTATTAGAAAATATGATGAAAGAATAAGGCCCGGAGTCTTTTTTAAACATTGACTAAACAGCGCATACACAACCCCAATTAAAAAAAGTGCCCAAGATGAGGCCTTTTCTCCATATTAGAAAAATAGCTCTTTTAAACGAGGACCAATTAAACCGTACTTCATTTTACCTGGGACCTCACAATGGACTTGACAACAAATTGCCTTTCTTCTTCGCTGTTAATTACCGGCGGGGTCCGCCACGCTCCGGCGGCCCGAAACCCTGCCCGGGTAGCCCACGCAAAGCCCACCGGACCCCGTCCCGCCCCCAGCAAAGCCCACCCCAGACTGGTGCAGGCCTCCAGCTGAAGGTGGCGGGAGCCAAGTCGGGCCCCTCCGTCCCCTCCTACCCAAGCGTGTGGAGCTATTTCAGCCTGGCCCTGGCCTCTGCGCCCCGGCCTCCATTCCCAGGCCTCCCCCGCGCCCCCCTGCCATTTTAAATACTGCATCTGTACTCCCAGGGGACACCGCTGCAACCAGGAGATTCAATTAAATAATCCCGCTCCTTTGCTTCTCCCACAAATGGCTTTTTTCCTCACCCAAATATTTCCAAGTTCCTTTTCAAAAAGGAGAAAAAAAAAAAAAAGAAACCAAAAAACCAAAGTGAAGAACAACAGGGAAAAAAAGAATGGGGGGGGGGGAGAAGAAGAAAAGAAAGAAACTGTTCTCCTTTCTTTTCCCTGTATGCAGGGTAATTGATAGGCTCTATCAGAGGTCAGGATTTGCATAAGAATTAAGAGCAGTAAATTAATTTAATATTCCATGCACATCTCCAATTATTCCTGCAGACCTTTGTCTCCACGGCTGGCAGAGAGAAGGTTCAGCTGCTCTTCAACCAAACAACATCTGTGCAGTTAATAATTTGATAAACAGCTCATACAAATAGTTTCTGAATTATCTGCCAACCCAATGACTATTCAGTTTTGAAACACTTGGCAAGGTCTGTGACGTGCGGTCGGGGCTTTGTAGCCCTGTTCCAGTGATTTAGCCGCCCGGGCAGACATTTTCCCTCCTTATCTCTCAAATATAATCAGCTACTCACAAAACATCCCCCCCCCATCAAAACCAATATGTAAAATAAGTAATTACCAGTAATTAATAAAAGCCCCCCGCCCCACCGCAGCGGAGGCGGAGGGGTGCTGGTGTGCGGGAGGGGGCTCGCACGTGCTGAGCGAACAGCCCGGTGCGTGCTGGGGCTGCCGCGGGGCCGGGGTCCGCGCCCCACCTCCGGGCTCCAGGTCTCCGTCGGGCTGCGTAAGGCTGTGTGGTTAGCGTGGGTGCCCGCCCGGGTGGGAGATGAATAGCTCTTGCCAGGTTTGGGCTCGGGCCCCCTTCCCTGGCGGCAGGACTGGCAGCCCCTCGGCTGCTTCCTTTCCTACACAGCAAACTGGGAAGGGGACAGGTTTTTCTGGAAGCCCTGGCTGTCCCCCTGCCTGGGTCTCGAAGGAGGAACAGCTGAAGGTAGCCCTGCTAAATCCAACTTTCAGCCTCAGGAGGGCATCCTGATTTTCACCCGCTGATTTCCAGGGGGAATCCAACCTCGCAAGACTGAGGTGGCTCCTTCATCCATCCCAGCACGGATGTAGAGGTCCAACTCCACGTTGGCCAACCACCACGCCTTCCGATACAACCCACGGGGATGCATCAAACCGCTGCGACAGCGCTAGACTCACCCGATTTATTGTTAAATGCGCACATTTAATGCACAACCAAAAACAATAATTACAGGCGTAATACCCAAACGCTCCGCTCTCCGCGGCGTAATCGGGACGTAACCTTGCACAGACACAGGCGGCCCTCGCTAATTTCCTCTTCTGCATGGCTTGTACTTTTAGCATTGCTTCTGGTACCTACTAATAAACGTGAGTGAATATGTGTAGAAAGAGAAGGATTTACATAGATATTGGGAACCCACTTGTAGTGAGCTCGGATCCAGTGAAACCGCGTGGCTAATGAAGATGAATGGAAGGGCTAATTTGTTCCAGTGTATTGCAATCTGCCGCCTTCATTTGCGGCGGGAGCGGAGCGGGCTGAGGAGCAGGTGCCGGCCGCCCGGCAGGATCCTGCCCGCCCCACCGCTGGTCTTTTAAACAAATTACCTTCCCAGCACAGCGGCCACGCTGTATTTCAAATTGCTGTTCCAGCGCCTGCATTCACGGGGCTAAATTGAACGTACAGAACTATTCCTTTTTCTGGTTAATGCAACACGCGCAGCAAAAGTGCTCGAAGCAATTGAAAACTACGCCCAAGTTTTGAGTAGGCTTGGCAAGAAGTGCTAGGCTCAGCGCCCTTGCACTGCAACCAGCGTACCTAGCACTGATCTTTAAATGCTGCAAACATTTTTCAGCGCAGGAGCCCAAATACCCGCTGTGCAACAGGGCTGTGTGCTGCCAGGGCAGCACACCCAGCAAGGCGAGCTGGGCGATGGCCACCCAAAACCCACGAGCGTCCGTGCGAGGAGAATTTGAGGAAGAGTTGCACTTCACACACTCGCACATTTGCTTTTCGGCCGTGCACTGTCGAGGGGGTCGTCCCCTGGGGTGGGCCGCAGGGAGCACGTTTCCAGCTCATGCTCCAGGAGCGCGGGTGGTTTTTTACACAGGGCAAGACACAGCCAGGGAATGCGGTTTCCAAACCTCTCCTCAGAGCTACGTGTAATTGTATTTGCCAGACAAATAACTGACCTTGTCCTTTGTCCCTGCCCCGGACTGTACATCCAATTACTCTGCTGGAGTGCAGTGGGAAGGAAAATTAAATTTGCACACTGGGTGCTGTTAATAAATCCCGTGGCCACCTCATTTTTCTGCTAATGAGCCTCTTGGTGAGGCCACCAAGGGGTAGCGTGTGGCATCTCCTGATGTGGTTCAGCTTCTCCCCTCTGCTCCCCCGGCCCCGAGGGAAGCCCTACCCCACCATCAGAGCTGCAGCACCCAGTCCCAAGAACACCGCCACGCCACCTGCCCCGAGCACCCAGCGGGTGCTGCCTGCGCAGGCGGGCTCCTGGCAGCGACGTGCTGCGAGGAGAGCTCCGAACGGCGGGCTGGTTTTCAAGTCCCTTCCAGTCGCTGGTGCGTCTGAAGAAGCTGCAGCTGGCCCGCGGGCACGGGAACGTTAGGAGCGGCCACGCAGAAGGATGGGCGTCCTCCCCAGCAGGACCACGGCAGAGCCGGTGGCCTCAGACAGCTCCCCTCGCCGCCACGCGCTGCTGCTCGACTGCCTTGAGTCGCTGCTGGTTCCTACGAGCCCCTGCCTATGCTTGCATTGCACAGCTTTGACAGCAGCTGGGGTAGCGTGGAGAGGCCAAAACCAGCCTACGCACTGCAGGAGGCACTGCTGAGTTTCAGAAGGGCAAAAAACTGCTGAAGGTGGGATGCAGGACTGCAGACTTGACAGTTCAGACCCTGCTAGAGGCATCAGTGTGCAAGTGCAACAGGGCAGGTGCTCCCACCTGGGCGGAGGGCGATGCTGCGATCCCCGCAGCACCCACAGGCACGCTCAGTTTAGGTGTGACCTTAAATGATACACGTGAGAAGATGCAAAGCGTTCCCTTGGTGATGCCGCTGCTTCTCACTGCCTTCAGGCATTAAACATCACTCCAAAATTAATAAAAAATTGATTTTAAAAAGATTATGAAGTTCTTCAGGCTAAAGGAAAGGTTAATGCTCCTCTCCATAGTCATGCAACTTTCATGTTTTGCTGTCATAAAGAGGAGCTGATTTTTCTCTCCCTTTTAAAGAGAAAATTTACACGATGAATAGGAATCCAGAAATAGTGACATAAACAGAAATGAAGGCATCAAGTGCCAAATTCAGACGGATGTCTGGGGCTTGATAAACCACTGCAGGCTTATCCCAGCATAAATAACGCCAGACTCAAGGCGACATTCGCCGGCTGTGTAGGACAGGCCAACTAGGGAACGACCTGGGGGAGGGAGACCCCAGCGCCGCAGGGGAGACCCTGCATTGAGGTTCAGCGGTCGCAGACCCAGTTCCTGCTGCTGACGGCTCATGCCAGGGCACGGTGCTACCCGACTGCAGCGCTGGATTCAGCAGCATCGCGCCAGCATAAGCCCCAAAGCTCACCGTGGTGAATCAGCCCCTTCAATATTCAGCACCTGCAGCTTCAGGGCTGCTCAGACCCGGGGATTTGCTGGTAAATGGATGCTTTTTTTTCTCCTTTCCAAAATTCAGATTCAAATCAATGCACTGTGCTGCCCCCAGAGCCCAAGGCCATTCTGACCTGAGACGGTGTTTTGTCCCAGCTCTAATTAAAAAACCACACATGCAAACCCTGTTTTTATTTTGGAAGCTAAACGTGCTGTTTTAAGAAATTCAAATCCCCAGTTTACAGCCCCGAATTCTGAACGCTCCGTGTTTAAGGAGGTAACCAGACCCCTAGCTGCTTTCTGTCACCCCAACAAGGGGCAACCCCCAGCTTCTCATACACTTCTGGTGGCACAGGGCAAGGTTTTAAGGCAGCCTTGGGCCTGGCACGGTGGGCTTTAAGGTCAGGAGGATGCAATGCTGGTTCCTGAGAGCCAGGACGCTGGAGACCCTGCTTCTTTGCTGTCGTCAGTTCACCCTTGAAGCTCTTAAGCCCCTTTGGTCCCTCAATTTAACCACAGCAAGAGGATTTCAACATTAACACTTGCCAAGCGGTATTAGGCAACTTAATTAATGTTTGCAGAGCTTTGAGCAGACAGTGCTATTCGTGCATAAATTTTGTCTTATCCCAGCCAGGCCACAAAACCCATGGAAATCCCGGCACTGCCACAGCAGCCAGATCCGTGGATGCACGGACGCACCACCTCTGCAAGGGGCTTCCTTCGGCACCTCAGGGGTGATGCATCCCGGGCAGCCGGAGCCCGAGGACAGCAGCGACGCTCAGGCTCCAGGAGCACAACTGCCCCCCAGCTCCTCCAGGAACCCCTCGGAGAGGCACCCACGCGCTGGCAGGCCCTGCACACCTTCCCTGTTTAAGATAATTGAGCAGAAACCAACTTTGCTCTGCTGGTCAAATATGCTCCATCACAGCTAATTCGAATAGGAAATACTTTTAAAGACAACCAGCTGTGAGGTGCAGATACAAAATAAACAAGCTACCGAACAGCTTCAGGTGCTGGGTTTTTTTTTTTGTTTGTTTGTTTGGTTTGTTTTAAAACCAATGCTCAGCCTGCAAAGGCGGGATAAGATGCTGCAGGGACACACCGTGGGATAAGGTACCGTGGGGACGCACAGCCTCTCACTCGCCCAACTCGACCATTCTGCACCAGCTCAAAAAAACAAACTCAATGTAAGGTCACCGCGGGTCTGGTTCAGGGGAGCATCCCCGGGCAGGCGAACACCCAACGGCTCTTTTGGGCAGCTCCGAGTTCACTCTCAAGTGTTTCCCCCAGAGAGACATTTAAGCAAGGCAACTGCGCGGGGAGCGAGTCCTTGGAGCGGTGCTCCTGGCACGGCGTGCCATTTGCACGCCCATCCGCATCGTCACCGAAGGCTGCTGACAACCAGCAGCAGAGGCAGTAAAAAGCAAATCAGGTCCGTGCCGACGGGTGCGCGTTAAGCCGCTTCCTCAGTGCCACTTTTTGGAGCAGTCTCTCTTTACAGACTTGCTAATCGAGTTGCGGTGCCACTCTTTTTTTATTGAGCCATAGAAGTGTCTGTAATGAGAGATTAAAATAGTAGTCGTGCCCTGTGATTTATTTTTTAAATTCTTCTGTCTACGCGCGTGTAAACTACACCAAGTCACCCGGCTGTAGAGCGCAGATAAATAATGCGTCGCAATATATTAAGCGAATGAGAATGCAAACCACAGAAAAATATGTAGAAGAGGAAAATGCATTTGCTGGGCGGTAAGTTATTGGACCTTTAGAGGCAGGGAAGGGAGAGGCTGGGGGGAGGTGGGTGGTGTTCGCTCCTGCCTTCCCTCCCGCAAATAAATCACCAGCCTCGCAGCGCTCGCGCCGAATAAAATATGACAGGTCTCTCTCGCAAGGCCGGCACGCAGCTCTGTAACAAGTCGCACCGCTCGCCATGCATACTGACTGCAAATTGGGTGGGTTATCAGACGCTGCCATAAAAAAAAAAACAAACCGCAAACCTCTTCCCCCAACTGATTATGAACCTCATGCATAGCAAATGACAGAGCAATAACGCTCGCATTGCCTGCAGCAGAGGTAAAAAAAAAAATAAAATATTTACAGACTGACAGGCTAATGGACACTTTCCCAAAGAGCGGTTAGAAAGAAGTAGTAAATGGGCCTGTGCTGATGCAGGGCAGCGGGCCTGGTCAGGGATCAAGACACACAGCACCATATCGGATAACATATAATTGGCAGGTCACATCCAAATGAGTGTAGTCATGCATCATCCGGAAGGCTTTTGCTGGTTATAAAGACACTTGTAAACAATTCAGCCGCTGAACATGGCAATAATATGTTGATCCGGCATGTAATGAGGTGTTCCTGGAATCAATAAACTAGTCATGAAGAGCAGGGAGCAAGGTCAGCGCCTGCCTTTTTGATGACCTTTCCTGGCTGGTAAGGACATCATATACTCTGAAGAGGACTTTTCTCATATTGCAGAAGGCGCCGAGTGTCAGAACTTCCATTCGCAGCAAGCAAATGAACAGCCGGGCTCTGCATGCTAATGAAGTCCAGGCTATTTTCCACCTTTTCATCTGCACATTATGCTCTTGACTTTGGAGAAGGTGGGAATTAGGTTGGACCCTCGTGTCAGACTGCCTGATGGCTCAGCTCCGGAAAACTGGTAATTGAAGCTGATGACTGATGCGGAGGAGGCCTGAATTTGGAAATAAACAGTTTCAAGCACTGCATGTCATTTCTAGAGAGACTGCTGAGTGAATGGAAATGAGCTCTGTTTCTCCAATCTAATGCAGTTTCTCAGCAGGAAAAACACCGTCTTTGAGACAACAATGCCAGTCATTAAGATTTAAATGTTCTGGCGATAACGTAAGGAATAGCACCTGCCTTCGCAAACAGCACTTATGGAAATGCCGCCCCACGCCAGGGTCTGGGCTTAATCTCCAGCCCCCCAGCGCCGGTCCTGGAGGAGCCGTGAGGCTCTGGACACCAGCGGCGGGGAGGGCACGCATGGCACTCGGCTGTCGGTAGCTGGGTCAAAACCCTGGAAAAAACACCAGCGACACCGAAAGCGTGGGTTTGGAAAATCCGTAACTGAAACACAACACTTACTGCGCGGCATCTGCGCGGTTTAACTGCTCTTCCCAAGCACATTTAGCAGCAGGCCTGCTGGCCTCGTCCTCCGCTGCTGCTGCTGCTCATGGGGCTGGCCTTAATTCACGTCAGCCCAGCCGCCAGCCCCGGAAAGATAAAAAAAATGGAGTTTCTAGACAAGGCACTTAACGGCCAATATTTTCAGACTCGAATATGAACGCTCTGCCATCCTAGCTGTTGGGAAATAACACTAAAAATGTTATGACCCCTTTCAAAATCCTACCTGGTGGTGTGAAACTGAGCAGAGCACCTTGTTTGCTGGGGCAGGGGCAGCGCGGCAGCCTCGCAAAGGTTTCCAGGGATTTGGAGCGTTGCTGTTGGGACACGACCGTTAGTTACCTATTCGTTACCTAAGGACATGCCTGGATCTGAATAAGCAGCTAGCTGTTTTTCTGCTGCCAGGGGAGCAATATTTTGGGTCTTGTTTGAAACAAGGATGAGCAGAGGCTCTGTCTGCCCCCTGAGGCCAGGCAGGATGGGGACCCACAGGCTCAGGGTTTCTCCACGCCAAGGTAACGCTGCTGGTATAAGCTGGGGCACGCTGCAGACTCCCCTTGGCACCCCGTGCAGAGGCCACTGTGCTCACCATCCCCGCACAAGCCCACCGGGCCGCTTCCCACTCCCCCAAACGGCTGCTCGCTGCCGAAAGTGGCCGTCTTTCCCCTCGGAGGTGGCTCCATCTCAGGAGTGGGTCTGTTTGTATAATAGTTTGCAACCCTTCAACATGAAAGGATATAGAAGGATGCAAGTTATTATTATGAAAATGAACCGAGCAACAGACAAAAATATTCAGAAGATGTAATCTGCCATCCCTACAATGCACTCGCGGAGAAGAGCACTTGGCAGGCAGAAGAGTAGTCGCCAGATACATTGCCTTTTGTTAAATTGCTTTTGCTCTGACAATGCCTTTTAAAACCACATGCAATCTTAATTTAAAATACCTAATACCTAAAGGTATAGGGGCCCAACGCTGGTCTCCAGTTTGGGATTTGTCCAAAGCAATTCCACTGGCTTAAGCACCACCATTCCTCATTTTAATCACACAACAAATGTGGGAGGCTGAGTTCCGCTTGTAAAGAAACTGTGGACCTGATCCAAACATCACCAAAAATCAATTGAGCAAATATTTATTTCTTTTAAGCAGCGAAGCCTGCCGGCCACCTCACGTTTGTCCAAACCTTTGTCATGTTCAGCCAGTAAGAAAGGCCCCCTCCCCAGGTAGTGAGCTTTATCACGCAAGATGGGGGCAAATGCAAAATTCAGCCTTTTTATTTTCGCATAGTTTTAGAAAATGGTTAAAAGTAAGGCATTCCTAAATACAGTAACGCAAGAAACTATTGCGTTATTTTCCAAGGACTGAGCAGTGGGGAAACAAAACCCAAAATAAACCAACCAGCGCTTTCACACCAGTTGGTCTTTCTCTCTTCTTGCCCTGTCGGGCTGCGCATCGTTGCCAACTCTTCACCAAAACACTGAGGCCGAGATCTCTAAAGACTGAAAGGTCCTGAAGGGTGCAGGAGCCAGTTCTGCACCCCTTAACCCAGTGCTTAATTAAACAGCCCCCAGCCCCCCACGGAGGCCCGTTAGGTGCCAGTTTTATCCCCCGACCACCTGAAGGGAGCCGAGAGGCTAGGAGCGAGCGGCAGCATCGCCGGCGGTGTCCGTCACGACGCGCAGGTGTGTGTCGAGGCAGGGAGGCGCCGCCTCTGGGCTCACCCCATCCATCGGCGCTCCTCCCGGCCTCCCAACTTCATTAATACCCCCCTTCCCTATGCTAATACCATCACAAAATTATGCAGACTGTTTATATTTCTTTACAGCCAGAACAGGCTGCTGACACGAATCAGCCATTAGCGATTCACACTGAGGAGTCTCCACTAATTGTGCAGAATGTAATTAGTGATTATGTAATATCTAAGCTCTTGCAACTGTCATTAATGTCCACTATTCACCAGAGATAGTTCTTACTGAATTAGAGAATGATTACTGCATGGTAAATCTACTTAATCCTAAATATGCTAATTAACACTGTATGCACTTTAGACAGTGGTTAAAAGCACTAGTAACCTCAAAAAAAGGTTGCAATACACCAGAATCTAAATTGCTTGCAATGGATTTTTCCTTCAAAAGGTAAATTTGTTTAATTAAACGGTATAGCAAACTGTTAGGCACAGCTATTGATTAGCGCAACCCAAGCAAGGGTTTTCTGTAACGGATCTAGTGAGGTGGCACCGCAGGAGCGCGATGCTTCGGCAGCACCCCCCGGGCCCGACACGGCCTCGGCAGCGCCTCGCGGCGAGGGGGGCTCCGCGCGTGCCCCTACACACGTGGGTGCTCCCGAACGGGCACGAGATCGCCGGCGGAGCCTGATGTAAAATAGCTTTCTGAAAGCTCTCCCTCCAGGATTAAATACCCTATTCCTTCGGTCATAAACCATAATATTACTGCAGGCAGATACAGTAGCCTCCCTCAATAAATTCTCACTTAGATCTTAATTTTAAGATTTATTTGTGTAAAACAGACTTTAGATATTAAATGCTACCTACTAAACAAACGGAATAAATAGAGAAATTGTACAGTTTTTTGAAACGCCCCTTTCGAATGCCTGGGGTGTTTAATGTATTCTGGTTTTCCATTTAAAAAAAAAAAAAAAAAAGATATGGCTGTCATGAACCCGGAGGATAATAGCATTTTGTGATTTATGAAGATTCTTCCTGCTTATATATTTTATATAAATAATACTCCTGCGTGTATCTCTGCACTCATTCATAATCAAAAGCTGCACAGGCTGTAAAAAGAGTTTGCGTAGTAACATATTTAAAATCAGCTTACAAAAATTGGATAACTAATATATCAGACGCAAAATAAGTCACTGTAGCAAGCATACCAAAAGGCAAATTAACAGCACAATGCAATCCACGACACACTTTTATCAGCAGAATGACACAACAAAAGAACACAAAACAAAAACTCCCACAAAAGGAAGTTCCTCAATAAAAAATAAGAAGTGAAAAGTATGATAAGAAATTAAGCACACTTCATTTACCTGGGCGTACTGAAGGCTTGCAGCCGATAAGGAGATTGCAAGGGCTCTTTGAAAGCTGTGCACCGCGGCGCGCACCGGCCCGACACCGCCTGGCTGATGCGGGGGACACCCGGTGGGAGCCGGGGGCCGGTCCTCGCTGCGCGGGCGGGCGCCGCGGGAGGGCCAGGCGCCCGCCCTGCCAGACCCGACGTTTTAGGGGGTGCAGATTCCACCCTAACAGCCGCTTTCTTCTGCGGGGGTCAGCAGCACCCCGTGCTAGCAGGAGCCAACGTGGGAAGCGCTGGCGGAGGGTGCCCCTGGGGTCAGGGCCTGGGTGAGGAGCGGACAACACTTTCTCCATGCGGAGGGAGATGCTCGACACCCAGGGAGCCACCCCGCCACGGCCACGCGACACCTCCGGCAGCACCCAGCCTGCGTCGATGTCAGCCCGTGCTGTCCAGATGCCGGGAGCACATGCCGGTCGCTGGGGACGAGGGGACACCCCCGGGAGCTGCCGCGTTCCTCAGCTGCGCTCACCCAGGGCGGCTGGAGGGGCTCTGCTCCCGCAGCACCTCCACCTCCCTGGGAAGGGCCTCCCGCTGCTCGCGGGAGACGACCAAAGGGGAGCTGCTCCGTGAAGCGACTCCAAAACCACCGCCCTGGGATTCGGGGCTTACGGTCCTTCTCACCCGGAGGAAAAAAAAATTGCTCTAGATTCAAATTCAGAACGCAGAACTTCAGACCGGTACGACGGCTTTAAAAGCTACGGCCTGGACCTCTGGCGATACTTTTGGATTCGTTCGTGTCTATTTAATTAAAAATACTTTAAAGCCCCACTAGTTTTGAACTCATGTCATCGCTGTTCTTAGCCACCGATCCACCTTGGGTCAAAGCCAGCCGGAGGATGCTCACGGGCCCTGTGGTGCCTGGTGGCTTTGTATATTTCAAATGGCCCGCTTCGGTGGGTTATGAGTGCGTTGAACATTTATATTCATTTTTTAATGAAAGTTTCAGGAAGGTTTAGACTAAGCAGACTCAGTAGGTATGGGTGACAGCCTTATAATCCAGTGACTTAACAGTCCCTACACATTCACTTTATATAGGAGCTATTACAGCCTATGGCATTGAAAAGGAGTCATCTCTGGCGCCTAAATAAAGATTTACACAGAAGGCCCGACCCTAATATTGAGTTAGAGGATTATTTTCAATCATCATTGTCAATACCATGGGCCCTGAACTCAGCAAACCCTCCCTGCCCTGGAAGAGGCTTGCAGGGTCAGCTCCATGTGTTTTAAATGCCCCTATACATACGGCAGCCTGTAATTACAAGATAAAAATATATGGGCAGAAGGGGGAAGGAACGCGGGTTAAGTCTGCGCGTTCACACATGGCATCCGTGAGCCACGGATGGCTCTTGCGTGGCTTTGAAAACCTGGGTGGCCTCTGCCCTGTTCCTCCTTCCCACGGGGGCTCACACAAGCCTCCCTTAAATCCCGCCACCCTCTGGGCAATGAGGTTTGTTGGGACTTTGTTGGCTTTCCCAAGATCCCCAGCTGCTGGAGCAGCACCTCCTGAGAAACTCAGCTTTTCTTTCTTTTTTAAAAAGAGAATTGCTAGCATGTGCAGGGATGCTAAAGTCCTCAACAGCCAACCAGGCAGCAAATACAAAAATAGCTTAAGTGTTTCAAAGTTACTATTTTTTTTTTTTAAATGCCATAAGCCCCGCTCCCAAATCCTGGATGCCGCCAGGAGAGGAAGCACTTCACTGTCATTAGCGGCACCAGCAGGCGAGTGAAGCAGAGTGCCCGAAGGCTCTCCGAAACACCTCGTTCCCCTCGCACATGCTCCCGCGCATCACTTTCCCGCTCCCCATGCTGCTGCAGTATCATCTCATTAACGCAGCACTTCCCAACTGGTAATAGTAACCCTGGCCTTAAATACCTCCGTGTAGCTACATTAATTCCTCAAACAGCGCTCTCACCTTTTAGAACGGTAAGCCACAGAAGACAGTCAATAGATGACGAGATAACGGTTGTTATTTCAGTCCCCCGTATGGCTGACGGGCTTTCTCCGCCACAACACAGCTCACTCCAAGGCGATAAGGCAAGCCCGTTATCGCAGCATCGCGCTCTCCTCGCCGGCGCCCGGGACTCCGGCTGCTGCTCCCCGTGCTGAGCCCTGCCGCTGGCTCCCGGGGAGGCGCGGCCGGCCGCGGGGGACAGATCCAGCCCAGGCATGACCAAGGTTAGCACCACCATCGCACGGGCAGCTGCAGGAATCCCGAGGGGACATCAGGGCTCCACATTGCCACCTGCGGGAACAGCCTCAGCACCTGGAGAGGACGCCTGGCTGCACCCAGAGGGCTTCCCCCCGCTCCAGCTTATTTGGCAAAACTTGTGTCTACTTCTGCCATTGCACGTCTCCAGCAGCGGCAGCCAACCCCGCTGCGAAGGCCAGCCAAGAAGCACTCTGCACCAGGGCTGGGTGCAGGGGGGGACCCCACCAGCAGCAGCTTGAGCAGTGCCTCTAAGCTGCTTCTAGCTCAGGGCTCCTGCTGCCTCCAGCACGCGAGGGACACATGCTCTGCATCCAGAGCTTGCTCAGCCACATAGCACATGCTGGATTAAGGAGCAGGGCTTGCTCAGGTCCGAGTTACCACACTCACCCTGGCTCCCAGCACCGCTGCAAACCCTCCTGCCCTTTGCTGATGCAGCTTCCCAACTCCAGCAGCACCTTCCAGTACTCGTGCCCTCCCTGAAGCCTGCTCGAGCCCCCCAGCAAAAGCCCTGCTGGCTTGCTCCCCTGGCTCGTACAAAACACAGCAGCACAGCCCTGCAGCTCCACGGTCCCCGGGAGCCCTGGACAGGGTCACAACAGCTACGCTACTCCTAGGAAAGAGGCTCAGACTATCCTAGCCCTGCCTGCTGGGCTGGCTTAAATAACTTTGCCATTTGCACCTGCTGATGCTCACCTGGGACTGAATTACACCTGCTCTAGAGACGCCCAGGCCCCCAGCCCCCTCCTCCTTCCCACCTGGAAGGCCTGGTGGGGCTGGAACTGAGCAAGAGCATCCCTCTTCCCAGCCTGGGGGCTGGCCTGCCCCCAGGTGAGGGGCTTCATGCCGGTCACGGGCCGAGCTAGCGAACGCTGGGGCAGGTCCTGAGCTCGCCTCGGCAAAGCTGGCGCTTGCTGCGCCGCTGGGCTGCAGTCCGGTGCAGCATGCACTGGCAGGGGTGTCGGGTCCCGCCTCCTGCTCCCCCCGGCTCGCTCGGGGGCATTGCACTAATGGCATTTGCTCCTTCGCCAATTTGTGGTCTCATCGCTGCCCACCAGAAAATCTCATCCTTCTACAGCTCTGCCTTTAGGTGTTTCGGCCAGAAGCCTTTCAGCAGGAAAGGCCAAATACTGTATTTCAGCTAAAGCTTGTACCCTATTGGTATTTTTCATTAGCAACCCCTAATTACTGCCAGAGCAACTTACAGGGGAACTGAGCAGTAGTATCACCAAAAAAGAGGAAACGGCCCAGCAGCACGGGTCTAACGCAGGCGGTGCAGGTGGGGGATGCTCTGAGGAAGGATGCCTTGGCTGGGGCTGGGCGAGCATGGGGACGCTGGCAGTGAGCGGGGGGACGCTGGCAGCAAGCAGGGGGATGCTGGCGGTGAGTACCCATGGCAGTGGTTCTCCCACTGTCTCAGCGTGCCCCCACCTGGCAGATCCACGGAGGGCTGCGGGGAGCAGCCCACACCTCTGGATGTGGCCTGGGGGGGATGATGGCACCCAAACCGCGAGGGGCCAGGGAAGGCACTGCCACAAGCACCGTCCCCGCCACGGTGTCCCAGCCAGATTTGCCAAGCCCCAGCGCTCGCAGAGGCTCGGTGCTGCCGGGCACGCTGCACCTCCCCACTGCCAGGAAGGGTTTCTCTCCTCTTTGCAGGGGGCGGGGGGCTGCAGAGCCCACCCCAGCCCTGGCCCCTGCTGCTCAGGAGCTGGCGATGCCTGTCCGCAGGAGCCATGCGGATGCAGAGCCCTGGGCAAGTCTGCGCCCTGAAAATGTCCAGTTTAGCCAACGTTTATTTTTCAGCAAAGTAAAATATTTCAGTGAGAAAAATGTGAATAATTTTTGGCTGTAAAATCACAGCCAGCACCTTCCCCTGGAAAGCCCAGCCCGCTCCTTCTCCCCGGAGGGCACCAGCATGGGCTCTGGATCAAGCAGCCCACACCGCTCCGAAGGAGGCAGGGAGGGACGAGGGACAACACGCGCTGTCCCAGCCCTCCAGCCAAGCTGCCATCCCACCAGCCTCTGGAGGCAGACCCGGGGATCGGGGCCCAAGGCAGGCAGTTTGCAAGACAGATAACAAGCGAGGAGGGGATCAAACCGACCGTGTGTGCCAGGCCTCTGCAGCTGTCCGCACACTTGGCGACAGCGACAAACGCAGAAGTCAGCTGGGGAAAGAAATGGAGCCTCCTCCTCCTGAAAATCTGCCACAGCTGCCGTAGCTGGTGGCCAGGCGTGTCCCTGGTGCGGGGGGCGGCGGGCACCGTGCACCAAGCACAGAGCCTGTGCCCTCCCTCCCCTGTATTCCCCTGCTGAGACGGGGCAGTGGTGCACGGGGAACCCGGGGCTCCCGCAATGGAGGCGCAGGACGGGTGTTGTGGGCAGCCTCACGGACAGGGCTGACCGGTACGGACAGGGCTGACCGGTACGGACAGGGCTCAGCAGTACGGACAGGGCTCACCAGTACGGACAGGGCTCACCAGTACGGATAGGGCTCACCAGTACGGACAGGGCTCACCAGTACGGACAGGGCTCAGCAGTACGGACAGGGCTCACCAGTATGGACAGGGCTGACCGGTACGGACAGGGCTGACCGGTACGGACAGGGCTCAGCAGTATGGACAGGGCTGACTGGTACGGATAGGGCTCACCAGTACGGACAGGGCTCACCGGTACGGACAGGGCTCAGCAGTACGGACAGGGCTGACTGGTACGGATAGGGCTCACCAGTACGGACAGGGCTCACCAGTACGGACAGGGATCAGCAGTACGGACAGGGCTGACTGGTACGGATAGGGCTCACCAGTACGGACAGGGCTCACCAGTACGGACAGGGCTCAGCAGTACGGACAGGGCTGACTGGTACGGATAGGGCTCAGCAGTACGGACAGGGCTCACCAGTACGGACAGGGCTCACCAGTACGGACAGGGCTGACTGGTACGGATAGGGCTCACCAGTACGGAAAGGGCTGACTGGTACGGATAGGGCTCAGCAGTACGGACAGGGCTCACCAGTACGGACAGGGCTGACTGGTACGGATAGGGCTCACCAGTACGGACAGGGCTCACCAGTACGGACAGGGCTGACTGGTACGGATAGGGCTCACCAGTACGGACAGGGCTCACCAGTACGGACAGGGCTGACCGGTACGGACAGGGCTCAGCAGTACGGACAGGGCTCAGCAGTACGGACAGGGCTCACCAGTACGGACAGGGCTGACTGGTACGGATAGGGCTCACCAGTACGGACAGGGCTCAGCAGTACGGACAGGGCTCACCAGTACGGACAGGGCTCACCAGTACGGATAGGGCTCACCAGTACGGACAGGGCTCACCAGTACGGACAGGGCTCAGCAGTACGGACAGGGCTCAGCAGTACGGACAGGGCTCACCAGAATGGACAGGGCTCAGCAGTACGGACAGGGCTCAGCAGTACGGACAGGGCTCACCAGAACGGACAGGGCTGACTGGTATGGATAGGGCTCACCAGTACGGACAGGGCTCACCAGTACGGACAGGGCTCACCAGAACGGACAGGGCTGACTGGTACGGATAGGGCTCACCAGTACGGACAGGGCTCAGCAGTACGGACAGGGCTCACCAGTACGGACAGGGCTGACTGGTACGGACAGGGCTCACCAGTATGGACAGGGCTCACCAGTACGGACAGGGCTCACCAGTACGGACAGGGCTCAGCAGTACGGACAGGGCTCACCAGAATGGACAGGGCTCAGCAGTACGGACAGGGCTCAGCAGTACGGACAGGGCTCACCAGTACAGACAGGGCTGACTGGTACGGATAGGGCTCACCAGTACGGACAGGGCTCAGCAGTACGGACAGGGCTCACCAGTACGGACAGGGCTGACTGGTACGGATAGGGCTCACCAGTACGGACAGGGCTCACCAGTACGGACAGGGCTGACTGGTACGGATAGGGCTCAGCAGTACGGACAGGGCTCACCAGTACGGACAGGGCTGACTGGTACGGACAGGGCTCACCAGTACGGACAGGGCTCAGCAGTACGGACAGGGCTCACCAGTACGGACAGGGCTGACTGGTACGGATAGGGCTCAGCAGTACGGACAGGGCTCACCAGTACAGACAGGGCTGACTGGTACGGATAGGGCTCACCAGTACGGACAGGGCTCAGCAGTACGGACAGGGCTCACCAGTACGGACAGGGCTCACCAGTACGGACAGGGCTGACTGGTACGGATAGGGCTCACCAGTACGGACAGGGCTGACTGGTACGGACAGGGCTCACCAGTATGGACAGGGCTCACCAGTACGGACAGGGCTCAGCAGTACGGACAGGGCTCACCAGTATGGACAGGGCTCACCAGAACGGACAGGGCTCACCAGTACGGACAGGGCTCAGCAGTACGGACAGGGCTCAGCAGTACGGACAGGGCTCACCAGTACGGACAGGGCTGACTGGTACGGACAGGGCTCACCAGTATGGACAGGGCTCACCAGTACGGACAGGGCTCACCAGAACGGACAGGGCTGACTGGTACGGATAGGGCTCACCAGTACGGACAGGGCTCAGCAGTATGGACAGGGCTGACTGGTACGGATAGGGCTCACCAGTACGGACAGGGCTCAGCAGTATGGACAGGGCTCAGCAGTACGGACAGGGCTCACCAGTACGGACAGGGCTCAGCAGTACGGACAGGGCTGACTGGTACGGATAGGGCTCAGCAGTATGGACAGGGCTCACCAGTACGGACAGGGCTGACTGGTACGGATAGGGCTCAGCAGTATGGACAGGGCTCACCAGTACGGACAGGGCTGACCAGTATGGATAGGGCTCACCAGTACGGAAAGGGCTGACTGGTACGGATAGGGCTCACCAGTACGGACAGGGCTCACCAGTACGGACAGGGCTGACTGGTACGGATAGGGCTCACCAGTACGGACAGGGCTCACCAGTACGGACAGGGCTCAGCAGTACGGACAGGGCTGACTGGTACGGATAGGGCTCAGCAGTATGGACAGGGCTCACCAGTACGGACAGGGCTGACCAGTATGGATAGGGCTCACCAGTACGGAAAGGGCTGACTGGTACGGATAGGGCTCAGCAGTACGGACAGGGCTCACCAGTACGGACAGGGCTGACTGGTACGGATAGGGCTCACCAGTACGGACAGGGCTCACCAGTACGGACAGGGCTGACTGGTACGGATAGGGCTCACCAGTACGGACAGGGCTCACCAGTACGGACAGGGCTGACTGGTACGGACAGGGCTCAGCAGTACGGACAGGGCTCACCAGTACGGACAGGGCTCACCAGAACGGACAGGGCTGACTGGTACGGATAGGGCTCACCAGTACGGACAGGGCTCACCAGTACGGACAGGGCTCACCAGTACGGACAGGGCTCAGCAGTACGGACAGGGCTCACCAGTACGGACAGGGCTCACCAGAACGGACAGGGCTGACTGGTACGGACAGGGCAACAGGCGGTTTTGAAGGCGAAGCATGAGCCACGTCGCTCACTGTAAACCACGGCTGTGCAAATACGCACATACACACACAGAGCTGTAGGTGTGCGTACATGCGCGGACGTATACACAGGTGCACACGCGTGTGCCTATGTGTCAACACAGGCTCTCGGCGGAGGGGACAGCTCATGGCTCCTGTGTTTTGTAATGACAATCACCAGTGAGGGAAATGAAAGAATTAGCCACACAATAAACCCCTAATTGCCTGGCAACAACATTTAGGCCCCATTAGGTAGATTTGTAACTGCTTCCAGAGAAATAAACTCCTGTGTCATTAGATAACAAGGAAAGAAATAGGTTATTTCCTTTTTGAAAGGTATGAAAGCTTCCAATTGCCTGATGTATTCGCTTAGTAGATTATTTTCTGTCATCTCAGTTAATTGAATTTTATCCATTGCTCTTAGAATTCCTCCCTTTCGTGTAAGGTTAAAAAGTTCAGAGGAGTCATATTTTTGAACCTCGTCCATTTATCGCATAAGTCAACTCCAGCTGCACAAAGTACGCCGGGGAAAACAGAGTAACAAAAAACTATGCAATAATTGCTTTTTAGCGTCCGGGTGAATTGGTGTCCGAAAAATTGTAACACATCGCTTTGCAAAACGGCATCCAGCTGGGATGTGTTGGGAGGAACTGGAAGATGTTTACTGCACCGGGCAACGCACTGCCTTTGGGAGGTCCCACGGACCGGCTGGTTGCATGACGGCCTTCACCTCTTCCACCAGAACACCAAACTGGAGACGCAGAATTAAATTAATTCCCTAAATGCCCCAAGGGCAGAGACCCCTCCCCACTGGCAGCCGACCCCGCGAGGTGCAGCGCCGGCTCTTCTCGCTGCTGAGACGGAGTGGCTGTGCATGCGGCTGGGAAGAGTGACAGCTTGGCAGCGCTTATCTCCCCGCATCGGCCGAGCGGCAGGTCACCGCCGGCACGCGGGTGCCTGGGGGGAGGATTTTCTCCTCGCCCTCATTGTTGGCCTCCATAGGACCAATTTCAAACCCGTCAAAATGTATTATGGCAAACCTCCTCTGAACAAAACCCGACATGCAGCCCTTCCAGGATGTCTCCTTGACATCCCTCAGCCCGGGAAGCCCTTCCCAGCACACACCATCACACATCATTCCGGCTCAGCTCTTCATGACAGCATTTCTCAGCTCCCTCACTTCTTTTTCCTTTGGTAGCAACATCAGCAATGCTCAGGCTTGCTTTTAAACACTGTGCAATCCCTTTCCCTCAAAATAACTGAGGAAAGAGACTGAGAAATCAGCTGGGCTGGCGATCACCCTTCCCAGCTGAGACCTGCCTGTGGGAAGTAACGCGGCTCCGGGCCGGCAGCCGTTCCGCCTGCCCCCCATCCCTCCTCTGCTGCTCCCGGAGCAGCGGGCAGCCATAAGCCGTGCCCCCCGAGGACGGGGAGTGCTGTTCCCTGCACAAGGCGGGGTATTTTTCCCCCTGCAGAATAAGCTGGTCTGAGGTAGTGGCATGGCACCCCTGAGCATGAGATGTGCGCACCAGAAACACATCCCAGGAACGTGTGCTAGGCAGGATGCTGAGCTGGCGGCAGCTCCTCTCCCTTCCCAGCGAGCAGAGCAGCTCATCCTGGCTAACGCCTTTGGAGTCGCTGCGCCCCGCAAGAGGCCACTTTTCTGCCAGGCCTTGTATCTCCGCCGGGGTAAAAGTCCCGGGGAAGAGCGAACGTGCACACAGATTAGACGTGCTGCCCCGTACCACATCAATAATATCACATTACGTGCCCACCTACGGGATGCAGACGAGACAGAGCGAGGGGGTGCCTGCGCCTGCTCTGTGGCCATACCGAAGCAGAGGTGTGGGTGTGCGTGAGGGGTGCCCCTGCCTAACACGCAGACACGGCGAGGTGGGTTTACTCTAGTCCCGCTCCTCTGGCAGCTGTGTCACCCCGTGCCATGCTCCCACCCCTCGCCCTGAGCACGGGCAGCGATGCCCAGCCCTCGCTTTCACACAGCCCCCTCACTTCTTTCTTTGCAAAGCATACCTAGGCAGGTGATCTTTATTTCTGAATAAATCCATAAGTCATTCCTCTCATTATCACTCAGGCCGCTGCTCTTAAACTTCCCCACTTTCTCCCCCCAGTTGCTCCCAGGTACTCCTGCGGAGCACCGGCACCTTCACAGCCTCCAGCCAGCGCTTCCTTGCGGGGAGCTGATAAGCAAAGTTAAAGTTTAATGGGGACGATGGGGAAGAGGCTGCTTCATTTTGATCATGTGCAATATTTGCTCTGCAGAACAGCACCGCCCTTAATGAAATGGAATTGCTTGGCCGCCGAAAGATTACCTAAATGATCGGTTGGTGACTCCAGAGCCGCTTGATTTTAAACACTTCTGAAAAGCCAGCTCCATTTTCTGCTTTGGTGCATACCAATTCCCCGCGCTGGCATATTAGAATAAATCAGCTCTGTCGGTAGGGCATTGTTATCCAGTTCCCAACTATTATAACATAGTTTCTATCAGAGCAGCTTTCTTCTCAGCCAGTCGAGTGGAATGATCCCTGAAAGCAGCGGTTTGTGGCAGAAACGTGCTCGCCTTTCTCCCCCCAAAGTCTCAGCATCGTCATAAATTTGTGATTGCCCACATGCACGGCAGCGGACAACGGGGCGGCTTAGGAGAGCTCGCGACTGGATAACAAGGACGTGGTAAAGTGCCTGGAAAGAGAGCGGGGCTTTGAAGTGCTGGGGAGGGAAGAAGCAACAGAAAGCCCAAAGAGGGGAAGAAAAAAATAAGTATGGAAAGATAACTAATCTGGAGCAGCCAAGCCCAAGGTAACACATCTTCCCAAAGGCTTTTCTGGGTCCTGCATGCATGCACGGGAGGCAGCAGTGCAGAAGAGCACCCTCCCCTGCCTGCCTTGACTGCTGGCATCCCACCCTTGCTCTTGTGCCCTGCTCCTGTGCCTGGTGCCCCTGCACCGACGCACAAGCAAACCTCCCGGTTATCACAGGTGAAGCTCAACTCTCAGGACGTTCAGGGCTCAGAGCCTTGATTTGCCACCACTTAGGGCTGGCAGGGCAGCAGCCATCACGCCCGGTCCCCAGGACTGGGTCTTTCAGGCTTAGGAGACCTGTTTTGGAGAGCTGGACCCCGGTCTGGTCTCTTTTTCAGCTGGTTTATTAAACTGCTGATGGGGACAGGGGAGACCCCACGGCACCGCCAGGCTTATGCGCATGGATGTGACCCGCTGCGTGCGTGGGATGGACGCCTGCTCCTCCCGTGCAGGGGGACAGAAGCGGGGCAGCAGGTCTGGGCTGAAAAGGTGACACAAAAACCAGACAGAGAAGGGGGAAAAGTGGAAGGAAAGAGCAGGGCTGCACTTTTCCAAGCTGTCTTGTTATTTTATTTGTTTTTAATTACACCCCAGAGCGCTGTGTATTGAGCATCCTTAATTAAAGAGGGAAGTGAAGAGCTGCAGGCGCTGGGGGAGCAGGAGAGCAAGGGGCGACGGCCGGACCCTGCTCTCCCCGTCGGCGCAGGCGGGAGGCCGGCTCGGCCCACGCCAGGGAAGACCCCATACCTCTGCCAGCACAGCCATTTGTGGGGATAACCCTGTAATCTACAGAAATCTGGGAATTATTATGGATATTACATAAATCAACTCCCCTGTGTCAATAAGGAAAAAACATTTTTAAAAGAAAAGCAGCTCAAAATTAACCCTGAGAGCATGGTTTTAACCCAGATCACCTTGGAAAAAGCAGCAGAGACAATGGTATGCATTCATTCCCTGTCCTTTATCATTTAAATAACCTGGCCTTCATTAGCTTCTGATGGATTGCTTTAAAATTGCTAAAACGGAGGTTTGTTTTTGATGTGTAGTTGCATTGATTCCTCCCCACCCCATTTTAATAAAAGGCATTTTATAGAGCGCCGAAGTGAACCAGGGTAAAACACCCTGGAGCTCCCAGTTTGGCCAACAGTGGGGTGTTTGCAAACCCGCGGGGGGTGCAGACCCACCCCGGACAGGCAGGAGCGGGCCCTGCCCGCACGCTGCAGGGGTCAGAGGGAGTTTGGGGAGGTGACACCGAGTCCACAGCAGCGAGACCCCCATGTCAGCGGCTGCGCTTTTACCACACAGCGGGTCCCAAAGCATGTGGGGCTCCTCGAGTCACACCAGAACAGAAAAGCAAAATAATGGCTGTCCAAGGCCCCATCCACAGCCACCGACATCGTCCTTGCAGGTGCTGCCAGCTCCGCTGACATCTCCAAGCGGATGGACTTGAAGGATGCATCTAAGCGGGATCACCAGCTCGTTGCTTGTTAGGAATAACGTGCTAAGCCCAGGGCAGCGCAGCAAAGCTAAGCTCACGGCGCCTTGCTGAGGAGCCCTGCCGGCTCCAGTGGGCTGCGGCTGGCACCCACCGGGGAGTAAAAACAGGTCATCAAACCTGGCCCAAGGCTGCCCAAAGCCTAGGGATCAAGAAATACAAATAACTGGCAGGAAAAACTGGTGGATATCACCAGCATGGGACTGTAAGCGCAGATGGGAAAATAGGGGCCTGGGGTTTCTCTCCTTGCAGCAGCGGGCTGCCCCAAACCCGTGGGCCTTCCCAAAGCCCACGGCCAACTGCACCTTCCCACTGTGAAAAAGTGCATCAGAATATTAAAATTCCTTCAACTCCCTGGCCCAGCCCTGCAGATCTTTCCAATAATGGGTGCTGAAGGCAGCAAAAGGCTTCTGCCGCGGGGATTTTGAGCAGTAAGCGAGAGGGCTGCCTTTTGGCTTCCCACAGAGGCCTTTGCAGGAGCCCGCGGGTTCCTGGTGTAGGTGGAACACGCGGGAAGGAGCAGCCGCCGCCAGCAGCCCTGCAGCTCCCTGGAAAAACTAAATACATCACCTAGCCCAAGGCTGCCTTTTAAACGTTTTATTAAGGAGTGAGCCCGGTGTCAGTAACTCAGTGTAACCTGCTAGAGCTGCGTGTCCACATTAACACACACAAAGCTGATAAACTCCCAGGGCTGGCTTATAAATCTGGACCAGCATTTGCATACAAGCAATCTGAAATCTGACCACTGGAATACATGTACATTTCTTTCTTAAAGGAGAAGGCCTGAGTTAATTAAAAATGTTTCTTTTACAAACAGCTCTGTTTTAAAGTCCTACTATATTTTCTTAGTTCATAGTTAACAAACATCTGGCCAGTTTTGCTCTCATATTAAGTAAACAGCAAACTTGCCAGCATCTTCAAGCCGGTCAGAATCAGGTCCCTGGGGAAGTGTCTCTGGACTAGCTCTTGCTACCCCACACTGTTTTTCCTTCTTAACACTCCTTCCTTTTCCTCTACATCCATCACTATTTGCAACGGCGCTGCCCTGCTGCCCGGGCCCCGGGAGAGGACGTCCCCATGCTGTGCCACCCTGTGGGTCGGGAGTCGGGGGGTAACTCCTGACCGTGGGCAGCTACACCTCCGAATGACAAAATGCTCCTTCTTCTCCTACCTGCTGACGGAAAACCTGGCTAGTTAAAGCCAGGGATGCTCCTGTGCGCGACTCTGCGACACCTGCGCACCAGGCACACCTCCAGCGGCGGGGCCAGTTGGCTCAGCCCGTGCTGTGGGCCTTCCCCGAGCCTCGGGCAGCTCCTCCCTTCGAAAACAGGCTCCTTCGGACGTGCCTTTCTGCCGGCTGCAGACCCAGCTCTGTTTTTCAGAGGAGGTAGTGGTACTACCTAAATAAAAAAACCAAAACAAAATAAAATTAAAAAAACTAAATTAAAATAGAATAAACTATCACCCCTTAGACCAGAAGCGGGTGCCCCCAGCAGCAAGGCGAGGGCAGGCGCTGGCCGGGCAGGGTGTTTGCCAACGGGCAGGGTGTTCGCGCGGAGCCCGGCGGGCAGCTCATGAGCAGGGTTTAACAGGGGCCGCACGCGTTGGCCAGAGAAGCCGCGCACACAGCCATCAAAGGGAGGGCACGCAACCTGCCTGAGTCGCCTAACGCTGCTCAAATAGGATTGCTGCCGGTGATGGACAGATCCTTATTTGTAAGTATTTAATGTTTCTTAGGAAGCACTTCTAAAAGAAATTGGTATGTAATGACAGCACTCACTGGAAAACAGGCCGATTATAAAATGCACTAACTTATCTGGTATTCATTTGAAAAGTAAATGGATGCAAGTAAAGGTGAGAGTTCACTACCAATTCAAATATTTTGCTTTAACAGGCTCTAGCACTCCTACTTTAATTCAAGCAGAAGCACAAGTATGAATAATCAAACTGGATGATGCTCATCAAAACCTTTGTGCCTTGCACCATTTCAAATGGTCATTGAAGCTTAATGGCAAAAAATTTACATTATTCCTTTAATTTGTATTCTGTTCCTTCCTTCTGAGTGATGTGATTGTGATTTTCTGTTGCCGGCTGTATTATTTTGATGCAAATGTTATGTGCTGCTACAGTCCAATTTCCTGCTTTGCCCTCCCCTTTTCTTCCCCCAGTAAAGAAACAACAGCTAAAATAGTTCAAAATTGGGGAGGGATTTTGAAATAGTTCCTTAACTACTGCTCCTAATTAAAGCAAACAATGCAGGGTCTTGAAGCACCCTGAAAAGCAGAAAATTAATTATTAGCTGAAGGGGGAGGGAAGTGGTTTTGCTCCCTGGACCTTCAAAAAAAAAAAAAGAAAGAAAAAAGAAAAAAGTGAGGGATCCCAATTCTGCCTACAAAAGAATTAGAAAAGAAAATTTGTAATTCAGTTAAAAACTCCTTTTGCTGGAACATAATCACCCAGGGATGAATGCTTTATTGAGAGGCATGGGGTTGCAAACCAAAGCCTTGCAAACAGGAGGCCCCCGGGGTGCTCACGGCACGTAATATATGCACCGACTAATTTATTGCGCTGTGACTAATTTCCATTCCTTGTGCTTAGAGTTGCCTTGCTAATTACAGGGATGTTTTCTTAACTTGGGTAATTGCGCTGCCCATGCGCCGCCCCCCGTACGCACCCCACGCGGGCTTTGATGCGCCCCCACGGGGCTGCTGCGGCGGGCGCCGCCCTAATTAGATTGGCTGCCTTAATTAAGGGAGATGTGGGGGTGTGTGTGGGGGTGGCGGCGCTGAGCCCCCCGCCATGCAGGCATGCGTGGGGCTTGTGCATCCCAAGGCTGCCCAGGCGTGCGGGGCAAAGCCAGGCCCAAGCCAGGCTTGCAAGGATGTACCCAAAACCAGAGCAGCCCCGTACCCCACATGCCACCATCACCCAAGCATCCGTCCCAGTCTCACATCCGTCCCAGCCTAGCATCCGTCCCAGCCTCGCATCCGTCCCAGCCTCACAACCATCCCAGCCTCACATCCGTCCCAGCCTCACATCCGTCCCAGCCTCACATCCGTCCCAGCCTAGCATCCATCCCAGCCTCACATCCGTCCCAGACTCACATCCGTCCCAGCCTCACATCCGTCCCAGCCTAGCATCCATCCCAGCCTCACATCCGTCCCAGCCTCACATCCGTCCCAGCCTCACATCCGTCCCAGCCTCGCATCCGTCCCAGCCTCGCATCCATCCCAGCCTCACATCCATCCCAGCCTCGCATCCTTCCCAGCCTCACATCCGTCCCAGCCTAGCATCCATCCCAGCCTCGCATCCATCCCAGCCTCGCATCCGTCCCAGCCTCACATCCGTCCCAGCCTCACATCCATCCCAGCCTCACATCCATCCCAGCCTAGCATCCATCCCAGCCTAGCATCCGTCCCAGCCTCGCATCCGTCCCAGCCTCACAACCATCCCAGCCTCACATCCGTCCCAGCCTCACATCCGTCCCAGCCTCACATCCGTCCCAGCCTAGCATCCATCCCAGCCTCACATCCGTCCCAGACTCACATCCGTCCCAGCCTCACATCCGTCCCAGCCTAGCATCCATCCCAGCCTCACATCCGTCCCAGCCTCACATCCGTCCCAGCCTCACATCCGTCCCAGCCTCGCATCCGTCCCAGCCTCGCATCCATCCCAGCCTCACATCCATCCCAGCCTCGCATCCTTCCCAGCCTCACATCCGTCCCAGCCTAGCATCCATCCCAGCCTCGCATCCATCCCAGCCTCGCATCCGTCCCAGCCTCACATCCGTCCCAGCCTCACATCCATCCCAGCCTCACATCCATCCCAGCCTAGCATCCATCCCAGCCTCGCATCCATCCCAGCCTCACATCCGTCCCAGCCTCACATCCGTCCCAGCCTCACATCCGTCCCAGCCTCGCATCCGTCCCAGTCTCACATCCATCCCAGCCTCACATCCGTCCCAGCCTCGCATCCATCCCAGCCTCACATCCATCCCAGCCTAGCATCCATCCCAGCCTCACATCCGTCCCAGCCTCACATCCGTCCCAGCCTAGCATCCGTCCCAGCCTCGCATCCGTCCCAGCCTCGCATCCGTCCCAGCCTCACATCCGTCCCAGCCTCGCATCCGTCCCAGCCTCGCATCCGTCCCAGCCTCGCATCCATCCCAGCCTCACATCCGTCCCAGCCTCGCATCCGTCCCAGCCTCGCATCCGTCCCAGCCTCACATCCATCCCAGCCTAGCATCCGTCCCAGCCTCACATCCGTCCCAGCCTCACATCCGTCCCAGCCTAGCATCCGTCCCAGCCTCACATCCATCCCAGCCTCACATCCATCCCAGCCTCACATCCGTCCCAGCCTCACATCCATCCCAGCCTCACATCCATCCCAGCCTCACATCCATCCCAGCCTCACATCCGTCCCAGCCTCACATCCATCCCAGCCTCACATCCATCCCAGCCTCACATCCATCCCAGCCTCACATCCGTCCCAGCCTCACATCCGTCCCAGCCTCACATCCGTCCCAGCCTCGCATCCATCCCAGCCTCACATCCATCCCAGCCTCACATCCGTCCCAGCCTCGCATCCGTCCCAGCCTCACATCCGTCCCAGCCTCACATCCATCCCAGCCTCACATCCGTCCCAGCCTCACATCCGTCCCAGCCTCACATCCGTCCCAGCCTCACATCCATCCCAGCCTCACATTCGTCCCAGCCTCACATCCGTCCCAGCCTAGCATCCGTCCCAGCCTCACATCCGTCCCAGCCTCACATCCGTCCCAGCCTCACATCCGTCCCAGCCTAGCATCCGTCCCAGACTCACATCCGTCCCAGCCTCGCATCCGTCCCAGACTCACATCCGTCCCAGCCTCGCATCCATCCCAGCCTAGCATCCGTCCCAGCCTCGCATCCATCCCAGCCTCGCATCCATCCCAGCCTCACATCCATCCCAGCCTCACATCCATCCCAGCCTAGCATCCATCCCAGCCTCACATCCGTCCCAGACTCACATCCGTCCCAGCCTCACATCCGTCCCAGCCTCACATCCATCCCAGCCTCACATCCATCCCAGCCTAGCATCCATCCCAGCCTCACATCCATCCCAGCCTCACATCCATCCCAGCCTAGCATCCATCCCAGCCTCACATCCATCCCAGCCTCGCATCCATCCCAGCCTCACATCCATCCCAGCCTCGCATCCATCCCAGCCTCACATCCGTCCCAGCCTCATATCCGTCCCAGCCTCACATGCATCCCAGCCTCACATCCATCCCAGCCTCGCATCCATCCCAGCCTCGCATCCGTCCCAGCCTCACATCCGTCCCAGCCTCACATCCGTCCCAGCCTCGCATCCATCCCAGCCTCGCATCCGTCCCAGCCTCACATCCGTCCCAGACTCACATCCGTCCCAGCCTAGCATCCATCCCAGCCTCACATCCGTCCCAGCCTCACATCCATCCCAGCCTCACATCCGTCCCAGACTCACATCCGTCCCAGCCTAGCATCCATCCCAGCCTCACATCCGTCGCAGCCTCACATCCATCCCAGCCTAGCATCCGTCCCAGCCTCACATCCGTCCCAGCCTCACATCCGTCCCAGCCTCACATCCATCCCAGCCTCACATCCGTCCCAGACTCACATCCGTCCCAGACTCACATCCGTCCCAGCCTCACATCCGTCCCAGCCTCACATCCATCCCAGCCTCGCATCCGTCCCAGCCTCACATCCGTCCCAGCCTCGCATCCGTCCCAGCCTCGCATCCGTCCCAGCCTCACATCCGTCCCAGCCTCACATCCATCCCAGCCTCACATCCATCCCAGCCTCACATCCATCCCAGCCTCGCATCCGTCCCAGCCTCGCATCCGTCCCAGCCTCACATCCGTCCCAGCCTCACATCCATTCCAGCCTCACATCCGTCCCAGCCTCACATCCGTCCCAGACTCACATCTGTCCCAGCCTAGCATCCATCCCAGCCTCACATCCGTCCCAGCCTCACATCCATCCCAGCCTCACATCCGTCCCAGACTCACATCCGTCCCAGCCTAGCATCCATCCCAGCCTCACATCCGTCGCAGCCTCACATCCATCCCAGCCTAGCATCCGTCCCAGCCTCACATCCGTCCCAGCCTCACATCCGTCCCAGCCTCACATCCATCCCAGCCTCACATCCGTCCCAGACTCACATCCGTCCCAGCCTCACATCCGTCCCAGACTCACATCCGTCCCAGCCTCGCATCCGTCCCAGCCTCACATCCATCCCAGCCTCGCATCCGTCCCAGCCTCGCATCCGTCCCAGCCTCACATCCGTCCCAGCCTCACATCCGTCCCAGCCTCACATCCATCCCAGCCTCGCATCCGTCCCAGCCTCGCATCCGTCCCAGCCTCACATCCGTCCCAGCCTCACATCCATCCCAGCCTCACATCCATCCCAGCCTCGCATCCGTCCCAGCCTCACATCCGTCCCAGCCTCACATCCATCCCAGCCTCACATCCATCCCAGCCTCGCATCCGTCCCAGCCTCGCATCCGTCCCAGCCTCACATCCGTCCCAGCCTCACATCCATCCCAGCCTCACATCCATCCCAGCCTCACATCCATCCCAGCCTCGCATCCGTCCCAGCCTAGCATCCATCCCAGCCTCACATCCGTCCCAGCCTCACATCCGTCCCAGCCTCACATCCGTCCCAGCCTAGCATCCATCCCAGCCTCACATCCGTCCCAGACTCACATCCGTCCCAGCCTCACATCCGTCCCAGCCTAGCATCCATCCCAGCCTCACATCCGTCCCAGCCTCACATCCGTCCCAGCCTCACATCCGTCCCAGCCTCGCATCCGTCCCAGCCTCGCATCCATCCCAGCCTCACATCCATCCCAGCCTCGCATCCTTCCCAGCCTCACATCCGTCCCAGCCTAGCATCCATCCCAGCCTCGCATCCATCCCAGCCTCGCATCCGTCCCAGCCTCACATCCGTCCCAGCCTCACATCCATCCCAGCCTCACATCCATCCCAGCCTAGCATCCATCCCAGCCTCGCATCCATCCCAGCCTCACATCCGTCCCAGCCTCACATCCGTCCCAGCCTCACATCCGTCCCAGCCTCGCATCCGTCCCAGTCTCACATCCATCCCAGCCTCACATCCGTCCCAGCCTCGCATCCATCCCAGCCTCACATCCATCCCAGCCTAGCATCCATCCCAGCCTCACATCCGTCCCAGCCTCACATCCGTCCCAGCCTAGCATCCGTCCCAGCCTCGCATCCGTCCCAGCCTCGCATCCGTCCCAGCCTCACATCCGTCCCAGCCTCGCATCCGTCCCAGCCTCGCATCCGTCCCAGCCTCGCATCCATCCCAGCCTCACATCCGTCCCAGCCTCGCATCCGTCCCAGCCTCGCATCCATCCCAGCCTCACATCCATCCCAGCCTAGCATCCATCCCAGCCTCACATTCGTCCCAGCCTCACATCCGTCCCAGCCTAGCATCCGTCCCAGCCTCACATCCATCCCAGCCTCACATCCATCCCAGCCTCACATCCGTCCCAGCCTCACATCCATCCCAGCCTCACATCCATCCCAGCCTCACATCCATCCCAGCCTCACATCCGTCCCAGCCTAGCATCCATCCCAGCCTCACATCCGTCCCAGCCTCACATCCGTCCCAGCCTAGCATCCATCCCAGCCTCACATCCGTCCCAGCCTCGCATCCGTCCCAGCCTCACATCCGTCCCAGCCTCACATCCGTCCCAGCCTCACATCCGTCCCAGCCTAGCATCCATCCCAGCCTCACATCCGTCCCAGCCTCACATCCATCCCAGCCTCACATCCGTCCCAGACTCACATCCGTCCCAGCCTAGCATCCATCCCAGCCTCACATCCGTCGCAGCCTCACATCCATCCCAGCCTAGCATCCGTCCCAGCCTCACATCCGTCCCAGCCTCACATCCGTCCCAGCCTCGCATCCATCCCAGCCTCACATCCATCCCAGCCTCACATCCGTCCCAGCCTCACATCCGTCCCAGCCTCACATCCGTCCCAGCCTCACATCCATCCCAGCCTCACATTCGTCCCAGCCTCACATCCGTCCCAGCCTAGCATCCGTCCCAGCCTCACATCCGTCCCAGCCTCACATCCGTCCCAGCCTCACATCCGTCCCAGCCTCACATCCGTCCCAGCCTAGCATCCGTCCCAGACTCACATCCGTCCCAGCCTCGCATCCGTCCCAGACTCACATCCGTCCCAGCCTCGCATCCATCCCAGCCTAGCATCCGTCCCAGCCTCGCATCCATCCCAGCCTCGCATCCATCCCAGCCTCACATCCATCCCAGCCTCACATCCATCCCAGCCTAGCATCCATCCCAGCCTCACATCCGTCCCAGACTCACATCCGTCCCAGCCTCACATCCGTCCCAGCCTCACATCCATCCCAGCCTCACATCCATCCCAGCCTAGCATCCATCCCAGCCTCACATCCATCCCAGCCTCACATCCATCCCAGCCTAGCATCCATCCCAGCCTCACATCCATCCCAGCCTCGCATCCATCCCAGCCTCACATCCGTCCCAGCCTCATATCCGTCCCAGCCTCACATGCATCCCAGCCTCACATCCATCCCAGCCTCGCATCCATCCCAGCCTCGCATCCGTCCCAGCCTCACATCCGTCCCAGCCTCACATCCGTCCCAGCCTCGCATCCATCCCAGCCTCGCATCCGTCCCAGCCTCACATCCGTCCCAGACTCACATCCGTCCCAGCCTAGCATCCATCCCAGCCTCACATCCGTCCCAGCCTCACATCCATCCCAGCCTCACATCCGTCCCAGACTCACATCCGTCCCAGCCTAGCATCCATCCCAGCCTCACATCCGTCGCAGCCTCACATCCATCCCAGCCTAGCATCCGTCCCAGCCTCACATCCGTCCCAGCCTCACATCCGTCCCAGCCTCACATCCATCCCAGCCTCACATCCGTCCCAGACTCACATCCGTCCCAGACTCACATCCGTCCCAGCCTCACATCCGTCCCAGCCTCACATCCATCCCAGCCTCGCATCCGTCCCAGCCTCACATCCATCCCAGCCTCGCATCCGTCCCAGCCTCGCATCCGTCCCAGCCTCACATCCATCCCAGCCTCACATCCATCCCAGCCTCACATCCATCCCAGCCTCGCATCCGTCCCAGCCTCGCATCCGTCCCAGCCTCACATCCGTCCCAGCCTCACATCCGTCCCAGCCTCACATCCGTCCCAGACTCACATCTGTCCCAGCCTAGCATCCATCCCAGCCTCACATCCGTCCCAGCCTCACATCCGTCCCAGCCTCACATCCGTCCCAGACTCACATCCGTCCCAGCCTAGCATCCATCCCAGCCTCACATCCGTCCCAGCCTCACATCCATCCCAGCCTAGCATCCGTCCCAGCCTCACATCCGTCCCAGCCTCACATCCGTCCCAGCCTCACATCCATCCCAGCCTCACATCCGTCCCAGACTCACATCCGTCCCAGCCTCACATCCGTCCCAGACTCACATCCGTCCCAGCCTCGCATCCGTCCCAGCCTCACATCCATCCCAGCCTCGCATCCGTCCCAGCCTCGCATCCGTCCCAGCCTCACATCCGTCCCAGCCTCACATCCGTCCCAGCCTCACATCCATCCCAGCCTCGCATCCGTCCCAGCCTCGCATCCGTCCCAGCCTCACATCCGTCCCAGCCTCACATCCATCCCAGCCTCACATCCATCCCAGCCTCGCATCCGTCCCAGCCTCGCATCCGTCCCAGCCTCACATCCGTCCCAGCCTCACATCCATCCCAGCCTCACATCCATCCCAGCCTCACATCCATCCCAGCCTCGCATCCGTCCCAGCCTCACACCTGTCCCAGCCTCACATCCGTCCCAGCCTCGCATCCGTCCCAGCCTCACATCCGTCCCAGCCTCACATCCGTCCCAGCCTCACATCCATCCCAGCCTCACATCCATCCCAGCCTCACATCCGTCCCAGCCTCACATCCATCCCAGCCTAGCATCCGTCCCAGCCTCACATCCGTCCCAGCCTCACATCCGTCCCAGCCTCACATCCGTCCCAGCCTCGCATCCGTCCCAGCCTCACATCCGTCCCAGCCTCACATCCGTCCCAGCCTCGCATCCGTCCCCTCCAACTTCATCCCCACGAGAGTGACTATGCAGGGCAGGGCTCCAGCCAGGAGCATCCCTAAAAATCAAACACGTGGGGGACGACCCATAGCATTTGTGCCACCATGTCGCTTGCTGTGTGTTAAGCCTATCTCCAAATCCACTGCCTTGGGCTGCCTTAATTTTATATGTGGAAGTCACTCATGCATTTAAAATTATTAGACAGATAATCACTTCCTTGAAATAATTTCAGCACTCATCTATAATAAAAAAGATTTCTTTCAAAGGACCCTTAGTTAAATGGGCTCAGTGCTACTTTCTGTATCACACAGGTCAATTTGATTCTGCTCTATACTCTCTATACAGCTAAACAATTGCTTTTCATAAACTGAAGAGCAGAGTGAAAGCAGCCTGTAATATCCATCCAGCGATGGCCTTGAACACTTTCGTTAATAAAAGCTTGACATCTGAATTTCTACTTCTTTATTCCTCCCTTATCAAAGAGTTGGTCAAGATTTCAGAAATTTAATGTCATATTAATAAATACTAATAACCTGGCAGTGAATGCCAGCAGGAAGACGACGAAGAAAAGGCACGAGCCCGCGGGGTGCAGCATCCCCTTGCCCGGCCCACGGGGTACCGCAGCTCGATGCCAGAGGATGGGCCGGGAGCTGGGGAAGCCTCGCGTGGAGGGATGGCAATGGAGACCGCACGGGACGCACCGCTTCCAGCCGGGACTCTCGCATCTCTGCAGGATTGGGCCACATCCATGTCACCCACCTCCCAAACGACTTTGCCAGGGAGGGACCACCCGCCAGGCAGCCCCGAGGCGTGGAGGGCCCCCAGATCTCACTCCAACCAGTGCAATTCCAGCCGTGGGCACCTGTGCTTTTCCAAGGTGACTTTAAGCCCTCATTAAGTCTGAAGATGCATTCCCCCACGAGTCTGGGAACTCCAACAGCTTGACGAAATGTAGTTATTTTCCTTTTACATTAAAATAAATAATTAAAGCATTTCAGCTCATCTTTAATGGCAACACGCTCTGCACCTAGGGTGAGACCTGGCTTCAGAGACCGCTGACATTAGAGACGCAGCCACTTGGGAAGGAAGAGATTCAGTTTCTCTACGACAAAATTAATTGAAATCAACACACAGGTAGGAATCACACGTGTGACACCCCACGCCTCGTGGGACTCTCTCCATCGCTGCCGGGCCTGCCCCCAGCGCGCATCCCCTCGCCACCCCCCGGGCAGCCGATCCGCTCGCCTCCCCATTAATTAACCCAACTCATGAACAGACCGGAGGGACTACCCATGTCTTCTAACAGGATTTGGTGCTTGGTTTTTTAAGTTAGACGGACTTCAAGCTCCCTGAAGCGTGTTGTGCAAACACAGAGATTCAGAAGTGCATTTTGCATACGATGGGCTGGGCAGGAAAGTTTTTTCTGGCTGGGCACATTTTCTTGTCTTTGCTATTTGTGACAAATCACAGTCCAAGGAAGGGGAAATTGCTTTGAGCTTGAGTTTTTAGAGAAAAAGATAACACCCCAGGCGATGGCCCACTGCCTGCTCCTGCCCCTGCGGTGTCCCGAGCCAGCACCCCTGCTCCTGCCCCTGCTGCAGTGCTGCTCATCTGTCCTTTGGGCTGGTGAAGATAAACCAAGATCAGCACAGCTCCCACCAGCGATGCGGAGCAGCAGACACCCTCCTCAAGAGCTCAGAGGTTTCCCTGAAGGCAAATTCAGCAGCCAGCCCTGCCCTCCAGTACAGGCACGTTAACTACAGTTGCTCAACCTGGTGCACCGACCTTACACCGGAGCGGCCCGCCGGCACCGAGCCGGCTGCCCGCTGGCACAGCCAAGCATTGCCGGCACGTGCTGGGCTTTGCCCACGAGGCGAGGGGGTGCCTCGCCCGCTCCCGCTCTGCCCTCGCACCGTGCTGCACCAACAAGCCGCCGAGGACCGAGCCGTGCTCGTGGCGCCGCGCTGTCGGGGCGGGGGATGCGCCCGCATCCGTCCTCGCACCCGTCCTGGGGTAGCAGCCTTGGCGCTAGCGCCGGAGGAGCGTACAACGCACCGAGGACGACACGGCGGCCCCGGGGCACGTGCGCTTGGGGGCACCCGGGGGTGCGGCGAGGCGCCTGCAGCTGTGTGCGTGCTGCTGCTGGGGCCCACGGAGGCGTGCGAGATGCTCACGTGTGTAAAGCATCTTCTCAGGCTCATGCTTTGCTGTGAAAAAGGAAATAAAAAGAGTCTCCCCCCACGAAGCTGCCTTCAGCGTCTCCTGTCTAATAACTTGGCATATTCACTTAATACAGCCCGGCTCCTTCCAAGTCGTTAGCGGCGGCAGGAGACACAGCCTGAACATTGACCTGGTTTGCTTGCCAAGACAGAGCAAAGAGAAACCTTCACATAATCATTTCCAAACATTAAAATGGCTCCATTGTCATTATAGCTGAGAGATTGAATTCGCCTCATCAAAGCGGCGTATGACAGGTGACTCAATAGGATGGTGCCAAGCGCGGAGGCAAGGAGATTAGCAGGGCACTGATATCATTATTTCCGCCTATCACAGATTCGGCAGGGAGGCAATTGTAATTTCTGGGCTTATTAGTCTGCATTCGGAGGAAAAAACCTAGTGATAAACCTCAGTGTGACAGCCAGGCATTTGTGCAGCAAGTGCTGTCATAGTGACACTTAGAAAATGCCAATGTGGATACGTTCTCATAATCCCCCCTAATAGAGGTTAAAGCATGGCACAAAGGCACTCTTATCAATGATCGGGACACTAATAACATTTGCATTTTTAAGTTAAATATAGTAAGTAAAGAGTAAGTCTCCTCTTTGCGGCTTTGGCAATTAACTCGGCACTGGAAGAATAAAAGCAAAGCAGACATTTCAGCCAGCCCGCTTCCTCCGTGGCGGGCGAGGATCCTCGGCGGGCTGGCGCTGCTGGGACGGCCACCGGCAGGCGAGGCGCCCCACAGCTCCCCACCTCGGCCCTCCGCGCTCGGGAGCAGATGACGAGGCCGGGGATGGGACCTGGCACAGCTGGGGGACAGGCAGCGCGTGGGGACCGCCGCTGAGCCGGGACGGGCAGAGGGATGCTCGCCCAGGGTGGGGGCTCCCGGGAGCTGGGGGGCAGCTTGCCCCGGGTGCTGCCCTTTCCCCCGAGGAGGGGAGATTATTCGGGTGCTTTTACAGACTTTTACAAGTGGTTTTGCTTTGGAGGGACAAAACTTTTGTGGGGGATTTTCCGCTCTGCAGCGCACGGTGGGCTTGGGTGTTCCATAATTGCCCCCGGACACAGCCCCAGCATGCGTGCTCTCCGCAGGAATTTCTTAAGGAAAAAAAAAATTACAGGTGGTAAACTGTTACTTTTCCACATTTAAATAAGAGACCAATTAAGAAGACTATGTAATTCGATTCTTGAGTGAGTGCCACTGAATTCAATTTGTTTCAGGTCAATGAATATAATGTGAAGTTATTAACAAAAAGGTCAGGGACTGCATATAAAATATACACACATGACACAGGCAGGAGTAATTAGTACACATTTCACATGTTCTGTTGCTCAGACATATGGTGTAGAAAATCTTAACAGGATTAGATGTTAATAAATGTTCCCCTCTCCCTCCCCCCCGCTCCCTATTTAAATGGGGTTTAGAGCTATTCCCCCCGGTGTTCCCGGAATCCACCGGAGGTTAAGGACCCACGGCTCGCACGCCAGTCCCGTGGCCAGCGCCGGTACCGGATCCTCGGCTCGCCAAACCCGGGCCTCTTTGGGACCTGCCCTGGATACCATCTCCTAGAAGCCAGTTCATGGCGTCTCCCACGGTGGGGGCTGAGCGGCGGGGACCTGCAGCACCCGCAGGCTGAGGAAGAAGAGGGGGAGAGCAGTGCCTCAGCTTTAACAACAGCTCTGACAGCGCGTCTACTATTCTGCTTCCTGGAAACGCAGGCTATTTTACCGCCCTTCCTCTCCCTGCCCTCAGCACGGCGGAGGACGAAGCCAGGAGGAAGGGGCGCGGGACTGCGACGGAGCCGGGCCCCTCTGCGCAGGCGCATCGCTCGGGGCCGGACTGACTCGATCCACGTGCCAGCACGTGCTGCGGCAGCGACACCCGCTCGGGGAGCCGGCGCCCCGCACCGTCCCCGTCCCCCGCTCCGCTGGCCGACAGGGTTACGCCGCTGTGGCATCTCACCTGCCCCCCACCGCCAGAGCCGCACGTGCGAGGCATTCGAACGCAGCGCGCAGGAGGGGACGCCGGCATGGCCTGGGCGAGAGAGGGGGCACCGCCGCGGTGGTGACGGAGGAGGGGGAGTCCCCTCTACATGCACAGGCAGGACAGTCCCTGCGGGAAGGGCTCTGCCTGCTCCTTCCACGCCCTCGGGGACCCTGCAGGCACTCCTGCACCAAGAATCACTACATTTCCCCAGGCAAATTTGCTACAAGTGCATATTTAATATGAAATTATTACATAAATAATAAACATTTGAAATTATTAGATGAACACTATGTTGAAGCAGTGATTGAAGTCACAAAAGTCTACGACACAGGAAAAAAAACAGAGGGATACAAAGCCCTACATGTTTTTGTGACTCCAAGCCTAAGTATCAAACACCTAGATCCTCTCTCAGGTAAGAAAGCAAGGATTTGGGCAAAACTCTCCTGGAAGTTACAGGAAGAAATCCCAAGATATGAGAACTCTGCTCAGCTTCTGTATCATATAAAGGGCTTTTTAAAAAACTTAACAAAGACAGAAAACACTGGAAAAATTCTGATTTGTGGCAGTCCTGCCCCATCTCCACAGCGAGGGAGGAAGGAGTCCCACTTATGCGCTGGTAGAGAGCCAACATCTCTGATTCTGCCTCTAATGTGCAGCACCTCCTCTCAGTTAGGCTCGAGTTAATATTCTTGAAAATTTTCAAACAGAAGATAATGTAAAGCTAAGTGCTTGAAGGAATAACCGCGTTGTTCTTTTTTAATGCAAACTAGCCTACCCACAGAAACCTAGAGATTTTCCAAACAGCCAAAGCTCAGTGAAGCCTTGCGAGCAGGCTGTACGTAAGGGACACACTGCAATGAAGCGAGGGTGTCCACAGGTACCCCTCCCCCTTACCCCCCCCAGGCAGGAGAGTCCCTGTGGTTACAGGTGCTGCGACTGCATGAGCCGAGCATCCCCAGCGAGTCCGGCGATCGGCCGCTTCCCTCACCCCTCCGCACCCCTTCGCACACCACACCCCTCCACATACTACACTCCTCACCCCTCACCACCCGCACCCCTCCACATGGTCGTCCCCTTCGGTCCGGCGGCTCCGAGCGCCCGCGGTCGCTTTGCTTGAGCCAGATCTCACGGCTCCTGCCAGGCGGTGAGCTGCACGGTGGCACTGGGAAAAGACAGTACTGTTTGCCGTCGGAAACATCATGTGAGAGCACACATCTCCATGCGTCAATTTTTTAAAAGTAAATTTTAGAGGCCAGGTCTGGGTTCAGACTAATTCAGCGAGATGCTGTCCTAAGCCGTGGCACAGAGCTGAATTTCTTTTTTATCACTCATGATCGAAATTAAACATCTTGGCATTGTGCACAGACCTGGAGAGTTGACATAATTTAGCTGGATGCTCCTCTGCACTTCTATTGATCACAGATAACAAAAAGTCGTGCTAATCATTTTTCAGATGAACGACCTTCCTGTGTTATGTGCCAAGTGCATCTCCCTTCCTCTCCCAGCCCCTGACGCAAGGGGGAAAGCCACAGCTCCCAGGCTGTCACCCCGCGGGAAAGCTGCTGCACGGCGAGTCCCCGTGGGGTGGGGAGATGCTCTCGGAGCTAGTGGCCCTTCGCCGCCTTCTCCCCGTCAAGGGACCACACACGCGCCCCTACAAAAGCCCTTCTAAAAGCCTGCTGAGCTGCATCTACACGTGTACATATTAACAGCAAAAAAACCCAACCCCGGCGGCCGCCTGGACCACGGGCACACCCCTAACACATGCGCTAAGAGCTGCCTCCCCCAGCCGAGGGCGCGCTCCCTGCGTCAGGCCAACACCCCCGTGTTGTACTACATATACGGTACGGCACGTAGGTGCCCTCATTTTTCCCCACTGGACAGACTCCTCCATTTAAGCCAACATTCATCTTAAGTCAGCAACACACCTATTTTTCTACTTACAGAGACTTAAGTTCCTCTTTTTTCACCAGATGCCAGAAGCTTAATCCATGCCTGGTTCCAGTATCAGGCTTGGGAAGCGAGATGTATTTGGGACTATGGAAACATCTTTACACGTGAATCGCTGCGATGGTTTTGGCATTAGCAGTGAGAGAAACGTTGCGAAGGACAGGTTAACTGATGCCTGGCAGCTTCCCCAGCACTTGCTGTGGGGAGCTAAATCTGATTTATAGAGATGCTCTGGTGTCCATTCAAATCTGCTTGAGATTCTTTACTGGGAAAAGATAATCGCGTTAATGAGCCAGATGTGTTTGCTTGCTCTGACATTTTTCTTCACATCTTCTGTTCAGAATGAAATATGCAACCAATTTCCCAAGTTATACTTTATCTCCAGTGTTGCCTGACGTGGTAAAAGAATTAAGTCATTTGTATATATTGGCTAATAATTGTTGTTTATTACTGACCTCGTTAACATAATCCTCAACTGGAGATATTTGTTTATTTTATTTTGCCCATGCATTGCTGTGTTGTTTCAGTATAACCGACTGCAGAAAGCAACAGGAACATGCATGAGCAAGAAACGGGGAGCTTCGATAATGGATCTGAAACACGCTACCGTACGGGTACAGCCCCACATATATAAGGCTTTAATATTTGTATGTAAAGAGTGACCTTTAAAGCAAGATTAGCTCATACAGGTTCAAGGGTGAATTAAACCTGAGACAAGTGTGTTGTTCAACATTGCCGTGGCCAGGTATTCAAGACAGGATCCTGTCTCCACAGCAATCCGCAGAACTCCTTGGATTTGCTCAGAGGAGACCCAAGTCAGTGCCTGTGACACATTTTGTCCTTCGCAAAAAAGGGAAAGGTGCATCGCTAGTTGTGGGGCAGCTGCCTCAGCACATCACACGCCGCCACCCACCCTGCCGCCGCCCCTCGCTTTTTGCGTCCGCTTCCCAGGTACCTTTTCCCGCGCCGTCCTCCCCATGAGGACGTGGAGGTGCCCATCAACACCCAGGAACAGCAGCCGCCGGGCTTCGCCCCGGGACTCCTGCCACGTGTCAGCCTCGCGGCACGGCGAAGCGTACAAAGCGCGGCTAGGCCAGGGCAAGGCTTTAATCAGCCACTGATTTCCCCCTCCTTCCAAAAATTGCAACATCACACGCTCATCTGTAAGAACAGAAGTGGGTGGAGAGGGAGAGGAAGGGCCAGCTCAGCAGTTTACTGAATATACCAGGGGCAGAGGTGGGGGGAAAAAGGCAAACGAATAATAAAAAAAAGATATTTTCTTTTTAATTAAGCAGTGACACCCCACCCCCCCCAAGTGGCCCATTTTCGCTCCCCATGATTTCCTGGTTTAAAAAGAAAAAAGAAGTAATTTATTTTTAGTTTTAGTTTGTCTTGAATATTGGAAGAAAATAAATAAAAAGAACAAATAAAAGCCAAATATCGATGCAAAGCCTTTGGATTTGATTCCCCCTCCCCTTTTCTCTTGTGTTTTCTTTTCTCACTGAAAAACACAACCAGCTTTTCACTAACTTGCGACGGGGCTCCCAGAACCTCTCCGTGACTTGAGCGAACCCGGAACGTCGCCCCTGACCCCTTCTGACAGCCCTACGTCTCAAGCCGGATTTTCAGTGAACGCCACTGGGATTTGCTCAGCGTTTCTGCAAACTGCCCTTAAAAGCCCGCGGCGAGCCCCCAGCCCCCCGCCGGCGGACAGAGGTGGACGCAGACCTCCCACGCGTCGGCCGCCGCTGCACGGTGCTGGTGCCGGCGGGGCTCCGGCCGCCGCCGCCGCTCCTAAGCCCCCTGGGCAGCCCCGCAGGCACGTGCGCCGCCGTCGGGGGGGCTCGAGGCTGGGGGCACTCAGCTCCCAGCAGCCGCGGGGTCAGCGCCTCCCAGCTCGGCAGGCTCTTACCACTCCTGTTCCCCGGCATTTCCATTAACTGAAGATTGCGAATGGGTCAGCAGATCTATACACTTTTTGTATTCCCTCTGCTTGGTTTATTTATTTCTTTTTTTTGCAGGATGCTGAATAACTAACCTTTTCTTCAATAGATAGATTTAAAAAAAAATAGGATCCATCGCACGGCAGCAGGATAGCCTTGCTCTGTTTTGACCTTTCTGAAATTAATTTCCCAATCTTAGCTTTCAAAATCAGAGATTGAAAAGACCTATTAGATCAGCCAATCCATCTTATCACTAGCACGGCAGCAAGCAGAGACCCCAGCTAAGTGCTCCTCTACACAGCGAAAATATTCTGGAATAAGATGGGGCATGAATTTAAAGCAAAACACCTGTTCCAGAATATTCTGCACGTGGACGCGTACTCTGGAGTAACCGCGGCTCTTCCTGAGTTTGCCCGGTTGACACCTGGAGGCAGTCACCGTAACAGAGACTGGGGGGGGAACAAAAATCCCATTTTAGGATAAGAGTACCTACCTCCAGAGCTTTTTTCTGGGGTAGCTAGGGGGGAATAACTCACCTGATCCCTTCTCCCCAGCCGGGGCTGTTGCTCAGAGGGCAGCATGCACCTGGGGAGGGGAGGGGAGGGGAGGCAAGGCAAGGCTGCTAACCCAGCTGCTCAGGGGAGAGCTGCCCCCAGCCCCTGCAGGTAAATTCACTCTCCACCTGCAGAATCAGTGATCACCTTAAAGGATTTAGGCCAGAAGGATGAAGTTCTAGTCTGCCGCTACTTAAAGAGCCTGTGATGTTACAACACACCTCTCCCAGGTTGCCATTTAGTACCTTTGCCACGTGGCACAGGTCTTCTCAGAGGATTGGAACTTCTCCATATAGCAAATAACTCAGCGCTTTGGGGTAAAACCCCAAAGCTCAAGGGTCTGCACTGCCCGTCCCTGGTGCCAGGAACCCAACGGCATGGCCAGGTCCTGCTGCCCTGACCAGCACTCCTGGCCTGGAGTGGGGCCCCCCGGGGAGGCCCCTCAGGGCAAGGGAGGGCTCCTGGAGCCCAGCAACCCTCTCCTCCTATTCCCCTTGTTTTACTAAATACCTCCTTACGCCACTTTTTGCAGCATTCCTCATTCTGCAGTCAGTATTGCTCTGTCCCAGCCCAGGGCTCTGGGGTTGCGTTTCAATGCCAACACTGCCAACCCTTGGGGAATACCCTGAGGGGACCCCGAAACACAGCTCTGGCCTGCAGACAGCCGGGGCGGGGGCGAGGGCAACGTCCCGCGGTGAAAGCGCCTGCCAGGACAGGGTTTAAGAGAAAGTGGTAACAGATTTCATAGGGGAGAGTTATAAAATGAGACACCCGAAGGAGATTTCTGGCTGGCTGACTGCCAGAACAATGAGGTTTTATGAAATGCCTTTAACCACACTAATACAACAATCTAATCCTTTTTTTAGAATCCTACAGAACTCTGCTCCAGCGACACTGTGCGAGCATCACGAGTGAGCCACCGCAGTACAGAACAGTGTTTTCCTCTCCATCCTCAGACGCCGTTGCTTTTCACGCGACAGGTCGGTGGTTATTTCACAGGCGGCGGTGCCCATCGGGGGGATCTGGCGGGGTCAGGCTGGGAAGCACCACGACCCACCACCCAGCAGCAGGGCGGGGCTGTCGCTATTGAAGGATGATAAACCTCTGGGTGGTGAAAAGGCAGCAGGGTTCGATAACGCCTCCGCTGGGGACTCACGGCAGTCAGGGATGACGAAGCCCTTTCTCGTCCGCGGCCTGGAGCTGAGCCTTGCTGCCGAAAGCAGGGCAGCAGCCGGCTCATCCCTCCGCGGCCGGCGGGACGCGGGTGCTCGCCAAGAGCGTGAGAGCCCACCCATCCGCAGCGGGGATGGGTCACCCTCCGCAGACCTTAGTCGCCGCCTCCAGCCTCTGCAAGCCCACCACCCGCCCTAGACGGCTGCAGCTGACACGAATCCTGCCCTTCCCTGCCCGACTGCGCCTGCGCGGCTCCAGCGTCCAAGCTGCGGCCTCCCAGGCAGCGTGCCTCCCCCGGCTCTCGGGAGCGGCTGCGGATGGCTGATGGCCTTTCAGAAGAGCAGAGCAGCGCCGAGGGGCATCCTGCTTCTCACGCAGAGCAAAACAATCTAGGCCAACGTAGCCTTGTGGTAAATCAGGTCTGGTCAAACCAACCGGGTTCTGACTTTGATGATGCTACAACTGTGGTTGATTAATAAAAAATCCCCAAATCGCCCCTGCCAGCCCAGAGCCGATGTGCGTGAAGCGTTTCACAGCAGCCTTGGGGGAAAATTTGCGCTGTAACGAACCGATTCATGTGCTGCGCACATTAAACAAGAGACACCTAGCAGACCTTGGAAAGTCGTCGAGGGGAGGAAATTGTTAGGAGGTCAGTGCCTTCTGGAGGGCCCTCGAGGATCGGCACAAAGCCTGGAGCCAGGGGTGCCGTCACCCAGGCCGGAGGGAAATCCTTTGGTGCAGACGGCAGAGGGGATCCCTCCAGCGGTACCGCGCCGAGCCCAGGTACGGCGCTTCCTCGTCAAAGGGATGCCACAGACACACACGTAAGGGAGGGGAGCCACCAGCGACGCGATTTATGCTGCCGGTAGTAAATGATATCAATGCTACCACGGGCCTCGGTCTGGGGGAGAGGAGAATGCATTCAAAAGTATTTGAAAGTGAGTTTCTTTCTATCAAATTAGATGGGAACAAGCCTCTGCCTAAACCTGCAGTAAGTGTATTCACAAAGAAGCTGTAAAATTTATATAAATAAATATATATATCAGTTTAAAGCCTTTTTACATTTTCTATCAAGCATTGCAGTTTGGTTGACAACTGCAAGTCTTTTTCCATTAAAATGCCTCTATTATGCCTCTGCAGTTACTGCCCTTCTTAAACATCATTGCATTGTGAGGAGCTGCCACTATATCCATACAATGGGGAGAATCAAGAGCACACAGATAAACTGGAGCTGCAAACTTTGCGCACTCAACAAGTCCTCTCCGCAGACAATTAGGGCCAAAAGATAAATATTGACACATTAGACTATTTTCCTCAATTTGTTTTTTTGTTGATCATCTGAGCGATCTGATGGGGCAAAATTCCACTTTTCCGATATCTCAGATTCTTGGCTAATAGAAACAAATAAAGTGAAAGCTTCTGTCCACAATGGGTTAGGAGAATCTATTGTCAGGAGGCACTAATCGGATTAAATTGGCTCCTGGCTCTATTGCTAGGAGGCTAACTCGTTCCTAAATTTCTCCCATCTCAAGGGGATGTGTCATTGTTGCCTTTTTTTTTTTTTTTTAACTGTTTAAATCTGACAGATAGAGAAATAAGGAACAGCTTGAGATGACGGCGGTGCCCGCTGCCCTGCGAACAAAGAGCGGGGCTGGTAGAGGTGCGGGCCTGGCGCCGTGGTCCGTGCTGGCCGGAGGGGCCGGCGGGGGCTGTGGTGGCTCCCGCAAGCCCCTTCTCCCGGCAGGAGCCGGCCTGGCACCCCCGCCGCCGTTCCCCTCTGGAAATGCCATTTAGACCCAAAAGCTAATGCACCCGGGCAGGGAAAAACCTCCCGCTTTCCATGCCGGGCTGGGCTCAGGTTGTTTCCCATTAGCATTTTAATATGCACCTCTGGCATCAGCCCCTTAAAAGAAGCAAACACGTTTATGCAAGCAGCCGAAAAAGACGGCCTTAAATAACGCCGCCTTTGGAGGGAGGCCCACGAGCCGCGAGGTACATTTTTGCCCACAGTCTGATAATTTTCAAAGCTATTGGCAACCTGGGAATTTTCCTGCCTTATCACCAGGGCTCAGCTAACTTCACTAACACTAATCAGAGCTGGAATCATTCATTCAAGGATTGCATGATCATGTTTTTCTTTAGCAGTGACAGCTGCCTGAGCCGTATTAGCAATGCAGATGAGTCAGCCTAATAGGTTAATGCAGAACACGCGAAAATTAGGTTTAATCCCCAGTGAAATAATCTAACATTTTCACATTTCTTGATGTTGGGATAGAGACATTGGTGGTGACTCAATTAGGTGTAATGTAGATCAAAGCAAATTTACCTTCTGGCTGAACCTTCCCCATAGTTTAGATAGAAGAATATAAGGGTTCTTTACTAATTGGGCAATGGCTGTGGGGAAAATTATATTAAAAGCGTGCGTACTGCAAGAATTGCGTTTCAGATTTGGACCAAGTAATGGCTGGGCTTGACAAACACCCAGGCACGTCCTTTTGCCAGAAACCAGCGTTCTGCGCGCAGCACCTTCCAACTCCCAGCTCTTTTCGATGCAACGCTTACAAATGAAGACATTTGGGTTGGGTTTGTGGTTTTTTTGTTTTTTTTTTTTACTCTATTCATTTTTAATGTCCCGTACTGAAATATCCCCAGTGAGGTTTGAAAGAGCTTGTATCATAAAAGAAGCATAAAGGAAAAAAAAAAAAAACCCACCAGTGTGTGTCTATCTAATGTTTTCATTCTTGGGGAATAACATATCAAACAGCAATCTCTTTCAGTCATAAAGGGAAGGAAACAAAAAATTACATGCCCTCAGTTGCCAAATTATTTTTTTGCCTTGACATCTTAATTCTTAATCCTTGTGTGTGGTCAAATCAGTCTACTATAGACAACCAATCAAGCAATTATTCCTAAATTATATTTGCCCAACTCACATTGATTGGTTATTCTTTTCTTATTGGGTAAGCTCATTAATTCTGAGCAGCTTGCTTATTATGCTTTCCACATCATTTTCTTTCTGAGCCTATCTACTCACACCAGCCTGCTGATGTTTCAAGATGCCATACAGAAAAAAAAGGCCGAGTGATCTATTGCATTGTCTCTTCCAGCAATTACAATTCACATTGCTGATTAACTTTGATGTGAAAACTAATGAGATAAGGCAAGTTATCAAGGCGGACCTGATCGTCATCTCATTTATAGAGCATTTGCCATCGGTGAATGACAAAAACTAATGAAGATGTATCTGACAGCAGGCTGAGCCGAGGCAGAATTTCGTTTCTCATCAGCAAGTGCTCTGCTTCGAACTCATCAGTCTATCTGAAACATGTGGAAATTAGCTTAATAATGAAAACACTTCATCCAAATAGACAAATGTTTACATTAAAATAGCTACATGATAAATAGATGTTAAAGATTTTATGCCTTCTTGAGTCTAAACAATGGAGCACAAAATATGTTCTCGTATTCACTAAATCATCCCTACAAACCTCCACACGTGCTGCTGTACCTGCAAGTTCCCCGCTTTATGGCTCAAAAATATTTCCGGGCTGCGCTTCGCCCTTTTGGAAACGTACGCTTTGGGCTGCAATTCATTACCTCCTGCGCAACGGTAGCTGGCAGAAAAAAGGCAGAAGGACCCGGCGACGACAGCAGAGGGTAATTGTCTCTGTTCGGTAGGGACCAGGACGAGGTCTGGGGGCGCGGAGCTCCCAAACGCACCTTTTTAACAGGAGTGTAAGAGAAGCAAAAGACGATGTACGCGGTGCCTCAGGAACAAATTTACACAATGTATAAAAGGTATAATTTTTTCCCAGACATAAAAATATAGTGCACGGATATAATTCATGTAAATACATCGACATTTCTTGCCCGAGCCACGGCTGCCAAAAAGTCTCCTGTAATATCAGTGTAGTTTAGGAATGTTCCTGATAAAAGGGAGGCGGGCAGAGCTACTCCCATTTTTAATATTGTGGCTTTGGTATCTTTATTTATGAGAGACTATTTCATATTTGTTGTGCATTATTTCACAGGCTTATACAATGTGCAAACGTATCCCCAGTCCATTTTTGTATGTGGAATAAAATATTCATTAATCACCTGGGATCAAAAAAACTGTTTTTAATAAAAAAATAAGGAAGACGTGCATCTGTAAGGCAGAACGGTGAAACTTGCGCTTTAAAAATTATTTTAGAAATTGTGTATGCTTCAGTTAAAATAAACAGTTGGTAAAAGATCCTTTTCCATTATGATCCCCCCCACCCCCGAAAAATAAAAAATACGGACACCCTATGCCACTGCCTCCTCCAGGAAAAACAACCCAAACACGTTACTACCAACGTAAGAGGAATTTAAAAATTGATTAAAAAAATTACTATTCAAGTGGACCGAAAAAAAATTACAGACTTTCCAGAAAAGCTGCGGGAGCACCTATAAATAATGTACACCGACAGCTCCGTGCACGCAGGCGGAGAAAGCTCAGACCCTGACCGAGTCACAAACGTAACGCCCGTGCAAGAGGCATCACGCCGGGGCCGTGCCGGGGCTTCCCGAGCCGCCGATGGGCGCAGCCCCCCCGAGCCCCCCAGCGCCGCTGCCAGAGCATCCCCACCCGCCCGGCCCGATCACAACACACTCACCAACTTTCGTTCCTTGTATTTTAAGGACATCTGAGGTCCAAACCCGAGATACCTTGAGCAGATTGGCATTGTGTGTCACAGATTAGCCCGCACAAAGAGCCCGCATCCCGGGAAAGTTAAAAGAAAAGCCTGTTATAAAGCGCTGGCAACAAATTACTACTTCAACACTGGATTAAATTTAAAAGCCCTTCACAGAGCCGCAGATAAATCCTATATATTAGAAGAAACCATAAAAGTACTTGTTCGAGAGCTAAAGGCACAAGTGGAAAGTTGACCCCAAAGATTTTTTTTTAATAGCCTGCTAAGTTTATAAAATTTCTCAAGATGTAGCGAGAGGGTTACGTTACTTCTATAACACTCAACAGCACAGAGCGAACACGAGCTGGTTCAGCCAATTAATGAAGTCAGACAAATCTGCAGCAATCAATGCAATTCATTAAATAAAATGACAGCCAGGTTTGTTGTCTGGTTTTTGTTGTGTTTTTTTGTTTGTTTGTTTGTTTGCCTTTTTTAAAATTTTTTTTTTTGCTTTTGCCCAGCCCAAGTGAAGCAGGAGGGCTTCTCTTTCACCAGTCACGCAAGCGGTGGGAAAAGCCTCGATCCCACCCCTGTTTTCCTTTTCGCAGGGAGCCATAAGCACAGGTACAGAGTGGCACATTCCTCCCAGCCTGGCGCCAGGCATTTACATGGAAATCCCCAGCAGCCTCACTGGACGCTGGGGATGCTCCCTCCGTGGTCGGCGCCCAGCATCTTCCTTTCGGTACATAAAAATACACGTGGTCTGTTTGTGTTTTATCTTTTCTTACGGCGCATCCATTATTTCATGTTTCTAAAATGCAGGGCTTGGGCACTGCAACCACTTCACTTGGTCGCCGGGTATGTATACATCCGTATATCTGCATGGAGGGACGTACAGAGAAAGGAATGCTGCTCCTCCCTCCCCCTCCCCGTCCTTTATCCCGGCAGCCTATTTTAATAAATAATTATAGGCAGCTAAAGGATTTGTTAATTCCAAAAGGTCTCCCCTTCACATTTCTCAGAGGTTCAGCTCAAGGAGACACCATGATAATAAGGCTGACTCGGGATCCCTACTTCACAATGTCATTCTGAGCTAGCATTTAAAATGAAAAAATATGTATATTATACCTAAAAGCATTACAAGGTTACAGGCTTGTCTCCGAGAATATTTAATGCTGCTGGGAAAGCAGCGCCGTTGCACTGAGGAGGAGGTAAAGGGGGAAAAGAAACGAGAGAAAAATCCTTTCTGAAATACAAGCTTAGAAAAAAGATGTTGGGCGCGAGCATGGAGTTCATTTGCATTTCCAATGACTAGCACTAATCCTCCGCTACCACGTTTATATTTTCTTATTACTTTCCCTAATTATCTTCTTTTTTTGTTGGTAGCTTTTTCTCCTCTCTCCATTCCCCACTCCTCCCCAGTCCCAAATACCCAGCGCATTGTTGTCTGGCTTGGGGCCGGACGACCAAGGGCTAACTGTGGCCCGCCCGCGCCGGTCCGTACGGTCCCTTAAAAACAGGGGGTGGGGGCAGGAGGCCCCCCCGTGCCACTGCCGCCAGCCCACCCCGGCCCCCGCAGCACCCCTCCCAGAGCCTGGGTGCCTGCCGCGGCAGCAGGGAGGCTCGCTTTGTCAGGGTCTGGTTTCGGGGGTCGAGTGAGAGCAGAGGATTTTTTGCCAGGTCCTTGGGGCTCGGTCCAGGCAGCGGGCCCCGTCCCGCTGGGGTTGGGGGGGGTGCCCCCCGGCCAGGGCTCAGGGACCTCCCCGGGACAGGGGAGGCTGCAGCTGCCCCGCAGCCCCCCGACAGCCGCCGCCGCCCCGGGAGCTGCCCCGGTAACTGCAGGTGGCACCACCGACTGAGGCTGGAAAGCAAACCAAACCAAACCCCGGCACAAAAGAGACAGCCGCCCAGCGCGGCTGTTACTGAAAAATTTAGCTTTATCGTCATATTGAGACCTTGCTAAAAACTAACGCAGTTTAATCTTTAAAGCCCTATTCAAAATGGCACTTAGCTAAGAGTTAGACATGAAACTGGAGCTATATCTTAACGTTAATATACATCCTCTATCTCTGACAAGTAAATTACATTACTAAATGCCTGTTTGAGACCAGCTACTAAACTGCTATTTCAATATTATCCTAAAATTTGTTAATAGCAGCTCTTTCAAATAAATTAAGCGATAATGAAAAAAAGTCCCGCTTTGAATTTATATATATTTCAGCAGAGAATAATGTTTTATTTAAAATAGTTACAGTGCGCCTTTTGATTTAGAGTTTAAAGTAAATAATATTTGTACATCTAAAACATACTCAAGACAAATGAAAAGCCTCTAGATGCTTTTGTATGAGATGCTGAAGAGCTCTACAAACTTAAAAGCACAACCTCAATTAAGCCCATCTTCATCTGGAAAAAAAATTAGCAACTGAAAGCTGAATATATTAGATAATGCACACTTGCAGAAGAGCATTCTCTTAGCAAAAAATTCTTGATAACCAACCTAAAGCTGGCCTTAGAGTTGCTCAATGCTAATTTTGTTTGAAACTGTTTAACTAACTATGAATAGATATCCATATTCAACAAAGACATAATTAATGGCAACCTTTTCTTCTGCTTAGAAGACATCATAACAAGCAGAAAAGTACAAAAAGATTTTTATAGTAACTAATTTAAGGACAAAGGGTTGACCTCTAGCATTTCATTAAATAAACTGAGCGAATAAAAGAAGAGTGACAGTATTCATCCTTGTTCAATTCAAGCAGCCAATTTCAAAATGCAAATCATAATCTGCAGATGTTGGAGCCTGATATATTTTTTTAAAATATCATTTGTTCAATTTAAGAACATCAGACATTTGAATTTTAAATAAAAATCAAAACCAATTCCCAGCTTCAGTTTTAGGCGTAGCGCGACCGTACGGTCGGTGCCGCGGAGGTCTGCGGGTTAGCCGGGGCTCCCCTCCCTCCCCAGCCGTTTGAAACTCGCCAGGCGAACCATTCATTTTATATATTATTTCCAAAACCTTTTAATGGAGAAGTTCTATTAAGCCGCACATTATTTCTGATTAGCACAGCCTGTAAGTGCTGCTGCATTTATAACCCGGGTGTGGAGGATGCGAGGAGCCACAAGCCCACCGAGCGCCTCCGTCCTTCCCGCCCGTGGGGACGCAGGACACGAGCCGAGGCAGCGCGCATCAGCCCGAGGGGCGCAGGGTGACGGACGCGGCTCCCGAACCGAGGTGACGGGGCTGCTCTACCCACGGGGAAGCGCATCCTTGCGCCGGTCTCCAAAGGCAGCAGGAGCTTGGAGCCCCTGCCTGGGGAGAGATGCGGTGGTGGACCCTGACCGGGGCACAGGTGGGAAACACCAAGGAGACGAATTTGCTCTGAATTTGGCAACACAGCCTCAAATCTCCGCAGCCTGGGCTGTCTCCCGGGTGCCAGGGGAGAAGGTGTGGAGGGAAGAGAGGAGGTTTTGGTTGGACTGTGGGTGATCTGCAATCGTTTACCTTGGGGGGAATTAAGTCTCAACCCGGCTCGACGCATAGCCCACGCTTGCCCCCCGCCCGGGTTCAGGGGCAGTTGAACACGTGCTGAAGCACGCCGCTCTGATGGGAGAGCCAAGGGGAGGCAGATATTACGCGCTTTGCCGGCTATGGATGCACAGCTTAAAGTCTGTCACATCTCTCAAGGGTTTTCTTCTTCACTTCCACGCTTTAATAAGGCTCTTTCAACATTTCTTACCTTAACAAACTGCAGTCACAGAAGAGATGCTACGAGATGCTTTTAACGTGTCTAAAGAGACCAGAAGATGCCCTGCCGCATCTGACACAACGGCAACACGCCTTCCTCTCTCCCCCATTTCTACATCAAATCCGACAGCTGTTTACAGGTTTGTGGAGGATAACCCACCGGGCACAGCATCACACGAGCCTGCAAAAATATAGAATTTCTCTCAGGAAATTGCTTTGGGGAGTTTGGAAGGGTTTGGGGGGAAGCAAGAGGTATTGTTTATTTTGACCATTACAACTCATAGACCCGCGGGGCGAGTTTCTGGCTTCGCTGAACTCGGCCGTAGGCTACAGTGGAGCAACGCTGAAGTCTGCTCAGCGAGCAGCTCCCTTCCTCCTGTATTAAAGGGAAAATATCCCCGGAACCCATCCCACAGACCTTAGGTACTGCTAAGTTACAGTGAAGAACATCATCTGTAAAAGCTTGTATACTAATTAAATTGCTGTTGATTAGAACTCATCAGCGATCCAGGGTACGTAACGAGGAACTGAAGCAAACAGTCAGGAGCCGCACTCGGGAGACGAGGGCAGAACTGCGCCGCGGCTGGCGGCTGGGGCCGTTTCACTCCAAGTAGAGCGGAGTCATTTCTGATATGCAAAGAGCAGTTTTTTTGCCAGACCCTTCAAAAAGGGCCGTTGAGGAGCGGCCAGCCCGCCCCGGCCCCGCTGGCGCTGGGCACGGGGAGCGAGGAAGGGCCCGGGTCTTGCCAAGCGCCTGCAACCCTCCTACACAAACAGACCCTGCAGCTGTCGCGGGGCGAAATAAATGACTTCCGGAGGTTACGGAGAATAAATGAATTCATTCATGCAAAAGTGAAGGGGACATTGTTTTCCTCCTCAAAAAAAAAAAAAAAAAATCCCCAACAACCTATATATTAAGGTATCAATGAACAACAAATTCATTCTGTTATGACACAGGAAATCTAAAACAGAATAGGCTGCAAAACAAACTCGATTTATCTTCGCCACACATGCAAAAGAAAAAATTTCTCTTGTTAGCTGTTCTGATTAGAGCGTTCTTTGACTGGTGGTTTTGGCTCACATGCCTCTTGACTAGCGCTTAGAATTCAAGCCACACATGGAGAATTTTTTGCCGGTGCTTTAGCGGTTGATGCTAACTTCTTAGATTAAGATTGTTTCCTTAGGTTTATCCTCTTCAGTGACAATGTGTGTACAATACGCCTTTAGAGCATATTTAAAATCAGGCTGCAGATGCACATAATCTCCGTCTTCCTGCATTACAAACAGGAGACATGGAGATTCGCTTTTTTAAAAGGGAGAAGAATTACTCATTCAGAGAGAAACCGAGCCTTTCGTTTTCACTTTGGCAACCTTCGTTTTAATATTAAAAAGAAAAAAGGCAAAACTGAAACTGGAAACGCAGACTCAGACCAGACCCTATTTCTCAAAGTAAGGCAGTAGCCAAGGGTGAGCAAGAGACCAAGCCACGTCCGCCAGCCCCTCGCCGTTTCCTCCCGTGTGCCAGGGGGCCTGGAAGCCTCCGGCACGCCTCAGCTCCATCCGCAGCCCTGAGCACCCCCGTCGGCTCCCAAACACATCTGGGCACACGTTCAGCCTGAGGGGACGCGGCACCCCCCGACGACCCCGGGAAGGACAGCGGTGCAGCGGGTGCTTCTGGCACAGCACCCTCTGCTTCCACATCCCCGGAAAACACACCACCCGTCCCGTCGCAGCCGCACGAGGGGCATGCCACGGGAACCGGGCGAGAGCTTCGCCCCGCTCCGGCTGTCACACAGCCCCCTTGGCCGACGCTCTGGGTACCTGCAGGGCTACGGCCCAGCACAGCAGCTCTCCGACCCACCCTGCTGCCGCGCAGAGCTGCTCCCTCCTGCCCTTCCGCACGCCCCCTCGGTACCTCGATGTACCCGGCCTTCCTGAACCCGCTCTGGTTTTCTGTTCCAACGCTGTAAACCCAAAGCGGGGCTGAGGAACAAAGCCCATGTGGCTCTTTTTTCTAAAACATTTATGCTTAGCTATTTTTACCAAGTAACATTAAAAAAAATTTAATATCTTAAAAATGAGCGCAATGAGTCGATCCTGCTATGGAAGTAGATTTGTACGCTTGCACGCAGCCGCAAGAAGCGCTCAGCTTGCAGGGGAATAATCCAAAACGTTTTAATTAGGGAAAGCAACAATAAATAGAAGAATATGATCTTGGATGAGAACACTTGAAAGTAAAAATAACTCATAAAGATGAGATACATTTGTGCTTGGAGGGGAGATCTCCCTCCAGAAGGGCAGACACGAGCATTTTTTGCCCTGCCCAGCAACCCCGAAAGAAGGCACAAAGCGTTCCCCAGCGCCAGCGTGCCCTCCCAAATCAAAGGGGCTCTTTAGGAGAACAAGCCCGGGCGATGCCCGGCGCATTAATGCAGAGCACATCTCTGAACCCATGTGCGGCCGCGCCAGGAGCCCACCCCTTCCGTCAACTGGTGACTTCCTAAGCGTCCCGGACAGCTGCGTGTCTGTCTGCACTGCCCCAAGACGCCTCGTCCTGCCCGGATTTCTTGGGACTGCCGGCTCCAGAGGGGGTCCCCAAGAAAGGCAGGATGCGCCCCCGGCTCCGCGCCAGGACACGGCCGGGGCTGGGGGGCCGGGGCCAGGCAGCACCGTCCTCCCCGGCCGCTTCTTTAAACCCATGTCACGCTCCCACAACAACTGCTCCTCTGTGCTTGTTTGAACTGTCCCTCCCAATTAGCGGTAATAAGTGACTCTGTAAAGATGAGCAAACACAGAGCATTCATTAGTCCCGCGGCCCCCTCCCTCGCTCCCGGCCCGGCAGCCCCAGGAGATCCCCAGGGCACCGCGCCGCCAGCGCCCGGAGGATGCTGAGCGCATCTCACTGGCCTCAACGAGTGCCGGCAAAAGGCAAATTAATGACAAGTCGCTCGAAGAGTTTGCCTGAAATTATTTTATTCTGCCCATCTACCCAAGAATTGATTACTCTCGGCCTGAAAATATGTCCAAATCAATACGCTAAAGCTAACAGCAAAAAAGACATGCTCTAGCCCCATTTATTTAATCCACTTTTTTTGAGGAATGGCACATAATTTACCGGGTAGCAATTGCTAAGCCTTTCCAGAGCAAGGACTAATGACAAGCTGTGGGAAACCTGCGCCTCCATCCATCTCCTGGCCGAGCCGCAGGTCCCGGCACCCACTGGTGATGACCTTGGTGGCAGCAAAGCCCCCCGCGGTGGCAGGATGTGCCATCTCACCGTCCCTGCCGGGCAGGCAGATAGGAAGATGGGGCACATTGCTCAGGGTGCCAGCCAAGGAAACAATTTCAGCCCTCCCCTTTAGATGAATGTTCTTAAAACAAGAACCCCCAAACACCAAAAAGGACGACCGGCTGCCCAAGATGGCATACCCCAATTTATTCATATTTGTTTGTCTCAGACGGGTTTCCACAGATATTGTGGCCTGCAGACAAATACTCACTCCAGGCAATTAAAACACAAAATAAACATTTAAAACCCACCTAGAAACGGCCTCGCATGCTGTTTTATGGCAGCAAACTCTAAGATAAAAATAACCACCCTACAGCTATTGCATGCGCAGGTAGGGCAAGTGTCTCACTCTCTCCTGAGCCAGCGCCCATCAGAACTCAGCAACAACTGAGCTACCTTTACAGAAAAGTAGGCGCACGCACCAGCATTAAAATCCCATGAAGTGACTGCCCAGCAGAGATATGGGGCTCTACGACAGGGCCAGCTGTGAAGGCAGGCACTTTCTTACAACTAGAACGCGTTTGTGGAGGGGACAGGCAGCATGCAGGCAGGGTTGCTGGCTCTCCCTGCAGACCTGGCTCTCACGTGGTAAGCTAAAACAACTTTGAAGTACACAGTAGGTGGGGGTGAGCTAGAAATGACGCTAAATGTACACAGCAGGAACGCTGAAATCACCTGAGCAACATCTGTGTCTGGACTCATCATTAGCAGAAAAATACATGCATTGCCCAGAGTGCCTGGATTGAGTTTCCAGAAATAAACAGCCCAAGGGAGACTTCACAGGACAACAACATGCCATGTTCTCGGGGGACTGAGACCCAGGCCTGGGGAAATTTCAGCACCATGTACTGCTTTCCATAGAAAACACTCAAAACCCACCTTGCAGATGACCCAAGAGCCTGCTGCTGACCAGCGGAGCAGCACCTGCAATGTGCCCCATTTGCGAATCCTCTGCATGCTCCACAGGGTCCTACATTTTCCAGGGCATTAGACTCTATCACCCCTCAAAAAGCTTCACCGCAGCTTTCATACTCCCTGACGGGGGGGAATGGATGGGCTTCTCGCTGGAGACCATCAGCATCACTCTCGAGCCGCCGGTGGGTGAAGTGCCTGCCCCAGCAGCCCCGCGATGCCCCGGAGGGCAGGGCAGCGACCAGGGAGCACAGCCTGTGCCTGTGGGTTTATCTTTACTTGCTTGAAACAGAGGTACAGTAGCACACCTATTTGTACACACATCTGCACGGACTCACACATGGCTACCCATGCACTGTCACAGGGAAATTCAACGAACGGACAATTCAGATTGCTTTAAACAAGCGAACTCAAGCCTTCCTACTCACTACAACCCCTTAAAGCGAACATCTTGTAAAACAAAGAAATAAAGCAGCAGAGCATTGTAAAATCAAAACCCAGAACTTGCTGGCTTCTCCAGCCAGGTAGTAACTTGGGCAAGCCCGTTCCCCGCCACGCCACGCCACGCCACGCGGGCTGGAGGCTGCTCGCAGCCGTGCCCGGGCAGCAGGGCCGTCCCTGCTCGGCTGGCATGGGCCTCGCACAGGACGGCCACCCTGGCAATGACAGCCACAGCAGCATCCCGCCGGGCGGGAGGCGGTGGCAAGGGCTGGGGGTGCAAGAGCTGTGCGGCGCACACAGCTACAGTGCTGCAGGTGCCCCCCGGGCTGGCCTCCCTGGCTCCCCCGCAGAAGCCGTCTCCCTCCAGCCTCTGGGCAGCCACAGCAGGGAAAGAAGGAGCCTGTTCTGTCTGGGGGTTTCTGACAAGTACCTCCCCAGCTGCTCTGCACAGCCCCTCCAGGGCATCATGTTCCCAAGCCTGCAGCAGTCCCGAGCTGGAAGAGAATTACTGTTGGCCCCATTTCACAGACGAGAGACTCTGACCTGGGGAGATGCCAGGGCAGGAGAGGGAGCCCAAGGAAAGAGCAAAACAAAACAGGGCTTGAAGCAAGACTTGTTGAACCCCAGCCCAGCTCCTCTGAGTCAGGGCAGGGGAAAAAAAGTGACTTTCTATTCTGAGAGAGGTTGTCCGCGCTCTGCATTTCTGGCACGGCAGCGAGCCCAGGGACACCTCAGCCAGGGACCACGTACAGGGGCTCAGCAGAGCCAGGAGAAGGGCTCCTTGCAGGGTGGCTGCAGCCCTGCTGATGTGCTGCCTTCAGCTGCAGTTGGCTTTGCTTAGAGGGGGTTCTTCTAGATTAAAAATGCTGGTTCTCTCCCATTCAGAGTGGGAACATTCATGAAAAGGGGTCATTCATGATAAATTTGAGAGTGCTGGGTAGGAAAAAAAAATCAGCTCAGAAAACAGCATCGCCTTTATTTTTTGGCACTGCCTCTGAGCCCCCAGGAGCTCCTCCATGGGCAACGCACCTCCTGCAGCAGCCTCAGCAAGGGCTCGGCGCAGCCCACGCTGCACCCAGCCTTTATCAGCTGTGTTTGCACGGCCTTACAGGCACAGGGCAGGGAGGCCAGAGTCGTAAAGTGAAAAGCGGTGGGGCCAGGGTACAAATTTCTTTACTCACCCCTCTTACATATTAACAGGCACAAATCCCCATATGTGGCTGCAATGTAAACTAGTTTTATTACTCAATAAAATATGTGAAACAAAATAAATGGTTTTGTCAAACACTATATCTCCTCAAATAATAATGCACCAGCTTAAAAAGAAAAACAACCGGCATTCATATTCTATTGCAAAGTTTTATTTCCCCTCCCAGAGGAGAGGGAAACAGGCATTTCAATTTTGAATTCAAATACTGTATAGGAATACAGTAACTATAGTTCTCAGAGGGTTTGTGCAAATGCCAGCAAAACAAAGCCCAAATCAAATTTATTAGCTGGTGGAGATCTCTAACAATTTTACACAGTGACTGATAAAGCCGTCTGGGAATTCCTTTCAACATTAAGTGATTTAAAGCCCCTACAGAAACTTCATTGTCTGTTACAATATATAAAGAGTTTATCAGTATCAAGTAATGCTAGAACAGCAGCGATCGGGTTGTTTATTATTGCCAGTGTATGCTTTCTTTAATCTGGAAAGCTTACCAGGAATCCTAATATCCAGAGTCCTGTGGAGAACTATAAAGGGAGAAAGCGAAAATTAATTAAGAACCACAGTCTGTGTTTTAAAGGAACTATCTGTATTTTGATTGCAAGGTTGAGATGCTCACTTCTACCGTAAGTGTGCTTGCAGAAAACGATACATATCTTATGCCCCCATTAGGATCAGCCATTAAATGCCCACAATCTGCTCGGCACAGGGCACGTGGGCGTGAGGAGGACTCCCAGCCCTGCAGACCCTGCAGTTTTTGGCCACAGCCACCTCCCACCGAAACAAACGGGTGCCAGAATCCGGCTGGTTTTGTGCTGCTGTGGCGCCAAGCCGCTTCCTCGGGAAAGCAGCGGCGAACGCAGCCCAGCTCCCGCTGTGGGGGGAGAAGCGCCCTTCCCGAGGACGGGCGGAGGAAGGAGGGCGAAGGCACAGCCGGTGCCTCCGCATCCCCTGCTCACGGACGGCGCTGCCCAGGCCAGCTCCTCCGGCACCGCTTTTGCAAGCAAAGCCAGAAATGCACAACTCCTCTAATTGCCGGATTTTTATCGTGCACATTCATAACTGTCATTTGCATTTTAGCCGTTACAATATCGGGGCGGGTGGGTATTTAATCAGTCATCATAGCTTACAAAGTCCTAAGTGAGAGAATATTTTTTGATTCTCTCTGCTTGTATCTAAACATTTCACAAACCCGACAGACAGTTCTTCATTTCAATTAGGGGAATGCTGATCATTAGCTAACTAATAAGGACCAATTTTCTGTCACAACTATTTCCTAATTAAATTCAAAACAGAGATTTCTAACCCAGATGGTCAGTGATGCTACAGATTTGTTTAAATTTGGTATCACAGTAACAAACTACTAATTAGGGTTTGTAAATACACCAATTCCCTTATGACTTAGTTGTTAGTAATGCATACAACCGGTTTATTAAAGCACTAATTGTGTCTGGCTTTACGTGGGCCTAACACATAATCCACTTATCACATACTGGTACCAACTCATTTTGAAGGGATTATGAATGAAATCATAAATGAGGTCTCGCATCCAGTTCCCCAGTATTGTTAATAAAGGTTTGGTGTCATATTTAGATGATTTTCTGCCTCTGATAGAGAGCGGCCCTGCAGCGATGCTGGTCCTCCGTTCTCCAAAGGGGCTTTAATGAAAAAGTTCTGGATACCGCTCCAGTGCCCAGAACAGGGGCTTCCGCCCCAGCTCTGCCAGTCAGCAAATCGTCACACCAGCCAAGCTCCTCAAAAGGAGCCCTGGTGCTTCCCGGAGAAGGCATTAAATCAACACCTAATCCCTGTTTATTTCCTGCTGAAGTCAAGCTGAGCACCTCCACGGGTCTGGGCCTTCCACAGGGGGCTCGCGAGAACCCCAGCCCTTTGCCCGAAGGCCAGAGACCTTCACCAGCACGAGCCTTGATCACCTTCTGGTGGAGGGATGGAGGGGATCTCCCGGTGCCAGCAAACCCCACCTGCCACGAGAGCTGGGTTTCCTCGCTCCCTGGCAGAGGGGCAGCCCTCCCTCAAAAGGCACCCCAAATTTGACTTCGTGGAAACATTCATTATGAAGAACACGAATCGGCAAAACACCGCTGCCGGGCCGCGCGGGCTGAACGCCCCCGGGCTGCCTTGGCTTTATCGACCGTGCGTGAAGTAGGAAATAAATGATAGATAACGGAATTGCAAGGTTATGTAAACATGGAGGGGGTTTTAGAAGAATCCTATTAAACCATAAAAGAAAAGCATGGATGGTTTATCACATCACTAAGACCCAAGAATGCATTAATAAATAGAATAATAGATAATGAACCATGGAGTACAAGGCTAAACTATCAGCTATTGTGAGGATCCTGTGACAGTATAAACAATGAAGGGGAAGAAAAAGCTTTGTTGGTCTGTCACCAGAACCTTGTAGTGTATCTTTTATAGCCCATTTTTAATGAATTCACAGCACCTATCAGTTATTCTCTGCCCAAATCCCTCATTTTCCTCCCTCTTGAATGTAAATTCCCATGCTCTGCGCTTCCTTCACCATGACTTCCCATGTCAAACTTTGGGTTTCTGCGGGTTTCAATAGCCTTTCAGCCAGAGCAAAACCAGATTTCAGCTTCTGCTTTCATATTTCCAAAGGGTTACTAGGACGTTAACAAAAGTGTTTTTTAATGCAAAGTAGGAGTACCTCTCAGCCCAGTTACATCCCTTGGTGCTTCTGTAACAGGAGCATGAATAATCAGGCAGGTCTAATTCAGCCCTAAGTGAGGATGCCCACAGACACGCCTGCAAGAGAGGAAGGAAAAAAAAAAAAGCATCGAAGCTGCTGCTAGTCTTACTGTTTTCCAGCCTTCTGCAAATAACACTGAGAATTGTTGGAGGGGACTTAAAATTAATTGAAGAGATAGTACCCTCTTTGTAGACACTGCTGAGACTCACTAACACTTTATTTTCATTGCACTGAGGTGTTTTTATCATGAAATAGGTACCCAGGATACATTTACTGTAGATTACTTTTATTTTTACTACAGCATCGTTAGAACAGAGGACTAAGGATACAGGGGTGACCACAACAAGCTCAACTGCAGTAAAAACCCTTGGTCTTGCCTCCGCTAGAATCTGAAACACTGATATGATGTCCAGGTAAAAAAACAAAATGCAAAGACGTTTTGCCGCTGTGCTGGCAGCTTTGTGGTACTTGGTGCTGTACCAACATCCTGCATGACTACACGCAGTCCCACCAAGCAAGGCTGTCAGAGAGAGAGGGGGGTCCATATTACAGGTGGGGGAACTGGGCACAGCAAGACAAACGCCCCAAAATCCAAAGTTATGTAGGCAGCAAAACCCACCTGAAGCAAAGGTCACCCAAGGAGCCTGCGCTGGGCCCAGGCTTTGAGGCTCACATTGGTAACTCCTTTTAACTCATTACTCTTCCCATTTCAAAAAGATGCTGCAAGTAGCCACCACAAGCCAGGCAGCTGTTGGCTTGCTCCTCACACTAAAAAAAGAGAATTGAAGAGACTTGAACAAAACCCAAGCAGCAATCAGTACTTTGGGTTTATTTGCCTTTTTTTTCCTGAGTAGTCACACCAGCGTTCACAGCAACATCCGACGCCTGTCCCAACGCATCCCCGTGTGCCCACAGGGCCCCCGGCAGAGCCGCCGCAGCAGGGGTGGCCGCCCCAGGGTGGGACGGCGGCCCGGGAGGCGGCTGCCCTCGCTCTCAGGTGGAGCTCCTGCAGGAGCCTTTCGCAGAGAGGCAGAGAGCAGGCGGCCGCCCTGCCGGGAGCACAGCCATGTGCTCAACAGGCTCTGGAAATAAGTGGAAGTCAAATAAGTTTGCCACTCTTTGTACCCCCTTTCAATATCTAGCTTTGATCAAAATCCTTGGATACTCAAGTGGTTGTTGACTTAATGTAGTAATGAGACATAGCCTTAAGTGAGACTATTTCCGTGCCCATTCAGCCTCTCCAAGAGCAAGAGATGCAGGAGGAAAAGCCTCTCCTGATCTCTGTGAGCTGGAGACAGCTCGGCAGAGCTCGGAGCAGAGGCCTGGCTCCAACTACCATGAGATGCTGCAGGAGGATCTATGCGGTCGCAGTTACACGAGATGCACTTATCTTCTTTCAGCAATACTGTCTTATTAGACCAGCACATGGTAACATCAAGAAATCAGCTGAAAACTCCTCCTCAGAAAGCTGCACCACCACGCTGCTCATGCCCAGAGCACCTCCAGAGATGGCCTAGGAGGAACACATTTAGAAACGTATATCCTTCCAGAACTCAAACACACGATGCCACGCCGTCCCTCAAGGGAGCCATGTACTGCAGGATTTGGGCACTGAGGGTGCCTGGGCCAGGGCTGTGGGCTTCTCACAGCATGTACGACCTGGAAGAAGTCATGCAACACCAGCCTCTCGCCAGTGAAAGCCAGTACATCCACTTTCAGAGAGGAGCACGCATTGATGAGGAGCGCTGCACACCAGCGAGGTGCCACTGTGCAAGGACCAGCCCCAGTTTTGGCTGTGGTGCTCTGGACAACGCACAGAACCTGCCTTTTCAGTGGGCACCTACAAGCGTCCGTTGGCACAGAGAGGACAACCCCGCGCTTTGTCCCCTGCAGGTGACGAGGGACACGTGCTCTGGGCCATGGGAACACAGTGCCCTGCCAGCGGCACAGACCTTCACATGCTGCCTCCGAAAAAATCCACAGCAAGGCTTTTAGATCTAAAGTTCTGAAATTCAAACTCATCTTCTCCTTCCAGGTACACAGCTGGGAAAAGGAAGCAGAAAGCAGAAGGCGCAGGTGAGGTTTCTCCAGGGAGGCATTTAACAAGCCAGCTTTATCGAAAGGAAAGCTATTACGGTGCCTCTGGAGCACCGACTTGCAGCACAGAGCAGGACTGATGCTTCAATCACGCTCTGTCTTCCAGCCGAGCTCCCTTTCCTACCTTCTCAACGCAGCAAGCAAGCTCTACTTTTGTGCTGGCACTGGGAAGCCAGACAAAGTTGATTCTAGAAGGGACAGCATGCTCCAGCCTACGCAAGGGTGTTTACCAACGCCCTGCAAGCGGCACGGCTCCTGCTCTGGGAGGGGACCCATGAAGTGGCTCCGCACCCCACATCTCTCGCCCCTTGCAAGGCAACTCACCCCAGCTGCCAGTCAAACTTCAGCTGGGGTCTGGACACCAGACACCATGGGCACCATTGCTCCTTCCTCGAGACCACTGGTGAAGAGGGTGGCATCATCCCAAGGAGATGGGCAGGCTTTCTACCCATTTACATCTCAGGCCCATAAAACAGAGAGAAGTAGAAAAGCGAGGCAGGAGGGAGGAAAGATTCCAGGAGCCTTGATAAAAACATCAAGCCCTCAGAAAAGTAAAAATTCTCAAACTGACAGGGAGCAGCTCAGCCAATTAGGTTTTTAATTCCCCTCGTTATGCACAGTCAGTCAATAAATTCTGCACCAAGCAGCTGCTCTAATTCTTAAGCCCATTAAGTCCTACATCTGATAGGCGGGAGGGAGGGGCTGCCGGGGGGCACATACGGCACTCCTTGAGATATGAAACATTTCCTCTTGTGCATCTGGGTCACCCCCACCCAGCCCCACTCCTAACGGGTATTTTATGAAGCCAGCGAATAAGAATTTATATAAATATACATGCCAGAGACACACACAACACATATGGAGAGAATAAATAGGTAACTGAATTAGATGCGCTGGGGGATTTTTGTTGGCGCTATAATGAAGCTGGAGAGCAGAGCCAGAGGGCTCGGGGGTATCCCTCGAGCCACAGCAGCACTTGCACCCTGGGAGGTGCCGGCGGAGGGAGCAGGGTGGCTCCCGCGCCATCGGATGCCCTCAGCCCTGACTCGACCACAGCACGAGCTGCGCAGAGCAGCACGCCCGCCAGCCTCCTGCCGCCCGTGCCGAGAAAGACGCGTTTAGCGTATGACCTACCTGATCTGCTTGGGTCACCTCTCACCAGAGCCGTGCCCTGGAAGAACCCAATTCCATCCTTTCCCAGCGAAGGGCTGTGGAGGTAACCCATCACCTGCAGCCACGTCAGGAGAGATGGCTGTTTGGACAAGTCCTACGTGTCCCATGCGCTCCCCACTCTGCCCACCGCAGCCTCCCACGGTCGGGGCCATCTCAGAGGTGTGCTATCAACAACACTGCCCAGCACGAGCCGGTATCTCGCCTCAGAGCTGAAAGGCAGATGGAGAGACCATCTGAAGATCCTCTTCATCAGCCTTGCTGCTGCCCATGACTCAGAGACCGCCCTACACAGCTATCCAGAGGGTCAAAGGACATGGCCATACCCGTCTTTGGTTCCTTCCCGTGCTTCAACCCAAGCTTCAGTGAAGCCGTTAGTCAGTCTGGGCTGCAGACGAGGCTTTTGCACCTCCACAGCAATGCACAGCCTTCTGGGGACAGGACAGTTAACCCGCTCTCTTGCTCCCCAACACACCCCCACGGAGGTGAAGCCACCACCCTTTCGCAGCAACACAGCAGTTCCCTCCTCACCCCTCCAACAAACCCGCATGAGTCAACCACCACCTGGCATTCTGGAGAACTATCCCCAAAGAGCTAGTGGTGTCTTTAGAGCAAGAGGAAAAAGAAACCACAAGACCTATCTCACCAGTGAGGTACAGGAGACTGCCTGGAAAGTCAGTAAGCGGAAGGACTGGGATGGGGCAACAGGATTTTGGTATCTGAAGTGGAGGGAAAGGATCCCAAAAGAGCTAATCAGGCAGCCAAGAGTGAAGAAAAACAGGATCAGAGATGAAGGAAGGGAGGAAGAAAATCATGAAGCAGTAAGGCAAGCCCAGAGAGGGCTGGATCTGACACAGTAAGGGACCAGAAGCTGCAACAGCAATTCCCAGAGTGAAGGGGCAGATGGCTTTAGCAGTGGTATCCGACTGACTGCAGAGATGAAAGGCAGGAGAGAAAAAGGGAATATATTGGGAGTGGAAAAGCGTTCAGCAGCCGAGACAATTTTGCTTGTTAATTGGCAACCAGCTAACACATTAATTACAAAGTTACTGTATGGTCAAGAAAAAAATTGGCAGAACAATTTGTATTCCTTCTGAAACGCACTCCTTGCTGAACAGACCTCGCTTTTGAAATGGCTGCTTCGGCTGCCATTAACATTCAGCACTTCAAGCGCCCAAAGTCTTGGGAGTCATCACAAAATGCAAATGAATATGACAGCAGCTGCATCCAGGCGAACCTGACAAGCAGCTTGCGCTGCGGACTTCCCCTCTTCCATGCTCTGGATTAAGCCATGGCCATCAAAAGCCTTCAATGAAAACACATCTTTTTATGAACGCGGGGTTGCCGTGCCAGCCGCATCATCCCTCGCGTGCTCTTGGCTACAGAAACCTGACCACAGCCGCTCAGGCAGCCTGGCTCCTGGCAGGGCTTCGACTGACAGCCACGGATTTAGTTACACAGCAAGAAACACACTCGCTAAATCATTTGCTAACTACTTATGAGCCAGGCCCTTGAAGACATTTCCACGCTCAGTGCCCGCTGATAGGAATGGGGACCTAAATATTTTCAGAGTTTGGACCTGGCTTCTGGGATTAAAAGCCGCCCCACTTTTAGCTGTGGAGCCCTTAGTAATCTCAGGTTAGTTTCAAAGATTAATTGCAGGACACATGCATCTAGCCAAAATTCATTCTTTATTCATCTTGGATAAAAATATGAAAATAAGCTACCCCCTGTAAATTGCATACCCTCTGCACAGCAGGAAACCAGTCCTCCTGCATTGGTCGTCTTTCCCTGTCAGCACGAAAAGGCACTAGAGGAGTAAGCAGCGACAAGCCCTTAAGCTTTAGTCAAGGCAAGGAGCATAAATGAAAGTTTGCTCGACTTGTGTGAAAATACAGGCTGCAAAGAGGCTGTTCCTATAATCCTATCCAGCCTAAAAATGTAATTTCCTTACTTCGAAGGCTGGTTGGAGCTGCTATTCATGTTTCAGCCCCCAGCCAAAGCCCGATCTCTCGCCAAAGGCGGTTTCTAGACTGGAAGTCAAACACAGGTTTTATTGTCGGGAATCAAATGGAGCCATCAGCACGTGCTAAAAGTTGCGGCAATCAAAGCCTTCCCGCGGCGCTGCGCTATCTCGCACCCGCCACACAGCTCCTGAAAGGCACAAACACAGCCTCGGTTTGAATCAAAACACCAAGTCAGGGGCCTGGAAGCCCGACCAGCCACAGTGAAGCCCCCCGACTTTCTCCACGCTGCATTACACATCAAGGGCAGCCCTCTCCACCCTTCCAAACCTGCTAAAGGTCAAAGGGGAAGCACGGCAAAACTCCAGTTTGTTGGGCAACTGCTACCAGCAGTGGCCCCCATTTATCTCAAATGAAAGAATATTTCACTCTTCCTTCAACTTTCCATCAGCTGGAGTTTGTTGGTGCACTTTTAGTTAAAAATCTCATTCCTGCAGCTGCCTCCCTAAAGTCCCTCAAGTTTTAGGAAGGCTGAAAGAACTTAATTTTTTTTTCTTTTTGACTGCTTGAGAGGAACAAGGCTTAGAAAGGGACCTCTGAACTTGTGCTTTGCTTTCCACAGGCACCGCAGAAACCTGCCAGGCAGGGTGGGAGCAGTGGTGGACCCCCATCCCAGTAAACCAGCAGCTTAGTGTAGAGGCAGCAACCCACTGAGGAATCAGTTTTATAACAGGGCTCCTGGCCTCTCTGCACACGTAAGGCTCTTCCCCCTTAGGAGATACTGAACAGATGATTACTTGAAATAAAATATTTACATGTTGAGCTTTGATTTACCCTTTCCCTCCTGCATGATTAGCATAGTCACTGTACAATGGCAAGGATCCTACCAACTCTTAGGCACTGATGACAGCCTCCTTTGGAGAAGGATGCTGTAAGGGTTACCCTCTGCTGCAGGCAAAGGCAAAGAGGGGTGGCTGCTGCAGTCACGTGCAGGTTGGGGGACTCTGGGGTCTCCAGCAGCCCAAGCAGCAGCCTCTTGACCTCTGCATTGGCACAGCTGTAGGGGAGGCAATTTCAAGTGGCTCTGAGCAATACCAGCACATTTTGCAGGCAGCAGTTTGCAAATGACAGCAAAATAGTCTCAGATTCATTCCAGATGCAACACCAATGTTACTGGAAGGCGTTTGGCCTTAAAGTTTTATTTGGGCTTCAGGAAGGGGGGATTGCTTACAGAAGCACACAGAATTCACCCAACTGGACAAGCAGAGTGTTAAGTCTTCCCCACTGAACATCAGCATGTGCTAAAAGGGACCATGTAAATTGGCTGCGAGCCTGTTGCCTTGGGAAATCAATATTTCTTGATGATCACTACCAGTGTGGAGACACTGCCTACATCAGCAGCCAGCCACAGGAAAGCCACTCTCCAACCCACTCCATGCAGTTAGTGAGATTCACTGTAATTAGCTCTGTAAGAGATGTGAAAGTAATAAATGGAACTAGCCACTGACTCAGTAAATTATTTTTATGCTTTCTTCCTTTTGGTTCTCATACTGCTGGAGTAAGCATCATTTTCATGCTTGAAATGAAACGGCATACATCTGCCTTAGGAAAGCGTGGGGCTGTGAGCAAGCAGCCTGACAGCCGATGCAGGGCAGAGGTGTTCAGAGGTGGGTTATGCAGCACCGCAGGGTCTACACCTGAGGAACGGTGAAGCCTCAGACACACACTTACAGAGCCCAGAAAGCCTCAGAAAAGAGCGTGTGGGTTCAAAGCTCCTTATAATATTTTGCACTTGGCTGGTAAATTTACTGCCTGAATGTGTTAAAGAACAAACCCATCTTACAAATTACAGTGCAGTAATTACAGGGCAGGTGAGCCAATCCGTCACGCACGGGGAAGAGGCAGCCCCTAGAGCTCCTCGGTCAAGGCAGGCGCACACCAGCCTCTCGGAGGTGACGTCTGGCTGGAGACGGGGATGCTGCAGAAATCCATTTGTGCGGGTGCGTGAACCCGGCGGCTCCCACAGCCAAGGGGGGAGCGGCTGCCCAGGCAGCCCTGAGCTCCGGGGCTTTCGAGGGGCTTCACGCCGCACACAAGGGGAGAGCGGCCAGCCTCCACTCCAACAGGTACCATGCCCACACCGTGCAGACGGATTTTCACATACATATGCAGCTCCTGTAAGCAGCATAGGCTCGCTGCTAATGGTACAGATCAGCAGTTGCTGCTCCGAGTACGTTAATTAGAAATGGCAGGACTGCAATCAGGTTAGTTGCCATCCCTTCACCTCACAGATCGTGACAGATTTTGCTACCAACCTTGCCAGATTTGCCCGCTCATTTTTCAAACTCCATTAGAAACACACTCTAGCAAGTTTATACAGAAAGGAGGATCTGCAGTGCCAGGTACATGTTCAGGGCTAGTAGCAAATGGCTTTAAAACCGTAGGAAGTTTGCCAAGGCCGGTTTATTCAATGTAATTAATCTGTCATCTTAAGAGCTGTCCCTTCTCACCAAAGATGCTCCCCAGACCCTGTCAGAACAGGGCCACACAACCGAGCTGGTGCTCAGCACAGTGCAGGGGCAGGACACGAGCGAGCCCCAGGAGCCCGGGGAAGCAAAGCCTTTGGAGGCAGTCTCCCCACGGGGACCTGAAACTTTCCAGGGGCAGATTCTGTTTTGGTGCTTCGCCTTCCCTGGCTGCACATTGCCCCCTCCCCTCTGCTGTGCCAAGGGGAGGCGAAACCCTTCGTGACCAGGGCCAGGTACCATTTCTCTTTAAGAGGCTGCACTACAAAAGTTGATTACAAAGAATTAACAAGTGCAAAATTAGCAAGTCTCCTCCCTTGCCTTACATATTTCCTCCACAAATCAGCTGACAATACAACGCCTCCCGCAAGAGACATCTCTACTCCTGGCCCCAAGAACACAGGGGTCTGGGATCAGCCTTTCCCCTACTACTGGATCAGCTGAAAATTAATGATTATACAGCTCGGCTTCTCTCACTTGCCTTCTAGGGTTTGAACTTGAAGCTCTCAATTTCTTCTCAACTCTGAGAATCAGGAATTAAGGGGAAGTTCAAATACAAGACAAAGATCACTTAACACTACAAATCTGAAAACTATACCTCAGAAGACCTCTGGCTGTAGTTAAAAGAGTCAATACTCCAAATCTTGAACTGTAATACTCACCATCGTGGTGGCAACACAGATTTGAGCATAGAAATATCTCTATCACTTCAGATTATTGAAGTTCATAAACTATCAGGAACTCAGGTTCCTGGTGGTCATTAGCATTAATTATTCTGAAATGCCCCACCCCTGAGAAGAAGAAGTGAATGAAGATGCTGTGATACACCAAGCAATTCACTGATACAGCATCTGCCTGTCAATTAGCCGTCTGCAGCAGAGAGCATTTTAATTAAATAGAACCAAAAAACTCGTTTGAAGTTCTAAGAAAATAGCCAGCAAACAATTGTCGAGGACAGTTCAAATGCATCTGTGCACTCACTGTATAATATTCATGCAGTATTACACTGTTATGATAAACGAAGCTAGAGATCAAAAGGAACAATAGTCTGTAATCAAGGATATCTGCATAATAGTTTTCCTGAAGGATGTTTGTGCAGGTGAGAAAGGAGTAAAGCATTGTTTCATCAAATAGTAATTCCCTTGTATCTCAGAATGAATCCCATTTGCTAGTTGGGGCATAATTCAATTAAAGGGGAGAATCCTACGAGAGCAAATGAAATCTGTTTGACTGGGATGCTGCAAATCACACCATGAAAGAAAATGGCATTTGGTCCTGACATTATGATTTATTTCCTAGTCAGTATCTTATAATTCCTACAAGATAAGCTAAGACTAGAAATTATCATGTGTACATGGGGGTTGTGTCTGATCCTCTTTATTTTCGCTTCTCAACTGCAGAACTGCATGTTTCAACCTTATCTTTTAAGAGGCCAGTAAAATAAATGGTAATATTTTCACAGAGGCAAAGCAACCCTTGCTCTGCACCCAAGGCAAGATCAGCTGGTGTAAGCCTGCCCTGTGGACAGAGAGGAGATTACAGCATGGTCAGAGCTAAGCCAAGGAGGTCCTGCTCCAGCACTGCCCATCCTGCACATCCCACCGCATGGGGAACCTGGGGACCTCTGCTAGCTTCACCCCAGCATCCTCACCCTGCCTGTTCGAGCAATCTCTCTGGAAACAGCAACCCTGGGCCAGACCCCAGGCTCCCGAGCTGTGGGGTGAGCAGCACCTTCCTCTGAGGAAGACCTTCCTCCCTAGATGTTGGCAGCTCACCAGCCGCACTGCTGGCTTTGGACATGAGCATCCATCGATTCAGCTTTGACTTTGCTCATAGCTTTCACCCATTAAAGAGCTGCTCTGAGACAATGGGAGACAAACTCCGCTGCTCTTCACTCTCCAGATGTCTCAAACATTTAGCCAGGTCCAGCAAGGGACCAGAGGGCCCCACCGCCAGGCCCAGATCCCAGGCTGGGCTCTCTTCCCCAACCCCACTCCCTGAAATCCACATGCCCCCTTTCCCCAAGAGGGTAGGTTACACCAAAGGAGCACTTTGCTCAATGAAGATGTCTCTCCTGCTATAGGCAAAAAGTCCCCAATGGGAAATCTCAGATGATTCTTATCTTTGAGCTTGCTGTCACAGCACCAGATGTCCTCACCAGTAAAGACTGAAGGCTCCCATAGACTCGAGTTCTGCAGATCTTCCTGGTGTTTGAAGCATTCTCCAAGGGCAAAACACCCACAAGGCAGGCCTAGGCTGCTTTGTTCCAGTTTGTGTGGGAGTTGAGTGTCACCACAAGGCCGCATTTGAACGCCCAAAGCTCCTACGAGTAATCTGAGTGGTTATGGATTGCTAGGAGCAGTCAAGTGTGAGACTCCAACCCAGCGTCCAAAGTTCAAGCAGTGACTGGAAACAGCCCTGTTGTGCTCTCGCAGGGGACGAGCAGTGAGTTTGCAATTTGGGTTTACAGCAGAGACCCCATTTTTGCCACAATTTGTAAATCCACGGATAACTGAGTATGCCATACTCTCATCAACCCTCCTGCTCCTAAACCCATCTGGGTGGAAGCCAAACAAAGAGCGAAGGTAGGCAAACTGACCTCCATTGAAAAGCAAGTTCAAGTGAATATTTGCCAACTCGGAGCAAGGCAGGTTTCCTACAGCCACAGCAGGACCGTGTCTGTTTGGGGTCTGCGCCCAGCAGCAGAACTGGAGCTCGCCAAGCTCTGAGGCTGAGGAGTAAAGATCAGCAGCAAAACTCCAACACAAGCTGCCACTGACTCGAGGCCACCATGAACTACTGAGGTTCAAAAAGGACGCATCATCCTCTTCAGACTTTCCAGAGCAGCACCTGCCTCAGACTGAGCTCAGATAAGAAAGTAAAGCCCCCACTCAATGACTCTGCACGTATCATGGGTCTGTGAAGCAGCATGCCCTGTGACGCTGGCTAGGTGGGGACATGCCCTCAGCCTTGCAGCGACCTGCACATCAGGAGGAAAGAGGCACACGGGGTGCCAGCCGCCCTGCCCCAGTGTCTGACAGCAGAGCACCCAGCGGGTCCCGACACCTGGCACAGCGCTCCGGCGTGCTGGGGGCTGTGCAGAGCCACCTGCAGCGAACGCCCATTCCAGCTAGCCGAGAGAAACGGGAAAGCGTACCTCCCAGGCTTCCCTGCCCCTCCTCCGGCACAGCCTGCCGGCCCCAGCGGGGCTCCCCAGGGCACCCAGAACAGCAGGATCCCCAGCAGCTAGGAAATCACAAGATAGGGCTGCCAGTCATCCTTGCCAGATAAAACCCGGGCTCAGGAGCCCTGCCTCGGTGAAGCACCACTGCCTGCCAGCCCAGGGACGCTGCCCGTGCCGGCTGGCCGCGCTCGGCCCACGTAGCCTGCCCACATTTTTCTCTCCTCCCTCGGCACTAGCCTTTAAGAGAACCTCAGCTCATCTCCTTGGCCACCAGCAGGAATGCCCGGGAGGGGGGATGTGTTTTGATGCCTCTGCCCTCCCTGGTAAGGATGTCAGGCCCCCCTAGTCTGCTAACAATTTGTGAATTCATTAGTCTGGCTAATGTAGCTCATTTCTTTTGCTGTTTATTTCACAGCCGCCTTTTTCACGGCAGTGGGGAGAAGCCATGCACAGTATTCCCAGCAACACTTGGTTACCTTTGGAGAGATTTTTAGTTAATTGACCCTCCTCCTCCTCCCAATTTGCTTTAAGGGTCTTAAAATCTCCCCCTTCTTGCCGTCAGGGGAGCATCTTTTCCTCTCCAGACCCTTGCTCACACTCCAAATACCCAAGCACAGGTAAACAGACATTTATTCTGGCCTGTCAGCAGGCAAGAAAAGCTAATTAAAATAGCTGTAGCACTGCTGCATGATATTGCAGTTCTGTGCAATTGGATCAGAAAGCCATTTGGCCAAAAATAAGTTGTATTTGAATTTATTATGTTTTTATTTTATGCAGTTCCCTTTACTGTTACTCCCCATAATATCTCTAATTATCATAAAAACGTCACCACTCCACATAAGTCTCTTTTCTTGTTGTTGCAGACTTTCCCGAGGAGCCATGTGCCCATACAAACTGCCTGATTTGCAAAGCCCTCTCGTTGAAGCCTGTTTTCTCCTAAGTGCACTAAGAAATTTATTAAACGATGCTTCCAGCTCTACTTGGTGTGAGCAGACAGGCTGGGGACACTGCAGCAGAGGAAAAGCCACCCCAATACGAACGGGAGAAAAAGAGAATTTTGAAAATCATCTTGTGCTTCACATTTCACCCCAGCGCCATTATCTGCCTGCGCTGCTTCCCTCAATCACTGCGTGAAGGAGCATTTCCAGGAGGTCAGCGGCAATGAACTACAAACTTGCATTTTGCATGGTACGCTGGGAGATGTGGATGTACCAAGTTACTTGAAGTTTTACTCCTGAACTGAAAGTTAATCTAAATTCGAGAACAAAAGTATTCCTATTTGTCCTTGCACGTCAAGGATTACGACTATTGAAAGTGTTTTCTATTATCAGCTTGTCACTTTCTCAGCTGCTTAATCTCCTTCTCTCTGCTACTCACTGCCTCCCTCTCACCAGCTCTCCCACCACCGGGGATGCTCAGCCAGCAGCCGGGGGGCCCTCCCGGGGTGCTCCCCACCACCGGGGATGCTCAGCCAGCAGCCGGGGGGCCCTCCCGGGGTGCTCCCCGCCACCGGGGATGCTCAGCCAGCAGCCGGGGGCCCCTCCCAGGGTGCTCCCCACCACCGGGGATGCTCAGCCAGCAGCCGGGGGCCCCTCCCGGCGTGCTCCCCACCACCGGGGATGCTCAGCCAGCAGCCGGGGGGCCCTCCCGGGGTGCTCCCCACCACCGGGGATGCTCAGCCAGCAGCCAGGGGCCCCTCCCGGGGTGCTCCCCGCCACCGGGGATGCTCAGCCAGCAACTGTGGGCCCTCCCGGGGTGCTCCCCACCACCAGGGATGCTCAGCCAGCAGCCGGGGGGCCCTCCCAGGGTGCTCCCCACCACCGGGGATGCTCAGCCAGCAGCCAGGGGGCCCTCCCAGGGTGCTCCCCACCACCGGGGATGCTCAGCCAGCAGCCGGGGGGCCCTCCCACTGGGGAGGCTCAGCCAGCAACTGTGGGCCCTCCTGGGGTGCTCCCCACCACCAGGGAGGCTCAGCCAGCAGCCGGGGGGCCCTCCCAGGGCAGCCAGTGGTCCATTCAGCTCCCTAACGACATCATTACCACAAGCTGAACATCAGCCTGACCCCACCACCCTGCAGGACCAGCACAAGGCATTGACAGGCCACCCAGCACTGCCGGGACCACCTGGCAGGTCACCAGGACCTCCCAGGCAAGGCAGGGCTGGAGTGCCCCCACGGCAGCCCATTCCCCAGAAGCAGCCCTGCCCCGCAGGGGGACACAGGAGGAGCTGCCCATGGAGCTGGAAGAAAATGCAGCACTGCCCTTTGGAAGCAGCCAACACCCCACCCGGGAGAAAACCTGTCCTCCGAAATGCCATCCTGCTCCCAGGCTCCTCACCTCCTTGCTCCACATCCAGAGGTGGGACCTCTTCCCTCTTAATGATTGGGCTTGAATCCTGACAGAGAAGCAGCACCCATCAAAAGTGATTCAAATACCTAAAACCTTTTACTAACAGATTTTTGACAAACACGGATATCTAGCAACACAAGCAAATGCAAGTGCTGCAGATCAAACACGCCTTGTTTCAACGATCTCATTCTGATCTCCGAACACCTTTCTGTAATTAAGGTTTCCCTTTTCACAGAATTTGTAACACTCATATACTGACAGAATAAGGCAGAACCTATGAAGAGCTCTAAGACACCCCGCGTGTTTTGGGAGCTTGGGCACCGATGCCACAGGCACTAATGGCTGGTGACAGCCCAGTGCTGTCACATTAGTCAGCACTGCAGCAAGCGAGCGTTATTTGCCCATCAGCCCCTGAAAACCATCGCCACGACCTGGGAAAGAGACAGGAGACATTTAACACGACTTGGATGAAGTCACCATCGAGCATCGTTATCTCAGACTGAAAGAAAAACAGTTCGTTTTTTCAACCTTCAGCAGAGGAATTCAGCGTTATCTCCCAGCTGACACAAGGAAATCTTAATGCAGCTATTATCTGAGAGCAAACTGATTTTGTAGTTTGCAAAATTAATAGTATTTAGCCCACTAGTTTCCGTAGTAACCAGCCCAGCCATCCATCCCTGCCTGCGACAAGGTCTCTTAAGCATTTCACATAGTACTTATCCATTTTCTTGCTCTCACCTCACTCTCACCTTTACTTTCAGCACAGAATGCAACACAATCCACTGCCACTAAAGACTAGGCTGAGAGTCAGATTAAAATTATCCCTGTTTGCCCTGACCTCTTTTCTCTGCAGGTGAGAGTGTCCCCATTCAGCAGCTAAATGAAGCAGAAATGATGGAGTGTTTGTTTTCCCTGACTTTTCCTCAGCTTGCCAGTAAATTTACAGCCACGAATATGAAGTGTTAATTTAATGTTCCCACTGAGCATCTCATTGTCAACAAAGGCTTCAAACCATAAGAGAGGAAAAGGTTAGCTCATGCAGAAAATGACCCTTATGGTTTGATTATCTTCTGGTCCAGACTAGCAGCAAGCAAAAAGCTAAGGGCTTTGACTTCCAGCTTAATGCATTTGATGGCAATAAACGGAACCTCTCTACCTCCGCGCCAAGAATCACCTGTAATGCTCACTTATTTGTCTGTGCAGGCAATCTCCGCAAAACCAAAAGGGAAGCGGGCCTCTCTTCTCGCTCCCACAACTAATTTGACAGAACCGAAAAGTTAAACCCTTCATTATCCCAAACTTAACGGAAGGGGCTTGCTCACTGGAGATTACAACAGAACATTAACGGTGGCATGAACCATGAAATTGCTTTCTTCACCTGGTGCTTCAAAACTTTAAGGCCTCGGCTTTGGCGACACGCAAAAAGTTCTTCCAGTGAGAAGTCATGGAAGGAAGAAAAAAAATTACAGTTTAAATAATCAAAGCCTTTTTGGACTTTTTGTGGCAGAATTATACATGCGGAAGGCTTTATTCCCAGCACATTAGTTCCTTTATCGGTAAAAGGAGCTTAATACTTGCTGGAAGTAATGTTTACTGAACTGACAGACCAACCAGAGCACAAGTGAGAGCCACAGTGTGCTCTTTACTGAACTAACACGGTCTCTTATCTTTACGGGAAAAAAGAGCCCTGACAATGGTGTGAAATAGTATATGAAAATTAAGACTTTATTATCAGATTATTTTTTTTTTTTCCGGACAGCTAAAACTAAGCTTGGAAGCAAGATGGAGATAACACATGCTTACATACACAGAGTGGAACTATTCGATGAGAAGACAAGTTAATTCAGCAACTTTTTGGTACCCTTGCAAACCCCACTAATGAAATTGGCAATTTCACAGACTGCTTGCATTCATTCCAAGCACAGCCACGCTGGTGTTTTCAAAACAATTAATAAGAATTATTCTAATATATCAAAGCCATCCGTCACATTAAATTAACTGGCCATTTACCAGGAGAAGCGCTCCCCGAGGCCTCCAGCCAAGGCAGAGGCAAGGCGCTGTGAATATGCATGCTGAAACACCTCCCGGCTACGCCACGGGACTTCGGGTGTTTGATGCGCCAGGCGCTTTAATGCATTTTAACGTGTCCAAAGCATCGCAGTTGACTGAACCAGAAAAGCCTGAAAGCAAATCGGAGCGTACAGTAACAAAACTGTCTGCTTTTTGTTCTTCCCGATCATACAGCGCTCCCATTCATTCAACAAAAACCCCTCTGTATTAATATTAGGTACGGGCCTGAACCAGAACACCAAGATGTTACAGGATCTACATGCAAAACCGAGACCCAAATTGGTTGGTCCTGTTGTCCCATCCCAACGGGACCCAGGCAAGCCGTCCAGGCACAAGCTGACAGGCTTGAAAATCCAGATGATGCGCTGCCACAGCCGCTTTCTGAAATTAAGTTCTTTTGTAAAAAGCCAGCTCTGCAACATTTGCATTTCTCAAACTAAGCAGAAACCTCTGTTAGTAGCCAAAATGTAAAAAGTCTCAACCCTACCCAGAAACTATTAACTTAATCCAACAAACATATTTTGCTATGAGCACAGGACACAGGCACGTTTTGAAAGCCCTATATTCAGACATGACTTGATTTGTGATAAAACCTTTTGAATTGCTATCATTCTGACTTCCACATCTTACTTGTATTCAAATATATAAGTAGAAGAAAATGTCACAAAGTACCAAAGCAGTGTTTCCAGTCCATCTCTTACCTGTACTAAGGCAGACAGGTATTTCAGAAGTCAGAGCTTAAGCACTGGAGTTTCATAAAGGACTTAAATGAGTTTCTCTGACTCATCCAACTGATTGTTTAGCTATTGGGAAGCAGCCCTTCGTGTCCCATACGAGCATCATTGAACTCATGGCCCCAGGAAAGCCAAGCTGCTCAGAAACAGGTGGAGCTGATGGGTCTCGTAGGGACATAAATACATTCACAAACAACAGTGGAAATTGAATTCAACAAGTCTTTTAATTGTATTTCCTTCAGTAATAAACAGACACAGAATCAGACACATTGAATGTGTCCCTTTTTTTCAAGTGCCTGCGAGAAATATAGGCGTGTTTGAAAAGAGACAGTTGCTTTTAGTTAAAAATGTATTATTCAGCATGTGCCATGACATGTTTAGAAACACCATGCTAGAGTTCACTAATGTTATACACAAACCCACCCTGCCGTTGGTAACCATTTGCCGGTCACATTGTCAGTTAACGGTAGTCATTTTGAAAGCAGCAATTCATTCTCTACAGTCCTTTCTTAACACAATTTTCAGCCTGCAATTTAGATGATAGGAAAATTACAACCCTGCTGCACTATATTATGTGATATAAATGTTATTGCAATTAAGCCAATGAGGAAAAATCCCAGAAAACAAAGATGTTTAGTTCATGATTTCTCCTTATTCCTTCCCCAAAACTCAAGCAGTTGTCAAAGGGTAGAAAAAAGGAAGCGTTTCCATTACAGAAGGCACCTGCAAACAGCAGGAGCTCAGGAGCAACATGAGCCCACAGATGACACAGTGGTTCTTCTCCAAACTCCCTAACGAGTTAGGTGTCTAGGGCATACGTGAGTGAGAACAGGTGCCATTTGAATAGTGAGGTATAGCCAAAAGAGGTCCAGATATCCAGGCATCCTTCTGGCAACGGAATAAGACACGCTGGATACCCCAGTGGGAATTTCCCACCAACTACACTGGAGTGTTTCACTCCTCACATTCTCAACATCCACCCAAGGTTTCCTTCTTCCAGCCACAGCTCCAAATGCATCTGAACTTTATGCACTGGAGGATTTGTATGTGTCTGGAATGCATAAGCCCAGGTAGCAAGGCAACACCTCCATGTCCAGAGTAGGAAAATGGCATAGATACATCAGGAGTAGAAGCATATAGCAGCTAAACCACATTTTCAGTTTTGGCTCGCTTGTTCCCTCCCACCCACCAGTCAAGGTAAATAGGAGGCACATTCGTGTTAAGTGCCCTCCACATTAAAGTCAATCAGCTATTTAACCACTCCTGGCCAACACACTGCCTGTCACCAGTCACTGGGTGAACCTTGCAAGGAAGAGATACCTGCGAATTATTTTGCTACTTTTGAAGTTTGATATGTATATGAACAGCATTTTTATATCAGCTAGGTTAAGTCTAATATAATACTGAACTACACATGGGGACACTTTAATTGCCACAGCAGCTCAGGCAAGGGCTTGTGTGAAGCCACAAGTTTGTGCTGAAGGACGGATGTCGAATTAGCCCCAGAAGGCTGAACCACCCCAAGCGGCACCAGGAGCCAGCGGTCACAGGCGTCAAGAAAAATCAACATCTTCCAGACTCCAGCTGCTCGGACACGGCACCAGGGACACAAGGATGTTACGCTCAGACCTTCACAAAACCCCAGCTAAAATCAATAAAGATCTCACCAAAACATGCTCATTGGTAAGAGTGCCAGGGGAAAACCAAACATATCCCAGACAAATTTCTTGCCCTGGACCACTACCACGACGTAACACAATTAGAAGACAGACCTGCGTGGTCCCGAGGCTGGACACAGGCCCCCAGTTTCACATGTAACGTATGGCAGGGCTCCTGTTTGGACAGACTCAGGAGGAAGCTTGTTTGTGACACCGGGTTCGCGCTGCAAACACCTTGCACCTTTAGCGATCTCAGGTGGGTGTCAAGCAGATGTTTAGTTACAGACATGTCAGACATATTAAACTACCTTTATTTCACTGTTCCTGAAGAGGAAAAAATAGAAGAAAAAAAAAGAGTCCTAGCATTCATCATTTACTCCAAGGTGCTGTAACCAGGTGGAAACTTGTCTTTTATATGCTGAACTGTGTCCATGAAAACACATTATCTTTAAGTGGGCACTGGAGGAACCACACACAACACTGACTTCTTCATGCCATCGCTAAGACTAGATACTTCAATCATTTGGAGATTTAAGTGGAGATTAGCGGACCTCACCCGCATCTTTCCCTGCCAATACAGGGTGTTTTAGACATGCTCTGCAGCAAAGCTCCTTACAACAGCAAAGCCACAAGGAAACCCAAACTCCTCCTAGTTTTGTCCTATTAAATAAGAGCAAGGACAGGCAGTTACTTGTGCCCTTCATAAACCAGAGCAGCTGTTCAGAGGTTCCCAGCGGACCAAAGAAAAGCCACCAGGAAGGCTGGTTTTGCCTGTTGGAGAGAACAGGCAATCTGATGAGGGTTTACCCTGGCTGCACCCCTGGAAATGCAGCAACATCAGCCGAGCTTTCTAGGAAACAGAAGATGACCTGTGCAGGTCAGCCTACACCATCAGTATCCACACCATCACGGACAGGCCAGCTAGCGAGATGCCAAGGTAGGACTGGCATCCCAACTGTGGTCCCAAGCCCATGCTAAGGCTTTTGCAGAAGCTGGTTCTCAGCCCAGAACCCACCTGTCCTGCACTCCAACACGCTATAGCCCACCTCACACTTGTGCTTTAATTTATCATACACCTCAGAGCACTTTGCAGAATAAGATGTCTGTCATGACCCCCATCCCGGACAAAATCAGAGGCCCAGAGAGGAATGTGCCAAATCCCGGGGCAGAGCCGCAGCTGCTCCGGTGGCTTCCAAAGGGCACTAAGCTTTTCCGCCCTAGACTGCAGATGCAAAGCCTGGCCAGCACCTGAGCAGAAATGCTATTTCCTCAGCAGTCAACAAGCTCAAACGCTAAGAAATATCCCGAGCAATTCTGCCATACAGGAGACCTGAGAAGCAAGACAGTTATTTCTTCCTTTTTGTTCTTCTTTTGGGCTCCCAGGCCTGGGCGCTGAAGGATTTCAGAGAGATTGGATACAATATGCGGCTTTGAACTTCCCTGAGCTTCCAGAAAGGCACAGACAGCTGTGGAAACCATTGGCCACAGATCATTCTGGGTGACAGGCAGGAGAGACCCTGTGGAAGGTGTCCACAACTCCGGTCATTCAGGAGACAGCAGAAGCCTCTTGCAGAAGCTGTAAGACCGGGTGCTTACCATACATGCCATTCAAGAGCAGGGCATGCCACTCGCACCCTCGCAGCTAGATGCTCCCCAGCCGTTCGAAATCCCTTTTTCTTCTGCCACGTGCCCAGGCCACGAGGGCAACCTGGCGGGGTACGCAGCCGCCGCCGGCGCTGCCTGGGCACGCCGCGCTGCAGCCACACATCCCTAATGGCTCTCTCCGATGTGCTGCCACGTCCGCCTGATTAGTTGTGGGTGATCTGAAATGTCAAACTATTAGCCTTGACAACTACTGCCAAGGTTACTATCGGCTGAAAATATCTTTTTAATAACGAAACTGTTTGTAAGTGGAAAAGGTGATGCTTAAAATACAAAGCAGTAATAACTATGAATTACTACAACAAACAGGAAAAAGCCTTTTGTTTTCAGTCAGCCTTTGAGGCATGTCCTGCCTGGTTCTTGAAAGGATCATGTCCTTGCAAGGCAATTTACAATATCATAATTAAGACAGCAGAAATGTTAAAGACAATAAAAAGCCTCCTACTGGAGTGTCCTCCCATCACACCTAACACACGGGTACCCGCACACCATCCTGCCACGGGTCTGTGACCTCTAACTCATACAAACTCTCCCATCCCCATCCAGGGGTGGGAATACCTGGAGGGAAAATAACTCCTCCCGCAGAGGGAAATGGGGACAGGGCTCTACACAGCATCCGCAGCCAACACAGCACTGAAGGAAATACCCACCCCGATTCAGGACAGGACAAAAGCAATCAGCCCTTCCTCAGATGCGTTTTACCCGAGTGGTTTCTTCTGAAACACGGCTATTTGCAAAGATGCATACGCTCCCTCTATTAGTGATTCTGGAACAGACAATTTGAAAATATTCCCAGCCAAAAAGAAACCCAAATGATGCTGCATTTAGCTACTGTTATGCTTGACATTTCTTATGATTTCTTGGAAAAACATTAATTTATTTGAAACAATTTTATACTTCATGCCAGTGCCACAGCAGGGAATAATCGCCACATTTCAAGCTCAAAGCAAGTCTCAGATACAGGAAAAAATTAAACAAGGATAAGAGCAAGAAACTGTTAATGATCAAAAATATTTTACTGCAGGTCCAACAACAAAGTCTGGAGGAGATAAGTCTGCGTGTGTACTAACATTATATAAAAAAGTGATTATTCAGCCATTCATGGGAACAGAGCTATTGATTCAAGTAACAAAGGACACTATGAACTGCAGTGTTTTTGCTCTTTTTAGCCTGGGAAAATTGATTTTCTTAAACTTTCCCTTGAACCTGCAGTAGGGTTTAATCTGAACCTAAAGGAGCCTTTTAAGAACTCCCATAAATTAAAAATATATCTCTTCATTTTGCATATTTTTGGTTCCTGCTGTTACAGCAGAAACCCGAGAAACCCTGGAGAAAGAGGCAGGAGGAAGTGGTAGTTGCATTTTGTTACAGTGTCACCAGCGTGTGTTTATACACATTAAAAACAACATGTAAATATTGAAGGTAAGTGAAGCAAAACATAAGACAGCTTAATGCTACTGCAAGTCTTAGACTGAAATTTAGCAGGAAAAGAGAAAGATGAAAGCTGTAAGAGTACAGTAGATAAGAGGCTCACCACAAATGATCTGTGAGCAAACAGAAGATGCAGAACTGCCAGGGAGTGATCTTTCCACCCTCCGGGCATGTTTTGCTCCGCAGACCAGGCAGGGAGGCGAAGATGCCCACAACAGCCGATACCAAACCTTTTTAACTTTCTTGTCTTGCTACAAATAGGTCGCAGGCACCAAGCAGCCATCCTCCTGGAACAGCAACAGGCAATGGCAGAAGCTAGATACAGGCTCGAGGCTAGCCCAGGTCTCTGATCCCACCCAGCTCTGAAGCCGGTCCCAAGGACCTCCACCAGCCCCTGCAGTGTGATCCCCTGGGCCTGAGCAGGGTGCAGGAGGGGACTCGCACCCACCCAGTGGGACGGCCCAGGTGAGAGGCAGGGGTTAAACGGGAGCATCTAGGGAGCAAATACTACCTGCTTTAGCAGTCATTGATACCAAGTCTCAGCCAGAGCACTTAATGAGGACGAGTCCTGGTAGATGTGCAGGTTAAATGTTGGAAGAGCACGTGGAGGGGGGCTTTGGTTCAAGCACCAATAAATCATCGCCCCAGCGACAGGCAGTCTGACCAGGGCGCTCAAGACCTGTGCCGTTCCAGCCCATGGCTTCCAAGAGACCAGTCACCTTTGGAACCACCAACAGTTAAAGGCGAGATGGTTGCCCAGCCTGACCACAACCAGCAATCTCTGCTTTTGCAGGTAACGGTATGAGCGAGCTCCTTGTCAGCATGCCTTGCGGGGAGCTGAGCGGCAGAATAACCTTGGCCTGAGCCAGCTCCTGCAGGCTGCCAGGGCCCCGAGGCACCAACCGCATCCTTAGCTCTGGGCATACGCCGCATCCCAGCGACAACAGCACCCGCGCCTCGCTAACCACAGACCAAGCACTCAGCACCCACTAGAGCTGTGCCCAGGGGCGCATGAGAAGCCACATGCAGTGGTGCTGGCACTGAAGCCCTCCTCTCCCGGCTCCCCTTTGCTTGGCTTTCCTCTCCAGGGTACTGCTACATGGGAGGGCCCACACGGGGCCAGGATGGGATGCCCACTGTCTGCATTGATGGGCAGCTCCCACCCCTGCAGCGCTGGGTCCCGTGAAGGTGCCGAGCACCCCGCGCGTCCCGCTCAGCACCCAGGGCCAACACAGCCACGTGTTCACACATGGTGTGCCAGCGCTGTTTACAGCTCCCGCACACCACCGCCTTTGTGGAGCCGCTGAAAAACCCCAGTGTGCTGTACTCTACTGTACACTTACATTGTTGTTTTTCCCCTCAATAAGGCAGTAAATGACCTTTTATTCAAACAACAATTCTTAAAACAAAACCAAAAACCGCCACCGACAGAAGATCTGTGAGCAGAGCAGGCTGATTTGTTATTTAAGTAGCAGCCAGCCCTGTGCGCTATGCAAACAAAACCCACACTCTGTGTTCTCACAAGCCTCCTGCTGACTTTGCAACTAATTTTGTTAGCAAGGAGAGCACACTGCACTGACATCAATGCATCAGTGAGACCAGCGATGTTTGTTCATAACTTTGTTACAAACATTGATCAATCGATTTTTGCCCATGTGAGGAGGGGAAAAGCCCGTAAACAAAACACAACACATATGGGAAGATATTTTTAATGACACAAAGGGCAATTAGGCACCCAACCTTCCAGTGAAATTAGGCTCCTTACAGCCCTCTGTGCTTTTAAAAGTCTTCCCCTTATGCTCAAAGGAAGCAAAATCTACTGTCAAGCCTCCAAAGAACAGACAAAAAATCAGCTGCAACCAAGAGAATAGTTAGTGGGCCTGCAAGAGGCATTTCTGAATGCACCAGAACAAAAAAGGCAGGTAAAGGCTCCTTGCAAAGTAAAGGAAACCCTATCCCACATGAACCATCTTCTCTAGCATGTATTATATTAATCCAGACACATCAAAATAGAGAAAACACTAATTAGCTATCAAAAATAATTAAGTGTTCTGTAAATAGTGGAACATGTGTATTTACTCAGCTACATCTCCTTAATGCTGATGCCCAGCCCCTTGGCTGTTAGCACCACAGCAATACTGTCAGGGCACATCTGAGATCTTGCAAGACACAATATCGACGACTCAGGAGAGGCAGATCATGCCCCAGGGGGACTGAAGTCTAAGTACACCAGGGAAAAAGGCAGAAGGTAAGCAGAAAGGATTTGGTCAAGGTGAATTGTGCAATAGCAAAACCAAGGAAAAGCCCTTAAGTCCAACATCCCATTCAGAGGCTCAGGTTGCTTAAATCCCATCCGCTGCGCACCGGTCCCGCAGGATGCGCCGCACGATCGAAGCTCTGCCACTCTTCAGATGCTTGCAGAACAGAGGTGCTCTTCTATAAAGCTCATGAATTAACTGCCAGAATCGGCTACCAAGGGACAACTTCATACCACCCTTCAAAGCCTCTTTCAGCAGCACAGTCCGCAGGTGTCGGTCAGTGACAGTGAAGCTGTCCTGTATTACAGCCCAGGTTGGACCCGCTGTCCCTTCTCACCCTCAGTTTATTTTCTGTAAGTATTATGTATGCATTTCAGCCATGAAATGTCAATGCCAGCGTTGGAATTTCTAGCTGACATCTGTCAAGGTGATGGCTACTAACAGCCTTCTCACTGCTGCATCAGGACTCACAGGCTTGATCTCCAGATAACTTCTCTTGAAGACCCTCTCATCTCTCTAGCTGTGTAAAAAGGACAGGAAAGTTTCAAACCAAGTTATGGAGCCAGGAGTCTTCCAGCTAGTTCCTTCCAACACTTGATAAAATACAGAAATGTGGTGCCTGGGTCCCTCCTAGCTAGCTGACTGTGCTACAGAGAAATCCTACGTATTAGCCCAACACAAACACACAAAATGTGGTCTGTGGAAGCTAACAAATGCAGACGTCAGTGGAAGGAATAATTACACAGCTAATTTAACAACGGGTACAGAAATAGCTCACCTGAACATGGGGAAAGTATTTTTATTCAGAGAGAACTCACCCATATTCCTCTTCTGGGCTGTCGGACCAATCTACGATTTTTAACTGCATTTACTTAGCCCACGGCTAGATGGCAGGACAGCACAGAGGGAACACCTGAGCCCCTCACCTAGCTGAGGCCAGACAGATTATCCCACAGCAAGATTCACCATGGCACAGCTCATTCAACTTCATTACTCATGATGCAAACACGCCTTAGGTATGTGAAACAAGTTGCTCATCCGAGCAGCCTGCTATTCCTGCAGACACCCAGCCACTAACACTATGGCTCTGTACAAAGGGAGCTACAGGACACAATCTGATCAGATCTAAGCAAAAATTTATCTCAGCATATTTCACCTGAGCTCCAGCTTTCAGCTTGTGCCAGCAATGTTAGATTTCATTTCCATGCCCAGAACTGCCGCCCGACCCCAGGTGGCTCCCCGGGATCCTGCTTGCCCTTTGCCCAATGAGTTCATCAACACTATGGAGAGAGATCCCTCCGACCACATGCCTGCACAGCACCTTGCACTGCAGTGTGGTGGTCCTGCCATCTTTAGGTGCGAGGACGCTGCAAATAAACAAACCCATCTTTAAGGTGAACACACATGAGGTATGTTGACCCCTTCAGTGAGAGCACAGCTGTAAAGCAGAACAGCTCAAACACAGCGTGACCCAGCAAAAGCACCCCGGGTACAGAAAAGGCAAGGGCTGCCGGAAACAGCTCCAAGGAAGATGGCATTTTGATTTAAGACCTATACAACAGCAGCCAAATGGAGAAGACAGACAAAACACATCTTCCAGAGTTTACTCTTGCAGCGTAACAGTTCACAATATTTACTTGACAAGTATTTGTGACCTTATTTCTCCCTTTGGAAAGAGCATGGTCTGCAGTTGCACTGGAACAGATGATCACCTGCTCATTAGCTGGCTCCCTGAGCAGGGAAATGCCACACAGACCCATGTCAGCACTCTCTAGCTGCTCCCCATACACAGCACACCGCTCAGAGAAGGTGCTCTGCCTGGGCTGCGTCCCTCCTGCAGCTGGGTGACATTTAGCTGGTCTCTGTAAGCCCCAGAGCTAGCGAGCATCTCGCTGTCAATCTCCCACACTCCATCTCTGGGGGCCGGCAAAAGCCAGGATCACAGCAGCCATCCCCTCTGCAGTCACTAACCATCTCCCTCAGCAGCCTATTTCCACAAAAATAGCAGAGCTCCTTCGCTTTGAGACCAGCTCTGCTGTCAGCTTTGCCTGGAACCGGCTGGGAAGAGGACGAGGTGGTGGCACTGGCTGCAGGCACAAGCAGGATTTTAAAGTCCTCCTTGATCAGATTAGTTCTCCTAGAGGTTTTGAGCACTTACACAATTATAAATACTTACAATTTTTATTTATAAGAATCAGCATAGCTAAAAAAATATCTGGAGGGCATTGACAAGAGAAAACATGACTGTTTCATAGATTAACTAGACAAGTACTTGCACCCTGTCTTGATTACAGCACCAGGTGCTCAGCTCCAGTAAACCAGCACATCCACAGGACTGACACTAGGGCTATTCTGGTTCGCACAGGCTGAGGATCCAGTCAATGAAGCACTAAGCAATATCATTCATCATAAAACGAGGGTCTTTGGGAGCCCTATATATGCATTTACTCCAGAGCTCCTCGCTTCAGACAGAGGCAGCACAGTTCATGCAGTCATCTGGCCCCCACCCAGCCTGGCTGCTTTAGCAGGAGTACAATATGTATTCTCCCCTTAGGCTATTTACTCACAGCTACAGATGTTGACATAACAAAGCGCTAAAGACAGACGGACAGAAGGGGAATAGTGTTGCAGCGCAGACACTAAGGGCTCTATTCTTCAGAAAAGAGCCTCTGACTTCCCCACCCAGCCCTGCAATTCATTTGAAAATCATCTGGGCTGCTGAGGCTTGCTTTCCTCTCCTGCAGGACACAGATGAATGTAAGTGAACATCATCTTTCTGTTTGTTTCTGTGCTGAACTAAGCCCTTATAAATCCACAGAAAAAGCAATTGTTTCAAATCAAGTGGCTAAAGCTCGTGGATGTATTGGGCAGTGTGCAACTTCGCCTCCTGTTGACCTGCCCCTACCAAGGAGCTGCACTGGGCAGAGCATCGCTTTTCACTAATATTATCCTCAGGGAGCCAGATTTAAAGGGCTGAGTTTTTCCACAGGACAAAAAACTTAAATGCCTTTTTTGGGGACAACGCCTTGCATCTTCAAAGCTTTGCAACTACACATGAAAAAGCTCAAACAGCAAAATATAAGCATTTTTAAAAACATGACCAGAAAAGCTGGGAAAGATAAGAGCCGGGGCTAGCCTGGGGCTCAGCAGGATGGGTGTCAGTGGCCTGTTCTACTGTCAGGCTGCCCAGCACAGCAGCAGCACACAGTGGTCCCCGTCACTGCACCTTCTCCCACACTGCTGGGAGATCGCTGCAGCAGGGTGGGTGCTGGGGTTTAGGACGCAAGAACCCAGAGCTGCTTTGTGAACATTTCCCAGTGGATTTGGAGAGAGCTTTCAGGAACAGGCTGGTGGTATTTTAGCTGCAAGTCCCCAGCACAATATCTGCGTAATGGTCAGAGGAGTGGAAACACCCACAGAAGGTGGCTGGTGCTGGATGGCCGCAGAGGTCAGCAAGGCTTTGTAAAAATCATGCTTCAGTGCTGCCCCGAGGTGCTCGGTACTCTTCTCCACATGGCCAAGATGCATAACTACATCTTTAAAGCTCTGTTTGGCTCATGCTATGATATAGGCAGTGACCCTGACATTAAGTCCATTTAGGAAAGCCCCAGACGCCCACCAAGCCCCACCAGGTTCAAGGAACCTAGGCACTCATGCACAGGCTCTTCGCATACAGCCAGCTGACTGCTTGGAAGCCTTGCTTCGCGAACCAGCTCTCCCCCAAGCACCATACAAGACAGAAAAGGGATTCTGTTTTTTAAACAGTTGCTTTTTTTAAGCTCCTCATGCAAACTAAAGTTCAGATCCCTCACAACTGGTGGGAAAAGATATTATTGCCTGGAACCATGCCCAGAAAAAACTCAAAGCTAAGCTTCCTTCTGACTCGGCTCCAGTGCCGGCTCCCATCACTCAGACATGATGCCACCTGGTGTTTACAGGCAGCAAAACCAGCCACTTCCCAGCAGCATCAGGGCTTCTCCTGGGCAGAGTTTGGAAGATATTCAGGGGGAATAAGCAGCACCCAGATTAGCAAACTCGCGGTAATTCACAGCATTTGTTCTACCAGAAGATTAACATTCCCCTTGCACAGCATTGACTCACAACCCATCAACATGTCTTAAAGATTTAGGTTGGGCTTCAAGGAGAACACGGGTAATAGTTAAACTCTTAATTTTGCTAACGGCTCCGTTGGATTGGGATTTGCAGGTTTTGGACTGCAGACATCCCCGCTGCCCAAGGGCTGTCCTGGCACAGCACACGGCACCGGAGCTGCCTCCCACCCCAGAGCCACACACTGCTGGTCCTGAAGGGGCTGTAAAGAGTCTTTTCAAAGAGCAAATAAATGAGTTCACTTCATAAAAAAAGCAGGGAACCAAGTATGCTCCTTCCCTCAGAGAAAGGGACCGAGTATGAAATAGGTCTGCTTTGCCAGACTTAAGAGTGGTTTTGTGGATAGGATTTCCCTAAAAAGATGACATCTCTCCTATTCAGAAGGTCATCACTAACCTTTCATCTGTTTCCTGCAGTCCATGCCTATGTTCCAGCAGGTTAAAGTGAGGTAAATTTTGCTCTATTTCTCACCAGCAATCATGCAACAAGAGACAAAAATCTGACTCTTCCCCACTGATGGATGCTTAATGGGAAGCCACCTTTCCTAAAGCCAGCGCCAGCCCTGTGCTTCCCCAGCCCTCAGCACCTGGCCAGCCCCTGAAGGCAGGCACCTCGCAGACAGCTTCCAGCCTGGGCACTGCTTTGGGGGCAGGGCAGGGAATTTGCCATCCCATGCCAAACACTCTGACTGCCCCTCTGACCTGCCATTGCCCTTGAACCTTGCATATTTTTAGCCCACCTTGGCACATCAGAGGTCCCAGCAGCCAGGCAGAGCTCCAGAACAGCAGATGTGGCTAACACAGGGGATGGCCAGTGGCCAGCAAACCCTGTGCAAGGGAGCACAAGGTCAACTGCCTGCAGGCAAGCCTGAGCCGCTCCGACTCACCACATCATCCCACAACATCACATATTCCTTCCCCGCTGCCAAGCAGTACCAAAGTCACAGCTGGGCACACGCTGCTCCTGCAGTGCAAGGATAACCCAGAAAATGGCTTTTGAGCTGCGCTCCCTTGAATTTAGCCAGTTTTGCCCTCCCCAAAGCAATAGAACAGGCAACAAACTCAGCACTCTTTAGGAGGAAACATCATTCAAGATTGTTTCCCAGCAACCCTGAGGATAATCCAGATGTGCAAATTGATTTACACTCGATAAACCCAGTTTGTCTCAATCATCAGTACACTACTGCTTAAATACACAGTGTATCAGTAGGTCCTGCTGCCCCCAGGAGATGTCCTTCCTCTGCCATGGGCTCCCCCTGGAAGCATTCCCCACCAAAAGCAAGGGAAGGTGGAGGGGAGGGGTCGGTGGGTCAAAAGCTGCAACGCTGTGCCCGTGCCCGATACCCGGCCAGAGCACCTAAGCAGGCTGCGTTGGAATAGATCTCCAAGTAGGAAACTGCCAGCACAAGAAAACATTTTCCAAATATTCAGCAGGGAACGTCTGAACCTAAAGCAAACATACAAATTTACTGAAGATATCCACCAGCGTGAAATAAAGTAGTAAGCAGAGAGATGTTCGCCCTTATAGGTTTTCTTTGTCTTGGAAAAACAAATTTACATTCTTACACTTGAAAAATCTTTCTAAAACAGAAGAGATGCTTGATATCTTGTACTAATGCCTGTAACAGGACAAGTGTCAATACAGTTGAATCTCAAGGCTGGATAATTTGATCTTCAAGGAGTGCCACGGCTTTCAGGCAGATTTGAGAGCACTTATTTCCTTGTGCACATTGCCACCTGGTGGCTTTCCTCCCAGCTCCTAGAAGAGGCCCCAAAATTCAGAGATGCAGCCAGAGCGCATGTGAAGTTATTTGGAAATGTTTTCATTTGCTCTATCACAACCTGCAGCTACAGAAATAACAGGCTACGAAATAACACTGCGCACAGTTTCACAGTTCAGAGGCAGCTTTATCAGCCCTTAATTCTATAGCAATATCTTCCTGGTTCCAGTTCATATCATCTAACGTTGTGGTAGGAAAATAAATCGGGGCACTAAAAAACTTTGCACATGGGATTATTTATAAAAACAGCAACTGCGTTTTTTACATTTCTCCTGTTTTTCTGCTAATTACTGTTTAACTTTAACAGGTATGTTGCTGCATAATTATTTGTTTGCAGAGGAGGGTGACACTGGTTTACAGAGCACAGACAACCGTGTAATTCCCCTGTAGCTACATGGTAATTATTGCGCTATTATAGAGTAATTAAACATTCAAATAAACATTAAAACAAGGATTCTGTACGGGAGCTGCCAACAACCGTAGGACAGAAAACCAAACAGTAATTCCAATTATAGTGTACTGTAGTGGTACTAACTCAAGCACATAGCTGACAGTCTATCATCTTTTATACTACAAAATTCTTGTAGCTCCTCTGGCTGCACGAGTGTCCGGCCTAATGACCGAGCAGAGATCTAATTTTGCAATTTCTCTACATGGGTTAATACTGAAAACAGTCCAAACGCTCCAAGGAAGTGTTCTCCAGAAGACCCTTCTCCATAGATGCTTTAGCCCTCCACAAAGCAAAGTCAGAACTGCTGCTGCCACCCAAGTCAGGGCCAGGGCAGCCCCGTACTACCGCCAACATCCCCACCAACACCGACCTCGGACAGGCTCCTCAAGCCATGTCCCAGCACTGCTCTGGCTACTGGCTCACACAGCTGGGGTTAGTGTGTATATTAAGACCAACTCTGTTCTACATTCATGTTTTATTTCATCTAGTTCCTGCTTAAACCTAACAAAATTCCCCACATTCCCTTTAATGCTGGAATTTAGCAGAATTCTTGTTTTGACATTTTAACTTCGCACATAGAAATTAGAGCCACATCCTACCCCTTCAGCAACCCACGCCTGGTGATGCCACACAAGCAAAACAGTCTGGCTTTGCCCAGGTTGGTTTCTTTAGAAGACAAGCCTAAATATTAACATACTCACATCCAGCTGTTAGTTAACTCTCCCAAATGAGGCCCAAACACAAAGTACTTTGTTACATGTCAGAGTCAAATTATTAAAAACATAATTTAAGTCCATGCCGAAGTGAGATCTCAGGACAGCGTGTATCATGTATAAGGACAGTACTTGACCAACTCAAAACTCAAAGGTTCCCCCCCCCTTGGCATGGGGAGACTTCCCCATGCATTTTTTTTTTTTTTTGCTTTTTTAGTGCTGCAAGGAAGACCATCAATAGGAAAATGGCTCTGCTCAGGAGCAGCCCAAATACTGCAGCTCCTGCATGTGCCACAAGTGAGCCCCGAGATAAAGCCCGCGTGCCCCCGCTGCACCACACAGCCCTCCTGACTCCTTCCCTGCAGCAAAGCAGGCACAAGCACACAAGTTTGTTGGAGGCACATCAGGCTGTCCAGTCTCTGGCAAATGTCGGGCTACAGAAAGTAAACTCATAGACAGATCTCGTTCAACTCCACCGCTGCTGACAGACGCAACTTAAACACCCCCAGCGTATCCCTACAGATCTTCTGGCACCTGATTCTCAGATCTCAGGAAATCGCCGCAGTCAGTGAGATGAACCATAGTTCATCTGACAGCGTGAGGTATCTACTCAGTTGAAATATTCTTGGTTCATCGTAACTAGTGAACCTGACAAGCAGATGGGACTTTCTGTACTGTATTTAAGCACAGATGCTCCTTATTGAGCAGAGAGGTATGTTCAAGACCAATCTATCCCTTCTGAGAAAACTTCTCTAAAATTGTGAGAGCATGCATGAGCTGGGGAATGAGGGGACCACAGGCAAGCAGGAGAGGGGCTCTAGTGAAGTCTGCAGGCGCGACCCAGGAACTGCATGTCACAACACGGAATTGTACCCTCAGATCACAGCACACCCTGGGAGAGGTAAGCTTTCGCAAGTAAACAAGTCGTATTTTCACTCCAAGTTTGCGTCCAGGCCTGTGAGCCAGCCTGGCTCAGGAGGACCTCCACCGTTAACATCCTTCCGTAAGGATGGCTATACCCTGCAGTACCGCTATGAGGGAAGTATTCGGGATCTCTGCCCTGTCATGCTTATTGAAAGGAACGCCTGCCCCAAAATAGCAGCTCACCTAATTTAGTCAGTAACTTTAACTGCAGAAGCATTTCTGTTATGTCCTGGCTTGTTACGATGACATGACTTTTACAATACTCCAACAAGATGCACAAAAACTGTTTTGGGGCAAGTTTGCATTATTTGTGCAAAAGCATTTTCCGTAACTAATTAACACACATATAGCACTTTTCCAACATGGATCTTAACATTTGATGAAGACAGACAAATACCATTAAGCCAAAAGCCATACCATAAATCATTTAAGACTAGGACTGAAACGCAGCAATTTCCACTTCCCTCGCAGCCTCCTCCATCAGGCGCGTTGCAGAGGCTTGGTCCTGCGCCCACCGCGGTCAGAGGGGAGCTCTGCCTCCATCGCGGGGGAACCTGGATCAGGGCCCGTGTGCGCTCAATGTGAAGGCACAGATTAATGGAAGTAATTTTACTCGCACTGCCTGCAAGCCCAGCAATTAGCTGTTCTTTGTAATAGTTCCCCCTTCCGATCACATGCTGCTATTACCAAAGCACATGCACTCATTTAAACCTTGCAGAGAAAAAGCCCCCTGCATATTTATAGAGGAGGAATAACCTTCCTAGTGACCAATAGAAATAAACAGATTTATTTTGACCACAGATTACCTCTACGATATGTACCAAGGCTCTACTGACCCTTGGCCCCCTTATTCCAGTTACAGACAAATCCTTGTGACACTGGGAAGCCGCATACTTTTAAAAGTATAATTTTATTACCTTTAATGCGTATATTTGTTAAGGTAGAATAATAATCCCAGCTACTGTTATCCTTTTTTCGCTCTGCCCCTTCACTTAGCAACGAGTCTGAGCGTTGCCAGCATTATTCTTGGCTTGCCAAGGAAACTATTTCTGTTCCTTGAATTTAATTTCCTAGCAGAGTTTAATTTATATTTTGTTGCATTATGGTTGTCATGAAAACCCTCCTTTCCCTGCTAATTACAAGGTATGCTGAAATCTCCTCCCACTCAGCAGATCACCAGCTGTTGAGGGGGCTGCAGCACTACCTCCATCCCCATGACTACACTCACATACTGTTGAGGACTACTTACTTGTAAGTGTACATGCAAAAAATAGTGTCTTCCCAGATTTTGTTCATTGGCATCTTGGAAGAGGCTTCTAAGGAAAAAGGTATTTTTCCACCTCTATACTGAAGATAAATCAATACTGATGAAGCCAAAACTCCCTGTAGAGGGAGCAGGCTCACCATCCCGTCACACCCAGGACTCTTCAGTCATTTCACCAGATGCCAGTGGAAATAATGCCTTTCAGATAAGCACATGGCATCTACCATCTAACTTATTTGCTGAACCTTGACAACTCTGCCAAGGTAGCTTGCTCGTTGGAAGAGAATTAAACAGGATTTCTGACTCGGGGCTCCAGGTTTCCTTATTCAGCACCACTGGTATGAAGCACCCCTGCAGATGTGTCCCAACACACAGAATTAGGAAATCCCTTTCCCACACTGCTAAACTTTTCTAGAATATTGGTCAAGTAGTGCTGGAAACAAGAGCATCAGGCAAAGGGACTCCAGGGGGTTCAGGCTACCTCACTGCCCCTCCAAGGACGCCCTGCACCAGAACATGCCGATTCACCTGGATACCACAGTGAAGGGGCAAACTCCCTCAGGAGACAGTTATTTTACATCTTACACCCTCCCCAGAGCTGGGAACCCTGAGCTGGTACAGCACTGCAGAGACCCCTTGCCGAGCCTCCGCACACTGCAGGTACAGCTGAGGCTCACCTGTACCACGGTCTCCAGAGCCCACGGTGCTTTGCTTCCAGATGAAGACAAGGTCACACGAGGGGCACCATCACGCATGCCAAGTGGGTGTCAACAGGATTTATTCCTTTTCAGCTGCCAGAAGAGAAGGAAAACACCTCTGTAACCTGAGCCCTGACCCATCAGCACCAGCCACACGCACACACCCACAGCCAGCACGGCAGAGGGGAACAACCGGCGCAGGGCAGGTACAAATGCACTTGTTCAGGAACTACTTTTAAACACAAAAACAACTCCAGGAGGCTCCTGGGGAGCTCTTGATGGCCTTCTCCAGTCAGCCTAGACTTCTTTGCTGCTCTATGGTGCTTCAGGACCCTTCAAAGCACCAAAACCTGCCGGTGCACACTCCACGCATGGTGTGTGAATTACATGGTGTTACTACAGCATTCAGCAGGGCTGGGGGCCATTCCGTCTCCCAGCCAGCACACAGCAGGAGGGACACTGTGGCTCCCATTAAGCCTGAGGTGCAAACAGGGTACCCTCACCCCACTGAGGTTAGCAGCGCCACTGAGCAAGGTGCTCTTTGCAAATACACACAGCAAGCGCATGAGGGAAGGGGAGGGAGGGGAGCAGAGAGCACCCGCAGCACCCAGCGCTCCCCAAGAGGGGCCAGAGCCCAGCCCAGGCAGTGGGCCAGCTGCAGGGGAGCAAGTAGCTGGTACAGCCCAAGGACCAGGGGAGAAACAAGCTGCAGTGTAGGTCCAAGATCCATCCAGGAGAAAGAATGAGGAAGCCAGCAGAGCCAAGCACAGAGACACCCCCAGCACCGCTCGAACGAAAGGAAGAGGTGCCTGACCCTGAGCTTAAATGGAGCTCCCGAATCAGTGGGCGGGGGCTGCGTGGGCAGGGGCCCAGGTGATGCTTGGCAGGGAACTCAGGCTTATTAGTGCCTGCAGCACTCCCCTATTGCCTTTCATTTGAGGCTTTACAAATTTCTGTCTCCTCTCCACGCAACACAAAATGCTGACAAAACTGGTGCAGGGGAAGGTGCAAATATAGCCTTTTCCCCTAAAATATGGCTTTCCCTATGTTAGGTGTAGCTGGGAAGTATATGCTAATAATTTGTCAAACACTGAACTGAAATTGTGGATAAGAATCATGTTTTTTGTCTAGAAAATTGAAAATGAAATAGTGTCTAAAACTGTAGCTATTACACAGCACATTATCTTGAAGGGCTTTGGTATAATTTAGATAAAACACCCTATCTCTTATTTCAGAAATGTCAACATCATTCTAAATGTACATGTGCTTTTCCCTTGCTTTTCTATGAAGACTTACAACTTAGGAGCCTTTTTCTCCTGTTGTCTCCATTTTCTTCTTAAATTGGCAAATGAGCATTCAATCTTTCAAAATTTCAGGTATGTTCTTATATGTGGGAAAAGTGCATGTTCAGAGATGCCCCTGAATGGCTCCATTATGTATGTTATCAGCAGTGGCATGCTACCAGAAATAAAATCTATGCATCTGGATGAAATGGAAAAAAATTAATACCAGGCTCCAGAACAAGGCTGAAATGTTTCACTTCCCTCCTGCACTCCTGATATTTATGTCGCACTTCATCCCTATCGCTCTGTACGTGGAGCAGTGGCGAGGAGGGGTGTGAGAGAGTGCCCCAGGATGGGGTCCTAGGCTGAAATGAGAACCCCCCCCCCCCGAAAAAGCTTCAGGCAATGTGACCAAAGGAAGCAGCTGGTTGCAGCTGGGCTGCGGCACTGTATTTTGGGAAAGGACTGGAGCGCCGGAACCCCCCTGAAGAGGCACTTCCCCTCAGGACTGTCTCTGCTTTGCACAGGGCTCCTTGCTGGGTTCAGTGCATCCCTGCAGACCCCCTGCGCGTGCCAGGGGCTATACCCCAGGGTCTGAGCTGGAGCTCCGGTGGGGAGCAGGACGTGCAGGAGTTTGGCACCACAGAGCCCTTAGACCTTTAGCCCCCGAAAGGTCACATCCTAAACCTGAGTGCGTTAAGAGCTGGGGACAACTGTTCCCCTCTAATAACCGCAGCGGCATGGCACAGGTCCACACACATCCGCACCCGCAGACCTCAGGCAGGGCAGACCAGTGCAAGAGCAAACGGCTTCTCGTCCTGCGTCAGCCAACCTAACCCCCCCTTCTTGCAGGGCTGCATGTCTCAGCCTGCTCCCAGACACCTCTGCCTCCCAGCCAGCCCCCACTTTTGCTCTCTGCACCTCTCTTCAAGTGCAGCCCCCCAGGGCGGACGCAGCTCTTCCGGAGCAAAAGTCCTCGCTGACGGCAAGGGGAGCAGAAGAATTACCTGCCACGTCTCACCTACTATTTGTTCCCCTAGCTGCGTCTGATTTTGGGGGAGGCTCTCACCCAAGAGCCTGGGATATCCACATTACCCTTCTTTCCTTGCCACAACTTCTTCAAACCCTGGGAAAGAGGGAAATATGCAAACTGAAACACCGGGAATTCCAGTTAAGCATACAAACCCCCTTTTTTCGGTGGTCAAACACTGGCCCAGGTTGCCTGGAGAGGCTGTGCAGTCTCCATCCTTGGACGTACTCAGAAGCCACCCAGGCACAGTCCTGAGCAACCTGCTCTGGGTGACCCTGCTTGAGCAGGGGTTGGACTAGATGTTCTGCAGAGGCACCTGCCAACATCAACCACTGTGTGGGCTTCTGGCTCATTGTTAGTTCATCGGGAAATCGGTATAATTAACATGAATTTTATCCATGTTTTGCCATCTCCAACCTCTGACCAGGTTCCAGGAGTGTTTCAGAGCCCCTGCTAATTGCCCTCCAATGGTTTTGTACCCTTCTCCTGGGAGAAAAAGCCTTCCTGTGATGGGAAGGGGAAAACAGGGTGCTGGCACAAAATACCATGGGGATGTGCCTCCTGGCACATGCTGGCAAGCACAGAAAGGGAGGAACGATCACACAAGCAGGGCTTTGTTGCAGCTGCATCAGTCTGCCCGGGTACCTGCTCCCCAGTGTGAAACGCCCGCGCGTGCCTGCAGCCGGAGGCGCGCGGCCGCTGTCGTAGCGGTGGGCTCACAGCACGGCTGGGTTTGGCTCTGTTTGCTTTGTACCGGAATCAGGCATTGGGCAAAAAGAACATGATTTTTTTTCCCCCAGCATGTTTACATTCTCATTTACTTCTATACAGGCTTCCCCTTCCTTGACCCAGGAGCTGGAGCACATCACACACAGCCCACCACTGTCGGAAACCACGCAGTACTGTGGAGGAAGGTTGCAGTACCCGTTTATCCTAATTAAAATGCCCCTTAGATGTATAAAGGTGCAGATTTACACAACTTGGCTGTTTGCTGTCACGAGCAAAGATGCAGTCACACATCAACACTTACCCTGAAGTACCTGTGATCGTCTACCCCTCTTTACAGCGTACTACATAAAGATGTTTTTAATTAGATTAAGACTGATCAAAAATACATAACGAATTACCAGTCTTCTTTTTATAAAGCCAAATGTTTTGTGAGATGAATACCATCCTGATTTAAACCTTTGCCTTAGCGTTCAGCAATTCCCCGTATTAACCGTTGCCATTTCCCACTTCGAAGTGCCATCGATAGCCCTGGGCACTGAGAGGCTGTTGCCAGCCCTCAAGGAGACACGGCAAGGAGACATGCAAGCTGCACCGCGCTTCTCCAGCGGTCCTGGTGAGCGAGGACGCCGAGGCACTGGAGGGAAGGGCAAACCTCCCAGCATGCATCATGGTGTGCAAGGACAGACCCCAGCCAGCCCCAGCTTGTAATGGTGCCCAGCTGCACGTCCGACATCCCCCTTTTCACCCTCCCTGCTCCCCAGCGCTCACTTTTCTCCTCTTTATTTCGGCTTACTGTCCCTGTTTGCCAGAGAACGATCGCCCCAGGCGCACGAACGGGCACGGGGCAGGACGGGACATTCCTGGGGAGAGGAGTGCGAGGCTGCCTGCAAGCGCTGCCTTCCCCGCTCTGAAGGAAGAAGAAGGGTTATGTGTGACAAGTGCGAGGGCTGCAGCAAGCTCCCCCCGAGCCAGGCTGCGGGCAGGGACCCCAGCGCATACGGGGAGAGCAGCCATCGACACTGCTGCCTTTGGCACCCACTTCTGCAACACCCGCCGCGAGCGCTGATGTGCCACTCGTGTCCCCAGGGTGGCGGAAAGCAGGCTGCGCCGCCAGCGCTGGCAGGGACGGCGAGTCCTGCGCAGGGGCCAAGGGATGGCTGCCGCCCCTGCGCACACGCCAGCAGCCTTTGCTCACCGCTCCTGCATACACAAACGGAATCAAACAAGGGCAATGTTTATAAGGATGCAAGTCTGCAGCTGCAATTTACAAGTTCATTAACAGCGTCTCTGCAAAGATCACTTTTTTTAATTGGAGTCCTAATTAGCAATGAATTCTCATTATTTTTCATTGAAATCCCAAAGAAGCTTTGGCACATTCTCTTTGTTCTTTTGAAAACTGGGAAGTGGAGAAGCCTAGGAGAGATAAAGAGGCAGCTGACGATATACTAGGGGGGTTGTTTTCCCCTCGAGCCATTCCTTCAGTTTAATACATTTTGCAACAATTTTACTTATTATTTATGATTTGAAGAAGTATTTCTGTAAAGAAACATTAACGCCATCACGGTTGATGGCTACTCTCTATCCTTCCCAGAAAGACGCGTCACTAGGCTAAGACGCACCCTGTAATGAGGCTGGGTTCTTCTTTCACTCGGGCAAAATCTCCATTGACTTCAAGAGGAATTTTACAAGTGCGGGGGCACAAATCCAGAAAGCGGCGATGAGAAAAGGTCTGCCTGAGAAACAGCAAAACAGCCCCCACAATTACAATCTGAGCAGGGAAATGTTAATCAGATGGAGAGGTTTGCCAACACCTTCATTAGCGCCAATAAGGTCAGGCCCCAGAGCGAGCATCTGGCACCGGGAACCGACCCTGGCACCTCGGGGTTGTTCAGAGTGAGCCGCAAGGACCGGCTGCCAGCGAAAGCTGAGGGAGAGGCTATTCCTAAAGCGGTGGGCGAGGTGCTTGGCACCACCGGGGCACCCAGCTCTCCCCAGAGACGAAGCCTCTTTTGCAGAGGCTCAGCTTTCCAGCCAGAGCAGCCGGTACCCAGGGCCATGCCGGCTGCTAGCGGGGAGCAGAGGCTCTACTGGCAGAGAGGGGCTTCCTTGCAGCCTGGGGTTACGGGGTCCCCAAAAGCCTCCAAGCGTTGGCTTGGCTCATTAAAATGAGTATGTGAATGCAGCAGTGTGCAAGGCAGCAGAATGAAACCTTTACATCACCTCGGAACCAACGTTTTGGTGTCACCCGGGTAAAACGAGGTTTTCCCTTATTGAAAACCGGCAATTAGCCCAGCTGAAGAAGCCACCATCCCTTGCTAGTTAGAGACACATCAACACTGTTTTTCTCAGACAGGCAAATACATGGGCTGAGAGGTTATTTAACGGCGTAGCAGCAGCACCCACGTCCCCAGGCAGAGAGGCAGCACTCACGCCTGGCTGCCGTTCCCTGACGATTCACCACAACTTTTGCCAGCTCTACTGCAAACGACTACGGCTGTATTGGGCTCTCTGACTGTACAAACACAGCTCTTGGAGGCCGAGCTGTGCCTCGCTCCTGAGTAATCCCCCAGATTTACTAGGCTGTGCTTATCTGGCACTCACTCTGCTAATTCTTCAAGAGACGTAAAAGTGAAAAGGAGCCCTTCAAGCAAGCATAAATATATTTTTTCCTTGGTTTTTGCCCCTTTTCATGGCCTAAGGGCCATGGTAGAGCCAAGAATCAGCCCTAGTAAATTTAACTACTCAGTTTTATTGCAACTCGTCTCACCCCAACCCTGCTAACAAGCAAATACCAAAAGAGAGATTTGTTTTCCTGGCAGAAGAAAGGCACAGTGCCCCGTGGCACCTCTCCCTCCCTCTGACCGGCACGGAAATCGGCTCACGTTTGGAGGCGCACCCTGCTCACAGCCGTGCCGCGGCACACGGGTGTCACCGGCGGGCTGCCGCCCATCGGGGGACCATGGAAGAGAAGCACGCCGAGCGATGGGTGACCTACGCACACTCCGGCGACCAGCGGATGTGGCACTGGGAAAGAGTCCAGCTGTTTGACTGTACCGGCACCTGCTCCAAACCCAGAAATGCTGCGGGCTCCTGCTAAATTTTGAGGTTTTTTTCTCAGAGGGATGGATAATCATCGCATTGTTCCCACAGTCCTTCTACAAATTGTTTTGATAATAAAGGACCTCGTGTGACATTAAGTACATTTTAATTACAACATTGTCTGTAATGCATATATCTAATTGCAAATAATTATTTTATCGTATTTTGTTGGTATGCCTGTTATATGCATCAGATATTATCTTCTGACTCAGTGGTACAGGTTAATTAAAATTTCTCTTTTAATATCGTTTCAAAGCTAACCACATAATTTCATCTGAACACCAGCTGTGTTGGTAAAAATTATTTTTTATTATTTTTTGTCATGCTTGTCCATGGAGGAAAACCTGAGCCATTTCTGAAGGCTATAATTACTGCACTGCTTTCTGCACTCATTTATTTGCAAAAGAAGAAAAGAAGGAAGAATTTGTGACACATCAGTGGCCAGCGGTTGCTTTGTGTGTTTCTGGTTTATGCTGAAGGTTTTTTTGTTCTCTCCTTCACGTACAAGAGAACTTGAGATCTTACCTTCAGAGAAGAATTTAACTTATTACACAGCCATTAGATAAAGTCTGGTTTGCCGATATAAATTTAACTCAGGCTTAAGTCAACCTGCACGGTCATTCTTGATGTTAACAAAGCTCAGCTTAAGGGTGATCCCAGCCAACTGTTTCCTACCTCATTTATTGTTCCTGAGAGTGACAAAGCGCAAACACAAGCTGAGAGAAAAATGAAAATATGAAATACCGTTGAGTCAAAAAAAGAGCTCTTAGGTTACAGATATGGCAATGTAAGAAGCAAAACAAGAAAGCTGAGCAGAGGACAAGGGGAAAGAGAAGACTCTTATTTCAATGGGAGAGCCTTTCAGCTGTAACTTGTACTAAAAAATGACCTGTACTTCTTACCCTCTGTGCATGATTTCTTCAGACTAGAAGTATTTCTGTAAGTCAGACTGTCAGCATCTCACTGCTATTTAAGACCGTACCGCTGACATATTCTGCCTGTCTGTTCAGAGTCAGCTCCTGGGAAGAGAGAGGGGCAAAGGCTGGTAGGGAGAGGGTTAAGACACGTCCCCAAAAGCCAGGATACAGCTAGGCAGCCAAAGGAGGGGAGCAGAGGCTCCCGGGACCTCCGCTGATGCCGGGCGGGCAGAGGTAAATGCCGCCAGGAGGAAATTGCTGGAGCTCTACCAAGACCATGAGTGACCTTTCCTCTTGGAGAGGGGTGAAGTAAACAACACTTATCTCAGATTTAGTGCAGTTGAGACAAGCAGCACGTTGTCTCTGTACCACGGCACATGGAGCAGGGAAGCAGAGTAGTGATTTTCCTGCTTTTACGGTGTAAGCCATCTCTGCTTTCTTAGTCCAGTCTCAAGTTGAGCTGTGACACCTCCTCGTGGAAGGATCTTGGCCAGGGCAGTAGGTTATGGGCTTTCACAATTTGCCATAAACCTCTTCAGCCTTTTGCAAGCATAGTTCGATCTCTCCCTAGTGGGTAGATATTTTTACTCCATGAAATTTCCTCGTTCTCCGTGCTGTTTCCCTTTGGTAGGCATCAAGGGACATGAAATTCACGTTCCTTGTCTTTTGGATTTTTTTTTCTGACCGTAGACATAAATTCTTCTCTTTCCCTCTATAAACAGTTAGAAATTCTGGCAGAAGGAAATCTGGTGTCTTTTTCTGACAGCATTTTTTTCCTGTCTATCATTTTTACTCTATCAATGACATTTCAATGCCTCATAAGCTGCAACGGTTCGAAATTTTCCATCAGATTTTTCCTAAATAGCCCAGCCCCAGAAGCTTCATTCCCATTTACTGCCAGATTTCCAGGGTCAGGAGCCTCTGAAAACCCAGTTCTCAACCACTACTCTGCTTAGAGAAGCTCCTGCTCCCTGCTTCACGCGTGGTTTATTTCAGCATAGTTTATTTCAGCGCTACCACCCACTGCTTGCCATCCTGCAGCCTACTGGAAGTTGCTCTCGAAATAGGGCCAGGGACAGATGCTGCCACCTCTCTGGAGGGCCACGGACCTTCTCCCTGCCGTGCCAGCCTCCCAGTCCCATGTCTCGCTTGCCGTGTGCAGGGGCTCACACCTGATGCTGTAGCTATGGCTGGATGGGAAAATTTCACAACTTTACGCTCGGATATCTGTATCTGGCGTTCAATTCCTCCACTGAATTTATACCTTTTGCAAACGACCAGATACAGCAGACACTCAAGCTGATGCCATGACTGAAGACCTTCAGGTGCTGTTACAGCCTATCCCCAAAGGAACCGGACGAAACGCTGCTGCTAGTCCCCAGTCCATACACTAACCTGCACGTTGCAGCACAGAACACTTTCAGCTTAAATTACAACTAAATCCCTCTGAGGAGGAAGCACTTTTGTGTACCAGAGAGTTCCGTCTGCTTTGCCTAAAGTAAATAATCAACTCCTGTGAAGTAAGTATTAAATAAGTAACTTATGCTAAATAATTAACTGTTTTCTGGGAAGCGTGTTGGCTGTAGCGTGCTTGTCTGAGAAGTCAGCACGCGTCTTCAGGAGACACCCTCCACAGATACTGTGCACCTTCGAACAGCTCTTCTCCGCCCCCCACATCAGCTGCGGCAGGGGTTGCACCTCTCCTGACTTCCCTTGCATTGCCAGTGCCTCCGACACTTCGGCATCTGTGTCATTCATTAATTCACCTGCAACAGGCAAAGGGACAATAAGAAACCTTTCAGTTGCCAGGTGAGAGTCACTGGGGGAGATCCTCAGCAAGTGTAAATGGACATGGCACTTTTGCTTTCATAAACCCAGCAAAACTCTGAACCTTTGCAGAAGTTGGTTCACAGAAAGCAGTTTGCAGGATCCCGACTTGGGAAAAGTCAGGTGTACATTAGAAATCAAGTACGAGCCGTATGGCTTCGAGTCTAAAGCAGTACCTTGTAGGTGCAGGGATCCATGCCTGCACACCCTATTAGGGACACTGTTAGGAAAACAAACCCATCAAACTCAGAGCCAGCTGGAAAAGTGTTTTACACAAGCTGAGTCATATCAAGACTGAGAGAGCCGAGTCTCATTTCCATACGCAGCACGCTGGCACAGCACCAAAGCTCTGCAAAGCAACCACACACTGCACCTAAGCTGGGAAGCATCAGGTGAGTTGATTCAAAGGTGGGAGTAAGAAGCTAGTGTGCCTTAATGGAAGTGTCAGACCAAGGATACAAAACAGGACACAAAAGAAGTAACTTCTAAACACAATTCGAAGCCTTTGGTCTGAAGGACAAATAATCAGTACCGGCACCCTATGCTAAGGAAATGATTATCTCACCCGTATGCTACTTAGGAGGCAAGCCTCTTTTATTCAATTTTCCCCTACCCTTTTTTCCGGGCTCATTTTAAAGTGTTATATTGACACAAGTAAGCAGAGAAGTTCCGTAATTTAATCTCTGTCATTAACATTTCAGACTCAACAGGAGAAGTAACCTTGCCTGTTCATCAAGTCCAGTGAAATTCAGGCAGCCGTATTTACAGCCGCAGCGGCGGGTTTTGCCTTTCCACAAACTCTGCAGCTAGACGCAGAGTTTCTTACCGCCGCTCGCCCTTGCTTATGGCAGGTAAGAAAACAGGACAGAGATGCCGGCCTGCTGTGGCTAAGGAGTTTAATGCATTAAGAGCATAGAAATGCAGGCCACCTCCTGCTTCTCCTGGCCCACCAAAGTGAAAACACTAAAGCACATGAGGCACATCCTGGTTTTTTGTTACTTTGGCTATGATTCTGTTCAATACATTTTGATATATGCTATGGTAAGTCACTTCTGCCTGACCATCAAAATGTGATTTGTGTCATCTTTCTGATGTGAAATTCACAAAGTTAGCATGCCTTCAAGACATTGACAAACCCCTGAGAGCCATAGCTGGCCTTCACCCCGCAGGACTGCCACGCTCTCACACAATGCATCAGAAAGAAATTTAGAGACTGAGCAAGGACAATGTGGGACATGTGCTTGTATCCTCAGGTCTTGGCTCAGTCGTCCGTGGCAAGGCGAGTGCGTAAGGCACAAGGGCCGGCAGGCTGTGCCTTCCAGGAGCCAGCACCAGGCCAGCGCTGGCTGCTGTGGAGTGGTCTCTAAAGGGATCGTAAGAGGCGCTGCCCTGGTCTCTCGCCAGGTCACTCTCTAACCACACACAGCAAACGGACGGCCCCGGGGCAGGAGAGGTGTCCTTGTGCCAGCACGCGGCTCTGTTCGGCTCGAGACCTTGCTGAGCTTTTTCTTTCCTTCGGACAGTGCCCAGGCCTAGGGCAGGCCTGACATCGGGAAGAGGCACAAGCAATCGGACGCACAGGGTGTGGGAGAACGTCCCTCCTCAGAGGGCGCAGTGGTGGACCTACTCTTTTGTGTCTTGGAGAATTTCAGGAAGCCTTTTCCTTCCCAAGGCAAAACTCTCCAGGGACAGCACTGCTCAGCATCCTCCCCTTCACATGGTCCGTGCCCCAGCGACCTGCTCCAGCAGAAAACGCGCAGGGGATGTGCCCTGTGCTGCTTCGTGGGCTCCAGTCAGCCAACAGCCCATGCCTGGGCAGCTGGCAGCTCAGAAGCAAGCACAGAAAACACAACCAAAGACCAATACTGCGCACTTTGCTTCTGCTCCCCCACCCTGGGCATCCCTCACAGTGTCCTAGAGGTGGCAAAGGCAGGGACTGAGCGCCAGTGGCACGGAGCAGCTGCGGGAAGAAGCAGGGCAATGCCTGCTGCGGGGCCTCACTGTTGGCATGACCCTGTTACTCCCTGGAAGTACCACGCTGTATCCAAGAGGGGAGGAACAAAATGCATGAGCCCTGCAATTCAGGGGTAGCACGCCTGCCTGTAGTGTAAACACATATTGATAATTTATGCTATTCTATTTTAGACTGGAAATGTGCTGCCCCTTACCTGTATTGCATGCAACAGGTGCCTGAAGTAGTAATAGCAGCTCTCCAGAGCAACAAGACCGCACCTGGCCAAGAGGGGCTGTGCCTCTGTAGGCAGGCTTTCCTCCTCAGGGCAGACGCTGCAGCAACATTATTTTCAAGGTCATACTTTTCCCTTTTGCCTGCAGGATCTTGGCTGCGCTATGACTTCCCAGAAATCCCCCCCGCACCGATGTGACGCAGGCCTTCCTCCACCGGAGCCAGCTCGAGCAGGGCTCTGCCCACCGCGTTATCCCAACGAACACACAGCTAAAAAGGCAGATTCCTGCACACGGGAGTGATTTCCCTAAATGAATAGCAAATCCATTTGCACCGCTGCCATGTGTATGTTTGTACGTTCAGCTCACTTCAGACGTCACATTGTGTTGTGACCTTTAAAAATTCAGTGCTGTGATAAGGGATTACTGCTTTGTCCCCTTAAGTGACTGCTTTATATAGATTTTACTTCAGAGCCTGAAAGCTGAATGACCAAACCTCTTTCAGGAAATTATTCTACCTTAAGCATCAACTTTCGGAAACGCATCATCTGACTTTCTGGGAAACTGCAACTGTTACACTGATAGAAAACACCAGTCATAGGATTTTACAAGTGGTGGCCCTGCACAGGCTGAAATCATTGCTGCAAGTTTACTGGCATTTCTGCTTTGCATTATGCTACGTCAACTCATGAATGAATATTCAAAAATTTATATTTTGTGCTGTTTTAACTAATAGGTTAAAGGTCAGTTGCACGTAATTCTGAGTTCCTAAAGGTATGTATTCATTCGGATGTATCTGCTTACCCAAAACTCAGAGGAGAAACTATTAAATTAGTTTTCACCTTGCTACTATATTGAGTGCTTGTTCCTCATAAAAGACAAAGGAATTTTACACCGTGAAGATTAGCCAACGTATGGTGATGCTTCTCCATGCAGAACAAAATAGTGCCGTATGTTATATGACGCAGGACATGCAGAAGAAAGTATGAGTTAGAACATCCACAGTTTATCATTCAGTTTTGTACTGTTGACGATTCATCTAATGCAAAGACATCTCAAAAATAAACATGAAAAATGTCACAAATCTTTAGAATAACTTCAATTTCTAAAAGCTTTTATTAGGCTGTGTATTTCCAACTAATTCACGCTCTGAAAACTGGGAGAAGAAACTTGCGAGGAGCAAAGCCTGTACGGAAGCATGTTAATTTTTGGGCGCTTCAAAGTTTTCCTCATCGCAGCCAAGTGGCCACAACCCCATTTCACGGGAATCCACTGAACAGTGCCGATGCTTGCCCCTTTACCGGCCTCCTTGTGTCTTATTTCAGAAGAGCCACTAGTGATACAGACATCAGATTTAGCCCTCATTTAAGCAGAAAGCACATTAACACCTCAACCGCAATGGCAGCAGGGTTGGATTTGGTCCACGTGCCCTGCACTAGGCTTTTCAAGGCTGCTGGAAACAAGAGGTGGCCTTCAAACCTCCTCTGGTTGCTTGCAGCTGGGTATCACAACACGTTCGCTCACCAGTGTCAACCCTCCAACCTCCAGATACGAATGTCTTGCCCAACAATCAACTCCCTGCCATCTATGTACAGCATCAGAGGCACTTTTTCATCTCTGCGGCTCACTGATGCACAAGAACTGTATTTACATAACCTTAATTCCGTGATTAAAGCACACAAGTAAAACCAAAACCCAAAACCACTCTAATTATGCTAATGTTAAACGATGCTGACTCACTGAGCTCTTCACACAACCGCATTTTCCAGGACCTAACAGGGAGAGAAAGGACTGCCCTCCTACAGCGCCGCAATTCAAGTCATGAAATCTATATTCTGTGGAGCTTTCCACGGGAAGAAATTCTGGCAAACTTTAAAACAGTGAGTGCCTAAAGCTATGCAATTAGGTGCTGAGCACCAAAATGCTTTCCTAGTTATCACAAAACTTATTAGACATTACAGCAGCTGTGTAATCACAATTGCTTTATCTACAGTAACAATGACTTTTTTTTTAACAAAGCAGAAAAAGACAAAACCATGGAATGATCAGAAATTGCCAGAAGAGACAAACTGAAAGTTGTTGTTTTTCTAAGTCAATTAAAATAAAAGGGAAAGAAAAAAAAAAGGAAAAAGAGCAAGCCAAGATTTTAGCCACGCGCTTCCTCAGCCAACTGCATATATTGATTTGTGGCAATGAAAGGGAAAAGCTGGAATGACCCAATTTGCTCTTCTCAGGAAGCTGCAGATACTCAATTTGCAACATGTGACCAAAAATTTTAGACAATTGTTGAAGATTTATAGCTTTTCTAGAATGAGACATTGTGTAAGAGCGTTATGGGAAGAATATGCAATATGAATTACTGTAAGCCTTCAACGGGCTCCAGAACAATAGACTGTTAGGCGACAATAAATCCTCTGCGTCTGATTCCAAGGTCGTGCGTTCAAATTTTTTTTGTATGAGGAAAGGATCAAATTTTTTTTTTAAATGCTGTGTGTCAGCGCTATTCCCCTTCCTATGACTCCAGGAAGCGAATGCTTAAAGAGCAGCAGGAATGCCACAAGGTCTGGCCACTCTACAGGGTAGCACTAGGACACACGGAAGGTCTTCACCTTCCAGAATCCAGCTGCGCTTCGAAGGGGGGAAAGCTATGCCACGGTCACAACCACGTCATGCAACCAGCAGCGCCCACAAACTCCCGCCGCTCGCTTATTTATCTGTTTGTTTTGCCAGGCTGATCTTCCCCCAGAGCAGTTCCCCGCTCTCGCCTGCCACGTGCCCATCCCAGGGATGCCGTCCCTCCCGCGGAGGGGCTGGGACCGCCCTTTCGCTAGCGGGACGTGTCCAGGGCTTGTTGATGAGTGGCTTTGGTGATTGCAGGCCTTTGCAGAAAAAACGATCCCTGAGAGGGCTCACAGGAAGTAAGATGGGGCAGTGATACGTTTTCCGGTCCTAACAATAGTCATTCTCGTGACATTTTATTTTTCTACGGTGATTCATGGCTGAAAGATAATTTCTATAAACATATGGCACGTAAATTAATAATAACTTTGTTAAAAACTAAGTAGCATATGTGCAATTTATTTCTCTGAAATGCTTTGTTTTCTTTTTTGGGACCTCATCCTGCCTTGGGACTTATTTACTTTTCTACCTGCGATTTTTACTGCGAGGATCTGAGGGCCTTCAACTGAAACCCTGCTGGCTTCTAATTCTGGGGCAAAACTGCTCTTGACATGTAGCTACGAATCCCCTCAGTCTTTGACCTCCCCTGTGTGCCACAGCAGTAAAGGCAGCTCTTGCTATTTACATACTTACAGCGCAAGCAGTTACTCAACACCTGGCGGTCTTTCCCGTGCAAAACCCGAGGGTCGCTGGGCGCCAGTTCCCAGCGCTGCCCCCGTCCCGCCGCGCGGCGCCCGCCGCCGGCGCTCACACCGCTCTCCCGCCTCCGCTGCGCCTCGCTGCCGACCACTGGGTTTCCCGCCCAGCGCGACCACCTCCGGTGGTGTCACCCGCCGCCGTCGGCGCGGCGGGAGGGCTGTGACCTCAGCGCCTCGACAGGAATGAGCTGGCTGCTAAACTGGAGGCCCGAGGTCGGTGCCAGGGGTGCCCAGGGGCGCCCGCGGCTGCCGCAGCAGGCTCGATCCCCGCGGGCGCCGGGGCGCCGCGAGGGCAGGAGGAGCCCGAGCCCCGCGGGCTGACAGGGGCTGACGACAGAGGGCCGCCTGGGCGGTGACGTCATGGCGACGCCGCGGTGACGCCACAGGCTCCCGGCGCGCCCCGCGCGCGGCCGCCCGCCGGCAGGCTGCCGGGGCATGTAGTCTTCCCGCGCGGCTGCGCAGTGCGGCGGCCGGGCGGGGGGCGGGAGGGCGGCGGGGCCGGCCGGTTCCCTGCTGGCACGGCCCACCCGGGCGGCGGCGGCGGCGGCGGAGGGCGCCGGGCTCGGACGCTGCCACCCTCCGCCCGCCCTCCTTCCCTCCCTCCCCGCATCCCGGGGCGGCGCGGCCGTAGCGGGCGGGGCTGTGGGAGCCCGTCCCCCGCACCTGCCCGGCCGCCGGGCCCTCAGTCCCTCCCGCGGACGGCAGCCGTGCGCGGCCCGCACCCGCCGCGGCCCCGGGGGGAAGCCCCTTCCCCTCAGCCGCCAGGCGGGTGCCGCCCGCCCGCCCCGAGCCGGGATGTTCTCCAGGAAGGGCCACGCCGATGTCAGGAAATCCACCCAGAAGGCGCTGGACCCCAAGCGGGACGTACTCACCCGCCTCAAGCACCTCCGGGCGCTGCTGGGTGAGTGGGGGGCGGCCGGCGGGGCGATCGCCCGCTTCCCGCCGCGCCGTGAGGAGCGGGGGGGGCGGGGCGGGGCGTCCCCCGCCCCCTGGCTGCCCTCGGGGCTTCGCCTCTGTGCTCGGGGTCTCCCCTCTCTTCCTGAGGAGACCCCGGGCCGGGGAGCCACCGGGGGCGCGATGGGGAGCCGCTCTCCCCTCCCCGGGGGCAGCTGCTGGCGGTGCCCGCTGGCCGCCTGGTAGAGCTTGGAGCCGCGGGCGGGCGCGCTCCCCCTCCGCTCCCCCTCCGCTCCCCCTCCGCTCCCCCTCCGCTCCCCCTCCGCTCCCCCTCCGCTCCCCCTCCGCTCCCCCTCCGCTCCCCCTCCGCTCCCCCTCCGCGCGTGTTTAACGCTCTTCGGGGCGGCTGGGCGAGGCGTCCTCAAGAGTAAAACGGCGATAAAAGCTTCTCGTAGGCAGCCCTTGCGGAAGGTACCCCTTTGTGCCTTAGGTTCCCTCAGCTTTCTTCGCGCTTCCTTTGCAGTCTGGGGGAGCTGCCTCAGCTCTCCCGGTTATGGCTGCTGAGAGGTAGCAGTGCGCGTCCTTCGCAAAGCTACAGGAGCTGTTAGAGAAAGTTCATGTTGCGTTTTGCTGCTCCTGGCTTTGGAAACGTGTCGTCCAGTGTCAGAGGTATTTGTGGTGCAGCATTGTTCGGGTACATGACAGTACATAAATGTATCTCCTGCAGGGTTCTTCTGAGGATCCATTCATAGAAAATCTGCTCTTGTCAACAACATTAATTGGGCGTGGGGGTGTGTGTTTGTTTGTTTTTTTAAAAAAAAACTTCAAAGGGGGTCATGTAATGGTATTTTGTGATGCCCTTCCCATGTCTGTGGCAAGGTGGACCTTCTCTCTGATGTTGCCTTACAGTTGAAGCCTTAACCCTGATCTGCCTATTCTGAACATTGAAACCGGTTGATGTATTTCAGCTGAGAGGTATGATTTGCAAGGATTTGGGTGGCCTTGTGCTCTCTGTTGGTCAGCAAACTGCAGGAGGAGAAGGCTCTCTTAAGAGCTTTTGCGCCCTGTCCCAGTTCAGGAGAAGCAGTGACAGTGTTAGTATTTGTTTATCTGATGTTCATCAGATCTGATGATCTGATTGTACTTCTTGTGTGCTGTAATCACTTTTTAGTCCACAGTTTCAGTCAAGTTTGGCAGGTGTGTAGGAGCCCCAAAGACATGCTGTTAAGGAGGTGTGAGAAGCAAGTGGCTGGAGGAGAGGGCAGCCTGAGGTTAGTGGCTCATGGAGAGAGAGCAGGAGCTGGGCACTCTATCTTCTGCTGAGGGGCTGCTCTCTGCTCCGCCCGCATTCGTGCATTCCCCTCCACCCCACTGCGTGCTTGCTTTTAGCACTGTGAAGGATGCGTGGAGGCAGAGCACCCGCCCAGGAGCAGCTCAGGCCTTGGAGAGCAAAGGTGCTCCCCTTCAGCCCTCTGCCTGGTACGTGCACCAGGCTGCAAGCCTTGCACTGAGGAACCTCGCTGTGGTTTGCAGTGTGGGCTCATAGGTGGTGCTCGAGATTGAGTTTGAGATTAAAAGCTTTTTCCTGTGGTGTTCCACTGATCAGAGAAAATACACAGAAGAAGTTCTGAATGTACGGTAGCAAAGCAAGGTGCTTTTGTGGTGTTCTCACTGAGCGTGATCCTCAGTGAGAATAGTAGCGATTAGTCTCCCTCGGGACGGTCCCTTTGAGAAAGTTGCGCATCATGAGAGCATGGAAATGAATGGGTAGCTCGTTATGGGCATCTTGCTGATTTTTTGGAGGATGTGTTTCTTACACGTGTGAGCAACCATCACTCTGATTTAAAGGTGTTCTTCCCTTGTGATCTTACTGCATTTAAGTAGCTACTCTGGAAAAGAGATTTTTTTTCTTGTGGGTAATTGGACAAAGTGCTGGACAAATGCATAAGTGATCCTTTGTCACGCTCTAAAAGTGGCCAGGTCTTGCTCATCTTTTGAGCAGCAGTACATGGGAGTTCGATGTGCTCAATCCATTGATACTTAAGCTTCACGATCTGGAGGCAGAAGTAGAGCAGTTCTGACCACTGTGCCTGGTGTTGGGAGACGAGAGGCTCACGTGTTAGTCCCTCAGCACCTGCAGTCTTCACTTTTTGTGTGAACAGCATTGAACCTTTGCTTTGGAGTTAGCTGCGAGTGACGGGCATCCGACTGCTCTGGTTATAAATTCCTCCTATTCTGTATGTGTGTAAAAAAAAAAAATCTCCATAGTTAGCAATCTGGTGGTCAGTTTTGTGTTAATCTCCCTCTGCAGACCAAATGTGTATGTTTTGTACTAGAAGTGTATAAAATATTTTCTTTGCTTGTTTTCATTTTTGTGTTGGTTTTGTGTTTTTTTGTTTGTTTTTGGTTTTTTTAATGGTACTATGTATCTAAGTGCCTAAGGGCAGGAATTTGAAAAGACAGGAGAAGATACCTTACCTGCATTGTGGTTTGCCTTTTAACTGTGTAGGTGCTATTGCTCACGTGCTGTACAAACACTATTATTATAATAACGTCATGTTTCACTGTAAAAAAAATTTGGGGAAATTCTTTGTTAATGAGGTGAGGTTTAGCAAGTTTTGTGAAACCACCCTGGGAAAGATTGGATTAAGAGACTGTAGGGCGAGCTCGCAGACCTTGCATCTCTTCCTCTTCCCCCAGCCTCACTAAAATAAACGGACTTGAAGAAATAAGAAATACAGCAACTTTCTGTTAATGTTCTCCTTTCAGCCTCTCGTAAAGACACACCTGACCTCAAGGCACGACTAGTTTAAGGTAAAATACTGGACTTGCTATGGTTATGCCCATTAAGATGCGAGTGTTGCGTTTTTGCGTGCCAGCGCGGTACAGAGGAGGTTGTCAGGCTCCTGTGACAGACCTGACGGGGGGCACAAATGGAAAAATACCCCTGTTAGTGTGACAAAATTAATTTATGTCCCAAAGCAGATGGTACAGAATGCAGTGTTGTCTGGCAGCTTTCTGTAAAGAGGGAAACCTTTTGCCCATGTGGCAAATGGGGTAAAAATACACCCGTCATTTCTCAGGAAATATCTTTTCTCCTGAGTGTCTGTTACATTTGGAGGTGGTGACCTGATTTTTTGATTAAACTTATTATTGAACATTGGTTTTAAGTGAGAATTGTTACCAGTGCCAGAGGGCTGGGTAGCATATTAGTGGCTTATTGGCTGAAGTGCTGTGAAATGATGGCTGGCTGTCTTCTAGCGGGCGGGCTTGATTGCAGGGGCTGTTGGAGCAGGCTCTGGTTATGCTCCGAGATGCCCGCTTTCCAGAGCGTCGGTGTAAACATTCTAGATAATATGGGAGTGGCTTTTTGAAGGTAATATCTTCATACGTATCTTTACAAGTGTGTGTTTTATGGTATTATTGAGTGCTGAAAATGAAGCAACACATGGTAAGAACTCCTGTATTTAAGGAAAATAAAGCTTTTGGTGTAAAGGCTCAAAAATAGTTGGATATTTCTTCCCCCCACCCCCTTCCCAGTGTGGCACTTCTGGGCTGGTGAGGGGTAGGAGTGTGCGTGCCTTAGTGTTCCTCCCACCCCAGTCATTTCACTCCCTGAACCCAGCTACTTCACTCGGGCCATAGTGGCACATGCTCTCAAAATAACTGTTCCTGTTTTTACGGTTCCTTAGGATGCCATCTTTTCTTCCTTTGTTAGCTTTAAATCACAGGAATTAAACTGTAAACAAAATGACAGTTATTCTTCTGAGATCCTACTGGTGTAGGAGGATAAAAATCAGAGAAGAGATGATAATAGGGGAGGGTTGAGGGAAAGGAATGTGTGTTTCTGTAAATAAGGGGTTATGTGAGCACCAGGGTCAATAACACCCACTTTTTCATTGCTTCAGGTCTCTTAGCTACCATCTGCCTAAGTTTGTCCAATACCCAAACTGAAAGAAAAGATTCCCGTTATATTTTTTGTTGCTTGTAACACCTCTCAAGTCTCTAATGTGCATTAGGATCTGAGTTCCTGCTGCTGTGGAGTAGTCTGCGTGCATGACAACACAAAACACAAACCAGAAAAATAACATTGAAGTGGATGTTTACTTGTGTTAGGTAAATGACCAGAAAATTTCCTTTATGTTTTTATTGCTATGAAGTTGTAGTAACTTTCAGAACTTTTGTAAAGTCAGTAGGAACTCTTTTTCCAAATACAATGTGTGGAAGTGTCACTAGCGTGGGCTTTTTTAGAATAGACTTGAAAAATAATGATCATATAAATGGTGGTGGTGACACAGAAGTTTGGCTTTTTCACACTGATTGGCTGTAAGCGAAGCCCTCTACACTCTTTCCCAGAATAGTTTCTATGGGACATTTTAGCATAAAAATACATCTTTGCTCTTTAAGACACTGTTTCTGTGGCTGGTCTTGGGTTAAAAAAATTTTTTTTTTTTTAATGGAAAGGTTTCTTTCAATGTTTTCTCCTCCAGTACAATTGAAATGTTTAGTTTAATGTCTTTGCATGGCTTAGTATATTTCCCTTGGATTTTTCTTCTGGCTTCAAAAATTGCTCTGTCATGACACAGTATCTTTTATGAATAATGGTGCAATGGGAACAACAGCTACTGTCTGCTGGGGTACTCCGGTAATCTAGATGACATCGCTGTTTGCTCATGCATAAAATGGGATGGACACGACTCTAAGTTTTTATTTCATGAAGGTGATGAGCATTTTCTTTATGGTGTTGTTATTGTTACTAATTTTGGAGTGTGATTTGCCTGAGAACTTTGTTGGTTGAGGGTGGAAATTCTGAAGTTGGTCTATAGGCAGTCTCTGAACAGACTCTGGTGATTCCAGTTGGCCACCACCATTCCCATTATGCTTAGAAATAAGGAAGAAACAGGAGCTTACCCATTGCTGCTGTTGAATATGCTGCGAGCTGCCTGGAAGATGGTGACAACAATTCAGTTGAATTAAGGGGCTGGATTTTCAATTTGTTTATACTGGATGATAACCTTGTTTTGAAAGTAGCACTGGTTTGGTGCAGTTGCCAAACCCAAATTGTTTTACAGACTTGTGGATAGCACTGATCCTGGACTTTGATATTTGCTGGGGTGGATTGTTAGACCGTGTACACGCTCACACTTGTTTTTGAGCATCCTGATGAACGAAATCGTGCATCAGAAGACTGGGTGCCAGCTGGAGTTCAAATTAATAGCGTGCGCTTCGGAGCCTGTGCTGTTGCACTTCGCTCCTGGGTGCATGCGTAAAAGCTGGGCTGTTTGCAGAGTTATAGTACTTTACGTGTATTTCAACCAGGTCATTGAAGAAACTGCCGTTTACATCCTGGACCGGGAAAGGGCAGCGTCTTGTGCTCTGGTGCCTGCGCTGGGAGTGCTGCTGCTAATGGAGGCGGGGTGCTGCTGTGTCCCTTGCTGTTACCCTCTTCTCCGCTGAGCAGTGGACAAGTATATGGTAGAGCTGGTATGGCCTCGCACAGACTTCGGTTTAGATTAAATATGGAATTCGTTTGGTTACCAAGTGCAGGCCTTAATTTACATTTTTTAAATAAAAAGATTAAGAAAACCCCCTGTGTATACCATTGAACTCCCTCAATCAAAAATGAGATGATAAAGGAGAGTAGTGGGGTTTTTAGTTATGGCACTCTCGGTTTGCACAGTTCTGTACAGCTTGATTAATACAAGCTTAGTAGAAATTTTCACGTAGAGACATTCAACGTGATTGCTTCCAAACTTGCTGAATTTAGAACAGCTGTTGTTCCTTAGATTTCATGTCAAATTTGAGGTGTTAATATTATGTTAATTGTTCTAATTTAAGGTTTTTTTGTAGTAATGGTATGTTTCTGTGCTGACATTCTTTTGAAAAAATGAAGGAAAAATTATCTTCTAGGCGTTTTTTTTTTTTAGCATCTAAAGCTCTAATCTGAAAGTGTGGGATGTGGTTTTGGGTTTCTTTTTTGTTCTTTTTTTCTTTTGGAAGGTAAGTAAAAATCATATGTCATTTCTGGGGCAAGGCTGGTAATAAAAGTTCATCATTAACCAGGGTATGGCTGCAGGGTTGTCTCTTCACTGCCTTTAACTTTTTAAGTACTTGAGATAAAGAAAAACCCCCAGGATTGAGGAACTTTGCATAAATAACATAAAGCCAAGTGACTTTGGAAGTTCATGAAATTAAGGGAGGATTTCTAACCTTAAATGACTGCAAGAAGATTTGGTAGTTAACAGAAAAACACAAGGAAAGCTGGTGCAGTAAGGACAGGATTGTTGTCCTCTCTAGAATTTTTTTAATATGAGGAAGAGTAATGGGAGCTAGGCAATAAACTCAGATTCTTATCAAATGGTACCAGAGTAGTTTTCTGCCCTAAATATTAAGCTTAAATGTTAAGGTGGGTCAGGGTGACTTGCAGTCATCTAATAAGCCAACTGTCTCACATTTTCTGTCAAAGAAATGTCACGTGTCCCCTCATGAATGTCTCGCCGTTTCCTATGCGTTGCCCTAAAAGCTGTCAAGTGTTAATTAGATGCATTAGCCAACGGATCACCTACCCACGTTTGGGGAATGGCGTTAGATTACGTGTGTTTTGGAAAGCCACTATGTATCTGGTGGCTGGTAACGCTTGCCAGGCTGTAGTGCTCAGGGTTTTGAGTTCACTAGGCGGCTGCTTTCAGCAGTAGTAATCTGAGAGCTGTTTATCAGTAAATATAAAAGTACAAATGTGAAAATATAACCAAATACCCGCAATTCAATCCCAACCTTGCTGTTTAATTTCCTTAAATGCTTATAAATACTTCTTCTGTCAATGTGATTTGCTAAAAGTCAGTATTTCGTCTTAGGATCTTAAACAGATAAATGGTGTGTGAAACTTTCCATCTGAAACACGGAATGAGCCTTATCCTGCTATAAGTTAAAGATATATAGTAGTGATCCAAGTTACTCTCTTAGGCTTCCTGCCAACTTTTAGTAAATCCTCTCAAGAAGCAGCCTTCCTTGTCACGGTCCCTGTTTGTCTGTGGTGAAACGGGTGGGAGAAGCTGGGCTGTGGGGGAGCCAAAGCGAGCGGAGCTTGTGAGGCTCGGGCGTGCTTGCCGTGGCGCTGCCTGTCTGGAGGTGCTTTCCCTACGAGCCAGCGTGACGTGGAGGGGAGACGGCTGGAAAGGGTGTTGCCACCAGCTGGGCTGGTGTTCCCACCAGCCGGCGATCGGCTCAGCGGGCAAAGACATCGCCTGCCTCTGCTGGGCCTAGGGGAGCAGGGTGAAGAAGCGGCTGTGGTCAGCGCCGCTTCCCGCTGCTCGTCACCGTGAACGCACATGGTGAAAGGGTAGAGAAATGGAGTTTTCTTAATGTATGCAGGAAAAAAAGAAGAATTAGTTTGGTGGTGAAATGCCCAAGACAGCCGTATCTCTGAGCATTGGAATTATTGGGGGTGTGGCTTATTGTATTTTTGATATTTGGTTTTTTAAGTGAAACGGGTGGTGGTGTCAGGATGACAACTTGCATGCAGAATTGCAAGAAAATCTTACTTTCCGAGTGAATATCTACTCTAAGGGCAGTAATGGGAGTATTGTTGGCCACTTTTAAGATTAGAAATTGTTTCCCCGTGTATCTTGCGAAGGAACGTAAGGAACAAAATAGCTCAGTAGGAAAAGGATGTAGCTGTAGGAATGCATGCTTACATCAGAATAACAGATGAGTCACCACTGAAATGCCACATGTATAGAAAAGGAGAATTTACTTTTTTTGATTAGGCAGTTCCTTTCTCCTCCTTTCACAATTTAAAGGGAGCGTTCCCTTTTTGTTTAGATTTTAATGACCTCATTCCTTCATATGCAATCCTCGTAAATGAAAGCCTTGTTTTCTCCTAGAGCTGTATTTAACAGAATGCATTCATAGAGAGGAATAATTGCACTTCGCTTGCAAATTCAAGACCAGTAGTTTATAGGAAACAAATATAATGTAAAAGAGTTTTCATGCACTAATTATTTCCCTAGTACAAGCAACCAAACAAAGCCTTGCTACTGAGCAGTTATTAATTTAAAAAAAAAGAAAAAAAAAAAAAAAAGGAAACAAACCAAAACATTGTCCAAGGCTAAAGTCATTCTTTCTTCTGTAGTTGTGTGATATTATTGGGTCTTCTTGTTGCAATCAGCTTTGTCGTCTTGATTAATGAATGGGTTTCTTGAGAGGTGAAACCTCAATGAGAAGACATGTTGTTAATAATCCTTGCCCTTTATCCTCTTAATTCTGGATGGAGTGATCTGTCTTTTCTTGACCAAGTCAGTTACCATAAAGAGCAAACAGGTTAAGCTAAAGCATGTTTTGCAAGTGTCAGGTTTAGAAAACATTGGATTTTTTTCTTCTTAAAAAAGAAACTTATTTCAAATGTTAGGCCTAAGTTAAGGCTTAGGGAAGTGATGCATGAGTGGGTTTCCGTTCTTTATATTTTTTTTTAATGAATTGGAAATATGATGTTTTCTGAATTGATTTGCTTGTCAGATAAATTGAAGAACTGGATTTTCAATTTGCATACAGATATCATTGCTGGTGTTTGGTTTTTTCCCAATAATAACTGCTTGTTTTGATGATGCAGATGCCATTTAGATAGCTAAGACAGATCCCATGGGTTTCTGGGTTTGTTGGGGGGCTTTTTGTTGTTTTTTTTAAACAAATGAACCTAAGCCACACTGCAAACTTTCATAAATTAAGTGAAAATGGAAACTTCCCTATTTTACTTGCAAGGAAGGAATAACAATTTAGTACAGAATATTTAATTTAGTCACTAAAATTGTTTTGTATTGTATTTATTTCATTATCTGATACTAAATTTGCATGAAGACAACAATTTTCAGCTTTCTCATGTTGTCTGATAACTCTGTTTGTTCCTCTTTTCAGATATTGTGGATGGAAGTGACCGGAAGCAATTTTTTGAGAACAACTATTCTCAAATTTATTTTATATTCTATGAAAACTTCATAACACTGGAAAATAGCTTGAAACAAAAAGGTAAGTTATAGAGTTTTGCCAGCAATTGTTGAGTCAGTTTTCCCTAACTATTCTCAAAAGCATTCTATTAGAGTTTAGCTAATGATTATGTAGTCCACAATTAGCTATATTTGCATTAACATTTTCATGCATTATTAATTAGTGTTAATATTTTAATTGTACGGTATAGAAGAGACGAGCATGGAAATTGCTCTGAAAGGTCCTACGTAACTGACAAGAATTTTAAACACATTTTCATGGCTAAGTGTCATTTCAGCACAAAAATCAGGTCTTGTGCATTTACATACATATCCTCTCGTCTTGTTTTGAAGTGTTGAAGGCTTTCATCCTACAGCTAAGCTTATGTCTGTTGGGCTGAAGCATTGTCAGAGATCCACAGACCAAATGCCAGCATTGAAGATATGTGGGTAGGAATAGCTGCTTGCCTGGAGATGAGCGCAGTGACAGCGCTTTGCAGGCCTGGGACTCTAGGTGTCCCTCATTCATAATCGAGAGAGGCACTGAAGTTTGGAAACATCTTGCTCTTTTGATGTTAGATAAAGGCAAAGAAAAACAAACAGAGTGCCACATCCTTGACTTCAGTTGAATAAGAACAGTGTGATTTCGCCATCTGCCTCGTACTTTGTATTTACGGCAAACAACATTGTTTTCTGTCTTGCAGGGAATAAATCACAAAGGGAGGAGCTGGACTCCATTCTCTTTGTTTTTGAAGTAAGTTTTCCATTCCATGAAACTAACTTTTATTTTAAATCTCACTGTCATTATATGCTTACTTACTGCTTCTCAATGAGGGGTGAAACCAGGTATCTATCAAATGAGAGTAGGTGTCCGTGACTATGCAAGGTGACAGGCAGAAAAGAACTAGGGCGTGCGTTATGTTTTCAGATACAACAACAATAAAATTTTTATTATGCAGTGGTAGTGTTCGTTGAATGAATATCCAGAGTTAAGAGATTTTATCAAAATGACCTGAAAATCATTCAGTAATATATCTGTCCTAAGGAACTGAGGATCAGCTCTTTGAAAATATCCTGTTGTTTTTCAGCAGAATTTGGGAGCAAGTGATCAGTAGTTGCATAGCCTCTGTTAAGCTGCAGCTGTCAACATAGTCTTTCTTCTTTTTTTTTTTTTTTTTTAAATTAAATCTGTTCTTGCTTCTCTATTTTACAGGGGGGCTAGTTATAAACAACAGTACTTTTCCTCTACGCTTTGTCAGTATGAAGTTCAGTGTTACGTTTATTTTGAATGTGTCACAGCAGGAGTTCGGGCTCTGCTCCTTTCAGATGGAGGCATCTATTATGACTGCAGTATTTGGTCTTGCAGCACAGGGAAAATAAAGGGATAAGAGTTGTCAACTACTGCATATCAGTTTGATCTGAGTGTGTGAAATGTGAATTTGTTTAACCTTTTGTTTGTTTTTTTTAAATTCAGTGCAGCATCTTTCACTTCCAGAAGCATATCCTTCCTTCCCAGCACTGGTGGTCATAGCATTTGCAGTGTCTAGGGAGGAAATATTAGCTAGTTAACTTTTGCATAATCAGGTGAGGATGTCTTTAATTTAAAGAAGAATAGGCTGTGATAGATAATTTTCCAAGGGACCTCTTTAATTAGAGATATTACCTTAAATATACTTGGCTGTGAGAAAATATCACTGGACCAGATGAAAGCCTAACATATAAAAAAGTTTTTATAATGCAGACCAGAAGTCTTCACATAAGCTCTTCCTGCCTCTGAACTCAGACATAGGTGGTGCCTTTAGTTATTTTCTTTAACAATTCATGAAGTAAATAATTGGCCTGATTTCTTTCTTAAAGAGAAATCAACAGAAGATGTATGTATTTACTTTTGTTAATCCAACTACTAACTTTTCACTTGAGTATTGCATCATAGAAATGTTATCTTTGTTTATATTGTGGGTTATTTTTTTGGTAGGGGTGGTAGAAGAAAACGCTTTCAATGGGACTCTAGAAATTGAAATTAAAACAAAGGTTAAATGTTCTCAACTCTTATCCCTCTCTCTGAAAATGGAAAAAAAACCCAACCCAAAAGAAAAACATCTGAAGTATATGGCTTCATTTGTTTGCATTAATATGTAGTTTGTAGTTAGAATAATATTTATATTGACATAAGAATGATGCTGTTCAGCCTAACATGCCCATAATACGAAAAATGGCTGTGAAAATCTTGACATGAAATTCTGGATTTTTGTGGTTTAATCTGAATTTTATGAGGTAGCAAGTTCCTCTCCCCTTTCTTCTCCTTCCTCCCTTAGCTCCTTAGCTCCAGGACTGCATTTTCAGACTGAAATTTGAAAACCAAATGGTGGTTTCTGCTACCTACAGTATTAGTAAAGGAGTCTGCTTTAGGATTTTGCATGAGGCAGTGTCAAGGAACATGAGCTCATATATCTGCTAGTACTGTATTTAGGGCAGGAGAAATTCCTCCTCTCTCCGTACCCCCAGCGGAGAAGGTATCACCGCACTTACTGAGCAAGGCTGTGCAGTTTAATTGGAGCTCATTAATACACTTACCCTGTGGTCTTGAATAAGTAATTAAATTTCTGCGGCTATGTCATTGAGTGGAAAAATAGCTAATGCTTATTTACCTGGTTAAAGTGAATAAATATGTTTTCCTGTGTCTTAAAAATGGGTAGCTAATAACTGTCTGTTTAATGCTGCTTAAAAACGTAAGGAGAGCATACTGTATGAAGAGGGAAAAAAATACGTAGTTATATATGAACAAAGTGTTGCTTTGGGTCCCGATCGAGGAGAATTATACCATAGCCTAGTTGTCACCAGCTTTGAGGAAGAACAAATTGTTTCAGATACTTGTGTGGAATTTGGAGCGATCCACTTCATCGTATTTTATCTCCTGGAAGTAAGTCTGCAATCCGTTTATAACTCTTGACGTTTGATAACTTAATGCATTGTAGGAAAACAGCTTTTTAGAGAGCCTTTTAATGCACAGAGCAAGAATAGATTAGTCTGAACACAGGGCAAGAAAAAATGTAAATGCCAAGTAATTAAACATTCATACTGTAAGCCATAGGAAACAAAACTAGCTGATTGTTAAGCTTGCCATGTTTAAGCCGATGTCAGTGTGAGCCAGAGGTTTCCTAGAGTTTTCTTCTAATTAGCTAAATAGGTAATTACTTAGGATTAACAAATCCTGAGTCCAGGTGCTGAGGGTTAACAGTTTTAAAAAAATAAATAAAAATATTTATGAAAGGAATTGACATCTGCCTTTTCTGGTATAGTTTGGTGGGTATTTTGCTGCTGTTCTCGAGTGACACCTAGTGTGTGTATTCAGCAAAAGGAACAAATGCCTTTTCTGCAAGTGCTCTGAAAGCTAAGTTGACTGGGTTGTAATTCACTGAAGTCTTAGTTTTACCTATCAGCTCTATAGCTTGACCACTCAACAATAACGTCAAACAACATATTAAAGAAGAAACATTAATCAAAGGGAGTAATATGAAAAGCTAACAGTTCATTTTGTAAGGTGCTTTCTTAAAATTAATATTACAGAGTTCTTGGGTCTAATTTTATATTCCCTAAGGTGCTTTGGCCTTGCTTTTTTCCAAATAGGTGGTCATTAAATTATACAGAAACTGATTATCTGTGTTATTTTTCCCTGTTTCAGCTAAAAGGCCAAAATGAGGCAAAAAAAGAAATTTGGATTTTCTCTGGAGAGGCGTAGTTATCTCCAGATTTGTAGTACATTTTCAGAACACGTTATTAGTTTCTTATATCACTGTTCTCTCTGATTTCGGGGCATTGTTTGTTGTAGCTGTCAGCTGAGCACTGTGTGTCACAGAACTCACAAAAGGTCGCTACATTTATGTAAGTTTTCTAGGTCTGTAACAGTATTTTATGCCATCATTTGATTGTGGAGGCTTGGAATTTGTAATATAAAGTATTTTTTTCTTGTAGCATCAGATACTAATTCCTCTGACACTGCATATTTTTTTTTTTTTTTGCATCTGTAGGGAAATAAGATCAGACTGATGGTTTTGATAAAATATAGATCAATTTCTTTCCATTCTCTGTAATTAGGCTTTATTAGTTAAGAATAGCCACTTCTTTCATGCTGATGCAGTCACAAAAATCATTACACTGATTTAACGCTTCCACTGTATGAAATATTTTATTATCAGAATTTTTCAGATGCTCTTTCTGATGTAGTAAAGCTTCCCAAAGTCACTTACAGTAGCTGCTCTTGTTGCTAGAAACTTTTCAGGTACTGTCAGCATAGTGCAGGCCTCGCCGCAGTTGTGTAGATAGCTGAGAAGATGGGGTAGGTCCTCCTGCAGATGGTACGTATGCTGGAAGCTTCTCGCTATGGATGGGTTTACTTGCGCATTTTTTACCAGTGCACATTAATATAACATAAAGTGCCCTTGTGTTTTACGGGTCCTTATTTATAAAAGCATCCTCTGATTTTTCATATAGCTCACACAGAGGTTTGTTTATGCTGTGCTCTCTTGATTTCTCAAAGTCCGTGCTTTGCATGGAACGTCATGTTTCTTGAACTTGGTGTAAACGTGAGCAGTGTGAGTCCCTGCGCCCAGACACAGAGTAAGCACAATTTTAATTTTTTTTTTTTTTTTTTAGAATCTACCAAATTATAACTCTGGAAGGGTCTCTAATGTAACTGCCACTGGCCTTGCAGTGATGATGCTTCCAGACCCTTTTATCTGTCAAGCCTAGCCTTTCCCTGTATGCCTCTTGCCCTGCTGAAATGAGGAGAGGCTAGCTGTGCTTATAAACAGCAATAGACAGAACGGTCTGTTTTGACCTTCCTTAGATTCAGCAGCAAAATTTTAATGTATCATTCCTAGGTCTGACTTGGAGTGCCCTGAGGATGTACACAGCAGGTGGATTTAAATATTAAGTGGATGTAAAATAGAATATAAGTGTGCTGATAACCTCTGCAGTATTTGATATAGACACTCAAACTCATGCTCTGCTTAGGCTTCTATAAAACACTAAGTGTTTTTCCAGACATAATAATCAATAAACTGTTAGACTTGCCCAACCATGCCCTGAGCTCTTTATTTTGTAGTGGTAGCTACTGGTTTTAATGCAATATTATTGTCCTTAGAATCACATCTAAATATAAACTCCAAATGGCCCCATACTCAGAAGATTAAGATGTGGTATAAATCCATTGAAACATGGATTGGTCCGCTCTCAGAATGTGAATGTGACGATTAGGGAAGCAGCTGTATAGCCTAAATTTATTACTGCAGATGTGCACAAGTTACTTGTTCTGCAAATGCTAATGATAATTCAGTATAGGTTTATAATTGGGTATAGTCTGTTAGCAACCCTTTTGAAAAGTAGATTACAGACCATACGCAGTAAATATACTGCATCTGTCAGAGGAACACCTGCTGTGGTGGTGAGTGACCAGATAGCTCTGTGCACTGACGCACTTTGGGAGCATAAGCTTCTTTTTTAGTACTGCCTAGCAATGCACATAAACGTAGTTTTTAAAATGTAGAACAACGGTTCATTCTGGGCTAAGGTTGCTGTGGGTATTTTAAATATCTAATTCTTTCACCACACTGTAGGCCTACTTTATATAGACTACTGCGTGAATTAGCAGTATTGGTTAAGCAGCTTAAAACAAATCTCAAAGCCAGTGGTGATTTTTAGCAGGTCGTTCTCAATTTCATAAAAACCTGCATCAGTGAAACTTTCAGCAGTTTTTGATTCATGACTCTTAGAAGACCCTTGTGCTGTGTTGCTATTTTTATGAATGTGCAAAAGGATGTTTATATCTGTAGCATTTTCTTAGGGTGGTTTGCTTATCTTAGGATGTTGCTCCTAATTACTTGCTACGTTTTGAGTAAAACTGAGTACAACTGAATTGTGCAGAAATAAATTGTACGTTGAAACTGGCCAATGTGAACAGTACTTGTAAAATTCCTTACAAAGAATAATAAAGCCAAGTTGTTGTTGAGTTTATTGCCACAGGTCCTGGTTTCTAATTTCTTGGGCTTATCCCCTTTATTTACCGTTTTTACTATTTGCATTTTCCTCATGTCTGTCCAGCTCAGTGGCTTAATTTCCCCATCTGTAGGTTATCTTAGACTTGAAAGCAAATTACCTGTAGGAGTTGCAGCTTTAAATTCAGGTTCTAGGTTCTGTTACAGCTTTTCAGTCGGTTCCCTTTGCCTACTGTGATTACCAGCTCTGCTGCACAACCTCAGGTCTGTCACACAGACTTGGTTGGCCAATTCTCAAGCTCAATAGAGTAAACAGGGCTTATTTGTTTATAACAATAAAATTCCTTATAGCCCTTCTTTCCTACACACAGAAAATGACTTTTTGAACTATCTACAGTTTGTTCTGCCATAATTCTGAGCAGTTCATCTATTAATGTAACATTGATGTTATTCTTACGGCATTCTGTTGTAAATTGTAACTCTTGCATATGTTCGACCTTGGAGATCTTGTTCTTCAATGTTATGCCTAGGGCAAGAATAAGTATTTGCGTGCTTTGGGCAGACGTTTTCCCCTCAATGAATAACTGTAAATAATTTATTGATGCTATTAATGGAGTTTCCCTTTATTTAGATAGTATGCCTGCAGCAGCTCAAACTTCATTAGGCTCTAGGCTTCACCTAAATAAGTGAATAATAGAAAAAAGAATAGGAAAATTTCTAAATTACTGCAGATTTTAGTAGTTGAACACTCTGAAACTCTTGTGGAGATGCCACCAAACAGGACTTGAACGTAGAGGCACGGGAGAGCTACTCTACGTTTGACTTGGCTTGAAGTAGATCCACCTGCCACTGACTAATAGAAACTCCTTACGGTGTACAGGTTGTATCAACAAACTAGTTTTTTTTTTTCTCATAATTCATCCTCCTGGAATGAACATTATCCTGGACTTGTCATTGACATCGCCTCTGAAAGCATGTCCAGTCAGCAAGAACACGTTTGTTTTGTTGTTATTTATCAAGAGACTCTGCATAGCGTGTTACAGAACAGCTTCTTGCAGCTCTGGGAGGCAGGCGACAACGCTTATCGTCTCACTTTTGTGTAAGTTAGGCTGGAAAACATCCAGGCTGTAGGGATCTTCAGTGTAGGATGTGGTAACAGCCTTAGCTTCCTCTGCGTTCTACAACAGGGTAGCGCAGCACACAGTAATAGGCACAAAGCTACCGATCATGACATGATTCAACAAAGCTGGCAAAAATAAAACGCTTCCTAAAAGAAATCGCAGTATTGGTTAAGTCAGAGTGAATCTGTTGAAATATAAACCTTGGTATCTTTTTATTTTACTTTGATAACATAGAGAGATATATCTTTCAAAAAGCAGCATCCTGTGTAAACTAAGATTTAAACGTAACATTATTCCTAGTCATGCAGGAAGTCCAGAAGAAAAAGAACTATGGATAATCAGTTAAAAGAACTGACAGATACCCTGATGTGTTGATCAGTAGTAATACCTAATTTCTATTTCAAGTGTGCTATAATGGATTACCATATAGATGCAGCAAAGCACTAAGCATTAAATAGATCTATGTGTTTTCTGAAAAAGCAATATTATTTCGCACTGTGGGGTTTCTTAAAATATTTCTTATTAGTGTACTGTGAAACTAGAAACACGATGTCAATAGCCAGTTTGGATTCACAGCGGTATTGCTAAAAGTCTAGGCTGGAGTGGAGGAAACTATCATTTGTTTTATAGGAATAGCAATGTGTGGGTTTTAGAACACCAGGGGTTGGGAGAGTGTAGAAAATGTTCTTGGAAATGCGAAGTTGAAAGGACAACGACTGGAGCTTGTTCATGACTTATGCAATCTTATGTCACACTGTAACACTGTCTAATGCACACGTGCAAAAATTACTAGAGAAGAGGCATCTAGCTATGGCTTTCAGTTACCTTGTAACGTGCGCAAGTTTTTATTGAATAGCTAAGACTTTTAACCACGCTAACTTATTTTGCATTGCAGGAGCAAGTGTGGGCTCTGAATTTGGATTATTTATATTTGTTCTCATCTGCTGCAAAGCTTTCATATCTTCATTAGGTAGCTGTGATGCAGTCTAATTTGTTTGTTTAGTTTTTTTGATGACTTCTGTTTACTGTTTGGTAGAGCAATGCAGGTGGTTAATCTTTGCATTTTTTCAAAGTGCATCCATATGTTCTATTTTTTCCTTGTTTTGAGATGCTGAAAAGGAGAACGGTGTGAGAAATTACTGAAGTGTCTCAATTTTTGCTGTATGAAAAGACATTGGGATATGGAAGCTTTCCTCTGATAGGAACCTCTGTCCTCATACTGTTTATTTCAACCCTTGAGTTGTTTTGATTCAGTCACCTGAGGCAGGTGTTTGATTCTGTGGTTTTTATTTTTTTTAAAGAAAAAGCCTGTAAGCACGTTCCTTTCTTCCCCAACCCTGCCCGGCTTCATGCAGTTTAAAGTTTAAGCTTGCTTCTCCTGGTGGTTGTTGCGCTCTGCAACAGCATTTGTTTTCCAGGTTTTCTCTGGGCATAACCTAAAGTTCGCTAACACTCGGATGCGAGAGTTGTAAGTTCTTTTTCAAAATGGGTCTTCATTATGCAGCTTTGCCACCTCGTCAGCTTACACAGCTTACACCTTATCATAGTTCACTTTCTGGAAGTGAACCGTGCGTTCAAGTTCAGGTGAAATTGTGTCACACAGAAGGTAGCGCCTTTGCTGCGTGCCATCGCGCCGCTGGCCTTTCCCAAATAACAGTTAACGCGCCTTGCGTCTTGTGAGGGGGGCGTAGGAAAACCCAGCTTCCTTCAATGGGCTGTTGTGTTTTGAAACAGCCAGCAAGTGGTGGTTATTTGTTTTGATCCTGAATCAGCTGGGATGTGTACACTGTAAAATTGCTCTAAGAACATTGCTGAAGCTTTGGGGAAATACGTATCAATTCTTTTGGCAGCTGAGGAAAATTTAGTTGTACATCATCAGATTACTTTCATTTGTAACACGTGAGTATGCCATGCCTGGTGTTGAAGTATACATCAGATGTCTAGTGAACTAGACATGTATTTTATAAACATAATTTTTGTTTTACAATAAAGAACTTTACTGTAATGTCTGAAATATACTAACATATGCATTTTCACTAGTAGTATTACCAGATTTTGACAAACTTCTAATAAAACGTACTGATACAGAAGTGGTGCTTGATTTTTTTTGAGGTTTAATACAATTGGTTCTCAAAAGTTAGTGTTTTGAAACAAATGAGAGAGAATTTACATCCAAAGGCAAGCTGAAGGTGTCTTGTTAGTGTGGCTTGCAAAAGGGAATTGGGTTTGCTCTGATGAGCTGCTGCACTAACCATGACTTAAACAATGGAAACAAAATATATGTGTTTTTGTCTGGTTTTCCATAATAAACATGAAGATGTGGGGGGGTTCCTCCCTGCGGTGTATTGTGACACCTGAGGCCAGACCATTTTTTGTTGCCAGTTTGTCGTAGGGTTTTGTTTAACGGAGCCTTTCCTCCTGCGCTTTGGGGTTCAGTATGGGACCAGCCCAGCGTGTGCCTGGATACAGGCCGAGCTCTGCACGCAGAGGGCCACCACCCTTGCAGTGACTTGAAGAATTCATGATATAGGTTAGAAGCTCCTTTCTGCCCTGTGCCAAATTAGGTTAAGATTAATATCAGAAATAGTCATGAGAAGTGGTGGGCTGCTAGTATTTCAATACTTAGATGGATAATGATAATTCTTTGTCTGTGGATCCTGCAATCTGATTGGCAGAAACGTGGTCCTTAACCAACAGGTAAAGCCGAAATGTGAATCACGGCCTCATTTTTTAGCCAGTCAGATCCTTCATCCCAAGCACGTTCCTCCTGCCCACGAACGGGGAGCTAGACCTCTGGCCACCAGCCTCCCACTCCTTCAGACCCTGCTGCCACTGTGTCCTGGGGAGGGAGCTGTGGGAGTAATGCTGAGACAGAATGCGACGAGAGCGTAGAAGGGATGTGCCCAATTTATATTTTTATTCTAAACAAACTTTTAGAAATGCCAAATACTATTTGGGGAGCATGTTCTATGGTAAAGATGCAAAGGAAGACCAGTCTGTGTGACCTGAGGTCTAGTTCCCTAAGTCTATGAACTTGTCGTGACTTCCATCTTCTGCCATGGAGAAAGGAATGTTCCATTTTCAAAGAGACTCTATTTTGAGTGCTGTATATAATTTCTGAAGCACTTTGTTGTCAAAAATAAAAAAGTCTGTCTTATTCCATCTCTCAAGCATACTATTTTAACAGCAATAATGATTCATGTGTTGGCCATCTCTGAAGGATTGCCTAAAATGCCAATTTTTGCTTTCTTGGCTGTGACGCTTTATTTCCTCTTGTCAGCTTTTATGTGCGAAAGACCAACAAATGGGTCACCGTTGCTTAAATGACTTGTCATTCGTTTTGCATCCTGCATGTAGTATCTCTGGAAACTTGATGGCGCTTTGTTGTGCAGAAGTTTGTTCAGTGATTTTGTTTGATAATTACCAGGAACTCTGACTGTTAGTTGTTTATAATGTTGTTTAACTTACTTTTAGTTCAAAACTAGATGTTGAAAATAATTTCCCTTTTAAATATATCTTAATTTCATATTTGAATGGCTGAAAAGTTGTAAGATCCAGACACATTTTCCTGTGAAATTAACATGAAACCATGTTTGTTAGCTTACTTCTTTTGAGAGGCTGAGCAGCAAGAAGTTAGCTGTCCTGTGGCACTAACACCTACCTGCTGAGCCCTAGTCTGTACTGCTAAGAGTTAAAAAGGAGAGAAAAAGGATGGGGGTGGGGTGGGTGGGGTGTCTTCGAGCCTGTTAACTTAATGTCCTTTAAAAGCTGTATTTGCCCAAGTAAGACCCCAAAACAGGTTTGTTTTATCCAGATTATTTAATAGCATTACCATCCACTGAACTGATGAAGGTCAACATTTGGTAGCCCCAACTGTTCTTCGCAACTAAGATTATAAGACTCTGTTCAGGAAAGCACTTAAGCATATGCGTAAATTGCTTTGCTTTGTCGGTGCCCTGTAGCGTTACAAGACTAAGGGGGAATGGGTTTGACCACAGCCTCTTTCTTTGTTTTTTTTCTGCCTCTGTTAGGATCAGTCCAAAACTACAGAGGCAGACAACTACCCATTATTCCACAGAAGTGCTTTATTAACTGCATGTGCTGTGAATTAAATTAGTCTAGCCTTGTGTAATTTGGCTTGGTTTCACTCACCAACTGAAACCACAGGTAAATCATCTCGCAGCAAAAATAACTGCACCGCTGTTCACCTCTGCCTTAGCCGAGAGATCAGACCCCATTAGCTGATGAAAAGACAGGCCTAAGCCACAGAAGCTCAAAATCTGGACTGTATCAATCTACCGGTAGTCATTACCAGACACTTCAGAAAAATGTAACCCAAAGCCAGCTGCTTAGAAATCTGTAACTTCATTAGAAATCAGTTGATATTCTGGAATACCAGGGCTTTGCAAGACAGTGGGAAAGTGAAAGCGCCTCCTGACAGTGTCATGGTATTTTATTCAGGACCATTGCAAGTGCCTTTCTCCGTAAGGAGAGAGTAGAGTAATGGGCAGGAGTCCTTACTATGATAGGTATTTGCTTTCTATTGTGTTCTCTCTGTACACATTACCATTTCATTTGTCTTGTGTATTAGTTTCTCTGTATCCTTTGAATGAGCCAGTTTATTATGGAAAATGTGACTATTTAGTTTTGTTTCCTGCAGAAAATATTGCAGCTGCTACCTGAGAGGATTTTTTATCGATGGCATTTTCGCAGTATAGGTAAGAAGGAATGGTTTAAAAACATTCTAGTACAAATAAAATCAATGTTTTCTGTAGTCACTTCCCATGTTCAGCAAGTCCTGTTAATCACAGAATCCCTAGTATCGCCCATACACAAATAGTACTTACGTACGAGATGTGCAGCTGAAAATTCTGGAACCATATGGAAAATCTTTTTACCTGCTACAACAGCTCTGTATGTTCCTCATTTTGTGTGGTTTTGGTTGCCTGCTTCATACTTATTTCACACAAATGCTTTTTAAAATTTTATATCCCTAGATTTGCCTGGGTTCTCTTTCATGTGCTAGAAGCTGTCAAGATAATGGGGGTTATAAACCAGCACACCTTTTTCTAATTACATCTCCCTTTGTATTCACAGGCTAACACCAAAAATTAAGACTGAGGAGGGTTGTGGAATCTGTGTGTGACCCTCTTGCAAATTTGCGTTATGATAGTCTTTTGCAAGGGATCATACATGAGATGCCCATACAAATCCGTACACGCTGCTCTTTGCCTAATGATAGATACTGTGCTGAACTTGGCCCTTGCCACCTCCTGGAAATTTATGCTGTAAAACTTATGCTGTGAATAGGTGGCTGTTTGGTGGTTGAGCACAGGCTGTGCTAAACTGAATGCAAACCGTTGGACTGGTGCAGTGAACAGGAGCTTAATTTCTTCTCTGATATTCCTGTACTCTCTGTGCAGTTTAATTCATTATTATTTGTGAAATGCTCAGCTGTCATGCTGTTGTGGGAACTAAATGAGGAACTAAATTTCTGGTTTAGAGCTGGGATAGTGAAGGCAAGATATTAAGGACAAAAGTATAAACTTTTTAGTAGCTCTTTCTGATCAATTTTTCTTTTAATGAGGTCCACAACTTTACTGGCCTTTATAGATAGAATTCTGAATACATGGTATTTCTGCATGTTTGGCCCCAGGTGTCTTTCACCGATTCTCATATAATGGAGGATTTGCCAAGCATCACAATAGAACATGAAGTTGGCCATGACAGACACCAGATACCTATGGATGGCATTCACTTGGTCAAACCGAGAGACCATCCCTCCTTTCCCCATGCTCCTGTGGTACCGACTGTACAGGTTCTAGCTTCTGCACTAGAGAGAAGACCTGGAGTTAGTAAAGCTTAAAGCTCTGGGTTTTTGGTTTTTTTTTTTTTTTTTTCCCTTAGTCTCCTGTCCCTTCTGCATGCTTTGTGGGGCAGGTGTTCTGTGGAAAAAGGCTTCATAAGCACGGAACTGAAGGTTGTATTGCAACACATCCATAAAAAAGAACAAAATAAAGTTGCCAAGTTATTTACAGCACACACTAAGAGTGCTTGGCTTAAAGCACTCCATGTTCTCCCACTAGAGTTGTTTTCTTTTAAGCATAAAGATAATAGATATCTAACAGGCCTGGTTTAGTCACTCGTGAACTTCGGAAATCTAAATAAGAAAAGCAGAGTTAATTTTTCTGAACATCTATTGTGTGTTTTAGAAGTTTTCTTACAGTTTGTATAGGAATTTCAACTAGATTTTAAAATCAGATTTGAACATTAATGCTATAGGGAAAAAAAGTTTTCTTGTCTTCAAACTAAAGATAGTTAACATTTTAATGATTTAAATATTCCCTGTGGCCTACAGTGCTTGTACAGTGAATGTTTTGACGCTGTGATCAAGTACAGGAGCCAGAAAGCAAAATTTATTCCTCTCGTCATTTGACCAGATCGAATAAAGCTAAAGTCAAATGGGTGCAGAAATACTGAAAGGTGGAGTACATTTATTTTGATAGTCACAGCACCTAGAACTACTTCATTGGATTTCCACTTGATAATTTCCTCTGAATTACACATCTTTGATTCACCCCTACCTTGAAAATTCGGCTTCTGAATACTACCAAAGTGCTCGCAATGTTTTGTTTTGCTCATTGTTACAGCAAATGTTATGCTGCTTCGGGGGGGTTATATTTCTTTTAAGTAGTACATTTTTGCTGTTGTTTGGTTTCCAGCACTATTTCATCAGCTGCCACATTTTTCATCAGAACAATGAATTTGCTGTTGCAGAAGAAATAATGATTGGAAGTTAAAGGTCAAGGAAAGGGCTGTTGTCACATTTCCAGTTAGCACCGACAAAAATAAGAGGCTACTTTACTATACTTTACTACCATTTTGTCTGAATTACTCCAGAACAAATTGGTTTTAGTCAGTTGTTTTATAGCTAATATATTTTTTATATTTATGCTTCTCTTGAATAGTCATATTTGGATAATTTTTTAGCTGTGTCCAATAAATAAGCTAGAAATTTGGCAGTGCAAGTATTTACAGCTGTACCTTGTGATTTGATTTTGCTTAAAGTTCACGTGCATTAATATGTATTTTCTCTATACGTTAATAATTGCCATTTAGTACTGTGAAATGGTGAGATCTTGAGGGAAGGACCACTGAGGGAAGGACCACACTTAAGGAATGTAAATAATTCACAAATCCAGGAGAAATAACGGCTGAGTGCTACAGCATGTTACTTTTCTTAGAATTGGCTTAAAAATGTTTTTTTAACTGAAGCATTTAATGTATACTCTCTAACTTTTAGGTCAGGCATTTGAAGTTAAGGGCAGTTAGCCTGATATTTCTAAAACCAGAGTAAAAATATTTTGCAACTTTAATAGTTGTGTTTTATAGGCAAGGCTGTAGTATAGATTTCTAGCATCTTTTTCTTGCCATTATTGTCAATATTACTGTATTTGAATGCATTAATCCTACAGATCGGGCTTATTGATGTTTCCAAATCTAGTAAGTCAAAATTTCCCCTAGATACCTTACTTTTAATGAAAATAACTGAGAATTTTTTATCTGACTGAAAACAAAGTCAAGATATATTTAATCTCCTAGCACTGATTATTGTAATTAGATTTGCTTTGGGTTTTTCCACCCCATAGTTTTCTTTTTCCTAAACGCCAGTGCACTAGCCACACGGTAAATGGCATTAAAGTAGCCTCTTCTGTAGTGTTTTTATAAAGAACACATTCTGGTGGAAAGTGACCATCTTAGTATGTGATACGTGCCTATTTAATTTTTCTAATGCAGGGTCGATTTTGAAGAAACTTTTGCACACTGGAAATTCTCTCAAGGTATTTCTCTTTGATGTATCCATATTTCTTTTCCCTTTAATCCTCAGGAAGCATATTAATTTACAGTTTTCCAATATCAGTGTTTCTCAGATTGTTAGGCTTTGTAATTTTACTTATTCACTTTTAATATTAAAATTACAATAAAATTTATTCTTTATTTTCTAAAGTCCTTTTGCTGTTCTAATGACCTTTGTCATTTGCTTAATACTTAATGCTAGAGAGATATGAAAAAATGTTTACTGTATTAAACATATTGATTTCTTGTTTGCCAAAGAGTTTTTAATCCATTTTTCTTTTTCTAAATATATTGCTAAAATCAAAATTGTGTCTTGTCAACAATAATGAAAAATAAATAAACTTAGTAAACCTCTGAATATTCTGCCTTAGGTGGTTTTGTTGCATCTTGGTTTCACGAGTATCTTCTGATCCCAGGGATGTCGAGGACAATAGCTTGCTGCGGCCTCTGTGGGGCCAAGATTTCAGACGTAGCAGGGCACGAGGTGTTGGCAGCTCCCTGGTTATGCGTTGCACTCGCTGTTGTACTTCCAGAGGCCCTTTTGTGACTGAGTCTTGAGACTAGCCAAGAGGCATTTGGCCCCAGGAGCTGCAGGAGTGGAACTAGAACTTTTTGGCCTCTGGCTGAAGTGGAGCAGTAATGCTGTCTCCTTGGAGTGCCGCCGCTTTGGGTGCGGCTTGCTCCCACCCTTCCCTGCTCCTGATTAAATTAATAGTGTGATTACTCTTGGAGTGATGGAAAGACTCACCGGCACATAGCTGGGATGAAAGTACTTCTGCATTTTCTTAACTAGTAAACTATGTTATGGTATTTATTTTAATATCTTTTTCTACAAAATCATCCCCTTGTAGATAAGATGTGAAGGAATCCGACTGTTTCTTCTCTGGCTTCAAGCGCTTCAGACTAACTGTGCAGAAGAGCAGATATTAATATTTGCATGCCTTGTGCCCGGCTTTCCACCCGTTATGTCGTCCCGAGGTCCCTGTACACTAGATAACCTCATTAGTCCTCCCGGTTCGGCAGATGGTGAGTTTACGAACAGAATTTCCAGTAGGGGTGTGCTGCCTCCCCCTCCACTGAGGTCGTTGAGGAGCTGTTGAGTTTCTTGTGAGGAAGATGTCACATGGTTGATACTATTTGCCTTTACAATTCAGAGGTGGATTGAATTCATCAAGCTACTGTATCTGTTGCAGCTGTATAGCCTTCTGATCTTGTCGTTCCGAGTTAAGAATGGTTGGGTTTCGTTTTGGTTTTTAACTGAGATGCAGCTATATGAACACATTAATTCAAAATAAGTAGGTGTGCAGGTTTACAGCTTATTGGGTAATCCGCAGTGATTGCTTGCGTTAACCCTTCCAAACTGCAGTAAATCAGAGGTTGGTGCCGTCCTCGATTAGATGCGGCAGGACTTGGGGAAATAGGGGGAAGCTGGACTTTGACTTTTTACAACTTTGTGGCTCATTAATGATTATATTCAAATTAATATTCTTATAGAAAATATCTTCTACTTCACTGTTTTCTGGTGTTCTATGTTTAAAATATTTTATTCTAGCTAAGATTTTTCCAGAAGAAATAACCCCACTTTTGCCAGCTGTCTCTGGAGAGAAGATGGCTGAAGACCAAACCTGCTATTTTCTTCAGCTACTGTTAAAATATATGGTAATTCAGGTGAGGAGGATATATGTTTTTAACTACTTGTATTTGGAGGAATGTACTTGTGGTAGAAAACTAAGCCCGCGCTGTATCTATGCAGAGCTGGTTTTGCCTGTCCCCCCCTCCACCCCCAGGAAGAAGCTGTCTTCTACGCTTCCTTATTCTTGTTTTTAAAAGGAAAATTGTCCCAAAGGTATTTCCTCGTGCCATTTTCTGTGAAAATAGGAAGTTTTTACACTTGTGATAAGGATTAATGAATGTTATCCAAACTGCAGGATAACTGACTTTTTTGAGTGCTTGTGGTTGCGTTTAGAAAATTGCTGTGGGGTAAAGATGCAGTTTGTTCTCTTTAGACACATACATAGTGGAGAAGACATGTAAAAGAGCATTGGAGAAAGATATAAAAAGGAGAGAAAGCCTCTGAGATTTTTTTAAAGGGATGCAAATAACATGTAAACAAACAATTTTAATTAGAAATAGATCAGATTAATCTGTACAGGAAAGAAATTAAGATAATGTATATATTTAAAAAGTACAAGTTAAGCAAAATTTTAAATAATGTGGAAACTGTATGGACAGTGAATGTTAAAGAACTCAGTATTTTAAAAAAAAGATAATGAAATAACTTGAGATACAACTTTTTTGTATATATATCAAAATGCAAGACCAAAATGATATTTGGAAGGGATTTTGTCATCTTGAATAAGTGTTTTATTTTGAAAAGTGGCTGTATGGAATTACCAGCTTCCTACTCAGCACTCTGTTTTACGTAGCAGAGCCTCACAACACTGTTCTTTTTATACTCTTATTACATGTTTGGGATCTAAAAAACTGACCACTAGAAATGCAATTACATTGTGGTTCATCAGCTTCCACTTCCCTGCGTTACTTGCTAGATGGGGGCACAGCTGGGCAGTAACCTTGCTACAGACAAGAGGTGAGATTAAAATAATCTGATGCAAGTGCAGAATGATCGCTGAGAGCCAGAACGTAGAGCAGATCTGCATCGTTAAGAAAATTTGTCTGGGGCTGGGTAGAATTTAATGAGTTGGTTTATTTACATAACAAATAAAATGATACAAAACTCAGTAGTCTTGTTTCCAAGCTCTACGTGTGTATTTTGCAACAGCAAGACAGTGCAAGTTCCACAATTTCTAGAGATCTGGAAAAAGATCTAGTACAGATCAAAGTAAGAAAATGTGTTTAAAAGAAAATAAGTAAATAAATAAATCTCATGTGACTGATGTATACAAGTCAGTTTTTCTTTACATTAATAAATTATCATCTTGGATATAGATTCAGCAAGCTTGTCATCTGTTATAGGCAATTGGACAGGCTTTCCTAAGAGTTTTTACTGGAAAAAAAAAAAAAAGAATCCTGTAGTTTTTTCATGTTGCTTAAAAAAAAGAAAGAAAAAAAAGAGGTGGGCCTGAATCTCAAGTACATGCCAAAAGATGAGCACTTCTAGTGCTCACCTGAGTTTCACAAACAGAGAAGTGATGTAAGGGACTAAAAGCCAGCTAGGTTTAAGTCATCAGTGCTTCATTGTAGAGATGTCTACTTTTACCTTCCTTATTTGAAATTGTATTGGCTTTTCTTATACAAACAAAGAAAACACACCTGTATAGGTTATGTGCAACTTACTCCAAACTGAAGGTGTTTTCATATGAAAGGAGCAACTCTTTGTTAAAATTTAGCACAATCTTCCAAGGAACTGTAGTTTAAAACTGTTGGTAAAAAGCATCTTGAAAGTACATGTGTGACTCTCTGGTGTTGATCTGTGCAAGAACTGAAGAGTATCTTTAAAAACAAACTTAGATGTCGGCCTCCCCCTTGTCAGTGGAATTTGCATGTGCCTTCAGACAGATTTTGCAAGGGAGTATTGCACGTGTGTGTGCAGCCGTACTAAACGTGGGCATTGAGTATGTTTCTGATGACAAACATACTTGTGATAAAAGCGTAGCCCGGAGTATCTTTGTCTAAATTTACAGGTAAGAAGCAAATTTGTTAAAAATGTTAATCTGAGATTTGCTGTGCTTCACTGCGTCAGAACAGCATAAATATGGTGGCTTCTAATGAGCTCGCTTTCTTTGATGCGCTCAAGCCCTCATGCTAATATCTGATATTCTCACTGCAGCTTGTAGAGCGTTTTGGGACAGTGATAATCTTCTGTGTCTCTTGTTAAAATGTAACTGTTTATCTTTTGTATTCAATGTGGAATGATTGTCAGTACAACACGTTAACTTAAAGGCTTTTGTTTGTTTCTCTTTAACTCCGTGACAAAGGCTGCAAGCTTAGAGTGGAAGAATAAGGAGAACCAAGACACTGGTTTTAAGTTTCTCTTTACCTTGTTTAGAAAATACTATCTTCCTCACTTGTTCCCATCTTTCACAAAGCTAACCAACCTCTACAAACCTGTTCTTGGTAAGTAGTGAATTTTGTCTTTGAAGCAGAAAAAGAAATAATGGTGACTTTTCTCAGTAGGATGTTACCTGCTGGCACATCACAACAGTTCTGTTGAATGGGGATATTTCCTCCCTTGTCTCGTGTTTTGATTTTTTTGTCCTAGCACAACTTTTGGTTTTCTGAGACAGTCTGGGAAGCTGCTGCGGCTCATCACGGCGTAAGGCCTGGCCTCATTCTCCTTCCCCAAGGACACTTCCATTTATATCGAGTGAGCGAGGACTCTGTAACTGTGATATGTGATGATGAAAGAACATGATCTCTGATGGGTTTTTTAGAGTCAGCAAGTTGCCTGAGTGTGAGGAAGTAGCTTGCTTAGTTATTTTACTTCTTGTTTCCTTGAAGAGAAAATGAACATGAAAGGCCATATGAAAGGAAATGGAGAGATACATCTACAGTTGTAGGATTAAAAGCATGTTATTTCAGAAACGCTCCTGTTTTTCATAATTTTCTACTGAACTATGTGTTAGAGTCCATAGGAATTGTGGTGGTAACACTCACCTGAGGTACTGCAGCTTCTTCATCATGCTTCCCCTCCCTCCTCTGACTTTTGACTCCTGTTCTTTGCAGTTTAATATTTAGTGTCTAAAATCACCTCGGCGCCACTTCAGCTGTGTTGTTCACAGCTAGAGCCCAGGCCTTCCCTGCTTTTTAGCTGTGTACAAGCGATTTTTCCCTAAATCGAAGCATCTGAATGAATTGTGACCCAACCTATCTCCCTTCGGCTATCTTCCCCTTCTTCCCATGTGTGTTCTTGCTTTTATTTCAGCTGGTACAGCGCTCTTTGCACCTGAGTTAACTTCTTCTGATGTGCTATGTGTCCTTTTTCTTGTTAATCTTTGGACTATTGAGTGTTCCAGAGCCACCTTTTCTTTCTTGTGGTACTTTTTAATTAATGAAACTCTGTGAAACTTATAAAATTACCTTACCTTGTAGCAGGAACAGTTCTTTTTTTCAGATTTGCCCTTTTTGCAGCCCTTCTCTTTTGCTTTCCTTTGTTTTATGTGATACAAATTATAACCTTCAGGAAAGATCTGTGCTTTTATGTTCTTGCTTTTCTTTAGCAGTAATAAAATTATGATAGAATATAAGTATTAATGTAATAAAGGCAGTCAGTCATTGCATCTGTTATTTCATACGGAGAAAACGTCGGTGGCATGTTCAATACATTCTAACCAGAGTCTGGAAGCAATTACAGTTTTTTAAGATTAGATTTTCTTTACATCTTCTCTTTTTATCTCACCAGATATTCCTGATATAAGACCAAGACCAGTATACATTACTGCAACACGAAACAATGAAAATGTCTATAGCACAAAAATCCCATATATGGCAGCTCGAGTTGTTTTTATTAAGTGGCTTGTTACCTTCTTTCTTGAAAAGAAATATTTAACTGCTGTTCAGAATACAAAAAACGGAGGAGAAATGCTCCCTAAAATTATTCAGGTGTGCTTTAAAGTTTACCTCTCCTTTCTTGTGTACATGCTAGCCTTGCAAACGATCACAATACACCGACAACTGAAGCAAGAAAGAAATGCTACCCCAAGTGAATAAGTTATGTACTTGATTATTTGATGAAGGAGGGAATCTCCAATGGAAACCCTTTAGTGATTTACTAGATTTTTTTTTTCATAACTGTTTCCCTGACCAGCTTCATCAGTGTTATGTTTAGACTTTTGGAATCTGTAAACTGTAATCTGTAAACTGTCAAAGTTATTTCTGTCATAGCCCATTTCCCAGCAACATCAAAGGCTGCTTTGTTTTCCTCTCGATTATAGCAGCTGTTTACAATGAGATACTAGAAAAATATTTCACTTCCCAATTGCTGGTTGAGACTTCTCTAGTATTAGGGACTTCACAATGAATTTTATAGAAATCGATGCTTTTTCTGTTAAGAGACTCTCCAGCTTTCTGTTAAAAATTTAGGATCAATGTCAGCTTGTATTCTTCTCTTGAGTTGTGGGTCAGTGTCAAATCTGGAGTCAGGGGAAAAGCATATGTTAACTATTGTGGTAGAACTGTATATTTTCATGTTAATTGTTTTTTGGAGTCCTTCACTGCAGAAGTCTGAAGTCCTAAACCAGCTAAGTGTAGCTCACCTACTGAAAGTGCTTTTTAAATTGATCTTTTTCTCATTGGAAATTCCACCTTTTGTGTAAACTGCCGTGCCAGTCCAACAGACATCGTCTGGAAAAAGAATATTTTTCTTTTCATTGATTTTAATAGACAGCTGACACCAAATAAATATTTAGGTTGCATAAAGGTATTGCTGCCCTCAAAGAGGAAACTGGTCACAAGTTATCGCTTAGCTGAAGCTGTGTGCCAGCTTTTGGCACATGTTGACTTCTCAGTGGCGTCGATGTTCGCCTCCCGTGGCCTGTGCCTCGCTAGTGTGGCTGAACCTTACCAAAAAAGTTCATTGTGGAAAGCAGTAGAGGTGTTACTGCTGCTCTGTTACTGCTCACTTGGCCGAACAGCGGGCGGCCTTATGAATGTGAATATCAAGCAGAACTGCATTTGGGCGACACTTTGAGTTAGTGTAAGTTGGGGTTCTTTTCCTGGGAACTCAAAAGCAGTTTTTTAGTCCTCTGTCTTCTCCTGACTGGATCATTTTGGCCAGACACGGTTCAGGATGTTGCAAAACACATGCAGTGCTAGAACAAAACCTGACAAAGTGTTGTCAGGAATATAATGTGCAAGAGTATGAGCCATGTATAGGGGTATAATCCATCTTTTCCCAAAAACGAAGGGACTTGGGGTTTCCTCTCCACAGTGCCTGTGGGTTCCTCTGCTCTCACCACTGCACCCCTCCCTCTTTTTTATCTTACCGAGAGGACAAGTCAGTCAGCTGTTCTGGGCTTGGGGGGGACGTTATGGAGAGGATACATTATTAGAGGGTTACATTATGTAGAGGGTAAGACCAAATTTCTTCCTGGATCTAGTAGTAGACTGAAAATTACACTTCCTGACTGCTGGGATCCCAGTGCATTGTGTGAAAACGAGCACTAGTATCTTGAGTTCTGTGTAAGTATTCCAGATTTTTGGTGTACACTATTTCAGTTCTTTAATTAGGCCTGTGTTTTCTTCTGTGTAGACTGTTGGTGTTGTAAACCAAGATAAAAGTGCAGAACTGGAAACTGGTATGTCTTACGCGAGCGAGCAGGAGAGAAGCCATTCCAACAGCAGCACCTTGTCCGACAGAAGGCTCAGCAATTCCAGCCTCTGCAGCATCGAAGAGCAGCACCGGACTGTCTATGAGATGGTGCAGAGGATCCTCTTATCCACTCGAGGATATGTTAACTTTGTCAATGAGGTGTTTCGACAGGTAAGTGTGTATGTTTAGTTGCTATTGTATATTTTTGTTTTTTTAAAGGAAAAGGCGTGCTATGAGAAAGAACACTGCGAAGGCTGTTGGTCAGGTTAACGGGTCAAACCTGATGCTAATCGTGCCGGCACCCTTCTAGTTTGGAGTCCTTCCTAGGTCCAGTTTTAATGATAAAATTATGGAATTTTTATAGGAATTTTATAGGAACTGAAGCTTGTTGCTGATGCCAGACAGCAACATGTGTGATTTGAATGGGCCACCTTATTTGTTCTTGGTATTATGATATAATTTAAAGGTGTGTAAAGAACTATTAACTTGCAAATTTATTATTTGAATCGATAAGATTCTTGTGATCAACGTCAGTAGTTAATGTCTATTTGAACACTGAAACATTGATTGCTTCCACTAGTATTTTTCATTAATTTGACATCTTTTCAGTTGTTTGGGATGATAACACTTGAAATACCTGGGGACCTACTGGAGAGTCCCAATCTTTTCTTTTTTCCTGGTACCAAGGTAGGAGTTAGTTGAAGCAGCAGTTCCAGGTGACACAAATGTGCAGATACGCTCCAGCATCTGAGTGAGCACAGATGCTTTACGATGAAGTATCTTGTGTAACACAGTTTGGAAACTGCTTGTACCAGTGCCTGTCAGTGGGATGGGTGGCATTTTGATGGGAAGGAGTACTTTTAAGCTAAGACCCGCTGGGACATGCTGCCCTCTCCTGGTGTTTGTTCAGTGTATGTAGGGTTAGACCAGCTTCCAGGGAACGAAGGCCAACGTGATGTGGTACTTTTCAATATGATCAGTGTTCATTAATTGAAACAGATAATGGTATTTAGATCCTTCCTGTGTTTTTCTCTTCCTCACAGGAATCTTACTAGTCACTGTGAATTCCTCTACTTTTTTTTTTGCTTTTCTTTTTTCTTTCTACCCTACTTTAAGCCTTTCTGAAAGCATTCTGTCTAGTGCCCGTTCATCCCACTGACGAGCTGCTGTTTTGCTAATATTCTAGCAGTTGGCTTCTGGCTTCTTCAGTTTTTGCATCGTTAATAAGTTGGTGGTGGCTGTGAAGCTATTTTCAGAAATTTCACATACTTGCTGTATGGCATATTTAAGCTTGCTTTTGCTAACCCTTCAATTTCTGTTGAAATCAGCTGTTGGATGTTGCACTTCATGCTGACTAGAGACAAGGGAGTGTATTATGTGATGCAAAGATTCCCCCGATCGAACAAGATACCTTTGTAATGTTTTTGCAGCTAAACTAGGTATAAGAAATGCTATAGTTTTTGACCCTGTTAATCATGGAGAGTGGGTAATCTCTTCACAGTTGAAAGGACTTACTTTTTAACATGAAAAATGCATTTTCATCTCTTTCAGTGGTTTTATAATATCGTGTGTATTGTTACAAAAATATCTTTTGTTGGCAAAATACACTTTTTTTTTTCCCCGTACCAGATGACATTTTCAGACATTGATTCATTGATTTCTGTGCCTGGCCACTGCAGTGCAGAGGTCTTCTGTCACTTTTTTTTACCTCCAGAAGTGTGGGGAAGCAGCTGGGCTAGCCCTCGAAAGCTGTTGGAGGGGACGTCTGTACAGAATGATTCCCAAATGCAGATATTGAGTAGCTTATTGAAAATAAATTCGTTGCGGTGATTTCCAAAACTGTAGTGAGAAGGGATCAAATGCAGGCCGCTGTGATCCTCATCACAACTTACTGTCTTGTCTCTACCTACACTTGCTGAAATGGCATTTCACACCTTATACTGCTGATGTAATCCGAAGTCGTCTTCTCCAGAAAGTGTAGCATAGTACCTAAGTTTAGCCTGCCAGACCACCCTGGCTAGTAATGGCTTGTGAGATGAATCGTGTTAGGCTAGACAGCTTGCGAGGAGCAAAACCAGCCTCGTTGTTTTGTCTGAACAAATACAACATGGAAGTAACGGGGAATTAATAGTTATGGAATTGTGAATGATGTAGGAATATGCATATGTTATTGATAACTACTTATAATACAGGCATAAAAGGAAAAATTGTCTCCTTTCTTTTTTGAGCCATATTACTTATGCGTGATGGTGGGTGGGTGTGTTTATATATGCATGCACATCTATGTCCTGTATATAGTAAAATCAGTTAACTTCTCAATTTAGGCTTTTTTATTGCCACCTTCTGATATATCTGCAACACGAAAAGTGGTTAAGGTATATCGAAAGTGGATATTGCAAGAGAAACCTGTGTTCATGGAGGAGCCAGATAGAAAGGAAGATATTCAGGACGCTGCTGTCAACTTAGAGGATTCATCGCTGCAAACAGACGGTAAACATGTATGGTATCAGCGTTACTTGCTTTATTCTGTTCACCTACAGTATATGATTTAAGTTTTAAACTTGCTCTCTAAAGGAGTAACAATTTTAAAAATGTGTGGAAAATCAGGATTAAAAAATGCTTTTAAGGTCCAGAAATGTAAATAAATCTTGTGTTCAGTAGCCCTTACTGAGCGCAGGGGAAGATTGCAGCTATTTTGAAAAATGTAATTTGTTGATTATTCCCTCTCTATACAAATATGATAGCAAGAACTTAATGGAATAAATACTAATACGTTCTGCAGTGTTAAGATTTGCACTGTCTGTTGGCCTAGTGCGTGTAGGACTGTTTCCTTTTGGTGGTAGTTACTTAAGAATTTGAAAATATGTACTGATTTGTATATGCTGGATGAAATATTTGGATTCAGACACCTTCATCTGGGAAATTAAAGTGCAGATACAAATTCTGTGCACCGTCTTTTTAATACCTCCCATATTGAACCATCAGTAAAAGTTGGCTTTGACACTGTTGGCACTGTGAAGCTATTTAAAGGGCAGTTTTGTTGTACTGAGAAGGAGGTTCGGGTTGTTAAAACATAGAATGACAAGGTTTTGGTAGATTATTTTTGTATGGGATTTATAGTTTTGCCAGGTTTAAATTCTAATACTACTGCAATCAGTGACTACAAAATGTGATGTAAAATACTTTAAGTAACATGGCTCTTAAAACTTTTATGAGCCCTTTAAATTGCAAATACTGTCTGTTTGTTCAGAGATTAAGAAATAATATTAAGAAATAATAAGAAATGAACATAGGCCATGACAGTTCTCCCTTTTTTGCTTTTGACGTTTTAAATGATTTTGAATGAATACGGTCATATTCCTTTCTGCTTTGGCACTAACTGAATCATGTTTTTGAAAGCTTTCCTCTGACCATTCGGGACATAAGCGCTCGTCCAGCTGGGGAAGAACGTACTCCTTCACCAGTGCTGTGAACAGAGGATGTGTATTAGAAGACGAGGACAAAAACGTTAAAGCTGGCGCTCAAGCTGCCTTACAGGTGTGGTGTATGGAAAGGTTGCAAGGCTGTAACTTATGTAATTGCGTGATTTACACTACAAATTGTCATATAGTCTCTGAGATTAAGGAAAACAACTACCAGCAGTTGATGTTTTTTGTAGGATACAACTTGGATGTCATTTACAACTCTTAAAATGTATATTAAACCATGTGGCCGTGTCTGAGAGCCAGATAGCTATTTTAAGACAGAAGGTTCATGTTTTTCCCTCCTGTGGGTACTAGGAGTTAATCAGAACTGCACAGCTGCTTTCATTGAACCTTGTTTTTTGGAAATACTGGTGGTTGCTCAAGTGTATAAGATCCGAGCAGCTGGAGGAATGGTACTCTCACCTGACTGAATAAAACCCACGATGCTGTGTAACGCATGCCTTTGTTGGGTCTGCAGTGCAACCTGACTTTTCGCTAGAATGATGTAGAAAGTGATAGGTAAAACATAAAACTTGCTCTAAGGAAAGTGAAAGGTTTGACTGGAGGAGGAGAAGTATTTTATTGTCAGTCTTGACTCTTTGTACTCCTGGCACTGTGTAAACTGACTGTAAATGCCTGTCTTGAAGGTATTCTTGACAAACTCTGCGAATGTTTTCTTACTGGAACCGTGCACTGAAGTCCCTGTGCTTTTGAAGGAGCAAGTTGATGCTTGCAAGGCAGTTCTGAGTATCTTTAGGCGCATGATAATGGAACTATCAATGAATAAAAAGACATGGTAAGCTTAATATATTCTGCATCATTTAAGGGAAAATGATCAACTTTTAAACTTTGTGGGAGATCGTTGGGTAGGATAAAGACTGGCTTTCTCAGGGGTAGACCTTATTCCCTAAGTCACGCTTGTGACTTGCCTCCGAATTGATTCATGAGATTTCAGGTTCTGCTGATTCTATGTCATCGTACTATTTGACTTCAAGGTTCTGGCTGGTATTTCCATTCCTGACTTCGCATTCTTGAAAGTTAGTTTTTACGGTCTACAACCAGCTAATGTTATTTTGTAAATGATCTGTGAAGTCTGAAGTGCGATCACATTGTCAATAAGTAAGGCTTACTGGAGAATTAAGAGGGGTTTTTCGTACATGAAAATTAACAAGTACAATCAATAGAACATGTGAACAGAAAGTACAATTTTGTTTTGGAACAGGGAGCAGATGTTACAGATACTCCTTAGAATAACAGAAGCTGTGATGCAGAAGCCGAAGGAAAACCAAATAAAGGATACGTTTGCCCAAAGCATGTCGGGATTACTTTTCCGAGTGAGTGTTTGGGGTTTGTTTGTTTGTTTGGGGGTTTTTAATGTTGTTTTCATTATGATTACCCGTAGTTTTCATCAAGTATTATTGCACAGTACTGTGAAACCTACTTGTAAAACACAAAAAATTTCTCGTTTGCAGTAATACTAGTCATCATTTTGTAAACTGTTCCTAACGGAGGGAGACAGATTCAGTTCAACTGCTTTGTTGCACCCGGATCTGTTCTTCAGGGCTGTGGTAGAAACTGCGGTAGGACAGGCAGGCACACAGTCTCTTTGTGGGATATCTTCAATGAGTATCTCTGAAGTGTAGCCTTGATGTAACTGCTTTCCTAGTTCAGCTGGCAAGACAAAACTGAATCACATTGAGATGAAAACATGCATACATGGTTTGTACTTTGCATGCTCAGCTGCAGTATCTGCGTCTGAGTGTCGCTGGCGTAGCTCCATCACTACAGGCGTTCTGTAGGTATAGGAGGCAGTTCTTCACTCCAGTATTATTATACACAGCGTATTATTTCAGTTTGCCAGGGGATGTATAGACCACCTGAAACAGCTTTTCTGAATGTTTAGATTTTCTTAGTAACTTTCTCAATTATTTACCCACTGATTTCTGGGAATGTTTTTTGATGAGAAATACTGTCTGTGCATAATCAGTGCTAATATGCAGGTCGGTGTTGCCCTCATCGGCGCGCGGGTGCACTGAATTCATCCTGACAGAAATGCATGAACTGTCACTTGTTTCTTTTCTCTCAGACCCTCATTGTGGCTTGGATCAGAGCAAACCTGAGCGTTTACATTTCTCGGGAGCTGTGGGATGAGCTGCTCAGCGTTCTGTCCGCCCTGACGGACTGGGAGGAGCTCATAAACGAGTGGGCCAATATCATGGACTCTCTAACAGCAGTGCTGGCAAGAACTGTGTATGGGGTGGAAATGACCAACTTACCCTTGGATAAGCTCAGTGAGCAAAAGGAAAAAAAGCAGAGAGGAAAAGGTTAGTCTCTGTGCTTCAGTGCTTTTTGTGTCACACAAGCTAAATATTTAGGATTAAACTTAATTTAATCTAACATTAAGCATTACTTAACCTAGTGTAAGAACCTGTTTAAGCAACTCTGAAGTGCTTTGGATTTCTGTATTCTCATCCTTCGTTGTGGATAGAAAGGTAATTGGGGTCAATAGAAGATAGCTATTTAGCCGTTTTTATTATGCCCTTAAAATCAGTCTTTCCTGTGTAGCGGAAATGAAATGTGGTTTCCTGTGCCATAGCCTGGCATAGTCATCAATGTAAAAATTCATTTCCATGTATTTTTATTGAACTTTATTAATTACGGAATTTCAGCTTCACTTATATGCCACCTTGCAATTGATGCACGTAGTTGAAGAAGCGATTGTTTTTTAAAAATAGTAAAAATGCATCCATGTTGTTGAAAAATACTAATATTTTAATGCCTGAGTGCTAGTTAGTCCATTCATACTTTAGGAAAAATAGGTGCCAAAGCATGCAATGCTATAGAAGTTTGTTTCGTTTGTCTCTAAGGTGGCATTTTAGAGCCTCAAAAGACAGCTGTAGTGGGGAGATCTTTTTCATTAAGCTGGAAAAGTCATCCTGAAGTTGTGGAGCCAATGAGATTCCGAAGTGCTACAACCTCTGGAGCCCCAGGAGTCGAGAAAGCGAGAAATATTGTTCGTCAAAGAGCAACAGGTTAGACAATAACTAAATGCTTGTGTTCCCAAACACTCCGTAACGCTCGAGTTTTAAATCTGCCTGTGTATTGTGGCTGCTTCCAAAAGTGACCCACGCAACTTGATAATCAAATGCCTGAACAGGGGTGTTGCATACCTGCGTCTGGAAGTCTTGGCCACTACCGGTATGAATAAAGAATCAAAGTATTTTTGAAAATTCTACATATATGCTTTTAAATATATTACAATTAATTGCAAGTTAGTCATGTGCAAGTTACGGTTTTTTGTAAAGAAGTGAAGTACATTCCTATTTTTATCCATTTATAAGAAAGCATTTATTAACATCAGTCAGATAATATATGTTGCTTCTGAATTTTCATACAGCTAGCTATTTACTGTGAGCACAAGGTAAACCAGATATTTAATAAACAATTTCATCCTTTTTTAGTTGCTTTATTTGCTTGCTTTTTATTGGCATGATGAGGTATGTATAGCATCTCCTTTTCCTTTTTTCTTCTCATGTTCACTTCTGGAAAGAGGAGAACAGGGGTGAGGAATGATGGGGGAATGTGTGAGACCCCAGGCATGGAAAAGATACCTGATTTTTCAAGCATTTCAGCAGCCTGAAGTTGATCTTTTCTTTTCTTTTTTTTTATTTCATGGTAGCATGTTTCTGTGTTCCAGTTCAATCAGCCGTGGATTAAAACTTGCCATAGACAATCTCCTGCTTTTGAAACGGAGATATTTTGCTGCACGGCTTCCTTCCTCATTCATAACAGATTAGTTTTGTTTCTTACCAAGAGAATTTGATGGTGATTTAGTATGTTTCTGTGGCTGCAAGCTTCATAACTTAGCCACAGTCTTCAGCTTAGATCACAAAATATTTTGGCACTGGAGTCAACTCATTCTTTATGTCTGTTTTACTTTTAAATTCAGTGAGTTCCTATTTGTGCTCCAGCAGAGAATTCTTTTTCTTATGCTACAGCATTTCTCCCCTAGACCTCTCACCAGAGCAGTAGAGAGAACCTGGAAGTATTGATCAGCAGGGATTTTACTTCACTGTGTACGTTTGAATTAAAGAAACTTCCTACCTTTAGTAAGAAGAGCTTATTTGGTAGGGAGCAAGTAGGTTGTCAGGTAGGAGGATGAACTTCATGTGTAAAAAGCCCTCAGTGTTTCATTTTGTGTCTCATGGTCATATAAAAAAGAATTATTCTTGCTTTCACGGGCTTTGTGATGATCAATGGCTCCCAAATCTGCAGGTGCAAAAAGCTTTATATTTGCACATGTGGGTTTTTTTTTCTAACAAACAGTGACCCCTTCTACGTGTTGCTATTTTGAAGAGAAATTCATTTAGATGCGTGTTCAAACTGCACTTATCTTCTACCTTCCCTCATGGCAACTTGAGAACTCTTAAAAACTTTCGTGTAACTTGTGTCCCTTTCATTGTCCTGTTCCAAAATGTGGAAAACAGGGCTCAGTACCCCAACACCAGAGTCCACAGGAAAACTGGGGGTGTAAGGAACTTCACCAAGTCTAACCTGCTGCTCAGAGCAGGGTCAGCTGTCTGTCAGACCAGGGGATGCGGGGCTTTAGCCAGTCTGGAGCTGGGAATCTAGTTTTAAAAGCAAAACCAGAGGCAGCTGTATCTTTAGATCGATTTTTGAGAAGTACACTATCCCATTTCTCAGATGAAAATGGATTGTTTTCAACAGGAGGAATGAATGTAAGAGGTAGCTGGTGTTTTGGGTTTTTGGGGGAGTGGTGCAGTGGTGTGGCATTGCTAGTACAGGGGAATTTCAGTAAGTTTTCCATTCTTTATTTAGAAGCTGCATGTACTGCTACAGATACTAAAGTGGAAAGACAAAAGGGTAAGGCGAATTAGCCCAGAGATAGGAATCATACGCTGACAAAATGAAATATTCCACATTGTGGAACTGCTGTGATTCAGAAATCGCTGATTATTGCACTTCTGATGTGTGAGCTACAGTTGCACACTGTTAACGTACAGCTTATAGGAAGTACTGCTGGGCTTAATGTTGTAAAACTATTTTTTTTTTTCAAAAGCTTTATATTTCATTGTATCATGACATTCAAAACCCCAAATATTTCATAATTTTTTCTGACATAACTGTTGCTTTATTTTTTCCTGGAAGCTAAGCGAAGCCAGTCTATCAGCAACTGTGTTCATCTTTATGAGGCTTTGCCAGCTACTAAAAGTGTACCTCTTCTGCTTCACACTGTGAGCTCTCTCTTACCTGGTATCTCTTACACTTCTTGCTCTCACAGACTGTCAGGTACTGTACTTTAAAGTCATCTTTTATATAAATGTTCTTTATATTTTTAAACTGCTGTCTGCCTACTCCCTTTCTGTCCCGTCGATTATTCTTTAGTACTGTGGAATGAGATGTTTTGCGCTGGTTCTTTTTCCCGTGCCTCAGATCTGTGCCAAACGTGCTGTTAAGTAATGGTAGCCGTTAAGAGATGAGCAAACTTAATGGGAGCGTGTCTTGTCCTTTTTCAGTGTTACAAAGGGTGGCAGAAAGTGGCTATTTCTAATGCCTTTGTTTTCAGTCACTGGGTTCATTGCCAAATAATCTTTTCGGGGAAAAGGAGGAGAGCAGTATCTTTTTCAAGGAACTGCTGTAGCAACTTAATTGAATGCTTGAATGTACGAGCTAGTGCAAGCAAAATATGCAAAGGAATGCAGCTGGCCGAGCTACTTGATTTAAAAGAAAAATCTCATTCGATCTGTGTTACACTCAGTTACAAATCGGTGCTTACAAATGTGTATTTCCTTTTCTTCTAAAGAATTATTCCAGTAATTATTGATTCCAGAAGGAAACCTGAAAGATTTGTCTGTGCCTCTTAGTTCTCAGATAGTGTTTGATTTGTGTTAGAATGTTTGTAGTCCTGCAAGCAATGCAGGTTTTGTCCATTTTAATATTAAAGGTTATTGTGAATTACAATTAGGTTTTTATTCCCTACTAAAATTTATTTTAATTTCTTAATAAAGAAATGTTTTTATTCTTCTTTACACTTTCAATTACTTGATTTATTAAAGGTTTCCAAGCAGTTGTTGAAGTTGTAATACAGTACAGACCAAATATACTAAGGTTTAGGAACACAAAAACTAAAGGCAGCTATCCAGATTCGGGCAGTTTAGTGGTTAATTAGACTGAAGTGGGCATATTTTTGCTCAAAAGTGTAGTAAATTTTTTTCTGGCTTTCGGTACAATTCTCGTCCTGTGGAACTTGCTGTTGTGAGGAATAAAGCTAGAACAAACCCTAAGCATACAACTTTGGATCTGAATCCTGTGCTGGTACCCAGACGTAGATGTGAAAACTGGCTGTAACGGCCTGAGAATACAAAGCCGCTTTGTCGCGGGGCGTTCAGCCTGTCACCTAGCCTGGACGCCTTGGTGGAGGCAGTGAGGTTGCCCTGCCGTGTCAGCAGGCTTCTTTATTTCTGTTTTCAGCTAGTAGGTCTCTGAAAATATGACTGTCTGTCACCTCCCACGTTTCTCTTCCTTGGGAAGGATTTCTGATGCTGGAGCCCTGACCGGAGCCGTTAGCTGCTGTAGCGAGGAAGGAAGACTGTTGTATGTGGTGCGTTATGGCTCTCTAGGGATGCCTGTTCCATGAAATATCTTTAGTGGCTTTGCATCTCATGCTGCCTATAGTTATCTTCAGCTGTGACATTGAAACTGTTTAGCTAGTGAATACGGGCATTGACCTGAAAGACAAATTTTTTAAATTATTAATTTATTGTTTTATTTATTGTTTTCTGTAAGACATTTAAAGTCAACGGTGATTCTTTCAGGTCAGTAAATACCAGAGCAGTTAGGTTTTGTGCATGTGTATTTGCATTGAGATAAATTTCTGAAATACAGGCAATGTTTACTAAGCATTTAAGTATTATTTAAACTCACTTGGCAGTGTATATAGAATGAACTGAGCACACGGTCCTCCTCCCGTGGGCGGCTGCTGCAACCTGTGTATGCTGGTTGGTAATCTCGCATCCCGAGGGGCTGGAGTTCCTGCTCCCTTCTGAGTAAGTGTGGCCTCAGTGTCAGTGCCTGCGGAAAGGAGGAGGAGAACAGAAAGGTGGTGGAAAGGTCACTTTTTCTTTAACGTGCATATTATATAACAATATGCTGAAAGAAATCAAGAAGACTTAATAATTCAGCCCGTGTTCTTTATTGAAAAAATAAATTATAGGGTTCTCGTAAGGGTTGCTACAGCAGCATTTTTCACAGCTTTTTAAAAAAGGGAAACAGCGCTGGCTGTGCAGATGGCACACCCTGCACAGCCTGGTGTTTCTGTCGGGTCAGCTTGGGTGGGTGTGTGGGCCGCCTCTTTGGCTGCTTTCCGGGGAAAGAGTTAGCAACTGCCTTGAGGATGGTAGGTGACATTAACCAGTGCCATGGCCATAACTAAAAGCACCACTGCTGAATGTGAGCGTACTTGATCCTGAGTGTTAGTGTCTTTTTTTCCCCCTAAGGCTAAGAGAAGTGCATTTCTAAAAGCATTGTGTTCCTAGCTCATCTCAAGAGCTCCTGTTGCTCCTTCCCCAGTATGTCAATTTACTTTCTCACTTGAGTTTTCATGCCTCTCTCTCTCTCCTCTCTTTTTATTTCTCATTTGCAGCTACAGCAAAAAGGTTTCATGATTCAGTTTGTCTTCACAAACTAAGCCCAAATCATGTGTAGCTCAGATCTTCTTTTACTCTGAATTGTTGCCATTTTTATTCTCCACTTCCCCTCTTTATGGAGGAAAAGTCAGTAAGCACAGTCATCTTTTCTGCGCTCTGCATTTATAGTAGTTTTGCTGCCTCTCCTCTATTCTTCCTGTTTTCAGAACAAACAAGGTCTAGTCTTGGTGTGTAGCACTGAAAGACATAGTTCTGTTCATGTGGCATCGTCCTGTCACCCTTCCTTGTACGCTCTGAAGCCCCAGAGTAATTTCTGTCCTGTTCCTGGACTGTTTACCACTTACACTGCTCGTACATCTCTCTAAACTTTACAGTTTTTCTAAGGACATTTTATAAAACTTAAATTATAACTTCTGTAACTAGGAGTTACATTATAGCTTTGTAACTTGGGAGTTTTAAATAACTTGAATGGGTCAGTTTTTCATATAGCTTCCTTAATTCTGAGGTCGTGCGAATACATTTTGTGTTTTAATTAAATCAACAGAACTTGAAGAATCTCAACAGCTGGAAAACTCAACAGGAACAGAAGCTATGGGCCTATTTGTAGACCAAGAGCAGCAGCTAACTCGAAGTAGCAGCACTTCAGATATTGCAGATCAGTTTCCATCTGATTTTTTTCAAGGTATTTTTGATAAAATATAGCGATACTGTACTTCTGAAGAAAAAGTGTTGAGCCTTGTTCAGCCTCATAAATGCTACTGTGGTTTCCAGCTCTGTTCTAAAATGGGTTTTATCTTGTTTTCTTAGTAATATATTGTTGGTATCTTGTTGAAAGAACTGGTTTTAAGAAGTTACAGACCAAAAATGCAGGACGTGACCTTTTATAAAGCAGGGCAGTTAAAAATAAAACCTTTGAATGTATGCATTTTGTGTGTAACTCTTAAACTATTTTCATAATCTGGCTGGCATTTAAATTTTGTGTATTGAAGCTAACAGTTCTACTTTTGTTGCTGTTGTGTATGTATGTTATGCTTACGAAAGATTTTTCAAAACATAATGTATTCCATTTTAATCTTGTATTTCTTAGCTATAAATATCAAAAGTGTATGTGTAAATGTAACTGAAGTTTTCATACAATTTGCTGTGTACTTTGGTCCCACAAATGTCTACTTCTTGTTTACTTTCTAAAATTTCTAGGTAAAAAGGCTGGGAGTTCTCACAATTTAACTTCTTCAGACTCCAAATCAGTTCAGGAAAATAAGGGAAATACAAAGAAGGAACTTGAAGCTGAGCAAGTAAGGCAACATAGAAAGTGATTAGATCCTAGCAATGTTTTATTTCTAATCAGATGCCTTCTAGTATTTAGAAACTCCAGCAACTGAAAGTGTGAAAAATCATTAATTGCATTTCTAGCGTGGGATCTGGCATTGAGCTGTGGCTGTTCATTATGCACGTCGGTATGACTGTCTGTGTCTCCTGATCTTGTCAGCTCCTTGTGCAGTTCTATGTAATTGGTTATATTCTAGTCTTATGCAAGACTTTTGTGCTATTTTTTACATTGAATGTAAACAAGAAGTTCATAATTTTAAAATATAAATAATTCATGGCTATTAGAGCTCCAGAACACTGGAATAAATGTTGGATGGCTTGAAGTGCTGGGGAAAATGCTTTCCTGCAGCACAGTTTGTATCCCCAGCTATGCACTGCAGATGTTGGTGTAAGTTAACGTTAAGATGGGCAAGCTTCATAAATTTTTAATGCAACTTTTGAATGAATGACAGAAATAATAAATGGCTGAGGCTGATCATCTTTGTGGAAGTATAATGCAATACAGCATGGAGGACTTCAAGCTGCATCTCCTCTTTGGACCTTGGCTCTCCCGTATGTCTAGGTCTAAAGTACCGTTAACACTTAGCTCTAGAAAGGAGAGGCAAGACATTGCTGCAGAGTGCTTTCTCCAATCGCTTCAGGAATAACAAAGTCTCTCAAAAAGGAAGGAAAACCTAGTCCGCATTGTGTGGCAGAGGAGAGGGAGAGCAGCTCAGTAGTAGGGGGAATTAAAAATTAACCTGTCTTCCCGTCCTATTTTAGTGGTGTGTGTGTTAAAATATTCACGAGCATATGCTGCCGGGCTGTTACCAGTATTGCACTTTCGCCCTTTTTGCAAGTGGAAGCTGGGGTCTGACCGTGTATTCACTGCGTAACTTGCTAATGTACCATGTGAACCAGTTTGACTCCGTATCACGACCCACTGAAGTATTGTCCCCCCTGAGCGCCAGATTTGCCAGGGAAGAAAGACCACTCTGCGGTTTGTCAGGCAGCGCAAGCGTGTGTTTCATGGGAAGGATGGTTGATTCTCTCCATTTTTTAAAAAAAAAAAAAAAGAGAGCTCCAATGTTAGATAATATAATAATAATTTCTACAAGCCAGTTGTCTCTTTGGTGGCGATAATTTGCTTGCTCTGATATATGCAGAAAGAAGAAACGGATTAATGTTTGGTCAGTGGAGCAGAAATTTCTTCAGGAAATTTATTTTAAAATAGTAATACTAATAACGGCAAGAAGCAAAATGGAATTTCAGAAATGTTAACTGAATTGAGGCATTTTAAAGTAGGGATTCCTTCAGCAGCTAAAGCTAGTATGCAGCTAGGGGGTAAGGAGTTGGGGCTTTTTGTGGCGTGTTTGCAATGGAAAACATGATGCTTTATTTTTCTGGCAGAAATGAAGTTTTGCTGTTATAGGTGACATGGAGTTGCAAGAAACGTGAATTTGAAGGTGATCTGCCAGATATCAAGAAAAACAATTATGCTTAGGGAGAGAGCAGAGCCATTTAGAAGCAGAAAATTGTCTGCAAGTTTTTCAGCAAGTAGGCTGTAAAACCATTTGGCGAAGGAAGAGGTGGTAAATGAAGCATCAGGTGTCTTTGTGTGGGTTGTTTAGCAACAGAGGAATGCCCTGACGTAAGAGGTGACTACTACTTTCTTCCTGAAAAATTTTTTTTGATACTTTTAAAAGTATGGAATTATTTCATATTTGTGGAAAAAAAAGTCCTGCTTGTTGGTATGAAAACTGAGTTCAAGAACAGGCGGATAACAACTGGGACTGAAAGCATGATGGTTTCCTTAAGACATTTAAAGATATTTGGGTAGTCTAAATAGTCATGAAAATATCTTGACTGAGTTGTAATTAATTTCTAATAACTGTGCATGTATCTTGAATTTGCTAAAATATAATGTCGTTCTCAAAACTGTAATAAGCTGAGATTAATATTTTTTTTTTCCCTCTGAAGGTACTAGTACAAAGAAGCAGTAGTACAGCTGAATTAGATTTGAAAGCAGACCTGGAGCAATCACAAGGAAATTACAGAGAGAGAGAAAAAAGTGAGTTCCAAGAAATACATTGTTTTTCTTAAGTGTTGTAGTTGGAATCAGTGTCGTAATTTTGTCTTGTTGCAGATATATTAGATGCTTTTCTCATCATGCTTTGCTAATGTAGCCTTTAAAAGCAGGGTGTGTGATCTTCATTAATCCCCTCCTTGCTTTAGGTGAAAGCGTTAGCAGTGACACATCCATTGGCTATAATAATGAAGTGGAGATCGCACTCATGCCCTGGCAAGCCGCTGAAGACGACCATGAAGTTAATGCGTCAGCAGATGGCTGTGTGGATCCTGATGCACCTCGCTGGCTTCAGCTTAGTCCTTCAGATACTGCAAATTTAACAGGTACTGTGGCCCAGAAAATGTATTTACTCTTTTAGACTTTTTATCTCAAAAAGGACTTTACACAGTTCGGTTTGCTTATAAAAAGTATGTTTCATTTGGCATATATCACCAAGTTTTGTTCATAGTGCTCATTCAGAAATGAGGTTTGAACACCCAGAGTTCAAAGAATTTGGATAATCAGATTGAAGCTGACATAGGTGCCGATAAATTGTGATCCAGAAAATGATCGCACAGTTGAAAACAATTGGGTTGCTTGCTGTGTCAAATTACTACTGATCAACTGAGATGTGATAGCTGATCACTTGTGCTCTCTTAGCCTGACCCAGTGTTCAAGAAAAATAAATTAAGTTAGATTTTAAGAGAATAGGGTTTATTCCATAGCAGAATGGTCTAAAGAAATTCCTTACTATAAATTTTAACTGATAGGAAATATCTTGTTAATTCACAATAACTCCTCTCATCTTAACCCTGTTACCCTCCTTATTTATACTTCAAAGTACACAATGCCTACACTCCAGTAGGATGTGGTAAGGGGCATTCTCAGGGAGTTAATTTGGAAGTAAAAGTCCTTTACCGTTTCATTTTATCTATAGTGTCTTTAACATATAACACCGCTGTGATTATTTATTGAAATATTTTCTTTGCAATTTGTAAAGGTACCTTCCCAGCTAATAATGCGAGTCAGAGACATTAGCTCGCTCACTCAATGCAGTAACATGAAACTGTCTTATAGGCTGGGTTTGCTAACAGATGTGTAGTTTCAAGGATATTTCTTCATAATCACTTTTTCTATGAAATATCTCCAATGAACCAGCACATCTAGTTCGACACGTGAGACTGCCACTGTACAAAAGGTAGCGTGTAATACAGTACACGGTGAGGAGGATTGTGTATGACAAGTTCATTGCTTTCCTTATGTCTGTGATACAGGGCGTTGCTCCTTTGTGCATACAAAGAGAATGAGCAATATAAAATAACCTGAAAGGTAAGGTAGACTACAAAGAAAAATGGGGTAACAAATGTATGATTGCCCAACAGAGCCGGTGTGCACCTACTGCATTTCTGGTTCTCACCCAGGCCGCAAGACTGTCTTGCTGTAGAAACCTCTGTAAGGCACAGAGATACTGTGATGCCACCACTGAACAGCACAGATGCAATTGTCCCTGGCGATAGGTCTGTTGAAGATCATTTGATGTGTTTAAGTAACGTCTGTTCTAACACTTTGGGAGCTCATAATGCTACAAGAAACAAAACAAAAAAAGCAAAAAGCAAAAAAAAATCCCAAAAGCTCTTTAAAAAATAAATTCAAGCAAACATAAAACCATATAAATTGGCTTTTATTTCGCTAACCTTCTTTGGGTTCTGGGAGGACAGAAGTGATTTCCCTCTGCCTGCGTGGTGGTTTCCTGCAACTTCCCGTGAAGCGCTGGCGGCTGAGCGCTGCAGGGTGCCACGCGGGACCAGGGCTCTGACTCTGCCTGCCGGCGGGCTGCTACATGCCTTCCCCTGGTCTGACAGAAGATAACGTAACAGCTCTTGTCATTAAAAATTTGCGCTTCAGTATGGAATTTTTCTTTTACTCTTTAAGTGTATTAATTCCATTATCTCGGCAGTCTTCACAAAACCCAGCTTTCCTTCTCAGTTTGCACACTGCTGTCTCAGGAACTGCTTCTGTATAAAGTGACAGTGCCTGGGCATGTTCTTCATCACTAGTAACGCGTACTTTTTAGTTCCTCTGTTCAGTTCCATTTCCAGGTCATTTTATACTGTGGGATCTTAAAAAACAAAGGACTCTTAGCAATGGAAACACTACGTGTAAAAGCCAGCTATTGACTGAATAAATCTTTCAGAGTACACGTATGTTCCATTTAACTGCATTTGCCTCCCTGCTAAAAAAACCCAACCCATGAGCGTGGGGGCAGTCCGATATCAAACTACCTGTAGCTGTGTCATCTCTGCGTGGAAACCCTTTAGCCTACATCTTCTGCCTTTTTTTTTCCTTTGAATCATGCGCTAGCTTGAGCAATGAAAGAGAGAGATGATTTGGTGGGAGAGAATACTTTTGAGATGGACAGCAGTTAGAAGGAGCAATGAACCTAATTTATTGACCAAATTTATGCTGTGTGCTGCATTTCTGATTAATGGAAATGGAACTTTTTAAAATTTACAGACAGTAGTGAATTCCTTGCTGATGACTGCAGTATAATTGCTGGTGGAAGCCTCCTCGGTTGGCATCCTGATTCTGCTGCTGTGTTATGGAGGAGGATCTTGGGAATTCTTGGAGATGTGAACAATATACAGTCACCGAAAATCCATGCAAAAGTTTTTGGGTATCTTTATGAGTTGTGGTATAAACTTGCAAAGGTATTGTATATAATGCTTACATCTAATTATAATGACTTTTGTTTTCTTCTAAAAATTAGTATTAAATGGTATTTAGTATTAGCATCTGGAACATAAGCATAAGGGTTGGAGGATTCCGTCCTAAAGACGGATAATCTGGTTTGATTTCCAGTAGGTATCCCCAGTAGAGAACGTTCCTGGTCAACGACAAGAGAATTTAGATGAGTTAATTTAAATGGGGTGAGGAAACAGTAGCAAAGAAAATAGAAGGCTAGAATAGAATACCACAAATATTGGTATTTGGTGTAAAAGCCACAGTATGACCTAAAATGGTAACGCTTGCTTAGGCTGTGGGGAGGCGCTATAGAACAAGCTTTCCTGCTAGTTTTGGCTTAAGTAGGAACCGTGCATAGCACAGGGTGTAGTGCATTTAAAGTAAATAAAATAAAATGAAAAGGTAATAATATGAACTAAAGAACATTAGTAAAGTATGCTACTGGTTTTATTGACTCTCTTCTCTTAAAAACATTAGATACGGGACAACCTTGCTATAAGTGTGGACAATCAGTCTACTCCCTCTCCTCCTGTCTTAATTCCTCCTCTCAGAATATTTGCATCGTGGTTGTTCAAGGTACGTTATTTCTAAAATTGTCACGTTAGTATTGTCATCTTTGTCAGTACTTAATTTGTGTACGTTTAGTTGAGTTTTAATTTTGACAATCACTGGATAAAATGATGAATACCCTCCGAAGGCTATTTGGACTCGACTCTATTTTAATAAATACACAAAACAGATTTGTTTTATGGAAAATCTGCTGAAGATACAGTTTTGCATTAGCTGGCTACTAGGAAAAAAAGTAACAATACAAGGTTTGTGCTCTTTTCAGGCAACCACCCTGCCAAATGAGTACAAGGAAGGCAAACTTCAGGCATACAGGCTGATCTGTGCTATGATGACGAGGCGTCAAGATGTTCTGCCAAACTCTGATTTCCTGGTTCATTTTTATTTTGTGATGCACCTCGGCTTAACAAATGAAGACCAGGTACAAGCTTTACTTGATCAAAAAAAAAATCTATTATGGTGTCCTGATGGAAATGTTTGTATCTTCGTATTTCAACACCCGAAGCAGAGAGGAAGCAAGGCTTTGCAGCAAGTGTTGCGTTAAATTATCCCATGTAGCCTAGTCTGCACCTCTCTTTAGGTTACTCACTCCTAACTTTCTCATTGCTCTCCCAGTTACAAATTTTTAAACAACTACTACTTACTTGTGACTTACTGTCACGACCGCATCACAGGTGCTTGTTGATGTTTCTTCCTCGGTTTCCTGACATTTGAGGAACAATCTGTGGTGAGATTCTGTCCATCTGCATTGCATGCTTCGTGGGTCAAGCTGGTCACGTTAAAAATGTTCAGATACTCAGCTGGTATTAAGCCTTGAGCTACACTGGGTGTTTGGTCAGTAAGTTTATCTTTGGTCCTGCCCAAGCGGGAGCCTCGTGTGTCCAGCAGCCGTACCACGTTCTTGTACGAGCCGTGATGCTGTGAAGTCGGTGCATCCAGAGCAGGTGCTGGAGTTGGTCTGTTGTTCACGTAATTTACAACTTCAGGGAGGCAGCGGTTACCCCCAGCTCACGTTACAGATGTGTTTACCTTCTGTCATAAGGCAAAACGCTAGACACCGTCTTGGGCGAAGGAGGGGCTGCGAAGAGCTGCATGGTAATTTATGCCTGCTCTCAGCACACCCTTTTGAATGCCCTGATCCGTTGCTTACAAGGACATCCTCAGAAATTAGAATGACTTGTGCTCTCTAGACTTTTCCCCTTCAAGACTTAGTCCTTTGGGGATGTTTAGAAGTGTCACACCAGCTCTTCTCAACTGGTGCAAAGGGGACTGAAGGGAAAACTGGGACAGGAGGTTATCTGACCACTGCAACCAAGAGGTGCTGCCAAAACATTCTGTTTCTGTGGGTAAATGTTGTTTCTAGGCTCTTGTGTCCTGGGTTGGACTGATTAATAAAGCACTCAGTGGGAGATGAGGAGAAGACTTAATCTGTTGAGATGTAAGAAGATTATTGGGCCACAGAAACAGCTGAAAACTTATAAAAACTATAAGAAATACTCTCTAAACAAAATAAAGGATATCTAAAAACTTTTCCATGTTTTTATAGCTGTAGGAGTGACTTTTCTTCCTTAAAAGAAATAGTCCCATGAAAGCAGTGGCAAGAGCAGTTCTGCAGATGCCAGCAGAGGGCACACAGACCCCTTGGTAAATCCTGTAGCGGTCACTCCTGTTGCTTCTAAGAATTATTTCTGGTGCCTTTAGTAAACTGGCAAGAAGAGTCTTGCACAGGTTTGGTTATTTCTGAGATAAAAGAGAGAAATGATGGATTGTTACTGGACCCATGTCCTCTGAATCTCAGTTCCCCTCCTGGAAAGCATTTGGAAAAACCTTTCTTTTAAACAGACAATGGTGGGTGGGCGGGGAGAATAGAAAGGAAAGAGTTTTCTTCTGGAAAAGAAAGATGGCATTTCCTCATGCTATCCAGACTTCAGACAGTTTAACACTGCTTCATGAGGTACAGAGTAATTTAATTCCCCTACAAAAAAAGTCTGTGTGATAACACCCACTGTGATCAGACCCCCTCAGTTTTAAAAACCACACAGCATTAAATCTGCTCACGTAAAACACACTACTCAAGAAACTTTAAAGCCTGATGTAGACCAGACTTCAAAAAAAAAAAAACATTTGAAAAAACAAACAGCCTTGAATCAATACAGCTGCCACTGCCAGAACAGGGCCATAGGGATGGAAAATGTCTGTAATTTTAAGACTAAGTTGTTTTCATCTACCCATTTCCGTGAAATGCCCAGTTTTTCAGAGGTGTTCAGCTGTCGGCAGTGCCTGTTTTCTAAGCTAAAGGGTGCATTACTTTTTGAAATCTGACCATTTCCTGGACAACCAAGTCCTACACAGAAACTGGGAGATTTTTAAAATGTGGGGTTGGTTGTTGTTGAACTGTTTCTCACCCTATTTATTGCATTTCGCTGTTGATAACAGCTCTGCAGATTTTAAGCCTCTTGCTCCATTGTACACGGGATTTCAGTCTGTGTGCGGAGTTGCAGTCCAGAAGTTAACGATGACGAAGCGGAGACTGCGTAGTGAAGGCAGAGCCCACACTGCACATCGTTCCGGGGCTTCCAGATACTCTGCACGCGGATTGATGTGCTCTTTTGTTCTTCCTTGCTGTGCTCGGTTTTGCGGTTGTTGCCTCTTGGTGGCACACTTGACCACAAGGTTTTTTTGTTACTGTCCTTCCAGTGTTGCTTTCCTTCGCTATGAAACCTGCTGAGGTGTTAACTCGTGGTGCTTTGGGACTGGGATTTTCACGGAAGTGATATGAAGCACGATCCTTACACCTATTTCCAGTATGATGAGTGTCACGGTGCTTGACGGGTGTTGAGACTAGTCAGGCAACTTGCGTGCCGAGGGTAACTACAAATGCAGGGAGGCATTGTATGAGGCAGAAATACCTCCTCCGATACGTGCAAGCGGTGGCAAAACATAAAGCGTGTGTGGTGAAGGACTTTGCTCTCAGAGGGTCTCACAGCTTCCTCTGAGAAACAGGATGATGTACAGTGAATGCAGCACAGTGCCAGTACTGATTTAGTCGTTCATGTACTTCAGTGATTTTTGGTATGTGCTGTTAGCTGATAAACTCCTTCTAAGAGCAGGTGTGATACCGTGGGGCACAAGGATCGCTGGAACGGGGATCCTAGTCCTTTGTAACAATGCAGAATCCCCCCCTGCCAGAGTGTGGCTTCTAGGATTCAAATCATTGCGTACCAAAATAAACTCGGTACAGATTTTTTTAGCACAGGTTGTTTCTGTTTGCTAAGCACACACATAAATTTCCCACTCTTAAAGAACATGAACAGGAGAAAGATGGGGGGGTGTTTCTCATGGGGGAATTTTCCTTCTGTATGTATGACTAGCACAACTTTAAAATTTATGGGGGAAAGCAACAGAAAGGTAGACCAACTCCAGGAAATCACTTCGGCTGCTTTAGAAGAGCTTTTTAAGTGGCTCCATAATTTAAAAAAATTATAGTCAGAAACCTCTTTGTCCTGAATGTGATTATCAATATTTTAGTTAGCATCAGAAATGTTTCTTTTTGAAACATATTTCTTTTTCTTCTGGTCCCTTAAGGATTCATTGTACAAAATTTCTGCTGTGTTGTGTAGATTTTGGTGTTGATAGAAAACCAAAATAAAACGTTTTTGAATATGGTTAGAAATGAATACAACATTATTCCTGGCAAGTGCCACCTGCCTTTGCAGGCTTGTCTCATGGGGTGTGTAAAAGAGCAATGTAGGGTTATATTTTATAGAAGGCTCCCGTGGCATTCTGAGTTCAAGGTGCAGCAATTAGCTTAGCCGCTGAGAAAGGAGGTAGCAAGGTAATGAGCTGCATCTAATTTGTCCGTGTGGAAGTGTCTGACAACAAACATCTCTGAAGAAGTGAACAATTCTCTGCAACGATTGCATCACCTTTCCAGGTGGGAGAAGTCATCACATAAACGGCCGTAAGTCGCAGTCTGGTGTTGTAATTACTTGCAGCTTGCGAGGGGGCCTGAGGTCAGGGGGCAAGGGACCGTCTGCGGGATGGTGATTCTCCTCCTGTGCCCCTCAAGTCAGTGGGCATTTTCCTGGTGCTGCAGCGAGCCCGGATTTTTTCCTACAGTTTTTTATGAATGAGGTTCATGAGGCTCACCACCTCCCTCCCAAACCTCCAGTGTGAAGGAAAGTGAATTCCGACCTTCACTACCACACCGTGGGCTAGGGAAGGCAGCTGTCCTCCAGTTGCTCCAATTCCTCACCTAGATTACGGGGAATCAGGAGATGTTCTTGGGGTGTGATTTTTAGGAGATGGCACGGGATAGCCTGTGGCAGTTTGGGTAGGCACAGCTGCCTTATGCTGCTAGGTGAGACTGAGGGTTGAACCCCCCCCGGCCCAGTGATTGCAACTGTACATGTCTTTTGATTTGGACAATAAAGGCAGCTTTTTAAACCAAAGTCTAATACAGCGGTGCACAAATTTTACGAATACCTGAACTGGGAAAGGAGATGTCTTTTGTTATTACTACTGCTACAGCAAGCAACCAGTAGCAATAATTTGCTTCATGAACTTGCAAACGTACACAAGTATCTCCTTGCTTGCTTGTTTTTGCTAAAGAACAAAACTACCAAAATAGAATTCCAAAATACTATTAACACTATTCAGCCCCCTTCTTAGAAAAGCAGCTATTGAGAGAATTCTGATTCATCAATTCTGGTACTTCTGGTACTTAAATAACCCTTTTGGATTGCTGGTGTTTTTCTCCTAAAAATTCTGTGGACTTTTGTGACACTGTCTTAATTTCTGCCTGAGTTTGCACTCTTAGTTTGAGGAGAGAATGTGGTGCAAGTTAGGTTCTTGCCTTGTAATCATGCTGTAAAAGAGGAGGCAGCTCTTTAGGATTTTCAAGGTTCAGACCTTTCTGTACAGTTATACTGGCTTGCCAGAGTATCTTCGGAATAGAGTGCTTGTATGTATAAGAAGGTATTAAGGAACGTAATTAACAGACTTCAGAAGTTCTCTGTGGAAAGAACAACTCTCAGAGAAGGAAAGAGACTGTGCTGATGGCCCTTTTTTTACTTTAGTGATGTTAAGGGCAGAAGAAACTTCAGATGTGGAAGGAAAAAAAAAAAGCCCAAACCCAAATGAGTTGACAGATGTCTTTGGTGATTAAATTTCAGCACATGCAGACGGGATGGCCTGCAGAACGCAGCCCAGCTGTGAGCAGAGAAGTTAACAGCTATGGTTTTAGCTCGATTCCTTTCAGTAGTAAAAGGATGACTTAGATGAAATACGCTACTAATGTACGTTATGTTTGTCTGTAAGCCTCTTAATTTGCTTAAAATACACTGTTGCTAATTACGGAAAGGAAGCCACACCAGTTAAGTAGAAAGCTTATGTAGAAACGACGACTATAGCTCTTTGCAGGAGAGATGGCTAATTTATAATATGAAGCATTTGTTAGTAGAGTTACTACCAGAGAAGCTGTATTAATTACCTATTTGTACTAACATTGATCTGAAGTTTAAAAAAAAAAAAAAAGTACTTGTGAGCTTTTATATCTTTCTGTTAAGTTCTTATTCGCCAGTGAGGGGCTGTGTACAACTTCTAGACTGCTCGGCCATTAGTGCCGTCGGCTGGGACATGTATTAGCTGGGCAGAGCATTGTCTTCCAAAGGTACAATGGATGAGCAGCTTTGCTTTTGTGCACTGGGGAGTAAGTACTACTTGCCCAGATTTCTGCCTGATAATGCTGCACATGAGGACCCTTAGTTGTACAGCCCTTAGTCGTACAGTGCTTCAGAAACCATAATGCATTTTAGATGCCTTTCCAGGCTGCCATTTAAAAGAAAATAATCATAATATAGTCTATTAAGGCTGAGATTCCCATATTTTAGTTTCTTGTGACTTTCTTCCAATGGCTACTGTGATTTTCTCCCTCTTTTAATCTCCCCCCTATCTCATTTTGTGTAGAAAATTTGCCTGTGCGCCCCCATTATGTGCTTTATGAGTGCTGTGAAATAGTGTTAACAGACAGCACGCTTCCAGTAGAGACAAAAATACAAATGGCAAGGTCTCGCAAGAAATCCTCCATACCCCCATACCCCTCTGCTCACTCAGAGTAGGATAAACTGGAAGTGCTGGAGAAAAATAGCTGCTAGGATTGACTGGAAGAAAGGGAAAACAAGGTAATCCTGATTGTAGGAGCTGTGCATTCTGGAACTATGTTGGTAGGGTTTTTTTGGTGGTGGTTTGGTTTTGGGTTAGTTGTGGTTTTTTTTTTTAATACTTTCGCTCTTTCTAAATTGCTTCCATCCCACCCAAATGTCTGTTTCATAGTCAGTGTTCTGTCTGTCAGTTCTGTATTCCCAGCAGTATCTTGCTGGAGCGCCCACTGCTCGTCAGCTCTTTCCCGAGGATTTCCTGAACCCTGGGCAGAATAGAAATCAGGTTTCTGAAGCAGCGGCAACATCTCCCTTCTTCCATTTAGCTTACACCTTTTCTTCTACCTCTCCAGTCGTCGTCGTAGCTCTGGGATCTCCCAAAGTATGTTTCTTTGTTAAGATGCCCCTGCAGTGCAATGCTGTTTCATCATCCGTCATCCTCAGCTCTCTCCCTGGCTTCCCCCTTTCCCTCTGCTTATTTCGACTGGGCTGTGTCTTCAGGAAACGTCCTTTTCCCTCTGCGTGCAGTTGTGCCTCTCTGCTTCAGGCATGTTTTACTTCAACTCCTTGACTAGCTGTTATCTTTATCTTTTATGCAGGGGGACATGATAAATTCTGAGAGTGACTATTTTAAGCAAATCGAGGTTTAACATATTTGCCATTTTGGGGGATGTTGTAATAAAAATGTGCAAAATGGAGGAATGCATGCAGAGGAGAAGGGACCATCTTGAAAACTGATAAACGCGCAGGTGAAAATGTAAAGTGCTGCTAATTGCCACCTAAGGGGGAGGACGGGCCTTCCTGCACCGCGGGGAGCTCCTTTACCTGTCCTCTGAGGTGCGCCCACGTTCCCTTCCCCCACGGCGGCTAACGTGGGGCTCTGCCGGCGCTTCAGCGCCGCCACCTTGGTTTCCTACAGTTGGAGACCTCGAAGCAGTGCTGCCACCGGCATTTGGAGAAATCCTCATGGCGGCACAGAGCCGTCTCAACATCCCAAGCAGCGCCACGGACCAGCTCTGGGTACCACGCCTCTGACCGCAAGCAAACGGGTTTTCAGATATTTCCCTGTCAGTGTGCATGAACTTAAAATATTTCTGCCAGTCTGAAGTGTATCCTTAATCCCAGTGGTCTCCTGTAATAATGGTTATGAACATACAGAACATACTCTAAGGGGAGAAACTTTAAAAATCTGGTTCACCCTGTGTGTTTGCCTGATCTCTGTTAATAGGGCGGCTGAGCACCTGTGTGTCAGCACGAGGGCTTTGGGCTGGGGTTTTTTGTTACTAATGGCTTTAAAAAGAGAACTTTCTAATGCAGTGTAGAGGGGAAGGAGCAATGAGCAGCAGGTGACTTACGCAGTAACCTGTCATCTCTAGCACTTGTGAATAACCTTATCCATGTTTTACAAATGCGGCGTTACTCTGGTTTTCAGCATCTCTCCCTGTTGCACTCCCGTCACAAGATACCTCAGGAAATGTAGCGTTTTTGGAGGTTAGATTTAAATGACGGATTGAAATGGATTTTTCTGACAAGCTAATTCTGTGCTTTCTGAGGGTGTCAAAATACATCAGTAATTTTTATTAACTTAACTTTCGACAAGTTAACTCTTACCAAAAAGGTAATGGTAGCTAGGGAAACTTGGAATAAATAAATGGAAGCATTTGTTCCTTGAAAATAAAAAAGGAAAATGAAGGATTTACCACTTAAGTCTTGTGTAAATTAATAACCCTTCCCGTGCTGTAAATTTCAGCCCCTAATGAGGAGTCTCTCAGGGAAGAACAGAGTGAACTTTAAGTGAAAAATCCATGTTGTTCCTGTTGAGGGACAATTGGAAACGTGATGAAGGCAGATGGCAGGCTATTTGGTTACACCTGTAATCTGCTAAAGCTTGAACAAAAATTAGGTGTAGAATATTTTTGCAATTGACCTTTCAGTGAACTTGCATAAATTTTTTTTACTTACTCAGTGGATGTTTATGACCTTATTATTTGGATTACTAGATTAACCTATACTGAAATATTATGCCATTTATAGGGTTAATGCATTTGAGAAGGACACGCATGTGATTGCCCCCTTCTCTCCCCTCCTCCCCATTTTTAACACTACAGAGCATCATTTTGAATTGAAATAGTCCATAATGGTCCTTTTTTTTTTCACTTTTCTTTAACAACGTGAACACTAAATTATAGCTGTGCAATTATGTAAACAATGGAAATGCTTCCAGAATGAATACTTCCTTTTAAATTTTCATTTTGTGTAATTGCTGAAAGGTTCGGAGCCATAATAAACCAAAATTATTTTACACATTTATCGTTCTAAAGGTCAATTATGAAAGAAGTAAAGAAACAACACTGTACAGAATGAGTAAACCAATTTCTATTGCCATCACCATATGTTTTTCTTATTGCTTGTGTTTTTTTCCCGTTACTGTGTACATAGCATTCAATTAAAGTGATTCATTTACTAGGCTGTAAGCTGCCGAGCAGAGTTTACATTTATAGAACAGCGCTTTGAAGGGAAGGAAACAACTCGCTTCTGTTTGAATTACCTGATTTTTGCAATATCACTGATAGGACATATGTTCTCACTTGGTGACTTTCTCATAAGCCCGAATCTTCTGATAAGCTCGCAATGCTCCTGAATTACTGCGCGAAATCACGCTTTTGCTGTTAGCTGGGTTGTGCGTGACAGTGTGCTAATTGGAACGCGGGGCAAAACTCGGGTCTCACCGGTGAGCGCCTTCCTGCGGCGTGGTTTCTCTCCGTCCGTGCTGTCTGGACTAAGCTCAAGTGCAGCAACAGTCTGTAGTCGGGACATATTCTGCCTTGTATTAACTTAAATGAAGTCGCTCAAACTATCACAGGTTTATACCGAAAAGCCCAAGGTGAAGGATGGCGGTGGGAGCTAAGGGAAGGCTAGGCCGGCCGCGTTTTTGTCTGGGCTTTTACGTGCTGGTACGCTGTTAAAAATTAACAGCTGTGTGTGTGGTGTCTCCGCAGCCTACATCTGCGCTGTCAGTTCATCAGTTTGAAGCGACGTAACAAAAAAGAGAAATAGGAGATTGTGTCATTAGCTCTTCGAAACAAATTTTTCAAAGGTTTCGTACTATGAAAAATGGGGGGTTTTTTTAGTAGTAGTAGTACATCTCATAAACAGCAAGTAGAATCGTGCAACCACATCCTGACTGCTCCTTGGAACGTGTGTGTTGTCACAGCCTTTGTTAACGTCGTGTTAGTTACGCTGTGCTGTAAACTCACAGGTATTAGTATACTAAAGTAGCGGGTTTGCAATCTCTCCGCGTTCTATACAAGGACTGTAGGTAAGGGTTGAGAGTCGATGAAGCCGGGTGATCGTTACAGAGGTATTTAACAGATGGGATTGATGGAGCGAGGACAGGAGTTAATGCAGTTGTTTGTAGCGGGTCTTTGTACTTCCTACATTCTGTTACCTTTCGGGCCAGGTTAGCACGGGCTCTTTTATTGTGGCATATGTCAACAGCAGTGTACGTCCATCTGCTGCTCTATAGCTTGATGCCCAATTCTTCAGAGACCAAACACATCCCAGTACCTGGCTCCGTTTGTAATTACAGGTGTGTCGTGTTGTGAGGAGCCGGGTGCGCTAATCAGACCCTTAATTATAAAAAGGTGGGTCTTTTGTTCTGCTCGGAGTGTGAGTTTACCACCCACTTTATGAGCTGCTGCATCCATCTGCTCTCTCTTTTTGAATGTTTGCGTTGACTGATATTGACTTTAAAATGTATCAAAGGAAGTGATTAAAACTAGTTTAAACATTAACTCGAGTGGCATTTTAGCTTATTCAGGAAAGTGAAAGCATTATCTGCTACTATGTTAAAAACTAGTATTATTGATTTAAAATATATAACAGAGTTATTTCGTAGGATGTTACTGCTGTAAATACTTAGGAGAACACTAAATAGGTTCTGTCCAGGTGTTTAGCAGTGCTTTGAGAAAATACTAGTGCAGTTAAAGCATATCTTTATATAGGGAAAAATGAGTTTGACTTTTTTAGTTTCTGATGTAGAAATCGAGCATATGGACACATTCTGGGACTAAATTTAAGTTCAAGCCTTCTTTAACACATCATAAAACCAGTAAAAATGGACACTGAAAGTGCTTTCCCTTTGCAACCTTCCTTTGAAATTTTATTGAGATTAAAAATAGTCTCTATTATTGAATAGAAAAAGCTTTATTTAATTCTTCAGAAAATATAATGTTGCAGGAAAGGATTATATAGATCTTGTGCCTAATTTTAAATCTGCTGAAGCCTTGTAGGAAGAAAATCTTAAATACAGAAACTTGGCTCTGATTTGGAGAGACCGTGAAGAATTGAAACACCCAAGGATTCAAGTTGAAACACATCTCTCAAATGTGCTCTTGTGTCACAGGGTAACGATGAGAGCAAGGCTGTGGTTGGTGGTCTATTCTTACACATAGAGTGCTACCTCTCAAAACCAAAAAACCCCTCTTCCTTCAAAAGTTTAGCAAAACTCTTCCCCCCACCCCCTCCCCAGCATATCTATATTTGCTATCTTAATTATTTAGAAGAAGAGTGACCTAAAATAATCTAGTTAGCATGTATTTGTCTGTGCTACCACGCTGCGTGTGATCACGTCTTGCGTTTGGCATCGCTGTACTTCTCAACTAGTCCAGAACAGCAGAGACATCCCGTATGAGCTGGAGCAGCCTGGCAGTAGTAAGCCACCTGCTGCCGGTTACCACCTTGAGCTCCCTCAGGGCGGAGGCAGCAGTCATTTGTGTCGTCTCCTGCTTTTATGGCCACAGGGTTTTGAGTAATGTGATTCTAGGAAATACCTCATTTGGAGTGGTGTGATGCTTCGTCTTAAATTGATTAATGGTTTGAATGTTTTGAATCCAAAGTCTTGAAGAGGAGGACAGGTCTTTTAAGCTTAGACATGAAGAGACATGGGTGTTTGTTTTGGGTTGTTTTTTTTAACAGGAATTCAAGAGTACAAATATTACCAAAATGCACTTTTCCTACTAAACAGACCTGCAGCAGAAAGTAGTGGTTGTACCGTGACGATCAGTTGCACGTAGAGCTGTGTGGCTCTGAATTACCCCCTTGATTAGTGTGGAACTGCTGGATTGCAGAGTTAAATCTTCTCAGTCCCTCCTTTTTCATTTTGGGCGCTTTTTGTGTTTCGCTTATTTCTTCTCAAACAGGTAACTTCTTTTTCAGGATATCTTAAATACTGTCATAAAGCACTGCCCACCTTGGTTTTTCTTCCTGGGCTTACCTGGCTTTACGATGCTGATAGGAGACTTCATTACGGCGGCGGCCAGGGTTCTGAGCACAGACATGCTGGAGGTGAGTGTGGCGATGCCCAGTGCCCCCGTCCCCCGAGAGCGCGCGCCTGCTAACGAGGTTCGGATGTCTCCACTCTAACAGGTGGTGACTCATTAGTGCGATGCGAAGCGGGGCTCTTGGGGCAGATACCGTGGCAGCTGATGTGTGAAATTGTGGGATAAGGTGACACACTAGTATTGCAAAGGTGTTTCATCAAAAGGCCAAAGTGTGAGAAATCATATCCTCGCTAATACTGCAGCACGCCTGTGCGCTAAAAGCAGGACTTGGATTTCAGAATCTCATTAGCTTTTTTCAGTGAGCCTGTATTGAAAATATGGCACTCTTTTGGTAATACAGAATTTCTTACTAAATATCAACAGAAATGTGATTCTAAATTATTAAATTAGTGAAGGATAAGTAAAATAGCAAATCAGTGCTGGGATGCCAAAATAAGGGTGAAGGTCTGGCAATCCCAGGAAAAACAGGAAAGCTTTGTTGTACATGAAACTCCCGTTTCTGTCCATTTTGGCCAAGTGCTTTTGCCGCTGCTCTTGACATTCGTGCAGCTGAGCGGGTGGCCCTGCACAGGGTCACAGCCCTCTCGTATTTCAGCAGGGCTGAAACAGTGAGCCCAGCCGCACTTTTTCCATTGCCCCTTAAAGAGTGTACAGCCATTAATTTTCTGACACCTCTTTAAGAAACTGATCAGCTTGATCATTGATCCAAAGCCTAAAGCACTAATAAGAAATGAAAACTCAACTTTCCACGGGGGGAAAAAAAAGACCAAACCCAAAAACATCACCTTCTATTTCTCCTACAAGCATAAAACTTAGCGTGCATTGCATCTTCAACATTACACAAGATTATATAGCAGTAGTTAATGCATTTATAGCTCATGCCATGTTGCTTTTGATGGTTTTATTGAAGTAGGAAAATCTCTATGCATTTTTATCGTGTGTACAGTCAGTGTGAGTGCATTGTGCTGTCCTTTGTGTCACGCAATCAGCTAACAGTAGTGCTGGTTTCATGCCTAAAATTCTCACTCAGCTTTTCTTTAGGTTGTTCTGTATTTTTTATTGACACCAAATCGCTGATAATTGAATTGTGTAATGACAGAGGAGGTACTGAAAATGTAGAATACGCTTAGGAGCGGGGCCAGGCCCCTGCTGGAGGAGACACTCAGCCTCAGAGAAAGAGCAGAGCAACAGAGCAAAAAGCATACGCAAGTCAGTGTCTGTCAGTCGCTGCTTTAATGCTGCTTTTGCTGTAGTTGTAAAGCAAAAGCTACCGGGACGTGCTCCTCAGGACACTTTCGGCGCTGCATTGCGAATACAGCACGTCCGGTATTTATGGTGGTAGACACTAGCCTCACAGTCTATGCCGCTTTCATAATTTTATGAAGAAGATGTTTTTGTTTGCTTTTCCTTCGTTAGGCTCCCCGTTCAGAAGCTCACACCATCCTTGGTTCTCTCGTTTGCTTTCCAAACATCTACCAAGAAATCCCACTCTTGCGGCCCATTTCAGAAGCCGGTGATATCATCGCAGGGACAGCAGATGTGAAGGTAAAGTCACGTTTTATTAGTAAATCCCTATGTAACCTAACATATTTTTACTATATTGTCGCTTCATTTTTACCATGCACTTCTTGTTTAAAAAATAAACCCCTCCTTCTCCTCAAAACCCCACAGCTGCACACATGATATGTGATTATTTGATAAGCATTGCTTTGCTTAACATGCACCATAAAATTAACAAAGCTTAGATACTGCAAATTACATTTTACTTTCAAGGAGAGTGAACTGGCTATGATCAAACGTGATGTTTTCCTGCCAGATGCCTGTCAGGTCAATTCATTAAATGATGTTCGTGGTATTATTTAAAGCGTCCGTTCATTGTATCTGTATATGAGCTTGTCCTGTAAGAGATGTGGGGTGTGCATAAGGGGACTTTTTTTTTTCCCTTATTAGTATTATAGTCAAGTGTTAAGAAATGCCACTATTAGAACTATCAACTTACATGAATGGCTTTTCCATGAGAATTAATTTCAGTGGGACACCCCGAGACATGAATCGTTTTGCTGGATGGAAGGCTTTGTAGTTTAATGACCTTCACAGCAATAGCTTGGTGGGAAAAATCACACACGTCACCCTATAAAGACCCAACAAAGGTGACCTGGAGCATCACTTGCAGGTGAAACTTGTCCAAATGCCCTCACAAAAGCCTCCATTACTTTTCCATGAACTGGAGGCACCACACGGACCCCCTGCACAAAGTTAGGTAAAGCTGGGGAGGAATCTCTTGAGTTCCTGGTGGCCGAGAGGGTAGAACCAGAGAGAACGCGGAACCTCAGCGCGCTTGGCTCCCATTCTTGCTTTCTTCATCAGGCCTCGGAGAGCCGTTGGAGGTGTGTTAAAACAGTCTTGATTTTTAAGTGTCTTTTTTTGTACTAAAAAATACACTAATTTTTCCAAAGCATGGCTTGCTTAGAACTTGATCATACAAACTACGGTGTTTTAGTGATCACCGCTCATCATTAGTAAACACCCGTCAACTCTGAAAACGAATTGATTTCCATCATGCTGCCTGTACGTGATTTTAAGTTGATTACATTTATCCACAAGGGCCCGTATATTTGAGTTGTAATCAGTGAGTATTTCTCCCTTGACAAAATAAAATTGGTGTGTAGTAAAAATGCTTTAAGAATGGAATGAGAATTAGTTATTTCACGTGCCACTATGTCAAAACTAAACAACTTTAAGCATCTTTTTCATACATCCATTTTATTTATTCTAACTTATTTTATTATTTTAGTGCTACCTCATAAATATTTTACTGAAGAACGCTACAGAGGAGCCAAGTGAAGCTGCAAGGTAAAATATCGAGTAAAAGAGATAACGGGAAAGTCTTTCTTGCTGCTGATTTTTTGGTGCTTGTACAGCTGAGATGTTACTACTGCCTCGTGGTTTGCTCCTGTTTGGATGAGTTATTCACTTTAGCCCTGTTGAGATGAGGTTCACTCCGCACCGTGAAGGTGCTGACCTGCTGTGTGACCTGAGAGAGGGGAAAAAGAGATCGCGTCTTTGTGCGTTTTTCTCTTTTTTTTCTAAATGTTCTTCTAAAACTTCTGACAGAACCACTTTTTCTTTTAAAAAAGGTGCATAGCTATTTGTGGCCTTGGAGTTTGGATATGCGAAGAACTAACGCAGTGTACGAACCATCCCCAAGTGAAGGAAGCCATCAATGTCATAGGTGTGACACTGAAGGTATTACTGTGACAGTCTCTGTGGTCGATAAACATTATGTAAAAAAAGGTATTTTCATATTTTTTTGAATAGCTGCTGGTTATATGGAGTATGATCTGCTGGTTTGTCTTTTCATTGCTTAAAGCACTGACAGGATGCTGCTTAACACGTGACTGCTCGGGACTTCTTGCGTAGGGTTCGTGATATGGCATTGGCCATCTTCACATGATGTCTCCTGGTTCTGGACCTTCGCATGTAATCTGTAGCTCGTTACATTCAGTGAGCATGGTTCAGACCCTTGTGGCTCCTGGGAGGTTGCTGAGGAGTATATGCACGGTTCTTCAGTATTGCCAAGGTGGTCTCCTATAAAAAAACCTGCAAAATATTTGCAAAAATAGCGTGTGATTATGTACCTAAAGAGCCTTTCCACAACAGACCAAATGAAGATTACATAGGTGATATCCAGGCTGCTGTTTCCTAATGCTGACATTGGGATTTTGCAACATTAACATTTTTTACTGCTTGTATAGGTGCAAAATAACTTTAAACGTAGTAAAACTGAATGCATTGTATTGTATCTGGATATTTTATGTGGCTTTTAATCATCTTTTCTTTTCTTCCAGTTTTCTAATAAGCTGGTAGCTCAAGTAGCCTGTGACGTTCTTCAGCTGCTGGTTTCTTACTGGCAAAAGCTTCAGAAGTACGAATCCTCTCTGTCCAGAAAAATTACTGAAGTACGTCACTTTCTTTAAAACGTCTGTATGGAAATCATTTGCAAAATTGTCTCAATTCCTTAGTCCTTACTTGAGCTACTGTAACTGTGACTTTATGTTACCTTTTTCTTTCTTTGCAGTTATTGTTAGATGTACCTTCTGTAGTCCTTGGACCAGTGTGCTTCTCTCGTTTGTAGTGATTTACTTCCAAAATCTCCATAAAACTTTCCGTTTCACTTGGACATTGAGTACAAGGGCAGTTAGATGCTCCTAAGAGAATTGCACCTTTTTTGTACCCTGTTCAAATGAAGCTCGTGTTCTATCTTTGTAGTGAAAGAAGTTAAATGTCTTTCTGGAACTCTGTTTACATTTCCATGTAGATCCTTGTGGCCACTATTGCATTTCTTTTGCCGAGTGCTGAATACTCCTCTGTGGAAGCAGATAAAAAGGTATGTCGGTGAAAGGAGCAGGCTCCATTCTTTGTGCTGTTCAGGGTGGTTATTAAATGAAGTCGCTTGGAACCAGAGTTGTTTTTTAAACTTTCAAACTCATACCTTTAATTTTGGGTGAATTTAACAGACTACACCTAAATGCCATGCTACATGTTTCTGTTTAGTTCATAGTTTCACTGCTGCTTTGCTTGTTGGATTGGTGTATGGCACTACCCATGAAAATGCTACTGGAGCCAGTGTCTGCTGGTGTTCTTGAAGATCAACATGCATCCAAAGCTCCTTTACTCGACTATATTTATAGAGTGAGTATGAAGAAAGAACATGATTGTGTCTAGATGTTTAAAGATGCCTCTCACAGATGTTGTCAGGCACAGAAGCGTTTTCAGTAAGCTGTAGATTATCATGAATCCTCACAGCGTGAGCAGAAGTCATACAGATGAGAAGTAAAGAATGTAAAATGATAAGACGATAACATCAGAGGTGTACAGGAGAGGGTGGTGAAGAGAGAAAGGTAAAATGCCTAAAACAATGAGTCAGGGAAAATCTTTGCAGAAATACTTGAATTATTTGAAATGGGCTGTTAAAGTACAAAATAAGTCCTGAAGTGAGCTGTTAAGTACAAAGTAAGTGCTGACAAAGGGTATTATTTTAAAAAGGCTGTATTTAGACACAGGTGTGTTTTTGTAGCATGTCCGAGTTTTCACAATGCACAAGCTATGGTGGGTCACTCCTCGCTGAGTGTTGAAGCGGGTACTGTAGTGTACGCTGCATTACCTCTTCAGCGTCATGCTTGTCTGCCTGCAGGTTCTGCACTGTTGTGTGAATGGCTCCAGCACGTATACTCAGCAAAGCCATTACGTGCTGAGTCTGGCAGACCTCTCGTCCAGTGATTACGACCCGTTTTTGCCACTGGGGAATGTCAGGAGCTCTGAGCCAGCCCAGTGCCACTCCTCCGTGGATCTGGGCAACCTGCTCACTGTCGCCGAGGGTAAGAGAGTTCACAGAGCATGGTGAGGACCAGCGTGTCAGCATTCAGCAGCTAGGAAATAAAGCTTTCCAGGTTATACCTCTTCTCTGAAAAGGCACTCCTCCTTACTGTGCGTAGCAATTGTGCCTTGAAAACTGGGCGGCGCCCTTTTTTTAATGAATTTCAGTTGCCTTTGTAATAGGATGTTCAAGTTTGTTGCTGTTGCTGACGTTGCACTCTACAAAGATCACAGGAAAAAGAAAATGACACTAAGGTGCTCTATAGCAAGAACCTTGTACAGAGGTGGGATAGACCAAGAAGCTGGTTTTGCCTTTGGTGCTACTCGTAATTCAGCATATAGAATTAAATCCGGCAAGTAAGATAAGCCCCAAATCAATCTTCTTTCAGAAGCACACAGCTGCCCTTGAATTTTGCAGTAGAAATGATTCTATTGTCGTAGATAATTTGCATGGTCCAAGAGATTCGAGAAGAACATGTATGATTTGGACCAAATTCTGCAGCTGCATGCATATGCCATTCCTGCCGATTCACAGTCTACCTGTGTCTAAAATGAAAAGAGATTATTTGGATTATGTTAATTACTTTATAAAGTCAACCTAAAAGTATGCATCCAAACATAGGAAATAATTTATCTCGAAGCGATTTGTCATAGACATCATCTTTATTTCAAACACTTGTTAAAAATAACCTTTAAAAGAATGGCTGCTCAACTATGAGTTAAGTCCAGTTTAAGTAATTTCATATGTTAATATGAATTAACGCATTTCTGCAGGAGAATCCAAAGTACAGATGCAACACGAAGTTGTGCGACATAATGCTGGATTGGCAGTGATGCCTAAAAATAGTAATTTCCAGGGTTTGATTCTGTAGAATTTTTCAGTCCCACAGCCTATTTTCTTTGGTTTTGTGTCATTGCTTTTAATTTTAACAAAAAGGTTAAAAACATTAAAACGCTTCTACACAGATTGCTTGCTGAGTAGGACGTGTTGTGAATAGTGAAAGATCAAGTTACATGTCAGGCACATCTTGTCATTTTAGGTAGAACGAGATGTTTCTCATCTTAGATGTGTTAGTGCCCTGCAAGTTCTTTGGTTTGCTTGTTTTTGAAAAAGATTCATTCAGATATCTAATCCAGGGGGATTCAGGAAAAGAATGAAAAGCCTTTTTTTAACGAGAGGAGGCTGAAAAATTTTGGCTTTTGGGGGCTAAAAGAAGGCTGAAAAGGGATATACTTGTTGCTTAAAAGTGCATTAGAAGGTATAAATGCCAAGGAAAGAGGAAAACACTATAAAGAAAAATGGGTTTAAACCGAATACGAAGGAAAACTGGAAATTCAAAGGTTTCTGCCTATAAAAGGGGTAATACTGTGGAAGAACATTCCAGTAGGAGAAGTGGAGGCACAATGTAACTCGGAGCACGATCGATTTATGAAATAACTGATGTGTTCACCTGCGCTGAGGGGAACATCTTGGGATCCAGCAAATCTCTTCCTGCCTCAGACAGCAAACTTTGCCACCATGCTGCTGGAGACCGAGAAGCATTGGTTTTTAGTTGCAACTCTGCTTCACCTTTGCTTCTTGTGTGGTCCCTCTCTTGCTACGATAGCTGTGGGGATGTCTGTGGGAATACAGGCGGTAAGGAGAAACACCGTAACCTGCCACCTGAAACCAGAGTGACAGCGGGCGCGGTGGCATCAGCGGGCAGGACTTTGCGTGTTGTGCGGAGTCCTGGATGGGACTGTAGTCGACATGTCAAAGGGCATGTGGTAAAATAAAATGAAATGTGTAACAGGTAGAATTCCTTGGAAAGCGATTATAAGTAGCTTCTGAACAGGAAGGATTAGGAAGACAGCTAAGGCAAGCTTCTGAAATATGACCGAAATTTGCAGGTGACCTCTTCAGTTACCTCTGGCTGCTTTTATTGATCTGTTGTCTTTCCGCTGATCCTTTTAGAGAAAAGGAGGAGGAACTTAGAATTGATACCTTTAACGGCGCGGATGGTTATGACTCACCTGGTGAATCACCTGAGCCACTACCCGCTCAGTGGAGGCCCTGCCATTCTCCACAGTCTCCTTAGCGAGAACCATGACAACTCCCACGTGGAGTCCTCCGAGCTGTCCTCAGAAGTCTTCCGGAGCCCCAACCTGCAGCTCTTCGTGTTTAACGACAGTACTCTCATATCTTACCTCCAAATCCCCGCAGAGAAGACGACGGACACTGAACCAGCAGCAGCCCCCTCGGACGTAAGGGTAATTGTCAGGGATATCTCGGGGAAGTACTCTTGGGATGGCCGAATATTGTACGGGCCTTTGGAGGGCTGCCTTCCGCGGCAGAGCGCAACGAACACATTTGTGATCTCGGGCAACCCTGAACACCACTTCATTTCCCAGAAAGACATTTCTCAGGTGGAAGAAGGAGAAGATGCTCTTGACCAATTGCTGGAAAAGATTGGTAACACCAGTCCTGAATGCCTTTCACATCCCCAGCGAAAGCTGAACGAGCCGTCGCCGCCACCCTTCGGTGTGAGCTACGACCAAGAGAATGCGATCACTGAAGCCTTGATGAGGCAGAGCGCCCAGGAAAAAGAGTATATATTTAAATGCAGCACGGACTTGAGTATGAAGGTGTCCCGCCAAGAAGAACCCTGTCCTGCTGAACCTCAGGCGTCCTTTTATTTCTGTCGGCTGTTGCTAAATGACTTGGGAATGAACTCCTGGGATAGAAGGTAGGAAGAGAAGATTCAGAACATGTTTACAGTACTAGTACTCTTCTCACTTCTCCCCCCAAACATGTATACACTTAAGAAAGCGAGAATTATACAGCTGGGTGGTAGTCAGAGCATACTTTTGAACTTTTACATATACCTGCTTCAGTGATTATTTTAACTAGACATCTGCAGATTGTTCATCATAATAATTAAAAAAAAAAATCATTTGAACCATGCTAATTTGGTTTCCTTCTCTTAGGCATTTCAATGAAAAAATACTGTGTCTGTACTGTGTGGCATTTTCCTTTAAATCTTGTTTTATATATTTATAGAAAAAGCTTTCATCTTCTTAAGAAAAATTCAAAGTTGCTGCGAGAACTGAAAAATCTGGATTCCCGCCAATGGTAGGTAATGTTTACTAAACACACCATTGATAAGGTCAGTGTTTCCAAAGAAAGAATAAGTATGTCACCAAAACCAAAACGTCATTAAAATTGCATGTGCTAGCAATACAAATATTTGTGTGAAAAATGGCTTGTTTGAGTTCTGTAGCCTGAATGGATGAGCTATTTTTACTGGTACTGTATACATAGAATTCAAAAGCAGTAGCCGATAATAAGACACAGCAACCTATTTCCTCTTTTCTGTAGTGGGGAGGGGAGGGAAGAAGTTGCAGAATTTTTTGTGACCTTGGCTCAGCTCCCACAAAGGACTACTTTCTGCAGGGGGATCCCTGTGTCAGGAGCCGCATTTCAAGGGTTAATCTCCATACAGCTCCTCTACAGCCGGGTAGTGGCAGAAGAACGTTCTGAATACTCTGTTTTACTTTTCATTCCTTGACATATAGCTATGTGAAAAATGTCTGCAGCCTTAGAGTTCTGATTTTCTTGTATCTCAACAATTTTCATATCAAATCCACTCAGCTTGTTTTCAAAGCAGCCAGCTGTCGCTGCCAGCCTTGTAAAACAATGCAGGATCGGAAAGTCAATAATGTTTTCTTCTTTCTCATATATCATCACCCTGTTTCTAAAATTCTGTAGGTCAAATCATGCTCCTCCCATTAACACCTGTGCAATCTTCCTGTCGTTGGCAAGGTTGCACAGATGTAAGCCATTAAACCCTGTAATTGGAACCTGGTCATCAATTCTTTTGCTGATGCACAGAAGGAATAGGCTTGTCTCCACTCTCTGAACTGTGGTGTGTCTGCAGCGTGGTCATGGGGGAAAAACTGGTGAAAATGTGTTTCTGCAACTGAAACTGGGTGACGTGTTTGTGTGCATAGAGGAAATGGACATGTAGAGTTAAACATCACCTACACGGGTGGTCACCTGTTCGTAGCTTTTGAGTGCAGGTGATATAAAAAAATCATTTTGAGCTAAAACTTCTTCAATTTTCATTTCTTTTTATATCTAATTGCAGCCGTGAAACTCACAAGATTGCAGTGTTTTACATTGCGGAAGGGCAGGAGGACAAATGTTCAATACTGTCCAACGCAAGGGGAAGCCAGGCGTATGAAGATTTTGTTGCTGGACTGGGCTGGGAGGTAATAGTCATAAAGATTAGGCAAGCGAACGTAGTTGACCTACGAAAATCAATGTAAGATGGTTAAAATAGGCAAATGGGAACAAAACTGCTTCTATCGCTGCATATTTTTTAAGTCTCAAAAAGAAAAAGGATAAATTATAATGCACACTAATATTTAGCAGTACTTAAAAGCTCACCTTTTTAGTGGAATTCTGTAAATCCACATACTACTTTGGATGGATACATCCTTCCTGTTGCTGATGGACAGGTGGTGCCGCAGTGGGTATTGCTGCTTTCCATATCATTAAGAGCTATAGCATAATTTTACCTTAACTGTAGTTCTTTTTAACTTTTCATGCAGTCAGAGCACTTACCCAACCGTATGACTGCTTTACGAAGGACAAAACCGTTTGGTTTTAGTTTGTGGTGTTGAAGTGGTGTGCCAGTAGGCTAAATGGCATGAACATTTATGGGGTTTGGGCATATATAGTAGCTGCATTTCATGTTTAAGCATTTAAGTGACATAAGGTCTGCAGGGAGAGGTAGCATCCTCAGACTGATGCAGCTGGGAAAACAAACGAGCTTTTGGAACCACGCTTGTCTCCAGAGAGCCATTTCTTCTGAATAATCTTCTAAAATAATATCTTCTAATGTTTTTCTTCCTGTACAAATCTTCAAGTTATTTTGCAGTTTTTCTGATTGTATTTTCTCTGCACTTTATAATTACTTCTTGCTGCGTGTGCTCTGAGTGGGCTTGCGAAGCTGCGCGTAGCCCTTAGAGCAGCTGCGCGTGACAGAATGCCTTTGCTTCCTTGCTGCTGTTTGCTGGAAGGAAGGTAAAATAGCCATGTAGGTAATGACTCAGTACCTAGTTAAGAGGTGTTTACTTTTAGTAAATGTCAAACACAGGAATGGGAAGCACAGTTCTAACGCAAAGATCACAAACCCGTAGGGGAACATTTCTTTTTCTCTGGGATGGCTACAGAGTTCTGGAGTGGTAAATTCACCAAGCCTTGATATATAAACAAATACTGACTATTCATCAGTCTTCTCAAATTTCTTCTAATTATAACTTTCAATCAATCAGGTTGATCTTTCAACACATGGTGGGTTTATGGGCGGCCTGCAGCGCAATGGTAGCACAGGACAAACGGCACCCTATTACGCTACCTCTACCGTGGAAATCATTTTTCACGTGTCTACAAGAATGCCGTCGGATTCAGATGATTCACTGACCAAAAAGGTAAACAATTTGCAGTGTATTTCAAAGCGTTGTCTGTGGTCTTCAAGTGCTTAAATTTAAGTTTAAACTGAAAACAGATTGTGCTAAGTGGTCCTAGCAGGCCGTCCTTGCTGTGCCACATGGTGGTCTGCAGCTACATTATCTGAATTAAATGGCATCTCAATTCTGGATTCTGAAACACAGTTAACATTTCCATGGTAGCCTCAGATACCACCATTAGCAGTAATATTAGCAATAATTTCATTTGTATGTTGTCTGCCTGCCAAGACTGTTGTAGTTTGGTAGAACAAAACAACCAAAAGCAGCATAATAAAACCTTACAGATGAATCGTCCAGCGTGTAACAGGAAAGAAGTGAAAGAGAAGTGACAAGCATAGTACCAAAAGCAGCCGGCTGATATTTAAAGCCATTATCCAGTTATTCACGAATCTGCCAAGCAGACTCTGCTTCAAAGGTGGCCAGAACCCAGCCCAAAATTTTGTTGGTATCAGTACTTAATCGTTTGTCTTTCCTAACAAGGAGTGATTTGAGATTATGGTGCTTGCCAACTGCTGCTTAGAGTCAAAGAAGATTTTAGGTGCATACCAAATCTTTGCCTTTTTAATTAGGATTGGCAACTTGTCCTACATCAGTTGTTAACGTGCATTAATAATGCTACTACAGCCATCCAGTCACCACGTGGTACTATTGTGCTCTGAAAATTATCTATAAAGATGTCACTGGGTGATTGTATTTGTCCGGTTAGCTTCCAAATAACACGTGGTTTTCCTTGAAATAAGGTGGAATTTCTGATTACCGGTCGTGAAGACTTGCCCAGCATTTAATAGTAAAGCTAAATGCTTTCTTTTTTATTGTGATATCTGTCATTTAAAAAAATTAAACAAAATTACATGTTTCTCTTTATGTATGCAATTCATTCTCTTTGTATTAGTGGATTTACATGGCTATGGGAAAAAGTGAAATCTGAGTACTTTAGGATAGCGAAGTCGGGCTGTGGTACGTACTAAGAGGCTGTATAGTCTGTCACTTTACCAAGGTAGGACTCCCTGTATTTTTATTGTTCCTGGCCAGTATTTATCTAGCTGCTAGTTAAAAGTCCAGTGATAAAAGCTTTATGGTTTCCCTAGGCAACGTATTCCTATGCTCCACTTTCTGTACCATGAGAAAATGTCGTGTAGCATCTACTTTGCTTCAATATAATCCCATTTATTCTTACTTAATTCCGCATAGATATGAATGAGAACAGCTCATTTTGCAGCAGACTTACTCATGGTGGAGAGCTGCTGCCATGTCTTTCCCAGTCTTATTTTTCCTACACAAATTTTGGTTGTTTAGTCTAATCTTCCCGTGTAAATCATCGTTCCTGGATTTTATGGAAGCATAGCAAAGGCAGTGAAAGATTGTCTAGCTGTTGAGTAATATATCACCTGGGAGAGGAGGAAGCAGAGTCTGACAGAGCTACCACAAGAGGTAAAAATGGGGTTTAATTGCAAACAGTCTATTTTACCAGTTCTCTGAATTCCCACCCACATTAGGGATTAACACAGACATTGACAGAGTCTGGTTATTCTATTTAATTGTCTTCCCTATGTTTGCTTTAAGATAATTTCTTCTTTGTGAGAAAGAAAAAGCAAAAGCATTTAGTAGTTGCCAGCCTCCAAGTCTTGAAGTGCTAGGAAACAAGGCCAGCTCCAGTACATATTATCCACAGAAAATGCCGCAAAGTAATTGCTTTAAGATTTAAAAAAAAAAAACCTTAAATCTGCTATAGGAATGGAACCCTGCAGGGATCAAACTGTGTATTCCTGTAAAGGAGGACCAAGCTCTGAGCAACCTAATGGCCCTCGGGAGCTGGCCCCACTGTAGGCAGTGGGTGGGACCAGATGACCTCCAGAGATCTTTGTTAATGTATAATCTCCCACGGTTCTGTCCTTCTGCACAGAATATTTTGTTTAATTTGTTACAGCTTTTTTGTAGGCAAGCATGTATTTCTGTGCAAATTAGCGTAGACGTCTTAACAAATTTTACAAAACTGCAGCTACGAGTGGAGGTAAGAAGCGTTTCAGAAGCACTGCAAGATTTCTGGAAGATTTATAGTTCTGTAATTCTTTGAAAATGCTGATGGATGAACGACCCTGCATTTGAAACCAGTGTTTTGAGCATGATTATATATCCAAACCATTTCTAAAGACAAGATTAAACATCCTGCCGGAACCCTTATAACCCTAAAGTGTCCATTTCTTGAAATTTCACTTGTGAACCTCAGCTGTGGAGGCTGTTTAGAAAATGGATAAAGGCAAGTACATTGACGCTTCAGCAGCAAAATTCCTCAGTCTGCAGAAGTTCCATGTTGATTTTGGCAACCTTTGCATGTGCAGACCACGGCCGGTGCGTGCACTTGAAACACGTCCCTGCCTGCAACGTACTCTTAAACAAGAGGAAAATGTATTTATTTCCCCCACCTGTCGATCCTGCGCTTGCGAATTCTGCAAGACCTGGTTAACAGAGTCACGATCAAGTGCGATGCTGCATCTGAGATCGTGGCGACTCTCAAGGTTGTCACAAGTACTCTAATACCTCCGCTGGCTCGCTGAACAGTTAGTGCATGCTGGGCTTAGGTCCTCACCTCAGGGTGTTGGGGCAGTATGGCCAGGTTAAAAAGATTATTTTGATGTTTATTGCTTGGTTCCGTTAATGCCTCTTTTTCCTAGCTGCGTGTGGGAGGAAGGCAGATTACAATGTTGTCGGTCAGTGCCCGCTCCATTTTAAAGTTTGCTGCGAGAGAACTGTGCATGGTGTCAGAGGACAATATTAGTGAGAAAACCTTATCCCATTGCCAATCAGGATGCGATGGGGGCCACAACTTCTCCTTGCCTTCCCCCTGCTTCCATCAGATAGGGTTGCATGGATACTAGCTGGGATCTAAGGCCCCCTTATCTCTGAAATCTCTGTCATTTCTGTGGTTTCTTCTCTGCTTATTTTGCCTACAGACAGGCGAAAAGAATTCAATACCAATCAGTGTGCTTGGCTCGCAAGCTCCAGAGCTGAACAGAAGGTCTTACCACCTGCTGGCCAAGGAAGTAGTACAGCAGGCCATAAATTCTGTGGGCTGGGGAATTAAGCAGATGCAGTAATTTTACTTAAATATGTTATTATGGTTCTTTATCTCTACTGAACACAAGAGGATAAATTCATTTCTGGTATAAATTCACAAGAAGAGCAGCACTTCCACTGAGTATGAACTTGGCCCCTTATTTTTGTGCAGTACAGTTGTAATTTGCAGTTTGTATGCCTTTGACATATACGCTGACATATTATATTGCTCATTGGGGGGGAGGAGAGAGAGAGGAAAAAAACCCTCTCCAAATAAGGCTTAGCCCTGAAAGAAATCTTTTCTAGTGGAAAACAAAATTCAGCTGCTATCTGTTGCTGCTGTATGGTTCAGCATCACTGCTTCTAAACTTTTTTTTTTTAATCTGGCTGTCTTGTGGCAGGAACGAAAATCAATCACAGTAACAGCATCCTACCTTCCCCTGTCTTGTTCTACATAAATTGTACTGAACGGTTTAAAAATGAGCTGCAAAATATAAGTGATTTATTCCATCTTCTCCATTGTCATAGCAGAACTTTTTCAATTCAGAGATCTGGTTGCAACCCCATACTGAACTCTTGCTCCTTCGCTGCAGAAATTTGTTAGCTACAGCTAGATTAGATTTTTAGCAGCTAATCTAACTGCTGTAGGGGTTTGCAAAGTGGGGACAGGGCTGTGCTATTGGATTTGTCCAATTCATTTGACTCCAGGACTATAATTGCACTTATGTCTTACAAGGCTTTTATAGCCTAGGGCTGGCGAGCAGCAGAAAAACAAATTGGCAGTGATACAGTAAGAGTGAAAGGGAATGAAAGGCACACATTATCAGTCTCCAGGCAGCACTGTTCTGGCAGGAAGTTTCGTGGTTAATTTACAAATAAAACTTAGATTTTAGGATGGGTACGCTGTCAGCCAGACAATGGGGATGTCAGGCCCGACTGTTCCTTAGCAAAAGTAGCAGCCATGCCTCCCCAAAAGCAGAAATTCTTCAGTCAAACAGACGACTCCTCTCTGGAGCCAGCTGGCTGTGTAATGCAATTAGCAGGGAAAGGAGGTCAGGCCATGAGGTGTGTACCGTGACCGGCGGCGGCGGCGGCGCGGTGCCTGGCAGGCAGCGTGCAGCCCGGCCGAGGCGGGGAGCCTGGAAAGCTATCTGCCCGAGCGAAGGGGAGCAGCGGCGCTCGGCGAGCCTCCCGGCGCGGAGGCGGGCTGCGCGGCTTCTGGAGCTGCTGGCTGCGCCCCGGCGCCCGCGCTGGGGCTGGGAAACGCGGGCCAGATACGATGAACGACGGCGTGACGCGTGTGGGCAGCTGTACGCTGACCCGGCTTCCAGGCGCTGAGTGCTCGGCGTAGCTGCGACACCAAGCCGTGGCGGTGCCTGAGCTTGGGCAGCTGAGAACGCGTGCACTTCGTTCGTGTTGGCCAAACTGCCCTTATGTGCAGCCTGAAAACCCGTGCGCTGTCAGCTCGCTCGGGGAGGAGAAGCAATTGCAATTTCCCTGAACGTTTGTAGAGAGATTGGTCAAGTCTGCAGTAAACTTAAAAAAAAAAAAATCTGACTGCTTGTGCTTGAGCCGGTCTGTTGTTTGGGTTTGCTTTTTAGCGTATATCTATTTCCTGGCTGCTTTGGGATTTATTTTTTTTTTAATATAGTTTTTTTTCTTCCCCCCAACCCCACCCCACCCACCCAAGCTTCATGGAGAGCATGGCAAGGGACTCTGGCTCCAAACGCATCGTCTGCGTTGCGTTGGACTTTAAGGAAATCTCGCTGGTGTCCTTCAGGGTACTGAGTCTACCCCACAGGTCATATTTGAATGAATAATACAGGAGAATAGCAGCTGGTTAGTTGTCACTGATAAGATTATCATAATGTTTATCAATTAAATTAACTTTCAATAACATTTTTGATTAATACTGATTTTATATTTGTAATGTTATACCTTATAAATATGATAATTAAGGATGCATGACCTCAAAACAATGGCAGTAGTAAGTCAAGCTTTAACAGGAGTTACTCTCACGCGATGAGGGTTGTAGCAAAGGTAGTAATTTATTATCACATGCTGTTTGCAAGATTTCGAGCTCATAGCCATCGCTTCCTGCTCAAACAAGCACAGCAAGCCTCAGTTGAGCTAACTTCTCCCTGGTTACTGAATTCTGTTCTCTTGGATGCGATATAAGTACAAAGCGCTTTGGGATTCTTCTGTATGAAAAGTATTTGATTGTTATCAGAATAGTTCCTTGTGATTTAAAAAGGGTCTCTTAAGCAGTGTTTGGACATATTTTGATTTCTATAGCGGCATGTGTGATTTATCGCTCCCAAAGCAATAGGCAAGGCAGTACAGAGCCTTTTCTTCACGGTTAGTCTCCGTAGAAAGACGAGCTGTGTTCAGCTTGTGAATTGCCCTGTGCGACCGGACAATTGCATCACCTTACAGAATTCTGTTTCCGTATGTATTTGGGCTCTCTGAAGCAGAGGTTGCTAAGTACCGCTGTCGTGGGCTTTCTCTGTGTTGCGAAGCTAGTGCCAGAACTCACTCCAGTATCAGGATGCGTTGGGTTCAGCCTGATAAATTGTGGGCACTGCTTACAAATACATCGCCGTTGGGCTGCTCTGAATACAGCTGGCGTGAGCCGGGTCCTTCCTTCGCTCAGCTTTCACAGAAAATTACAGCTCAGCTTCGGCTGTGCGCGGAATAGCCTTGGCAAACACTTAGGTCCTCAGTATGTATAACCTGTTGTGCACAAAGTCTTGTAGCCAGATGGATTTTTGGTTTTTTAAAGACTAAACTTTGCATCTTGCTTTTAATCGCTGTTACGGTGACCTAGCTGTATCTGTTCACAGAAAGTGAAATCAGGATGTTCGTCATACGTGTAAATTACCGCTTAGTTTTGCGTGTATCAGTCTGCACTGTGATGTTACCAACAGAAGTGTTTTCTTGGATGTTGCTTTATTTGTATAAGGCACAGAAATCAGGGCGACCATGAGAACAGTAATTTGTACTGATTTTTGTACGTGTAAGCTCTAGTAATAGTATTGTTAATGTGTCTGTGTTTTTATAAGACATAAATGATTTGCATTTTCTTCAAACAGAATTAAAAATATCTTTTATTCTTTGGTGTTTCATTTAAAATAAGCTGACAATCTATGTCACTCTATGAACTTAGCTTTATTTTACTCTGCTAGAGTATAAACTGTAGGCAAAGTTCGGTTTAACTTTTTGATTGTCATAATGTATTATGGTTTTGCCCTGTTTCGGTTACAACTAGGGTACAATTCGCCACCCAATATGTAGGAGTGAAGCCTTTACTTTTAAAGGCGCTACCTGGTCCTGAAAAGGGAAAATTGAGTGGCACAATATGGGCTGATCCAGGCGCGCTGAGATTACTTCGTTGTTATTTACCAAGGAAAATCATGACCTTTGTTTTTGTTTCTTTTTCTTCCTTCCCCACCCGCACGGAGACAGTGAAGAAGGCAGAGCTACGTTTTGGCTTCTTTGTTAGGTCTATTGTGCGCATTGTTCCAGGGGCTAGCACCGAATTGGGGGTGGGGGCGGGGGTGTCTTTTAAGCTGTAAGTGGGACTTAAATTCTCTTTATGCTTTGGGCTGGCATTCTGCATGTGGATTAAATTTTAACTTTAAAGCTTACAGTTGAAACTATTGTGTGTAGCTTGTACGTGATTGCCAAATACTTTTTGCCATCTGTTAGATCACCTCCAGTTCCTCCAGTAACAAAGCAAACACACAGGCTTTCAGATGCATTTTGTATATGTCACATTTAAATTTTATCCGTACTTTATGCAACTCTGCTCTAAATTAAAAAGGTAACTCCCGCAGTATTTCCCAGTCTTCTCTGATTCACGTTGCTCAGGTATTTTGCATACATTTTTCAAACAGAAGTCCTCTCTGGACAGAGTCAGGAAGGGAGATATTTTTAATGTAATAAATTCAGTAATAGTGGTTCACAATGGGAATCTTCTTGACATCCTGAGTCAAGGCAGTTCATATTTCTGTGACAGCTACCTTATTTTAGCTGGAATATGATGTTCTGTTGGTTAATGTTTTGTCCTAGTAATTCAGATTTCCATCTTAAATTATTGTAGGTAATGTACATTTACATAGCGCGCTAATGGCTAGTTTGATAATTACTTAATTAAGCCATCAGACAACAATGCGTTCTGAATGAAGCAAATTATTTAGCTGGTCTTTTCATGAGCAACTGGAGAAAAACAATATTTTAACTTTTTCTATAATGAAATATTTCTACTATTGAGCATTGTAATTCAATTTGTAAGCCATGACCTCTCATAAACTGTTGTTATCACTCTGATTAATAAAGAGCCAATTTGCTGTTGCAGCTTCGTCACTTGGGAAATGATGAGGTTCACATCGTCTGGTCGGAACACACCAGGAACTACCGCCGAGGCATTATACCAACCGATTTTGGAGATGTTTTAATCGTTATTTATCCAATGAAGAATCACATGTTTTTCATAGAGATAATGAAGAAACCGGAGGTATGTTTTGACTGCTTTACGGGGTCTGTCATATGTGTTATGCAAGTGACCAACTGTTTTGTTGCTTAAATAAAGCCCAGTGTTCTACGGTTTGGGGCGGGGGGTTCCCAGCAAGTACGAAATATAATCTGTCCATCTCAGTTTAAAGGCGTGCTGAGCAATGAGCTTTTATTTTAAAACCGGAATTATTAACAGCGATCAAAATGGCTACTAATTCATTTTATATTCATGCTTAGTGCTGAAAGAAATACTTCAGAATTCTCAACCTGTAGGAGTTATTGTACAAAGAACAATGTTTAAAATCACTGTGAATTTCCAATGTGCAGCAATAAAAGCAAAATAATAAAGATTTAGGGTGCTCATTTGCTATTAATTCACCCCATACGGCTTGGTTACCATCATACGTATGGTACCATGCATAACCTCACACGTTTTTGAGACCATCGTCATAATCTCACTCAATGGAATGAGGTAGGCATTGGATACCCTTATAGCAAACAAAATATTTGAGGTTTAGTATTTTGTGTTTAAATCATTGTTATGTGACCACATTTTAGACATTTTTTGGAAATAATGGATTTTTTTCTTTGCAAAATGTCAGGGGAGTGTGTGTATGTACATCTGTGCATGTCTAGAAAAAAAAGCTACTTTAATAAATGCTTTTCTGTTACATTATGGATGCAAAAATGTATACAAAATTTACGTTGTGAAACTAATCAGTGTGATAAATACCATTTCCCTTATATGAGGGACAATATTTGTCCAAGAGGAAAACGAGCTGTGGAAAAATGCGTACATCAGGTGACATATTTGCCATCTGTGTACAAGGATGTTTGAGCTGCGCATGACAGAGCTAGTAGATATTAACAACTAGTGGTTCGCCAGTAGGCATTTCAAACTTGAAAATTTTTTAGAGGTTGAAATAGTGGGGGGTTTCCTACACTTGATTTGGAGCTCTGCCGTTTACTTCTTGGGAATTTTAGCTTTTAATGTTCCGTCAGGAAAATCAGAATTTAGCGCTAACGAACATGCTTGAAAATTCTACAAGCCAATCGAGAAAAGCTATGTCATCTTACATATTAGTCAAAAATACCCGACGGGCAGAAAGAATAATAGCTAACTGGAAATTTAGTGTTATCCCTACATTTAAAGTACAAACCATTACAATGTAATAAAATTAATCCAGACATTTCCAGGGCAAGTGTGGCTGACCTTTTGTTCACCAGCTACTGACCTCAGGGTGAATGAAAGAGGCTTGCAGAGAGAAATGTCTGTTGTTTGGCTTCAGTCCCTGGTATTTAAATTGCATTCCCTAATCAAATGAAAAGGCTGTCCTCTCTATCAGGTTACAGAATCCATGGCAACATTTGGCCTTTTATATACATAATGTTAGCCTTTTTGTTTGCATCTAAGTAGAGACACCTGGAGCAATGTTAACATTAACCGATTTAGCATTAATAGCTTCATTATATAAGAATTTCTGATCAGATAGCTGTTACTTTTGTTATATTGCTTCAGCTTGTATTGTTTTCATTTTTTATCTCCCTGCTTGGCAACCGGGCAATGATTTGCAAATTTTTTTTGTCTTGATTAATTAAGCAATATAATTATCAGGAACCGTGATGCAGTCTTTGCTCGACAAAGCTTCTGAGAGAAGACAATAGTAAGTCTGTTAGTGTGAATGCATTCCACGCGTCACAGATGCATGAGGATATTCTGAACAATGAGACGAAAAGCTGCCTGCAAAAGAGGACAAAGAATGCCAGGCAGACTCTACACACTGCACATACCGCCAGGGACATACTGCGGGTTCCCTGGGACACAGATGCCTCGTTAGATTGCAGCTAGTCATCAGAGATTAATTCTCAGCCATTTGGTACAATAATTTACCCATTCCCCACTCTTTTAACTAGTGCTGCTTGCTATAGAGGGGAAGCCTTTGTGCTCAAAAGGTTTATTTAACCTTGCCTACTTTTACTGCATGCGACAGAAATAATTATTTTTACTCGGAAATTGTAATGAAGCAGGTGTTTGCAGTGGGCTGAATATTAGTTTTTGTTCTTGTGGATAACTTGCATTGACATTTGGAGTACTCAGGGAAGGGAATGTTTCCCTTTACTCTTTTTTCCTTTTTTTTTTTATTTGATTCCTGTCAAAGCATAATATATTTTTTGTAACAGTTCAAAACACTGTTCTCCTCAAGTGGGTATTTAATACCAACTTAGAGAGGAGTGCTGAGCAGGGAGCATGTCCCTCTGCATGCAGTTGGTCTCCCCCCCCCCCGAGCTCCTCGTTAGGGCAGAGCCCCTGTACAGATGGAAGCTGACGATATGCGAGTCCCATTGACTTTAATGACCCTCGGCGTGGCCGGTAGATCTGCTCGGGAATTAATAATTCCAAGCTTTGTGTCCACGCGGGCGTATGGTCCGGCTGCGTGTGTGCTCCTCGTATGACAGCGGGCTCGCGGAGCCCGAGCCTGCCGGGGAGCAGCGAGGTCCGCTGGCTTCGCCGCGGCTGTAAGGCAGGGCAGCGACGCCGTTGCGCGTCTCCAGAGGGTTAGCCCCGCACGTCGAAAAGCTACCAACCGCTCTGGGCAAACGCTGCTCTTGGCTCTGGTTTCACATGGGCTACGCTTGCTTTTCTCTGGCAACATAAAATCGGTCGCCCTCGAATGGAGCCGCTTCCACCCTTCGCATTGTTTTTTTCTTCCACCTGCCAGCGTGTGCCAGCTTTGGGTTGTGACGGAGGTGTGCTTCTTGACAAAACATGTGCCTAGGACCCGGTTCTTGACATCATCGGTTTGGTTATTTGAAGCGTGCTTCCTAGTTTCATGAAAGTCACTCCAAAGAGCACCCGCTGCACCTTTACCTCTGCACCGTGGGGACAGGGTTCAGGGATGCTAAGGAAGGCTCTCAGGTTTTACAGGTTCAGCTTGAATTAGCCTGTTTTTCTGTTTAAAAGGAGTTTTAGAGTAAAGTACAATTTGTTGCAGTTTGACTATTAAACTTCCAGAGAAAACAGTTATTAAACTGTTTGTTTTAAAGTGTCCCATTGGAGATATTTTTGATAAATTTGCTGGAGAGTGCCCACTAAAAGACTTTAAAAAACATGAGTGTGTGTATATACGTGTATGTATTTATATAGACACATCCATAAGGAGTATAAAATACACACGCCTTATCTCTATTTTAAGTATGTAAATCCTGTAATACTGTGTTAAGAAAATCTGCCGCACTCCCTAAATTCCAGGTGGTTTTGAAACGGTGAAACAGGGTCCTGCAAGCAAAAATGGCTTGTCAAAAAGCCTGACAATGAATTTCCCTGTACGGTAGCATACGTGAGCGCTAATCTGACTTTTAATATCTGGTATTTGTATGTTGGGATAATTGCAATACTGGTATGTACTTAACCTCCTTATCTGTACTTACATAAAAACATAGTTTTACATATTTTTTTCTCCTTTGTCAATACTTGTAAGCAGAGTATGTGTTTAATTTCACTTGGAAATCTTATTGTTTAAAGAGGAAAAACTTGATGCTCTAGAACACTATCACTTTGGTGGCATAGATTTTCTGGCTGTCACTTTTCTTCCCAACTGCCCCGAAAGTAAAGCTAACATTAAAAAAAAAAAAAAAAAAAGGCAAACCCACTATGGAAACATTTTACACTAATCTGTTTTTTGGGGGGCGGGTAATTATTTTAAGTAAAGGAATGACAAAATAACTGTGTGAAAAGACAGCTGTCATTTGCAGATGTTATATTAAAACCAAATTTCTTCTGTAATTCATTGCCACTTCTAATTAGAGGAATTCCCTAGATGCAGGGGATTTATATTATTCCCTTTGTCCATTTATTGAATGACTGTCACAGTCACCCAGAAGCAGTTGCAGAAGAATAATAGGGGGTATTTATTTATGTGATAAGCCTCTGTACAGATGGAAAAAAATCCATAGCTTAAATATTGATAATTGCTGCTAGCTTCTGTTCAGGGTTCTGCTTGGGGTTTGGTTGGTTGGTTTTCTGGGTTTGATGTTTGTTTGGGTTTTTTTGTTGGGGTTTTTCTTTTTTGTTCATTTTGAGTTTGTGAAAGGGAAATGAGTTCGACTACATGTAAATACTAAAATTTATTATTTATTCAAGCATTAAAATTTCCTGGGTTTGACACGGGAAAGTCTTATGTGTATGCAATTCCAGACATTTCTCACTTTTATTAAGTGTCTCTTTTACCTAGTATAGCCTTTATCTGGAGAGCCATATGTCACCAAACAGCATGATATGGTGGTTTCCTCTGGAGGTAACACTGACGGAGCAGTGTGTTAACACCGTGACGCGCCGTGCTGGGACAGACCTGTCTCTGCCCGTCCCAGCCGTGTTTACGGAGACTGCCTCTGAGAGGGGGTAGTTTTCCGCCATCCCCTCTGCTCTCCACAGACCCCATTAACTTGGACCAGCTCAATTTTGGTTTTTTTCTGTAGTGAAGTCCATGGAAGGAGTGTATAGAGGATTATCTGAAACAAATGCTTCTGTACAAAAACTCCTGCCAATGTCGGATACAACCAGTGAATCAGGGTCTCCTGTTGGGATGCAAGACAGAAACCAGCTCCCGATATCTGCTCAGAATGGAATCTTGGTTTCAAATTCATAGACAAATTTTGTTCATACGCATAACAAGCTCATGTTTACCCAGTGAATACTCTGTGAAATGTGCATATGCCTGTAAAGTATACTCATGGCAATTATGGGAGATTTAAAAACTTAAAAAATCAGGGCATTAATGTCACACTGGAAGTTCCAGTGTGGAAAACAATGTGGTCATACTGTTTTATGGCAAAATAATATACTGGTCTTCTGTAGTGGGTCTGACGCTTGTTTTTCCAGGCGTCAGTAATATGCAAGATACAGCAAGGGTACCCCCGCCCGACCTGCTGGCCTGGCTGGTGGTGGCTCTGCAGCTACAGCCTGTGGCGGCGATTTGTTTCTGCGTTCTCCTGCTGTACTTGCAGGAGTCTCCGTGCCGTGACTTAGAGGGGACCTAGAGCAAGCTCACGCTTGTAATGTAACCGAATAACTTCACTGTCTAGAGCAGGGTAGTGGGAAACTTGCCGCTTCTTGCCTCCCTGGCGCCTCTCTCCAGCAGCAGATGCCTTGCTGTGAACACCCCCAACCGCCTGGGAGTCGGGGATGTTGTTTCTGTTGGTGGTTTTGGAAGTTGCTCCTGTGCTCTACGCTAACCGTTCAGCTTCCCTTGGCTCAGCTTTACACGCCTTGTTTTTCTTCTGGGGTCCACAGGTGCCATTTTTCGGTCCTCTCTTCAGTGGAGCAATCGTGACTGCAAAGCTGCTGCCAAGCCTCATATGCGCCACGTGCATCAATGCCAGCAGAGCTGTCAAGTCGCTCATCCCGCTCTACCAGAGCTTGTATCCTTTCCTCCCGCTGGGGCAAGGCTCCCCTTGGTAGGGTTCTTGCTTCTAAATGTTCTTCCGCAGAGAGGTAAGCTGTAGTGAGAATCCTTCCCGTTTGATTTTGTTGGAAAAGGTCAAAGCTTTCTTCGCGTCAAGCTCAATGTTTTCAGTCGTTCACACCCAGTTGCTATCCAGTGTTTTAAAAATAAGATCATAACATGACAAGAATGTTCTCCCCAGCAGTTTCAGTCTCGCTGGTGGTGGACTTGGACTTAACACGGATGCTTTGAACTGTAAGTAATGATGATACTCGATTTTCTTCCACACTAACAGTAATTATCTACAGTGTGCATTAGGCTAATACACAGAGCTCAGTTGTATTCTTATCTTGATATTCAAAGAAGTAGTCCAACTGGCTCCGCTTGGACTTACTACGTCAATAAGGCAAATAGCGTTTGGCCACAGATACGGATGTTTCGGTTCCCGAATTCCAGTTTTATTCCAGCCCTGTCTGTATTTGGATGTTGTCAGAACACATTTCTAACAGTTGCTGGAGGACAACTAGATGGTATGCTTCTCTGCTGCAGAAATTGTAGCACAGACCTTTATTCTTGTCTGATATACAGACTAACAGCATTATTACTGGGTTTCACTTACTCTAGGATTTGCTCACAATGCCGTAATTATGCTAGAAACGTTATGAAGCTTGGTTTGTTAATCATATCGCTTCTCTCGGGGCCAACACTCACAGCATTTTCATTTATTTCGGGGAGCTTTTGACTTGAGTATTTTTCTCACCATATGACTTTGAGGAGGAGTTTGTCAATGAAATGTTTTGATCTTTGGAAGAACATTGATTAATTTGAGGCACGTGTTTTTAAAACAAAATATCCTCAAAATACTGTTGCGGTTTGTTGGGGTTTGTTTGTGGTTTGTTTTTTTTTAAGGGCTAAATTTTATGCAGTATACTTTGCAAAAGTCATCAGAAATTGAAAGTAGCGTTGTGGTTAAATAAATTTCTGTGCTACTCACTTCATTGTGTACTCGTTTCAAAACAAAGACAGTTGGTGGTTGTTGCGTAAGCAGCTGAACGCAATACATCAGCTGCAAAACGTGGCAGTACCTGACAGATGACTCAAAACTTGCCAAGTTTTCCACTTTTGTTTGATGAGAGAAATCTAGCTAATTACTAAAATTCTTCTATGCAGAATTCGGCTTAATCCATCTGCTTCTATAGTCAGTGTAATAATAAAATAGCAGCGTAGTAAATTTCACAGGGGTTACAAGAACGAAGAGATCCTATTGCCTCTCGCTGCTATCCCAGCACTTCGCTCCCAGTCGGAGCCCTCCAATTCCCCATCCTGCTCATCTTTTGCCTTCCAACCTTTGTGAGCGAGCAGTGCTCACCAGCCTGCTGCGCTCCTGCTCTGCAGCGGGGTCTCTCTCTGGGTCCCCCCTCGCCCCCAGGGAAACATGAGCAGCACAAATATGATAGCACATGCCGCTTCTCAGCATATGTTTGAGGGCTAGCTGAAACAGCATCTGTCCCCAGATTCTTTTCTTCCTTTTTTGTGCCTGCTTTTGCCCCAACGATATCTGTGGTGAATCAACTGCCACTTGTCTGTTTGATAAATGGAAGTGGATTGAGGAACTTCTGAAACTGGACAAAGATAATGTGGTGGGACGATCCCGTCAGGACAGCACCGGAGTGGGAGAGAAAGCTATCCACAGCTCTTACTATAGCTAATGAAACACTTTTTTTCTTAGAGCAAAGGGCAACAATAATTACTCCCTAGAAGCACAGAGAGATACTGACATTCTTAGCGAGCCAGAAATTGGCCTGTAAGCGTATGGATGTGTAAAGGTTGTGTTTGAACCTGTCCAAGGCAGTAACGCTGCGGTGTAGCTCCGAAGGGTGCACGCGCAGCGAGTGGCGCTGCTCGGGCGATCCGCTGCCGACCGCTACGGGGGGAGCGGGGGCAAGGCGGGCCTAGCAACTTGCACGGTGAATGGAAGAGCTCGGTAACTTTGTCCGACTGGAGATGCAGATAACCCGGAATTTCAGTAGAAGGGAGAAATGAAAAGCAGGTATCCCGGAAAATTAACGGGCGGTGTTTGGCACCACATTGGACGTAACCTTGCGGTTTGGGTGAGCGCGGAGACGCTTGCGTAAGGCAGAGCCGAGGAGCGGCCTGCCGCTTGTTTGTCACGCGGGTCACGTTAAAAGACAGCGTCCGTAATAAGAGTCAGTAGCTTAAAATGGTCTTGATTGAAGTGTGGTTAGAAACTGATTGGCGGCTTCATCTGGTGTAAATGGTTTGACAGCGATAAGGCACTGAGTCCACAGTGCTTGTGCTGGAGCAGCAGCAAGGTGTGAAATACCTGCTGGGGCCCCGCTCCAACCCGCGCAGCGCCCTTACCCTCGCTGCCGCCGTGCAAGGCGCGAGGGGAAGGAGGCGGCCGTGGCGCCCGCGGGGAGCGCTGCCTGCGCGGGGTCGCGTGCCGGGGAGCCGGGGCAGCATCTTGCCAGTAGTGACAGCTGAAGTCACTTGTTGGAAAGTCTGTAAACTCCGGTTACAGCTGCACTTGTCAGGGGCTTTAAGGGAAGTGTAATCAGCCACAGAGATTAATTTGCATCTCAATTAGGAAAGAGTCAGGAGGAAGCATAGGGTCTGTTGCTGGAAGGTTGTGGAAGAAATCTCATCAGGCACAAAAGGCTCCCAAGTCTCGGTGCTCCAGCGAGTGGAGGACAATATCCGAGTCCGGTTTCCATGGGGACCAGGACCGCAGAGCCGCGGGAGAATCTCGCTGTGCGCTGTAATCGCTTGGTCATGATGACACAAATTCCACTGTCGTACCCAAATACATTTTTCTGTTGGAAATCTCTTTGAAAATGAGGAAGGTAACTATAGCAGACTGCATCAGATGGGGTTTTTTAATCTATTTTTTATGTTTATGTAACTGTTCCCATTGTAAGAAATTCATTAAGGCGAGAGAAATATTAATTAAAAAATAATTAACTATATTTAAACTTCAGTTTAAATCCATTCTGGCTATAAGTTCTTTGTGCACGTCAGATGGCGTGCGATGGCGTTACACAGGAGCAGAACCAGGGTAGTTAATGCGTAGCTCAGTTGTCTTTTGAACAGTTAAAGCTCAGTTGTTTCTGTAGCTGCTGCAATGTTTACGTGGTCGTGGATGGGTGATTATACATGAGGATATGTTCAAAATAACCGTTTTTTCAGGAGTGCATTCATTCTTGGTGCAATGAAGCATTGAGGCTGAGCGGCTGCCGACCGTACTAATTGGTGCTCTCACCGTCCTTAAGTAACTGTTGAGTGCGAGGTAATGTGCTTCAGCAGCCTCACCCGTCTGCTTTTTCAGGCAATGATTTTTATTTCGAATATGCCAGTGTATTTTGGAGAAATCATAAACAAGGTGGCTGAAATTACGTACGAACAAGGAAGAATAATATTTAAACTTGCTAAAATTTGTTATATAAAATTGTATTTATTTTTGCAAGTTTTAGTTTTTGAGAGCATTAAAGCTACTTTTTTATGTGCTGGGGGAAGGAGGGAACAACTAATCTCACAGACAAATAATTATGTATCAAAACTGAAGTTCCTCTTAATTAAGCCCAGTTAAAGCAGAGGTTGCTAATTGTCAGTATTTAGGAGTAACGTGAGTCTATGAGCAGGATGCCTCAGGAGATGAGAGCAGGGACGAGAAGCAGTGCATTCGTAAGTTGGTGCTGGGGTAATTGTAGTGGGGTTGAGCAGGACCCCCTAAGCAAGGGGCTGTTCTGGTTCCAGTAATGCTGAATGTTTCCAAAAATTATATAAAACTGCATCTTTGTGCTCTCTTCGAGCTTATATTAAATTAGTTGTATGCTGGAAAGGATTTTTGAACACTTCTACATTCTGGAGTCCCAGTCGCCCTAAGCTGCAGTACCGCGCACCTCTGGGAGCTGGTCTTACCTGCAAAGCTGAATACTGGGGGAAAAGCAGGGGGCGTGTTTGAGTCTTTATTACAGGTCTGATTTACAGCTGCTGTTTAAGCTGACAGTTTCTAAGCTCTGGTGTTAGTAAACCTCCAAATATGAAAAATGTAACTAAGTCCGCAGGCGTCAGGCACTTTGGTCCGTAATTTAATGTTGGGCTCCAAAAAGACTTTGGGATTTGGGAATAGTGGTGTCTGAGCCAAAAGCTCCCCTCAGAACGTGTAGGGAAATGCAATTTTGACTACCCAGAATCCAGATTGTCTTTCAAAATGGAGTAACTGCCTTGCTCCTTGAATTGACTGCTCTTGGTTAGAGACTTATAAGTTGGTCTCACTTTTTCCTTATGAAATTTCATAACCAGGATGCTTAATCTTTCCCATGTCACGTGTTTCATAATAACAATAGTTGTAAACGTCCTGGATTCTTAGATCTTTTATCATCTTTAAAAAAAAAAAAAAGTGTAGTGCAAAGCTATCTCTGCAATTAAGACAGTCGTTCTTTCAATTGCATTGGCTGAAAGATTGTACCAGACCTGGTTTGTTTTAGAAAAATGTACAAGTGTAAGGCGGAGCAATGCTTTTTGAGCCTTTTTGTCTGCTGCTTAACTGGAAAGAAAAGCTGCTCAGAGTTTGAAAAATAGCCCCAGTGATGAAGAGGAAACGTTGGTGAATTGCTGTCGTGACCTGTGAAGTTTGTGCAGTGGCCCCGGGTACCTGAATGTAAACGCCTGCATCTCTGCTTCCACTCCGCTCCTGAAAAAAGCTGCTTTTAATTGAAAAATTATTTTGACATTAGCTGTAGTATCTGTCGTGGTTTAGCCCCAGTCAGCAAGCAAGCACCACGCAGCCGCTCGCTCACTCCCCCCTGGTGGGACGGGGGAGAGAACTGGAAGAGTAAAAGTGAGGCAGCTCATGGGTTGAGATAAAGGCAGTTTTACAGGTAAAGCAAAAGCTGCGCGCGGAAGCAAAGCAAAACAAGGAATTCATTCACTCCTTCCCACGGGCAGGCAGGCGCTCAGCCATCTCCAGGACAGCAGGGCTCCATCGCGCGTAACGGTTACTTGGGAAGACAAACGCCATCACTCCAAATGTCCCCCCTTCCTCCTTCTTCCCCATTTTGATATCCTGAGCAGGATGTCGTATGGTACGGGATATCCCGTGGGTCAGTTGGGGTCAGCTGTCCTGGCTGTGTCTCCTCCCAGCCTCTTGTGCACCCGGCAGAGCACGGAGAGCTCAAAGAGTCCTTGACCAGTGTAAGCGCTACTTAGCAACAGCCAAAACATCTCCGCATTATCACCGCTGTTTCCAGGAAAAATCCAAAACACAGCCCCATACCAGCTACTATGAAGAAATTTAACTCTAACCCAGCTGAAACCAGGACAGTATCTTACCACTTTTTTTTTGTTCTCCATCATTGCAAGCAACTCTCATACTTCCAGTCCCACCTGGTCTCACTAACTGAATTTGAAGAAAAGCAGGGTCTATTTTCACATGTCTGAACTGTTACCCTAGCTTCCCCCAGCTTTTTGTGTGCAGCCTACCGGAGGGTCTAAAACCTCCCCATCTGCAGGCACCACTTGGCTCCTTTCTTGTATTCTTCATTGATTTCTCCTAGTCTTTGAATTATTTTTTTTAGCAATTCAGGCTACCTGTATCTTCCTGTGAATGAGGAAATAGGGAGTTAGTTCCTGCTGGGGTTTATTGAGAATTAACATGTTTATAACTAAATTATCTTTTTAAGCAATCTCACTTTTACGATAACTGGCTTGGCCTTATGGAAAGAAAAGGGTTTTGTTCCCATTCTGCCTGTTGATTCTTGCATATTTTTTGTACTCTTACAGCATCTTGACTGGAGCACAGTGCTGCGTTACTCTACGGGGGCAGAAGAAATAACCGATGGGGTGGGCATGCAGACTCGTGTCGGTCAGCCACTACTTTTGCCGTCGAAACCATCCATTTCAGGCAGCTGTGCAAGTGTTCTTGGAGGTGTAATTCTAACAGATCTCTAATATAAGCTCCTGCCTTTTTCATTAATGTAAACAGAATTATGTAAGGGCTGACCTAAATATTCTTAGTCTGGTAAGATTCAAAAAAACTACCACAGTGGCAGGTTATGGTCTTGTTTCCAAAGTTGTTTGCGTTATTTGTTGTTCATTCAAAGAGGAAACCTGAAGCTCAAAGAGTTTTAAATTCTTCTTAAGTTTATCAGGGATGTTCATAGTACTTTGCTGCAGCGTAACACGTCTGTGTATTAGAGCAAACAAAAAGCACGATGAGGATGCATACGCTTTACATAATATCTGAGCACTGGATGTCACCATTTCCCTGCTTACGATTTGCAGTCCTGTTTGTGGGCCAGAAGAAAACACAGCCCTTGCTTTGGAGAAGTAACTTGATACATGAATAGCTCTTAAAAGTTTTCTCCACAGTAGTGAATATGGGATGCCTTCCTAACTATACCAGACAAGTAGTTCACTAGGATAAAATCAAAAGACCGTCTAAATCCATAACAAAAAAGGGTATCCGTAACGTCAGTGCATTCTGTTGCATCCAGATATTAACACATCTACTGTATATTAGTATGTCATGTCTGGAATCAAGAAGATTAAGCAAAGAACATCAACTTTGAATTCTGAATTAATTCCTTTTGTTGGTGTAAGCCAATTTCTGATTAACTTAATGTAGAGTGACTGATCTGCTTACCTGCTTTATCAGAGACTAAAAAAGAAAGATATTTGCTATGGCAGGCTTCATTGTGTGGACGGCGCTCGTATGTTTTGTAAGTGCCCGTAACGTCAGATGCCTGAAAACACATTTTGCATACCTTTCCAAATGCACTTTGCTGAGCTTGCGTTCAGAACGCTGCTTTGGTTATAAAGGGGTGTTCGGTCGTACCGTGAAAATAAAATAGAAAGCCTGTTACACTTTTTAGAGAAGGGTTGACAGTTTTGTTCCCTTTATTTCATCCGGAGAAGTTATGCCCTCAAGCTATATAGATGCTGTTAGAAATTACTATGAAATTCTAAAGCATGTGTCACAGGAGCTGTGACAATTTATATGACATGGCATCTGATGGTTTTCTGCCGACATGATCGGTCCTGGCTCGCGGGAGCGTTTGTCTGTAGTCGGTCCTCCGCCACTTTGTCTGCAGAGAGCAGCAGGTTTAACTTGCCGTCCCTCGCCTCTCTGAGGGCTGCCCTCGCGCGAGGGTTTGAGTTTCAGACAGAAGCATTTGGCCCTGCCGCAGCGGTCTCTGAGGGATGCTGATGGACGCGGCGGTGGCTGCGCGGGGTGGTGTAAAGCAGCACTGACCTTCATTCTGCAGCGCAGCTCCCCGCTGGAGCGGATCGATGGCCGAGCTGTCTGTCTCTGCGGCTGCCTTCCCTCCTCGCAGCAAGAACCTTCTCCAGGCGGCGATCGATGCCTCTAATCTGCTCCAGCCTGTAATAAGTCATGCGAGGCAAAGCTTTTAGGTGGCATTACATGGGATTGCGGAGGCGGCTCTTCAGCTCTTATTCATAGTACTCTTCATAGACTTGCGGAGAAATCTACTGCATCCCGCTTGTGAATATATAAAGGGTATATAATGCTTCTGCGGATTTAAACTTCACACGCTGCTGAACGATGTGTGGACACAGTGGTTTTAGATTTCTGTATTTTTGCGTGCGCATCTGTACGTACCTGTCCCTGCTCATAGTCCCTGGCTAGACGCACGTCTCGTGTACGCATCGCTGCGAGCTGCTGGTGAGCTTCACCGTTTTACAGACAGCACGGGGGGCAGCGGTGAAGTTTGCATGTTAACAATACGATTTATTTTTCTGCTGTAACATGGGGCATCGCTATTCTCCGCAGCTGGAAGCTGTAAAGATCACTGAGGGTTGCTGAGAAAGTCCCAAGCTAATTCTGTAGCAGAGTTTTAAACAGCACGGACTGCTGCCCCTCCTGATGATGATCTCTGTGCAGCAACTGTACTCTCCAGTAAGAGCAAACAAACCCCAGCAGTTTTAAAGGCTTTTATTTGCCGAGTGATTTAACGGGTAGTTAAAAAAATGAACCTGGGACTAAGTGACATCATGAATGTAATGCTTTTTTTTTTTTATGAAAAATGAATTCACTGTGTGAAATGTCAGAAATAGGAGGGGGGGGGAAAAAAAAACAAGCTATTTGAGAACAAGCTTCCTAAAATACACAGCCATAACCTCTTCAGCCCCTACCAAAGACTGGAAAGTCATGGTCTTGCTGGAAACAATCTAGTACATCGAGTATAAGCAGCAGGTCAGGACTGGGAGCTGGGAATTTGAATCCTAACTCTCCTCTGCCATGGAGAAGCTGCTGCTTTGAATGAAACACTTGGTTTCTTTATTCCATCAGTAATATTTTATTTGTTCATGAATAATTTTGCAGGAAACTGGGCTTTTTATAGAAGTGCTGCTTTAAACTTGTGGTCTAGTGCTGAATCAAACTTGGGTGAGCAGAAGGGTTTGTGTACCACTGCTGGGAGTAATGTTTATGAAGTTTAGATCTATAAAAGCACAATATAGTTCTTCGTATATTCACAAGCAAAATGCAGTCGATTTCTCTGCCAGTCTGCAAAGAGCACCGTGAGCAAGGGCTGCAGAGGGAGGCGTACGGATTCTGGGGTTGTACCGACTGGCCGATAGCTAGTAGGTGTTCACGGGGTGCCTAGCAGGGTGCTTAGAGCAGCCTGGCATTGGCCGCGTTTCTAGATTAACTGGCCGCTCACCTGCCGTCTGCCGGCTTTGGTGGCATCGCTCATGAAATACTTAGTCTGGTCAAGCTGACAGCGAGCAGAGTGTTTCTGCTGTTTCCTGTAAAAACAAAACAAGTTTATCAGGAGCGCAGTTTTGTTAGCGTAGCCATGGCTTACCCAGAGGGCTTCCGGGAGGTCCGTGATGGAAGTCTGCCTTCAGTTTGACTTCAACAACAAGCATCGAGGCAGTGTGGTACCGTTCTTTTGTTCCTAACAGATCTTTCACAGGAAGGTGTGAACTCAGGCTCCCTCTCTATATGTAGAGGTCCAAACACCTATTGCTCAGTGTTTTGTGTGTATCAGACAAAGAACCTCTCCCTTGTGTTTAATGAGGGGCTCTGTTTGAAGTTTGGCAGAAGCAAAATTGATACATTCAGGTTACTAATGAGTACTTCATTCAATCTTACAGGGATTTTTGGTGGTTTGGGGTGTTCTTCTGCTTATACACCAGACAAATTAAAGGGATTTGTGTGCTTTTATTTCCAAAGTAAGTTTTGATGATTTTGCTGTTCCACCCGTACTCACTTTGGGGAGGGATCTGTGTAGCTAAAAACCTCTGTTGTATCCTTTGGAAACTTGCTTCTGAACAGTCGCTTACACTTTGGATTTCCGGGGGGTTACGTTTGTTTGGCTTCTGTCACAAATGGGTGAAGAAAAAAAAGCAGAGCTTTATCTGAACGGACTTTAAGTGTAATTCAGGCTGTGCAGCCCTCTGACGGACAAAGCGCGCCTTGGCTTCGGCGCGAGTCTCGCCTGACCGAGGGTTGTCGTCTTGGCCCGCTCGCCGCGTTGCTGGCGAGAGCAGAGGTGACGCTTGTGTTTGAGCGGAGCAGGGCGCCCGGCCCCGAGCCCTTGGTGCGGCGCTGGGGGCCCAGCGGGCGCAGGGGAGCAGCAGCGGCGCGGTCCCGAGGCGCGGGCTGAGGTCTCCGAAACGTGGGCCGCGCGGGACCCAGCGGCCCCGGGGTCGCGCCCCTCTGCGGCGGGCTTTGTGCGCGCTCGCCGTCTCATTAGCATGCTGGCTCGCCGCCGCCGCTGCGGCGCGCTGGCTCCGCTAGCTCTGCTAGCGCTGCTGGCTTACCAGCTGTTCCTGCTGCTCGCGACAATGTCCAGCGTGTTCGGATCACCGGGTTCCTGCGCTCGCCGCCGCGCGCAGACAGCCTTTCCGCTGGGGATGCCCACGTGGCCGCCCGGCAGCAGCGGCACCGCATAAAGTAGCAGGCCCTCGCATGGCATATGGTGTCTGGATTCATACAAGATGCAAAACTATTCTGCCGCTAATGCACAATGACTCATAGCATTGCTAATTTTTCTAACAAAAGCCCACTTCCACACCCACACTTTTAACCCCTCAGGCTAAAAAGCCTCTTCTTTAGTTTCAAAGCCTTGGAAATGTAAGGAGGTGGCTTCTGGATCAATATATGAAACCCTATATTTATTTAAAGCATATGCAAGTTCTAACACTGATTTTACATTTCACTAAAACACAGTTTTTAAATCACTGCTATAACATACGGGGGGTTTTTTTTGTTTGTTTGTTCCAAAGTAGATTCATTTTCAAATGCTGGGAATTTTTTATTTTTTGGTAGTTACGTATTACAAAAATAGTCAGAAGTCAGCATAGGTAACAAAGTTATTTTCGTTTAAGAGAGAATCAAAGCAATGTAGGTAGTACTTCTACAGCGATCATATCTTACAGCATGAGTTACCGAGCTGCTTATTGTAAGACGCTTGCAATATCTGGCTATTTTTCCTATGCACTTGCTCTTCGGGGAGAAAAATAATACACTTTCCAACTAGAGGGAGCTGCTGGTATCGCTGCTGCTGATTCTTAACCTTCCAGTCTAATTCCTTTGTGCAGAACGTACAGCGATCGTTTCTACGTTTTAATAAAATTAAGTTAAATTACCCTGAGTAATTTAGATTAAAAGGATGCATCTTAATTCTTACAGTGTAATCATCAAATTAAACTGCAAAATTCAGAGAAAACTAAAGCACATCCTGGTCGCGTGGCACGCTGCATGAATGTGGAATTATATAGGTCATGAAAAGACTCGTTAGAAGAGAGTGAAAAGCTCAGGCTTGCTTACTGTTGTTACGAGACAAAAAGCATAAGGGAGGTATGAGGGGTAGGGAAGGGAGCGAGCGGCACGGCGGGGAGCTCCCCGCTCCCTCCACCGCAACAAAGGAACAAAGGGACCTGCGGTGAAAGATGAAGGTGGCCGAGCTCCGTGCTTCGGGCTCCCCGAGAGCAACTTGTTACAAGGAGCCCCTGCGGGCCGCGCTTCGTCGAGGTCAATGCTCCCGCGGGGAATGTTTTTAAGGAGAAGCCCTGGCTTCGGAAAGTCTTTGCTAGGGGATGGTTTGAGAGCTCTTGTGGGGCTGGTGGCTCCACAGCGGCCTGCTGCGGGGTTCCCAGCGGCTCCAGCGCGGTGCACCACGTCCTCGCGACGGCCCACGCCTGGGTGCCGCCCTCGGAAGCCGTGGTTTCGACGCAGCAAGGCAGTCCCTGTGCCCCTGACACCACGCGGTTGCCTCCGCGCGGGGGGTGAGAAGGCGCAAAGGGTGCACGAGGACCAGCTAGACGCGCGTGTGGGCGGTTTCGTGTGCGCGTCCCCAGCGATCGGGCTCTTGTGTTAATACAAATGTGTAATCGCCAACATAGGCTTACGTCTTTTTTCAAACTATTTCTTTTTCTTTTAAAGGAATCCTGACCTCAGTAGGTTTTTCATGAACCGTACATGCTGCCATCACTTCAGTCAAAAGTTAAGCAGTCATTTTCTGATCAGGAAAGATGTTTTTAGGTTTAGCTTTGAATTTTCTTAATCACTTTGTTTCTCTTTTGCTAAAAATGAGCTTCTGAATGGGGTGTTGACCATGCCTTGAGGACATGAGACTAGATCACCCCCTGACATCCATCCAACCTGACGTTTCTGTGCATCTGATGCTAAGAGGACGAGGTGCATAATTTTTGTGCCTCTTATATGAAAGCTACTTTAATGGGTAGCACCATAACTGTACATCATTTTTCAAAGAGGAAAGGGTTTCCCTCTACATGTGCTTGAAAAACTTTTGTAGTCATCCTGTTACTGGGGGCTTTTTTTATTAGGTTGGGGAGCTGAATGTGAAGACAGCAAGAGAGGAATAGGAGAAAGCTCCTCTTTCATGGTGGGTTTATTGGCTGATGTATTTAATTTGTATTTTTTCTTTCCTCAGTATCATACTTTTGTGTGTATTTCACAGTAAGATTAACTGTCAGGGTTCTAGTGTATAAACAGGAGCAGATGGCTTTTAATGATTTCTTAAATCTAATGCTAAGTAACAATCTAGTACATGTACAGCATTTTCTGTTAAAAAAAAATAATTCTCTGTTAATTTGCTGTTTTTTCGATACTTTCTCTGAATTGGCCTGGGCCAGCTTTTGGGTTTTTGTGGTGTGGGTTTTTGTGGGTTTGTGAGGGGTTTTTTTGCTGTGGGTTTTGTTTGGTTTGGTTTTTTTTTTTTGAGAGCCTGTAACTGTAACTTCTGCTGAACAGCTAGATTCGTTGTACCTATTTAGGATTATCCATCTTGTTCGTTTTCACCTGTGTAACAACACGGGTGATCTTATAAAGCCTAGCTAGCCTACAGTTGGTTGGCTTCCTTGAATGCAAGAGTCATTCTCCTGCCCACCTTTCAGCTGGGCAAGCAGTGCTGTTCAAGCAGCAGTTATTTCACTTAGAGATCTTAGTGTTATCACCATAACAAACAAACTTGGGGCTAGCTCAGCTATTCATTACTGCAAAGTCTTGGTACCAAAAATGCAGCATCGTGAAAGGGAAGTCATTAAACTCTAGAAAATAACCTCAAGCTAGCGCACATTTTTCTTCTCTCTTGTTCCTGAAAGGCCTTACCTTAACTTGTGCCGTCCCTGTGACCCTAAGGAACTTCCTGGTATTGAAAGCTGCCTCGCGGGGTGTTGCAGGGCTGTGTCTGCCAGAGTCACGCCATCGAGGCGAGAGAAGTGTAGCAGTACAGAGCAGGTGATAAAAGCAGAGAGCTGTTACTCTGGGGAACGGGGACTGAGGCTGATGTCCAGAGACTTATAAGTGAACTCCTCCCCTTAGTATTAATTTCTGTCTCCACCTTACCCCCTTCCTCTCCCCGCTGCCAGCATCTGTTACAGCTGGGAACTTTGAGGCTCTGAAAACACCATTTCCCACAGGCGGCTCCAGTGGTAAGAGGTAGAAGTGCCAGGGATTATTTTTCTGCCCTTAATTTTTAAATAAAGCTCCTTGTTACTTAAGGTTGGGAGCTGTAGGAATAACAGTTTTACACCCACACATATTGGTCTGAATAATCTCAACTAGACAGTTGTCCAAATAGCCACATGTTCTAATTGTACTGGTTTTAAACGGCCTCTGTACCTGATGTTTGACATCTCCACTCCACTGGGACAATAAAAAGAAACATCCGTGTCTTTATTTCCAGCAACATATTTAATGTGCGACAGAGAGTTCCCGTTCTCTCCATTTCTGTAACTGGCAGTTTTTCAGACCGTTGCCTTGCCTTGCTGTTGCTGACCCTTTAGGTACTGCAGAGCCCCCCACTCCTGCGGCTATCCAGTCCTCCAGGGCGTCGGAGAGGGACAGCGCGACCCTTACTGCTAAATCACCGAGCGTTTTTACGGGGTTGGCAGTAGAGGGGAATCGTTCCTATCCAGAAGAACCGTTTTAATTCAGAAACTGTTTTCTTTATAGGATTTCACAGAGCCTGTTGGGTTTTGTGCTCCAATGTTTTATGACTTGTTGCCATGATAATTCAGCTCATCTTACAGGTTTCTCTAATTGTGATTGATGTGTAATCATTCATTTTATTGAACCTCATTAAGGTCTGCGAACCTCTGTACCAACTTACAGTAATTAGAGCCCAGATAGCCATTCCATCTGTTCACAAGCACTGTTTAATTAATGAACTTTTAACGTGTTCTTTGCCTTGTAAAAGCCCTTAGTATTCTCAAGTTGTTGAATAGGATTTGCATGCCAGCATTTCCGTTTTGTTTTGTTTTGTTTTAAATACCACAGCAACACGCATTTTGGAATCCCAAAAGTCAACACACAAAGCACCAGGATCTCGGAAAGCAACGTGGAGAGGTTTTACTTTTAGTTTCAATTTTTCATGTCAATCACAGTATCGGTGAAACTGGTGCTTACAAATCAAAGGCTCACGTGGAATTTAGCATCCTTTTTAATGCCCAGAATAACAATTTTTAATCTTCCCTTGTCTTGTTGAAGAAGATATACAGGGACTGGTAACAAAATGGTTTTTTTGTTTTTTTTTCCTTTTAGCGCTTACTGGAAGAACATTAGAAATAGGATGTGTGCAGACAGGCGTTTTCCTCCCCTGGTATTGAATCTTTTTGTTACATTTAGAGCATCAGACTGAGACAGCTTTGGGTTTGGGCTTTTTGGTTTGGGTTTGGGTTTTGTTTGTTTGTTTTATAGTATTCAGTAAAATGAGATTTTAGGGTGGAGTGGAATCCACCAGTGCTGCTGGAGTTAGAGACTATTGTCATAATGGTCCAGAACTGCAAGAAAACAGTAGGACAGAAGCTCCTAAATACTTTTGGGTGTTTCTGCTGCTTTACCTCTGTGCATTTTGACTGTGCAGTAATGTGCTGAGTCAGTGATTCGTGCAGAATGAATAAATGGTGGCGCTTTTTTTAAAACAAAAGTAAATTTCAGTTTCCTGGTCAGGCAGAAGAGGCAATATTTCAGGAGTGTCAGGATTTTTAAGAAAAACAGTTTTAGAAGACTTCTGTATATTAAGAATCAAACAGTTGTGCTGAATGTGACTGTCACATTCCTCTCATGACCGACTTTGGAGCTAGCGAGATTAGTAAAGGAGAAAAAGGACACTTTTGCCTACGGCATTTTTGTGTTTGTGATCCGTTGCTGTTTTTTATATATGGCACGGTATTGTGGTGCTGTAGTTGTGCTTTACCTAATTTGGATTGATCTGTGTTTACCTTAATTCTTGTCCTGAATATTTAAGTCACACTGTTCAACTCCCTCAAAATCCCTTTCAGCATCCAAAGGCAGACCATCTGTCTGGTCCGGTCATTCTTTCCTCCCCCAGTACGTGTTTTAGCCGGTGCTTTGAGTAAGGCTGTGTCCCAGAGAAGCAAAATACAGAGTGAAACAGCAGTCTTGGGTATGGGGCTGAACCCAGTGTGTTTAGAAAAGTGAACCATATTGCCTGCTTTCTACATTGCAGACGATATTTGCGAAATTAGTATAAAGGGCCCCTGTTTTTTGTTGTACCTTCAGTGTCCTGTTCTGTAGCATCATGGCTGTCTGAGGTGAGGCACAGGCAAACTTTTCGATGCTGTGACAGTTCTCGGCCACGTTAATCTTTTGTGGGTTTTCCTCATGCCGCTGTCCTCTTTTGGACCAATTCTAACACGAATGTCGAGTGTTTTCATTGCCCTAAAAGAGAGATTTTCGAAATGGTTATTTGTAATTCCTTTTCCAATGTTTCCACATGCTAACTCATCCTCTCACCTCTGACCCCATGCTGTAACAGCCCATTTTGGTGAATCTAAGTGTGGTCTGCTGCTCCTTTTTAAAGGAACAGAGTAAAAGTAAGTTTTGCCTAAGGGTGAAGGGGGCGATCAGAGCCTCCCCGTCCGCGGTGTCACGCTGCAAGAGGTAACGATTCGATGGAGAGGGTATAGAGAGCTGCATCGCTGAGCCCTTCTCGCAGCGTCGGGTAGTATCGTGCTGCTGCCCTGTGCTCTTCTTTTCTGGAAGCGCTTCTCTATTGGCTTTGCTGAGCACAGAGCTGTCGAGATCAGAGTAGCTCCTAAGTGTTTGCTTCTCCGGGCTGAGTGACACAAGTCTTCTGCAGTGCGAGAAGATCTACATGCAGAATTCGCTGAGCTCACTACAGCAGAATGAGCGTGATTAATGTAATGTGTGTTGTACACCTATTTTAGCAGTATTTTCTTTTAAACCTATAAGCACGGGTCCTGTTCCACCGTTGGTTAGCCAAATAGGAGTGCTAAGTAAGCGAATTACACTTCAGGGTGTTCTGTGTTGGGTAACTGACTTTAAATAATACACACTTACCTGCAGATTTTAATATTGCCTGTATTTTGTTTACTACTAATTTCTTAATTTTTTAAAGATTAAAATATTTATAACAGTTTTCCTGTACGTTGCCCGTAAAATGTGTTTTACGTTATTTGGGTTTATTAAGAGAGATAAGGTGGCTGTTGTTCTATCAGTTGTTAAACATTATCGCATGTTAATCCATATTTTAAAAGTTCAAAGACTGTGCTAGCACGTCTTTCTCTGTTCTTTTTGCTGTTGGTAAAGATGTCCTCGTATCAAGCATTCACATTTGTGTGAAAAATAGAATTCAGTTCAATCCATGCATAGATTGTCAGGAAGATTAAAGTGTGCATCATGCAATTTTTCTTCTTTCAGAAAGGGGCCTTTGATGTGCTAATGTTCACTTTCTCTCTTTTCATTCAGAAGTGCTGGTCATTGTTTTGAGCTGCAGAACAGTATCTGCTTCATATAGGCAGCTTCTAATACCCTGGTAGCCCAACCTTGCTCACGGTAGCATAATATAAATATGCAATAATATTAATGGCATTATACACTGGGATCAGATAACGGTGTGCCTGCACAGATAAATACCACGGCAAAGCCAAGGCATTTATTGAAAATAGATGTTGCAAAAAGCCAAATGTTTAATTTCAAATAATCCACTTAACGTGTGTCGGCGTTACTGCTGTTATACCAAGTCATAGAATTTGGTTGTCAAATAGCAAGACGGCTTGGTGGTGCAATAAGCACCGAAGTCTGTTAAAATCACCCTCGAAGACAAGGCTGTAATGTATTTCCGAACTTAATTAGCAAGTGAAATTATTTGGATGGCCTCATCTTGTGCTGCAGTGGATATTTTCCAGCAAATGGATGAAATTTTGCAGGCTGCTCACAGGACCACCTCGCAGTTCCCGTAGCAGGGGAGTGATGTAGGTCGCGACACAGGCGTCATCACAAACTTGCATGGAGAAGGGCTACTCGTGCTGAAGACACCGATTCTCCTTTCGTTATTGACTAGGAAGAAATGGTTGACTGAATTCCTCGTGAAGATAAATACGGAAAGCGTTAGCGTGTAGCTGCGCAGGAGTTATTTCAGAGTTTATTACGTTCCGTAGGAGGCAGAATAGTTGACAATTGAGTGACAAAAACCTTCCTTTTAAAAACTGTGTGAAATTGGGTGGTCGAGTTTCGAGAGAGCAAGCTAAATAACGGTGAACTAGCCTCTGGTGGTGGATGTTGTAGGAGAGTGTCATCTAGTATGCAGAGCAGCTTTCTGCTCAAAAATCAGAAAATTTGCCCATTGTGTTTCTCAAGCAGTAGAAAACTCTAGCTTTTGAAAAGCTGTAATTATAAAAACAGTAAGTTGCAAATGAAACAGTAGAGTAGGACATGTTCAGAACTCTCACATTGCTTTTTATTTTAATTAAAAGATAAATTTTAATTAAAAGATGTTCATTCAGAAAGCTTATAGCTGGATAGGTATTTCATTGATAAGACTTAACAAAAATTGGAAGAAAACATGAATAAAGAAAAATCTTACATAATCCTGCACTTGAAATATTTTTCCAGTGAGGTACGACGGCAGCAGCATGCAGCGTGACTGCTGTGTAGCTTCTTCCCTAGGTCACGGTCCCTATAGATTTTCCTTCTCTGTTTGCTTCCACCAACTTTGATGCTTCATTAAAAATTCATCTCCTGCTCTCCCCCTTTCTCTCTGGGATCCCCGTGATCTCCTTTTATATCTGAGATGACTCAGCAGTGAAGGACTTCAAAGAACTTCAGAAACGTAGCTTAAAGGGCACTGGCTTCAAGAAATAGTGTCAACAGTAAGAACAGGATGCGTTTCAGTGGAAGCCAAGAACACGAGGCAAACCTGCCGGGTTTCTGCGCAGCCCGTGTCTGACGAGGGCTGCGCAACCCGGGCGCCTCTCGTGCCCGGAGCCGCTTGAACGGCCGGACCCCCGCGCGTCCCGCAGGCTCGCGCGCCCGGCGGGCAGCTCCTCGGCACACGCGCCTTGTTAGCATCCTTCGCCCAGCCTGAAAGCTGGAGGTGTGCTTCGAGGCACGTGCCGGGGAAGGGGCAGCCCTCCAGGTGACTTGCGGTCATCTTCAGCGCGGTTCAGAGGAGCATTTCTGCGCCGTCTGGAGCATGAGCTGTGTCAGAAAGCTCTGGCGGGAAGCAGGTGGCAAGGGCTGTGCAGAGCGGAACAGCTCTGCTCTTCCACTGGGGGCTCTTAGGTGGGTTTCTGTGATAGCCCTGGAGAAAGGGAGCAGAGCTGCAGGTTGTCGCCAGCTGTCATCCACCGCTGCTGCCTGGCGTTGGCTCACAGGGAGCGTGAGCAGGAGCTCCTTGGGCCTCTCGCGTAGGATTTCCGCTCCGCATCACAGCTTTCTCTACGGCGGCACGAGCTCGCTCGCTTGCCTTCTCAAATCAGATTAATTTTCCATTCTAACAAAGTGCTGCCGTTCCGTGAATCGGCCGTGATCTCCTCGTGGTGGGAGCGCGTGCTCCGTAACCCAGACACCTTGGCGATGGGCAGGAGCGGGAAGCCTTCGCCAGTGCCCCGTCGCTCGCACAGCAGAATTGCTGGCGGACGCTTTCCCTGGTGTCTTTGTGCGACCCCAATCTTCTGAGCCCCTGGGGGGTCTCCACCACGGGGACGGGTCGTCCCACCTGTGGCGTGCAGCTTGCACGGCCCAACCCCAGCCTGCCTCTAGTGCTGCAGTGAGCTTCAGCAGCTTTTAATTTGAAAACGCAAACTAAACGCCCGGATCTGGAAAGGGCTCCGGTGGCACTTCTGGTCTCTCTGACCACCTTGCTGGTTTTTCAGAGCCCTTCGCGTTGTTTCTGTAATCTCACTTCTGCCTACAGGCAGAAGCAGTTTTTCTCTTGTACTGTCTTGGGGCAGTTTTCAGCACTTCTGCTCTTGTTCCTCTGCGCATTGGATCGCCTGTATACAGTAGTCTGTCTTCTGACTGTGTCGTCTTCTCACAGTTTTTTGGTTGAAGTTAGTTTAAAACTGACCAGTCCTAGGCGTTAAGACAGCGACTGTCACCGAGGGCTGGGTAGCCAGCCGAACAGCCCTTTGGCATCCTCCCTAGCACTCTCCGTATTCACCATCATTTGTCTTGTGCCTGAATTGAGGACGTGGTCGTTTAAACAGTATATCATACGGCTCAGTCATTAACTCACCTCTTGCCCCATAATTAAATGTGATAAGACTCTATGGCCAAACTGAGTTAGTCAAAACCTATGGGGAAATTTTTTTAGAAAGAGTAGAACATTTAGAAGAAGTCAGCAACAGTGAAACCATTGCATTAACTTGCCTTGTTGTGAAGGGGTCGCTTACATTCTCAGTTTTGCTTCCTCCCCTCCCCACTCACCCACCACCCCCACTTTACAAGTAAAAAAAGCAGATTTCATAAACATGCCCCAGAATTTTAATTTACTCCCTTGGGGAAATGGAGAGACATCACAGCATGCACACCGGCTGAGCTACGCAATGAAAGGGGAACCCATTCCCCCCACTGAGAGGTCACTTCCAGGGAAAAAAAATGTTGTTTTAAATGCTGACTTAATCATCTGCTTTCGGGGATCAAATTTTCCTGAAACGGCCGTGTGCCCGTGACAATGCCGTGTGAGCAGACAGCGGTGGGTACGCACTGCCGTACCTGTTGCAGGCTGTGTGCTTGAAAGAGTATTTTAATTTAATGGATTTCAAGCAACATTATTCAAAGATCAACAAAAGGCATACTGTGTTATATGAATAAAAGATTTCCTCTGGATACTTGTTAACCCTACAATGCCTAGCTAATGTAATTGAAGTGCAACCACCTGGCAGGGAGCTTTCGCAGTCAGCTGCCAAGGAGGGCCCCGGACCGGAGTACCAGGTGTTGTGCCGTGCCTGCCTGATTGTCGCAGAGGGATAAACAGCATGATTGCGCCGGGCGGCTGGGGCGAGGAGCGGGGCCGGCTGCCAGCCAGGGACCCTGCTCCCGGGGCTCCCCGGTGGGCTCAGGTACAGCGGGAGCTAGGGGGGCTCGTACAGAACGAAAAGGGGGCAGCGCAGAAGTATTGCCTTGCCATTAAGCCCCCACAAGGCTCTCATGGCCTCAGGGTTCACAAAGAACTCCTTGGACGCGAAGATATTTTTTTTGATGTATTGTGTGTCTACTCAGAGCCCCGTGCCCAGGAGATCCCTTGCTCAGTCCCTGGGTCTGCTCTGCAACAGCTATAAACGCATCAGATTATAATTTTAAATACCCCCCCCTCTTTTTTTTTATTTAGAACTGGGACATTCCCACTGATTTCTTGGTGGTCTTTTTCTAATTTGTTCTTCCTTCCTATCCTCGAATGTAGAGCAATTTCCCAGCCTGTATCACTGCAGCAACAAGTACATTTAGTGTAGAGCATCTTGCAAATGGTGTCACTCGTAATGGATGTGATAATAAGCCCCATGGTTACCTATCCCTGATTGTAATGAATGTAAATTATCAAGTATAATAGACCTGAAACTGAGCCATTTAGTGTTAGTCCCAGAAATAATGAAAAGATCTGTAACAAACTACAAGGGGCAAAATTATTTTGTGTAATTATATTTTGTTCTGGCTGTAGCTGCCTGGCCCTTATGCTCTTATCAAACTGACAGTGATGATTTATTAACCTTTAGTAGGTGAAAAAAATATGATTATAAATTCATCCGAAAAGACTTTCCCTTAACCAAAGAGCAAGAATTTGAAGCAGAGGTTGCCCGTCCGTCGGTTATACCCAAGGCACGAAGGAGGCCTTTGTGCGCGTGTGATGGGAGGCGAAAGCCCACACCGGCCAATTCCAGGCGTCCCGCCTGTCCACGTGCTGCTCAGCCGCAGCTCGGCGCGGCCGGTCCCGCGCGCGAGGCCCTCTGGCCGTGGGGCACTATGCGCTCCCAGGACTCGGTGCCGCTGCGCTCCTGCCGGGGAGGGCGCGAGGCGGGAACCGCATAGCCATGAGAGGTATTTCCGCTTATTTTTTTTCTAGACTATGTGTTAAGATCCTTTATGGTATATTCTCTTTCAAAAGTAAACATTTATAAACATTTATAACTGCTTCACAGTTTGTGAAATCTTGTATTTTCGGAGAAGTTAAGCTTTCCAAGGATTTACATTTGGAAAACATTTAATTTTGAAGACCTGGAAACATCACTATTGAATAGGAAGAAATCAAATATACTTGTGCGAGTGATGAGCAATGGCGTAGCTCGCTACCTCTCACCAGGCTTGTACAGGACTTTTTACTCCTTCCTTTAAGGCGTGGATTCTCCCGTCAGCAAGATGTGTGTGAGATGCAGGTCAGTTTAGCAGACGGCTTGCTGCTCTCATTGTGGGCAAAAAGACGGATTCAGAACTAACTGAATTACAATTCTTGTTTCAATTTATTTTAAATCAAGAAAGGCACGCCCTTTTGTTCACGTTCATGTAGATAACAACGGTGGTCTGACTTGTCCTTGGCTTATATGCACCACTTAAATAACACTGGTGCATCCTGCTCAGAAACTTGAAATGCAGACTTTTAAGAGCACATTTGTAGGGAAGTGTAATCTCGGCTGATTTATGAGTCTGCAGTTCCCTGCCCCTGAAAGTTATATATGCGAAAACACAATTAAGTGTGGGCTCTTCCCTGTTTAACACAGATTTTCTAGGTAATTTTATTATCATCTCATCTCGCCGTTCGGCAGGGCTGCGTGTTTAGCTATCCGGTAGATTAGCAAGCAACTTAGGGCGTTGTGGCGAGAGCACGTTACACATGAATCACGCCCAGGCGTGCGTGGGCCTCGCCGCAAGGAGCGTTGTGGTTTCACGGAACCGCAGTCAGCGGTGCAGGCCTTCCCCAGGTAAGGCGGTTTTGACGTTTCTTTAGAGATGAGACCAGCCAGTTAACGGGGGAAGGTTCTGTGCCTCTGAAAGGTGTGTTGGGTCAGGATCGCTTGAAGGCGACCTCTCGCTCTGCGCGGTCTGGCGGGGTCTGTGGGAGCGGGGCGCGGTTTGGGTGGAGCGGCGCACGGCGCGGGAGCTGTGCTCGCCGCCCCGCGCCCGCGGGGACCCCCTCTGCCGCCCTGCTGCCCGCAAGGGTTGGCGCGCTCTGCCTCAAGCCATGCGTTGGTGCGTAGCTGGGCGAAGCGGATTCCTCTCTTCGGTTATGTCAACTATTTTGCAAGTGTTTTCCTGCCTTTGTGCGGCTTGTCGTATTTAAGCTGTCAGTAATTATACTTTGTCAACTTCCAAAGCATCCGGATTTCTGAAGTGAATGTGCAGGGAAGTATTTTGATAATTTCTGCTTGCTTTCCCTTATCTAAATGTAATGTTGAGACAAAAGTTGACTTCTGATTTACTGTCGCAAAATTATCTTACGAGATACGTAGTTGTCTTGAGAACTGTTCGTCAGGCTTACAAGAATTCTGAACCTGTCATTATCTCTCTCTTCCCCCCCCCTCTGGTTATTTAACTTTCAAAGCTGAGAATGACTTAGGTTGTTGCTGGTACATTCAGTTTTTGAATGGTTTTGAGTGTGCCATTATCCTTAACTGTATACTCACTTTGATACTGCTGTGATGAGCTTGAAAGTACAGGCTCTGAGGAAATGCAGTGACCTGTACCCTTTCTCAGGGTGCACGATATAACAGAGCGGGCTGAGGGGCAGAGCTGATACAGCAGTCGAATTTTTTAAGAGGCAGTGTACCAGTTTGGTGACATTTCTGACTTGAGGAGAACATGCTTGCATTTGGAGAATGTGATGGCAATAAGTGTAGCAATGCTAAAATATACTGAGAAGGGTTTAAATTTTAAAATTTTGAGATATAAGTGGCTACCAATAGCATTATGTCATCAACTGATGGCATTAATAAAATAAACTCACTGACCTTGCAGGCAAGTGTCTGCACCTTTCCTAAAAGTCTGAGTAAAAGGAAGATCTGGTCCAGCCAGCTGAGCATCCCCCCCAGCAGCTCCTTTGCATTTACGTGGCAGAATTGCAGCCCACCGCAGGGAGGTCCGCCGGCTGGCTGGGCTCCACCACCTTGGGATCTGGAGGTTCACAGGATCCCTCTGAGCTCCGCCTGGAATTTCATCACGGCGAGGCAGCGTGGATCCTGGCCGAGGGGCTAGCTGTGCTCCCAACACGCCTTCTTGCTTAATAAGCAGGCAGCTGCATTCTGTATCAGCTTTATTTCTGAGAGCCCTGAGGGTAAAGGTACATGTATAGGACATTACAGCAATCTAATCGTGAGGTACAGAGGCATAACTCACTGAAACAAGGTCCACAGGAAAGGGAAAAGGCCCTCTCCTTCCCTCCTATGTAGACTCAAAAAGTAATTGCTGCAGCTGCGGAAACCTCCAGGAACAGCCCGGCATTTAACGAGAAGGTGCAAGGCCTTCGCTTCGCCATGCCGCCGCCTTTATTTTCTGGTTACGGCTCCGAGTAAATACACCACAATCTGCTGCGCGTGTTTCAGGACCAAATTGTATTATCGGACTTGTCCAGAGGAAGTTGCGGCCGTATAGGAGAGCCATGTGATAAACAGCTCTTCTAATTCCTGCCTGCCTCACTTATCTCCATCAAGACTATTAATATTTCCAGCGTGTAAGCAGTTTCCAACAGCTGTCAAAGGCAAACAATAAGCTACCAGAAAAACTGTTTCTGCTTCTCCCCCGAACTCGATTCTCCAGCCAATATGTGTATATGGCCCAAAGCTAAAGATGCTAAAGTCCAAGACAAACCAAAGGTTTGGATATTTTGCAGTCTGCTACTGCTACCAAAACTGGATGCTTTATCTTATGAGAGAGAGAGAATTTCTAGCTGTGCAAAAATGAAACGAGTTCTACTTAAGATTTTAAAACTACAGAACTCCCAATCATTTAGAAAATCCGAATTAATGTCACTTATGTTTCTAAATGGAAGTGTTTTAAAAATACATCATTTACATTTTTTTTTTAAATTATTAAAACAGGAGAGACAGGAAATCTGTTAAGGAAAAAGGAAAAACCGAGAGACCTGAGTTATTCTTTAGTTCCTTAACGACAAAATCACCCTGTGTAACTCCTAAATACATTTCTCCGTCTCCCTGCACTTACGTTCTATGTAAAATAAAGGCAATAATGCATCCCATCTGTATGGCTTCCTCTCCTCTTAAGTGTAAAATGTTTGGACCCAGCTATCCTGCTTTGCAAACTGAAAAAAAATTAATAGCAGGGACGCAAAGTGCTCTGTACAAAATAGGTGAAGTGCCAGAGCATTCCTCGGCATATTTATCTGCGTGGATATAGCGATCTGTTCCTCACTTAGCGTGTTCTGGTCCTTCAGTTTTCATTAGGTCACCCAACTACCAGCGAGGGTCTCGCACTTGGGATATGCTGAAGGATACCCACGTGGCTTGGCCATCTGCGAGTGGTGAATTAATCACAAACGCTGGTGGACGATGTCTCTATGCTGCACATTCAGATAAGCTGTATTGGGCGATAGCACACACCAGGTCTGACTTTAATTAAATATTTGGTCCACACATGCTGCAAAAATTAGCGAGTTAACAATTTCCTCCGTAACCTGGCCCGCGGGGTGCAGCCTGCAGGCTCCGAGAGAGCACCCACGAAGGGCAGGAGGCAGATGCATGATATGAATAAACCCGCTAGTAGTGGTTTGTGGCTGTCGGGTTTGTAGCTCCAAACCAGCATCGCCGGCCCCTAAACGGCCTCTTCTCCTAAGGGTTCGGTCACTCGGTCGCTTTCTTCTCTGAAGAACGAGCATCACAAACGCTGACCACCCAGTGCAAACGGGCCTGGGCTTTTTCTCCACAAGGTTTTGGGGAGGCTTTTAATGCGGTACAGCATCTGTCTTCATAAGCTGTCATTTCTGCAGCCACTTGAATGATACCTCTGAAAGGAGTGCGTGTTGGGGAGGGACATCGATTCACGGCCTCGTATCTGGCTTTGGATTAGTCGGTCTTTATTGCTGTTATTACAGGGCTGTTTTCAACGGTTCTAAAGATTTGCCTGATAAAAGCTGTCAGGAGTTTTGCCATCCCTCTCAAAGGGTGGTACGGGTGACTTTTAATGGTTCTGAAGATCCTGCTGCTGCTGTTCGCAAACAGAAAACTATTAGAATACTGTTTCAGTGGAAAAATACTCCAGCTTTCAAAAGAAGCCTCCCTTGCCTGTAACACGTATACTGTAACAAAGAGGATAATAAAAGTAAAAGGGGATAGATAGTATTGCTGGTATGTGGCTGACAATAGTAGACTAGGGATAGCATATTATCCCTGTGTGTTCAAGCGGCCAATTTGAAGGAACTGGAAGGCATAAGTAAATGACAAATAATTGAACCTTTGTACCTTTGCCCTTTTCCTAAGATGTCCAAAAGTAACAGCTCATTAGTGGAATTACTGAAATAGGTGCATTTTGTTAGTGTTTGAATAAAATTAAGGCTGCAACAAAGCACGGGGGAAGCATTGCTCGGTAACATGTGACCTTTCCTCCAGTTATTTATCCCTTGGTGATCACCCCGTTTGTGGAACAAGCCAGATAATTGCAGAACATGAGCATCGGCAGCTGTACATACACTGATAAAATGGGACAGCTAGGGTGTTATAATGATCTCTCTGAAAATACGACCTAGGGATTTGCTTTCCGCAGTCGTCGGGCGGCTTTGCTTCTAGCCCCGCACGGCGAAGGCTCTGCATGGTGGCGGCTCCCTTTCATAAGCTCCCGCCCAGTGCATAGGCAAAGGTAAGACGTGGCCGGGCTCTGCTCTTAATGAGGCTCTTCTGAAGGTCCATCTCCTCCTGCAGCCTGCGCTGCCTCGGGCAGACCGCCAGATCTTGTGGGGCTCTCCCACCCACCTTTAATTTTGCAGTCTTGGGTTCTTTCCCTGGGTGAGTGCTTTGCTGGAGGAGATGGCCAGAAGGTGACTCGCCCCGCTGCGCTCAGGAGAGAGGGCCTCTCCGTCTCTCCGCTCTGGGGCACTGGGAAGGTGACTTTCAATTAGACCTGGGCAGCTTCTGTCCCTATAGGGTATCTGTCAGGATTGGGTAGGGAACTATATACAGAGAAAATATGTATCGTGGGAGTCATGCCCCACGAATTTGCTGGCCAAAAACTTGTGTAACTGAAGTCACGATAGTTCTTGCAATCCAGAACTAGCTTCTTTGTGTGCCCCGTGGAATGATTTACCAGTTGGGGCTTCTGCTGCGAGAACCGATAGCAGGTAATTATGTCATCATTTTAATCAATTGCAATATTTTAATCAAAGCCTTATCCGTATGGCGAAGCAGGGAGTGTGGCTGCTAAATGGACCTTGGATGTGCAGAGGGATGTCTGTTCAACGCAGAAGGTACGGTGACATCTTCCTGGGCACGGGTGCGTTTGGCAGTTTTGCCACGGGTTTGTGCGCTGCTGTAGTGTTTCGTTTCTGCTGTATTAGGAGCGATCTCAGTGACAGCACAGCTCTCACTCAGAGGTGAGGTCCATTTCTAACTTTTTTTTTTTCCCCAGCAGAGCAGGTATCTGTACAAACAGGAATACCCAATAGGAGACCGTCACAAGTACTCTATGTTAGAATTAAAAAAAGCTTCAGACAGGGACAAACATGGGTGCCGTTAAAGTAGAGAGTTGTATTATATCAGGAAAGTAACCCATTGTTCCTTCACTCCGGCTACGAAACGATCGCTCTGTAGTGGTACGATGTATTTGCTCCCAGGGGCTTCCCACAAGGAGGAGCAGTAGTAAATTAAGATGAAAGCTTGTTTTCTGCCTTATTCATAATAAATGCAAAATTCTTCCCTGAAGCACTTGGCATGACTAATGTGCCACATATTCTTGATATCCCAGAGCGGCAGGCGAGTGCTTCTGCCAGGCTGGTGGTTCGCAGCACACCTTGGGCAACGTGCTACCTAACGAGCAACGGGAGCCAAGAGCAAGCGCCAGAGCGGGGCTCCGCGCGGGAGAGCACGAGCCGGCGCGTTTTGCCTCAGGGCACCTTCGGTGTGGTTTTGCTGTTACGTTACTCGATTTCCACAGAGATGGTTTGAAACCATGTGAAACATGGTTTTGTTGTTGTTTCACTGTCCTCTTTAAAGCAATTAACGGCGACCGTCTGTGAGGAAACAAATGTATTGCGCAGCGCACGTTGGAAAATGTTGTAGCAGACTGCCGTGCTACTTGAAGCAATTACACGTTATTTTTTATTTTGTGTTATGGCGGTATCTGAAGCCCCATCTCCATCAGTCAGGACTGAGGTTCTTTTGTAATCCTGTGCAAAGACCCAGGTCTCATTTGGGGGGAGGGAGGTGGCAGAGCTCCAGACACGGTGCCAAGGCACTGGGCAAACGCTCCACAAATGAGAAATCCGTTTGAAAACCGCTCTGTGCCTGTCGGTTTCAGTGAGAGTCACGTCTCTCGTACACCAGGGCGTTCCGTGCTCCGGCCATCCCCCGCAACTGGAAATCCCCCGAGTCCCCCCAGCACAGCAGTAGAAGAGGGCTGCCTGTCTGTGCGATTCCGCACTGAGGGGCGGCAGAGCAGAGGAAAATTATGCTGCAGGGAGGGTGAGCTCTTGGTTTTGGCAGCAGAGGATCATCTGCCCGTTCTGGATAAGGAGGAGGAACAGCAGCCCTGGCACAGCCAGCCCCGCTCCGCTGAGGGAGAGCATGGAGCCCTGCCTCCCGCGGCTGCACCGCAGACAGATGGCCTTCTCGGGGGCTGGCCATGGGGCAGCGGAGCCAGGCTCGCCCCCCGCTCACACAGCCCGTTGGTTTGAGTTGGACGGTTACACAGAGTCGGCCTCATCCAGTACGTGCCTGACGTGTTACGTTGGCCAATTTAAGACCTGTGTCATTCTGTAAAGTTTTAATCTCAGGTGCTTTGGTTGAAAAAAAAAAAAAAAAAAAAGCACATAAATCTGCAGCTGTTGACAGGTATAGTTTAATTGCACCTGTTCAATGAAGGATATATGTTACTAAAATTCCCCCAAAACTTTTCAGTTAAATTTATGCAGTGGTGACGGTCACTAGACCGTAAATGATGGCAATCGAGCATATTGAGTTTCACACTGAAATTGCCTATCACAACATTTTAAAAGCACTGCAGCTCTGTCCTGCTCAGAGCTTGAGGAGGACAACTAGGTGCCTAAAGGTCATCTACCAATACATTTATATTAAGCTCAATTTTATGGTCCCTGCTTTATTCTGCTTTGGTAAGTCCCAAACATTTACGTTCTTGTTTGTTTTCAAAACCGCTATCAGGGTGTCAGGAGCAAACCCTTCTTGTGGAACCCTCTTTGGTTCTTATGTTACAAATTAGGAGGATACTGAAGTATGTGTAATAGTCAGGAATGGCTTATCAGGAGTTCTTTGGTACTGAAACCCTGAAAGGGCAGTCAGTAAAACAGAAGTTCACCACAGCCCTGTGTTTCCTCTGCCTTAGGGTCTGTCACGCCTGCCCAAGGAATCGGCTGTTTGCAAAACGGGTACTCCTGCTCTTGTCCACACACTACCTGTGTGATCACCTGCATAAGCACTGGTGAGGCTGGAAAGCCCTAGCGTAGATTTGGGAAACATCCTTTCTTGCGTTGAACAGTAAGTTCACAGATTTTCCCTTTCTTCAAGTCCCCCTAGTTGGGTGGAAGCAGGAGTTGGCACGTGGACATGCAGACAGCCTTGATGTCTGCTGGGCTGGAAAGAGCGGTCTACCTCTATGCTTTCAGCTTCTCCACTGGCCAGATGCCCCGAAAGCCCTTCTCAGGGTGGGATGCACATCACAGATGGGAATTGCAGTAGGTTCATGCCAACAGTCCGCATTAACTTCCCTGGCAGTCCCTCTGGAGCTGGAGGAACAGTTGTTTCAGTGTGTGCTCTCTGTGGGCCCGAGCGGTTGGGTTCCAGTCCCGGGACTAGAGCCCCTTGGCTTTGGCACGCAGCAAACAGCGAGCCGTGGAGCGCAGCCAGTCCGTTCTCCCTGTGCCTGTTCACAAACCCACAAATAATTTTGACTTTTATTTGCATGAAGAGGGTGTTGTGTCAACAAAATACACAGTTGTTTCCGTTTATTGGTGAGACTATATAAATGTTGCCAAAATGTTTTTATTTTCTAAAAATATTGTGGGGAAGGAATTGCTGGCCGCAACGGCCAGCGGTGGGGATCCCCTCAGCAGTGATGGGGAGCTGGTATTTTTGCTTGCGGTCAGCACAGAGTTAGGGTTAATAAGCAAAAGTTCGAAATTTTCAGGATCGGTTTGAATAATCATTTACTATATTCTCCTTTCTTCTAATATGTAGATTTATTTTTTAATGTTGCGTGTACGTGCAGAGAGGGAAACGTTGGACAGATCTTGACCCCAGGATGGCTCAGTTCACCTGCAGGACCCAGGTGACAGGGACTTTGAAGGCTCTTTGAAGTCTTCACATTTTAAAACGTGTGTCTGAAACTGGCTCTACGTTGTAGAGGCTGAATGCGGAAGGGGTGCTCGTAGGTCAGAGCCGTGCACTGGCTGGTACCTGCGTCTCCGGTGAATTTTCAAAAAGTTCTACCTTTTGTCGTCTTTCAGATTCTCCATCCGGAAGGAGGTCCTGCATGTGTTTCACCACAGAAGTTCACAGATCATCCTACTGCTTGCAGTAAGATGAAACGGTTTATCGCAAATAGCTAATCTTAGCGTTTTAAGGTTTTCTTCAAACAGCTTACGTTGTATGGCTGAACTATTAAAATAACTGATAAACTTATAAAGCAGTTTATAAAAGCTCATAATATTCAAATACTGAGATTTGATTGCTGTATTCAAATTGGAGCTAAATTCCTGCTCTCCCACAGTTATGTATATTCATGGCCAATAATTCAGGCCTTGCCGCGGCTCTCTACAACATTTAATATAAGCAATAAATGAAAATGCTTGTGCCCGTTGGAAACATTTTGCTGTGGAGTTTTGCCTTGGTAGAAGCAAAATGTAAAATAATGCAGTCGTTGACGAGGTGGGTCAAATTGCCATACATATTAAAAGAGGCGGCTTTTGATCAGCTCCTTTGAATGTCTGGTATAACTCCATTTATCTGAAGATCTCAGGGGACGCCCAAAACCTACAGATAAATGGGGGCTTAGTTAATCAGGGAAGCCAGCTGTCCAGCTCCTTCACCGGGGTAGGGTTCAAGATCACAACCCACCCTCTCTGCAGCCAGGCCGCCTTCAGAAAATGATTTGCATGCTTCGCTTCAGCAGTCTAGCCTTGAGGCTTCTGTAGAAAAGCCAGCCAGGCACTTCAGGCCTTCTCCGGGCCCTGCTCGACCCAGAGCATAGCAATGAGCTATGAGGAGCGGGATTCGCTGATGTATGTGGTGCGTTCTTTAAAAAGTAGTAGTTTATATGGCCCTCTGCGCATGTCGGCTTGAGCTGAACCATGCAGTGAGGCTTAGCGTCCGTGGGCATCTTCCTGTCAGATACGCTGTGCTGAAAGCCCACAGGACAGAGATGACAAATTTCATATTAAAAAGATTCAGCTTAACACTCAAACGCGTGTAAGTAAGTAAAATCGCATCGCTGGTTCTTAAGGATGAAGGCACCGCACATTTACAAGGGCTGCCGTTCTGACAGGTCAGGTATTGCACCAGTGATTACCTGGATGAAAGCGTTCTTACGCGGTGATAAATACGAAGCTTCTTGAGGCTGCAGTTGAAAACTACTGTTTCAGACCGCTCCTGTACAAATGGTCTTCAAATGCTGAGCCTTCTCCTCCGCCCCCCATCTCCCTCGCGTTCCTGTTCCTTGGGTACGTTATGTTCCCTCAGATCCTCAAAAGCCGTTGCTTGGGGCTGCGGGTGTCTGACAGGCGGCTGACGCAGCGATGCCTACAGCTTCCTGACATAAGCACAACTCGGGAGCAAACCGGCGGTTGTGTTTGCATGCGGGAAACGCGACTTGAGCCAGTTACAGAACAAAGACTTTGTGCGAGAGATTGGGCGGTATTCGTGATGCGTGCTGCTTTCTTGACCTGTGTTTACAGGCCGGAGGTATTCTTCAGAGGGTTCTTGCAGCTTGCTTATTGTGTTCCTAATGCCTGCATTGAAATTCCTAAACTTCGGTAAAACTTTAGTTGACCTTTTTTTTAAAAAATGAATCCAAACTGCTTTCCCTAATGCGTGTGTTAAAACAGAGATACTTTCCTTCAGTGCCTTAACGCTTTTTAGATCAGGCTGTAAGTGAAAATCAGCACGAGCATCTCGCTCGCTGCCCGTACGGCCGGACCACCGTGCTGCCAGGTGCTCCTGGCGCTCGTGCTTAGGGGAGCCTGCGAGAGGCGTAAGGAGCGCGCTGAGCCGCGAAGGGTGGTGGCGAAGCAGAGCCGGCTTATGCCGCGCTCGCCCTCGCCGAGTCTGTGCTGTCGGCACCTACTGCTGTCCGCTTTCTAATCCGCGAGAGCGACGCTGGATTGGGAGCGTCCTCGTACGCCTCTCAAGCTGCCGATCGATCTGCACAGCTTCCTGGACCTTGGCTTAAACTCAGCTCAGTGTGTTATTTTTCAGATGCCTCTCCTGTAGCTGCCCAGCTGTTTGGCTGAGTGTTTTTTTTCCCCGGTCTTTTGTGCGGTTAGGGGCATCTTCCATCTCATAAATAAGGATTTTACGAGACGTAAAGCTAACGCGGTCAAAATCTCCTCGCTCTCTTTTTCCGTGCAATATTTAGCAAAATCGGTACAAACTGCTGGTGTGTTAGCAGTTGTTCTGCGCATTGTATGCTTATGTGTTAGATGTGCAAGGTCTTTCATTAAACAGCAGGATATTATTAGGCATAGCATGAAAAGCCTTTATAGTCTCCCTGCCTTGTTTAAAGCCGGCCCACAAGCAGACCGCAGCCTAAAAGGCTGCGCAATGAATCGAGCGCTGATGGCCGGTCCGCAGGCTCAGGTGGTCGTCAGCCGCAAGTTTATCCGAGCCCTTTCAGCAATTTGTCACGCCTGGGTCTGTTCCCGCTGCGCCAGCACGTGCCAGCTCCGTGTCGAAGGGGCTGTTCGCCAGACGGCCGCGCAGCCCCCGCGTCCCGCTGTTAGCGGGGCCAGCGCTCGCCCGGCCGCGCGCTCCGCACCGCCCTGGCAACAGCCGAGCGCGCCGCGGAATATGCATCTTCGTAATGAGAAGTGAATGGCATCCGTCAGTCCCTTTAGAATAGGGCCCAGGCGTGTGCCTCCTCTCCTAGGAAGTTTGGCAGCCTATTCATTAACAAGAGTCATCAGGAGTTCAGCCCATAATAGGGAGGCCAGCCCCAAGCGCAGGCGGGCTAATGCTTGCGCTATCAGGAATGCGTTCTCCTGGGCTTAGGGAAAAGGGAGAGAAAAACTAAGCAAATAACGCTGTCAGCAGGTGCAAACTCTGAAATGCTACGTATTGATTTTCTTTCTTCAGGCTTCCACGGGAAGTTTGTAACAAGATTTATCACATTTCAATCGTCCTCCGCTAGCATTAAAAGCAAAATTCTTTTTTGTTCTTTTTTTTTTTTTTTTTTTCTTTTTTAGCACCGTGCCTATAGGAACTTGCGTACAATTAGGCCGCGCTTTGCTTATTCCCCTTGAGGAAGAACGCTAGACCGTCGTGGCCTATTTTTAAGTACCGCTTTCCTCTGCCAGTTTGTTTTGTTTTGTTGTTTTTGAAATACTGTTTCGGAGTGTTTTTGTTAATGTAGCGAAAGTCACAAATGGCACTTCAATATTAATTAGTAATGCTTTTCAATTTCAAATACCCTCACCTGCATTATGGTGTCACTGGCGTTACTCTCGCTGCTCCCGATTTCTAAATTTAAATTGGCCTTTGCTCCCGCGTAACAGCCTTGCAGAGTTAGAGTGCATTTCCCCGTAACACAAGCACAATGAGGATCTCAGAACTTTTGTTTTAGATGAGGAAGCAGAGAATGAGATGTCATACCGGCTCCTGCGAGCGTTAATTCATAAAGTCATACGTGAGGTTCTTCAGCCCATTGTAGGTTTGTTTCAGACGTTATCCTGTTATTGGGAGTGTATGATTCACCTTCTGAGAAAACAGAAGCTGCACACAAAAGGAAAAGATTTGCTTTCTCCGCTGTGAAAAGCTGCCGCAAGCAGGGGTCCTATTAAGACAGCTGGAAAGTTGCTTCAGCTTGTTACGCTTGTAAGTTTTATTGGTGACTGGTTTTTGATTACACATTTGAATGCTGTGTGTTCCAGGTTGCCGAGTTTTAATTAAAAGGAAATAGTCTTGATTTTAGATTGCTTTGTCATCTGCATTATGCAGACTATAATGCATGCAAGTTGTGGGGTGGTTTTTTCCAGGGTGCATCGTTTATTTGGGATACAGAAGGCTTTACACTTTCTAGCACCTGCCTTAAATATAAACTTCACACTTTCAGGAATTGTGTTCATTACGGTTAATTTCTTCTCAGAAGTGCAGTGATCAAATAAATATGGGGGGGGGGGTTGTTTCTCCTCTGCCCGGTAGCTTGTTTCTCCGATCTAATCAGTTTTCTAGTCTGACAGGGCCATTGTAGCAGGAATATTGTGTACCAGGAACTTTCTGTAATGCCACAGCTTGTCTCTTGAAGTTGGGTTTCGGTTTAAAAAAGCCTGCAGTCGGGGCGGGGGGGTTGTTTCTGCCCTCGGTAACTTTAGCAATCTGTCGGATCTCCTGAGTCACTGCCCTTGCCTCACGAAGGTATTACCCTTATTTTCAAGCCATTAAGTGTATTGACTCCTCATCACTCGCGCTCAGAACCGTTGAGCAGCACTGGGCGGTTTCGGTCCCCCCGTTCCCATGCCCGAGTACAGCCTGGTTAGTGTCACTCTGGGTCTGAAGTGCTGCTGTTCGTGGACATCGTGTAACAGCATTTTACTCTGCGCACACGTTTCCTTAACCTGGTCGTCGCAGTTATGAAGAAAGAGCTCTGTATCTCGAAGCAATAATCCAGAACCATAAAGAAGTAATGACATTTGAGGATTTTGCCGCTCAGGTTTTTTCTCCCTCTCCCAGCTACTCCCTCGGTGGAACTGGTGAGTCTCCGCACGTTATTCTTCTCTTTAGCGCTAAGAACCACTTGAGCAGCAGATGTACACCTGTTTTTTGTAGATAAATGCTTGCAAATTTAAGAAGACCGTTCTTCCCCTGAATCAACTAATGAATATCAAAAGGAATGATGACATTCATTTTAATTTGTTTTGCATCAGAGCTATTCACTCTGCTCCTTTCTTCAGCTATCCTGTTAACCCCCGAATCTAGCAAGGTTAATGAACTTTCTCTCAGTAATGTGCTCTGGTTCATTCAGGAGTGTGGGTTTCTTGCTGAGCTGGGAATATGTTGTTCAAAAGCTATGCCTGAATCGGTGCTTACTTATCGAAAAATAGTTCCTCGCAGTAGAAGCCGTTGCTACTAATGCTAAATGGGGATTATGCTGCTGAGATACCAGGGTCAGGGATTAATGCAAAAGAAATGTAAGAACGGTGTTCTGTTAGAAAATCAGAGCAGCGTGCAGTATGCTAACATTTCCCTTAAATATAGATGAGCAAATTTCAGGCTTCCTTCCAACACCTGGCCTGGAACCTCTTCGGGGCTTTTTCCATGTATGTATGGATATATGTCCGTGCGTGCGTGGATATGTATGCACGCACACATTAATGCCGCTCATCATTCATCAGCCCTCCTGAAAGATGAAAATGTGACGCTGGACTCGGTGAATTTATGCCTTATGTGCCCTGTCGAGATTTTAAGTTAGCACGCAGTCAGTGAGATAGGGACCGCTACTCTGCTCTTTTAATTGAGTTTAAGTAAATGACCCCTGAAAGGAAGCTTTGACTCTGAAATGCAGATTTCTGGTACCCTCAAGATTTGTTTTTCCAGCCTCCAGAAAGTATATGGTCACCGTGTGTTGGACTCCCTGACAAAGATTCCTTAATCCCTTTTTTACACTCAGAGGGTGAAACAGGCGCTTTCTAATTATTCCCTGCTACTCTTTCGGATTCTTTAATAGATTATTTCAAACCTATATACATGTTGCAGGACACCTGCTCTATTTCTCTTTAGCCTGACTTGTTAGCAAATATCTTCCATCTAAACTGAAAAATTGGAGGAAGAAATTAAATTTACTAAAATAAATCACTTACAAATAAAATCAGCCGTGCATCATTGTTTAACGTTACTGGCTCCAATCCTCGAGCTTTCAGAGCTTTGTTAGGAGATAAGAGGTATATGCATGTCCTTGCATTGGTCGCCAGTAGCAGCAGGCAGAAGGCTTTGGAGATAAGCAAGCTGGCAGGAGTAAAGGGGAACCGGTGCTATTTACATAATCGCGCCTCTGCTTCCTGGAGAGGCGTCAAGAAACACAGGGATGGCCTCTATTGATCTTTGTTGAACTGGAATACTAAACAACATTAGAAAAGCTTATAACTTAAAGCTTTGATTAATGTTTTCTACATTAAAAAGTAGAACAGCTGTGAATTAAATTCTTTTATACACCCTGCCAAAAGTCTGAGGCAAAAAAAAATTATCCGTTTCAATAGAAATGTAGATTTCATGCCCAGTGTTGTTAGCACTTTGAATCATTTATCTGTTGACGTATCGGCAAATAAAAATATAGATATATTGATGGATTTTAAATGTTTTGCTCTATGCGTGACTGTATTCAGTTTCAGCGTTCTTCTTGCAGCACAGAGTGATCTTTTGATATACATATTTAGTTCCCCAAGCAAGGACAGATTCATTTGATAATACTGTCGTCACACTTCCTAAAGTCTGTGAGACATTTTGTATGCCAAAAATATTTAAAATGTTTCCTAATATCTACCTAAGTTTTTCAGAACGCTGTTAAGTCATTCGTGCCTGAATGTGTTTTAAAGCTTCCAAGATTTTATTCATTTTTTAAGACCTGCCACAGTCAGGTCCTGATTTTTGGACTTCTGAAAGTCAGACTTTATTTCATGCTCTCAAAGCAACTGGAGGCCTGTCATGGCTTCTGGCATCAAAATCCTTGCTTCAGAGAGCCTCCTCGCCTCACCTACTGATTTACTTGCATATTTAGCCGAATATTACCGAGAGCTGTGTCAGTCGTTGCCATTAGCAAGTATTTTCCATCAAATGCCGTCCTGGCAATCGGCAGGGAGGCTGCGGACGCCAACCTCCCGGCTCCGCCGCCGCTGCCAGCGCGGGCAGCCGCCGCTCGGGCGAGTCCCCGTCCCAGGAGGAGGGAGCGCCTGCCTCAGCCTCGCCTGCTTCCCGCTGACGGTGGTTTAGGCTGGCGGGTCCTACCAACGCGCCGGCAGTGCCCGGAAGTAAAGCACCAGCCCGGGTGCGGTTTGGCTGAGATTGCAGCCGCCCGTTCGTCCCCGTTAATGATTAGAAAGGGATGAAAAACTCTTCTGGAGCCGCCAGTTCCCCCGTCGGCGCGGGCACAGCCGGGGGCGAGCAGGACGGTCGCGGGCTGTGAGCGGCGGCAGCCCTGCGTTTTGCAGCGTGCAGCCTGGCCCCCCGTGTCACGGGTGATTAGACCTCCTCCAGGCTTAGATTCACCTGTCCTGTGCCTGCAAAATCGGCCCTCTGCCGCCTAAGAAGTATGGATGGCATTTTTAATCACGTAAAAGGGGAATTTCTGCTCTCAGATAGAAAAAATGAATCACTGAGCAATAAATGTATGGAGCTGACACAGGTCTGTGCTTCCCCTTCTCAAGTAACAAGCCAGCTGATGCTACTAACCCTGACTAGCTTAAACTTTTCAGGTAAATGTAAGATTAATTCTCCTCTGATCTTAATACCACCAAATTGTAATCCTATCATCGCTGTGTATACGTGCGCACAATAGGAAGGGCCAATGAGTGGTATGCTCTTCATGAAAATTAAGATTGTTTTTAGTCGTTAACGCGGTATAAGAAGCAAATCAAGACCATCAGACGAACTGAATATGCAGCTGTTAATCACACACATTATTGGTGTATTATTAACGATGATCTGTTTATTTGAACTAAATGTTTTTGTTTTCTGATGCTGCCTTTAGGGATGCTTCCCCTAGATTCAGGTGGGACGTGGGTTTCCTGAAGAACGCCCTGGCTTAGTCTCCCGTATCACAAATAGTCTTGCAGGTGCTGCATTTTGTGCACAAAAACTGTCCAAGTGACCTCTTTTGCTGTTGTCAGAAGTGGAGCCTTAAACTCCCTGTATGTACCAGGGATAGCCCTGTGTATCTTCGGCGTTGAAAATGCAGCCTGGTAGGCAGAACGGACATCCCTGAACTCATTTAGGGGATGTGCAGATTAGGAACAAAAGATGAGAATACGGTCCTTTGTTGTTAAACTGGTACATTACATGCTGTATTTTAATTAGGCTGGGTATGAGAGTCAGCCCAGGAAATCCTCAGTAATCCAACATTATTGAATTATTCTTATCCTTTCCCTCTGCAGATTTCTCTCGTTTTAGAGGATGGGGTTTTAAGCTGCTATCTTCTTCTGTTCTTGCTCCCTCAGCCAAAAAGAAAAGCAGTCATTCAACAAAATACTTGTGTGTACTTTTAAAAAAAAAAAATCATAAAAATGAAGCAGGCACAAACAGCTACAAAAGCGTTCCAACTTTAATTACCTCTGCTGACTAAAAAGAGCGTGTTGTTTGTTTTTTTCATTTAAGATCAGAAGCCAGAATCGTGTTAACCCTTAGGAACTGGAAGTAGACGGGTATTCTAGAAAGGAAAAGGGATAGCTTTTCCACCAGAGAAGGATTTATAGTTGAGCGTTTTATACTTACAAGGGCAGATTTCCACTTTAAAGAGAGCCCACAAACCTGCTTTTCAGCAGCGTAGACTTGCAGTTAGTGCTTCAAAGGGTTAATTGAAATGGGCACACTTGACTGCTGAGAGGACTGATCTAATCACTGCCATATCCAAGTGCATCTGTTCACCATGAGGTCATTCTTGTGCATGCTAATGATTTGGAAAATAAAGCATAAATGCTTGACGTTATCAGAAAGGATATAGTGTAAATCTTTGCTTTTTTAGTTGCTAATGGCTATTGTGGAAGAAAACAGGCCGGCAAAATCATCTCGGATTATTGCTTTCCATTTTAATTTTTTTTTAAAGCATCGTTTTCAGTGGAGTGTCAGGAAAACTGTGCTGGAAAACTCTGACATGTGGTATCTGTTGATAAATGGATTCTTTAATGAATATTATAGCATTGCCCAGGAGCAACACTTGAGTTGAGGAACTATAGACGTTTTCAGCATTCCCTGGTTTTAAAGCCTTGGAAGCCATGCCTGCTTATTTACATAAAACTGAGATTTTGCAGCCTTTTTGTTGAAAAGGTGACACATGCTTTTCTTTTGTCTCCAGACTTTTACAGGCACGAATGTCTTGTAGAAAATACTTGCATGTACAACAGACGAGATTTGGTTTATTTTAAAACACTCCTTGCTAGGTGCTGAGCTTTATCTTCCCCACTTTAAAGCAAAAGGAATATTTCAAATGGCCATGTGATTTTAAAATATAATTTTGACTGAGACAAAACAAAACCTGGAGTAACTGTTGTCTCAAACAGACTTATGTTCTTTTTAATGCTAACTGAGCAGTGATTCCGTTCGGTTTTGTTTGGTTTTTCTGGGTTTGGTTTGTTTTTTTTTTTTTACTTCTATGTGCATTTTCCTTGAAAACCCATAGGATGTTTTGTCAGTTCTGTGTACGAGGTGGAGTAAGAGTCTGTCCAGGTTCTGTATAATATTTTTGCACATTTTTAGGGAATCCGCATAGAGCTGAATATTGAAAATACACACATCTGAGAACGAGTAGCTGTGCCATGGTATTACAGCATACGCAGCACATGCCAAGTGCTGGGTTTGATCAATATGACAGTGTTGCCTGAAACTGAAAAAAAAAAAAAAAAAAAAAAATAGTTTCTAGTAACTGGGACGTAGAAAATTCCAGACCGCCCTGGCAGCGAAGGGCCACTGCTCAGCTGCTTCCACCGCGAGAAGAGGTGGTGCTGAAACCATCTGGCAGTTGTGACCGGCTGGACCGGGACGCTGCGGCGGAGCCACACGCGGCGCTTGAACCTCAGCGCCGAGCCCTTCCTTCCCAGCGCCGGCGCCGCCCTTCAGCGCGGGAGGAGGCACGAGAAGCCGACGCGTTAGCGCAGGGCTCGGTGCGAGGTGCGCCAGCTTCCTTCTCGGTAGGTGAGCAGGAAAACGTGCCATCGTAGGTGCCCAACGCTGCCGTTGTAGAGGTTGTCCAGGCAGTGAACAAAGAGGAGAAGCTCAGGGAGGTGGAGCAGAGGAGTGGGAAGAGTTACCAAAGGAGGCAGGACTCAAGGTGTTTCTCTGGGGTCTTCCCCTCCCTGTGAAGAGTATTCAGGAGGAGGTGCAGGGACCTGGCCTGCTTCCCCTCTCTGTTTAATCCAGCTGATTCTTACAGCTGATGTTCAGCGAACTGGAGCATCCTTCACTGCTGGGTCAGCAGCCTGTTCCAGCCGGCTGTGGTCTTGGTTACCGGCTTTCCTGCCCCTCTTCCACAGAGCTACCACCCACCTGGACTTTGTCACCACCACAGGAACGCGCGGTGCTCGGCAACTGAACGCCGCGCTGGGTGGCTCTCAGCACCGCGCTGCCCTGTGCACCTAACTCCTAACGCATACTCGCCGGCAGAAACGGCAGGTCCGTAACTACCTCCGTCGCTGCCAGCCTCAGACACCTTGGCTCTGAAATATGGCGGTCTCCCACCACTGTGTTCCCCCCACGGCAGCTGCCAGCCCATCTAGGGAGTCGCTGAGGCTCTGCCTGCACCGCAGCGTCCCGAAGAGCCAGGGCCCGGTGGCCGATGGGCCCTGCCTGCCTGGTGAAATTGTCTCTTGGCCCATGGTAGCTGCTCGACAGCAGAGAACGAAAAGGTGCCAAATGAAATTTTCAATTGAATCAAGCATAATTACCTGATTTAATGAAGGAGGAAAGTCAGGATGTTCTGCAGAAACCCCAAATTCACCCTTTCTCCCCAGAGACGCCTTTGAGCGAGACACACGGAATGAATCCGTTCCCTATTTTCCATTACCTCCCTCCTTCCTGCGCATGCAGGGAAACCCACGTGAGCATCTTCAAATAACGTGACACAGCAATTCTGATCCGCTTTCTGGATCTTTTAATGGCAAAACTGAGAAATCACAATGATTTCTGTGACAACACATGGACGCTATAAACAAAGGCACGATTTTGCTGGAAGATGAAGCAGCGACCGAGTGGAGGCGCGTCCCTCCTCCCGCAGGAGCACTTGTTACAGTCGCAGAGACGACACCAGAAATCAAACACCGTTTTTCCTCTGTCGGACTCAGGCAGCGGTGTCTGCCTTGGAGTCGTTCATCTGCTCGTGCATTTAGCAGTCTGAAGAGTTTAAACACCTTGCTGGTAGTTATATACAAAGGAACAAAAGGGAAGCTCCTGCATCCTCGATACACCGGGGGACTGCTCCCGAGCCGCGGTCAGACCCTTTATGAGGGTGGTGCATCCTGACAGTATGATAGCTTGCATTTTTCATGAAAGAGAAATACTTTATTGAATTAGTAAAATTCTTAGGGTCCCTGTAAGGGTTAGAAATGGTCTATTATTAAGTAGAGATAGGGCAAAGTCATAGTAAATACCATAAATCATTGGGTGGCGTTAGCTCTGTACCCCCTATAGCTCCTCTGACTTGAACAGCCTGATGTAAACGAACACCCGGAGGACGAGGCCTGGTTCAGAAGCGTACGAGTCCGCGCAGATGGCGAGGAAGTTGCATCGTTACCTTGCAGCTCCCTGCAAAGCAGCCGCAGACCGCTGTGGGTACCGGGGCGGTCTCTCCCTTCGCCCACCACCTACGAGGGCATACGGCCTGGACCACCCCCCGCGGCTGGGGGGTGCTGGGGTTGCTTCTCCCTCAAGCCTGGTGTAACCTCAGGAGCTGCAGCGGAGCGGGTGTGAGAGCAACGTCAGGGCTCTCAGCCTGGGCCCTTTCTTTTTTCCATTTAATTGATTGTCTCGGAGGGAGCTCTCCCGGCTACGATCTCCAGGAGAGGAGATGGCAAGGGAGGGCTTCCTCCCCAGCAATCAGCGCTGGGATGGGAAAAAATATTAGCTTGACGGGCCTCTCTCTTCTGCCGGGTGACAGCTCCAGCTGCTCGAGCTGTCAGCTCGCGAGAGAGCTCCAGGCAATGTGGCCCCTTTGCATTTTCCCTCTGCGCTGACGCACGGCAGCCCTGCAGCCGCCGCGGGGAGAGGGCCCGGGCAGAGCCGTCCTGCCTGCCGCAGGCTGCCGGCGCCCGGGCGGGGGCTTCGGTGGTGGGTTAAGGCTGCCCACGTGTTGCGGGCCTGCGTGCAGAGGAGAAGTAACCGCTAACGCTTGCTGGGGTCCCGCTGGCTGGCTGGCCTCTGCGGAACTAACGAGTGGCCGCTCCAGGTCACCACCAAGGAGAACCTTGGTGTGCACGTTTAGGGTTTATTTCCAAATCTCTAAAGCAGTCAAGGCTGGGAACGTGATGGGGTCAGCACTCGTCGCCCGTGCTGGGAGCAGTGAGTGCTTTAGGGTTGTTTCTGCCCTTGATTTACCTGTAGTTTCAGGCTCTTCGTAATGCTTCAGTTACAGCTTTTCAAGGTACTACTTTTTTGATTTTTCACAACCAAACTACAGTGGAGCAAACCTCCTCGTTCACCGATGTTTCGGCTGTTGCAGCGCCTCACTTAGGGCCCGATGTGGTCAGGGGAAGCAGGTACAAACACTGCCCTTGACTTCTGCTGGCCCTGCAAGGGCAGCCTTCATCCCCCTCCACGCGAGGCCGTGCCTCTGGCGCGGGCTCGGGACGGTCAGCTCGAACATCCTCTCTGCGGCAGCGTTGCCGTGGGTTTGGGGGGAAAAGGGACTCTAAATTGAGCTTCATAGAAGGACTCTCCAAAGGTAACGGAGAAGTGAGGGTTCGTGCCATTGCCCAGCTGCAGCCTCCGGTGGCTGCCAGCCAGAACACCCGCCTGCGCTCCTGGGCATCCCCTCTGCCACTGCCGAGGTCGAACCACAGAGCCTTTGGGGTTTGCTTGCAGGCATAAGATAAATGAAAGATCTCGATGCAGCTTTAAAACAGCTGTTACTCGTAACAAAATAGGAAATATTTTAACAGCTCATACCAAACATGACAAGTCACCAAAGGGCCACGCGGTGTGAACGCAGTTCCAGCGTCCTTAATGCTGCTGGTTGTTGTATCTGCGTTTCAGGCCACTGAACGCGTGTGGGTCAGCGTGAGCACGGCCACTGCTTTTATTTAACGATAATTTCTGCAAAATACTCTCCCCTGAACATGCAGGCTCAGGATGCTGCTCATATTGTATTTTCAGCCTGTCCTTGTGAGTGGAAAGCAGAGCATGTCAAAATGCTAAGCGGATTTACTGGTATGACTCTCTCCGGAATTTTATTACCTTCACATTTACTGGGAAAGAAAACAAAGATTTCCACAGACCTGTCATGGCTGATAGGTTAATTAGAGGGGGTATAGGTCATGGTCTGTGTGAAAACTCCTTGGGTCTTCTCAAGTATAAAGCTTCAAAATCCATAATGATCACACATGATGTTGTGTTCCCTCTCTACACCCTGGGTTGTTACACGTTAAGACCCACCTTTCTTGGCTTTTTCCCATAAGATAGAAATGTTTACTGAGTATGAGCAGTAGCCTTGGCCGTAGTCAGCCAAATCGGTTCCTCCCAGGGGATCGGGAAAGGCCATCGCAGCGCTACGGGGTGCTGCTTTCCCCCCGTGCGCTAAGAGGGTGGGTGACCACAGCCCTGCTCGAGGAGGGGTTTGTTAGGCTTTGCTCGCCCCTCGCTAAAACCGCCTGGGTCCGGAGCAGGGCCCGGCTTCAGAGACAGCGCAGAGTAATTCTGTGGAGATCACGTCCCAAAAAATGAACCTAACTTCAGGATCCTGTGGCTGCCCTTCAAACGTGTGTGTTGTGAACGTGGCTAAAGGCTCAAAGGGTTCTACTTGCGCCTGGGGATGGGGCTGAGGGAAGGGCAGGCACAGGAGAGAGAGCAGCAGCCTTCCGCCTAGTTTTATCAAATAATTTCTGTGGGAAACATCCACAGCAGTGAGTCACTGTCTTTTCCATGAGATTTTCAGTACTGTTATAATACACAGGTTCCACCCTTTCTGTTGTTGTAGTTCTTAAAAGCAAACTCGGGAGCTTTGGAGCACAGCAGTAAGGATCCCGTACCTTGTAAAGCCGCGTGAGGTACCTGCTGTACTCCGTAAGTGCTGCTGCAGAACACATTATGAACTTGAAAAGCTGATTTTCGACCACAGAAACACTGTGGCCTTCTGGCAGGTTGGTTGACTTGGTTTGGGGGGAGAAAAAACCTCTCACGTTACTGGACCTGTGAGGGAGCCGACAGAGAAGGTGCTTTTGGTTTCAGTTTTCTGCATGTGGTGCCCCTGCGGAGCGTTCGGCCGGTTTTGGTGAGGAGTTGGACCCCCAGGAGCTGAGCTGCACGAAGGCGGCGCTCTGTGGCTCTTGTCCGGGGGAGGTCCCGCCTGCTTCCTCCATAGGCCGACCAAGAGGATGTTTCGCCATCATCGGCGCCGATATTGCTGTGCTTGTGCATACGCTGAAGAGCAGGGAGAGGGAGTTACTTTGCTTTCAGGACCGTTCATCTGCTTCACGAGGAGAAGAGAAATTGCTAAAAGATCATTTTTTCCTAGAGCACGTGGTGGTGGTGTCTGAGAGACCAGGATTGTTCTGTTTGGTAGATTTGATATTAAGAAAAGCTATCTCTAGCTTTCCAAAAGATAACTCTTCATTTGAAGTATGTTTTTATCCATATTACTAACCGATTTTTTAATCCCCTTCTGCAAGGAACATATTTTAAAATCGTAAGCCTTTGTCTCCATAAAGCCTTTGCACCCGTAAGAGGCCGCAGAGGCATCTGATCCGTCACGCGCGCGCGGGCGTACGACTGCCCGTGACGCGCTTTTGCACATGCAAAGGACTCTCCATTCATGGAAGTTTATGTGGCCCAGTGGTACCTACGTTGTTCACTTTCTGACTTTCTGGTTTCTTTAACCTGCCTATGGTGCAACAGAGCTTTAGGTCTCTGTGAAGCCGCAAATGTTACCCAGTTTGGAACTGTACGACCACTGACAGCGTTGGAAGCGCAGCTGAAATAAGAGGCTGCTGAAGCCCCCTTGAACCATATCGGCAAGTCTGGCAAAAGTTAAAGGCAGATTATTATTCCTTCCAATTTTTGCCAACGTTTCCTCCGTTTTTTCAATTGACAGACCAGCGGGGCAAGGCAGAGCGTGTGGGCACCCATTTCTCTCCAGGTCCCCCAGGGTATCGAGGTGACCTTTGTGTCGTGAGTTGCCCGTGCGGCTGGTGCCCTGCGTGTGCCAGGACGGCTGCGGCTGTTCCCGCTGCGCCGGGCGCCCGCAAGCAGCTGGCCTGACCTTCACGCAAGTGCGACGGGTGTGCTGTTCCTGTATTTATATGATTTTGTGTTCTCTCCCTTTAGATTAGAATATGTAATGGTCTCGTTACGGTAATTGCTGCAGGTAAGAGCGATGCTTCCCGCAGGCCCCGCTGCTGCTGGCGTTGTGCTCCATCACTAACAGCTCTCCTCCTCCTCCTCCTCCTCCTCCTCCTCCTGTGCTCAGCGTGCGGCTGCAGTGGCTCTGGGGCTCTCCGGGTCTGTCTCTGCCTGTCCCTGTCGCCACCGCCCCATCTCCTCCCACTCCCCGCACACCAAGCCCCGTGGGGCGCCCGCTGCTCCCTCCGGCTGCTGCCGGGCACGGCTGACACCGGCCCCTGCCGCGGTGGGAAGCGTTTTGGTCGCGGCTGGGCCTGTCCGCGTGGCTGTTTGGCCGGGGCACCACGGGACGTGAGCGGGGACGGGGCAGCCACCGGCGATGTGCTGGGTGCAACCCCTGGTCCCCGGCGGCGAGCGCCCGTGGGAGCCGCGTGGCATCACCTCCGTGGCGGTGCTCGCCCAGAAACCAGCACCACTCGTGGGAAAGAGTTGGTGCCCAGCTTCTGGTGTTTTTTTTCCCCCCTTTTGCAAATTTCACGTTTGGCCGAGTTGTAAATTTTAAGCACTCTGCAGAAACTGCTATTTTTTATTTTACTACACCATTGCGGAGCTGCTGCCTGGTTTCTACCACTTAGAATTGTGCATCGCCTGCGCACTCTCTGAAGCAAAAACCCCTGAACCTCCTCCGTATCACCGCAAAAAGAAAGAGAGCTACGCCTCTCACGAGCAGCTTCACGTCAATACAAGCACGACGCCGATTTTCCCGGGCACGTGCCGGCGGGTGTGCGCAGCCCTGCTGCTCTCCCTAGCGCGGCTGAGCGAGTGGAGCCTCGTCTCCGAACAAAGTTGCAGGCTCCCCTTGCGAGACAGCCAAGTAATTAGAGTTCGTGCCAGACAGCTTGCAAGTGGAATTATAATATTTGTATGAAAGCCTTTATCTTTTGTGGTTATTACTTGCTCACTCTGCAGCTGCTGTCTCCCTATCAATCAAGGCGGTTTCGGGGGAGCTTCAAGGTTGATTGCATAGCTAAGGACTCGCCAGAAGAAGGTTTGGACTGAAGGAATGTGCCGGCTCCCGAGGCGGGCGGATGCTGCGGGTGCTCCCGGAGCGAGGGGTGCCTCCCCTGCACCCCCGCCTCCTGCAGCCGCCCTGCTTTTCATATGCGCAGGCGATGCATTGTTCAGCGCTTGCATGAATATTGCTTGAGCTTGTCCATTTGGTGAAAACTGTATTATTTTGACCATCTGCCATTCTGCTTAACTGCAGGAATGTAAAGTACGACACCTCCCTCACAGCCCTTCCCTCCCCCCACGCTTTTCTCCCCACGAACAGCACCGCAGGTTTTGTTTTTAATCCCAAACCGACAGCTCCACATTTTTCACAGAAAATGCCTTTACACGCTAAGTCACATTTTTCACCTTTTTTTAATGTGATATTTCCCCTTCAGTCAATTGTCTTGAAGTATAAATCTGGTAAGTAAAGATTGTCTTTGAAATGCAAACGCCGGTTTGCAAACTGGCTGAGGGATTTCAAAGGAGCAAGAGGTGCTTTGGGTTTCGCTGCCACCAGACCTCAGCATTGTTCCCTTCGCTGCTTTGAGTCATTAAAATATCTGGAGTTAGCTAAAGCACGAGGGGAAAGTTTTAACCCTTGTGGTGAGGAAACGGAACGCGATGCTGCCTGTGCCCAGCAAACCCCGTGGAGTTACCCCCCGGCAGATCAGTGCAAGCTGTTAAAGCGCAGGGAGCGGGGCTGCCGCAGTTCCTAGTGATGGGGTGAGACAGGCGGTGGTGGTCGGTGTGAGGTTTAAAACACCCTGACTCCCTTGAGCCGCGTGTTGAGAACGCAGCTGAGTCAATGTGGGTCTTCGCCCTTAGAAGGCGGGTGAAGCCCCAGGTGCTTCGGTGCCTGGCAGAGCCCTGCGGCCAGACCGTGCCCACAGCTGCCCTCTCTGCCTCGCTAAACCCTGAGCGGTTTCCCGGCATGTTTCACAGGGGAAGGCTTGCCCTGCTCGCCACCGCCCGATGGGCAGTGCAACCATCGGCGGCAACAACCGAGGCACTGGCTGCCTGTTGGTGCATTTTCTGCACACTTGAGAGTCACCTGGGCTAACAAAGCGGAAGGGAGCATTAAAGACAGCCCTGTAATTGTCAGTCACATAAACTAACAGCAAATAAAGGCACAGCCTGAGACAGCTCATTGTCAATGGGAAATAGGTTTGTGCTGCAAAACACAACCGTCAGCCTGGGGTTTGGAGGCGGTTGCGTGGCTGCCAAGACTGGCCCGACCTTCAGCGGGGGCTCGGAGCCTCCCTCCCTTCTCCCCACAGGCCAGTAAGCACCCGGGCGCGAGGCTGTTCCTCCGTCCCACCCCTGTAAAAACCTTTCTGTTAAGACTGGAGAGAGAGAGAGAGAGAGAGAATTGTAACAGGGTTTAAAAATACCGTTCCCCAGGGGGGGTGATGAAATGACATTCACGCCAGGAAACGCCTTGGGACGGGTCAGAGCCCCAGCAGCAAGAGCAGGGCCAGGTTGCAGCATGCGCGCTGTATTCCTCCGAGCACCACTACAGCCGCGCAGGGCAGAGGCAGGAGCCGCGCACGTGCACACACCTCAGTTTATTCATTTAGTTGTTAGTTTAATAGCTGTATCCTCATCTGCTCTCATTCAGACAGCCTATTTAGTCCTGGCCTCTAGTCGTAATCGCCTGTGGGGAATAATTGAGATGTAACTTGATGTTGTTGAACAACAAAGTGTAAACACATGTAGACACTGCTACAGCCATCCAGGTTCCGCAGCCCACACGTACAGATCCTGAACGGTGGCCGTGAGTGCACTGACAGTGGTGGGCACTTACTGTCCTAAGTAGTGGAACTAATTAGAAAAAAATTGGGATTCTTTGGGTTTTTTATCAGAGGCTAAGACGCCTTCCAGGTAGAGTTTCCTGAAAGCAGTCATGCTGTGGAAACTTGCTCCAGCTCTCCGCAGTAGCTTAAATACGGAAGAGCTGTTTAGTGACACACAGACAAAAAAAAAAAAACAAACCAAAACTTTATATAACATGCACTTAGAAAAAGCATTTTCTGAATTCCATTATGTGGGTTTTGTAGGAGCTTGGAGCGAGCAGGGCCGGAGCATCTGCCCCCCCGGCGTGACAGCGCCTGCAGGCTCTGTGCGAACCGGCGCGCCCGGCCCGAATGGGGCTGCTGCCGGGGGCTCTCGCACACTCGCCTGGGCACTGCTGACTCTTTCTGGAAGCTGGCAAAGAGAAAATCCTTATTTTGCCAGGAAAGCACAGTATGGTGGTTCCTCAGCTGCCTGGGCCAAATTTCTGCTGTAACTGTCAAGCTGACCTGAGTGGTACCCAAGATTAATTTGGAAGAGGAGGTGGAGCGGGGCTGTGTTTGGCCAAGCAGGTACTCTGATGCAAAGACAGGCAGGGTGTTCCTTTCCTTACGTTATTTTTTCTCTCCCCATCCTGTTTTCCAGGCTGCCTCCCCACAAGCGCCAGCGCTGACCTTACTGTCACCATAGGCATAGAGCTAGCAGACCAGACCTCGCCCACGTTACCGCGCGCCTCGAAGAGCAGAGTCTCTGGGAAGCTTCGCCGCTCTGCCAGTGCTCTCAGCAAGTCTTCCAACTGAGGTGCTGCGGGAGCAGAACGCTGGCCAAGGGAACCCAAGAGACCTTAAAAATAGAGAAATTATTTACTGTGTCAGTAGAACTTACAATTTTGGACGAGCACGTGTTGAAGGGGACAGGCAAGGGCTTTGCTCTGTGAAATCGCAGTTGGCCCATGCTCAGATAGGCATGGCCGACAATGAGGTATCACCTGCCTTCTCATCAGGCACTTCCCTCGATCATTACCATCACAAAGAGGACGAAGGCGATGGGGGCTCTTGCCCTGGCGTGGCATCGGGCTGATGGCAGCACGCGCATCTCCCCGAGCACCCGCGCACAAGTACCGGTGTCGCACCAAGACACGACAAACCAGTACTGAAACGAGTTATTTAACGTAACTTTAGAGCATTGCTTTTAGTCATTCCAGTCAAAAATTGTGTATTAGGGAATTTTGCCTGAACAAAGGTTTCATATGACGAGCCACGTAACAAGTGTTCCCCTCCTTCTGGGTGCGGGCGAATGATGGAGGTGCTTCCCAGCCTGTGTTCAGCCTCTGCTGCCCTCCTGTTGTCTGCGGTCACCCAGCGCTGGCTCTGTGCGTGTAGCTGAGAATTAGTAATCGCCAAAGAGGCCATTTACCTGAAATTCAGGAGGGTTCCGCCCATTTCACAAAGTGGCGGCACCCGTGTTAAAATCTGTTGAATCATGGTATCCTGTTCAAGGCCACACGCCGCTACCTACTGTGTAAAATCCTGAAGCCGAGGATGCTCCGGCCGCCGCTCGGTCGTGTCCCGGCCAGCGGAGCGGAGCAGAGGACCAGGCTCCTCTCCGTCGTGCCGGTCAGGCGCCCGGCAGCGGTCGAGGTGTTATCGCTGGGGTGGCCGCATCCAGCGCAGGCGTGAGGTGGTGGTTAGCAGCTCCCGCACCACCTGGGTTCAACCACGTACCTTCATGTCTTCGCAATTGTTTTGGCAAGGAGCTCTCTCCCCAGCACTGGCTTTGGCTGCGGATTGCTGCGTCACTTGCAATAGCGTGTGCGATGGCTGCGTGCTGTGAACTACTCACTAGAAGAACAGAAATAACCAAATTCCTTTTTGAAGAGCAAATGCCACACATTTGGCATGACTGCTTCTCACCGTGGTTTGACTGGACGGCACACCTCTTGGGTAGCCTTCTCACCTTGTCGCACCATCAGGGCGTTAGTCTGCAACCTGAAGCACCTCTAGTTAGGATAAAATACACCTGAAGGCTTTTGAGGACGTACAGCACCCTCCTGGCACTCCGTAGCAAGCAAATCCTGTGTATGCAGTAGGAGATGTATTTCACTATACGTGTACCATAGGTTTCTAGGGGTGGTAACAACTTTTTATAGCTAAAACCAGAAGTCGGCTGAGAGACCTCCCGCAACCGCTCGGTGTGACCAAGGATGGCCAGACCACAGGCAGAAAGCCGTCGCTGCTCCGCCGCAAAGGGCCCCGTGAGATGCCGGGCGGCACGGAGCGGGAGCCTCCTCCGCTCAGCGGCCACCGGGGCTGGGCGCCACGTTCGGCCGGGGCTTCCGCGGCCCTCCTGGCACGCGCGGGCGAGGGGAGAAGCTGGCGGTGAAGCGAGTGATGTTGTCTTAACGTGATTTTTGGAATACCAGTGACTGCCCCTTCTCAAGTGTGGTGTCAGACCCCTCTGGCCTGCCGAACCCCGCTTAGGTCTGGGTCGCATTCTGGCTTTTTGGTCCACTTTTGTTTGGTGTGCTGCTCGGCATTCAGAGGCACGCCCTGGGATGTCACGTGCTTGTGTCAAGGGAAGGGGATTTGGTTTTCGGTGAAGCAAAACCCACCATACATTTTTTCTTTTTCCACACTTCTATCCGGGTGTTAACATGACCGTCTGCCTGTTGGCAGGTCAGCTGTGACTCCCCTGTACGTTCGGGGTCCCGGTTTATACCAACTGCCAGCAGCGTGGCGGTAGCTCGACACTTCGCCATGGGTTACACGGCGGGAGGAGCCGCCGGGCGCCCCTGCCCTGCCCGAGAGGGAGCTGGAGGCGCCGAGCGTGAACCTGGCCAGCAGGGCGGGACACGGGTGACGCTGCCGGCCGCTGGAAGGAGCCCCCTCCGCTAAGGGTTTTGGTGGCCATTTCTGTTTTCTGCCTCGTGTCTTGGTTCTGCTTTCTACTGATTGTGTGTCCGTAAAGGAAATTAGAAAATAAAAGGTGTCCTTTAATTTATTTTTTAATAAATTGGATAGGTGAGGTGGTCTTGTTCTTAGTTCTCCAATAAATGGTCTGAAATAATTTCAAAGGCATTCTTTCGAATAAAAGGAGACTTTTGTCGTTAGAGCAATACGCATCTGTAATTCAGGGAATAAAACACTGACGAAAATAGTATTTTCCTGATGTCAAACACCTTAAAATATTAATTTGTAAAAATGCAACTGTGGTTTTGTACTACAAACTGGATAACAAAGCTGTTCTGTCACCCCTTGCAAACTTAATAAATCTTGGCTCACAACAAGGCCCGTTCCGAGCAGCAGGCGGGCGCGGGCGGGTACTGCGCGGGGCGCGCAGCGCGGGGGAGGCGGGCAGCGGCGCCGTCTCCGGGCGGTGGTACTGGGCCGGCAGCCGGAGCCACCGGGCAGCATCCGGGCGGCTGCACGTGGGGCAGCTTCGGGGTCAGGGGTGAGCAGGGTGGGGATGCCCGCATTGAAGCCGGCGCCCGCGGGGCAGTAACACGGTGCCAGCGGCGCGGGGTTTGCCGCAGGGACGGCTGCTGCGTGCGGGGCCGGCGACATCGTTTCCAGACCTGAGTTCTGCTTGGCAAAACGTGTAAGCGCTAACGCCACACCACGACCAAACCGAAGGCACCCGACACGGTCACACCTCGCAGTCACCTGACTGTATTTTTAATCTGGGGGCCCTGGACACTCAGCAATGCTGCCCTTCCCGCCGCGTGCAGTGATGGCGGCGTCTGCCCCTGCACACGCTGCCACCAACCATGGGCTGAAAGGGAAAGAACAAACGGGTTGGTTGGGCTGAATTCTGCCAAGCCACTACTGAAAATCGCTTTTGTGTGCCTAAGGGACAGCTTCAGGGCAAACCGAGGATTTTTAACCTTGTCTTCTGAAGAATAAAAGTTTGTTGCAGAACTGTGTCCTTACTAAAGTGTCTTTACGTCTTTTGTCACCGTTTGTAGGGGTGGCCACCTGAAAGAGAGGCCGTGGAAGAGTTTTAAGCTTTGCAAGTGGTTCAGCCCAGGTGCTGCAGGCGCGGTTGCGCAGCGAGCAGCGCCCACCCCGTGGGCCAGGGCCGTTCACGCGCCACCAGCCTCAGCCCTTGCGGGAAGCTGAGCCCTGCACACGCACTCATAGGGCACACCGCTGCTACACACGGGTGCTGCTGGCCAAAAACCAGCTCTCCTTTTGCATCCCATGGCTACAGACCCTTTTTTTTAATCCGGGTGGGTGGGGGGGTGTCTGTCCTGTCCCCTGCCATGATGAGCCCTTTGCTATTGAATACCAGCAGCACGTCTGCAGCTCATACGTAGGGGCCTTCATTACAGCACTCGGGCAGCAAGGGCACGTGTAGTTGATCGCTATTTTTAAAGCCCTGGCCCTTTGGCTGGGCGGGTCGTGGCCCCTCCGGAGAGCGCTTCTGGAGTGCTCTGCTCCCGGCACACGGACCCTGCCGAGCATCCTCGGCGGCCGGGCAGGACAGCCGTGCCTGCATGACCCTGGCATTAGCTGCGGCCAGCGCTGAAGGGGCCTTGCAGCAGGTTGCTAATAACAATTACAGACCATTACAAAACCCCAGAAGACACTATTTATATACTATGCATTGCAAGAAATGCACGATGACAAGGCTTCCCTCGCTAAGCCGTGTAATGCCTTTCTGCTGAGCGATTTGCATGAGCATTAAACCCAATACGTTTCTAATGGTGATTTTGTACTCTGTGGAGACACTACTTAGGAAAATGGAGGCGGGGGGATTGTGCTCTCACTCATAATTATGTCAGGGGTGCTTAGGCATTATCGCACGCTTATGCCAGCAGGAATGCGAGGGGCTCATTTGGCAGTGGGAAAAGGCGCTTGGAAATGTCTGCGCCTTTGCTGGAAAGAGACAACAAAGTTCTGCCTTAAATGGCTTTCAGGTGCTTTAGTGAGAAATGGCGAATTAATCCGAACAGCTCCAGATAAAGCCCTGATTTTCTCTTATTTGTAGAAATAATTAACTCGCTGACTAGGCACTAGGACCCCAGATTTTGCCCACCTGACGCGAGGAGGCTCCCTGTCCCAGGCCCAGCACGGGCCACACACGTGATGGGCTTCATGAGCAGCCGGGAACCAGCCCCCTTCCCGACCGCTGGGGGTGAGGGACGTTTCTGCGGCCGTGGGGCGGCCGTGGGCCCCTGGTCGCAGGCTGGGGCATAATACAAATAATCTATGATCTATAATCTATACATTATATAACACATATGTGATATACATTATAAGATATACATTATATGATATACATTATACTAGATGCACTATATAATACATTGTATATTAGCCATACACTAACATTTGTTTAATAACAATAATAATTATTATAGTTATTAATTTAATCAAAATATGGATTGTAGGTTATCTATATACATTACATATACATTATGTATGTGTGTATAGATACACACGTGCAGACATACCTAGCATATAGATATATGCACACATTACTAGATAAACTATGACGATACTATATAAACTATAATATTGTCTTCATAACAGATATGCAGGATACTTTTATTTTAAAAATTATATAAGAAAAATTTTAATTATATAAATTATCTGTGACATATGAATAATATATGTACTAGATTGTATAATGAATTTATAATATATTATGCTATATCTTGCATAATGCATCTATAATTCCATCACAGAATACTTGATGCCCCAGGTACAATACAGCATATAATACACTATATATATGCATGTATATAGATTCTGCATAACATGTATGTATAATAGGTGTTATGTACGCATACATATGTGCACCTATGCGTACCCCTCTATGTGTACGTACACATGTGCATACCCAACAGTGCATTATATAATGCACACGCTTCACTCCGTAGTATAGTCCTACAAAGCTAATGAAAATTCCTGAGACAATATTATTTCATTATCTGAATGTTGATAATGTATCAGTAGTGACACATGCATATATAATAGTATGCACTGTATATAATGTATTATAATATGCATTATCTAATAGGCAGTAGACTTTATCCTATACATTAGATATTATGAAATAGGATATATTATAATACACGTTAATATAATATATTATGTGTGATATACTGTACTACATATTATGAAGTATGCTTATAGGCATAAAAGGAATATAATTGACATTTTATGTAGAATTCTAATTTATTATAGATAATAAATTCTATATTTCGTGTATTTGTATAATTAAAATAAAATTTTCCAGGTCAAAAGTCTAAGCCACCAGCCCATGCAGATGTTTGGCATTTTCCTCAGGTTTGGGTTTTTTTTTCTTTGAACTCACTGCGATAGATGTAACTGACTTAGGAAAACCTGCAAAATCAGCCAAGAAATGGTGCCTTGGCTCCTTACCCCGATAAATAACAAACCCCTCTGGGTGACGCTGAACGGGCCATTCCTCCTGCCGGCCATCGCCAAACCCCGCCAGGCCTCGGGCGCTGCCCTCCCAGCAGCCCCGCGGCGCAGGCAGAGTCTTTGCCCTGCTTTAAATTACCTTCCATAAACCAACTTCCCTGTCACATGAGAAAAGGTTTGAAAAATTAAGTTTGCCTAAAACTACCGTGGTCCTCAGGCCACGGGTAAGGCACGTGGAGCGCAGAGACAAGGCGGGGAACCGGCTTCAGGCGCTCTCGGCTTCCAAGCTGCAAGGGGGGGGTGATTATTAGTTAGAAACAGCAATTCTTTTCCAGAAGTAACAGGTGGTTTAACGGGCGCTGGCGCCCGGCTGCTAAACGTAATGCCCGGGTGACCGTACCGGGAGGACGTACTGCGTGCTGGCTCCCCTCTGCCGGTGCAGGGCCCCCTCGCCCCGCGCCAGCGACACCAGCACGGCCGTGCCACCACCCTGCCACAGCGTCTCCGCCCGGCTTCAGCCTCTCCCCGCCTGTGCTGATGGCGATGGCAAAATCAGAAGCTAGGGCCAGAGTATCACCGGGATGTTTATGCCTCTGCTAGACACCATATATCTTTTCAGCCGTGCACTTAGATTAAATAAGATTTTTTAAAGAAAAAGCCTGCCTGTGTCCTGCCCTGGAGCCTTTATCTGTAGGACAGCCCCGTGAAATGGAAGGCTGTTCCTGGCATGTCCATCTTTCTGATTAACATATCAAATGTTTCCACGAGGCAGACGTTTGTTATGCCGATTGTACACTAAATTTAATTAAAACCATTTAAAGCAGTAATGAGGCTTTTTATCTGCATGGAAGGATTTGAGATGTTTGAATGTAATGTGCAAACCATAGGCAGCACAGGCACCCTGGTCCTTCACCAAGGGAGACGCTGGGGCGCCCTGGGCAACACCCCACAGCACCCAGCTGCAGCAGCCCCGCTGGCCCACAACGCCCACCGGGACTCAGCACCCTCGCAGGCAGGCGAGGAGACAGGAGGCATGTCAGCACTGCCACCACGCGGCACCCTGCAGCACCCCACAGCACCCCACGGCACCCCGCGGCACCCTGCGGCACCCTGCAGCACCCCACGGCGCCCCGCAGCACCCCACGGCACCCTGCGGCACCCTGCAGCACCCCACGGCGCCCTGCAGCATCCCACAGCACCCCGCGGCACCCTGCAGCACCCCGCAGCACCCTGCAGCATCCCACAGCACCCTGCAGCACCCTGCAGCACCCTGCGGCACTCCGCGGCACCCTGCAGCACCCCATGGCACCCCATACCCCGCTGGGGACGGACAGACAGAATCGCCTGCGGCTCCATGAGTGGTTTCCCCACAAGCTCATTACAAAGCGATGCAGGTTTTAAACAGGTTTGTGTGGAGAAGGTCTGAAATCCAAAGCAAAAGCCTTGTCCCGGGCCCATTTCTGGGCCCAGCCTGGCCCTGGGACCTCTCCCACCCACCCAGCCAAGGAACAAAGCAGGCGACGCTTGGCGAGGCCGGGCAGCCTCCAGCCGCACAGCCAGCCCCAAAACCTCTGGCTGCGCCCAGGTGCGCTTCCCAGCCAGTGCTCCCAGCGAGGCAGCCGAAGGCTGCGCCCACTGCATTGATGGCTGCAAGCGACCATGTTGTTGATACCAAAGTTGCTAAAATACTACACTCAAGAAGCCGCATCACGGAGACTGTTCCTCCGCTAGCGGAGGTGCAGGAGCTGACACTGCCGACAGGAAAAGCTCTTCCCAGCGTCTTGCTAGCTCCGTGCCCACGGTTCAGTGACAGCGTTCGAGCTGCATTTTTCAGGACCCTGAAGGTTCCTGTAATTAATCTCCCTGGTTCCTTTCAGTTTGCAAACAATCCTTTTCAGACCATGTGTTCGGCTCTTTGTGTGCTCAGTGAGGAGGAAGGCTCCAGCGGTTTGCAAACCGGGCAAGCATCCCTGCCCGTTTGCACGGAGAGCGAGCAACCTCGGTACCTGCGCGCCAACTGCCTCCAAGAATTGGAAATCGCATCACAGTTGGGGTAGGATCAGCATTTTCCATGGTGCCCAAACCTGTTCCTGCTGGATGCATTGCGAGTCATCAGCAAATTGATTTGTTAGCTGACAGCAGGAGGCTTTGTTTGCACAGTGCTGGCCGGCCTGCACTGCCGGATGGTGAGAACATGGCACCAAAAAGGCAACACCTGCATTCCCAGAAGCTGCTGCGTGCGGCGCTGGTCAAGCTCTGGTTTCAGCTGCGCCGCTCAGCTCTTGGCGCATCCGCTGAGCTAGAAGTGGGCTTGAGGGGCTCATGGACATGGAGGTGGAGGCAGAGGAGCGCCGGGCCGGGGTCCCGCACTGGGGACAGTCCCCGTAAAGCCCCTGGGGCAGTTAGCGCCTCAGACTTCCAGTGACCTCTCCCAAAGCTGGGACAGCGGATGACAGGAGGGCCATGGTCCGAATGGCCCAGGAGCTCACTCTGCCAAGGCTGCTGCAGCCCAGTGACGCCAAAAGCAAGTCCCCTGTTTTACAGGGTGCCTGTGAACGGGGCCCAGTTCACAAAGTACTCCCGTTTCAGCTCTCCTTACTCCTCCCCAAAATACAAGCCTTTCCACTGCACCGTATGCTCCCATCAGCAGAAGATGCAAAAGCTTGGGTGCTGATGGCTACCCTGATGGTCCCCTACAGACCTGGGAATTTCTTCTGACCCCAACAGATTTTGTCTGACTCCTACTGGAACAGGCGTGAATTTACTTGACTTGGGAAACCGATACCAATACGAAGCCGTTGCTTTGTGGCCTGTTGGTGCCACGGGCTTTGAGCACAGATTTCAGCTGGGGTGGGCACTGATGTGAAGGTGTGGATGGAGCCGCTGGGCCTCTCTGAAGGATGCGCTGGGCATCAGTCTGCAAACAGCGCCCGGCAGCCCAAAGGCCTGCCACGCACACTGGCAAACTCCCTCGGGGAGCTGGAGCTCTGCTTTGTCTTGAGCAGAGAGACCAGCCTGCCCAGCCCGCGGACAGCTGTGACAGCCCCGTGTCTGGGGCTTTCCAAGGCCGGGGAAGCTGGGAAAAGCAAAACCACACTTCTTGCGAAGCATGTTTTGCTGCTTGTATCTCTGAAGCTGTTGAAGCCATGTTCTCTTTTCCAGTGTATCGTTTTACAGCTGAAACCACAGCTTCGCCTAGACCTGAAGTCAGTCCTGGCATAATGAAGTTGGTTTCCTAGGAATCAAGGGAGCGGGAGGGTACTAGCTTTGGTGCTTTTTAGCCTGACTGAACAAGAAAAAGATCTTTCTCTAGAAATATTTTCTTTCTCTAGAAGCTTTGCTACATCAAAAAAATACTCAGACATGTCCTGGGAAGCTTCCCTGCAGGAAACTCCAGGTCCCCTGCTGTCCCCACAGCGAAGCAGCTGCCTCTCAGACAAGAGCCTTTAGGTGAGTGAACAAGGCAGGAACAGGCTGGAAACCTCTTCCAGCAAGCAAAAGCCTCAAAGGCATCATCATCCCTGAGATGGAGCAAGTCAAAACACCCAAGCCACGACCTCTCAACCCAGACTCAGCCCTTAAAGCACCAGAAGGTGACCAGGCATTTGCATTCAGGGTCACCGAGCAGATCCACGTGCCATGCCACGAGGTTGGCTGCGCAGCTTCTCCTGCTGGCAAAGGGAGAGATCGTACGGCTGCACTGCCGCGCCTGTGAGAGGGGTTTCACTGACCCAGCACACGTCTTCCCCACTTACACTGATGTTGTAATAATTTTTGCTAAAAAAACTACTTTTTGACCAAACCCATGCAATCCCCACCTACAGACACAAGCCCTGCACCACCACCCACACGCATCTGGGGTGAAGACCCCAACCGCTGCTACTCAAAACGCCCGCAGGACCATGCCCATCCCCTGCAGAGCCCTGCCGCGGGCAATGGGACACTGCCGCCTCTCCCCTCCCAGGGTGAACTGGGGCGCTTTGCACCTTGTTTTCCCCCTGCCCCAGTCACTGCCCTGCGAGTTTTTTTCACACACTGGTGACCTCCCGTTCCAGAGGGGAGCCCAAGCACACCCGGTTTGCCAAAACCCTGTAGTTATTGAAGGACGCTGCAGAAATCCCAGCACAGGGGAGAGTGGGACCAGACAGGATCAGACTCTAGCCTTGAAACCAGGCACACAAAAGCTTGGTCTTCCTCACACGAGCCTCCCCAGTTCATAGCAAAAGCAGGATGCAGCTTTTCTACAGAGCCCCAGCCCCACACTGCCGAGTGCCAAGCACGGGAGAGCAACCCAAGCAAACCGCACATCCTCTTACAGGCAAGGATTTCTCCAAGCTCTCCGCTTCATCTCCCTCAGAGGTGTCCCCTGTCCCCACAGTTCCCCTGCAGTGCTTTCAGGGAAGGTCCCTGGAAGCTCCTCCACAGCTCTTCCCCGCAGCAGAGCTGGGGACAGACTGCGCCCGGTGACGGCTGCAGGCTCAGGGCAGGAGCCTGCAGCCCCCACGCACCCCTTCGTGGAGTGGAGCAGCCTTCCCCCAGGACTGGACACACCTCACCTCGCTCCTCTCCCCCCCTTTTAATTCCTTTTTAATTAATCTCAAAGGGTGCGGAGCAGGCTGGTGCCTGCCAGGGCACCCTGCCAGCTCAAACCCAGAGCCCGGCCCCAGCCCCTAGCTCCCCCCCGAGCCCCCCAGGGTCAGCCCGGCAGGGAGAGGACCAGGAGGCAGCAGGGGCACGCTTGAATTTGAAAATATTTTATTTGAATAGTAAATAATTATACAGTTGAAACAGTTCTATCGAAGCACTCTATAAATAGCTAACAGTTAAGAAAATAATGTGTGTAGAAAAAGAGATTGCATCTAAAAGTAAGAGCTGTCAGTTGCACAGGATAAAATGGTTAAGGTCATGTGTTATTCTAGGTATAAAAGTTAAAACCTTTTTAGCAGATCCCTTTAGAAAAAAAGATCTTCTAAAACGCACAGTGAAATGGCAGGCGGGGGAGACAAAAAAAGCGCATTAGAATATCTGCGATCAAATAATATCGATCTTCATAATTAATATAAATAAATAACGAATAAATAACATAATTACTTAAACCAACATATACAGATAGTCAACTCATGAGCTACCTTAGTAAGGGCAAAACGAACAAAAAACAGGAAGTTGGCATGTCACAGTTAAGGCAGTTTCTACAGCATTTTCTGGAGACCATCAACAGCAGAGTCAAGGCATTTGTGGCTATACTAAAGGAAATTCTCGTTTCTCCTCAAGCGGTTTGATCTGTTCACATTTAGAAAAACCGAAACGAACGAATAAACCAAAAAAAAAAAAAAACCAAAACCCAAAGAAAGAAAAAAAGAGAAGAGACCCCGGAAAGGTAAATGTAAAGCCAGATTCCAGCAGTTCGCAAGCCGTATTAAAGCTAATAGTGGGGCGAGTCCGACGCGCAGCGCTCGGCGGCGGCGGGGCGGCCCCGTCCCGGTCCCGGTCCCCGTCCCGGCCCCGGGAAGGCACGGCCGGCTCTAGCAGGCGGGGCGCAGCGGCACCTGGAGCAGGATGACCTGCCTGTTCTCGGAGGGGTGGCACTTGTTGATGTGCCGGGTGAGGCCGGGCGAGCTGTAGAAGGTGGCCGGGCAGTACTTGCAGGGGAAGACCTGGGCGGCGTGCAGGAGGCGGAGGTGCCGCTCCTGGCTGCTCTTGCTGGGGAAGGTCTCCCCGCACACGGGGCACAGGCGGCACTCGGCGGGCGGCGGCGCGGGCGGCTCCTCGGCGGCGGGCTCCGGGGCCGGGGCGGGCGCCGGGGCCGGGGCCGGGTGGCCCAGCAGGTGCTTGCGCAGGTAGGCCTGCCGGCGGAACCGCTTGGCGCAGCGGGGGCACTCGAAGAGCCCCTCCTCGGAGCCCGCCTCCGAGGCACCGCCGGGGCTCGGCGTGTCCCGCTCGCTGCCGCTGCCGCCCGCCTCCTTCGGCGGCTCCTCCGGCGGCGGCCTGCCCGCCTCGGGGCCGCCCTTGGCGGCGGGCGGGCGCGGCTTGTGCCAGCGGCGGTGGGAGGCGAGGTTGGCGGGGCAGGAGAAGACCTTGTCGCACTCGGGGCAGCGGTACTCCACCCGGACGATGCGGGAGCAGCGGTGCTGCGCCAGCGCGAAGGGGTCCCCGTACTCCTCCTTGCAGAGCTGGCAGATGAACTCGCCCAGCGGCCGGGCGCAGCCGCCCCGCGCCTTGGCCGGCGCCTCCACCGGGCCCTCCTTGATGCGCAGCCCCAGCACGGGCGACGTGGTCACCTCGTCCTCGAAGGTCAGCTTGCGGATCGCCTTCGCCTTCTTGCCCGACGGGGCCTTCTGTCGCCCGGGCTCGGCGGCACCGGGCGGACGCTTGGCGGGCGGCGGGCGGCCGGGGGCGGCCGGTGCGGGCGGCGCGGCCGGGGCTCCGCCGGGACCGGGAGCGGGAGCGGCGGCGGCGGCGGGGGCGGCGGGCGGCTCGGCGTGGCCGGCGGCGGCCCAGAGCTTGAGCTCGGCCGGAGCGAAGAGGAGCGGGTCCATGGTGCCGGGGACGGCCGGGGCGGGGAAGGACTCGGCCGAGACGGGGGAGCCCAGGCTGAAGCCGCGCTCCAGGTACTTGTCCCTGCTGACGGGCCGCGTGGGGCTGTACAGCGCCTGCACGGCGGCATCGGGTGTCCCGAACGGCACCGGCGCCGGCGGCGAGTCCCGGGGCGGCGGCGGCGGCGGCGCGGCGGCGACGGGGAGCGGCGGGCCGGCGGCCTCGCGGCAGCAGCGCGCCCGGTAGGAAACGGGCGTGGGCCGCCGGCTGCGCTTCACCAGGAAGCCGCGGGGCATCTTCGCGCCGCCTCCGCGCCGGCGGCGGCCGCGGCTCCCGCTCCTCGCTCTGCCCGCGGCGCCGCCGCCGCCGCCGCCTTTAAGCGGGCCGGGGCCATTGTTCGGGCCGGCGGCGGCAGAACGGGCCAATCAGCGGCGGCGGCGGCGGGCGGGGCGGGCGCACCTGAGCCCCGGGCCCCCCCACCGGCCCCCCCCCCGCCGGCGACGGCGGCACACGCCCGGCCCCGCCTCCCGCACGCTCCGCGCCCGCGCCCGCCGGCCCGGCACGCGCGGCCCTTTGTGTGCCGCCCCGCGCCCCGCCCCGCCCCGCCCCGCCCGGCTCCGCCCCGCCGCCCGGCACCCCCCCGCCGGCACCCCGGCGGGCTCGGCCGCCCCCGCCCCGGGCAGAGCGCGCCCGGAGCCGTGCGGCGGGGGGCAGGAAACTTGGCGCGGTAGCAGGAGTGGAGAGCGGCGTTCGGGCAGCCGCCGGCGGAGCGGTGCTGCCCGCCCTCGAGGGTGCCGGCGCGGCCCGTCGGTGCGGCGGGTGGGCTCTGCCCGCCACCGGCATCAGGTGGAAAAGGAAGGCGCAAAGCAAGCGCCTCCCGGGACCCCCCGCGGCCCGGCAGGAACCTGTTACACGGTGCGGGCTCCGCTGCCGCGGTGTTCGGGGGCCACAGTCCCCGAGCCCGGGCCGGCTCCCGGCACGGACGGGAGAGCGGCAGCGGCGCGGCTCCCGACGCGCGGGGCCGCCCCGGTCCCCCGCCCGCCACAGCGGGGTGCGAGGCCCCGAGAGGCGCCCGGCGCTGCCCGCGGGGTGCGGGTCCCGCCGGCCGGTCCCCGCAGCGCGGCGGGGCCGCGGCAGGTGCAGCCGCCGCGGGGCGAGCACCGGGCCGCGGCCCCGCTCCCCCTTAACCCTTTGTCTGCGGGACGGGGGCTGCGCGGCGGCCCACGCGGGAGCTCCGCGCCGCTCCGCGGGTCGCAGGTGGTGGCGGGGCGGGGGGAGCCCCCCCCCGCGGGTCCCGCGCGCCTTTGTAGGGGGCGGCGGGGCACGCGGGCGGCACGCGATGGCGGGCCGCCCCCCCCCCCCCCCCCCCGCCTCCGGCCCCGCTCACCGCCTTTGTGCGCCTCATTAGCATAAAGCTGCGCGACCCTCCCGGCGGGCGGCACAAAGGGGCGCGCAGAGCCCGCTGCGGGGGGGCGAGGGGGGGGCACCGGGGGCCGCCGCTCCCCGGGCACCCCGTCAGGCGGGCGGGCCGTGGGGGGGGTGCGGGGCCGCCCTGCCCTCCCAGCCCCCCCCGGCCTCCCGGTGGGACAGGCGTGCGGCGGGGCGGGGCGGCCCGCTGCGCATTAGCATACAGCTGCGGGCCCGCCGGGCACGCGCCGCCACCCCCCCGCCGGGGCTGCACACGGAGAACCCCGTCCCCATCCCCCCGCCCCGGGGCCGCACACCCCGGCCCCCCGCCAGGGCTGCTCGCCGGGATCGCCCCCCCCCCCCCCCCCACCCCCGCCCCGTTCACCCCCGAAACGGGGGGATGCCGCTGCCCGGCGGGCCCGGCGCGGCCGCCTCACCTGCCGTCGGCGGGGCCGGCGCGTAGACGGGCAGCTGGGCGCGGTGGCGGCGAAGGTAGCGGCGGACGGGCTCCGGCAGCGGTGGCGGGCAGGGGCTGCGCTCCTCGGCGTCCCGCGGGGGCGTCCCGGCGGCGGGGGGCGGCCCGGGCACCTGCAAGGCAGAGCCGTCAGGCGGCTGCACCCCGGGGTGCTCCCGGGGGCACGCGCGGCGGCGGGGACCGAAACGGCATGAAAACGTGGTTTCACGGTGAGGGAGAGACGTTTTTACGGGAGAGGGAGGGCGCGGAGCGAGGCTCGCCCCGGCGGCACCGGGCACGGGCAATGGGTGGCACGGGCACCGGCTCCGCGGGCTTCCCGCTTAACCGGCGCTGCCACCGGGGAGCAGTTCGAACCCTAGACCATTATTTCCTACTGAGGACAAGTGCCCTTTCTAGAAAACCTCGCGCCGCACATGTGTGCCCGCAGTTTGCTGTAATACTTCAACAGCTGATGTAGGTGCAAAAACCCAGCCCCGCCATCTGCATGTTTGCATAGCTGGGGCTCCGCATGTTGAAATAAACACATGTTGGCGATGCTGTGAAAGGGCAAACACTCCCCGCGCCGTGGCTCGGCTTGCAGCGACAGGCAAGAGCATCCCGGGTACCCGTCACAGGTACACCAAGTGCAGCGCTGGGGTGACAATTTCAACACATGGGCTAAAAACGTACTCCCTGTCCCAGCTGTGACTGACTGTGCTACACATGTACTACTTGCTACCAGCGACCGTTTCTGTAAATATTGTTCCTAAATGCATGAGGCTCGTTTCCAGCTTCTGTGGAAACTGTAACCAGAAATGCCTGACATCTGCGTGTTCACACTCATGGTTCTCAAACATCTCTTTCAAAGGTGTATTTTTCCCTCATTTCTACATTTCATCGCTAGCTTATCTGCACGCTGAAGTGAGCCGGAATACGAACAACAGGAAGCAGAGACAGTAGGTCTCTTGCCCCATGCAGAAATACAGCCAGTCCCGAGGCGTTTAAGCTATATTCTGTAAGTGCATGGTACCTACCGTGTATTTGGCAACGTGCCCAGAGGGAACACCCATGGAAAATCCATAAATGTGACATTTAGTAAATATCGTTAAAATCACTGTGAAGGAAATCCAAATAAAAACACAAAATGACAAATTTGCATTCAGATGCAGATACTGTCATCTGCGTTCACGCAAGCAATTCTGAACTCACGGAGGTGCTTTCAGTCCGTTCAGTGAGACTATCTTTGTGCACCGGGACTACTGCAACAAGAAAAGGGTAAGGCAAGCGAGCCTTTAATTTGCAGGGCACCAATTCCCCTTTCTCTAAAGCTGTTCATGCTTGCAGCACGCAAAATGTGCTTGAATGAGGGCAAGAAAACACTTCTCATCAGGCCTCCCGTTCTGCACAGAATTTAGTTTTGTGTTCTTTTATAGACAACTTCCAGGAGAATCTAAACCAAAAGTGCGCTGAGGTGCCTTCTGTGTCACAAGAGGAGGAAAACCGCACCTAGCCCTGCCGGGGGGAGGCAGGCTCCAGCGTTTGCGTGGCTACAGCCGTGACGTATGACAGCATGCCAGCCGGGGCCGTGGAATTGGGTGGGCAACAGGCTGCCCCACGTCCCTTCCTCTTGTCACCCTGCCTCCACTTACAGTTGATTCTGCTTATTTTCTGCACGGTTAACAGCTCTGTGAGCAAATAATTAAAAACAACGGCTGTCGCCTGGAGTTCCACTGAGTTAAGCAAAAGCAGCAGCGTGAGGAGAGGGTAAATGGGTCCCAAGTAGTGGGTTGGAAGTATCAAGACCCCAGACTGCAGATTGTGTTTGAGATCAGGCAGAAGTTCATCCCGGGGTGGGGGTGGGGCAGTTTTGGGGGTCACTGGAAATGTGCAGTTGGCAGTTCTGTTCGTGGGGCGCAGTGCTGTACCAGACTTTATGCCTCTCTGGATGGTACTAAGGCCAAAGCTGTAAACAGCTTTAGCAAACATTTTAATTTCATCCTTATTCAGGAAATCCACTTATCGCTGAAAAAGCCGGTTGCTTTCACTCCTTCAGCTACAAAAGCCATTCCCTGTGGGTAGATGGTGAAAAATCTACTTCTCATAGGCTCAGCTGAGGCAGGTTTAGGGTGGCCTGTAACGTATTCATATTAGGAAACATTAATTAAAAAGGGGATAACTGAACAAATACGCCTCCAGATTCTGCTGGGTAGCTGTACTAAACTGCACGTTTAATGCAAAAATGCTGTGAAGGAAAACAAAGCAACCTACAGTTGTGCCGGCAAATTGGAAAATACGCCTGAAGAACGAAAGTGAGCAACATGCCGTACTTGGTGACACCCCCCCCCGCCATGAGGCATAGGATCTGCTCAGGTTCCCAGAGGACATAGCTAAACAGAAATGTAAAGCGTTAGGAGAAAGATGGGAGAAGAAACCAAAGTGAACAACGCTAACAAATTATCTAAATAATAAAATGCACTCGCCAGCCATTTTTCTTACCTGTTCCGACATCAGGATTTGGCGCAGTTCCTTCTTGAGATCAATAAACCGATCGTGATAGATGGCCATGGACCAAGATTCTCTGAAGTAGCTGGTTAAAAAAAGAAGAAATTTAGTTATCTTGTGAACCTCTCATTAACCACTAATAAAGTATTTACCTGCTTTTTTGCCTTTATAAATTACAGTTCTGGACCCATCGTGATCGTTTGTTCATAAAATGCCTCCCGTAACAGCACGGTCAATCAATTCTTTTAATGGATGTTCCTGATGTACAGCCAGCTTCAGTAATTACATTTAAAGTGGCTTAATTCAGAGCTGTGGCAAGACCCAGTGAAGAATCCTGATTTTATCAGAATTTAAAAGCCTGAAGACCTGTAAAGAACGGTGTCTCCATTATCTGTCCTCATTTGAGAAAAGCAGATTGCAGGATTAACTGAACTGCTGCATAAACAAATTAAATTTGTGTAGACAATGACACAAATGTTGTTCATCATTAAGGTTTCTGGATTAATAAAGGCCAGAAAAACAGGCCACCACAGTGTTGCAATATGTTCTTTGCACTGCGCTGAAACTAAATTGAACCTGTCCTAGGAGGAAGCTCTTGTAACTTTTTCTTTCAGTGACAGCATTCGTGACAGCATTCTTCTGTGAAAAAGGAGTAAACGGATGGAGGGGACGTGACTCGATGTAGAACCTTGAGGCTGTAAATATAACTGTAGGCAGCTAGGTTACAGAGCTGTGATTTATTTCTCTTTCCTTTATAATGGAAAATAATTTTTACAGCTTCAGCGAGATCCTCTGTGTGTAATTCTTGTCCATGCTACCCGGAGTCAGGAGGGGCACCCAGTGGTGACTGCGCAGATGTCAGCAGGGTCACCCCCGCAGTTGTAAGATGGGTGCATTTGCGTGGCTGCGGCCAACGTTCTCGTCTTCGGAATGGCAGCAGCGCGCTTGGCGCTGCCGTCAGGAGTGCGCGTACCCTAACGCTCCAGTCAGTTGCGTGGTCTTAAAATGAACATCTGGATAAAGCAACTTAAAAGGCGCTGCCCAAGTTTAATAATTCTGGCACAGCTGTCTACAGAAAACTATTGCACAGTTTCCTTTTTGCAGAAGATTTTTTTTTAATTAATGTCAAATGGATTTCCCCCTCCCACTCTTTGAATGAAACAGCTCTCACTAATGCCCTGCACAATTAATACCACTCTGCACACCTGGCTGAACTTCGCTGGGTTTTTTACATACTCATCTCATCATAAGCTCTCTTCCCGCTTCCCACCGTGCCCCTTCATCTGCGTTTCTCTTTGTCTCGCAGGCTGGCTGGGGCTGCCTCTCCTAGAGTTGCACAGTGTCCGGCACAGTGGGGCTCTTTCCAATAGACATTCTCACAGTATAAATATTTATTGGCACCATTACAAATACTGCGTTCTTGCTGTGGTAAGTGCTGCCCAGCCTAGGAGCCTCTAGCAGTGCGTTACCATGGCTGACACTACCTATTCATTCGGATATGAAACGTCAGAAAAGATGAGCTCAGCTTTTTTAATTTAGCAATTATACACCTATAACGTGCAGAGAGCTCAAGAAAAGGATATCCCCCCCAATATTTAAAATCCCTTCAATTTCAGAAGAAAAACCGCACCCAACACTAACCTTTAACTCAATGTTGGCACTGGGTAGCAAAACAGGGAAAAGGGGGGTGTTATACAAGAATAGATGAAGATAATTAAAGACTCTCTATTTTTAGTGATACACCCTGCTAAAAGCCATGTTCCACTGGCCAAACATTTTGTTTTCAAGCTGGCACCTTAACTTCAATTCTAACCCTGACAAGGTGATTTCATCTCTTGATTGAGGCACATCTTTCAACTACCTTACCTTGGTTAAGTTGTTCACCTCCCTCGCTGAGATGTTGCATTAAATGATGTTCTCAAATGTGTCAGGGATGCTGCACGTTACCGCTACTACTACCAGCTCAGTCCATAACTGCATTTTTAACTGTTCCTGTCCACATTCACAGATTTGGAGCTCAAAATGTGTGGTGACACGTTTGCAATATTTAATGCAAATAGAATGTCCTTTTTTGGGGGCATGGAGAATGTCTTGTCTGTATTTCCTAGATGGGGTGCCAAGAGGAGGAGCTACCAGTAAACATAATTTACTCGCAGATTCCCTTTACTTCCCTTCACCTGAAGAAATGTAACCACCAATTTAAACATGCGCTTCACAGAAACAATTCACTTTCTTTGCCGGCTCTGCATTTTTATCTATTTATCTTTTCAGCTAGAATCACCTTTCTAAGCGGCACGTGGTGTTTTTCAGAAAGCAGATCTACATATGGCTGCTAAAGGGAAGTTTAATAATGAAAAAACCCATTTGAAGCCAAACCAACAAGTTGACTTTCTGAGGCTCATTCTGAATTTTATTACCACTTCAGCAGCAGTCCCTCAGGGCAAGCTGTAGAAGGCTTGAAAGTATAATGCTCTTCAGTATACAAGATGAAGCTGGCATGCTACCAACGGAGGCTCAAAGGCTCCTCAACTATCATGAGAACGGCATCTGCCACATGTGTTTGCACCATTTAGTCTTTCATAACCTGCCAGAGTGATCAGGCTAAATATGTACAAGATGACAATGTTTGCCAGGAGCATAACGGGTTTTCAAACTTGGTCACTTCCTAACGGGGATCCCCTGCTGGCAGACTTTTATATCGACAGAAGCTATCATGGGAAGGCATTTGTAACGAGATGGGATGAAACGGTCTCCTTTTGAAGACAATAAGTGACATCCTTTTTGTTGCTAGGAAGCTGGTCTTGCCTTTCATTGACAAACAATATTTAAAGTCTGTTCTGCCTCATTTGTGATGTGTAGCCTACATTTGATGAAAGGGAAGAAGGAGGAAGATATTTAGTGGCATCCTGCACAAAAGACACCGAATCTTTCCCTTTTCAAGAGGCAGAGCATTACATAAAGTGGACAAAGTTGGCCACTGCTAGCAAGCAAAAATGGAGTGTGCATGCACATGGCTTTCCGTTCGAGAGCTGTCTGTATTTATTCATGTATTTAAATTGCAATGACACACACCACTTTCAGAGAACAAGGCTTCTGCCGCTGTGCAAGCGAATGCTGAAGCTGCTGTACGTCTGCATAGAAGTGTAGTAGAGAATATTTACCATTTACTTTAGAGTACCAGTGTCCTGGCACTCCCAAGGAGAGACAGCGAGGACCCGACGCTGGCCTCTGGCAGTGTTTCTGCCATCTAAGCCTGGCCTAATGCCACGAGATGTGCCACTGACACCAAGAAGTTAAAGCCAGAGAATCCTAAAAATCAAATGAAAAACCCGCAGAATAACACACTCGGTTCATACAACAAAATAAAAAAGCAAGATATAAAGTTAAAAAAAAAAATCAATAATTGAATTTCTAATGAAGAATTTTAAATCCCATGACTGGAAAGTAATGGCGGAAAGGCGAAGACCAGCTCTGTGGAGTAAGCTTATCTCCTCTGGTAGATCTACTCTTTTATCACTAGTGAGCTTGGCATAACTGTAATACTCATACAGATCAGTTTTACCACTCCACTGAAATGTTTTCCAAACGTCTGCAAGCTGGGCTTCCCTTCATGAAAATGAAGCAAAGCAAGGCCCAAATAATATCCAGTTATATTATTAAAGATGGGCTTCTGAGGACCATTGTCGATTTCATCTTTATGTGTTTCATATTGGGTGCTTTTCTTGGAAAATCTCAGCTGAAATCCTCTCAAAAAAAAAAAATCACTGCTGGAAAGAGAAACTGAAAGCGGTGATATGAATGCAACCAACATGGCAAAAAACCCCAGAAACCAATTTTTTAAAAAAGGTTTGATTTTCTCATTCCTCTTATTGTGAAAGTAAATTTCATTATTACAGCCTGAGAAATAGTGTTTTTCTTCTTAATATGAGGATTGTAATATGTTTGTAATTACTTCCATTCCTTTTCTTGCTACTTCCATGAGCCTGATGACAGCAGAGATAACTGCTGCACTGCGGACAGGCCTGTGGGCACACCTTGTGCACTGGGAATGCAGGCCTGACGGCTCATTAAGCCATGTGGAATAATCCCTCCCCGCAGGTGAGTTTATCAAATTACCAGAGCGTGTGTGCACGCCGAGCCTGCCGTGCCCCAGCGCAGTATCCCGTTAAGGGAATTCAACCTGCAGCCCTAAGCAGCAGGCGCTCGCTGCGGCCTCGCCTGCACCCCCCGTGACCTCCCTCTCTGCGAGTCCGGGGCAAGGTGGGGATTTTCAAAAGCTCAGAGTGCAGCTGGGCACCCGTTCCTGTGACAATGCCTTCGAAAAATCCCTTTGCGGACTACTGGCATGGTATTAACTGCAGGTTTCGGGACGCTGTGTCTGTCCGTGTTCTTTTGCTACTCAGAGCTTTTTGGAAACAATAACAAAACCTAGTTCCACTCCTTGCATCCCTGCTCTCCCCACTCTTTCACTGACACGCATAAACTCAGAGGAAACAACTAAGTTCAGAAGCTCAGACAGTCTGTGAAGTGGTTTGAATCTGTGCAACTTTTGTTAAATGTCTCTAAATAATAATTTGAATATCTTGATTATGTAATAATCTCTTGAAATCACGTCCGTTTACTCACAAAGCAGTCTGCGATTCACTGTGACCTGCCCTACGTCCCATTAAATTCAGTGGGACTCTGGTCAGAGTTGGATCTTCCATCATCTGGCACTGTAAGCATATGCAGAGCAGCACATGGTTTTTGAGTACACAATACAAGGCAGAGTCATTGATAAACTTAATCTCCTGTTAATCTCTAAGTAGTACAGAGTCTCCTGTCCTCCCTGTAGCTTCCCACACTTAGTACAACATGGTGAATCTTCAAGCTGGATGTCCATTTTCCTGGGTTTAAATGTCTTTTTTTTTTTTTTTTTTTTAAAGAAAAAATGTAATGCTTGAAATGCAGAATCTCCAGCCTGTATCAGCTACATCTGGAAGATACTCTATCGGTTCCCAGATACTCACACCTCAGAATATTCAAAGTCATTGTTTAGCACATTTGGATTCTTTAAACTTGAATGACTTTGGCAGTTTATGGAAGCGGAGTTTCTCACTGGTGCTTTTGGCACACGATGGAAAAAGCTACCCAAATGCTGGTGCGCTTTTGCTGCAGTTACCTCATTCCTTCTTGGTTTCGCCACTATCAAGTCAGTAAGAAGAAAGCTGCTGCCATTACAAACACCATGAACCACACCAGAAGGACAAACACAGATGAAACTGAAGCAGCCGGTCCGCTGACACGGGCTCAAGTGTAATGCAATTATGCCAGGAGTGCCTATGAAGAGCAGGGAATTCCGCTTCCCGGGAGCGGGGAGAGTACTGCGGTGGGTTGGGATGCAGTGCAGTTCTGATTTCCAGGTCATTCTGACATTACTTCCCAAACACAGTTTGCAGATTAGCAAAAGTCTTTTCGCCAACACAAGTGCACATAAGAAGAAATGTCCCGCCTTGCTGGCAAAAGAGAAGATGTGTTGTTTTGGGGGCAACACATGGATGTTTTTAAGACGCTTAATTACAAAGGTATTATGATTCCAGTAAAAGATACGGAGTATTTCCAGATATACTTTGCATAGCTGGACCAGGAATTGTAAAATGTAAATGTAAAGACAATATAAATAAAACCACCGAGCATTTCCTGCTAAATACCATCTGACCAATAATTTTGAAAGACAGCTTATTTAGGTAAGTAAAAAGGGAGACTAATTTGTGTAAAATCCCATAAAGCACCACCTGAAAGCATTGTTCTTGGTCACAAAGAACATAAAGCGTTCCTGGTTTGCCGTTTCTTCAAATTCATTTCAACTGCTGAACAATCCAGCGAACACTGAACGCACAGCATGGTTGTAGCAAGAAAGCCATTTAACTCCTTGCTCTGTAGTTCTACTCACTGAACACCTGTTTGCCCGTGCATTTTGGCCACTCCTGTTAAATTCATGAATCTAGGACTCTCTGTTACTGCCCTGACCCAGTAATCAGTGAAATCAATAGTCTTATAGACAATGCATCTGTGATTCACTTCATCAGGCAGATTTACAAAATAATTATAGTGTTCACTAATTTATAAGCTGACATTTCTTTTGTACTTTTTGATAAGTAAATCATAGAAAGGAACCCTGTGCTTTTTTACCACTTTTAACAGAGCTATGACTAAACCAGCAATGTCTTGTCTTTGGCAGACAACTGGTATAAAGCCTGTGGTTTACAAAACCGTTTTTTCTGTAGCTGCAATAGCAAAACATAGTGCCGTGCAACTGATCCTGCAGTTCTTGCTCAAGAAAAATGGCCACTGCATCCAGACCTCATAGAGGACAACCCTGATCCCGCCAGGCCCAGGCCAAAACCTCACTGGGGCTACTGCAGAGACCTGCTGAACCTGGGGGGATGTGGGTCATGGTTTGCACGAGGTATTGCTTGCCAGCATCTTCACTTTGCAGAGGCCGGTTATCCATCATGACTGATAAATCCTTTCTGTTTTCTGCATTTTTAATATCCTGGAAATGTTACATTAAAGTGCCATTACCTGGAGGCACCATCAGAAAGCAGATCTTGGCAATACTCGCTTGGCGTTGAGATACTGCAGCCCTTGCCTATTCTAAGTATCCTCGAGAGATATTCTCCGTTATTTCAGCACTGGAATTTGGTAAAGTTTACTAGACAGTAGCAGTTATTATGTAGCTGATTCTCAATGAACTGCTCTTTAAACTTTCTAAATGCTGTGTGCTCTTTAAAATTGGTACAAAAACATTGCTGTCTGATCTTTCTATGAGGAAATTATGGCTGACCCTGAAATAAGGTTTATTGCGTTTTTTCACATAGTACTATTTCACACATAATGTGTTATGAAAAACAATTAAAAGGAAATTAAATCTGACGCACAAAATCAACAAATATGCTGTGTGCAGTGGTATGATTGCTCTTCTGCAATTACTTGTTTGTGAATTCAGAGTTCATTCATTCATAATGGTTTGCATAATTATTAACATGAATCAGCAACTTAGTGTGGTAAGATTCAGTTGACTACCCTTTCCTTACTAATTTGGACGTGGGGTTTCTAAGTAACGTAGCTCTGTTAGCAAGTTAGCTGCTCCTTAAAAACTACATTAATATATAGAAACCTAAAGCCACCTAACGGGGTCTACCATTCATATTGATTTGCTCTGTAAGTACCTTGGGGTTAGCATTTAATTCTGGCAGCGAAAAAGCTGTTAGTGCTTTGATATCCCTTCATGTGTTCCTCTTTCCTTATCCTGTCTCTCTCTTCATGAAAAGCACACAAATTTTCCTCTAATTAGGCTGCAAAGTGTACTGAGTAGCATTAGTCCCTCTCAGCCATGCTCACTACCTGCCACATTTCCTTTCTGGTTTTTTTCATCCCTGCAGAAAATAAGTCTCACCGTCTGCCTGATGAACAAAAGCCTAAGGTGGAATCCCTTAAATGTAATCACGGTGTGCTAATGGTATGGGATCCTGCAAATTCCAGACAGCAGTGCATTCTAGTATTTCTCTTAATGAACAAACACTCTTCATTTTTGAAAGTCTGGTTTAAAAACAGCTTTTCTGTGTAGCATTCGTTTCATGTTTAAATAATCGCTGATTAGCCAGGCTGTAAGTAATAAATCTATATTTTCCCCTGGTCCTTTTAAAAATAATACTCAAATAATGATTCAAGTAACTATTTGAGAACATCGGATGTTCTTCATTTTCCTAATTTACTTGTTATATTGTGAGATGTATTAGAGTTGCGTCAATAAACAGTCCAGTGGGGTGTTTCTGCTTAAACTCTCATTAAACAACACTGCTTAATAAATCACTTTCAGCCTAGTGCAAACAGTACTATGTTGTGTGAACTGAACTACTGAACTTAAGTGGAAAAGATTTAAATGGTTATTTTAAAAAAAGTAAAAGTTGTTCAGAACGCTCAAAATATTTTTGAGCATTTAGCTTGTACAGCTAATACGGAAAATGTAACAAGGGCATAAGTGACCAGGTTTGAAGAGGACAGCTAAGGACACGTCCAGTGATATTATTCACTTTTATATAGTTTCTGGGTGGAATTTTCCGAAGCATCTTAGTGAAAGGGAGTTTGACACCCTTCATGTATTTCTGCCGCACGTTTGGCAGTCTTGCATCCTATCGCGTATCGGTACCTGCTGCCGTTGAAGCTGTGCCGCTTTGGGAGGAGTAGCCCTTACTTCTTCCAGGGCGCTTAGCCTGTGGACAGCAACCCCCACCACGGCCAGGCTGCACGCGGGAGAAAGAGCATTCGCCTGTGTTTGTGTTGCCTTGCTAACAGCAGTGAATACAGATCTTCTCACAGACATCTGGGGTGGATCACCACAGATCGATGCACATGTAAGTTGCTCGCTCCCTTCACATACGAGCACTGGATCCTACCTGCTCTTCTGGCACTGGCAAGAAAAATTTCTTTGTCACTACATTTCAGCAAAATCCCGTGTACTTTTTGTCCCGTGCACAGGTATTGCCAGTCGTAAGCCGCCCTCCCAGCTCCTGCTTGCCAAAGAGCCTCTGCTTAATGTCTGCCAACGGGGGCCCCTCTCTACGGACCTGGCCCCTCGCATCGCCAGTCCCCAAACTGACCGCTGCAGGTTGGTGGACATATAAACCCCAGGTCTGGAGAACCCCAAAGCTTGCAGTGGAGATGAGACACTCTGAGTGCCCCTGCACCTTGCTGCAAATAGCTCTGCTATGGTGGGGGGTGCGGTGGCAAGTTCATCCTCCTCGTGGTGCTACCTGAGACCACTATGCAGGCCAGACAAATTGTCAGTGTGTTAGATATGTCCTTAAAATGTTGGAAACCAAGCTGTTAAAAAAAAAAAGTAACAAAGTCTTTCTGAGCTCAGCCTGGATGAGTGTGCCTGGAAGGTTTCTCCGCTAATCGTCCTTTAAAATACACGCTGCCTTCTTGGACTCCTTCACAGGACTGACCCTGTAACATTCCTCAGCTCTTAGCTGGAAAGCCTACGCATATATATACAGCAAAATCTGCACGTCAGCCTGTGTGCACCAAGATGGCTCCGTGATGCAAACTGAAGCATAGTAAGTACAGATGACTAAAAGCATACTTCTGGTAAGACCTAAATATAAACACAGTTATTCTGTGTTCTGTGTTATTCAAAACAATTCGATTGCTACACCATGCGTTAGTCTATCAGCATACTTTTCAAATTGTTAAATACCAGAAGAGCTTAACTTTGAGCATCTCACTAACTTCAGCATTATGCAGAGAGTGAACTTGGTGAATAGGTACAAGAAGGAACTTGAGAAAGGGATGGCTGAGCAACGCAACATTTCAGAGGGTGCCTTTTAGAAACTGACTGGCATAATGATGTTGCCTCTGACAGAACACTTCATCACTGTCAGCCCAAATCTGTGCCTCTCCCCCAGTGACGCTGCCTTTGCTGCACTTGCTGCCATGCAACAGTGGTACTCCTTTGCCTCGTCGTCAGTATTACTGCCACATTAATGTGGCGCAACCAGCATCCTCTGTAGGTCGTGACTGAAAACAAGTTCATTAATACAGTATTACAAAATCCCAAGTAAAAAACCACTCACACCTAATTTGATAAATAAGCTACTTAAGTATTCTAGAAACTAGTGGGTCAGATTTTTATGCATTATGTTACTAGATTTGGTTTTCATTAATGCCAAATGAAGCCTACATGAGGCACTTCTATCTCATATTAAAGGCATGATGCCAGTAAACATCCATTTGGTTGCCAAGTATCAGGAGACCCCTCTAATTACCCATTTTGTACTTAAGATGCAGCAGAGGGAGATTCCACCGCTCCGTGGACACGTTCCATAACTTGGCAACTGCCTTACAGTTGCCTTCATCTCAGGAGAATATAAAAGGGTGTAACTGGCTGGTTACATTCCTCCTTTGTGAAGCAGTATGGAGCACTGATGACCAGTAACAAGTCTGTAAGATTAAAACGAAAAGAAAAAATATTTCGGAGCTTCCTCCCCACCCTGCTCTTTTATCTGCTGCTATGGCAATGGAAAGAATTTGAAGGCTTTCAAGCGATCACTGGAGACCTCCGAGGGAAGGGAAGGAGTGTGGTATGGGGGATGCTTCATATGAAACTTCCGGAATTTGCTGTCTTTTTCGTTCAAGAGAAGTCTTCCCTGTTGGAGAGAGCCTCACTCTTGGGTACTCAAATTCCAGCTGAGCCTTTTTGAGATGCAACCTTATGGGAAATGAATAAAATTTGCAGAAAGGCCTTCCTGAAGCGGATTCCAAATCTGAGGAGTAATGGTGTTAAATTTCCAGGTGACACAAAGGGTTTGTATACAAAATCCTCAGCTTTAGGATACCGTGCCTTTGGTTCCTATGGTTTTCCCTGCCCTGACATGGGACAACTGCATGGTAAGACCCCTCTGCTCAGGAACGTAATGGCTGAAGGCCCCGATGGAGTGAGTACACATACCGTGGTGGCACGAGGCAGACAGAGGTGACCATTGCTGACGGCAATGGTGCCTTTTTCTTGTAGCACAATGACAAGTGAGGATGAGACTTTCCTTGGTTGGTACATGCTGCCTGTCCAAGGGCCTGACAATTTGCCCAGTAGACCCTGGCATCCTATAAAACAGTCAGAGGGATGAAGTGCATCCCACTGTCGTGCAGCCGGAAGAGACAGCTGGCTGACTGGATGTGGTCATCTTCTGGCTTAACAGCATATTTCCTCAGCTGCTGTTTGCATAGGTAGGGACAAAAGCATTGGCTCTTAAATTGGTGTTCAGCGAAGTAATGAACTGACCCCACACAGACACTGCTCTGAATTAAGCTGGAATATCTAACACCTATGAGAATCGGGCCCAAATATGGCTGCAGAAGCTTAGCTGTTGGCAGTTATTTTTGAAATAGACTAATATCTGTTATCACATTAATATCTATATCACTGGGATCACAGATAAGGCTGCTAGGTGTTCTGAGGAGCATTTATTTTAACTGTGCGGTTGTAGAGCTGCTCCAAGACCTCCTTTAATAATGTCTGTTCTACCTGTTTGCTAAAGAAGGAGAAAGAAAAAGGAACTTTAAAACTCTCTAGTTCCATCGGATACAGCGTTGGCCGGTTTAACTATGAGAGCTAAAAGCATTGTTTCAGTAAAAAAAATTAATTCAAGAGCATTTGAGGCTTTCAGAGAGCTGTGGAAATACTGTAATATGGAGGGGGAGTATCTAACTCACTAGAAGCTTACACTCTCAAGCACACTAGTGCATTTTGTAGCCAAGTGACTGTGGCAATATAGCCAGATGATTTTATGCTGGCTTCTTCAGTTACTGCTTGCTAGGTTGATGAATTTATGAACTTGAAGTCCTAAAGGGCAGCAGTCTGGACACACATCATCAGTGGTAGTGTGACTGGGGGCATCAGACTGTTGGTCTTGCCAGTCCAGGGGCTGAGGGGTGTCCTTCCTTGGCACAGGACTAGGCTGGAATGGCAGCCACTGGTAGACCCCTGCGAGCTGCACTGGGGTAGGGCAATGCACGCCCACCACCCTGCCTAGCTTCCTCCGCAAGGTACATCTAGTGCAGGGGAAGGGAGGAGGTGAGAGAAGTGATTTCAGTCTTTCATTTGGTTGTGGGTCAAGTCCTGCAGCTTTTAATCGTGTTGAACTCTTACTGAAATCAATGGAACTTTTCTCTCAGCAGAAGGAAATGTCATTTACCTCATTATTACCATTAGCTGCAGTTTCATGCGCACAACCGGAAGGGGTTACTTCTTCAAGTTAGCTGAATCTTGAGGGCCTGTTGTTAATGCTAATTTGAAAATGGCACTAGCACATTATGGTCAGGAAATCCGGTATCATGGGGTTAACTCTCAGCCCTTATACCGAACGCAAATCAGTGAGGAAACTCATTGCTAGGTGCAGTTTCTAATTATTTAAAAGACAATTTGCATGCTACACAGAAATAAATTAGCTCCCAGGTGACAGCTGTTCCACTGCGTCCATTCCTGGAACTAGACAACAAGCTGGGAAATCTAAATGCAGACCAGAAGATTGAAAAATTGTACTTTCTTGCCTTAAAGGAGGGCCCTCCCAAAAACAGAGGCATAAAAAGGAGGGGAATGAACGTTTCAAACCAGCACATTTAGAAGCTTAGCTAACAGACCACAACGTTTTCACAGTCTACATTTTCTTTTCACTGAGGGCACTTCACATCTTGCTAGAAGATACTGCAAATGGATGTAAGTGTCATGGGTACCAGTTTAGAAGGATTCTTTTCAAAGTCAGAGAGAAGTTCAGTCCTAACATCAGGTTTGTGTTCACACAGTCATGTGAGATCATTACAGCCCACATGAACACCACCCAAAACAGTTTTACTTTTTAACACACACATAGAAAGCAACAAATGCATTTTCATATTCCTTGCCAAAAGAAGACCAGACACCACTTTTTATCTACATAAAAGCCTCAAGACAAAATTCACCTCACAAGAGATGCTAAAACATTTTTAAATTTAATAGTTTTCTAATAGATAGTCTTCTCATGGCTAGGTTTTAACACCGTATATTGTTGCATATCGTACATATATATGTACATTGTATTATGTGGATGCATATGTGCTGGACATATGATATTATATATTATGAGACTACATTATATTGCCAGCCTTTTCCCATTGCTCTACCTCCTCCTGAAAGACTTAAATTTCCTGTGCCAGGTTGCTTTGTGCTAGGACTGTTACATGGAGACTACAGGCAGTTTGCTTCCTCCTCTCGCTGTCTTTTCCTTTTCTCACTAGTCCTTTCACTGCCTTGGCTGACTGCAAAGGGCTTTCCTTTACTGCAGTGGGTTGCTCTTCTGTCTCCCACCTGTTAAACCAGCTAGAGAACCTATCCTCCTCATAGTATAGACGTTTGTAACAGAAATATCAAGACTGATATGAATGGAAATGTACGCGTGTGTGCGTGCACGTGTGTGAAAGCACCAGAGGAAACACGCGAGCAAGGATTAAAGAACAGCACGTGTTAGCTGCTACAGAGCAACATATGTGATTTCATTCAAATGACCAAACAGTGAGAAGGAACAAACCTATCTAAAGATAAGGTATAAAGAAGATGAGAAACAGGACTGGAGGCAACAATATAACCAGATAACAAAAACCTGGCAACTGTAATTCAGGAATTTTGCCACAGGCTAATGAGAGGTGAGATAAAATAATGAGGCAAAAGGTCCCAAACAACATCCACATCTAAAGGCTGTAAAAGACAAGTCCAAAATTAGGTCATCATTACTAATTAAGAAGAGCTCAAGAGACCTGGTAAGTGGTGTCCCTCTGTGTGGCACGCTCATGATCCTGGCCAGACCACCCGGACAGGTCACGGTGCCTGTGAGTAGGTGGATGCGAGAGGACCCCAACCTCGCACAACTTCAGATCCTGGCAACCAAAGAGCAGTTAAGACACAGGCAGTCTTGCAGGAGCTGAGGACTCCCCCAGTGAGCGTATATGCTGTCATCAGATAAAGCTGCACTTCTTACTCTTACGATGTTGACTGACCTGATTCATCCTATTAACAGATCATCACTGGGATCTTCATCTCTCCTGAGATTTTTAAACTCTCTGTGGATGTTTAGAACTTGATCTTACTTGTAATCCCCCATCAGCTTGTGCACTGTGCGGGGATCCTATCGCGATCACAAGAGCAAGAGAGGCAAATATGTTCTTAATTTCTCTCATGAAGAAATAAGCTATCCATTCAGAAATTTAATGTCTCTTCAAAATCTGTGTGCGTAGCTTTTGAGAGCACAGGTGAGTGCAGCTGCAGTTGGGTCCTTGGGCTGGGCTACATGCCCGACACGCAGCAGCAGAGAGAAAGGGAACAAATGCTGGTTTTGTCAATGTCAGGAAAATACTGCTACCTGTGTTGGAGGCAGAAATCCCAAAGCAAGATGATTTATTCTTCCAGATGTTGATACTGGTGTGAAACTTGCTAGTAGATATAACAACTGACACTGTAACCACATCTGGGCAAACAACCAAGGTGTAAGTGTCTGGCAACATTTGTGGTTCACGGAAAAGATTAGGTCACAGCTGTGTTTGCATATTGTAACACCATGAAAAAGACTGATGATATCTTGGCACAACCTGAATATTGAGTTTCTTCCAGAGCTCAAAATGTATTAGCTGATCAGCATCAGCCGTGACAAGGAAAGAAAATTATCTGCCGCCTTAGCCCGTATCTCATACAGTTGTGTCATCCTCCTTCAGTTTCTACTTAACACCCGTTGACAACACACTGTTTATGCGAGCTTTACATTTGCTATGTGCCATTCCTCTCTTGTAAAACAAAACCAACATTTTCTGTAAATCAAAATCGATCCCTGTAGCAGCAATAATTCATAAGTTTCATGCTCCTCTCAGCAGAGGCATACAAAGGCCTTCTGAAGTGAAACTTGTAAAGTAGCATTTTTGCCCAAGAAACTTTTAAGCGGCGCAGTTGAAGTTTGGGTTCATCCCGTCTTTAAGTACGACATGAGAAGGAAAAAATGAGGAGCTAGACTGTAATATTTACAATGAGGAGAGAGTGCAGGAAGAGGACTGCAAAGCACATCAGAAGAATTGTGAGAGCTGCACATCCAGTCCCGGTGAAGCCCTGAGTCCTTTTCAGGGGAGTTCACCCTTTCAGACGGCAGCTGATAACACTGTTCTCAAAACAGGGCGTACAAACCAAGCTTTTGTCATTGACTGATTTCAGCAGAAATTCCCATTTCTCTGCCCTTAGCAGTGTACAGTGGCTTATCCGTTTTCTGGTGAAGCTTTTTGACACTGAACCAGCAGAAGGGCAAAAGGTAGAGAAAGAGGTACAGGAACTCAGAGGCTCGTAAGTCCCTGTCTCAAGATATCAGGTCTTCATTCCTACAGATTTTTCTGAACCGGTAAATTGCTGTTATCATGCACAGTTTCTTTTGTACCACAGCGCATACTTTACAGCAAACTTTTACAAACTGTTATCTAAGTAACATTGTTTAACCTGAAAATTTTGCTACCATTTATGCCTTTCTTCAATTCAGTTATAAATATAACAAAAGCAGACTTGGAGACTTCTAAGGCACCACTATCAGCATTGTAACATGATAAAAATTTACTGTTTGTTCCTGTGCTTGGCCTTCTGTTTCTAAACCAGCTTGTGTAATGCGGTACTTCACTTCTCTATCTGTGACAGTTTAGGTTCCCAATCCATCACTTATGTGGGATTTTTTAACATGAAAATCAAAATAAATGTATCAGCAAGTTCTTCTTTACCTCCTGCTTCAATTACATGTTCAAAGGATTCTACCCCATGAATGAAACTCAAGGCTAGGGGTTTTTTGTTGGGGTTTTTTTGTGGTTTTTTTTTCAGGTTTGGTTTTTTTTTTAAAGTTTGACCTCCAAAGCACTCGTTTTTACTGAGGCATAAGGAATAAAACAGGTTTGAATTTTTAGGCCAGGTAATTTTTTAAGATATGAAATTCTGGAGAAGTAGCAGAAGATTAAAAATACGGTAGATCACATTTTTTCAGATATTCCTCTCTCCATAATAAATTCTTTAATTAAGTTTGCATTTCCAAAAGCAATGAAAAATTTTTTCAGAGGAGGAGGCACATAAACCTTGGCTAGAAATAGCCAGGGTCTTCAGTCTCCCCCACCACTTGAGAGGACCTCAGTCCTTGCCTTGGAACACCTGGTCCCAGGAGTGCCCTGCGCTCGCTTGGGCACAGCAGGTGGAGGGGAGCACCTCAGAAAATCTGCAAGACCTGTTTCACTGCTGCAGAGAGCAGTGGTGGGAGAAGCCCTGCAAGCTGGACAGGGAAGCTCCACTAAATACACCGAGTCCTGACATAGCCTCCAGCTATAAAATTAAGTTAAAATAACTTCCTTACACAGAGAACACGCTCTAGAAAACAAACTTTAGGGTTTGTTTTATCACCCAATCAGCAGGCAAGTTGTTGAGGGTGACTATCATCATAAGTGATTTAGATCTCCCTAGAAACCTTTGGCTTGAAAATGTGATTCAAAGTGACAAAAATACTGACTTTTAAGAGCAACTTCTGAATATGAATCTTCAGTAAAAAGGATTGTTCGGGTTCAGCTTAATGAGTTAAGCCTACTGACTATTCTGAGCAAAAGTTATACTGAAACGCTCTTTCAGAAGAAAGATGGTTTAGTAAACCGCTGCTCCTTCTCTACATAAATCCGAGACACACAGCTCTCTCCAGGGGGGACTTCAAGGCTTGCATTACCACTGGTAATTTTGCCAAATAATGGAAAATATTTTTTTAAATCTATCTTTTCTTCTAAGGGAAAATAGCCAGGAGATAAACTGTAATAAAATAAAACCAAAATTCTGCCAGAGTGTAGATTTTATGCGCAATGTTGAATTTATCTTACCTGTAAAGATCTGTAATCTGCCCTTTGTTCCAGCGATAATGAAGATCATTAAGAAGACGCTCATGCTGTCCGTACAAGCAAATGTAGTTAGAGACAGGGAAGGGTTCCTTTGAAAAGCAGGTGATGCTATCTACCATACTGTATTTGTTCATATGCATCCTGAAATAATTCCCATGTCTTGCCTCTCCGGTTATAATCTCCATCCCCTGGAACAGAAAAATACAAGGAAAGCTGTGGAGGTGGAACAAACACCTGACTTGGCATACGTACAGGAGCAGCTAGTGTTTCCTAGCTGATATTTACTGTTTCTTAAAATCCACAACCCCTTTTTTGATCAAGAATACCCATTCCTGTTAACGTGGTTTATACAACAAGGCACTTTGCTATGGTTTGGACACAAAGATTTTCTGTGTGGTTTGGAGCTTGATTAACTGCACACAAAACTGCGGCACACAGTTGCGTGTGCAGCAAGGGCTTTGGTTGCTCAATCCTGAGTGCTCTTTGAGACACCTAAGGGATTCTGGCCCATCCGAACTGGGCTGGCAGTTATGACACAGGATCCATGGGAGACCTGTGACCTCCTGGAGCAGCAGCTGGAGGTCAGGAGTGATGCCCTGGGGCATCCCAAACAACACTAGATGCCTCTGTTTAGGCAAATGAATTGAAATCTGTTAATCCTAATTTATTATACAGAGTCCATGTTATTGCATACACATGGCATATCATAATTTACTAGAGGATACCATCCTGATGAATGAACATGCTGGTGTACTTTTACTCTCTCTCCAGATTTATAACTATACATACGTATTTGTGTGTCTACAGTGTATATATACGCATGTACTGTGTATGTGCAGAGTCCAAATTTATGGCACATCACAGAAGCTGCATGATTGTAGGCAGAGGGTTGATACTACTACATCAATCAGTTACAAGCAGACTTCAAAGTTACAACTCAAAGATTTATCACATACCAGTTCAGCATTTTTGGCTTTGTGCAGACATTTTCCAGTAGTCAGATGTGATGTGGTGGAACAGCCTCCCAAGGAAAGAAATACCAAGAAGGACCCTGCTCAGTTCTAAAACAAACTTCTACATTTTATAAATGGCACTATGTACTAGATGGTTGCCTGCAATGGCAGGAGGCTGGACTTGATCTCTTAGGATGTTTCATTCAGGCTATGTTCTAGGCTTTTAAATGGTGAATTACTATTGCTTTAAAAAATATATGCATATACTTACTTTACATATATATGCATATGTGTATGTGTCTATATGTACACACACACACATATATATGTGATTTAGAATTGCTCTCAGTGACTCCCTCTTGCTAATTTGAACAGGAGCTGACAAGTGTTGCTAACACCAACTCTACCATCAGTAAAAGAATAATAATAATGTTGGATGTTCATGCTCAAACAGTAGCATTTAGATTCAGCTAGTTACATCGATTGCTTAATAAAAGACAAAAATGTAAAAATTTGTTTCAAACCTCACATTGCAGTGGGATGATCAAATAGCTCGAAGCTATTTTTTAAAGCTGTATTCATGTTCCAGTTTGATGTATTTCTAAAACCTGTTGCTAGGCTACAGTAACCTTTGTTACTTCCACATCTCTCAGCTAATACATTTCACTAGCTTCTCTTACTTCTTCTTAGGAAATTCTTTTAGGATTTACATGAAGTTTCTGGAGTGGGTTTAGAGATGTTCCCTTTTCAGACAGCAGGTAATCAAAGCTGCAGCAAAAGAATTCTAATCATGTTCTAGCAATTTGGAGTGACAAAACCAATTTTTCTCTCTCTGATAGTCCTTCCTGCTTCCAAGTACATGCTGCTTTGGACAGCTCATCCTGCATCTGCAAAGCTGGAAAACAAGGTGAGCCGTGCTTTGATTCCTCCTCACAAAGCAAGGATTCCTTTTTTAAAAAAATAATTTATTTCTAAAGACCATTACTGTCTGAGTTTTTAAATCAGCACTGAAGTAGTCTTTTCAAAATTGCTCTTTACTTCAAGAATGGGCTTGATGCAGAAATCCCTGAGGAAAAATGTATAATCTGTGTGAAACAGGAGCTTGTCTAGGTGGATGGTCCTCTCTGACTTTAAAATAAATGAATCTAGTCCTTTTCTTGTTTCACAAGACTGGTTCTCCAGTAAGAGAAGCATCTCCATGTTTGTATTATGGGACAATCTCCTATGTACCCAACTGGGTGAAGTGCTTCCCTCTTCCCTGTTCAAAGGCAACTTTCATGGTTGCAGCACTAGCTATGTTCTAGCAGCAAAGTACGGAGTATCCCTTCCAGTGTATATTCTTTTCCTACTAGTCTAGAAATCAACTCAATTTCACTGATAGACTGTGGAGTTTTATCATTTGTATGCTTCTATAGCACCTTATTCCAGGGAGGAAAGAAGTTAAGCAGTTAGGCTGAGAGCATATTTTAGTGAAATCCAGCTAATGCTATCCTGCGTCCTCTATAGAAATTGTGCATCTTTTGAGAAAGCCACATATCAGAAAGTATGGAAATGAACAACTGAGAGGTTCAGTTAGTTATATGATTCATACTTGTTCACCAGCTGTACCTGATTTGTACGATGCACCAGGCTTAGCTGACTGGATATGTTCTTAGCAAATCCGATGGCAAATACCACCACTACCTTGATGTGCTGTGTGTTAAATACGTGCTAGGAACTTCAAAAGCAACATATTCCATATGACTGAGAAAACAACTTACCTTTCGCTACAGAATCAAGCAAAAAGAAAGCTATTCTGAGAAAGAGAGTACGAGGAAAAGCCAACATGATACATCCCAACCTGTGCTGAGACAGATGGCTCAGGAACCAGGCACAGTGCTGAGCCACTAATTCTGGAAAAAAAGGGTCAAGGAGTTGAGCTGCAGTGCTCCATTAGGGAGCTATTTGAGACCAAAGTGCCTCAAATAGTAATGAAGAGTTCAGGACATTAGGGCTTGACAAGTATTTCCTGCCTTCAAGGACCAAAAACCCCCTTCATGTTTGGGTTGATTTCATGGCAAAGGAATTAAGACCTGCACTAAAGTAGTTAATCAGGTAATCTTATCTGTATGTATTCCACATTTACAATATGACAGTGAATTTACATTAAAATAGATTAAATATTTTCAAATAATCACAGAGATTTGGTTTTATGTGATTTGTTCCATTCCAGAGTTTTCTGCTAAGTCCCAGCAGTGGAAGGTCTCTAATTCCACACTTAAACCCATGCTTACTCGGGGTATTGTTTAAGGTGCGTGGTACTTATGCATGTACCTGTGCTTTCCTAAGTAAGAACATCTTTCCAAATGGAGGACAAAACAAAGAAAAGTTAAATAATATAACTTACATGATCACACAGTGCAAGTTCTAAGTCCAAGCGGATGGGGATTTCGGGTTTGGAAATATGCAGGTAATTATAACCTCCAGGAAGAACACCTCCTGCCGTAAATGAAAATATGAGATCTATTAAATCATAAGCAAAGAAGAAAAGAAAGTATTTGTTTGCCCTCCTTCTCCCATAACCTTTTTTGTCTACTGAATGGCTCTAAAAAGAAAACAAGGGACTTATTTTGTTTTAGTGGATGTCATGTTACAAACTTTTTTTTGGTACTCTCTAATATTGGTACAATAGCCACACCTTGAAAAGTTCTGGTTGTAGTTTTATTGATTTTGAACTTGGAATAAAGACACTGAGTTCCACTGGAAACACTCCATGTTCACTGCACTACAAATGAGGGTTCAACTTGGTCCATTATTAGCAAAAACGTACCACGTAAGCTTTTATTGCAACTCGCCTCTCTCCACTGACTACATAAGGAGCTTTGAGGACTTTACTGCCGTTAGATGGCATCTCAGGTGAGGTGGACCTACCCTTATTATATAAGAGCAAAAATACCCAAAAGGGTATGAAAGTATGACAGAAATCCGTTTTGACATACCTTTAATTTTACACCCTTTGTACATGGGGATGAGCCTATCTGTGCCTTCTGGTGGTTTAGAAAAGGGCTTAGGGGTTGGATCAAAGAGATTCAGCATAGATGCAGCAAGCTCAAAGCCAATCTCTTTTGAATTGAAGTTGCTGTGTGTCCATTCATCTACATAATAACTCCTGGAGTACTTTGTTAAAGGACCTGCAGCCCTGATACTGACATCATTAGTATGGAATTCGGTATCGATCACAAGTCTTCCATCAAAAACAAGGCAAGCATCATTAATTGCCTTAAAGGTTTCATAATCCACTGCCCTGTAGGCAAAGCTAAAAAATGCCTGAAAAAGAAATGAAAATAAGTGTAGGTTATTATACATTAGTTACCGGCTAATTTAATAAATCAAAACCTACACTTCGTTCTGAATGTTATTTATTTTAAAAAAAACAAAAACACAAAATAAAGTGTGATTTTATATACCCAAATAAATCCTTCTGATCCAGTATATACAGCTTCTAAAATTAAAACAAAGACATTAGAGGGGAGAATTACTAAACTAGACTCATCCGGTTATGAGATGAGTTTTATTTTAAGAACTGTACTATTAACTATGTCAAATAGCCTGAGTGCATATTTTCTGTGTTAGTATGAACATATGAAATAGGCTCGAACCCTCTGAAGTTGGTTTTCTTCTTTCAAATGCTCAAGCCAAACTGGAAAACTAAGTAATAGAAAAGTACAATTTACTTTGCATTTTAGCAGGATAACTGTGTATTACAGATATTTTTCCAACTGTTGTGCCTGTTTACGAAACTACGTTACTATGGCTACCAGCCCAGGGATATTCAATGAAACGTAAAGATAGGAAATTCAAATCGTTCAGAGGGAATGTCATCCTCATTCGAACTACAGCGGCAGAATTAAAGCCAGTGGAAGCTGTGGAGGCCAAGACATCTGTGAGAGGTATAAAAGGACTGAATATTTGTATGAAAAGGAAAGCATTCAGATTTATGACATTTTACAGATTTATTGATATTACAGATTTATTGATAGTGATGTAGATTGTGGAAAGCATATCCAAACTTTGTCAGGACTAAAACACATCCCTAGCTATTCCAGATCTGGGCAATACTTGCTTTAGGAAGCAGACTAATCTGTACCTCCTTAGTTCTTGGGACTACTGCCCTTGCAGCAGCTGGGCCTGGCCACTCTCAGAGACTGCGCCAGGTCTAGGTGGACATCAGATCCATCTACATCACCCAGGCCAGCCCAGAGGAGGCTCTGTCTGGCAGTAAAGCACTCCGTGCATTTGGCAGTCAGTTACTGACTCTGGTAATGAGCACAGCAGATACCTATCCACTATGTTCTGGTTTGCAGGACTGACAAAAGATGTGACTTCCATTCTCTGAAAACACTGCCTGTGCTGTCTCGCTCCTTACAGAACTGGCCCTGAGGTAGGGATTTATCTTGGGACCAGCATTTACTGAAGTCATGAGCTTGTCTTCCCCATAGGAAGATTTCAAGGGTATTGAAAGAAAATCACCCTAAATCCTTAAATTCCTTCTGTAAGTCTCAAAGAAAAAAGCGAGTGGTAATTCCTTTCTTTTGTCTTCTTGTGGCACCTGCACAGTCCCTCTCCTGGGACATGAGGAAGCAGATCAGGCCTCATCTCCCCAAAACAGGAGCTGAGGCAGCACCACCACGACAAGCACTACAAAGCAGGCGGTGCTGGAAGCGGCCACCAATTCGACCTACGCGTTAGGCATCGGTGTGGAACAGATGTGCACACAGCACGTCATGCAAAATGTGCTGGATGCCTGAGGAGCCGCTTTGAAATCCAGCGCAGCGCGAGAGCGAGGACCACAGGGTCCTGCCACAGCCCTCGCCTTTTGTCTGCACGCTCTGCACAGACAGACTTTGCGCATTGATTAGCAGAGAGGAGCTTTCATATACATTTAGAGTCATGCACATCTGACGTTTCTCCTGATATGTGTCTTATTTGGTTTTCTACATTGCCTAAAAGTGACTTTAAAGAGGCAAAAGCCTGCCCAAAATCTGGAACCAAAAATGTGCTCACTGAGACAAAAGTGCCTACTCAGATGAAGCTGAGAGGTGCGCTGGGGAAGGTAAAACCTGCGTCACCTGGCTGTGTCTCAGTTCTGAAACACGAGAAATGAGGAGCAGGTCAGCGAGGCTGGGTCACTCCCCAGCTTGGAACTGGGGGGCACACGCACAGCAGAGTCCCTCAGCGCACCGCAGGCGGCAGAGGCGGGAGAAGCCACAACTACGAGCAGTGTCTTTGTAGTTGCCTCTTACACAGAACAAACTGAAAGCTGGCAGAACAAAGGCTCCAAAAACAGCGTAAAACTGGAGTGCACACTGGACATTAAGGGTTAAAAGTAATAAGAATGACACGGTTGAGAGATGTTTTAAACAACATCACAGTCTGCAGAGGGTACAGATGAAGACTGACCGTCTCATTGCTACAATATAGTTTGTGAAGCTCCAGAGCCTTTAAATAGAGCTTTCCCCTTCATCAGTGCCCTCAGCTTTTAAAATGATTAGATGACAAGTTGAATGTTGCTGCCCATCATCAAGAAATATTACTGTACAGGTTGAGGAAAGGGTGAAAACTTATCAGACGAGTATGCGTTACCTCACTGCCTTCATCTTGAGCAGCCTGAGACATAACTGTATCAGGGCAAACCATCAGCATCAGTAATAAGTCCTTCCCTTAGTGTCAGCCTCAGGGAGGACACTGTTGTGACCTGGGTAAAGGTATTACCCAATTATACCACCAAAGAGCTTTCCCGTGGACTAAGGGCAAGCATCAGATGCTCACAACCAGCTGGATGAGCCAGCCAGAAGAAAAGGCACAGGAGAGAGAAGCAGAGGGAGCTAGAAATTTTAGCAACGCTGGTACGGCAGAGATGCAGCAGCAGAGGAGCCAGGGCCTCTGAGCTTATTCGTATATAAAACAAGTAATGAACTACATGCAGTTAAGGGAATTCTAACCACCTAGTAGATCCAAAATCAGGGAAGCCGTGCCTGTGAGGGCAAGGGGACCACACAGCCCCATGTCTTGCCGGCTGACAGGCAGGACGGTGTCACTGGAGGGGAGGGGAGGGGGCGGCTGCAACCTCCAGGCTGGGAGCCATCTGTCAGCCCGGGAGGGGAGGGAGGGAGGCTGCCGCTTTAGGGAAAGAGGAGATTTTCTCCCGTTGTTTTTATCCTGCAGGACTCAACAAATTAAGCCCCCAAGAACTGCCAATCAACAGTTGATATTGGCTCAAATCCCAAAAGGCCCAGAGCTGCTGCAGCACCGATTCCTGCACAGCCTGCTCCCTTGCGAACGCAGCTGCCTTCCTGGCAAAGGCTGCTCTCCAGAGCCCTGTCCTCCTCTGAGCCTGTCCTCCCAGGCGGCTGAAAGCAGATACAGGAGCCATGCAAGACAGCTGAACCAGTTTTCGAGAATATAAAGCCCCTGACATCAGAAATAATTGCACGTCTTTCATCTTAGAGGCTGGGTAAGAGACCTCGAGAGGGAAGACCATGGCTGGAGGAAGGACGGGCACAGGGCAGGGGGCACAAAAGGGCAGGAGAAACAAACCACGAGGAAATGGGGGTCTTGAAGGAGTGGCAAAGGCCACACAGGCAAGGTGGTGGGGAAAAGAGGCAGGGCTGACGGGGAAGTGGTGAATTGAACAAGAACCACATAGAAATCTCTGTGGAAGGATGATAAAAATAGAAGGATTCTGGGGAAAGACGAGAGAAACTGAAGAGCTGCATACGAGGAGAGAGTGGGAGGAACATCACTGCTGATAGGGGACCAAAGTCAGGAGACCACTAGAGGACAAAGTGCTACGCAAGGTCTTTGCCTCCATCAGGAAGAGATTCACTATCCATATGTTAAAAAGAAAAGGGTTGGGAAAGCCCAATGCCTTAGAGCTCTCCAGTGCAGGGGAGCCGGTGGGGAGCTCTCCAGGGGAGGCATGCAGCTCTTCCTTTCCAGAATTCCAACAGACTTGCTGCACAAAGAAGCGGGCATGCAGCGGGGTGTGTTGAGGGGGCCATACGGCCTCCTATGGATGCACGTGTTTAAGTGACTCTACTAGAAGTGCTCACTCACATGGATTAGCCCAATAAAGAAAAACAGAACTATTCTGCCCGTTAGGAAAGGCTAAAGCCTGTCCCAGATCTCACAGTGGGGCCGTACCTGTGAGTGTACGTATAATTTACTTAGATATTGACACTACAGATGAACAAAAATGCAGTCATTAATGTAGAAGGAGAAAAATCTATTTATTTAAAATAAATTTTAATTAAGTTGCACAGTAGACCTCTCTATTCTAACATTATTGGCTTCTACTATGACTTAATTGAATCTTAATCAAGTGCACATAACTATAGACAGGAGTTGCTGTATGCATTCAAATAATAAAAGGATTTCTAGAATTATTTATAAAATTAATTAAAGAGTATTTGTCATTCAGTGGTGAACAACTATTTGTGAGTCAGGTGACTTAAATACATTATAATCCAAATCAGTCAGCGCATTAACAATGGTTTTATGTAGATTTCTAAAAAACAATCCTTTAGATTAACAAGTGAATGTTCAATCTTCTCGAGACAATGAGAAAATAGATAACCAACGAGGGACTATCTAAATCTGATGGTCTTTGTCTTAAAAAACAGACCGAAGGAAATACAATGAAAGCATATACTTACTGAACACTGCAATTTAAATGGTTTTGTATTAGTAGTGAAAGCAGCACATGTGATAGGGTCTGGGTCGTCGCCTTCGTTCCACTGTGCCAGGATACTGTCATAATAAACAGACACGCCAGCCTTTGACAGTGCCTCCTGAACAGCACTTTCGATTTCGTTGTTGTTAAGGCAAGTAACATTTGAGCTGAGTGGAGGCTGTACGAGATGTATGCGAGAACCATCAATTCCAAGAGATAAGAGGGTTTCTACCGTGGTGTAAATGTCAATTGTATTCCCATAGACAATGACGTTCCCTAAAGGGAAAAAGGGGGGAAAAAATTCTAAGATGTACAATGAAAACCTTATTAGTATAACTCAGATGATAATAACACAAAATTGCTCTCTTTGACCCTCTTATTTCTCTGATGCTATGAAGCAAACAATGCTACCTAGCAACAGTAGCTAAGATAATTTAGTGAAGAATCTGTACAAAACATCCCACAAAGTAGGCAAGTACTTAAATAGAAGTATGACATTCATTCTGACCCCATAATTTGAAATTATTTTGATTGAAAATCCTCTGGGGGAAAAAAAACCCAACAAACCATTTTTATTTTGTTCTCCCCTCCTTCCTCAATTTTACTCATTCAAAGGACTTATTCGGGGGAGAGGGAACAGGAGCAAATTAAATACATCATGCAGAGAAAACCCACAAACCGTGGAAAGACCAAGTTATAGAAAACAAGCCATTGTGCAATACGGGAGGTCACCGGTGCTGCCGCTTCCTTCCGCAAAAGCCTAATCTCCAGACAATGGAGACGCCCCTGCAGACGTACCCCTGTGCCGGCTGCTTCCTATCTGCCGGCTCGTCGCACCGAACTGCCCTGCTGAGGGGCACAGGCGGCTGATGCGCTCGACAGGGAGCGGCTGGCAGCTCTGCACTGCTCTTTGAAGACAGCTGCCTCCCTCCAGTGCATGTCAGAGAGTGCCCAAAACCTAAACGCCTCAAGTACGTGCTCTGAACCAGCCAGCCTCCATCCTTGCATGCTGCCTAGAAATCAGCAAGCTTGAGAGACATTTCTCATCAGTCGGTACAAAAACATCGTTTGGATGTTGCTGCTGCTTTTGCAGCGCTTTGTCACTACAGCAGAAACCACTATTTAAACCAGATCCATCTTTCCACCCACTGGGTGAAGGGAGCTCTGATTCAAACCCACATCTCCCACCTTCCAGGGGAGCGCCCTTAACTACAAAGCTGCAGGCTACACGGCAGGATCTTGCAAATTCTCCTTCTGAAGCGGTGCCACTTCAAACTGCATAGTTAAAGCTGAGAGCAAATACGTGAGGATGGGAAGGAAGCAGGTTCTGCGTGAGCATAATGTGACTCTCGAGCCTAATGGGTAAAGCCCTCCTGGCAAAAAGGGAGGCAGAGCTGGGATGCGTCGGAGCATCTGTGTGTTTTGTCTAAGGATGGTTTAATATAAAACACATAAACATTCCTCTGAGAAGGGGTTGAAACGTGCTCCTCTCCTCCCCGTTCCCTCTGTCTCCTTGCTTGGAACAGAAACATTTTTTCTGCTCTGTGACCCACTAAGCCTTCCAGTAATCCAAGCAAAACAGCACAGCTCTTGTAGGACAGGCTGGGAACTCCTTTCCCAGTGGCTAAGGACCCTTTGCTATGAGGGCCACAGCCAAGCTCCTGCCCAAGCACAGGAGGATCGAGCCCAGGCTTGCAGGCTTCTCCGTGCATGCAGCAGTAAGCATGCACACAGCCTCCAGCTCCGTGTCCGTGCTGTGTTCAACTGCCCCAGCAATTAGCTCAAGCTGCCAGGCCAAGGTAGATGGAGGAACACCCGGCCTGTGGATTTTGACAGACCTTCAGTAAGACATCAGCTCCCACACGCTAAGTCTGATGGGTGTTTCAGAATCTGATCTGTCAGCGCAAGGATGCATCGAATGCACATTCCCAGTGCATTTTATGTCCCATACATGGGCAGTGTTGCCGGTCAGCAGGTGCATTTATTGCTTTCTGGGAAATCCCTGGCAGAAATAGGAAATAACTGAGCCACACCTACACAAGCTAACATGTAAGCATCCTTGCAATAGAGGACATCACACACTCCAGCATGGAGCTGGGAGAAGGGAAATTGCAGAAAAGCAAACACCCTGCAAGTGTCGCTTTTCCAGGTAACATGTAAACCAGAAGAAAGCCAGTGCACAAACCCCAGGCCGTCCCGGGCTTGTCCAGTCTCAGATTGAAGCTGAGGGATAACACAGAGGATACAGGGCCTCATATGAGGAGACTGATGTTATGGCAGAAGTCTCTCTACAAGCTCTGTGAAAATAACTTGTAGCCTGGCATTGAAGGAAGAGCACAGGGTGGAATGTACTAAAGAAGAATCAGTGTTGAAATATATGAGGTGTTTCAGGAATGGCCGTAATTGACATAAACAGCAGCTGGCGCTGGCTCCCCACAGGCTACATAGCAGTAACTGCCATCAGAATTTGGAGAACCAGCTGACTTTCCTACATAACTGGCTTGATCTTGACTTTTGACAGCATTTATTTTCCTACATGGCACTGCAGTAAGCAGTGTTGAGCAGGTAAGAGGGTGCCTCGTGCAACTAACTTGCACGTTTATCTCGGCATTGGCATTTATGTCTCACTACAAGTGATAGCATCCCTTACAACCTAAATGTTATTATTTCATAGGCTAAACTAATTTCGCTGGGACCATGTTTTACTGCATGAGACAGAGCAATACTAGAGAGCATTCACAAAGACCCAGCTCCCAAGAATATTAATGATAAAAATTGTTAACAGATGTTCTATTATTCCCCTTTGACTACAAGGTTATTTTATTTGTCCCTATCAGTTTGGCTACTTGTAGCTGCTAAATAAACATATCTCTTCGTAACTGCCAGGGAAGAGAATTGCCCCATGATTGCACATGTTCAGAAATGATGGAAAGCATATTCTTACTGTTCACATCAATGATCAGAGGGACAGACCAATTTTACCTGCAAACGTATTCATCTGAAATTGTAAGAAGAAAGAGATCTTACTACTTTCATAAATATAACACAGAATATGTATCATGTGTGACAATGGGAATTCTGTCCAACGTGTACATTGCTAAGCTGACTTTCCAAGCCAGAAGAACCCTTTCTGTTGCTCATGCCTGCCAGGACACCTATCTGTAGGCAGTACTGTCCTCATGAGAGAGCCAAAAAAGAAGGAAGGCATAAGACTGATCCATTTTTTTCCCACTGCTGCGGCTGGGTGTAATGCAAGAATTAAACAAGCAGCACTAGTGGAGAAATACAAACTTTGATATATTCATTTTTAGTAATCTAATGTGGTAATAGTGCAGGTAAGAACGTGGTAGATGGATGCTGACAGCCTCACATTACATTTACACATTTTCAGTTAGCAAGGGCTGAAAAACATAAACAGCTGAAGAAGATGCAGTGGCTAGGGAAGGGGAACGAGAAGCGCTTACCAAAGGTGGAGCCTAGCAAAGCTTTCTTCTGACTCTAAGGCAAGCAAGTCTGGGCAACTGAGAGATCCTCAGTCCTCAGCCTCTTTGGAGGGAAGTTCAGTTACTGCATTATATGTTGGCATTTTTGTATATACAAGATCAGAATCAAGCCCTGCATTTCTCAAGGAAAATTAAAATTCTGTTTTATATGGTAATATTAAATACAGCTACATTAGATCAAGGAAAGCAATGCTCCTTTACTGACCTCTTGTAAATCAACAATTTACGGTTTCTGCTTATTACAACATTAGTGGCTTTTTAGATTACAGTGCTAGTAGTCTCGGAACTACAGATATTCATTATGGACTGAAATTATGTTCACTGGACAGATAGCAGTTCCTCAGGATGCTTTTATTATTTAACTACATGAAAATGTATCTATCTGTGAGTAAACATAATAATCTTCTACAGAAAAAAGCAGCCATAAATAAAGACTGTTAGAGTAGTTTTATCATTTATTACTAGAACGTCAGCATTCTGCGGCAGAGCGGGCTCATTCATTTTCCACAAGTGGAAGCACAAGATTTCAGTGACCCTAGCATGACCTGAATCTTTTTAGTTTGCAAAAGCTAAAGGAGAGAACCAGTAGCAGCTAAAGCATCAGTGGCTCTGGTTGGTGATTCATGCACTGGAATTTTAATGCGATAGTATTCCTACAAACATGCTTTTAATAAGGCAGTAAACTATGTTTAGGTAAAGAGAAAAAAATAATTGCTCCATTTTGGGCCATTAAAGCAGTTTTGTTCCTTACTTTTCTCCCATCCTACTTTTATTTTCATGGAAAGTGCAGAGCTAATAGGAGATGAATTTCAATTAGTCACAATTACTGATATAATAAGTTACATGCATTAGGCGGCTGGGTTTCATCAGAGAAGCCGCAGCGGCAGCCATCGGGGCTGGTGCTTGCCCTGCTCCCAGGCACTCGGCAGCATGAGGCCCTTCCGGAGCCGCCAGCAAAACCGGCTGGGGGCAAAGGCCTCCGGCCCCAGCTCGGGGGACCGCGCTGCAGCCAGCCGAGGAGCTGGCAGCGGCAGACGTGGCTCACTGCTTCTCCCACAGGCTCCTCGAGCAACACCTGCTGCCGAGCGCCGGCCAGCTTCTCAGGAGGTGCCGGGGGAGGAAGGCTGCAGCAACCACGCTGCCGCCCATTCTTGGTGGCGCAGTCACTGCCGGCAGCACTGTTGCTTCCACCATGGTGTGCACGCAACGCCTCCTGCCAGCACACGCTACTGGAGTGGTCCTGCTCTACTTACGGCCCACAAAAAAGCATCCACTGATTTCATCCAGAATGAAGTGGTACCCAGCACTCACAGAGGGAAGAAAAGCAATTAAAAACCCTACCGTAACTCTTAACTAAAAGCTGCTCTCAAAATCAGTGCCACCAAATGAAGATTTCATCCTATTAGGCTAAGACTCACATTGTGAAGTCCAGTGATTAACACTTTCCTTTAAAAAACCTCCAGAACTACAGGTGGTCTTGAAGGCACATTTGCCCTCCCTCATCCGGGCTCGTCTCCCACAGCCGGGCAGCTCCATGCCATCACCACGCTGGGTGCCCGTGGGAGCTGCTCCCTGCCCAAGCCCCAGGGCCAGCTACGTGGGACCCCAGGGGGGCTCACCCAGCAGCCACGACAGGAGAATGGGGCTTGGCCCAGCAGGCTCCAGACTGCTTTTGGTAAACATAGCAAATGGCCGAATAAGAGGAGCACAAATAGAAGAAAGTTGTGTGGACAAAAGACTGAGCATAAGCTGAGAATTATTACTGTATCTGAAAGGGAAGGATGAAATGTTTATTTCTGTGCAGCTACAATAACCAGCATATATAGTTTTACTAGCAACTTCACTTTCTTTAAATGTAAGCAAGTCCTATGTGTTAACATTTTGAATTCTAACATGTTTAAAGCAGGTTAGTAGGAATTTGACAAACAATACTTTAGAGTTTTGATGAGATGAAATATATGATGTGTAATATTACTATTTACTGAAGACGAAACTAGGATCTGGAGAATTCCAGAGATAAAAAGTAAACACAAACTTAAAACTCTGGTCATCCCAGTATAGCAGTAGCATGGCCTGTGGAGAGCTGACAGACATCCAAATCAATTGCTGAACTCCACAGGAGCCTTGCCTCTGCACCTCCATGAGCCCATCGCCTATTAGACTGTTTCCAGAATAGGCTAGGGGCTGAAAAGCAGACTCATTTTCAGAAAAAGTAGGGATCTTGGACACAGCTATGATCAAGCCTGAAAGAACAACATTCATAAGAAATATAGCTGGAAAAGAAGCAGGGTGAGTAGAAAAATGGAGGTGTTGCGTCTCCCACAGACCTCACCTCCAAAAAGTCCCTCCAGATGGGCCTCACTGGGAGTTGTGGATTTAGTTTGCAACTGAAGACCGGATAGCACCTAATTAAAATATCCAGCTTTAGACCACAACAGAAGTCAGCAGCAATGATGAAATTATTAATACTAACTTAAGATTAATAATAATAAAGGTGCTGTAAGACTGCCGTCTGCCTGAAGAGCAGCCCCCCCGGGCGCCTTGCGTCCCAGCCAGATCTCGGGCAGCGTCTCTGTGTAGGTGCACTGGAGCACATTCCAGGACTGGGCATGCACAGATTTACATGAAAGACTAGCAGCAGCGAACAGGAAAAACTAACAACCTCATCTGTTTATGCAAATGCAGCTGTGCGTATCAGCTGGACACTAGGTAAAACTGCGGGCAGGGGCTGGTACCAGCCGGAAAACAGGCGGAGCAGGACTGCTGAAGGGCTCTATTTACATGCCTGAGGCCAGGAAGCTGTTTGAGGAAAATGTGAGCAGAAACATTACCATATTTATTGTCTCCTGTCCTGATCACAGCAAAACTGGGAGGATGATAAAGAAACTTCCAGTGCCTTGAGAACTTCCCTGAAGGTCTGCCAAGCAGGACACGAACCTTGTAGGCCACACCAAATAACTACTGACTTTCGTTATGTTCTCTATGACCAAGCCAGGTAAACTAGATCTTTAAGGAAACGTCTGTTATTGCACTCAGTCAACAGGAACTTTCCACAAAGACAGCTTTCCTGCTCTGAACTCTGTCCTAACTCAGATCCGGCACACAGTCCTGACATTACGTGGATCCATTTACTGTTTGGTCTCTTTTTCTGTGGTGAGAAGTTCAATTCGGAAGCCTGGATGATTCCAGATATTTTCAGCAGTGTACGCATTCAGTGAAGGAACTAATGACTACATGACAATGCACACATGAACAGGCTGGGGAAATACAGGTATGGTGGACATCTGCGCAAATGTGTGATTTTACGGGTTGGAAAGAAAATCCTGGGAGCCTGCAGTTCTGTGTGAAAATCTGTAACTGATGCAACCAAATACAAAGATGACAGATACTGAAAAAACCCACTTCCTAATTTAGACCTGTTTTGTTTGTGTTACACCTCAAATCTAGATATTTTTCTATACAACAAACACACACATCCACTAATTAAATTATTATTTAACTGGCTAATTAATGACTCCAGCCAGATTTGCATTTGGGACTAATTTTGTTTTGTATAATAATTATAGATAATTAATCTATCTCAAGCCTTTCTTTCCTAGTTAAATATGCTGAGTATCAAAAATGACAACAAATTGTAAATTAATCTGGAAAACAAAGCATGGCAGATGAAAGACTTTGTTAGAATTAATCAGGCACCAATTATACCATTGAATTAAGGAAACAATAAGCCTAGAAAACATTTCTGTAAATGTGCGTGTGTTAATGAAAACCCTTACCTTCTGAGTTGACAACGTTTTCTTTCAGCCACTGCATTGCCTTTAAGCAGTCCTGGTCATCACTGAGAGTAAAATGATTGGAAGGGACTTTCCCTGTGTATCTTTGTGGCCACTTGCTCATGACTTCTTTGTTAGTTGGGAGTTTACTGATATCTGCTCCAGTGGGGGACAGGACCTGGAAGAAATGAATAAATGAGTGAATGAATATATGGCATGTATGTTGGAGAACCGTTAAGAAAGATTTTTAAAAAACAATGACACAAGCCATTGGACTACCTAAGGGTTGCTATCCTTGCACATCCTAACCCTTCTTAACATTCAGCAGTAGGAAGCACATCAGTGGTCGCAGAGAAAGCAGATTCACGCGAGCCTGAGTGCACACACAGAGGTACACACGCGTGCATATGGATTCTGTATTTCCTATGGGACACGGGTGGCCGTTTTAAAACAGCAGTGCCAGAACAAGTGAATAACAATACAGGCAAAACACAAGCGAAAGGGACTTCACAGCGAAGAGCATAAATGCCTAAATACGGCTGAAGGATCTCTGCAGCTATCTGAATAACATATACCTTTAAATGACACTCGAAAATTCTTTGTGCAGCAAGACTGCCTCCATCTTTTGTCAGCAAAAATCAGCTTTCTAAAATAAGAGAGATTTTGTCCCAGAGAAAGCAACCAAAACCTGCTTGATGGTTAAAATGCCAGATTCAGTAAAGTGTTAATTGTATAATGCTACTTTACAGTAACAAATTCAATCTGAATTATACAGAGCAAAAAAGAGAATATCAACTGTGGCTTCTACAGCATCAATGATTCATGTCCTGAACAATGTCCTCACTGCCAATTGGATCAACTGAAATGCTATTCAGTCAGGCATGACATCAAAAGATCTTACTTACCCAAAAAGTAAATCCTCTTAATCATAGTAAATAATGTTTTGCTAGGCATTAATTTGACTGCTTACCAAATAAGGAACAACTTATTAAAAATTATGGACTACAGCTCTGTGCATTAAACCAGAAACCAGATGATAAAAATAATTTCTTCCTATTTTTTGAGAATATATGACATTAGGTTTTCTTCTTGAAGGCAGATAAAACCCGAGTTTTCCCTTGCTTTCCTTATCTATCTTTCTCCTCCAGGTAGTTACTTCCCATAACTTATTCTGCAAGTCTGAGTTACCTCCAAACTTCTTTTTCCAGGAGCACTTACAGTCATTCATACCATACTTCAACTTTTGTTTCATCCCTGTTGAATAGTGAGTATGGACTGCTGTTTAAAGTGTGGCTCTACGCGAAGCGATTACAGAAGAACGGGGGCTTGCTTGCTCCACAACTCTGTTGCACATGTGCACTCCCGATTTCACTATGGGGCTGAACACACCTCACAGTCATGTTTGTGACTTACGGTGAACAGCACTGTAAACACCTGTAGACACCAGTTTGATCTCCTGATTTTAAAGGCAAAACGCCTTGGCTTGTGATTCCTATCCAAAACCAATCAGTCAGGCAAAATCACTGCAGACAACGGGGCTATACAAAAGACGGCCATTTGGTTTACATAGTTTGAAAGCCACGTGATGATACACACGGAAGAATGAACCCTGCCCGGGATCTGCCCGACACTGAGCCTGTATGGCTGGAGATGAGCTTGATTCCACATTTCACATGTGACTAAGGGTCTGCTTTAATCCCACTGGAAACTTAACTGTGTGCTACAGTAATATACAGCACCACGTATGTGCCTAGGCATGGTCGTCATGCGAGATGAGTAATTAATTTGATAAGGAATTCTCTCCACTGCCAAAACTAGGTCAAATGGTGTTAGACCAGCTGGAGTTAGGTCTCCTGTGGCTGGGGCCACATGTTATTTGGGCCTACTCATCAGCAGGTTTAATGGTCGTGGCCGCAAAAATACTGGCAGCTTTGCTTAGTATCTGATACTGAGCAGTGACACTGCTGATAGAAAATTTTGTAAAACCTCTCGTCTCCTCCAACTCCTAAAGCTGCACTGAAAGAGTACCTGCTACAGCGAAGGGCTGCAAACTTTCTGGTTATACCTCGCTAAGGGCTACTCTACTGCTTTGCTAACCACACAAACACTATTCACTGTAAAAACTGAATATGTTATTATGTTTTCACTCTGCACACAATCTTACCTGGTATTTCTGTCCCGTACAGAGAACAAGGTAGTCATATGGTACTTCTTTCTCGTTGGAAACAACTACATATTTGGCAGCGCGATTTATGCCAGTCATTTTACCAACCACAACGTTAACCCAGGAACAAAGTGACATCTGTGCATAATCTTCATCATTAAAACAGTGGCTGTGAAGAAAGAATATCTGTAAGTGACATTTCGGCAGCTGACAGCAGGCATTAATTAGACATCTGGTGAGTTAGCCGAAGTCCCCTAGTGGTTCAAGTCTGTTCTCTCGCTGTGAGTTTACGGCAGTCTATAGTAAAAGATTAGTCATTATGAAATACTCACTTACAAATTGACAACTTTCTGCTAAAACCAAACAATCCCTCCCAGCGTTGGGCCATACAACCACATAATTTAAAAAACGGAGTCAGAAATATATGCTTTATGCTGATTTTTCTTTGCAGGCTGGTGCGAGGAGCAGAGTTTTTTGCACCTGCGAAGACAATATTTTAACAGTCTAAATCTTTCTCCTACACAAGACTCCCTTATTAAGTTTTTTACCACTTTTGCTTCATTTGGTGTTAAATTTCACCAGTAGTGGCTATGGTGAGACACAAATGCAATGAAGGCATGGCTCGCATTTTAACATACAGTTCCAAACTATTAGTCCAAAAAGTTTAAAAATAAACAGAAAGCTAGAACAACGGTTGTCAGAGCTAGAAGTAAAAGGTAGAGATCTCAAATTTTCTCTTAGTGACCCCTTTCCAAATAAACTTTTCTGTAGCTGTACGCTTCTACGGGAGAACTTATCTTGGGCTGCATGTCTCCGGGACACAGGGCTCTACCCACCCTGGGGACAGTGATGCACAGACATCAATATGATGGATGCAAAATGTCCGTCTATTTGGCTGCGTCACACGCTTATATAGCTCTTGCGCTTCCTGTTCCTGCCACTCCTATGGGGAGGAGTCTGTCTTTCCGTCACATCCCGTGATCTTCCGGTCGCCGATCCCTGTCTATTCCCCTACACTTTTCCAACATGCAAGACTGAAAAAATCCGGAAACATTCTAAACTGACCCTCTACCCCCAAACTTTCAAAAGTCTCTAAGATGCACCTGAATTCCTCTGCAAGATGAACTGAGTATTTAAAGGAATAAAGGAGAAATTATCGGATAGGCTATCCAAAAGAAAACAAAGTTAGCAGGTAAATGACAGAGACACAAACAGTGCAGATGTGAAAAACATTATTCATCACTAATTTGTAACTGAACAACAATATATTCTTAGTGAACATGGGGAAGAAACTTTTTATCATTTCAAAGCAATTACCTCCAGTGCTAGGTAACAAACAATATAAAGGTTTGCCTGTTTTAAGGAGCAGAGCCTTGTCCTGCACAGTAGCTACTGTTTCTGGGGCTTTTTGTCCCTGAACATCACGGACTAAGGGTCGTCCAAATGAGATACCTCGACTGAAATCTGATTTTCAGGTTGGGTAGGGTGCACACCGAGCAGTACGCTCTGGCAGTGTTAATTCAATACAGTACCAAAAAACTAAGGAACCTAAAATCACTTGTCGATTTTGAAAATCTCAGGCAAGTCTTACTTTTGCAACTCTTACATTTCAGCGGCGTTACTTTTCAGTGTATCATATATACCCCCATGTATGATGGAAGTATCAAAGACCTGGAAGCTGCCTATTTAAATAGCCAATTTTGAAGCAAAATCCAAATGGGATAAAACCTCTTTTAATGCCTCAGTAATGAAAATTAAAATTATGTCCAAATGTCTTTTGTGACTCAGAGTATGTCCCCGCCCTGCCCAACTAAGCAAATACCAGGCTATTGTTGCATTTTTAGTACCCTATCTGCTTAACAGACTTCTGGAAAGACAAAGATTCCTGAAGATAAAATACTTCAATGCAGATGTACAATAGACACATCACTGTAAAATACATGGAGGACCAGAGAGAGAATATTTTCAATGAGGTCCGTTACGACTCTTGAACACCACTGAGTCTTGCAGTAGCCCATTATGAAAATACACAGTACATTGCTGGCCATTCTGCAAATCCAGCTAGGCTCAGCTCAACACCTCCTGTTACTGAAAATTTAAACTGGGAAAAATTCTATCAAATTAGGCTCTTTCAGTAGAATTGAAGACCAATGCTAATCCCAAACCCATTTATAGCTTTGTAGAGGGATGAACTCGCAGCATCTAGTGAAAAAGAGTCCAACAGGTTTTAAACAAGCAAAAACGATGAATGGCTGGTGTTACACAGATGTCTGGTTTATGAGAGCAGGGTGACATGGCAAGAACTTTACTTTCTGTTAATACTGAGTGATGAAAAGTATTCCACTTTCTTCCACAGGACTAAATGTAACGTGATTAAATAGAAGGAGACTCAGCTCATGTTCAAGCATTTGATGCCTTTCTATCATACCAGTGACTGCAGCAGGGAACACTGCAGAGAGACTCAGCACTAACAGCTGTTATTTTGCCATTAGTACCAGAACATACATCCTAAAACAGAGCTGATTGCTACACATTAATTGTTGTTACTGAGTTCCCAAAATTGTCATACCGGATGCCATAGAACAAAATCAAGTTGTTTTCATGACCTGAAGAATTTTAGGACTGAATGACCGAGCTTTCTGAGATGCTCTGCATCCTCTGTACTCACAAATAGCAGACGCAAATAAATAAGGGAAGAAAACCACTGCCAATTCCAAACTGTAATCACACAGAAATCTATAAATAAAATGGACATCAAGGACAGATGAGGGTTTTCAAAAGCACCTTTATAATTGAGGTGCACAGCTCCCGGGAGACTGACACTCCAAAATCACAGGGATGCTTTCAAAAATCATACCCTGCAGAGTTCAATTTTCACCCTTAATCTGCTTTCAAATTTTAACAGCTAATTCTGGTGAGGCAGCTATGAACTGTAACTTTCCGTCAGGAAAGACGTTTTGTTATTACAACTCTTTTTTACAGTATACTTAGGAAAAGAGTACATGCACTTATGTGAGCATATAACCCCTTCATTTATTAGATTTGTACTTAAACACATCCTTTTCTACAATAAAAAACCTAATTTGGGTAACTAATTATAAAAAATTCCTTGACAGGGCCAAATTCCAAATGAGATAAGGTGGTTTTAAACAGGTTCACATCATACCATTTTCATGTCTTTATAGAGATCTTATTTTTAAGGCTCAGCAAGCAGACATTGAGCTGTTCTGTCATTTGAAGTGCTGGCCCTTTAGCGCATTGCTGCTTACTGAGTAAAAGATCTGGTAAAAAACAATGTGCGGGTTCCAGTGTGTCACATGCCAAACCTAAATATAATACTAAGTTCATTTCCCAGCTACTAAAAAATAACCGATTCATTTTAATTCTATGCTTCTCAATGTCCAGAACACTCATGTTCCTGTCTACAGCGAGGATTCCTAGTCATTATTCCAAAACAAAAAATAAAACCATCAAAACAAATAAATTTAAATGAGAATTACGTACTGTGATTTTTAATGAGGTAAGATTTTATCCTACTAAGTGGAAGATATTTTACATACTGGCAAACAAGAAAACTCGTGAAATGTTTGACCACTCCCTAGACCCAAGCAACCTTTCACAATCTTCCCTTCAGCTGTTTTGCACCAGGGCCACGGCTCTGCTGGCCCAGGGGAGGTAAGCATAAGGGACAGCACTCTGGCTGGGACTGGAGATAGACTTCCACAGTCCAATCTCTGCCACACAAATAGTTCATGAGCAGCAGAACTGATGCAGCACAGTCCTTCCAAATTTATGAACAGCAATATTCCTACACTTTCCCTGGCATACTCAGCGAAATTCCCCCTATCAGTGGAGTCTGCCTCTCACTACATAGCCACTATAAGTAGATCACTGGTCACATTGCTAATATTAATTCTTTTGTTCAGCATTATTTGGAACAAAACTCATGGAAGTTAAAAAATAAAAAATATTTAAAAAGCAAGGACACATCTTTGGTAATTTTTCTTTAACCTGGCGATTTAAACAACCTAAAAAGTCTTGGAAGGCAGAGACCAGTGTCCTGGTATGATACAATGGATTGCTGTCCTGAAGCTACTGCTTTAGCAGTATTTCCCAGTAGCAATTTTATTCAACTTGTTTCACAGTGAATGCATGTTGTATAGACAGACTGGATTACTTTGAGGCTATCTGTCTATGTATCTATCTAAAATTTAGGACAAGTTCACAAAGAATTATAAAGTGTTAGGTTTTCCTTGGAAGCTATGGAAGTGTTTCGATATTAAATCAAACCTGTTAATTAAAAATCTTCTATGTTTGGAGCCCGGTAGGTCTTTTCCTGGAAGGCCATGAACTGAAATCAAGGTCAGATTGTTGAACTTCAGATGTGGACTGTGGAAAGAAAAACAAAATGACACAGTTCAGCCAGCATAAGGTTGCTGAAGCTCTGTTTGGTACAAGCATAATGTGAGTGCATTTCAATGTATGGTTATACACAGGGTTTATAGCTTAGCTTCCCAGTCCAGCACTGGGACTTTCGAGCCTTACAGCATCCAGCACAATATTGTCTCAGTCCCGACAGAGATATTTAGACTCTATCATGCAACTAACAAGCTCTGTTCCTAAGACCTTATGGCAGGACTTACCTCCCATGACTACAACAGGTGGTGTTAAGACCACTGAGTCTTTGCTCAAACACCTTTTGCTGTTCATAGCTCACCTTCTCTAAGCTGCAGGAAAGGAAAAAAGAATCCCTGATAACTAATAATTTGTCCGCTCCCTGCACAAGGTCCACTGAAATTAGGAGGGCACATCAAAGGAACAGCATAGATTTTAATTCCAAATTCAGGAGGATACAGGAAGTAATTCCTTTACACAAGCTAGGTACAAAGTGTTTTGTCATTTTGCTAAGATGTCTTTGGACCCTTTGGACACAGAAAGAATACTCTCCACCGCAGTTTCATTAACGCCAGAGTGTGTGTGTGTGCGTGGGGGGGGGGAACAAGACTGACAGTGTGTTGAACTAAATGTGATCTGACATTTAAAAACAAATAAATATTATGAGTGATTAAGCCTTCTAATCTTCAAGGCTTTCTGTAAGTTAAGTATGGATTGATGCAAATGGTACAAAGGAATCAGAATGTTTTTTATCAACCAATGTTCATTTGTTATTCATACGTTTAAAAAATATATTCAAACAAAGTTAAAGGTCATACTTAAACCACGGAATTTCAAGGTTATGGCTGCCCCTCTCAAAATGCATATTAATAGTTTAATTCTGGATTATGGATTATCTATGGTAAATCTCCATGCATACTCAGACTGAGTGCAATGTAATAAATAACCTTAATGTAACAGAGTGCATATATTTATACAGATTATGGGCCTGATTCTCATTTAAATTAAGGTCACTCTGCAGAGGTGGGTGTAAATAGATTTTGCTCTTCATTTATGGCCACATTATGCTGGCTGAGTGAAACAAAGTGGTCTTCATGTGGATGAGAGTTAGCCCTATACCTTAAACTGAATTTAAAGTGTGCAGAATGCCATCTGCGCTCATGGAGCACTCCTAGTGGGGTGCAAGTGTGAACAACTACAATAACTTTACACACCTAAATGGTATGACTCACTGACATTTAGTTTACATGTAATTATGAGGCAAATTACTACAACAGTACATGAGCATCCTAGACATTCTCCTATCCTGCCTACCCTCATAGCAATGAAGTTCCTTTTCAGCTTTGAGCTGAAATCATCTCTGTACTTGCTGCATGGCCTCTTGCCAATAGGTCTCCAAGTCCAGGTGCTACACTAACATGAAGTTTAAACTACGGCGACAATATTTAGGAGGAAAAAGTCACAAGCAAGCATCAGAAAAATGGCAGAATCAAGGTCCTAGGCAATGTTGTTATGCCTCTTTTGCATGATTGTACTAAGATGCACTTTATTGATCCAGTCACATACTGGTTTTTCTGCAGATGCTCTACGTCTATTTAGTCCATACACAGTCATCCAGTATTTCCACAGTCATATGGTATTTGATCAGTTCTTCCCCACTGAGCATGAGGCTTCAATTCAGACCTTTCACTCAGTACAATTTACTAACTAATGATTTACTTCTACCTCAGCGCTCCCATGGCATTCCCATATGCCCCAAACATTAATTCATGTTTCCCATTCATTAGTCTTGTAGGCATCAAAATGTTGATTAGCATCTCCTTAGAACACTGTGATGAAATGAGTCATATCTTTGATTCCCATTTTATATTGAGAAAAATCAAGGCACAAAGAAAATTGGATTAAAGCTATCAAAAAGGCACGCTGATGTTGGATGCAGAGCTGAAGAGACCCAGAAGCTGGTACCTGGCGCAGAGTGTGGGCACACTGCCCTCCTGGGTCCAAGGGGCCACAGAGCTCCAGCCATAACTTCATGCAAATAACGGACACCTTTTCAAACAGAGAAGTAAAATTCTTCTTCAGCTAAGAATCAAAATTTGTTATATGTTTAAGCACAGGCTGTCATTTGTGAAAATTATCAGAATCTTTAAATAAGAAAAAAAGACCCCTAGTATCTTGTATTATAAAAGCTGGATTTCAGAACTCTAGCGGGTATGCCTAACCTTAGGATTTTAAATATATATACAGGCACTTAAATACAAGCCCGAAAACTACAGGCAAACTGTCGGTGCTTACCCACGGTTACTGTCAGGCACTGGCACACAGAGTTACAGGGAGAAAACAAGTTTGAGTATTTTGACCAGTGACTGTTAAGCACGTTACCACACTCTATATTATTCTCCCATTTCCTCTATGTAGCATTATTACTTCTAGGCTAACGAAAGGATGGTTTATTTATTATGGCTTTGGTTCCTTACTGCTGCCTAAAAGCTCTTAACTGAAAAACAACAAAGGCTCTGACAAACAGGTAGTGCATGTTAGGAGAGTGTCTTATACGCTTCTAATACATACAACAATGCCTAATTATGAGGTATGAGAAAAGCAGAGGTTCCCACTTGGTGAAAAAGTCTTCAAGTTAAGAGCCTGAACCAATGCAACATTAAACAAGTGCACCTGCATTTTAGAAGCAAATAATTCCACCAGGGATTCATGTTGCTGTGGATACAAAGGGAAGAACAGCTCAAAGATACTGGTAAAGCAGGGAGGGATTAGAGTATCTAGGGAAATAAGTAAAAGGTATTGGGTTTCATTGCACTGTTCTAGCGGACAGCTACAAAAAAAAGTCTAAACACCCTTGTCCTCGAAATAAAATAGGATTGCCAATTTACTGTGAGCATAATCAAAGGAACAAACAAAACCAGTTTTAGTACATTACTTATCTATATGCTGGCGTTTGTGAACCTGCTAGTCCTTGCTAGTTTTTTCTGGATTTTTTGCCTGATGTCTTGCTACCTTTTTGTTTCTTGTGTGTGCAGTGTAATGACGAGCCTTAGGTGGTAGAAACTGCCTGAACAAATGATTTAATTAATTGCTTTCATTAAACCCTTCATTATCACAAGTAATAAGTCAAACCATTTTTGTTCCAAAAAAATAAAGTGCAGTGGTGTAGCCTACATTAACCCAAGCGTTTCAATTTATCTGAAATGAAGCAACATGCTTTTTTATTTTTCCAGTCATTTAAAAACACTAAAATAAAAAAGGGTGACAGAAGATAATGCTTTATCTGGCTACCAGAACTGGTAACTATGTGCACTATTCTCCTGTATGCATAATCTTTAAACGATAACTGTAATATCTGGAATTATGACCTACCCAAAAGTGACATCCTAACTACACTGTATCCCCAACTTTGCTGCAGCAGAGAATTTGCAACATAAAAATGGCAGCTCTACATCATTCTAAAAACGGTAACAAACAGTCCGTTTTCAGCACCAGGTGCTAAAAATTTAGATGTGATAAATTCTTGCCTTAACAAAACTTTAAAACCAGAGAAAACTCTGTCCTGCAACAAAAAAAAAAAAAAAAAAGGAACCTTAAGATTTTTCTGGGGAGGAAGGAGCCCAGAATGAGAGACGAGTCCCAGCAGGCAATAACCTGGTATTCAAGGTACAGAAACTCAAAGTGCCCAGCTGCAAGTCTTGCTGTAAAAGGCAGAGATAGACAGTAGTTCTCCTTTTCCCAAATAATACAACAATTTATCCAAAGTAGGACTTCTGCCCCCAAGGAAAGATCAGCACCCCAAACATTTCAAGAACAAAGTAATCGGGATGTGACTTGGAGAATAGACTTCTCCAAAAGATCTTCTAACAGATTTTCCAGCTCTACACAAAACTAGAAATGCTCAGCTTAACAAAGGCTGCAATTAGTAATAATAACACAGAAACCCCCCACTCATTCATACTTTCACTAACAGATAAATATCTTACTTAGCACTACAGACTTTGAGTAATTTTTACGAGTAACAAGTTTTCATATTGCCACTGTACTAAATCACTTTTGTCTGCTTGGACAAAGCCCATTGCTTTTGCTGGCAGAGCTGTGAAAGCCTTTACCCTTCTCTCCACTTCCCCCCACTCTCTGGGCAGCTATACATCTCAGACAGGCCTGAATCAACACAAAATCAAGTATGAAGATATGTGAAAACACAGCAAAACCATTCCCCTGTATGATGCTACGTGATGCCATTCTAGCAGTAGGAAGACTCTGCAACTGATCCTACACCACTTGGTTATTAAGCTTTTAGTAAGAGAGTCAGTAACAGAAGCAGCAGAAAGGGTTTATTGTTTGTATCAACAATTACCAACAGTGTCTGTTCTCAAGAACCTTATGTAAGTGCATCAATTACAGACCTGAGAACAGGATTTCAGCTTAACTGCTGACCAACAGATGTCCATCTAGAAGTTATCCCTCTTTAATTACGAGTAAACAAAGATAAGCCAGTTCCCCATTGGATCAACCTTAGGAAAAAGTGTTAAGATTGTGAATGAATTTGCTCAATGAAAGAAGGGATAACAATAAAGTCTTTACTGGGACACTTTTCAATGCAAGGGTCAAGAAAGGGGTTTTCCACATATTCGTTTGCTCTATGAACTGTGCCCATGACGACTCCTCCTTCCAAGACCAGCGACAGACGCATCAAGACCACCACCAGCTGAAATAAACAGGTAAGTGAATCTAATTGTCAGTAGCTCATATTTAATTCGACTGCCACTTTTGACACTGGGGACAGAAAATTCAGTTGCTTACTTCAGTGGGAGAATTCACATCTTTCTCTTCCCTGAACACGACTATTTCCATTCCAAGACAGGCCACAACACTGGTGAAACCCACCATCCTTTTTAATTTCAGAAAACACTCTTCTAAATTGCTCAGAACAAAGACTAAAAGGAAAATGTTTGGCTCCAATTTTGATTTAAAAAAAATTCAAGATGTTATTGCTTTAAAAACAAAAGAGCCGCTTTTTTTTGAATGACACCTCAGCAAAATGTTTCAGCATGTCCCAATTACTTCCTCCTGCTATCAAAACAACATTCTCCCTTCAAAAACTTACATTTTGATGAACCAGTGCTTTTTATTAAAGTGCTGTTTTTTCAGAAATGTCCCACCAGGTTTACCAGTGATTAATTTTATCAGATGCTGTATTCCAGAGAAGAGCAGCCTATAAGCCCAGGCCATGAAAGGCACTGCTGTCGCCACTTTTGACATCTTAGCAAGAATCCATTTAAAAGCGAAGTATTTACTTTGACCTTTGGTGAACACCCATCAAGGGTGCTGCGAGTGCTTCTCTGCAGCTGGCACCTCTTCCTCTTTGGGTCTCTCTCCAAACTTTGAACTTGATGGATTGATTCTACACAGGATTTGGAGGCACCTCCTTGGTGTTGAAGTCTAGCACCCACTATCACAAGGCCAAAAAAAACCCCAACCCAACCCCATCAAACAAAACAAAAAATCCCACAAACTTCCCATAAGCTTTGCAAGCACCATTTTGAAGATAACTACATTTTTTTGCCCCCACCATACCTACTGGAAGATGTTCTCTTTTCCACAGTGATAATTCTTCTCTCTAACTTCTGGCCCATATTTGTTGGGTGTCAATTTGTATCTACTTGAACTGGATAAGGACATCAATCACAAACTTAAATAGTGGTTTGGGGTTTTTTTTCATGTTTAAGATAGGCTTACTCTTGAAGGCTTCTGTTGCCCCTGGAATTGTCACTTTACCTCCTTTTGTTCAACGAGTATTTCCTGCTTCCTCCTTTGCCCTCACTAAAACCTGTGTCCCCTCTCCGACCCTAGCTCATGCGGTGTTCCTCCCCCGTAGCAGTCAACCCTTCTTCAACACCCCATCTCAAAAGCTGCTCCTCTCCAGTTAAATTTTGATTCTCCTCCTAGGGTAGAGCAATTAGTGCTCTCACTTTCTTCCTTTAAGTGGTTAGTCCTAGATTCCGTCCATGTTGTCATTTTCATGCTCTTCAGTCCTCTGTGCTGACCCTTTTCCTACACAATATAATGAAAAAGAGTAGCAACTCTGACTCTGCTGCATTTCAAATCTTTCATTATTTTCTCCTTTTTTAGGTAGCTTTACATCACCCCACGACCTTGATTTCTCCCTGAACATTACCAAACATGTCTTTTTCCAGTTTCTTCTTTCAGACTCCCATCCATAACATCACTCGTTTTTCTGAAACAACCCAGCCACCCTTCTGCCACTGCTTTCATCCCTTCTAACCACCTCTCATTTCCCAGCAACTGTTTTTGCTTTCCTCACCTATGTCAACTCAGCTTTCCCTATTCTTTTTTGCACCATTCTTCTCTAGTGATTGTGGCTCTTTACTGTAATTCAGTTGAGTCTTTTTTTCCTTTGTTAGACTAATTCTTTTCCACACTTTGCTTCTCAACCCATATTGACCTTTGCAATTTCACCACTAAGCTCTTCTCCCTCCCTTAACCACCTCTCATTAAGCTTTCTTCTCAGAAGTCTCTTTGCCTCTGCCTCTTGCCAGTACTTGCAAGGTGTATATACCAGGCTTTGAACGTGCGTATCAGTCAGCACATGTAACATTCAAACACTGGAGTAGAGCATTTCAGAGCAAACTTCTAACACAACTTAAATCTGCTTATTTACATATTTACCTATTTAGTCCTTTAGTGTAATATCACTTCAGGATCAAATGTGAACTGCCTTGACATTCTGCAGTAAGAAATGAGAAACACTGCGAGCATAAACTGAATTTTTGTAGCAAAGTACGAACTAAATTATGACATATCTGACAAACCATCTACAGATTTCGTAGGAGGATCTTTCAAAATACACAGTATTCACTCAAGATCTGTGGTATTTCCATGATCTAGCGTATAAAAATCAGCAAGGCAAAGTCCTTACAGTATGAATTGTTACGTGACAGAAGAGGAAAATCTGGAGAGCCCATACCAAATACATAGCTGAATCAGACAAACCCAGTATACTTATGTGGGAACATCCACAGCTACAAAGTTTACCAGATTAGCACCACCATCCCAAATGTAAGCTGGCTTTGAATTTGACCAAATTGAAGTACCATCCGACCACTGCTTTAGAGAGCATTTCCTTACTAAAATTTCAATTTCCATTCCAAAAATGCTTCAGCATTTCATCCTGTTCAAAGTATAAAACAGGGCAATTATTCTTCTAGACAGAAAATGAGGGATAGCTGATGATGGCCTTGGTAGTTGCAGTCTCTAGCTGTTTAAATCTAATCACCGGGCAGATTCAAAAATCGCAGTTGAGAGACATCAAAACCATTTTCCACAAATAAAGATACCATAAATTGAGCAGTAAAGCTAGAGTGTGGTGGAAATTTTGCTGTTTTGTCTGTACCTGTGTGAATTTTTCAGTGAATAACATACAGTGCAAATTCTAGCTTGTTATCAGGACATTTTTAATATTATTGGTCAATCACCCATGTTAAACTAAGGTGCTTTTTCTTTTTTTAATGGTTGTCTACTTACCAGACCCCAATTTTCCATATTATTGCAGAGGAGATTAATAGTTTGACTCTGTGATGTTGCTTGGTGCAGATTTGGCAATGCAGCCTTCACAGAGATGAATAAGTATGCATTCATCTCTTCACAGAGATGAAAAAGTAAGCCCATGGATGTGAAAAAATATACTTCCCTTGAATGTGAAGGACTTGAGATTTGTACTAGTTTTGTCCTAGCTCGTGGCCACAGACCATACATTCTCTTCCTGACAGCAAGAGCACGCAGAAAGAGAAGATACTCATAAAAGTTGCATGTTCTGAGGCACCACCCGCATGCTACACCCTCTTGACAGAAAGCTGGCAGCCCAGGAAGGACGGGGACACAGCTGGTGGAGGAGTCAGCTGGGCCAAAATTCCTGATCCCAAACATCTGCATGTAGCAGCTGCGGATCTGGGCCTCGCAGCACCTCCAGCCCTGGCAGCCTGACGAGCACAGCTGCCTCGCTGATATTGCATCCCTTAACGTAAAACAGCTCCAAGAGGGGCAGGACCACAAAGCCACGTAACGCCCGTCTCCTCACCAGGGCAACGTGATACTTCTCCAACAGCTCCTTCCCAAATGGCCCGTGCCCTGTAGCTCACGTGAAACTGAACATATACCGGGTTAATGCAGACGCACTACTGACCAGCGCGTTCTAGGGAGACAAACCACACAACATGATGTGTCAGAATTCACACCACAATGCAGTGTGCCTACATGCGTACTGGAAGCAATCAAGCCACAGCACTGTGGAGCTCCATCTACCCTAACCAATCCGCATTAGAAGTTTGGGGAACCCAGATAACCCAGCACGCAGTAAAGATTCACCATGTCATTACCGTGTCTTACGTACTCCCAGCTCTTATTTCAATGTAAACTGCATGCGGCCTCATCTCCTTCCTGGGATCTGGAGGGTAATCACGCCAATCCAGAAAAGGAACGTTAAAATTTCAGCTCATCAAGCATTCAGAAAAAACAAGCAAGTACCTTCAAATAGCGATCTTCATTTGTCACAGCCCTCACTCTGCCCCTTAAGAGTACCTATATATATATATATATGAACAGGAATCAAGTCTACACTAATCACTAGAGGGAAGGATCACAACTTAACCAGCCAACTGATTTTTTCTCCACTGTAGGAGTCTGAAGAGTCTTCTGTGCTTCAAAACCAACCCGGAGGCAGCTTACAGACTGCTCTGAGGAACTCAGTAGTTACACATCCACAACAGCTCTGGGAAACAAACTTGAAACCAAGAAAAATAAATACGAACAAAAGAGAAAGTACATCTCCTCCATCGCTTTAGTGGAGAACTGCAAAACCTAAATGCAGTGTATGCACTTGGAATGCTTATTTGTTTGCTTTGAACTGCATTGATCAGAGAGCTACCAGATGCTTTGGGTAGTCACGCTACCAAGCTCTGAACAGAGCTGCTGAAACAGCCACGCTAATGTCATATTTAGTCACCAGGAGAGGCATGATAAATACAAACTATAATTCTATAAAAATTCTTATGACTCATTTCAATTTTGAAACAGGCCTTGTATGAGAAAACTATTTCCAAGATCAGTTTTAATGCAACAAGAAGCTATGAGTATTCCTATATAAATAATAACAAAAGAAAATCTACAATTGCTTACAAATTTTAAGTGTGAAAGAGTAGTTTGGGCTCAGACAAATGTTTGCATATGTTTAAAGGGCAAGTACTTAAAGTTGAAATAATCTTACTTAAAACTGAAAACTGTCTCTAAAGCAAGAATATCACTATGAAATAACCACCTATCAATGCTAATTGAGTATCATTTTTTGGCAGAGGCATGTCAAATGGCTGTTAGGAAGGCTGATCTTGACCCATATCCTCTCCCCTGGTTTATGTCTGGTATCAGTCACTGACAGTGTTCATTGTGATCCTGACTGCGCAACAAGGCGAGATATGACCTATCTTATTTATCTCTGTCACGACTTGATCTCTATTCACCAGAAATGATGGAAGGCAACAATGTCTGAAGGACCCGGGCCCGGTGACACTGAACACATGGTTGACTACAACATTGTTCTGGATTTGCCTTGGTATGAAAAAAAGGCAGTCAAAAGGAAGCACATGTATATCAATTCATGTGGCAAAGATAGATAGTATAAAACAATGAAGATCACTAAACCATTCATTACATGTTAGCTCTGTGATCAGCAAGTAAGCACTAACTATTTAATTAGTCAACTAATTAGTGACAGGCAACATGGAAGGCTTCAGATGTTCTCAGACAAACGCAAAGATAAAAAGCCTAATTAAACAGCAAGCATTATGCTAACTATTGCCAAACAGGACAGATGTGCAGGATATTGTATAATACTGTGCTGCCAGATAACGGCAGTTGTAGCTGTTCCGTCAGAAACCGTGTTTTAAAAATCCCTGCTATTTCTAAGCTCATCTCAGACACCTTTAACTCACAAAGGGAGAAGCCATCCTGCAGACAAAACCCCACAGATTTACTGTGTTAGATTCTAATTCTACTTTAAGAAAAAAAGTTCAGCGCTTTGACAAAAATATACTTTGATCCATTTGCTTTTTAAAGGCAATAAGTATTTCAGTGCACCCACATGGAAAGGGAAATCTATTTCACAACATTTTCATACAAAATATTGTGATCTTGTCACTATTCATTTATTGCTATTTTGTGTAGCACATTATGTATATTTCCAACACCCTCAGAGAATAAGTCATTGTTTACACCAGAGGTTGGATTAAGGAGGTTTTCAAAATCATGGATTAAAAAGGGTTTTCCCTATAATCAGAAGACAATAACGCTTTCCACAGCTATATGCAAAGAGGTGGATAAACAGCTAATTGGTTCACTACACTGGAACCAATGACAAGATACTGCTGTGAGCAAGCTTTTTGCCTTCTTGCAGCCAAACTTCAATCACCTGCTGTCAGGGCATACTAGTTAGCATGCTGTTCCGTGAGTCACCCACCAGAATAAACTGCAAATGCTTTTTTTTCGTAACTTGTATGTTCTTCTGGGCTGCTGCTGCTGCCGCCGTGACTATCATTCTGAAATTATCAAAGAAAAAAAGAAGACACAAAAAACCCTGCCCTCCTGGTAAAATGAGGTTATTTTTTAAAGCATCTCAGTGCTTGGGAATATGAAGGGCTGGGCTGTAGCTTACATACATTTAGAGGAACACTGGTTTAACTGAGGACTATGCAGCTCAGCATCCCAAATTCTAGCTGTTCACACTTTTTAAAATAATGTATTTAACTGCAGTTGATATTTCTCCTGCTGAACCTCACCACCTCCAAGAACTGGTATTTGCAGAACTCTGAACTGAACCCATCACCCCTTTTCTCATATTCATAGGTACTCATATCCTTTACTCATGAAAACAGATTTTACGCTTGCAAATCATTTTCAGATAGAATTTTCACTGAATACTTGAAAATTGATTACTGAAAAGTTTTTTCATTTATGAAAATAGTATACGCATACTTGACCTCAGTGGGGATGACAAAAGGAGTTTTAAAAACTTCATTCAGTCCTAAATCAGACTCCTTTTTAGGGTCTTCATGTAATTTGTCAATGTTAGGGGCTCATAGTACTGCAGATATAAGTGGGGGGCAGGCACATATTTACTGGAATGTCTGATAAAACTCTTTTTCTTATAATTCCTACCCCAGACCAAGTCACTCAAGGAAAACTAAAAATAAAAGACTTGTATTTTAGCTTAACCCCTCTCTGGATTTTCTTTGATTTGATTCACTCCAACACTGGAAGGGCTTTCTCCCCACATCCTACAACAAAGGGGAGGCAGGAACGCCAGTCAGCGCTAACAGTTTGGAGGGCAGAGAACAATAGAGGCTGAGACTCTGTGTTGCTGGGCTGAGCTGCTTTTCCACAAGGGGAATATTTGTTCAGTTGCTACTTCTTGTTTAGGACTGGACATCACTCAGAGTTTACACCGCTTTAACAAATGGTCTGAGGCTGCTGCAATTTATAAGCCTTGTCTTAGTGCTAGAGAGTGACCTAAGTCCTGGCTTTGTGCAAAGGGAAGCATATAATTGCACTGCCCAGGAGGAGCCTCATGCAGGAATTGTGGGAATCACAATTCCTTCCCTGCTTGCCATGCTCCTGCAGGGAAGTTAATTACTGCAGCAATTTATGATGCATCTCACTCCCCCCTTTGCACAGCGTCTCAGCTCCACGGCCCAGCTTCTCACGTGTCGGACAGCAGCAGCCAAGGCGCAGCCTCCGCAGCCCTTTCGCACCTGTGCCTACTGACAGCGGCCGTGCACGAGGAGAAGGGAGGCCAGGCTCTGTCTGCATTACTGCCAGCGCTGCCACCTCCACCACATGTCTTTTCCTTGAATAAAAAATTCATAATGCATCCTAAAGAAAAGTTGCACTATAGCTGAAAACACACGTCTGCATGCGAAGACGCTCCAAGAAAAAAAAAATCAGCAGGAGATGTTTATTTGAATGGTGAAACACGAATAAGATCACCTTCATGGACCTAGAGTTAAAGCACAACGGATGCAATTCTCCAGGGCTCGGAGTACCCGGAGCCTTAGGAAGAAGCTTCCCCTACTGGCAGGTCGTTCCATGTACTCATTTGCACCAATGTGGGTGCACCAGTGCTGTGACTTCCGTGACAATCTCTGTTTCCAGAAACTCCAACCACAAGGTAACGAGCCACAGCGAAAGACCGAAGCAGCGTTTTGTAGGACAACAGTTCACGGCACACGGTCCCCCTTTGCAGCATGGTTCGGGTGGGTAAGAAGCGGTGCCCACGGCTGCTCCACGGCACTGCTGCAAGAGCGACAACACTGAAGTTCCCAGGAGCACTCTGCCGTGGCGGACGTGCCGCAAACTGCAGTGCCACTGCCCCAGCACAATGGGAGCGAGAGGCAGCCTGCTGCAGCTCTCAAGTGAGGAGAGGTAATTCGCATGATTATTTCTCTGCTCAGTGAAAAATATATTTCTTCAGTCTCAAACAAGTTGAAAACACTTGTAAAATCTAGTTCTAATAACTGTTATGTAGGCAAGTGAATTACATTTGTGTGTTTCCATGGTGACTGATAATGTAAAATAATTAAGTATGAAGAATAATGAGGAGAAAACTACTTCCTCTTTTTAAGGATTAGGGGCTTACAAATCGATTCAATGTAGCTATTTTTAGTGCATGTAACCTTTGCAAAGAATGTTAGAAAATTATGAGTAAATTAAACTAAATTGTATTAAAAGGCCTTCACACTGATCAGAAGACTATCTGCTGCTGATGTAAAAAAATTTTAAAAAATTTCCTACATTTACACATGTATTAATAAAAATTCTGTGACATTTTGCACTAAGTGCTGACTGCTCGCTTTTTGCGTTCTCAGAGCAATACTCAGTTCCTCTTAAGCGGGAGCGCTCCATTTGTGCGGCGCTGAAGACAAGCGCTCTCTCCTGTGTACAAGAAGGACATGTTCTCAGGAACGCTTTGCTAGAATATGGTACAAACAAAACTTCTGGCTGAAAGTCTTGGTGGAGGTATCTCAGAGGAGGATACCCATAAAGGACTGTCCCACAGACACAATACTACCTGCATGCCCTGTTCACTACAGAAGGACTTAGCTTCTGGCTGACAGACGTGTTTGGAGCCTAAACATGCTTTGTTTTTCCCTCTCAGTATTTTATACTGAAAGCATGGTAATAAACAGCATAGGATGAATAACGAGAAGGTGGCTAATAGTTCTAAAGGACATTTTTAACAGAATTTTGCATGGAACTGAAAGCATAAATGGTGCTGAGAATGACAGGATGAGAGGAAAATTATTGTACCCCAAGAAGGGATGCTCTACAGGAAGTCAGGAACTAAGAAAAGAGAGTATTTTTCCTTCACTGCTCCAGCAATATAATGACATCCATAAAGTGCTTCAACCTTTTCTCCTCTTGCCATATTGGTGTTTTGTTTTGTGATGTTATTAATGGTTGATACAGAAATACTAACTCTTGGCTTAACTGGAAAAGACAGGCAAAATTTTCAATTCTCTGCCAATGGTAAGTATGCCAGCCTCCCTTAAGTTTTAGCAGCGAACATTTTGCTGTAACAATTTTATATTCATTTCTGCAAGTCTTTCAAGACATTCCTAGTACTTATGCTTAAGCTATGGAGGAAAACAATTGCATAAAAGGAATTGCATTGTCACATGCACAGTCTGACTTCCTGACAACCCCCTAAAACTGGTGCGGAGGGGCCACCGGCACAGAAGGTGCAAGCAGAGAGATATCAGAGAGAGAGCACCCCTGTCCTAACTGTCAAAGTCTGTAGGACAGCAGAACGTGTCCACAAGTTTACTCTGGCTTAGACAGTGGAAGGCATAAAAACAGTTGCTTACATTTATTACCCTTCTCAAGCAGTCTACACCGTTTATATTTACTCCAGTTTGGATAACTCAGGGTAACCAGAGCAATTCAATTTGCAGTTCTACTGCTGAAAAATTCTTTAATGTACACTGATGGCCTGTGCTCTTGGTGGGCCACCAAGCAGGCTGGGGCTGCCAGAGAGCAGTGTCCTCTGCTAGACCTTTCCCTCACCCACTCAAGGGTCTACAGCAAAAATGGCAGAAGGGCCAGAAATTACAATTTTTTGGTTCCTGAACAATCCCAAACATCTAAAGCCTCATCAGAATCAAAGGTACCAAAAGGTGCTATAAGAATCAAAAGAATCACAGTGAGATACAACTCACCAAGCTGATGTCGTACATTTCTGCCCAGCTCTGAAATCACAGCATCACAGTGAGGTAAGAGAAGGGATGGATTCACACAGTGATTTGTGATCCCACTGGGCACAAACAGCTTTAAAGATCAATACTGCTTTGGAGCACACATGAAGGGCTATGGACTTAACCTCCACTTATCGGATTTTTGCGTAAGAACAACAGTCAAAGAGATTTTAAGTATGTGGAATTCCCATTTTCAGTGTGCCTTCACCTTGAGGTTCTAAGAGCAGCTTTGTCAGCACTTCTGAGTTCCAGAGTCAGCCAGGATGCAGGCAGGTATCCCTCTACATCTGCAGACACTCTGACCTGTAACATCCAGTACTTGGATACAGACTCAAAGCACGCTTCTAAAGGGAGGAAGCAAGCCCCTTCAAGCAAAAGGCAACATATTCTTCTCAGTAAAGGAAATCAAATTAAAAACGTACCAAAAAATGAGTGTTTCCAGAAAAGAGATTCCGACATCGGATGCACCAACCACCACAATTCTAGTGTTGATAGATGCTTTAGAATCCAGTACCAGCTTTCGGTTTATGTGGTTCAAAGAATAACTCAACTGTAAAAAATATGTAAAATGACATAGAAATGCATTAAAAAAAAAACCAGCAAAAGTCTGCTAAGAATCATTAAACCATCAGTGACATATTACCTTGCATTTATACAAAACTTATTACGGCTCACTGACATGACTACTACTGTGATTTCTCTGTGCACAGAACAAGATAACACAGTAGGTAAATGGTACCAAAATGTTGAAATATGTGCATGCCTGCTAGGTCACAGAAAATTAGCAGAGCTTAATGGTCTGGCTTCTGGTAAAGATGCTATGGAGTCCTTGTAAGACAGGAGAAAACACTGCCTCTTCTATAATTTACTACCATTTAGCTAACACCTGGGGAACATACATTTACATAATGTTAAGGCCATTTTTATACCTTCTAGAGCAGTTTTTTACTCTTGCTGTTTTATTTATGGAAATGGTTTTACTTGTAAATTAATTAGGAACTTATATCTTGAGTGTCTTTGTGTGTTTAATTGAAAACTCTCTTACAAAATGATAGAATTAACCTTCTTTTTTCTTAAATACAGAACAGCTACACTGAAAGCCAGGCTGTCAAATGAGTAAACTAGTATCTCAATGCCACTAGGATCAATACTCTGGCCAAAAATCTTACTATAAAGTTTTTAATTACTAGCTTCTCAGTTTCCATTCTTCTTAATGCATACGTTGGTTAAGACAATAAACTCCATGTATTTTTTTTTTAATTTGTGTCTCTAGGTCTCACTAGCTAAGAGAGATTCTCAAAATAAATATGCAAGAAAGGGTCAAGAGATAATATTGCATTTGACAATTTTTTTCCACCCTGAACTACATTTAGTTTTCAAATTTCTGATGAAAGACAGAGAAATACTTTCCATCTTGCGGCACCGCACCCTTTGCATTTTTCTTACTGCTTTGGGTTGTATACATTCACTTTCACACAATGCTTAATTGCACATTCATAAATGCACTGAAGAGACAAATAGAAAATGGAGCTACTTTTGCTATTTGTCAGACACTTCTATATATTTCTGCTGTGTCACTTCGGCAGGAAGCAATCTAAGACTTCTAACAGGTTTTCCTCTATTACAAATAGGAGACAAGAGGGCTAATCAAATTGAGTCCTCTAAATTCCCCCTATGAAATTACAGTAGAAAAATATTCTCTACATATTAGTTGACAGAGTAATTCAATATATGAAGAATAAGTATTTTATTTTAAAGCTATGGTAATGACATTGGCCTTCTCAAGAAGTACATGGCACACTGAGATCACCAAGAGATCTTTTATACCATGTCTTTGCAATGGTGGAGACCCAGAGCCGACAGTTCAGCATAGCCCTGCTACAGAAGGTGCAGAATTGTCTGTGTAACACACTAGAGTCCTGTCCCATACCTTAAGGAAGGATTATGGACCAATTACTTGCAAACTGTCATTGATGGATAGCAAGTAATTTAAACTGTGGCAAAATTAAATGTCTTCTTTAGTCAGGCAACATGATTTTTTACTGCCAGATAAATGTTCTTGCGGTTGCTGTTCATCACAGTGCAATGATGACATCCAGTGGTGAGCCAGATTCATCTCAGGGACTGGGCTTCACTAAGAAAATTCCAGAAGATGTCTTAAAAAGTAGACTAGCCCATGGTGGCTGCTTAACGAAGTCAAATGTGTGAAACCTAGCACGCACCCGCAGTCCCGCAGCCAGCCCTGCACCAAGGAACGACTTCACTAGCCAGGACTAAGCCACAGAACGACTGTAACGCTGCCCAAATTGTTGTAATGCAAGTCATCTACAAGGGTCTACGAACAAGCCTAACAATCTAATCCAGAGCCAGTGCTTTTTAACACGGCTAAACACTTCTTACAGCAGGATCTGCCAGTAAGAAGGGGTTTGATCATAAATGAAAATGTAACTATAATACTTCCACATTTCAGAAACTGAAAAAAACTTTTACATTTCATTGAAAATGTACACCACTGGAAGAGATTTTAAGAAATGAGGAGATCCAATGCCAATTATTAAAGGCATGCCCCACTGCTTAAAATAAAACTTGGACTCTGTTTTTTATAACATACTAAATGGGTACGCCCCGACTACAACGTCTGACATTGTTCTGCAAGCACTGTCACTTGCAGAGATCTCATGGCACCACAAACAGGCATTGAGGACGCTGTGCTTAAAGCCCTCATCTTGGTATTCAAATTCCTCGGGTTTGTGAACTCTGCAGACAAGAGCTCTGAGAGGCTTTTTTGTGCTGCACAGAGAGTTGCAACTTTCTAGAAAAGCAATGCCTTCTGGAGGAGACATTATTAGTGATGTTTTTGCTGAAATGTGGCTTCTAACTAAATTAATAAAATGATAAAAAGAACACAAAGAGAAACTACTTGTAACGTACCTAATCAACCAAAATAACCAGACAGGAATGTCAGCAGCTAATAGGATAAACCCAATAGACCTTACAGCAATGCCAAGTTCAAACATTTCCTACTACAGTGCTGTGTTGTTCAGTTTTGTTGGTTTTTGCGTGGTTTTTTTGTTGTGTGGTTTGTTTTTGGTTTTTTGTTGTTGTTGTTAAATGTACTCTAACAATGAAATACAAAGCAGTAATGCAATTTTCTATGGAAGAGTTGTATCTAATTTATGAAATGGCTTCTGTATCAATGATACAAAGGCAGCATATGAGTAGAATATAACCTTTTTTGTTCACCACACAATGGCCCCAACACCAACAGCTGTCATGCTTCAGAAATCACCTTTCTAACAGCTAAGTACACTAAATGGCCCCAGGGAGTAAGGAATTAGGTGGATTGGTCCCATAATACCACCTTATTTTAACAAAATGTCAGGACAAATGACTACATATGTTCCCCAGAGGAGTAATCAGACATCATAATTGATAGGTCAATAGCAAGCTCTAACTTGTTTATTCTGTATCCAATTTATTAAATAAAACGGCCATCATTAACTAATGTAAGGCAAAAAGCAATAATTGCCATTGTTAGAAAAGGCACACGTAGCTCTGAAAAAAAGTATTTTCTTTGACCATCAAAAAGATTATTTCCCCTCCTGGCCACCCTGGTATCTGCCAGCCTCAGCACCACACCACCTGTCACGATGCTCCCACCTGGGAGGGCAGAGGGCCATCTACGCCCTCAATTCCAACCCCTGACAGAGGTGGCCCTTCTTGATTAAACCAGAGGGGATGTTTTTTCTTGTGGAGAGCCAGTGTCATCCACTTAGGGGCCTTCAAACTCTAGCTCCATTAAAAATGCTTATGCGTTTCTCGGAACACTCCACTGAAAACACAAACCCTGAGCGTAAGTCATGTTTTCACTTAGAAGCTCACAGCACACTCTGTGCCAGAGTAGGATTAGTTTATAGCATTAAAAATTCACACACCCTTCTACCCTAAGTAACCCATGTAAAAAGACACATGAAATAGTTGTTTGGTTTTAGCCAATGCATTTGTATGCATTTTTCCCTTTGCACCTTCAAACCAGGTAAAGCACCGTATACTCACTGTGCGCGCCCAGATCTCCCCGCCGGGTAGCCACTCAGCTTGCATATTGCCTGGGAATGTGTTCATTGGGCATTTATCCGCCCAACAATATACATTGGTGGTACAAACTCAGACGGACAATATTTTGTAGCTCCTTCTAGTTTTGTTTTTAAACATTGGACCCTGGGCTATGTCGGATTTCTAAATTTATTTCTTGTAATTGCTCTACAATAGGTCTGGTTTTATAGCAAATTTAAACAGAAAAAATGGAAACTGAGCACCCAAAAATGAAAAACCAAGTTGGACAGAGGATTTCAACTTTGACAGAGGAGGAGCACTGCGATGTTCTGAATTTTTGTTGCTAAATATATCCTAGGAAAACATCGACAGTGTGACAAAGAGCTGTAACACTCATCACTGGAACTCTCCATGCAGAAGAATTTAGTCTTAGTTTTATTAGACTCTGAGGACTTGGGCCTTGTCCAGCTAAACACACTTAAGTGTTTGCTGAATTTTAAGTATGTTAAAGTGCCCCTGAATTCAGAAGGACTGCTCGGGGTACTGTGAGATAAAGAGGGGACTGACTCATTGGTTACGTACTCAGCATCTTCACAAGTCCCTCCTTACTACAGGAAGTAGCAGGGACCCACCCGGTGGGACCTTCCCAGCCCTCCCGTGGGGGATTCTACACCTGCCTGCGATGCTTTTGTTTTAATTTAGCATTTGTTTCTGGGAAACCTGCATGACAGCTACTGCTGTACAGGATCTACATAATTTGAACTCTTGTTAGTGTAAAAACCATCAGAAGGAGGAAAAATGATTAACAAAGCTGTTCCTAGATTAGTGCTGAGGTCAGCAACAGTGGCAGGCAAACAAGAAGGTGAACAGAGCTATTTTAATTTCAAGCTCCATTTGAATCACAAGAAAAAAAGAAAAAAATAAATGTTTACCAAGGAGATACAAACAAAAATTGTTGGAAATGCATGCTTTTTCTGCCTGCATTACTATTTTTTTTTCTAAATACCAGCTACATTCCAAAAAGTCTCATTAAGAATGTCTGTAAACATGTTTTCAAAAGCTGTTTTCAAGCATTCACGGATTTACACAAACACCAGAAATGGAAGGAAAAGGAAAAAGAAAAAGAAATACAACTGTGATGAAGACTGCTGCCTGAATTTTGTCATCTTTGTTAAAGAACACTTCTTTAGTAACTGTGGCTCCATAAAGCTGGTTTGCACAGATAATACCTAGCCTTTATACAATGTCTTCATCCATAGACCTCAAAGGCTGTCATGAATGAAGTCAGTATTATTATACCAATCTTCATATGGGTAAATGCTGACCTTCAGCTTCTGGAAGCAGTCTGGAACAGTCATGCCCAGTTGCTATCCCACAAGGTATTCTTGGAGGGAGGGGAAAGCAGGTAGTAAATAGAACTAATTTCTTTTTGGCCAAGATTTAAAAAAAAAAAATACAAAAATGTAGCAACATCCAGGAACTTCAGCCTGAAATACCTTTCAGATATCATCCTGCTGGACTCCCAGCATAAATGCAGAAGGAAATACAGGAGAGGTTGAGCTGGATGCCTCTCAATTCCATGTCAAATTTATATAAACCATCCCAGGTCTATTACACTTGACATCATGAAGCTAGACTGTTTTTATTCGAAAGACAATCCAGCTGTGCCCAAAGGCACAACGGCAAAACTGGAGCTTGCAATAATCATACAGTGCCTCTTGATACAATGCCAAAAGATTGTCCCACTGTCCCGCTCTTCAGAAGTCCTTGCAAAGGACTGACCTTGATAAGCTTAAAGCCTACAACGGAGAAACACATACGGCCAGTCACTGGGTAAAGGACTCCTATGAGAATGCTTTGCCTGTGCACAGTTTGCACAGGAACAACTGACCAAGAATAAAAGCCAGCAGCTTGCATTAGTCTCTGGAAATAGCCACCAGAACGGACACTGAGCCCATCCGCAGAGGCGGATAAACCAAAACCCACACTGCTCACCAGCGATGTTAGCTGGTCCCCAAGTCTCATTCCAGATGCTACCACCAATAATCACTCGGCCATCTGACTACAAGAATGGCCAATGCCTCCACCTTGCACACAAATCCAGCATCTACAAAGGTTCACTGTGCTGACAACACCCGGCAGACAGTACTTTTAACTGACAGCATTTCCCCTCGCAGCGGAAGCGCAACTGATGCCCTACACATCCGAACGCTGGACTGAACCCCTCCAGGCTGGTGACCACGTGCGCGCCCACGGAGCCCTGCCTGCCACACACCGCTGGTGGCCGCTGCGCCCCGGCAGCACCGCCTGGCTCCCCACCACCACCAAGGTGTCGCTGAGAGTGGCTGCTCGGGGGCACCATCCCACACCAAACCACTCCAAGGGAGCGTGACGCAGGCAGGCATGTGATGCCAGGCTGCTGCAAGCGGGCGGCTGCAGACCCGGCCCTGCCGAGGAGGACGGGGATGGCGCTGAGCCCTCGCCGCCTGTGCTGCTTTGTGCCTGCGCACATGGAGACGGGTCTGCTCTAGAGAGGCAGAGGTGCTTTGGGAAAGCTGTCATGGAAACCGTTCTGCTGGGGTACCTCTCTGGCACTCGTGCTGGCTCTGGCAGTTGAACTGAGGACCAGCAGCATCCCAGTGTACATTTCTGTGCGGCACTCTGCGGCATTGGTGATTACCCAGCAACAAGGCTCTGCAGCACAGGGACTGGGCACTTCAAGGAGGCAAACTTCCACTTGCTTTTTCCCTGCTGCCTCTCTGTGCTTCCCGATGTGGGTAAGAGGAGTCTGCTCTCACTATGCAGCGCTGCTTCTCCACATCCTAGCAGTATAAACAGTGCCAGCTCCTCTCAATGACATGCCTTCTCCCAGAGAACGCCATTCATCTATGACAGGTTAACAGTCATCTTGCTTTCCTGGCAAGGAAGGACACCTATAATTTCTATATTTCTGCAATTTCATGTTTTAGCTCCTCCAGGTAAAACTGCAGGAAAGTCAAACATCCTTCAGATTTGCCGGTGACTGTACCAACAATTCAACTGGTGGCAACTGCCCTGGAAGCTGGGCATTCAGGAGCTCCTGCCTCATCACACCCTTGAAATAGCAACCCTGGAAAACGATCGTAACCCGTACCTTTAAAGCAGACAGATGCTTCAGCCTACTAAGACTGCCATAAAAAGCTAATTGAATAACGTGAAAAAAACATGCCAAGCAATGTAGAAGTTGAAAACTGCCAAAATTAATAGTTTGTACTAAACACATAATTTATACAATCAATTTTGGTAACTCTCATCTTTAAACAGGTTATTAGAACAAATTTCCAAGACATCTGAACAACATTATTTTAATAGCCAGCCTAGCTTTCCTTGTTAGTCACGCAACCCTCAGTGCCTGATCACATCCTCCACCCCGCACTTCCAGAGGCAGAGACAGACGGTCCCAAGTCCGGGTCCAGCAAGTGGGTGCCTGCAGCTTGGTCCCTGTCGCTACACTGTGCCAAAACCAGGGGCATGGCGCTCTGCACTCCTGCACAGAGAAGGCTGGAGCCTGGAGGGTTCAAAGAGCATGCAAGTGCTTCCCAAGCATCAGGGCTGACAGAGAATTCGTTAAATCCTGTTTTTAGTGGCATAATCATTAGCACGCTATTAAGTCATTCCAACTAGGTAAATAAGTAGACTCACAACGACATAATTTAAATCAAAGCTCATTCGTCACTGACAGTTTCACAAGAGAAGTTGAGATCTAACAGTCTAAACCAAAGCCATTAAAAATTAATGGGAAAACACTCATTTATTCTAATTGGCTCTGAATGTAAATGGATATGGAAAATATTGCACTAGGGCCAGGGTCTGAGCAGCCAGCCAAAGACCATCATTGACTTAAACAATGTCTTCTTAACCTCTCGGGTTTATTTTACGGAGTTCTTGTGCCACCAGAGTACACATTGATTATACTGCTTCAGATAGAATAAAATAAAATAAAATTTGGAATTACCTATAAACAGCAAATTATACGTAACTGAGAACACCGCTAGCATTTCCAGACATTAAACTATTTTCTTCCACAATGAATGAAAGGACTTCCTTAAGCTTTGATTTTAAGCAAGTCCTGCTTCACGTCTCTGGTCCAGCTCCAAAAGGCACTACGAAAAAACCTGAACATCCCTTATGAGACTTAACTGGGGGAAAAAAAAACTCAGCACTGGCTGGCTCAGGAAGGTTTCCCTCTGAGGACTTCTCTTGAAAGAAGACACCACCACAATGCATCACAACTACCCCAACAGCCATTTTAAAACAGGATAGTGTGTGCTCTGGAAAGGGAGGAGGCAGAAGCACCTCTGTCCACTCTACCTATTCTGCATACAGACACGTGGCAACAGAGGTAGCATTTTCTAAATGTGCTAAATTCGTTGAAAAGTATAAGAGATGTATAAAATTAAAAGCTTTAAAAAAAATAAAATATAAGAATCATCATCTCATTTCATGCTGAAAACAATGAACACAAGGTAACTAAATTACAGTACTAGGATACAAGGCGGGATGGATTTGCAGCTTACTATAGAGCCATATTTTAGTGACAGCAGCTGTGGTTCTCCATTTTCTAATAGCGACCATTACCTTTCTTGGTAAAAAAATCCACACCCTCCTTACGAGCCTGAATTATGCTACTTCCAAAGTCAATCTACAAAATGCTTTGAAAAAGCTTTAAAACAAGTCTGACCTGTTTTTAAGCAGAATTGACTATTTTAGTTTGCTGCAAATGTCATTAACACCTGTATACTACTGACACCATGCTTTCAAAATAAAGATAGGTCATCTTACTTTTAATTTCACACATGCACATAAGTGGTAAACATTCAGAACATTTCTGTTAATGATGCCATCTGGTGCCTCCCATAATTGTGTAATATTCTGCCTTCCAAACAAGATGTAATGGCAGCAACACACAAAACCCACTGACATTTACAGTAAGGAAATTTATTATCAGCCATCAGTTCAGAATGGCTGTGTTTGCATGACTACTGGTGCTATAAAATCATCACCTTTACCAACCAAGTGGAGGTACAATAAATAATGGATTTTAATCCGTACACGTACTACAAAAGCATTAAAAATTCATTACTCAAACACAATAGCATCTTAAGCAACAGTTACTTCTTTAAAAATTAATACTACTTTCCTGGTTAAATGAAAACTACACACACCAAGCCTTTGTCTGTAATACCAGTGTGTTCATATACAAATTATAACATGTAGGAATGCTTCTGTTTTAACTTTGATATGTGAATCTTAACATTTAAAAAGCAGGGAATTCTCTTGCCCATCCTACCTAGGCTCTCTTTTCTATATTTATTCTCTGTTATCTTAGTAGAGGCTTAATGATTAAGAGGGAAAAAAAACCCAAAACCAAAAAACCTTTTGAATCTTAGCCACATTCAGCACATTCCAGTGCCTCAACTGAACTCATACAGAACTGATACCGAGCCAAAGTGAAACCTCCCATTACTACAGATTTTCTACAAAGTCAGAATACACTCTGTGCAAGGCACACAGCTATAAAGTAAAATAGCACCAACAGCTTTTCTTAACCACTTTTAGTAATTCAGTGCACTTTCAACTTCTATTACGGAGTACAGTTGGAGAGAAGGCATCTTCGGAAGCATGGCTACCTACTTCTGTGGTAATGCATACAGACTGCGATGGGAACGGATACTTCCCAGAAACTGCTGCTCCACGAGCTGCATGGAGATGTGCTCCTACACACATTTGCACTTCAGGCGGGCATGCACTCCAAAGTGAAGGCTTTGTGGCTTTATAGCACTTGTGTCTGTACCTGTCCGCTTCTTGACTTTTCTCTTTGGCTGCATAAGATGGAAAATACCTTGGTCCCTCAATTTCTTTCAACTGTTCGGTTAGAAGCAAAGAGCTTTGCTTCTTCAGAACAGATTGTTCTGTCATACACAGCCTTTCCCCCCCATGTTTTAAAATCACCTTATTTTAACTCTTTGTTCTTATTATCTTCTAAATGCAACTGAGCTAAGTTTTTCTAGCTACATTCTCTAGACCAGCTGGGGCTTGCAGGCATGTGCTGCAAACGTCCCTCCCTCTTCCTCTGCTTTCTGGCACCACGACAGCAAGGTGTTAACTGTCAGCATATCAGTTCCGAGTCCTTTCTACTTCTCTTCCTTGACAGGTCAGGGTAATTGATTATGCTCAGCTTGGGCTGCTGATCCAAAACATTCAAGATCCTGTTCAATTTTTTCAGTAAGAAGTACTGAGAAAGGTGTAGTCAGGTATGTCCCAACTGCACAGAGACATCAACACACAAGTAAAGAGTTAAGGCAACTTCTGATTAGCTGGCCTAAACATAAGAAGGTAGAAAATACAGAGAGTGAAATGCATCAAGAGTTTGCTGGGGGAGGCACTAACATCTAGAGAAGAGTTTCCTATGGAAACACTCAGATTTATCTGTTTTATTTTCCATCTTAAACAAGTGCCCCAAAAGTGAAAGTTTTTGTCAAGCTTGAAATTTTTTTAGATTTTAGTTTTACCTGATAGCTAAATTTTTTTTAGAAATCACAACAAGCATACAGGATGTATTTTATCCTATTTTAAAGTCCTGCAACATTACAACGGACATAAAAAAGCTCATTTAATAAAGTCTAGGACAGAACTTACACTTGCAACCCATTTGAGTATCTTCTGCAATATAAAGCGTATGTAGGAACATACACCTCGATGGAACAAGTCATAAGATTACTCTAAAAACAATGGTGTACTATTTTAAAATATTTTATAAATCTGCAGTGTTTTCTCTCATTGTACTTTTTTTTTTCTCAATTATTTTAAACTGTTTTCAGACCATTTATTCCTAGCACTTGCCATAAGCATCAGTGTGGAGTCACGTAAACACACAAAAATACACGCATACTGGCACTAAACACTATTATTAAGTTAGCAGTGCCTTGTATTTCAATTTCTTCTTGAATCTTATATTAACATTCACCACTTCTTCTGCGGTTAAGCTTCCATTTTTCCCAGATTACAAGCAGGAGGGCAAGTTTTCAGCCTTTTCTCATGTTCTGACCCCAAACAGTGTCATGTGGTAGCGCAGGGCTACACAGACAACATAAGAATATGGACAATAGGCCTGCTTTTCTTAGCTTCTCGGTTTTGCCAACCCCTTCTGGATGGTCCAGAGAGTCAGGGAGGCCACAGGCTACACACTCGCAAAACAGTACACACCACTGATAATGTGACAGCGAAAGCTCCATGACTGCTCTGAGGGGAAAAGAGGACAGTGAAAGTTTTGCTCAAAACAGTAAAGGCAAAAGCCCCTAGCACTGTTAGTAAGACTAACTCATTACAGATGAGTTAAGCACACTTCACCATCCTAATAGCAGTACAAGTCACATAACCTGTAAAGCAATGCAAGTGAAGGAGCAGCAGGATTCCACCTCCCACAGCTGACGCCACTGCTCAGAACAAAAGGGGACATGTTTTCATGCGCTGCATTACTGAATTCCATGTGCATGAGGTCTTTTCTTCAGATTCAAAACAGTATCTTGATAAAGTCCTCTGTGTGCTTTTCATCAGGGAAACCAACTTTCAACTAAGTTTCCTGAGGAAAAGTTATAATCTCCAATAGCAGATTAAAGTATGTAACATGCAAGTTATTTTTGTTTGCAGTTTGGCTTGTTTGGGTTTTGGGTTGTTTTTTGGGGGTTGGTTGGTTGGTTTTTTTAAATGAAGGGCTACCAAGAAAGCACACTGTTTAATCACACAGAAATGAAATCACAGCCTCTGAAGGAGTGCAGAACTCACTGCTGTACAGGCATTCTTCCCCTGAGTCATATCCTGGACATCTATCCAGTCATCCTGGCAAAACTCAACTCTTGAGCAAGTTTAAAGTCGACTAGCTCAGAGAATGCAAAGCTGGGCTGAGCATCTGTCTCCAGCTTTTTGCCTGACCCTCCTTCACTCACTACTTATTGCCATGATTTAAACATTTCCTGTAATGCACCTGTAGCACCACTTCAGAAGTACAGAATTAACTAAGAAAGTGTTGGGTTTGTTTGGGTTTTTTAAAAACAAATTTATAGCTCACTGCATGGGCTTCTGCAATGCTTTAATAATTGTTCTGTCTTCTTTTTATGAGCTGTAGCAGAACAGCTCTGAACTGTGCAATAAAGCCTGACAGCTTGAATGCGTCAATGAAATAAAAAAAAAAAATAAACCCAATAGCATGAATAATAATGAAAGGGCAGAAACAAGAAAATAATTCAACAGATGTGTGACATTTTTGTTCTTCATTGTGGATCAGTTATTCTTGTTAATTATATCACCTATTCTTCCCTTTTATTGATAATTACATGAAGCAGATGGATAACAGAATGCTCCCAGATGGTGAGAAAGCAAACAAGTTTATAAATTGTTTATTTATGAAGATGTCATCAAAAATTATTTAATTATCCATAGTTTTCTACTCCACCAGTAATTACATGCACCGTAAAGGCCAGCAGCACTTTATAAGATATCTAGTATTCTGTTGTAACCAACTGTTTTTTAACGTAAGATGACTGAAATGACTGACAGATGTGCAAAACACAATCATAATCTAATCTGTTTTAACACTGTGGGAATTAAGATTTTGAATCTTTGGATCTTCTGCCAACTGGCGCTTCAATACTGGTTACCGATTCAGAATTCAAAAATCAGAGATTTCCTTTTGATTTGGAACAGCTGTAGAAAGTGTTTGGTCTAATGAGCAGACAGGATCTTTTTCTGGTCTGTGTCATGAAACCCTAGGGCATGGCAGATGCATGGCCTGATGCAATTTTGAGCTAATATGTGGAACTCTCGATATGCTTGCTGCAGAGGCGTAGGCTTAACAGGCATCCCAAAGTCTGGGCACCTCCAGGACTAGATGCAAATAAGATCATTAGCATCTGTGCCATTCCAGAGGGCTGCAATTGGAGACAAGGGAGTTTAATGCCTCCCTCTCCGTGCCTTCTCAGTCAGTCCTCACCTGGTTTATCCAAATCTCTTTCAGAAGAGCAATGGGAGAGTTTTGTAGAAACAGACATAGAAAAATCAGCAGCAAAATATATTTGCCATCTCAAGGAGCGGGGTAAAAACATACTCTGTCATTAGCAGCTGTTATAGGAAGACATTACTATGTTCATAAGAATCTGCAGCCCTTTAGGAAATGGAGAACCACTGCTTGGGAAGTGACACATCTTCTGATGAAGAGATGAAGCAGCACAGACTTGTGGTTTAAGAGAGAATGGAAAAAACGCCTTGTGGTTGCCTTAAAAACCTATGCAAAGCTTTAATAAAAAGGCCAGGCAACAGGGAGAAGGAACGGGTAGGGTTCCTAAACTCTGCATTGCTTCAGACTCTCAGTCATTTCAACAATAACCAAAGAGGCAACACAAACCAAATGCCTGGTTTGGTTTGTGAAACAATATTGAACCGAGAGCAATATCACAAGGACACGGGGGGAACAGGGTGGCTAGAAAACTTCAGTTAAACAGTCGTTCAGGTAATGCTCAGTTATGTTCTTGTATGATAAATTTCTGGATTTTAAGATTAAATCTCTCTACTTTACATCTAGCTTTCCCAGAGACACTACAAGAAACAGCACCTGTGCTTTCTTAGACACCATGAAATACAGCTCACACTGCCTGCTAGAAGCAGGAGTGAGCAGGCCAGGAACCCACAGCAGGGCAGTACACAGGGCTTCCCCCCTTCGTGATTTTTCCAGACACTGCAGTAGAATAGAGAGATTTGACGTAGGGACAATGAGAACAAGATACCACAGATTATAATATTTCTGGTGCTCATCTGTCTGTAACAACCAATCCAGACCTGCAGGAAAACCACCTCTCCAGCACAGCCGAGATCCATCTGGACTGGCAACTCATGGGAATTAGCTGAGGGCAAAGCTTTTCTGATTTAGATTGCTGCTTTCGCTTCTGGCTTTGGAGGAAGGAAACTGGAAAGAGTCCTTGTGGGTCCTGGTTGAGTTATCTGTACTGGCTCGATATTTATGAGTGAATCTCTTCATGCTCACAAGCAGGCTGGAACGTATTAAAGAGATACACAAACTGATTGAGCCCTAGGGCTCCCACTGTGCACTCTCTCTAAGACACGAAGCTACTAATGGCCTACAGAGATATATATGCACAAATCAAGAGCTGTGCTTAGACACTGAATGCTGAGCCCCAAGCTGTTACTGGTGAAAAATAAATTTTGCAACATGAAAAGGAGAGAGATAGCTCAAAAAAGGCTGGAACAAGAGGAAGGCAGAAAGCTGAAAAAGCAGTAGATGAGAAGCAGATGTTGATGGCTAGATATCAAGGGGCATCTTGTGGGTATCAAAGCAAGAATTTTATTACCTCCATCGTAAGCGACAGATACTAAAGCAATTAATTAGGACAGGCAGCCAAATGAAAATTTTACATTTCTGAAATTGACTTGCATTTACTATCTTTGTATTGTAATTTCTGTGAAAAAATCCTGCCATCATTGCAGAGCTATCTGAAATGAGTTACAATAATAACCCGTCCTCCAGCTTTCAGGAACAAAGCAAGCATGGGTTAACGTCAGAAAGAAGTGCTTTTTAATACAAATCAGCCAAAACAAGCTTGGTGAGCTAGAACAGAGAAGTATGACAAAGAAATGAGGAGTGGTCTCAGCTACCTGGAATCCCTGCTTGCCCAAAGCTTTTAAGATCCTGCAAGATCCTGCCCCTATCTTGTTTAAAACCACCGTAACAAAGATGACAGCAGACATTTTCTACTTACTGCTATCCAGGGGCTTGCCTCAGACAACTTCTGACTAATTCCTACTCTAGCCTCTTTGCCTTTCACTTTTCTCCCTCCTCTCCATGCTTTCCTTAAGACATCATTTTTCCATTTCCCTTTTACTTCACTTCCTAGCCTGCTAGCATCTTCTACGACCAAAGTGTGTCTCACCTTCTCTCACAGTATCTTTAAAGGTGACAATTCTCAGCCTTTCCATTTTGCAGAGTTGTCACATTTAACTCCTTGATGGGATATTTTGCTCTTTGCAACACCAATTGTGTCTTTCTGTTACAGAGCATCCAAGCAGGCCTTTTGATCGCTACAAAAAGTTAGAATAATTTTGTGCCTACTGAAATTGGTTATATTAATTTTCTAAAATACACCTAATTTTATTTGCAACTTAGCTGCAGGATTTTGCAGGGAAAAGCAAGATTATTGATGGGGATCAGTCTTCCTTTCTGAAACACTAGAGTAGAGAGAGGACAAATGCCTGATGCCTGGCTACTACCAGAGCTAACAAACCATCCAAGATCCGAAAGCAGCACCAGCTTCTTCCTTTCATAAGTACACTCAGTCCCCTATGGTAGGTAAACTCTTAAGTTATAAAGCTTCCTCAACACATGGTGGCCAAAGGTCATTTCATTCACTCAACAGAAGAGTCAATTTAGCTTTGTATGGTTTCAAATTCTCGGTATTTGAGAAAACTACAGGCAGCAGTAGTGGCCTAGCTTTATCCTCAAGTTACCACCTAGGGATCAACCCCAGATGTCAGTTTTGATAGAACACAGTCTGTCAAAAATCTATAATTAATGCTGGCACATATGCATGGATACTTATACAGTGGCTAGCCTTTTTTCTTTTTTTTTCAGCAAAACTTTGTTAGTGAAATTCTCACACATTTTATTAAATAGAAACTTATTAAACTTTCCGGATTTTAAACAACGATGTCACTACCTGCAACTCTCAGAAATCCTCAGGAAGAACCTGGAACGGAGAAGACTACAGATTTGCGAATCTCTCAAACACAGGAAGTCTGTGATTTTTCCAGCTCCTACAAAACCGCTAAGATGAGCTCTTCCAGCAAGATAGCAACAGCTCATTTTAAAGGTAAAATAGGAAGTAGTTTAAAGAAAAGCATCAGATAGTTTATTCTGCATAGAAGAGGAACGCAGGGATGCGCACGTTGAGGGCAGACTGTTCAACAAAGTCAGACTCAGATCAATGGCCTCAGCCACGTTCTGGATTTTGCTTTGCCAACTGCTGCCTAATTAAGAGTTTTGGATGCCAAAAATTACTGACTAACTGTGAAAAGGACAGCACTAAAAATATTATATGGGAGCCCATCTCAGCCAACTGGAAGTTAGTAGACAGACATAAAGCAGCCTAATTATGTTTCTTTAGGAAATCACAGCTACTTCTGAGAATATCCATCACTAATGGTCTTTTTCCTAATATTTCAGCTCTGCTAGTTACTTTTGTGGGGAACCATCTACACATCGAATTTTAGTTACTTAAATAACTTACACCTTATTCTGTCTTACATTTTTAACAAATGAAATTTTAAGAGACTTTTAATTTAGAACCTCTGGACTGCATGAGTGCTATGCAAATAAGAACTGTTTGGTGGTAAAAACCTTCTCTTCCTTTGCTGTCAAATCATTCCTGGTATTTTGAAGTTCTCTGAGGGTATCTCATGCATGGAAGAAACCTGACTTTGGGAGTGAAAAATAAAAATTACTTAAGCAATTTCTACAGAAATAGTCAGAAGTGTGACATTGCCTTTTTCCACTTGCAGAGCATAATACCTAAAAAAACACTTACCAGGAAAAAGGGTAAACACCAAGTCAGAACATTTAAAACGTGTTGGGAGTTTGAAATTAACGTCATGAAAAAATATTGTCAAAATGTAAGCATTTAGTATGTAAATGTTATAGTTCAATGATTGCTGTTTATAATGCATTTGAAACTCAAGCTCAGAAGCAGCAATGGTTGTGCAGAAGCAAAGCTGGGATTGTAAGGGTATGGACACCATGTTCAATGTAATTAAGAAGCAACCTATCAACACTAAGATAGTAATGCTGCCCCATCTGCCAAACCCAGCACTAGTTGGCACTATGCTTCTTGCCTGCTGCTGCTTCTGTTACCCACCTGATCCTTGGAGACCTGCTCTGATGGAGCGTTTATGCCAAGCTCTTCCAGAGGATAGACAATCTGTCGTCTTGGTCGCACGGGAACCATGTAATGAAGGGCAGATGTCAGGGAATGGGCACAGGGATTCTGAAACTGAAAGACAGCGATCTATATTTCAGCAGAGAGAATGTCAGAACAGCGCACCACAGATGTCTGGTATATGGCTTTGCAAATACAAAATTCTTAGCTCTGTTGGCTAAATCTGAGAGAAAAATCAGCAAATAAACAAACATACTCAGAGCAGAGGAATGAATTGCAGATAATTCCTGACACTAATGAAGATAATTATGAGAGTAATTACATTACTATCTCTGTGGGAATGACAGATAAACAAGTGGTTTGGTTTATGGGATTTTTCAGCACAAGTATTTTCCCCAGGAGGATATTTTTCTCCATAGTGATCATGAATCAGCTTGATTTGACCTCATTAAGCTATGTTATCTGCTTACTGCTAACCTTTGCTTGTTTGGCAAAGAATGGTTATGAATTTATATAGAAATTCTACACCGACTAAAATGTCAATTTCATCCAAGTGATAAATGTTAATAAACCGGCATAAACTTGAAGTGAACAAACCCCTAACGCTAATGTGAATAGCATGGATCATTAGAAATAGCTGTATTCCATTTATTACAGCATGACTGGCTCTGTCATAACTCATGACATAAAAAGGGAAAAAAAAGAATTACAGGAAATAGAGAATGAACATTAATGCAAACTAAATTACACTGAAGCACCGCTCCATCCACAAATATTGAAAAAACTTGATGTTACTATGTTGAGGACTGAGTAACGTATCACATTTACCACTTACTAGAAAGCAATGATTAGCTTAAGTAACTTAAAGGAACTCTATAGCCTGGAAATAGAACAAACTGCAGTCATTAGTAAGATTTACCTTTCCTCTTCCATCCACTGCCACTAAACAGCATTTTTTTAAGTGCCTCTCAAGAATCCAAGAACCCAATGCCGTGCAAGGACATTGGCTCCTCAAGAGAACACTTAACAAAACTCCACAAAAGTGCACACTGGAGAAGCAAGAAAACACACCCTTCTGAAAATGTACCTGTGTCTAACCTGTCAAAATTCCTATGTTAAAAGCAGTGGCAGTTTCAAAAACATCAGTAAGCAACCTAAGTCACCAGAACAGAACTCATCTCGGTCACCACCTAGAAGCTAGGTGCTTACTTTAGCTAGCCATGCAGGCACCCCGCAGTGTTAGAGGGATGAGCATCTCCAGAGGGCAATTCTTCCCATCCTAAGATAGGCAGTCATGATTGATGGATGAGCTGTCCTCTGGATGCACCGTGTTTTCTCCATTAATGCTGGCAGGAGCCTAGGTGATTAGGCTCGGCCAGATAACAGCTTTAGATGGCTACACATCAATGAGTTGACATGTTTGAAAATTTTACTTTGTGTTCCCTTTTCTGACATGACACCGATGACATGACACATGCATGAGCATTTTTGAAAGAATCTTATTTTGCTTCCACAAATTACGTTCTTCCCGGAAATGGATCTTCTCCACAGTGTTAGGTTCTTACAGTTCTCCTGTGGCACTTGCAGAAACACAAGTCTCATTTTCAATGACATTGTGGTGCCCAGGTCCCACTGACTTGACGGAACACCGTCTAGAGTACCTAAATCACTTTTGAAGAGTTCTTATACACCACCTGGATGTGTTTTTCATAGTGTCCCCTTGCATTCGCTCATGCTAAGTTATGCCCAGTAACATCATTCTTTTTTTCTTCCCTGCCCTCCACTTCGTCCTGAATCTAAACAAACACCAGTACCTCTCAAAATTCATTATGCAGCTGAGCGGCAGTATGTGGGATGGTACAACTTGATCAGGTTCTATTATTAAACTACAACAGGAAATAAAATCATTGGTAAACATAAAGATACTATGTGTGCTTTTTACCTTTTCTTTTAAAACCTGATTGGTAACTGATTTGCAAGTGACAGAGATATACCAGGTGTGTTAGCATGTTAAAAGCAATTACATAAAAACTATTATGCTGGTCTCCTCAGCCGATGAGTTGTGAGTTTCTTGTTTCTTCACCTATACATCCAATACAAGGGCAAGAAGCGATGTCAAACCCAAACTACAGCTTACAACTCAGACACATGGTCCTACTTAGGCCGGAGTGGAAATCTTGGACACTTGCTACTTCATCCTAGAACCAATCTTTGGGAATGGACAGGCAAGGGCAGAAGCTTGACTGTCAGAACTACAGCACATTTATGGAGAGGGCTGACACAATGCACAGGCAACAGCAATACACAAACCTATGTGGGTAAGAAACAGATATACTTTTCCCAGAAACAAGTGAGGAGGAAGCAAACAAATTATTTCTCTACTGTGCTTCTCCCAGGGAAACTTACTAAGGTGTGTAACTTCAGACATCTAACATTTAGAGAACAGCTGCCCTCAGATTCTCTAAATTCAATTGAGAAACAGACATCTGCAAAGAGTGACTCAACTCAGAAGGAGCCACCCCCTAGGAAGAGATCCTCTCTCTTCACAGACTAGGTAAAGAGCCAAGGCCAAGCACGCTTCAAATTTCTGCTCCACCCCGTGCTTCCTGAAGACACTGCGTAAATCTGGACTCGCACGCACTGCTGAGCATGCTGTGGACTAATCCTACCATGCAACAGCTATGACCATGAGTGCAGATTATATCATGCAAGGAAAAAGTACAACGTGCTGCAGGTTGCTAAGAAAATTCCTGTTTACAGTCATTCACAGAAGCAAAGAGAAAAATAAAGTGAGCAAAGGTGACAATATTTAATATAAAAAGTACAGATAACTTTCTCCTTACCTTGCCTTCCACATACTGTGGATAAATAGGATAGTAAAGAGAAGATTTGTGGGCCAAGCGAAGAATCTCCTTTAGGAAGTGTTTTGTATAGTGACGAAATATAGGATTTAAGACAAAATGGAAAAGATGTCCATGCTCCTCTTGCTGGTGGTGATTAAAATGAATAAAATCTTCAATGTTGTAATGTGATCGAATATACTCAATATCCTGGAAAATAAGAATTTGGAATTCAGCAGTGATGAAACAGCTAAATATACAATACTTTAGCAAGTGCCGATGGGTTGCTTTCTGTCAATTAAGGAACTATATTTGAACACTGAAATTAAGTGCCTTTGAGAGTTATCCTCAATTAAAGCACACTAACTGAACATATTGTTCTTGAAAATATTTTCATTGTATCAAAACCTGCTCTTGCAGTTTACCCACAGTTATTTACAGGGAATGCATATTTGAACCTTTCACAACAATGTCTGATAGAAGTTAATAGACAGTCATGGAGGAAAAAAAAAAAAGAAAAAAGAAAACTACTCTGGTGTGCTGAGTTCAAATCCTCCTTTTTCAGTTTAAGTGTTTAAGGGAATTCTACAGGGAAAGTTGGGTAAGAAATGCCCTCCAACAAGTCTTCCCTGGTGAAGCGATGAGCTGAGATTTTTGCACATTTATACACTCAAGAGAAATTGTTATATCCTCTTATATCAATCCTCTTAATATAATTAAGAGCCAGTTTTGACAATAGGAGTGACTACTCTTCATTTTAAAAACTGAGCATTACAGCTGCTGGACAATCCAAAAACTACCTTCTCGGTAACAGCAGAATGCACAAAAGTAAGCCTTAAAGAACATTTACTTTTCAAGAATAATGTGCAGCATTCTTTTTTTTTGTACTCCATTAGAGCATATGCTTTTATTTATTTTGAAGTTGAGTGTGCAATCCATAATCACTCAGCATCTACTGTTGGGGAAAAAAGTTAAGAAAGCAAACCCAGAAGGACAACTACTACCCTTTGCAGTACACATGGCAAAACTGCTTATTGACTTTGGAAATTAGGGGGCAAAATAAGTGATAACAAACATACTCAGAGGCAGAATGGCTTTGTGCTAAAGAACCAAAGAGATGTAGGAGGCATACTTTCAGACGCATCAGCAGCTTCTTACAAATAACAGAATTTTATTTTTTTTAAAATCTTTGTGTCAATCATGATCTGTGAGAAGGAAAATAATCCAGTCTACATAGTCAGGAAAGAGAGAAAGGAAGTGTATAGAAGCAGTGTCTTTTACACATGCTTTCTGCTAGGTGCATATATAGTGGCAAGCATGAAACTCAGCCTTTAGTGTTGAGGGCTAAGTGTTACTTTTTTCACACAGCACAGAAATAGAATTTACCATTTCGTCTCTAATAACAGAAACGCCAACTATTTGATCCAAAACTTCTGCTATGAAAGCCTGCACTGGGGTCCCATCCTGCAAGGAAAAAGCAACATAGGCATGTTTTCTTTTTCATTACTAATCTTTCTTTTTAATCATAACTGTGTATTTCACCACACAATCACAGTTAAAATACTTTCCTCCTTGTCTCCAAAGCAGAGGGTTGCTGGTATAGGCCACAGGTTAGGTTAACTATCAAGTCAGGCTGAATACAGCCTATACCAGCTGTTGATACTGACTTGAGTGCCTATATACTACGCAGGGTACCCTAGCTTAGAGTAATGTAATAATTCTGGATGTATTTACCGGTATTTATTAATTCTCTTATATTTGCACCAAATACTCACCGGATCCCTGCGAGCCAGAGTAAATATCTTTAAGTCATTCAGTATACTTTCATTCAAGCTAAGGGTTTGAACGAGCATTTTGACAGCAAGGAGGTCATCAGTTGTTGCCTTTCTTACATTAAATGACCTATAAAAAAAATCCCAAACCATCAATTTCCCCAACAAGAACAAATTACTAACATTTGCATTATGCCTCGGTTCTTCAAATAGTAAGAGTATCTTCAAATGAGGATAAACTTAGGTAAATAAAATGCCTCTGATAAATATAAGTTGCCAATTAGCAATCACACAACAGTGACATGGTATAAAAACGTCCATGCAATATACACAACCAGCAACATGTTAGCTACAGACAGGAATATCCTGGCACTTACTAGGTTACACACTCTCTTACAGAACATCTTCCTACCCACCAGTTATTAAAAAAATTTACGTCATGGTGACAGTCTACAGCAGCTGAGGAACCCTCTCATGCTGCCTGTTAAAGGCATTGACCCTTCTTGGTTTAACAAGGCTCATATAACAAAGACTTACAGAGTGTTGTTCAAGGAACTGAACTACAACTTAATTTCCAAGAATTAAGTTCTTTCACCCAGAGTTAAAAACTTGCAATTCATATAGTATAGCTTCCATTCCTGTTGTTCTTGTTTTCAATTTGAACTTGTATGTGCTATTCTTCAGCTTAAGTCATAGTCACATTGAGACTGATTTTGCGGAATATGGTTTTAATGAATAGCACTAGTACCTTAAAAACACCGAGCCTAACAAACATCTGATATGTTATGGGAAATTTCACAGCTCAGTCTCATCGATCGTTTCCAACTCGATTATTTGAGTGCTCAAAAGCATACATCTAATTACTAAATTGCAAACTAATCCTGAACTTCTAAGCAAGTATCAGCTTAGTTTCCACATTTGTTCATGCATTTCCACAGAGTTAATTAGAAGATGAGGACTATGGTCAGCAAGACCAGCAGCATGGTTCACTCTGCAACCCATGAGCGTGCTATCTTCCTGCCACTCCACCAAGCCCAGCACACGAGTTTTTCTCCCTACCCATGTCCAAGAGAAGGCAGCTGTGCCAATAACGAACTACATTTTTAATTTGAGGAAAAACAGAACATGCAAAAATATTGAAACTTTCAAAAAAAACCCCAAAACCCCACAAAACCACTAGATCCACTCCAAGTATGAAATAGTAGGAAGGACTATCCAAGGTCTGTGCTCATTTCTCCTCCAGTAATGAATTAACTCATTCTAGATGCCCAATTCCTTCGACTGCTCAAAGACCAGGACACTATTATTATTATTATGCTTTTTAGTGAAAATTGAGGGAAAGTATCCATTAAGCATTTCAGCCTATGCCTTGTCATCTGTTATTTTTTCTCCTTCACTGTTAAGTAGCAGACCTATACTTCCATTTGCTGCACTCTTGCTTTTTGTGTACTTAACACTTTTTCTTATTCCTTTTACAACCTTTACTAATCAGTATCTCATTTTGTGCCTGTGCCTCTTCTGATTTTGCCCTTTCATGTCTTCATATTCCCCATCTTCTTACCCCTGTTTTTCTTTTAATCCATTTTCTGTGACTTCCTTTTCCACTCACACGCCTTTTGAAAGCCCTTGGTGCAAGTACAATATATCGATCTCTTACTTTTTCTTATTTTGGTTTTATCTAAGAGAGTATCTGCTGTTCTGCACTGAGTTTTTTGTTCTTCAGGAACTTTCCAAAAGCTTCATCTGGTTTCTTCCATAGCTTTTCTCATCCTGAACCTCAATGAAATGCTATTTTTCCTTACTTTCCTGCACAGCTGCAAGAGTGTTTCAAAAATGCTACTAATGACCCTATTCTGTTTTCATGGAAGGGCTGGTATCATTTGGAATACACACAATTTAATCAGAATTGTAAGGGGTTTTTTTAAAAAAACCTTGATAAGTTTCATTTTGACCAAAATCGCAAGAGGATGTATGACTACTGATCCTACTGGTGGATTACTGAACAGCTGTGACTGAGATTAACAGGAATTACTCCAGTGGCTTTCTCTTCAGCCAGCTGGATTCTGACATGGTACACAGAAGCCCAATCTCATCCCATGGTAAAAAGCTTCTGCATAGGTCCAAGAGTAGCTGGCCAGTTCCTGCATGAGCTATTTGTATACCATCAAAGGTGATTAAGTATGCAATTAAAACAGAAGTATTTCTCTGAAACCACGCAGTATTTAGCTACATTGAGACAAAAAAAATCTCTAACTGTGCCACAGTTTAAGCTTGGTGTTTGGGCCCGTATAGGCTTGTTATATAAACAAAGCATTGGAAAACCCATACCATGTAAGAGAAGTCATAGCAAGAGAGGTTTTGTGTCCCAGCTCACCAGTATTCCAGACTACAGAAGCATTCAAAGTATCACAGAAATTTAAAGGTATTGAATAAATGATTCAACACAAAAAAAATTGGAGAAATCATATGGAATAGATACTCATCAATGAGGTTACTGCTGTGTTCTGTATGTTCCAGAAATTCCTCTTACGAGAGTTACACCACATCTCCAGGAATTAAATTTACACCAGGCTTTCAAGTATCAATGTTAATACAACCTGACCCAAGTCCAAAGGGCCAAAAGCTGCACCACGTTTCTCTGTTGGCCTTGGTCCACAACTAGGTAACTTGAAGAATCTACTTGTCTGTACCAATGTTCATCTTCATTAAGTTAGTACTGTATATGCAAATTTAAAATGAATCTTCTCATTGCATTTCTTATTTTTACTTAAAGGAAACTATATATAGATGCTGGCAGTCAGAAGACTGCTTGCTTTTACGTTTTTAATTATATCACTTTTTGCTTCATTAAAAATAATGTCACTAACTACCTTATTTCACTGAAAATATAAGGCTATTCTATACTGTCTAGTATAGTGCTGTGAGGAGATACATCCGAGTAGGCTTAGGATTCATTCCAGAACAGGAAGCAAGAGAGCTGCAGTAATGCTGCTGAAGACTAAGTTATTTAGCTCTGCTCCTAATTGCTCCAGACACAGTCTTGTGCTATTCACCTACACTGTTTTGGGGACTCAAGCTACCATTTTTGCAAGACATACTGTGCAGAATACCAGCTTGATCTGAGGTAGCAAAGGAATCCCCATCTGGCGCTAGGTTGGATGAAGCAAGCATATTCCATAAAAATAGCTCAGAGTACATCATTTGTTGCCACGAGGCACATGACTCACTTGAGCAATCCCGCACGGTGGAACACATAAAGCTCATGACCAAGTCTGGAAGTAAAGAAGGGGATAGCTCGAACAAAATTCTGGATCAGGTAGAACTCTGGTACATGATGTGGCACGAGGATGATACAGAAGTCTTTGTCCTGAAAAAGAGTTGCAGACAATAAAAGCTCTTAGTGATCTCAGTGCAAGCTTTACACAGAAGCTTCTGACTAGAGGGGACAAAAAGAAAATAAACTGAACGCAGAGCTTACAATGTACTCCAAGTTTTGCTGTACTGCTTGATGCCTGGGCAGCACAAAGGAACGGATGAGCTCGACATTAAGCTGTCTCACAGAAACGAGTCTTCTAGCTCCCATAGTAAAGACTCATTAATTAATATCCTGATATTCCCTAGTGGTCCTTTTTTTCCACCCCCTCTCCCCCTTTTCTTCCTCAGTAGAACAGAATATTTCAGTTGGAAGGGACCTACAATGATCATCTAGTCTAACTGCCTAGTAGGAACATCATCTCTCTGCCCACACCTTTAGGGCTAACATTTTCCCCTAAAAGGTCCTTTTTTCTACCTCCCTATTCTTCTGCAGCAAAATTTTAGGACAACATATGTCTGTCTGGGATCTTTTTCACCTTTGCAGCCAGGTGAGACCATCAACTAGAGCAGTATGTCCTAAAACCCTGAACAAACAGCCAGTGCGTATGCACGGATTGACTTTGCACTGCACGCACAGTACACTAAATGAATGCAAGTTTGTACACGCGCAGTGAGGTCCAGCTTGTCCTGAAGTCGGTGCCACTGGCGTGCATGCGCTACAGCGTGCATATGCATAAAAGACACACCGTGTTGGCAGTCAATGTAATCATTCACAGACCTGTGCTGTAAAGGTTGCAGAGGTGCAAAGGAATGCAGGAATCTCAGTTGAACGCTCTCAGATGAAAGAGGGCATCCTCTGGAGATAAAACTGCACACCACAAATAACTTTATCCATCCCGACTGTTCAAGCACTCCTTTCCACCAGAGTCTCTCCCATCCCTTTTTACTGAATACATGCTTTAAGATAATCTCACTGCATACAGGGATGTTGGAGAACTCTTGACAATTCAGGAAGACACTTCATGCAGCATGATACATGCCGAGAGTCTCCCAAGTAGCACAGATCTGGAAGATGTTTCACCAGTTTAGTCTGGCTGATTATCCTATGGCATCTTTTCAGTAGAAAGATATTATGTGAACCTCACTCCTTTCCTTCTCTTTAAGCATGCTGTGTGATTAATTTTTCTTACTACACATGGTGACATTTTGTTTCAAGGAGTGACAGGTGCATTGTTGGACAGATAAATTACTTAGAAATCTGAAATGCATTCTGTCTTCACTTTCTCTGGGAATGTTCTTTGGTGTAAGCAGCATTTTTGAACATGCTGATATTCAGGGCCAAGTCTGTGCCTCTCGTCACCAGGACCTGGCTCTGAAGTATGCTACCGTGCAGTAATTTGTAGTGTAAATTTACAGCACACTGCAGTGTCCGTTAAGAATGTCTCAGACAGTGGACTTTGTTACTTCAGATAAAAGATTGATCACACAGGACATTAACATGAAATAGCTACTGCACCGTAAATTCACTTCCTTATTTGCTGCACATTAGCTTTGCCCTAAACAGAAACCTTCAGTGCCACTGTTTAGGCTACAGGTAAATACTATGGATTTCCTTAATACTGCTGTTTTCTAGGATTTAACTCCACCTCCTCTAGTGTATTTTCCCTGGTTTTATTTTTAATTTAGGTACAGTCACAATTTATGAATTATTTTAAAGGAGTTTGAAACATTTGCTTTCTAAACTTGCATCTCAGAAAAGTCCCTACAGAGCATAAACCAAGGACTCACGTACGCAGTATGCGAAGTCCAAAAGCAGCCAAGGAGAGGAGTCAAGCCCCTCAGGGTAACTCAGTGCAGGGTAACTAGCCATGGCGTACTCCTGCGAGTCTCCGACTTACTTGGGTACCACATCTAAATACTCTGGCTGGGGACTGCACTACCATCCCATCACGCGTACACACACATACAAACTTTAGTTATACGTACTGGAAAAAGCTTGAAAACATAATGCAAAAAATCCAGCGATCTGCAACCAAGAGTAAATATTGTTAAATAAAGTGCATATCAGACAGATCCTATACGCTTCAATATTTACAACCCCATAAGTGCAAGGAACATGTATTCACAGTTCTGCTAGCTCACCATTGATCCATTGCAGATGTTGCATGCTGCACATCAGTTGTTAACTTGCAGTGCATCACTATTAACAAGAATAAACCTGAATGTCTGAAATAATATCAAAACATTATGCTCTTCACTGAAAGAAAAAAGATTGACTGTCCTCATTTTGTTGACCCCAATATTTTTCAGAAGTCATTTGTGGACTGTCAGAGCAGCATTAGTATATAGTAAACATTAATCGAGGTTACAAACAGTTGTTGCTATGTTCCACAATATTTTCATCCAGTACCAAGAGTTCTGTCACTATCTGCTTGCTAAACCTATCCAATGCACTTTATCAGACTAACAGGAACATCAATACTTTGAAATTGTTTCTGAACACTTTACTTCTTTCCACTTCTCACCTACTGGTTTAGAGTAATTCCACTCTCTTTTCCATGGTGACAGTGAAATGTGACATTTGAGTTTAAAAAGACATGAGAAATCTAGCAAATTCTTGCTGTTTCTCTGATGTGTAAGGATATCAAAGAGCTCTAAACCCATCAAATAGAGTTACGCTGAAGCTTTATAAAATATTTTTCTGCTGTATAAAATGTGTCATCTGAAGAAATTCAATACAGATATATATTACCTAAAATTACTAATAAAACCCCTCCTCTCTCCAGACCTGTAATTAAGTTCCCTTTAATTACTTCACCAATAACATTACTGAATGAAAAGAAGAAATAATTTCTAATTAAAATATCTATGATTGAATAAAAACTTAAAAAAAAGAGCTATAAATACAGATCCGGATTGGGGTATTATATATTCACCTATATAATACATAACTATGACTAGTTAATAGAATAGCTAAATGTGGGAAAGGAAAATGGCATTGCAATGTAGTTTTCTATTCTCTGCTATCCAGCACCTTCTTGGCAACAGGGAACACAAGAATGAAGGTAGGCGATTTTTCAGGGGGCTTAAAAAGGTATCAAACAGCTACAGATAGACTAGCAATTTAGTTCCTTTGCATTTCACTTTCAATGCACTAGCAAGCCACAGAACAGCTCTAGATTTGAGAGACAGAAACATTTAGCAACTTCACAGGGTAACACAAATTCCCCAGCAGTAAACCCCCCTTAAGGGCTAAGATGCAGTCATACCTACACTTCAACCAAACTGTTATTTCTGGATCCACGCTGCACAGGGTCAGCAGTAACTCCTTCAGGACAAAATTCTGAGATACAGTCAGGATTACCTCATACCATCCTTTCAAACACGTACGCTTTTCTAATGTCTCTTTTACAAACAGGTGGATCAAGCAAATGTGCACTAAGGAAGCACACAAGCAAAATATTTGAAAACCCCAATATCTACAGATTCCTTAGCTTTGGGAAGAGGATCTTGCATGAGTGTTAATCTCAGGAGAAGTCTTCAGAAAGGAATGCTATCTTCTCCACAGATACCCATCTTGGAATCCAAACTGTTCCAGAGATGTCTCCAGGGAAAAAAGAACGGGACTGCAGTGTTCAGTGATAAACACTGTGGACATACCTTGAGCAGAAAGAACAATGGTGCATACGAAGGGCAGAACGACAGAAGAGGGCAAAAGAAGTGGCAGATCCTTATCCTAAGCACGATGCTATAAGCAGAGAACTCAACTAGTCTACGGAGAGGTTATTTCCTGACGTAGTTGCAAATCACTGCTTTGAACTGCTATTTCAGTATAATGGAGTCATTCCTGAGTAAGTCCCTCACCTCAGTATTATTTTAAATTAAAGTTATTTTGTTCTGGAATAATTATCTTGCTTAAATTTTATTTTAGACTAGATTGTCCATAAATTAACTATTCTGGAATGGACTCTGCAGTGTGATTGTTCTGTCATATGTACATTGATCAGTGTTTCTAAGCACACCACAGACTTCCAGCACTGCATCTCTCTCTCTTCCTAATGAATTTGAGCTGTATTACTCAGTAAATATGTACCAAGAAGGCTATGTGTTTGCTTTGCTTTGGTAACTCAGGATATTTGCATTTGTAGCAGATTCACAGTGTTTAATCCCTTTGAGTAGTCCCTCTCCTTAATCAAGAATCAGCTTAATAAATAGAATTAGTTTTCAAAGAGTTCTGATTTTTCTTCTTAATCAAGCTTACTCCTAAGTTTCCATTAGGCCAGCTAAGTTCAGATGCCGTCAGTCACCAATGACTACTACTACAGGTAAGAAAGACATTTTTTCAAATGGTACTACAGTTGTCAAGCTCATCTATAAAGTCCTTGCTACTAATACCTTGTGTCTCTAGAAATTACGTGTATTCTAAAGCATGGAAGATCTTGGGTGTGCTCAGCCTCTTTCTGCCTAGTTTTTTAAGTATCTACATGTTTTATCTTTCTTTCTAGGATGTATAAGCAAGAGCAGGGCTCATTTATAATCAGAAAGGGCCAATGTTCCTGGAGAGGCTTTTACTGATGTGACTGAGTATAGGTTCTCTCTTCAAGGGTGCAGAGAAATTAGGGGGGGAAAAAAAATTTCTAAACCACATTTGTAGACCTATTCTACTCCACCAGCATCTAAGATTTCAAGGTCAGCAGCAGCAATCATTTTAAGATAAAAAGCCTTTGTCTTCCCTCAACTGTAGTGGGTTCTAGAAAAAGGAATCACTTCTCTCAGTGATGGGAGACTGAGTGTATAGAAATCAGAACATCTAACTGCAGAGTTAAAAACAGCTTTACTGCCCCATGAGCAGAGATGACCAGTACCATAACATCTAGCTCTTTTCAGGGTTAGCCAGCTTCAGAATTAACATTCCTTCAGAGGAAGAACTGGCCGCCTTCTACAATTTCAACTAGCGTGTTTCTAACAAAAATAAATTCTTAATTTTTTGGCCACATGGTCCTACCAGAGATGGGAAGTTATAGCCGGAGGTTGAAAATTTCAGTAAGTTATTCATGAAGGTAAATGAGAAATGAAAAAAAGATGTCAGAAAAAACTCAACCTAACCACAGCAGGTACTGTCACTTTCAGATTTCTCCTAAAAATGTAACACTGAAAGTTGTTATTAAGATTAGGAAAGCAGTAACTCTTCATCCATACTTACCTAGTTTTATGCTTCTCATCAATACAAAACAGACGGATACAGAAAGCATTTGAAGCTCCTCTGTACACTGGACGAAAAGCATCTTCTTCAGTCTCAAGGAGGGGTGTTGCTGAGGCTTTGAAAGATTGGCCTCTGACATCATCTAATGGCAGCTCAGTATGGGAAACAGTAACGGTTCCATCTTTCTGCAATAATAGACAAATGGTCACTCACAACATTTCTGAAAATATTTTCATTTTTTAATTAAAAGGCCTTGCATCATTCCTATCTTGTAGTATTCCAAGCAGACACGCATTTTGACAAATACAGAAGTTCAAGGAGGTATTTTTAATGTGCTACCTAGCTGTTTCTGAAACACTAGATAAAAGTGGCTTTTAAAAAAATATACACATTCTTGCTGAAAAGCAATATATTCACAAACTATAGTTACCATTAGAATCCCTTTGTGAGGCAATAAAACATTTATCTTTCAGAAATGTTTCTATATAAAAATTTTATTTCAGATGCATATTGAAAATATATGAAAGTGAAAAAAACCCATGTTATGTTAAAGAAAATGGGATCAATGCAGAGAATAATGTGGAAACGGAAATGAACAATAATGGGAAGAAATCCTGAGCAGCTTTGATACAGTACTGAGAGAGAGACTAGAGACAGATGCAACCATTTAAAGTTTCTCAGGATAAATTCTCTGCTGATTTCTGCTACGCCAACACATTTCACAGTAACGCTTTTTTATCAAGTCAAGCTTCACTCAACAGAACAGGCACACATAGAACATGTACCCTTTAACTTCTACAAATTACAGGGGAAAACTGAAGCTATACTGCTGCTTTACAGCTTTGGTAGCTTTCCATCAGTAGTAGATATTTAGCTCAGTAACAGAGTCAAGTCAAAATCTCAGGACTCGCAGATCTTCAGAGTCATCTTGCCCTGCCTGTTACAGAAGGCTCCTCTGCAGAGGAGCCCACTCAAAGCTGTGCTTCCACATGCCTTTACTTAGCTGCAGACCTGCAAAAACAGGCCCCCAACCTTTTTTTCCTCTCAGTGCCACTTTATTCCCACCCCTGTGCTGTCTGGCTGTTCATGTGGAACGGGATGGGAAAACATCTCTGACTATGGCTATAACCACCTCCATCCAGATCCTAGCTAGAACAGGTTCTGATCTATGCACAACAGCAGATACAAATGCGGGCCCATGCAGAGGACAATGCAAGAGTGGAAATAGGCATTGCTTGTCCTAGTAACCTTTGCTTCAGCGTAGCGTTTAAAGTTATCAGCGTTGCTGTGTGCAGTGGTGTTACCTGTACAGCTGCATCCTGATCATGAATATGTTCAAAGTTCTGAGGTGAAACAGAGACTGTTTCTTGGCTTGTTTGGTTGCTTTTATCTTCATCTGAGTAATGAAAAAGAATAGATACATCAGGCTTAAAAATGCGAGCTTAACCCTCAGAATCACAGCAACAACTAAAGAATGTACCAGACTACCTCTATTGAAAGGTTCATTTTATTTTTTAACAACCACAGATAAAACAGACCCTCCTAGAGTTACTTGGCTAGAACTTCACTTGCTCTTGCTGAGCTTGAGCTTAAGGCAAAAATCAGAGAATTGCTTATTTTATGTAAATTGAACAAGACACAGTTTAGAAGCAACTCCTAACTCATGTATTAAATGCAATAAATCTTTACCCTATCTAAAGAGAAAAATATGACTCATTAGGGTATTGACTGGTATCTTAAACCCTGTGCCTGTTGCTAACTTATTTTCTGATAATCATAAGAAGGGCTCTTGATCCTCAGATTAGTCCTCCTGAAAAGACTGAAATTCAGAATAAATCCTAGTTAAGCCACAACCCTTACTTATTCACTCAAGCAGGGACAAGAAACAGGGATTGGAATTCCCTTCTCAGTTGCTAAACCTAACTAGCTCTCTAAACCCCATTACACTTCTTATAAAAGGTGGTTGCTTTTTCATCAATCTCTGTCAGCTTGTCTACTTCCTCCCCTTCCTCTGATCTAAGGATCTCTGCGTGACGGACCATCCTACCATCCTCAATAACATTCAATAACATTCTAGTCTAGTTCATTCCAACCTGAGTAATAATATTTCCGTGGGCAAACAGGTAACTAAGGTGATAGGATGGAATTACTTGTAGCCATCTGATGAATCGATATTTAAACAGGCTGCCATGATACATACATATACAATGCTATTTATATACTTTTACATATATATATATACACACACGTATACACACAGAGCATATACACACAGCATCCCTGGCCAAGTGCTTAAGCCAATTAAAGCAAGCATCTCTATGTTAGGGAGTTTATTTAACTATCACTATACACTTTGTTTTTTGGCTATTCAATCCCCCAGTGAGTGCCAAATCCAGAGTGGATATTTAAAATATTAAGAAGCCACAATAAAAATGTCAAAAGCCAATTTGGAACATGTATGATGCACTTTGTTTGATTTCGGTTACCTAACCTAACCTAAAATTGCATTAATTTTAATTAAAACTAATTAAAGATAAATTAGGTATCATCTAATGTTATGAACCAAAATTATTTTCACCATCAACCTGAGAAAAAAACCATTGTAATACTAGTGAATCCTACATATTACCCCAAATAACCACTAAAATTACTAAAGTGAAGTGTCAGCTGCTGTATTGTCAGCCCCTGAACATATCTTCAAGAGTTTTGCCATTCCTTAAAATGTCACCTCTGTAATTTTACAGATATGTTCACAGTTCATTTTTATATTTGAAAATAAAGCCTGAAAACAAGTTTTAACTAACAAACTCTTGAGGCGTAGGTATCGCAGCTGCAGAAAACCCATCAGGCCAGGACATGCTTGCATTCAAAAGCTTCAGTAACAAGGAAGTCAAAGTTTCTGAGCTCCAGGAAGAGGAAAGAAAACCTTCAGAAAATGCAGCACAACCAAATTCTTCACTCCTTTCTCCGAACTTTACCTTGGGAAAACCATCTAAGCTTCATTCACTGACATAAGCATTTCTTCATACAGTAATGAACTTTTTAAAAAACAAACAAAAAACCAACCCCCAAACCAAAACCCACCACACAAACCTCAAAGGTTTAAAACGATTTAGCCAAAAGTAATTTAGAAATCTGTTATCTGAAAATCTGTTTCTCTGTTAGTAGAAAAGAACGCAGATGCAATGCACAGGGCAAGGAGGAGCGCAGGGGTTAGAAATCATGGTTTCTCCAGGGGTATCACAGATGTGAGACTTCACAGAAATGATCAAATGTCATTTTGATTAACCCAGCTACATTTCTCATTATAAACAGCCTTGCAGGTGTCAGAAGTTAATTAATACAAGTCTCCTGTTGTCATGTAAATATTGATATGTTATTTCTGACTTTATACTAAAATGCAATCCCTTAATGGCTCCACCATCCCCTACTGTCAAAGGTAGCTGCATCCCTGTTTACATATACGCTGCACACAAGTGACTGGGAAGAACATGAATATTGTTGCACTAAATGAAGTAAGGAACATGAACAGAAAGAAAATCAAAATAATTCAGTGATTGCTGGGTTGTTAGCAGAGGTAACAGTCAGCAGGATCAAGAAGCCAGTTCACCATGAAGCCTGATGAAAAGCCCTTGAATCATTCCCACTGCATCATAATGTTTTCTAGCTACTAATTTGTGACACCATATAGAGTAACAACCAAATTACTGTAATTACCCTGAAATGTAAGTGGCATATCAATATTGTGTTAAAGACAGATTTTTGTATACGCTTTCACTATTATTCAGTATTACATTTTGAAAGGAAAAATAGTGTCAACCTGTGGTCTCTACTTACAAGCTAAAGAGCTTGAAAAAATATCCTTATTATGGTTTGGATTTTTTTTATGTGGGAACATAAAATTAGCCTACAAAGGAATGCAGCTTGCATTTTAAATTCTCAGCCTTCGAATTCATTAAAAGAAAGTCCACATCCTCTACTGATGTAAGGTGTCTAGTGAAAATTCACTGCCTTCACATCAAGGGACAATTTGGCAGCAAATTTCCAATACAGTAGCCTGCAGAAAGGGTGCAATCGTTAAAACAGCCGTCATATAATCATGCATGTGTTACGCAAATATAAACTATATGTGAGTGACACCATAATAAATTCCAAGTATATAGGTTGGCACTATATTGCCAAGGTCTAACGGGGACTACTGGGATGCAACTCTTATACAGGCTCTACATTTAACAAAGAAAAAACAAACAAAAAAACCAAAACAAACCCCAAACCCAAAAACAAAACCAAAAAAGAAACCACAAAACCAATCCAAAAACACCAAACCAAAAAACAGAGAGGAGGTGAACTGTGCTTATGAGTTGTTTGGTTTTTTTTTTCCTGTAAACTTCTTTATTAAAACAGTGGGCTTTTTTTTGTTTTTGTTTCTTTGCTTTAATTAAAAAAAAACCCACACCCACCAAAACAAAAAAAACCCACACCACACATATTATTGCTTTTTCTGGAAGTTTTCATGAATGAATACTGAAATTTATTTTGAGCCACATCTCGTGCAATAATGAAACCCAAATCATTCAGAGGGAAAGGGCTTTTCATTCAAGCTGCTTGAAAAATATGGACTTTTTGTTTATAGTCATAAGTCAAATGTGTAACAAGCAGTAAAAAGAAAAGCTGTTTATCAAATACCTCTCATAAACCACATATTTTCAATAAACCATAACAAACTTCTGTAGCTTGTGACAAGCTAATGCCTGATTGAACTGGTATTAGAAATTAGAGTAATCATAGTATACATTTGGGTTTTTCCCTAGTCCTTTTTCCTTTCTCTGAAATTCAACTACCACAGCCTTTAGTTTCACCTCTCTCTCTTTGGCCACACTGGGCAGGTATAAACAACAACTTAAAACGTTGCAGAACAATCAACACTTCAAAGTGTTACAATTGCTTGTTTATAGTCTAGATTGTGCAAAGCTACAACAATAATTTTAATTATTATTCAGTGATAACAGAATCAGTATTCCTGAGCAGTGTATAGCCATGCGCTAACTCTAACTTTACTGCTGAATTTCTAGTGGCTCTTTCTCTCTAGGAATAGTATCAGAGTCAGGCTCTTAGCTTACCATGCTCAAGCTCCTTCTCAGGAGTCTATCTTTGAGACCATCAGTGATTTGTGCACAAGCTATCTGAAAAAGTCTACAAATAATTCTCTCTTTCCCCAGAGCTGCCCTTGCCATTCTAAATACAGGGATATTCCTACTATTAAAAAAAAATCTTACCTGAAGGAAACGCACAGGATTGCAAACTAGTATCAACCACCAAAACTAACATAGTTTTTAAATGGAGATGAAAAAGAAGAGATAAACATGTGAGATTGCTAACCATGTTGCTTAATAAATTTCTGAAAAGCATTCAGATTCTAGATTGACAAGAGTCATAAGAACCTGAATAGAACAGTTGTTTATGCTAAGTTTTCACATTTAAAGCAAGTCTCATAGATTTCCTAAATGTTGGAAAATGTTTAACTTCCGTATAGTTAAAATCTATAACCACATACTCATTAAGAGGCTCAGCAGCACAGAATTTGCCACAAAATATGGGCCTACAGCTTGGAGTCCCTGGGCAAGGCAAGCACACAGAAGCATCTGAGGGTTTTAATGGGGCCAGGTAACAGCCACAGAACGGTTAAGGCTGGAAGGGAGCACTGAGGGTCACCTTGTGCAAGCCCCCTGCTCAGGCAGGGTCACCAAGGGCGGACTGCCCAGGACTGCATTCCAACTAGTTCTCAGAGGAGACTACTGCGAGTGACCTTTCTTCCTCCTTCAGTCTCATTTATGTTCCTATGTATGTCTGTCACCTATTTTGAAATAATACTCCTCAAGCTCCAGGAGCACAGAATGACAGATGAGGAGGTATCTGCCTTCCTTCATCTCTCATCTGCAAGATGCTTCTTTGCAGGGGAGGAGAAGTCCACAGGAGCAGCTGTAAGACCTTTTTTCTTTCCCTTTTCCGTTCCATGACTGTCAGCTCCGAGATACCAGCTGGTGACTGCTCTGTAGCTCCCTAGTCGCCTTTTTTGCCTGCTGCTTTGTGTTCAGACATATAAATACATAACAACTTAATGGTGGTTTTTTTAAATTCAATTACTGATAATTAGTAGATAGCAAAATGTTGCCCTTCTGCACAAAAATCCCTTTGACACTGAAAAATAAAGATGACAACTGTAAATCATTTACATGATGCTCCTGTTCTACAAACAGGTGACATATCCATGTTACTGTTTTTTATCATTTGCAGTCAGGTGGCTTGAGGATGCACTGTTGTATCATACTGAATATAAAAACAGAATAAAGAGACAGTCCCTGATCTCCCAAAATCTTGTAACCTAGAAGGCTGCAAACAATAAGCAAAGAGAGCAGGAGTCGTGCCACATGGAAATAAGATGACACAAGTTAATGGGACAACATAACAGCCACAGCTATCCAGCTGCTTAGCTACTGACAGACACCAGAACCATATTTCAAAATTAAGTTTTCAATTAATAGTACAACTGTAGCTAACCGATAGAAAATATACTTGATGCTTTAGCTTTCCGAAACTTGAAACCTAGGTTTATCCCATACCTGGTACAGACCAGCTTTCCACGAACAACTCTCTCATCTGAGTCAGCAACCAGGCCTATCACAATTTCTCTCCCAAATTAAAACACACCAGGTGACCATCTTCAAAATTGATACACTAAATTGTGTTTTCTTGATAGTAAACCTATATCCTCTTCCAATCTTTTGCAAAACCTACTCAGAAGCTAGAAATAAATGCACCTTGAATCTATCTATCATTTTAGAACACAGATACCTTCTTGAATGCTCGGCTTCTCTGGCATTTTGAGAATATCTTCAGGATGTGGTTTACAGAGTCCATGGAAAGGCCCTAAGTCAAAACACTCTTGAAACAAGGAAACATTTACTTGAGAGCATAAGCTCATGAATCCTACTGCAGTGTCGCCATCCTGAAATATAAAAGCAATGTCACACATACGTAAAAGTTGAGCTCGTGATTTTAGGATAGGACACAAATAACTGAAGAAAAAAATTGCCGAAACATAGAAGTTACAGCGTTACACCTCTGGTTGTGCATAACAGAAAAGTATAAACAAACTATTTTAGCAAAAGTTAAACATCCTTTTTTTTTTCCCCTTATGTGTATTACGCCCTCTATATTAGATGTTATAATTCCATTGTTAGCTATGACTTGCAGGAGCATTAGGATTATATATATAGACCAAATAATGACCTACTGTTTTAATGAAGTATTTGTTACAGTAAATGAAAAAACCCATACATTTTAACCCCATACCAAAAAGGTATGATTTTTCTTTGAAGGACAGCTAAAATAAAATCTGGATTTAGCTAGCCATGATGGGTGACGAATTACTAGACACCGCTTTGTAAATTAAATTGTGCTCAAACTCAGAAGTATATTTTACTTTCTTATGAAAATTATTAATTCAAGAAAGCAATTATATAGTATATAAACAGTATCTAATACAGTATACTGTACATATTATTTGCCACAATTACAAGCACTAAATGTTTTCAAGTTCTGAAAAAAACCCTAAGAACTAGTCTTTTAAAAAAAAAATGTCCTGGCAAGTATGAAAATTATAAGATCCCTGCAATGCTGAAATGGCCATTACTAAAAGTCTCCAGAAAGTTGCAGTCTTCAGAAACAAATACACTGTGAAAAAATGAGAATTGGTATGCTGGAGGCTTTTTTGCCTTTAAGCTAAGACACGTCTAGAAGAAGAAAGCTCTTTGATTTTTAGTACTATGTGCAACTTTCTGGTGAAATACACACAATCAAAATATTTTTTTTTCCTTAATACACTTAATGAAAGCCTCCTTTATAAACATAATCAAACTCAACAGCTGGATTTGTATAGCTGTTTTATCAGGCCATCAGCACTCCAATAAAAATAAAAATAATAAAAAAAACTTTAATTTTTTCCCTCTCAAACAACAAGTGATTGTTTGCCTTGTTTGCGTAACTGAACAAAAGCTGGGTCACTGCAGTTGTCTGGCTGCTATGTAATTTTAGGCCCAAGGCTCAGCAGAGGCTGATTAACCAATCCATCTACCATATGTGCAAAAAGAGGTTGCCAGCTTCATTCTCTGCAGGGAAAATTGGCATCTATCTTGGTTCGCATCGAGGTGTCTTTCCAATCTGCAGCAGCAGTGGCAAGCGTAAACTATGAGGGCCTGAAACACCTTTTGCTGCTATCATATTGAGCTATAAATGTACAATTGAAATGTATTATTTATAAAGGTAGCCATTCGTAATGTGCTTCTACACTAATGGTTTATTGTTTCCCATTTGGCTTCCAATGGTAGTGATTATGTGTCAAGGTTTTATAAAATCATTTGCTATAGAAAGGAGACTTCTGGAATTAAGTAGGTTATGTTGCCTATCAGCGTACTATACCATGCACAATTACTAATACAGGAATATATTAACAGGAATTTTCAGCAGGATAACTTAAATGAATTCCTAGGTTTCTGTCTTCAGTTCAGCAAAAATCTGACTACCTGAGCCAGGAGATGGAAAAAATCTTTAGCATTTTTAACTGTGAAAGTATTACTGGCTACTAGTTTTCACATGCAATATTAATTTTCAGCGGGAATGAAAACTGGTCATCTATAATGCAAACGTCTAAAATGGCAACATGGTTTCTTCAATATGGCCTGTTCCAGTTACTTGAAAAGAACCTATACAATCACTTGGAATTGCTACTTCATTTACTTAACAGGAGTTAAGTAAAGAAAGAAAAGGCACAAAAGAAAGGAAAGACACAAAATGCAAGGCATAGGGCACTGCATGTATGCAGATCATGAATTCTACCTTCCAAAAGTGAGCCTGGTTCTTTTTATTTGCTAAACCATCATTCACGTGCAACATCGCTGATGTTATGATTAGACAAAACCATGGCAGACTGACCTCACAAACAACAGCCTGATTTTCTTCATCTTGACATTCTATGAGATCAGCAAGGAAGTATTCACTATAGGTTTCCTTCAGAGTCTCACTCTGGCATGTCCAGATTGGCAGGAGATCATCATAATCCTCCAACCTACAAAAAAGCGATTAGGTACTGATACTTCTGTTCTACTCTGTTAGCATACAGACAGGTACTACAAATACCTGATCCAAAGCCTCCACCCGCAAATAAGTAATTTCACCTAGGACACATCCCCAGCACAACTAAGCTGGGAGCCTCTGCACCAGAGGAGAAAGAACCACTTCCAAAAGCCAGAACAACCCACCTCAGATCTGGATTGCCCAATGGAGATGCCTGTCTTTCCCTAACAAAATATGGGGGCAGCCCAGTTCAAGAATATCTTGCCTAAGGCAACTCAGACCAGGTGGACCTGGGCTTTAGGCCTCATAATATCTATATTCAGTGAGCCAAACCATCACTTGGTTAGAGTTGGCAGAGATCACAAAAAGCAACATCAGTGCAATTCAGGAAATCAGTCCTTTTGAAAAAAAAATATGTAAAAATTAGATCATTTTTGTATGGGAGAAACAGTGCTGAGTATTGGCTAAATGACTGTTATTCCACACAGCAGCGTGGGAGTCACCTGGCAGAAATCGCGCCATTATGCCTTTGTAAGGCCAAGTTAATGCTCCACCACTGAAGAAGATACAAAGGCCAAAGTGCAATTATTCCATCCCTTTGTCTCACGAAAGGCTTTCTGGAGCGGCGGGAACCTGCCGCACCAAGGCTCTGACCGCCTCTGCTACCCCAGCCCACCCTCCACGCTGCTGGCGCAGAACCTGCCTCAGCCCATGGTCCAGCCAGAGCCCAAGGTTCAGTGTCAGACACATAAGGCCCCATACTCCACAGGTTTTTATTTCAATAGGCAACAGGACTCTTTCCCATTAAATCACTTTCTAAAAATGTTAATTCTTATCCAGGGTCAACTTAAGTCTTAACAAGAAGTTTCTGTGCTTTTACCAATGCAGTGAAGGAATCCATTAGCCCTGTGTGCCGTGACCATGGCACAAGGGCCAATGGCAAAGGAGCTCTAACACAGAACTTTCAGCAAGGTGAAACCACTTTGTTATTTATCTATCTGAAAAATTCAATAATTAAGTAGTCCAACCAACAGCTCTGCAGCTAAAAACATGGTGAGAGAAGTGGGGTTGTGGTAGGCCATCAGAAGGAATGGCTTTTGCTCCTGGGCTGTGGAGTTACAGAAACCCTTTCTCCTCAGGGCTTCTGTAAGCAGGCTGCTACCGGACATGCTTTGGGTTACCTCAGATGTCACACGCACAAGGAGAAAGACGGGCCCCACAAGACACAGGAATTAAATGAAGCGCTTCAGACACAGGCATACGTTTACGCTTGCTGCGAGGAACAGCGGCCACCGCAGCCGCCTGCTGCTAGACAGCAGGTCGCCCCCCTCAGCGGCAGAGCGCTCAGGGGACGGCCCTGTCGGGGACGGCTGCCGCGGGCGGGCAAGCGCGGGCCCGCCGCTCCCGCCTCCTCCGGCGGGGCTCTCCTGACCTCTAGCGGCCGCCGCCGCCGCCGCCTCCGGGCGCGGGTGGACGGACGGACAGACGGACCCCGGCTGCCGAAAGGGCTGAGGAGTTCCCGCCCTGCGGCGGCCACAGGGCCCGCCCGAGCCCCGCAGGAGCCCCGCGGTTCCGAAGGTGGTCCCGACGCTCCCGCAGCCGTTACTGATCCCGCACAGCGCGGCCACGGCCTTGTCTAGGCCTTACTCGGGCCTGGCCTTGGCGCCGCCAGGGTACCCTCTCCTCTGCCTCCCCAAAATAAGATGTCAATAGAAAAATATTCTTAAATAGCTCACTTTTAAAGTGTTACATACTGTAGAAACATGCATCTGAAGATATTGGGAACAACTATTAATGCTTCCCACAGTTCTAGGAAAGCTTGTGTTTTGCTTCTGGCTCCTATTGCTCCAGTTTGTACGTGCTTGCATCTAAATATCTGTACCTGTAATTTGGAAATCTTAGTTCTGCATATCCAGCAATTCAGAACAACAAAATCAACTGATTCTCATTTCCACTCTTTACATGTTTCTGGTCTTGGAAGAAGCCTTAAAGTTAACACAACTGGGCCAAAAAAATGTATTCCTAATTTCATCAAGCACAGTCTGAGTTTCCAAGCACTGACTGACTCTAGCGTAAAACTGAAGGACAATTTAGGTGGTATCTAGATGGCTTTTGCAGCCCCCACACACCATAAAGAATGTGATGTTCTGTGTAGGATTACCTTTCTATTGGGGGCCAGCGACCCCTTTCATATGAACATTGTTTCTGCTTTTTGACTCTGGGGCTGTCTGCCTGAAAGCTCCCTTTCCCCCTACCCTGGCTGCTGCCATTGCCCCGCACAGTGCCGAGAGACGCCCTTGACCACCCCTCCGCCCCGAGGGAGTGCAGCGGGTGCTGGGGCATGATGGGCAGCCGGGACCAGGTGTCTGTCACACACACACCTTACTAACGGCCCTTTTGGCAGGGTGAATAAATGCTTAACTTGTGGCCTCCAGGGTGTCCCAAGCCACAGTACCGCTCCATCTGGCAGGAGGTTTAAATTATTTAATGCTGTTTCTGAAGGTCAGTCGCCAGATTCTTTCATATGGGCTTTAAGTTAAGAAAGCCAACCTGAGAAACCGGTGGAGATGAGTGTCATCACTGCCCACTCAAAGCCAAAAACAGCTGCCAGGGGTGACAAGTTTCCAAGCTCCATGCTTTTTCATTCCTTTTCACTGTTTAAGTGAGAGTCTTCATTGTAATAAGTTATACACAAAAATATTTAAAGTACAGAAAATATAATACACCATCAATTAGATGTAGAATTAATTCAAAAACTGCAACTAAAATGAACTTCCAAGAACAATGAAACCCTGTAAAAATTTACAGTCATTCACGTTCGCTATACCTCAAACCAAAAGAGTAGCCTTCCCCTCCTTCAGAGGCAGTATCTCAAGGGAAAAGCTGCACTAAGGTTTTCTATTACCAGAACTTCACTGCTTCAACACAATTAATTAGCATAGCAAATCTGATAATGTGTTATGAAACCTCAAACCAACCAAACCAATTTAGGGGTAAAGGAATGACACTGTACACTAATTGAAACCTGATGTTTGACTGGGGTAGATAATACACGCACACAGTCTCCAGACAGAACGTTCTGCTGATTGCCCCAAGTCCCTTACAGCATTCTGCTCCATAAAACACGACATGACACAAGGCCACGCATCAGGATGCAGATGGCAATTCTGCCGGGTCGTGGTGTGCAGAGAGACTGACCTCATGATAGCCATGGGGCTCCACATAAGCCCATTCATATCCCTGCACACAGGAAACTGGAGGAAGAGAATTAATTTTTATTTCTGCAATCCTCCACTAGCACCACAGTCTTAAAAAAAAAACAACCACCAACCCCAAAACAAAACAAAAAAAAAAACACAAAACACAATAGATTTTTAATATAAAAGTACTACAAAATTCCTAGGCTGTGAGAACAGGCACAATAAAGGCATTCCCGAGGGCTGCAAATTCACGAGTTCTTACATATATGGTACAAAACCAAGAACGACAGGATCTAAAGATAAGATATCATCAAGAAACTTAAATATAATAGCTTAGTGGACTATGTTCTGGCACACTACAGTTTTATTTCACTTATAGAGGTGAGATGGGGAATAACTTCAGAATTAATCGTTAAGCAAAGCATCAGTTTACAGCTTCTTTTTTCCCCTCCATAAGCAAGGGAAGAGGGAGCAGAGATTACCCTAATCTCTTGTCACTGACCCAGAACATGTTGCTAGGCAGGTGGCTGGGGACAACTTTCATAGATAAGTCGCTAAAGGGCTCCACTGAACGTTACTATGGATGCCAGTGAAGTACAAAGGTGAATACAGAGGAAAAGGAAAGGCAAAGCGCCTACTGCAAACACAATTTAGCTTACTCAGAGAATCTATTGATAGATGCTATTAAAGTATGAATTTTATATCACCGCATACTGTGTAATTTAAGAAAAAACAGCTTCCTGGTTAGCGTTCTAATAAAAAAAGCCTCCACCAAACAAAAGTAAATAATTCTATTATTCATAACAAACTACAGAAATCCCAGGCAAGATGGTATCCCTTGTGTGGGCTATTGGTATGGTCTATGTGACATTTCCAGTCATGTCAAAAATATTTCTATTGCTAATATCCAGTCACCATAAAAAAAAAAAATTTGTTTCAAATTAAATAAAAAACAAACATAATAGTTGGAATCAGGACATATGGAAAAACTTTAAATCCTCAGGAATTAATTGACCTACTGATAACTTCTCAGTATTAAGGTTCATTCACATACTGATAGATGGTAGACTCAAATGAAATACTCATGAAATGCCTACAAAGTTTAGACCAAGTTAGTTTGCAGCTCATTTTATAACATACTGAAATATCCAGACCTATAGCAGGATGGTGTGAAGTGGTCAAGGTCAGGCCTCAGTCCTTTTTCTTGAAATGCTCAAAAGTCAAGCGACAGGATATTGCAAACATTGACTAAAACTATAGCATGAAGAGCACAATCTGCAGACTTCTTTCAGGCCTCTTTGGCAAAATTAAGTATGTGCAGAACATCTCACTGAGAGACAGGCTTCTGTCAGAATCCAGTCCGAGATGTCAGTGTGAATTAACCCATAAACAAACAGGTGTGGATTTACAAGGCAGAGATACACGCCTAATGCGGCATTACCATCTGTTAGCACTGGTCGATAAGGACACCCCCCCAATCAGTATTGTATGATGTGGTGTCCCAGGGATGCGCGTTTCCCTGAAGTTCACTTCCCACTGCGAGGACCAGAAATACTAGTTTAATCATAATCCTGCTACATAACCACATAGCAACACTTATAAAACGAACAAAAGCAACTCCAGAACGAATCAGAATCAAATAAAATTATTACTTCATAAAGCATTACCCTACATGCACTCTTTCCATCGTGAAGAGGAAAACAACTGAACCAAAATGCAACAGGTACTAGTTACATTTCAACTACAAGGAAGCATCCACACAGCAATGACAGCATATACGGTCCAGCAACCTACACAGAAAAACGAAGGCCCCGTTGTGTCAGAAACTCCGCACTTATCATTTACTGTACCCAATGCTGGCACAAGCACAGAAAGCTGCCAGAATTCAAATGGCAGGAAAACAGAGAGTGGTAGTAGTCAGTATACAGGTAGACATCAACAGGCAAGGCTGCGAGAGAAACTTGCATGTCTGCCTGGTGTACACTGCAGGCAGCTGAGCAGATAGGAAAGAAAAAAATAATTCAGTCTAACTTTTCATGACATTTATGACCTGAATCCCAAAACAAGGGCAGGGCTGTGTTAAAGGCGCATTGCTCCAAACCATGCCCACTGAAACAGATGACATGATGGAAGGAAAAGGGTTACCCCGTTATTTTCTTAAGCTCTCTCAGCAACGCTCAGGAGGCCTGCTCCCCTGAAACTCTGGGACAGTGAATGTATGAAGTCCTTACACAGAAAAAACTGTACAAGAGATGAAAGAGGACTACTCTTTGTGTCAGACAGACTACTGGAACTAGGGATTCCTTGCTTTTATTTAATTCTTTTAGATAATAGGCCTTCCTATTTAGACTTTGCTCAACTGGTCGGAATATGACATAGCAAGAGAAAATTAAGAATAAGTTGGAATATGCTGCAAGAGACCTGGAAACTACTAAAATAAGCAGCAATGCAATTAAACCAGCAGAATCACAGAGCAATTATCACCAACAAACAATGTATTCTTTCTAGAGAGCAACCTAGTTTTAAAAAAAATACAATTGCTTTTGTGATGAAGTAGAATAAAAACAGCATAATCATAGAACTACTTAGGTTATCAAGGAAAACCACAACAGTTTAACTAAGATACTGATGCTGTAAACCAGAAAAGAAAATTCTTCAAATTAACCCAGACAGATCTGCTCATAGAAGCAGAAGGGAGAAACTACGTTACCTTGCTTTGCGAACGTACAGCTGCGGGTGATACCAATGCCTGGGGCACATAAGCAAGGTAAAGTTTGTACCCACTGCTGAACCTGGAGCAGTCATCATCTCTTCAAAGACATTTCCCATGTCTGGCTCTGTGAATGACAAAAATCTGTTAGGAGCAACAGAGAACCTCTGTTATGTTAGCTTTTAAATTATCAGCAAAATTGTTTTGAGGAAAATGGAGTTTTGAATTTAAAACACAGGTGGCATAATGCTCTAAGTCTTTTAGGGTAAGCAACAAAGCTGAAATGTCAGTAGTATACACATGTGAAGGAATTGTTACCGGATTCATTTGTTAATTAATCCAGCACCCCAAACCTGAATATACATGCCAAGTGGCCTATTAGTCATTGTCTCTCAAAGTACAAGCACTGATTTCAATCTCTTGACCCCATTCAGCCAGAAATCCTCAGAAAACTTGTAGGAATTTATTTTGGAGATCTTTGCTCCTGTTTGAGGTCCTATCTGTTTCTGGTAAACTAAAAGACTGCAGGAAGCGGATAGACTGCTGAATGGCCTGCTGGAGTGGACATGTAACCACATAAACCTCTTTTACAAGGTATGTCCATTAGAGGATACTTTAAGATTTTTTTATGTGTGTTTAGAAAACTGTAACTATTCTCAATATTTAAAAAAAAAAATCAAAGCAACCCACTAACACAGTGCATATTAACAATAATGAGATTTGATGCTGTTCTCATTATTTTAAGAATAAAATTGCATTAAATTCTTACCCAAATTTTCATCAGCTGGTATGAAGAGAAGTATAAACTGCAGTTCTGGTACTGCGATAAAAGCTCTCCTGGACAAATAGAATAAGTGTATTCAGTCTTTCATCATTACACCCATCAATCAGATACAGCACCTAGTCTTTTAATATACACCATTTTTTCCTCCAGTGTCTCTAATCTTCTTTCATGAGTCAGTATGGCTCAAAAATTAAAAATATTTTATGACAAATAAGAGCATATGAAATTCATCTGGGCATTTCTTTTACTTTTTTTTTCCCTACCTTATTTCTCTCAATTTCCTAATCCTTAGATTTCAAACATCCTCCTTTTTAGATCCGTCCCCCAGTGGTGAAAAAATTAAAGATGCCAGATCTCTGCTGGCAGGTCTCTGACCTGGCATCTGGATGAGCTGGTTTGACATGACAAGCTGACTGTAAATTCAACAGCAACAGCACCGAGTGCAATTCACGTTTATGTAAGCAGATTCTGAGTATACCAAATAACCTGAGCAATGGTTATATTTGAGTACTGAGCTAACACAGTCATATATTGTGCTGTTTGTACTGTATCATTTGCAGCCTTACCATATAATCAAGAGCTAACAAACCATCAATAGATTACCCAGGAACAAGCATACTCCAGAAACATCTACAGCTTTTTAAGCTTCCTGCGCAGTCATGCGCTTTGATTTCTACAAGTGGAAATTTAGGAAAAAGAAATATCAATCTGCCTTGCCACTGCAGTACTATGTCTGTGGAAAATTACAGCAAAGATACAACTAAACCATACCACTGTCTGGGAAGCGTACTTGGAACTGCAACAGCTTGCTTTCAAAGCCAACAGTGTACATTGATTAATGCAGGGTTATGTTTTATTACCTTCCGAGACTGTTTATAGAGATTTAATTTTGATCCAGTGATCACCTTAAAGCATTTTTAAATTCAATAGCCTCTCCAAATGATGGTAGAAGAGTGCCCATGCTACAGAAAGTCACGCATGAACTCACCTAACAATTTCTTGCGAACATCCAGCTGCATATTCTTCTTTTGCCACAAAGAGATGCATGAACAACGTGTTCAAAGGCTACAAAATGAGGAATGAAAATCTAAACACCATGCATCTAATATTTATTAAGTCAACCCAAGTAGTATTATGCACATTTATTTCCAATATATAAGATTTATACTCAAAATTAGTTGCTTCATGCATATAAGTAACTTGAAAGCATGTGTGGATAAAGTTATGTGATTAAAGGGCTTTTTTTAATATTAGGATTTGTACTTCTGTAATAATTTTGATTTACACTCAAGCTTAATACTGTTTGACTACAATATACATACATCATTTAACAGCATGAATTCCAGACTAACAACGCTTTAATTTAACCACAAAAATTAACAACTAAATCTTAAAAATATCTAATTTAACATTTGGCTGATAGAGGCATTCTTTCTAGGTTTAAAAAACCAAAAGCTCACATACTTCTCCCTCCTAAAATGTTTTTTCTTTAAAAGTAGTATGAAAACTTATAAAGCCTTAAGACTACATCATTAGACATATTGAAATACCCAGGCAGAAACAGGGCAGACTAAAAGACATCTTTCTCATATGCCTCCAGTTAACCTGGAAAATACTAGCAAAGGAAAACCCTTGTGCTGGAATGGAAGGTGCTGTTAATTCAGCTGTTTTCTCTTGCATATTAATTTCAAGTGCTGAGTCAATGAAGGTCTACCTGTAGATGAAACATTTCTACAAAAAATATTTTAAATGGGAAAATTTGAGGTCTTCTGAATAGCTCAATATTCAACTAAAACATTGTAAAATTATAATAAAATGGCACTGGTGGCTAGAGTCACCAATAAATTTCAGCAACTTTAGAGCAAGAATGATTTAGTAGAGGTTGCAGTATATAGACCTGCACAAAGACGACAGGCTACTGTAATGAATAAACATCAAAAGCCATTTCTAAAACACTCAGACTTTTCTTTTTTGTTTGTTTGGTTTCTAAATGCAAAAGGAAAAGGAAGAAGAAAAAAAAAAGTAAGGTTTTGTTTCTGAGGTCCAAGCAAGAGGCCCAGGAGGCAGGATTTGGCCTGTAACTGTTTCTGAATAGCGACAGTAACGAGGCAATCCTGTAAAGCATTTTCACTAATTAAATTCTGCACAAGTCAACTCCTAATTTAGACCTTGAAGCTATCTTATCATTTCTGTGCTCTAGGAAAAAGACTTGTCAACTAGACTTTTAAGAAATTCTACTCTCAGAAGATCTCCATCTTCTAAAGCACATCTGCATGGATTTAACGTGCAGTTAACCAATCATATTTCATCTAGTTATAACTCAGAATAGGTTCAGCTGTTTTGTCAGTGCAGAAGCATGAAACATGTACTAAATCTTCTGTACATATTTTAGAAAATAATCTCCATGCCAGAAAAAGGAGTTCTCCTTGTCAGTGTTCCAAAGGACCTTTCACTCATGTTTGTGAGTAGTAATTCCTAACATGCTCAAGCACTTTTTTTTTGTCTTTTCTCTTTGTATGCCCCTGCGCTCCGAAGTCAGCTGCAGCTTTGCTGCAAGAGATATTGTCAAGCAGACTGCCTGAGGAAGAGCTTGCAGAACTGACAGCACAGCATAACCCAACAGGAGCAGCTGCAGCTGCACAGTGAATGAAGTGGTTGTGCCTGCAATATGCCTGTACACAAAGTACTGTTCAAGTGACAAAGAAAACAGATTACAAGAAAATTACATGGTTTTTTTTCTATACTCCCTTTGGCTGTAATAATTTTCTTTCTTTTAACGGCACACTGCATTTTCAAATACAATTGCTGTATTTGTCAGTTTTTCCACAAGCCATTGCTTAACATCACCCAGAACAACATTGGAAAACTGATGAACAAACTGTCTAGAGATAATTTCAGTACTGCCAATACCTTATTCTGGCATGTGCTGCCTAGCTTGTGAGTGTTTATGGTTAACGTTTTCCATCTTTTCTCAACAATCACAGTCCAGTTCCTAGCTGGACTGAATGATGGGCAGGATCTGAATCCTGAACTTCTAAGTGCCTATTTCTAGTCCATAATTCCTAAGAGTAATTCCTAAGCTTGACCAAGGAGCCTGTATGAAAACACAGCAGAGAGCAGAAATCTCCACGCCAGCACCAAACAAGCTCACTCCAGAACCAAGACGCACATGTCAGCATGGTCCTTCAAGCAGGGGTACACTCCCTGTCCCTTATTCTTTCTTTGAAGCCATTAAATTTGCATTCAATTCTGTAAAATAGCAAAACTGTATTCCAAAAGGTGAGAAATTAGGACTCTAGTGCCCTTACAGCGAGAAGGACCTTAGAGCAAGGACTTCACCTCCCAGGTAAATGTTCTGTTAGACAACACCAGAGCTGGACAGGTTTTTGAACGAAAAATGTTGGTGACAGACAGCTAAGATTCACACTGCACTCAGTGCTAGCACAACGCATCAGACACATTCTGCACGTGTCTGGCAAAGAAAGAACTTGCCTTCCCTAACTACCGTCCTTACAGTTACCTTCAGGTACTGTAGTGGCAAAAGCACAGGTACTCGTGAACCTCTGAGCACCTGAGGGTTTCGTAAGGAATCTGATGATCACCTTCTTCAGCCTGAATGCCTCAAATCTACCTAACACAGATTTTAGATGCCTATGCATATTTTTCATACCTGAGCCCTAAATGAAAACTGAACTACAATCACACAATTTACTTACAGTGCATTTATTGTTAATGTAGTTTTCATGTAAGAATGATTCCCAATCAGACTGATCAATGACATTCCAATTTGGATAGTCCAGAAAGACAGCATGGGCTATAACCTCATTCTTCTCGCTGCAGAGCGTCAAAGCAAGATTTGATTTTTCTCTGTGAAAACAATTTAATTTTGCAGAAGTTGAAGAAACTACACAAAGGAAAGTGACTGTTAGTTCAGCCTGTTAGAATAGCATAATTAGCCATGTTCAAAAGTGCTCCCAGGATCAGGCCTCAATAAAACACTTCACTGCCCACATTCTAACTTGACATTACCCCTTCAATTCCAAGTATTTATTTAGTGTATTCTGACACTATAACAATTCACATGATTTTTCAAATCCTCAATTGCTATTAATTAGATATGCAAGGCTTAAATGCTCCCTCTTCTTTGCATGTTTCTACATACTTCTGTTTTTTCCCCAAATAGCTGGTATCCAAAGCATTTGCCATTAAGTGCAAGAAAAGTGACCCATCAGCAGTTCACAGTCTGTCTCTGCTGTTCATCACTGCACAGAAAAATGAAGTGCAGGAGGTCCATCACTATCTCTGCTGATGAAGATATGGTGACAGAAGACTTCTACAGCCACCCATTTCCACTAAGGATATTGCCATGAAAGCAGCTAGGATACAGACCCAAAATATGGAGGGTATTAGGTATCTTGGGAGCGTGAAAAGAAGAGGCGCATTGAAACTTATTTTATGCAGCTAGTGGCTGTCTCCCAAGGTAGAATAAAGCAAGGTAAAAAAAGAAACCTAATTCCTTTCATTAACAGGAAACTGGAAGAGAAGGAAAAGATTTAGACATACACAGAAAAAAAAAACAACAAAGAACAGTCACAGCCACAAAGTGATTAAAAACCCTAGTCCCTGCCCCTCTATCACTCACTCTCAACAGGATTCTGTTAGATGGAGCAGACAGCAGACACTGGAATCTGGTGGTTTCATCAGGTATGATTCAAAAGTGTTTCTTCTCAACTTTTATAAAAGGGAAGCTAGCCTAGAGTCAACTCTTGTCCACCATGCTGGCAGCAGCGATCCAAGTTTGCACTATGTCATGCATGACATAGACATATGACATGCATGTCAAGCAGATTTTCTTTCCTTTTTGTGAAGTCATTACGCAACGCCACCTAAAGGCTCATAATGTTTTCTGCCATTTGAAATATAACATAATTTAAGTTTCCTCCAAGAAAGGTAATATAATGTTCCTAAAATACTGTTACTTACAAAAGGTACATGACATCAATCCTTCCAAAAACTGCCTCTGTAGAATGGCTGAAGAGGCTGATAATATCTGAAACATCATGCGATTCTGTTCTTCTGGTACTGACCACTTCTGTATTTCCTCCTGAAGAAGTTATTGTAGTCATCTTACAAACTGCAAAAAGAAAGAAAGAAAACATCGCTGTTCTGGTGGATCCCACTGCAACCCATTGTTCAGCGTAGTTACTTGAAATGGATTTTTATATGAACTGTGAAGAAGTGTAATTTGGATGGATTCAAGTGTCTAGTTCCTGTAGACCTCCACATAAATACATACTGCCCGCAGATACATACAGCATGCAAACAGTGCACAAGTAGAAATGCAGCAGGCAATCATCCCTGTTGTATGTATTCAACATGCTATGCAGGAAACAAATGTTTTTAATAGGCTGCAAATTGCTTTTACATTTATTCATTTATAGGCATTTGCATGCTATCTATAAGAACAGTGCCCATCATTAATAATTTCAAACTTAAATCTACAGAGTTGGGAGGACCAGTTGCAAACAATCTGGATAAGAATGCCCTGGTAGCATTAAACAGCAATTTCAGGTGAGTTAAGTGTATTTTGTCCAAAACAGCTCCTCAGATTTCTTGTTAAGTCAACAGCGATGCTTAAGTTTCAGAAGGAATTGAAAACTCTATAGCTTCCCTGCCCAGAAAAAAACATTTTTTTGGTTCCACATTCACGGAATTTGCCAGGTCCAAGTGATTTATTCACACACCTAGCAATTTCAGAACGTGCAGGGGAAACAAACATTCAGACCATCTGTGACTATCACCTAACAGTTCATTTATCTTTCAGTTGTGTTGCTACTCGATACTGTAGCCTGTTGCAATACAATCAAGAATTAGCATGTAAAACAAATTGACCAAATACAACAACTTTTTGCAATTTCTTAAATAGGCTTGTGCAAAACATAGCATTACTAACTCAAAAAACTCTCAATAACCAACATACCTCAACCAGCAGAGCACTTGCACCAATCTACCAAACACAACAGCTATTTCTAACATTGGCTCCAAACCCATGTGTGATGCCCAATTATTAGGCCCCGCAGAACCCAACTAAAATGGGATAACAAAGGAAACCCTGAATTTTATACCTTTTAAGTACAGAGAAAGTAATGCATACAGCCACACCTTTCACAGACAGCCAAGATATAGTTACAGGTGACAGCACAGGTCTCAGTCATGCAAACATACACTTGCAAAGAGATCCCAGCACCAACCTGAGGCAAAATGGCCTCTGCAGGTTTTAATGTGTGCGCTTAGTAAACAGAATTGTGGTTACGTAGAAAGAACTAGCTAGAGCGTCCTTAGTAATAAGTATAACAATAACATCTAAAAGGAAAAAAATACTAGCTTGTGTAAGCTCTCAAATGTCTTAAGTTGTTAAGATTATATATAGTCTTCCTAGTGGAGTGGAAGGTAACTACACTCAGGGCTAAATAACAGGTAATTCTTAAAATGAGCAAAGAAAATGGCCACTTAGTTCACTTTTACATTTCATTAAGTGCAGACTGTGAGACTACTAAAATAGTTGGTTATTTTTTATTAATGTCAGCTCCATATATCAAAATAAACAGGAATTTTAAACTGTCATTAGCAAACTTCAGTCTAGCATTAAGACTACTTCAACTAAGAAGTTTGCCACATTCCCATATTCAACTCAATGCATTGAAAAAATGCCACCCCCGTCTCCCCTAGCTCCCCTTAACGGCCCTGAACACTCACGCAGCCATCACTGACAGAAAGGGGCATTTACCCATTAAAAATGTACCGTTTTCATAAGAAGATGCACTGTTCCTACAGCAACTCCTGCATTTCTACTACCAGAGAGCACACCGTAGGTGAGACCTGGAGCAGATGAAGAACCGCTTAGCGCTTAGAAGTTTCCTCCCTGCCTCCTCAAACACACGCGCTCTTTTCAAGCGCAAGTGAGACCCCCGTGTGGTGTTTTTAATCTTTCTGACTAAAAACACACCTAACGCATACCTACCACAGGCGCGCGCCTCGGGGCGCCCGACGGCTGGGAGGCGGCAGGGGGCACCCCCCCACACACCCCCGCCCGCGCCCGGAGCCCGCGGCGCGCCTCAGCGGCGGGGACGGCGCGGCCCCGGCCCCGGGGGGCGAGGCCGGCCCCCCATTCCGGAGCTCGGGCGGCCCGAAGGGAGGCTGCCGGCACTGGGCAGCGGGCAGGGCGCGCTACCCTGACAGGAGGGCGGGCGGGCCGGGACGGAGGGTAGCGCCCGCGCTGTAACGCCTCTGGGGCCGGGGTCGGCAGCGGGACCCCACTGCGCGCTACATGGAGGACTAACGGCCCTCACGGCCGCCCCCCACCCCCGCCGCGCCGCCAGGGGGCGCCGTCCCTCACCTTCCTCCCGCTGCCGCGGCGGGGAGGCCCCTTCCCGGCGCTCCGGAGCGGAGCGCAGCGGTGCGGGTAGGGACCGACTGACCGACCGACAGGCGCGGCGCGCCGCGCCGCCTCGCTGCCGGTGTCGGGACGCGCCGCCGTTACTCCGGCAACGACGCGCGCGCGCGGCGGCGCTGCGTGAGGTCAGAGGTGACGGAGCGGGGCTAGCACGGAGAGGCGGCAAGATGGCGTCTACGGCGGCCGGGAAGCAGCGGATCCCCAAAGTGGCGAAGGTGCTCGGGGAGGGGGCGGTGAAGGCGGCGGCGGGGGCGCGGAGGGCGGGCGAGGGGAGCGCCGGGAGCCCCGGAGCGGCCCGGCCCCGCGGCCTTCGGGCGGCGCACCCGGGGGTCTTCGCGGCCGCGCCGCGATGCGGAGGGACGGCCGGGCGGCCGCCGCGTCCCCCTGCGCCGCCGCCCCCGCCTCAGCGCCCCGGGCCGGCGCTGCCGGGACGGGCCTCGTCGGCCTCCGGGCCCTTCCTCAGTAACCACCGAGCATAGCACGGCCCCGGAGCGACTTAACCGCGGGGGGGATTCATGAGGTTTGCTTTGGGAGGAAAAAATGTTAATCCAGCCCCCTCACTTTACAGGTGAAAAATAAAGCACCTGCAGAAGTCCAGATCACAGCAGAACAGCTTTTAAGAGAAGCAAAAGAGAGAGAGCTTGAACTTCTTCCACCACCTCCGCAACAGAAGATCACAGATGTCGAAGAGCTAAATGACTATAAACTGCGGAAAAGGAAGGTAAGGAAAAAAACCACAGCCTAATCTTGATATCATAATAAAGCACTAAAATTTTACTATGTTTTAACTTAAACAAGGTACAGTCTATATGACTTGTGGATTGTCCAGATGAATAACAATTCTTTAAAAAAGCATTTTCCTAGAAAATGCTACTTTTGTGAAAAATTTTAAGTTGAACATGTGTTGTTTAACATAAGATTTGTTAGTACACATCTCGCATGTGACCACATTCAGTATGTTCAGAACAGTACAAGGGCAATTACATACATGATTTCTATGCAATTTCATTTCCATCACCATCATCTGGCCAGTCAGTGTGACAGAACATAGCAAGCTTTACAGTAATGCTGGTGGGCTTTCTACCTCAACTGTTTAAAAAACACTGTGTTTTCAAGTGATATTTCTGTTCTGTGTAATTACGATATTGCTTAGCACACTTTAGAACGCAACTTCCTACACTACCCGTGGTTATGTTTGATGATTGTCTTGAAGCTTCAGCATCTTGCATGTGAGATTTCGAGTATAATTTCCTCCTCCTTTATTTAAAGGAATTGCTTGTTTGTGCAGACTTATCTATGGTTTTGTTCTGCTTTTTCCTTTGATAGTTGCTGTCCTGGATCAGGAAAGCAAGCATATCCTAGCAGGGACCTTAAACATTTTCAGCATTCAGCAATTTTTTTGGATACAGACAGCATACACTAGGGCTGTCATTCCCTGAAGCATCTATGCGTATGTTCAGAACTGGTGACTCTTGTAGCACAGCGCAGCACCCCTGTACTCAGCCCTGAGCGGGTGTTTGTTTCCCTCCTTACTGTAGCAGCTAGGACACCCCGTAAAGACTTGGGGCCTTACCATGCCGGCTGATGGTGTACCTCACTCAGGCACAGGCAGAGCAACTGCAGTCAGATGATCAACACCACAGCGCTGCAAAAACAATGTTTGTTCCCTTTTTTTGTCTCTCATATGAATGGCAGTAACAAGCCAGCACGTTAACTGTGTTAAACCATGTTTAGCTACCTGTTAAATACCAATAGCGTTGATCCTGACAATAGCCACACACGAGACTGAAGATGCCCTCACCATTGCACTGAGCAGTGAAATGTGTCTAGCGCATTTGATGTGAGCATATTACATCCAGAGAATAAGGCAACTTGCTTTAAAGCAAAATTTAGAGCAGTAATACGTATAGGGCAAAGGCAACAAACTTGTGCTGGTACATCCAAGTATACTCAGAGTTGTCTGCAGTGACTGGGTTCCACCTGTCCAGGTAATGTTGCTATTGAAACGTTAAGCAGGAGATTAAAAACAAAAGGTAAGACTTCCGTGCTCTCCGTTATTTTCTCATCAGTATTTCAGGTATCAGGTTGCAGGAACTTGAGTTTAGTCCTATTCTGTCTGATCGATGCCTCTAGCTTCTGTTACACAATTTTTAGGAAGTGTTGTATTGAGTATGATTATTTACAACATCTGCATGGGTGTAAGACCTTTGGAGTTCATTCCAATAATATTAATATTCCGTAAGACTTTTATAACGAAGCTGGTCTGCACAGAGGGATTTTTTACTTACAGAAATAACTTTCTCCTCAGACTTTTGAAGATAACATAAGAAAAAACAGGACTGTTATCAGTAACTGGATAAAGTACGCACAATGGGAGGAAAGCCTAAAAGAAATACAGAGGTAATTATGATGCAGCTGCAGACATCCCTTCTAAACCTTTTAAGACACATCTTGACAAACACCATCAAAGTCTTGGAGGCACATTATATATGCAACTTACTTCTGTTTGCTTTCCAGAGCCCGTTCCATTTACGAGCGTGCTTTAGATGTAGACTACAGAAATGTCACACTCTGGCTGAAATATGCCGAAATGGAAATGAAGAACCGCCAGGTTAATCATGCCCGAAACATTTGGGATCGAGCCATTACCACCCTCCCCAGGGTGAACCAGTTCTGGTACGTTTGCAGAGAACGGAGCATTGCTTCTACCTCCAAAGACTGCAGATTGTTTTTCTATTTTGATACCGTGCAAAAGTGCATTGGTTTCTGTTTCTCTAAGTCTCCCAACTAGTCTGAAAAAAAGAGGAAGGCTTGAATTTGGGAAAGGTTTTGTACTTTCTGGTTATTGGGAGAGAAGGATGTTTGTGTGCCTGCATGCTGCCAATCACAACAGTATGTAGAGGCATTTCTGGGGTGCAAGTGGGGAAAAGGTGAAGAAACCTCAGTAATCTTATTAAGCACTCAAAAAATTCTTATAATTTATGCATTTACTATGTGATTGTAAAAACTTGATCTTGTTTTCTAAGGTATAAGTATACTTACATGGAAGAGATGTTGGGGAATGTTGCTGGATCGCGTCAGGTGTTTGAACGTTGGATGGAGTGGCAACCAGAGGAGCAAGCTTGGCATTCCTACATTAACTTTGAGCTGAGATACAAGGAGGTGGACAGGGCGCGTACCATTTATGAGAGATATATCCTTTTTAGTGCATTGCAACACCTGCCCAAGTTTAGGCCTGCATTCTTCATTTCTTTCTTATCTGTTCTATCTCCAGCTATATGCCTGTGCTCCTTTTTACTGGGGTGTGTTGGGAGTAAACCACCATGCTGAGAGGCAGCAGTAGGTATTAAAAGCACATTTAGTGTATGCCTCCAAATTCAGTTAAGTGAACGTACGTCCTGCCGCAACAGTGCATATTTAACAGCACTCATGCTTCCAGCTTTTTGGCAGTCATCATTTGTTTAAGATTTCTGCTCCTTAAACTTCTCCGTAACCCTTTGTCATGGTTCAGCCCCAGTCAGCAACTAAACACCACACATCCGCTCTCTTGCTCCCCTCACCCCTGTGGGATGGGGGAGAGAATCAGAAGAGCAAAAGCAAAAGAAAAAAAAAAAACTTGTGGGTTGAGATAAGAACAGTTTAATAATGTAAATAAAATAATGATAATAATGATAATATAATAAAAAGGAAAAGGGAAAAAGGGAAAAAACCAAAAAGAAACAATGCAACCACTCACCACCTGCCAACCAACGCTACTGAGCTGTGATTGCTGCCTCCCTCCCCCGGCCAGCCCCTCCCAGCTAACATACTGGGCGTGATGTTACATGATACGGAATATCCCTTTGGCCAGTTTGAACCCGCTCTCCTAGCTGTGCTCCCTCCCCTCCCACCTTCTTGTGTACCCGGCAGAGCATGGGAAGCTGGAAAAGTCCTTGACTAGTACAAGCACTGCCCAGCAACAACTAAACCATCAGTGTGTTATGAGCATTATTTTCATACTAAGTCCAAAGCACCGCACTATGCCAGCTACAGTGAAGAAAATTAAATCTATCCCCGATAAAACTAGGACACTTGCCTGATTTTTATCCTTTTTACATTTTTCTTTAAGTTCTCAGTAAAGACCTTTGCATGCTTAGAGCTGTTTTGACTTCCCAGTTGAGTTTTTTTACATATGCTATCCTCAGGAGTTGTTTCATATAGTCTGTGACCCTGCAGTCACTGGGAAGAATACAATTTGAATTGTCCAATTCAACCACCGCTGTTTCTTTAACACATCTCTACTTGTTATTGTTCATCCTGATGTTAAGAACTGGATCAAGTATGCCCGCTTCGAAGAGAAGCACAGTTATTTTGCTCATGCAAGGAAAGTATACGAGAGGGCGGTGGAGTTCTTTGGAGAAGAGCATATGGATGAGCACTTGTACGTGGCTTTCGCAAAATTTGAGGAGAACCAGAAAGAAGTAAGACCTTGATTATACATCAGACCAATACCAACCACCCCCACAAGATTTCTTCTTGAATGTCAAACTCAAGGCCACTTAACATTCACTGCAATACTAGGTTTTTCAGCACATTATGAGATACTGTTATTGTAGTCTGAGTTAAGACAACAATTTTTTTTGCTTAGCTTCTGTTTGCCTTTTGGTGACATCAAGGAAATGTGTTCTAAGCAAGCTGGTCATGAAATCTGCCAAGCCTAAGAATAATGTCGTCGGATCAAATATGTATCCTCAGATTTGTAAATGTGAGAGGTTATAGGCCTGCATAATAAAAAAAGCCCATGTTTTTCCCAGATGGTGTCTAACATGTCCAGGCCATTAAGGAATTGAATACATTCTGTGAACCCAAACCCACAACCTCTTAAAAATATTCTAGATATCTCAAACCTGTAAATGAATAAGACATGGTGGGTTTTGGTATTTATAGAAATTTTGTTTTCAAAGTTTACTTTTTAGGGAGATCTGTGTTAGGCCTATCCTAAAGCAATAATTTACATTGAGATATTCAATGATTTTGTGTTCTATTAAATACTTGCAAAAGTATTTAATTGTGTGGAGAGAAATTGTGGGGGAGGACAGAAGCTGCTTTGTAAGAATTGCTCAAATGATGTTTAATATTTTCAGTTTGAAAGAGTAAGGGTGATCTACAAGTATGCCTTGGATAGAATTCCAAAACAGGAGGCCCAGAACCTCTTCAAGAACTACACCATCTTTGAAAAGAAGTTCGGAGACAGAAGGGGAATTGAAGACATCATTGTCAGCAAAAGGAGATTCCAATATGAAGAGGAAGTGAAGGTATGTATTACAAATATCCTCTGGGCTCATTGTACATCCAGCTGCTGCTTAAGGTAGGTGAGTGTCTCATGATGTGAAGGCTGTCGCGTTTTAAGTTACCCTTGATACTCAGTCCAAGAAAGTACCAAGAGAATGCTGTTCTTTTTGGAGGTAGAATTCCATCCATGGGGTAGCGAATGATACTTGCATTTGCTGCTTTTCTGTTTCTGCATTCTAATGTAGATTGTGGATCTTAAGTTTCTGATTGAACTCAGAGCTTGGTACCCTTCACAGCCATCTTGGGGGATAATGCAGTTTAGCTTGTAATCTCACTTCTGCTATGCAGTAACTGTTGCAGGGCACCTCACCTGTGTGTAAATAGCTTTTCTTGAAAAACCGGGTATGGCACACCTATCTATAATTCACAGAGTACTGCATATTTCATTTCGTCTTCCCTTCTCACAGTTCAGTTTGTTTACCTTCACTTAAAGAATGTTTGTAGTTAAAATAAAAATAAATGCACTTTAACCCAAAAGCTCTAGATTAAGCATACCTAAGACTGACAGTTTTCATTAATATTCTGATGATCTATTTTAAAGGATAAATTCTGAATAAATACGGTGAAGAACAGAGTCTGTTATTTGTAGTTACTGAAGTTTCTTTTCCATTTCCTTGCTCCCATCTCTCTGGAAGGCAAATCCACATAATTACGATGCATGGTTTGACTACCTGAGGTTAGTTGAAAGTGACGCAGATGCCGAGACTGTCCGAGAGGTGTATGAAAGAGCCATCGCCAATGTTCCCCCAATTCAAGAGAAGAGACACTGGAAAAGATACATCTATCTTTGGATTAACTACGCATTGTATGAAGAGCTGGAGGCAAAGGCAAGTAGTAAGAAGTCAGGTTTTTTCTTTCCTTCCCGAGTATTTTCCTTGTATTCAATAGCCACATATATTTTAATAAGAAAACCAAGAACTAAACACACTGTCTTACTTGCTTTGTAAAACTAGCTACAGGCTTTGCTATTTAAGTACGGGGGTTTTTCCACCCCCCCTTAGTTTTTCCTTCCTATGCATAGGGGAAAAGAAACCCAACTCATCCAGAAACATGCTGATAATAAAAGCAAAAGTATGTCTTTCTAGCCCCATCTGAATTGCCCATTCTAGGCTGTTACCTGAACTTGTGGAATAGCTTTATATTTAACAAAACTATTTGTGAAGTTGTTACGTGAAGCAGTCAAATTCTTCCTGTTGTGGCCTTTTGGGGCCATGTAAGTATTTTTCCCTTGTTACCGGTCATGTATTATCATAGTTGCTCTTTAGTGCAGTGTACCTGTTAGTGTCTGTTTAAAGGAAAAAAACACTTTTTTCTCCACTCCAAATGGGGACACTCCTGGCTTTATTGTCCAATTCTTAGTGTTGAGTCTTGTTTTGAAAAGGTTACTCTTACTGATTCTCAGAAGTTACAATCTTTTAATTGGGCACACTAAGTAAATGAGTGTGTCGATATGTTAACTATACATGGTTCTAAGCAACTTGACTTAAAAATGTTGTTCTGCAGTTTTACAGTCATTGCACAATTCAAAATGTCATGCAATCTTAGCAGTGAACCAACTACTGAATTTTGCCTGTTCTTACAGGATGCAGAGCGAACCAGACAAGTGTATCAGGCGTGTGTCGAACTCATTCCCCACAAGAAGGTATGGCTCCTTCAGCAGCTTGTAATGAGTCTTGGATTAACTTCCCCAAGATAAGATCTTTCAGTTTTCTTTCCTGCCAAGGTTTAGGTGTGTAAGCAGCTGCAAACGGTTGCCAGCACATTCATGAAGACTTTTTTCTGGACTTCAAATATCTCTTCTGGTTTCTCACAATGTCTATCTTCCAAAATTGATAGGTTTTTTTCCCCCCTAAACTAAGGTGTTAGGTAGGTGTAATTTGCATCATCAATGGGAAATAGCATGCCATACATGGATAACAGATTTCCTCATACAGATGCAATGTAAGGGTTTCCTCCAGTATTTTCAAATTACTACATATGCTCTAAGAAGCTGAAATAATACATAGTTATAGAATAGTCCAGTATTATCAAGCAGCAGGGAAGAACTCTCATCTACTTTTTACTTACTTGCTTGCTTTCTTCAAGTTGATCCTTTTATAGCTGCTCTCAGCCAGTTGCTTATAGCCTTCACAGAATACTTGTTTTTCTGTTTTATGTGGGGTTGCCACCTTTTATTGCGACTGTTCCTAACTGTCTGCACAGTCCCAGCTGAGGGAGGTGCATTTGAGAAACCATCTTTTCAGGTGTGTATTCCCCATTACAGTTGGTCTTCAAGACCCATTTTTTGGTCTTGTGGGTTTTTTGCCAGTGAGCTTTAAATTATCCATGTGGCCAAACCCTTAAAACATTTAATCAGCATTGCCTTGGAATATCAAGAAATCTTAGTCATGTACTTCCTTTTCTAGTTTGTCGTTGTGTCATGTATATTAGGATTAATCTGTATTAATTGAGAGTTGATTAGCTGTTAATTGATTCAGCGATTGCTGATGTTTTACCAGTCAACTGATTAGTTAACAAACCATTTTTTTTTGTCTGAGAAGAATTCTGTCTGATCTGGTTTTGCTTTCATTCATGACAGAGTGTGTTGTCCTGTTCTAGAGAGGTTGTTTTGGGTTATGAACTCTCAACTTTTCAGCAGGAAAACACTGAGATCAAATGCAACATCTTGTATAGACAGAGTAACTATTTTTTTAAAGAATGCATGCAGTATTATTTACTAAGCTTCCAGCCGAAGCATCACATTGTTCTTTTTCTTTCAGTTTACATTTGCCAAAATATGGCTGCTATATGCACAATTTGAAATACGCCAGAAAAATCTTCCACTTGCCAGAAGAGCTTTGGTAAGCTTTTGTTGATTCCGTAATTGACTTTAATAGTAACAAGGGAACGGCATTAAAAGATCTTAAATTGTCCTTTATAAATTGCTGGTTTAATCCACTTAAATAAAGCATCCGAGAAGTCTGCAGGGATCAGTATTTACTGTCTTTACTGTCATGTATGATTTAAAAAGAAGCATAGCTTGATATGATGAATTAGCCACAGGCAGAAACGAATGCAGCTTTCTCGTTTCAGCTGACAAAACACACGTCTGAATGCAAGAGTACCCAAATCAGCTTAGTGCGCTTGGAAATTTTTAACTGCTGCTGATTTGTTTAAATCATACATCTACTAACAATAGCATTTTAAAAGGCTTTTAAATAAATAGGAGGTTTTGACTCTCAGAAATTAAGACCTGCTGAATAGAGTGTGTGAGTCCCAGCTACCAGGTTGCTGATAGAAGCAATCACGGGGACTTTGGGCAGGCTCAAGAGCGTCTGTGCAAATTCACTATGTGAATATCAGCATGTCAGAGAACAATGGAGTACATTTTGGCAGCAAAACCTTTTGAAATGAAAAACTTTCCCTTCAGTTCAGATATTCTAAATAAGCTTAGTGATAGCATTGGGAATTTTGAGAGAAAGCTGATACCGGTAACAATTGAGGTGGTTTGACTTTAAAGAGGAAACTGATGGAGTTTCCACCAAACCCATGGCGCAGAGTGGTAAGAGCATAAATGTGAATGGCCTTCCGTAGCTGACACTGGACCAAGTCTGTCCCCAAGGAGCGAGTAAAGCTTTGTCTCTTGAGCTGGACTCCTGCCCCTCACCAGGAAAATGTGAAGCAGAGGGGTTAAGTGCCTTGTGAGACTCTTACTGTCTCCCTGCAGGAGAAGGCAACCCTCTGTCCTGAAGCATGCTGCTGTTCTAGCTTGGCTTAAGACACCTTCGCTCAACATTACCGTAGTCACCAGTCAGCACCCTGCTTCTGGCTGACTTTTTTTTGGGGGGTAAATGCTATGGTAGATTCTGGAAAGGGTGCTTTGGCCAATCTAGAAATACCAGGTTTCCTCAGTTTCTTTCAGGCTTCTCTTTTGTTGGTCTTTTTGCTTGTTGTTTAATTTCTTTGACAGACTTTTTTTAGTAGGCCACCTTTTCCTTATTCTGGAAACCAGGTTTTGCTGCAGCAGCCATAATACTTTTCTGGGCTCGACCCAGATTTGTCAAGAAGTTTCTTTCTTTCTTTTGCAATGAATTGACTTTGAACCATGTCTCTGGCCTTGCTGCTGTCCTGAGACGAGGGTCCCACGCTGTCACCATGCAGAAGAGAAGGTCCAGCTCCTGATGCTCGATCTCTCATCAGCATGCATGCAGCACCTTGTTCTGCCTTATTTTCACTGGCTGCGGATGGTGTGTGGGTTCTTTGTTTTCCCATGGTCTGAGAGATGCTGGTACTTGGAGACAGGAAGCTAGCTGGAGCCTATGCCGCTTAAGAAAATAGTAATGGGGAGCATAAGGGGAAGAACTGAGCATATTTTGAAATAGAAGAGGCATTTGTAGAGCTGGAGGGCCATAATGGTGATCAAACTGATATTCTGAAGTGGTGGTTTCCTCCATTTTTAATAAGTACCAAGGTAATCAATGTGTAGGGAAGTTGTGCAGGAGAATCGTAGTAAGGGAATTTGGTCTCAAATTACTTAATTCACTTCAGCTTGAGGGAACAGAGGCTGCGGCGCTTAATAAATAATATTTGTCTACAGAAGTGACTCAAGTGAAGCTCACTACATACCTATCTCAGGTATGCCCATTCTTAACTCTTGCTTTAGAAGATTCCCAAACTGAGAATCAGAAACTGCTTTCTCACAGCTTGGCACCGTGGCTTAGGACAGACAGCTTTCCTCAGATGCTGAAGCATATCAAAAAGGAAATATTTTTTTAGGACATTATTCTCCATCTCTCCAGTACAGTAAGTCAGCAGGCAGGGAGCGTGGACAATCCTCTGTGCAATGATGAGTAGTGGTGGTGGGCTGGGGGACAGTTTCTCTTGATGTAATTTGTTTTATAAGATACTTGGGAACTGCATACCTGGAAGGCTGGCGCTATGCTTTCTTCAGCTTTTGTTGCAAGATGAAGTGTTCATTTGAGGAGCCAGGGTGAGTTTCAGCTAACACTTTGTGGGCAACCCATGTTATGTGGAAGTGTAACAGGTTAGAAGGTTTCCTGCTTTCACAGGTTTTGTTGGTGTCTGTGGATGCTCGTTTTGCAGACATCGATTGGATTTCACACCGGCCCTGACCAGAGTCTTAAAACACAAACTCTGCTCAAAAATGAATTTTAGTTCAAATACTGGAGAGTAAACAGGTGTTTAGAAAATAGAGTGGGTTTTTTACCTTGCAAGATCTTTAAGTGGTTTTTGTGGTTTTTTTGCTTAACAGGGGACATCCATAGGTAAATGTCCAAAGAACAAACTGTTTAAAGGTTATATTGAATTGGAGCTACAATTGCGAGAATTTGATCGTTGCCGAAAGCTGTATGAAAAATTCCTGGAGTTTGCACCGGAAAACTGCACATCATGGATTAAATTTGCTGAACTAGAGACCATTCTTGGCGATATTGATAGAGCCCGTGCGATATATGAGTTGGCTATTGGCCAGCCCCGGCTAGACATGCCAGAGGTAAGGGGGGAGATGAACTTTAGAGCTGGCACATTTTTAAGGTATTTATTACAAGCGTGGCTAATTAAAATGTAAATAATCTACCAGCTTGAGCAGAACTGCTTACCGTAGTGGCTTATCTTACGTCTCATTAATTTAGCATCTGTTTCTTAGCAGGGTACACAGGACTATAAAACCCACAATAAAACACGGAGAAAGAAGCATGCTTACAGGAGTAAGCTAAATGGATTACGGGCACAAGATTTGATATTACTTAGTCATAAGCCTAGCTTGTACGGTCAATAAATATTCAGATCTCTGAAACTTTTTTCAGAGAAATTCCACATTTATCTATGCTTTTCTTTTTTTTTTTTTCCTCCCATTATCTTAGTGCGCTGTGAACATAAGGAGAGACTTCTCTTTTGCAGGTTCTTTGGAAATCCTACATTGACTTTGAAATTGAGCAAGAAGAGTATGAGAAAACAAGAAGCCTTTACCGCAGATTACTTCAGCGGACACAGCATGTTAAGGTATGTATGGGTACCCAGAACACAGAATTGGTCTAGAATGTGGTTCATGGCGGGTGGAAACCCTCGACTGCTTTGATTGTGTGGCTTTTCCAAATCAACAGTGAACCTCAATTCAGTACTGTGCCTGTGCCATGAAATGGGGAAAGAAATTTCTAAATTACATGTAACAGGCATATCTTGCATGAAAGAAGGCTTTGCAGAAGGTTTCCAAGCAGCCCTCTTCCTGCTGAGCTGAGTAGCTTTGGAATTTTAGTTGCAAAAACATTGCAAGGGAAAAATAGTTGTGATTTTTCCAGTGTAGTTTGGTACCATAATTTGACCAAGTTCAGACGGATTTATCGTGACTCAAAACAACCGCAAGAAATTTGTCTGCATGGCTTATATGAGCATTCTGTCTGGCCAAAGTGAGGCAAATCTCACGCATGTGAAACAAACATGTACTTTTCATGAGCAGATACCTAGAAAATTCTTTAGACTTACACTGACATTTTCTTTTTTGGCTGTTTTGGTATTTTAAACTATCACTTAGCTATCAGACTTGAGAACGGAGGTTTCAGCTTGGTTTTGATTTGCCTTCACCACAGGTATGGATCAGCTTTGCACAGTTTGAGCTGTCTGCAGGAAGGGAGGAGAGTTTGTCAAGATGCCGGCAGATTTATGAAGAGGCTAATAAGGCAATGCGAAACTGCGAGGAGAAAGAGGAGAGAGTCATGCTTCTGGAATCCTGGAGAAACTTTGAAGAGGAGTTTGGAACTGATACCACTAAAGAGAGGATAGATAAACTTATGCCTGAAAAAATAAAGAAGAGGAGAAAACTGCAGGCTGAGGATGGGGTAAGAGGAAAAATGATGCAAGTAGGCACTTTGAATCCTTGGTGGCTTTATGCTGGGCTCTGGTACACAAAGCAAAGTCAGCTGTGATGGAGCTATAACTGCATACTGATTTTACCACAGTAATTGAAAACAAGCATTGGCCTGAAACACGTGCTGCTGAGCTCCTTGCTCTTGGGCAGGTTAGGTGGGCAATTGATTCAGAGTGAAATACTCATAACAAATGCTCAAGCCACCTTTACTGTAAACTCCTACCATGGACAAATCAAAGCAGCTCTAGGCAGTACTGTGCAGGTAGCGTTTGTTTCTTAACTTTCTTTGGGAAACTAGCCAGGCTGTTCATGCAATCTGCCTGCTCGTTGTGCACAGCAGAATTAGTGCCCTCTCACACCCATTCTGCTCGCTGGTTTCTGCTGCTATGGGTGGTCTAACAAACATTGATTTTAGTTTTATCTCACTGTTAGGCTTATTAGAAGCACCTTCTAATAGCTAACATTAACATGTAAATTAAACTTGCTTTGTGGCATTTTTTTCCCTAGTCTGATGCTGGCTGGGAGGAATACTACGATTATATTTTCCCAGAAGATACTGCCAATCAGCCTAATCTCAAACTACTCGCTATGGCTAAACTCTGGAAGAAACAGCAACAGGAGAGCGAAGCTGCGGAGATGGATCCAGACAAAGACATTGATGAAAGCCAGTCTTAATACATTGACTTTCCCCACCCCTTTTCTTGGGTATTGTACAGTATTTTCATTGAGAAATAAATGTATTGAAAAGTTTTACTATTACTGACTTGAGATGTTTTTTGTTTGGAAAAAAGCACCATCTTGGAGTTGATTCCCTTTCAATTTTGGACATCAACAGACTATTAAAGGTCATGGGGCAAGTGCAGGAGTCTGCAGCTATTACCAGTGAGCTGAGAACTGGAAGGACTGGATGGCAGCTGTTTTTAGCACAAGACCTACTGTTCTAAGGCTCCTACAAACATACCGCAGTGCTGCTTAAGGATATTAACATGCCAAGACAGCAGATGTACTTTCATTAATGAGAGAGAAGTCTCTAACCATTCCTGATTGATTTTTCCAGTAATTCTGTAAAATATGTATTGATCATGAGGGTAGTTGAAAACAATAAATCCTGTTGACTGCAGCCTGTTCAATTTCCTATCCAAGTAGGATTTTATCCCAGAAAACCTCTTTAGGAGGGACAGTAACAGAAGTTAAATATACTGAAATGAGCCCCTAGAAGACAAATCTGTAGAAATTAGTGCCACACAGTTAGTGTGTGTTTCAATAATTTAATGTCTTGGCAGCATATTTTGTAGAAAATAATCTACTGGGAAGTAAAGTAGAGGCAGTGTAAGTAGGATTCTCAATGTTTTTTGTATTTCACGGGGAAAAACATTGACCCTAAGCTTTCTCATCCGTAATTTCTTGGGGGAAGGATCATTTCTGTCCAACTGCTTGGGCTGGTCGCCTGGTTCAGGGGAAGTGGGGCAGCCTGCCCTTGCGGTGGGAGGGAGACCTGGGAGGCAGGGGTTGCTGTCCTGGGGCTTGGTCCCGTGGCTGGGGACCTTGTCCACCACGAAGAATGGTGATTTAAAACACAAAAAGGTTAAGTGTGCCACAACAGCCACCAGATCTATGAGTCAGGCCTTAACAAAGCTGCTGTTGACCGAAGACTGGGCAGTTACCACCGCCCCAGCCGCATCTGGCCTGTCCGGCTGTGGTCAGAGCAGCTGGTCAGCCCTGGGGCTATCCCTCGCACTGGCCAGGCCTGCCTGCAGCTGGAAATGCTTCCTTCCCCATGTGCCCCGTGGTCGGAAACCAGAGCCTCAGTCCTCACCATCTCCATAGCCGTTGTCATCCTCCCCGGGCTGACGCTTCTGAGCTTCTCCTTTTGGCCAGGTTTGGGGCAAGGCAACGTGCAGGGGATCACCCCAACGCTGCTAGGGGAGACCCAGAAAGGCCGTGGGGGATTTTGTGGCCCTGGAGGGGTGGTTAAGGGCAGGGGGCCCAGGTGGCTTTTCCTTGATCCTCCCCAGCCAGGGAAAGGGCTTGAGAAGCAGTGGAGGCGGTTGCAGGTTGCAGCTGCCCGCTTGCGCAGCTGGTGCCAATGAGAGCCTTCGGGCTTTTACCGCCAGAGCCCCCTTGGGTGGGAGAGATGGGATCCACCTGGCCGAGGAGACTGACAGGGAGCTTGCCACAGGCTGGCCAATCCAGCGAGAGGCTTTAAACTGGGAGTGAGAGGGTGGGAGGTGATGGCTGAACATGGGAGATGGGTGGTGGGCTGGGCTGCCAGGGTAGGGGCATGGGTGCTGTGGGTGAGGGGCCTTGGAGTCGGGCAGGAGGGTGCCTCTACCGTGGGTGCACCTGCAAGCAGGGGAGAGCCACGAGAGCAGCTCTCGCCCTTTTCTTGGGAAATCTGCAGGAGAGGGTGGCTGGTTGGAGCGCCCGGTACCCATCCTGCCTATGCAATGTGCTGCTCCATCGGGTAAGTCCATCCTGCTCTGTTTTGTCCCATGTTTGTTTATCTTGTTAACCTGGCTGGCAAGAAAAAGTTATTTTACTGGTGGGGACTGCCCTTGATCACTTGCTAACCATTATTCTACTGAGTTGAAAAAACAGGCATCTGGATTTTCAAGCTGGCTTGAAAATATGCTTCTATTTTCAAGCTTGATTATTGTGTTTTTTTATAACAGCACTGCAACTGGTGGCCACAATATGGCTGTATGTTTGCACCAATTATTCTTTCTCCCTAAATCCTCCTAAAATCCTGCATGGTAAAGCAGCGCTGTTTCATCATAACAACTGAGAGGAGCATACTGACAGGATAAAAATCTAGCTTATTTAAGTTTACAGTGGCTCTTATGCCTTCTGGGCTTCAATTTTGTCAGCGTCTTGGTGGTTTGGGGAGGCCATGGTTGCAATCCTGGTGCATCCCAGTAAGGGTGCACTGACCCTCCCATCCACCCTACCCCCAGCAGGCACCAGCCAGCAGCAGAGCCGCTCCTGCCTGCCCCAAGGCTGGGGAACTTGGAGACCTTGCGTGTCCTCGGGCCTCAGCAGACCTCGGAGCATCCCATGAAACCCACTTGTGGTCTGATGGGGACAGCTGAAGCGGTGTCTCTTCTGCAGCTGTTTTTCCTCAAGATTGTGAATTGCTGCCCACTAGCAGAAGAATGAAGGCTTGCATGTTAAAAGGGAGACCAGAAGAGAGAGGGTCCACAGGGCAGTGGTAGATAAAAATAAAATACAGCAGTGCTACAGTGACAGCAGACTTATCTTGAGCTGTCTTTGCTGAAACCTGGGGTGGCATCTGCATTGCTCATAAAGACAAATGTAGAAGTTAAATGAAGAACATCCAACAAAAGTAGGAGCAAGCTGATCCTCATGCTAATGTAACACATAAAGCATTGGGTATTTCTAATCACTTTGACTTGTATGCGATTTCCCTTTTCTCCTTAATGTCTGAAAAAATCCTGGAAGAACACGGATAGATTAAGTAGACATTTCCTTCTGCTGGAGAAGGCATCAGGGAAAAGCAGTACAGAAGAAGGGTTAGGGGATGAGTGTCACAGGACTGTTTTTAGCACAGGAATCTTAACTTGTCTTTCTGGGGATTCCTGCCTCTCTCCTGGTTTTCCAAGGTTAGATGTGCTTCTGTGAAGCACAAGGCCAGGGTCTGCTGGCACCTACTGCGCAGCACAAGCCCCTCTTTACGGTCCTTGGCTCCATCTCCCTAGTGCAGATATTGCTAAAACAGTGAGATTTGTTGGAGCCCCCTCCATGCTACCCATCCCCGTGTTTGCCCTGGAATGGCAAACCCTTCAACATCTCTGTCTTCTCGCTCTGCGTTTTCCACGGCTATTCTCCATTTAACTGCTCAGAATCTGGTTCTTTGAGATCTGGTTTTGTCTGTTTAAACCCTAAAACACCTGCAATGAGCAATGTGGACTGAGATGCTGAACACTACATCTCTAGCAGTAAAACTGTTCCACCCTTCAGAGCACTAATGAGATGTACAGGTTTAATTGATTTCTCAGGTCATGGCCATGTTTCCACCTCACTTCTCTCCCTCCTCACCCTGTTACGAGCTTGTCTTGAACGAGGCAAACAGGAGGTTTTTATTCCATAACGAGCTAAGCAAAAATTTATCTGCTAATGTAACTTTGTGTGGCCAAATGCTGCTACGGTCCAAGTATGTACTTCTGTCTCTTTGACACTGTGCACGAACACAGGGATGACTCTGTATGATTCTGACTTCTCACAAGTTTTATTAGAAGTGGCTTTAAGACATTCTCTAAGCATAAACGCTGTGCTTGCTGTAACCAAGCCATTTGTACAGGTTTTGACATTTCTCGAGGCTTGATTACATCTAAGGTGGTGGAAGAATGCAAAACGTGTGGGCTGCTATGCCAAGCTCACAGTACCACACACGTACAGCCGCGGCAGGCTGCCCACGGTGCCGGCATTTGCCTTTTTAGGCTCTTTCCCATTATGTCTCCTGAAGCTTCGGGGCAGGTTCCTGTGGGTTTTGTCCTCGTGGGCCTGACACGGCACCAGGCCCGCTGGGATGCGCTGCTGCGGCGGTGGCCCTGTGCTTGCAGGTCTGTCACCGCCCCTGCAGGGCTCTGAGCCATTGTCTCGGAGGTGGGGGGAATGTCCCGAGCTGTGACCCCCCTGGGCACCTTGACCGGGCCCCCGGCCACCCAGCCGGCGCCACTGGTCTCCCTCCTGGCAGCCGCGTCTAGGAGTGAGAGGTGAGAGGCCCAGAGCCCCTGGGGGAAAGGGGGTCTTTTGCTTCTGGAGTAGTAAATGGACACAGATTTCTGTCCTGTTTTCCCTCGAAAAACATGAGGCACCTGTAAAGCAAACACTTTGTGCCAGACGTCCTATGGTCTCCAAGAGTGCTTGGCTGAACTTACCCTTCTGTTACACTGGGCACAAAAGCGCTCTCTCAACAATTTCAGTATTAATCTTTTGCATACTTCAACAGAGGGGGTGGCAAGCTTAAGGCTCAGTTTTCCAGACATCTACAGTGATAGGTTTTTTCCTCCCATCAACTTTTCATTGCTGAAAGGGGACCGAATGTGGTCTGCCGGCATCTCTGCAGGCCTTGAAGTAGATCTCAGTTTAATGAGTAGGAAATGGCATTTGGCAGGAATCTGCTTAAGAGAGACCAATTCAGAAACATCCCATCCATGGGGAGAGTGAGACAGCAAAAGGAGCTCTCTTTATGACCGTGCCTTCAATATTGCGGGCTGGACTTTGAGCAAGACAGGTCTGTGGGCGCTGGTAGCTTGCCTTACCTGCCGTTACAGTGAGCAAGCTGAGGAAGGTGCCTGTGCCTCTAGTGCTCTCCTGGCAGGCAGCGGGCTGTGGATCGCCTCTGTTAGCAGCAGTGCCCACTGAAGTCCTTCCCCCTGTAAGCAATTCACGGCTCGGGGGCTGTCGGGACGCGGCAGCTGTCAGCTCGTGCCTGCAGCGTCCCTGTATGTTCTGCACTCCTGTGTACGATGTGGATTGCTTTCGTGGCCTGGCTCCCCTTTCTAACTTTTGGGGCCTTTCAGAGGCTAGAGGCTGCCCTTGACCCCATTCGGGAGGGGTCTGCCACTGCCCGCAGGGCTGTGAGCAGCAGTGCTGGCTACCAAGGAGGCAGCTGGGCTTTCGTTTTGATGGAGAAGAGATGACCTTCTGCAGGTCTGTGAAGATGGTGCTCCTCAGCTAATGATGTTGTGCTCTTAACACAGAAAGATTATGGCAGCCACAGTGATCCTAAAATGTGTTGTGGGAGTGAGTATGAGGCTTTCAAAGGCTGGTTGGTTCTCAGTGGAAACTCCATTTCCAGTCCAGTGGTGGTTTTGGAGACTGCAGAGTTCCTGTGCCTTGACAGCTTATCCTGTGAAGGGAAAGCAAAAAAATGCAGCACTCCTGTATTTAATAGCAACTCTTGTTTTATCACTGCATGTATGTATAAGACATTCTGATATATTTAAAATTTGTCTGCTAGCAATGAGGAGGAATGCAAAAATTAATGCATTTGTTAAAGTATATTGATGTAGTGGTTGGTTTTGCTCTGGGTCACTTATTTTAATCTGTCCTGCATATATATTATTATGTCTCTTAATTCCATCCTTATAAGCTGAAGTCCTTGAAGTTCTGTTTGCATCTTGATAAGCCATAGCTCTGGTAATAGCAATTTAGAGTCGGCAGAATTATTATTTTTTGTTACATGTGAACAGCTATGTACAAGCAAAGAAGCTGGCTGTACCGGTTTAATCAGGCATGTGTTCAGTTAACTTAAGGAGAGATAACCAACAGTTCAGCTGCACCAGCTGAAAGGTAATTTAGACGGACTGGTGCCACCTTTGCAGTTTCCTGAACTCCAGTGGATATCGACTCCAGAAGTGGGGAAAAACTGACTTGCATGTGTGACTTAAACTTTATTTTGTGAAGTTCTGTTCCCCATGCCCCCAGTGTGTAAGAGCAGGTGATTGATTTGGGGCAGAATATTAAAAATGACAGACTTGTACTGAAAAAGCAGCACAGCTGACTTGTGCTTTGGTGACAGGCAAGGGGGTAAGCCTGGGATCTCAGTCAGGGCAGCAACTGGGAAGACCCTTGTGGCAACAGGTCCCCCTGGGCATGGGGTATCTCTCTGGGGGGGACACAGCAAGCTCGGAGCTGGCCAATGCTCAGCTGGTGTATTGAGGTGAGGCATTTCTTGTCAATTACTGATGATGATCCTTCTTCTGGATTGCAAATCTCCTTTTATTTTTTATTTTTTAGCAACAAAAGTCAGCTTTGCCAGCAGGTGCTGCTCACAGCAGTGTTCGTGCTGACTGCCATGGATGCTGCTGTGCTTCTACCTCTCAGGTAGAATGACCTCTGACTTCTGTAGGCTTTTCGAGACGCAGTGAGAAAAAGCAAGCATGCTATTCCAGGTCTTACCTATGTTTGGCACTAGCTATTTCAGTTCTTCCCCTGCTTCCCCACTCTTTCCCCACCAGAGGAACGCCTCTGATGCCCAGCAGGCTGCTCAGTGCTTTGCTGTGCTCTGAAGGACAAGGCTGCAGTGAAATATAATTGTGCGTGTCAAAGTGGGGTTGAATTAAATTAGAGTGCACATCAAGAAACTGAGGACCTGGTTCTGGTAGGGGCTTTTCTGTCATCCGCCCTCTCCCTGACAGAGAGCTGTGCTGTCAGCAGCGTTGTTTCTTGTTCTTCTGGAGCATCTGTCTCCCGCAGCGCTCCGGAGCGCTGCCCCAGCGCAGAGGCTTCCCCCGCGTGTGTGAAACCGTCCCCTCCGCGCACGGAGATGCGGCCACGGCCGCCTCCCACGGCGCTCCCGAGGATGCTCACCTCTGACTGAAAGAGGACACGCTTTGGCAGATGCCTCCAGGTCCAGCTTCATGGTGCCTCAGATACCCTTTACTTCTGTCCTGTGTTTGGCCAGTGAAGTTTTAAAGGTCATTAATGCTCCAGTACAAGGGAGTGGTTTGATTTCTTTTCCTTTGTCTTCCCTGGGGACAGAAGTCAAGGGAACAGGCTAGTTTTACATACCTGAATTTGGGGCAGGTTTCTGTCAATACCTGGTGATCTGCATGACTTCTCAAAGCCGTTGTCACCTCACTGCTGTGCAATAGTCTCCCATGCACACAGCAAAGACCATTTTAAAATGTCTTATTATTTTCTGGCTTTAGCTATAACTCTTCCAAACCTGCTAGGGTGTAATTTGGTGATACTGGATCCTTAAAAGAAGGGCTGTCTGCTGAAAAAGAGCTACACAGTGCACTGAAGAACTACCCCAAAGCCAATTACAACTTTATTAAGCAGTACTTCATAGTGGTGTTCTAGATATCAGGTAGGATTAAACCACCACTAGATTGTCAGAACAGATACATAAGTGGTGTTTATGGGGGTATGACACATCCAATCTCTAGAAAGCAGTCAGATGGACAGAAAAAAAAGCTTTTTAATTAAAATTCTGGAGTTTTATTATAAAATTGGCTGTTGTACTTAGTATGGCATGGGAAAGCATAGCTAAATCGCACATCAGAAAATGTGCTGCAGAAGGTAACTTTTTAGGAAGAAGTTCATAAAAGTCCACATTCTTTTAAAAATCAAACTTTGCATTTTTTAAACTAACGCAACTATATTTTTCTGTCAGCTCTGCAGACAATCGAGAACCCAAACTGGTCGGCTACTCTGTTGCTGAAGCAAAATTCTGGTCAGAATCCCCTCTCTGGGTAGGTTTTATTCCTTGGTCAGGTCATTAATTAAAACAACCAAATCCCACGCTCTGAGCAGCTGCAGTGGGCAGATTTTATCCCAGTCTACAGCCTGTGCTTAGATTCCTTAATGTCTAATAAGGAATAAACTCTGGTACCTTTCCTTTGGAGGAGGGTGTCCCTCTCTACTTGTTTTCCTGGGAAGTTTGTAACCAAGCACCCCTGGTAGTGCCGTCCTCAGTTGAAAGTGGCCAGTGGAAAACTGGTGGGGGGTGGAGGGGTGCAGGGGCACATCAGCTGCATAAACTCTGCTCCCTGAGTGGTGTGGCCTAAAAAGACATGATTGTTTCTCTCAAAGGGAAAGGCAGTGCTTTTGAAAGCAGGACTGTGTGTTTAACTCAGATATGGAAAATATGTGAAGGGGGAAGGCAAGTCGTACAAGATCTATGGCTTTTTAAGCAGGGGTGGAATAGTGTGGTATCTCTGTATGGACAGGCTCCTCTCTGAGCAAACGGTGAAGTGCTGCAGCAGCGCAGTGCTGGCAGCAGCAGGAGGAGGGATAGGTGGAGATCAAGTTTTCTGGTATTTTTAGCACCATCTTAATTTGGGTCTATAATCACTCTTCCAGTCTGCTCATGCAGGGCACTGTGCAAGCTGGTGCTCACGGTGCCTTGTCTTTGTGTCACGGCACTGGGGGCACCAGGACCTGCAAATGTACCAGCCCTTGGCCTCTCCTCTTCCTCTTCCTCCTCCACCAAGGAAGGGACCTGCTGGGAAGACCATGGGAGGCCAGGGAGGCTCTGTGTGAAATCCATCCCCGGAGTAGCCGAGGCAGCCGGTGCTGCACCAAGCTGTCCCTGCTGCTCCGGCTGTCCCCCTCCCAGAGATGCAGCCCACGCTGGCTGACTTATCCGGGCATGCCGCGTTGGCTACCTTTCTTTCTAAAACAATGGATTATTGCCCTGGTTCTGTCAAAGTCACCACAAAAGCTGTTGCTTGCTGGACAAGATGTTGAGCAGGTAGTGGTTTAAGCAGTTAGAGCTAAGTGACAGACTGGGAAACACTGGAGCAGCCCGCAGAGACTTGGCAGTGTGGGGAAAGATGCTCGCAGGGTTCCTGACGCTTTCAGAGGGTGTATCGGCCACACGCCCCAGCCAGGGGTTGCTTTGGTGCTTTGATCCAATGAAAAACGAAACTTATTTAGAATATGAAGAACTATTTATCTTTTTGCAAAGTGTGATTTCAGAATAAGTATGGAAGATTTGGGTGTACTGTATAAAAATACTTATTATGAATACCTAGTTATAAACATAATTAATACTCAATATTGTAACTTAAACCATAATGTCCAGACTAGTGGTAACATCTTTGGCAAATTAACTACAGATCTGGAGATGCATTGCATTACTGACAGATGCCTTGATGTGCCAACTCTCAGCCATTCCCTTACGCAGAGGACACTGTAGCGTGTGAGCCCCTCCTAGGTATTTTTAAAAAAAGAAATCATCTTGTTGTTCTTTCTTTCTCACTTTAAAGGAAGGATAATTTGATTCTTTTTATTAGGATTTTTTTCTTTGTTGCACTAATTTGTTTTTCTGTTTGTGAGTCATTTGCTGGAGGTCGCTTCAGGCGAATAAATGGGTTTTACAGTTAGCAGCGAGAGGGGGAAGCTCCTCAGGGGCCAGTTCTCCTTGCAGGGGGAATGAGTCTGGCAACAGGGGCCCTGTCTCCTCTGTTGGGCTCTCCTGCATCCTACAGCCCCTGCCCTTGACCCAGCGCACCTGCCCCACCGCGGTGTTCTCGTGGGGCGGTAAGGCCACACACAGAGAGCTGCTTTCTGACCTCTGCAGGCAGCCTTGTGGGGCATTAACACAATGACCGTGACCTGACTTTCACAAGCTGGCATGGCGAGGACAGAAGGCAGAGAAGCAGTGTGGCGTATTTGCAGGATTTTGGCTGGTCGGATAGGCTGTTATCAGTTACACCCTCGGGATGTTTTTCAGAGAAGTATTTCTAGATTAGTTATAATGAGCTGCAGATCACAGCAAAGGGAGTAACCGAGATCAGCCTCAAAAACATCAGGTTAACACATAGGAATGGGAAGGTATTTTGATTTTTTTTAATCAAACTCTGGTTAAAATCTAACTGAATTTGGCTCTGAGGACTTAAATACGATACCCGGTTCTTTTTTTTTTTTTTTTTGTATTAAAAGATTTGCTACCTGTGGTCTGTGTACCCAGCACAAGAGTTTTGTTTTGGGAGCTGGAGGTTGCCCAGCTCAGCCGGCAGCTAATTGGTACTTAGAAGTCCCGATGCCTTGTCCTTTTGACTCTGACCACTTCGTGACCGGTGTCCACGCCCTGTGTAACGACAGGAGCGGCAGCAGACGCGAGTCACCTCCAGCAATGTATCCTGAGCTGTTCTGATGCCAGGTTGAGCGAGATCTCAAGTAGTAGCAGGAGCAATGGGATGGGTTGGGATGACCTAGATAGGACCACCGTTTCCATGGCAACTTCAGACCATGCAAGATGCCCTGTTTTGGGTGGCACAGGAGCCTCCAGCTGAAATCAGTGCTGCTCCCAGCCTGCTCAGGTGGGGCTCCCCTCCCGCCAGGAGGACCTGTACCCCCCTCACGGGCCATGGGGGAATGGCTCTGCAAATGGCCAACCAGGACCAGCTACATCTACCAGAAAAACTTCATTTCTCATATTACATCTTATACTATCCCACATTTGATTTAACCCACTAGTTATATTTATGAGGAGAGGGAGGGGCAGAGGTCTCTAGCAGACCCTGGACCCCCTCAGCAGCCACTGGGCAGCAGCCATCCAGCCTGTGGCTTTGCAGGCAGACCCGAACCCCTGCTGCCTCTGAAGCTTTGCTCCTCGCAGCGTCTTGGCCCTTGGCTGTGAGAGTGAGGTATTCTTCTGCTATCTCTCAGGCAAGTGCCAAGTGCTTCGTGTTCTGCTGTTTGACTCTCAGTAGCCTGTATTGGCTCTGGGACTCATGCTGCAGAATAGGTGTTGAAATATCTGTGACCATTTGTTTTCTGCCTTTTTACTTCTTTTCTGCAGAACTGCAGGATGTAATGTTTAAGTTATGAAACCCCAGTACCCTCCTGGTTTGTGCTTGGCCTGCCTGGATTTATCACCAGACTGTATGGAAAAGAAATGCTCCCACTGGAAAGGTTTCTGGCGGCAGAGAGGGGGAACATCCCACTGGTTAAATAATCCTCTGCTGTCCTGGGGTCGGGTGGGAGCCCCTGTGGTGCTGCCTGTGAAGTCGAGGAGCTTGGAGCAGGGGTGACCCTGCCAGGGTGAGGAGGGGTTGGGATGTCCCTGTGGAGGGACTGGGCTCTGCTGCTCATCCCGTTGCATGGGCCACACAGTCCCTGCTCCTTTCTGCACGGCTGTGCAAGGAAACGGGGCTTCTGCAGCTGTTTGTCCCCTCTCTTGCAGCTGCTGCAAGGTCTTCAGCTGGGTGCGACATGTTAGGGGCTTTTTTGGGTTATGAAATGCCTTTAAATCTTGCAAAAATCAAATTCTTGGGTAGAAGAGGGGATACTGAGCAGTGGGTTCATATAGTGGAAAGATAATCAGCTCACATTTTATCTGGCAGAGGAGGATTCATGAGGAGGGTGATGGAAAGACTTTGGGAATTAGGATGCACTTATTCTGGAACAGCTATTTAAAAACAGTCTTGTTCATGGAACTGCTTGTTTAAAAGAGGGCCGACTCCATCATTAGGTCAGGGTAAATATATTTTAGTCTGGAGCTTGTTGTGTGGTACAACTTAAACTGTCACAGCCTTGAAAGGCCCACCAGTCTAGCAACAGTTGCTGTAATATCAGGATCTGAAAATTATTGACATTCAAAGGCTACAGTCTGCTTTTTGTTTTTTAGAGAACATTTATTTCCTGACTCCTAATTCTGCTGGTTATCTTTCCTTAAGTCTTCTTTTTACCTGATTTTACAAAAATATCCCTCTTCATGAGGGATTTACGATATTTGTACTTTCATTCCGCTTCTGTAGATACAGTCAATAAAACACTGCTCTTGAAAGAAGATAAATGTTCGTCTGTGCTTGTAAGTTGTGTTTTCTTAATGGATAGTTTATCTGTTGCTACAAGAGCTCAAAAGCAAGATAAAACTGAGGGCCTCATACTGAAGATATTCTTCTTTGGTCCTAGCTGAGCATTGAATGAGCGGGAAGATGAGGGGCTGCTGTTGATAAGGGGTGGTTTGCTGTAGAGCAGTGTTTTGGTGAAAAGGAGGCTATTTAATGTGCTTCTGCCTAGATGTAGCAGGTGGACTTTTCCAAGCCTTGCCATCATGCCCGTGAAGGCCCCTGAGACCTCTGGAGCTCAGGCGAGCAGTTCCTCCAGCACTGCCAGGACATGCGGCCTTCTCTGATGCGACCCTAAAACCAGCTCTGTGTGAACTGGAGCAGGTAGGCTTGACTTGATGCCTGGGTAGGGCTGTGTGTGGACATCAGGCTGCTGATCTCTCCCTCTGCTACACGGTTGGGAAAGCTGCTTGGGGACAGTTTTGTTGTAATTGATCTGTTCAGGGGAAGGTGATTTTAGCAGAGTAATGCAAAAGCAATTTTGCTGAAACTTCTGACCGTGGAGACGAGCTAAACACTTGCCTGTGGTACAAAGCTTGCCACAGCCAGGCAAGGCTTGCTGCTCCCTCGGCAGCGTGGTGCATAGCAAGGGGTCATGCCTATAAACTCTGGTTTATTCCATCCTTCCATATGTCCACATCCCATCAGATGATGGGGATCCATAACCATAACCTTGAGTAACGCTATCATGAACTCCCTTCCCCAGTGGAAATACCAGTAAAGGAAAAGTTTGAAAAAACAGAACTTGCCAGAATTGCCTTGAAACATCCTGAAAGGTTATTGGCAAAGTTTAAAAAAAAAAAATGACTAACCTTGCTAACAGGGAGCATATGACTAAAACATCGGAGGTTAGAACACATTGGAATTAAATCTGTATAAACTAACAAGCTGTAAACAGCATGTCGCTGGTATTTCTGTTGCCTTAAATAGAAAAGGTATTTTGGTTTGGAGCTCATTTCCCTTTACCTCCAAATTCTGTGCTGTATCCTTCGGCGCTGTCTTACCCGCCTGACAGCGTGGCATCCGTCAGGCGTCCTCCCATCCTTCCTCTCTGTACACTTGTAGCATTGGCACAGAGTCCTCAGCCCAAACTGTGTAAGCAGCAGCGGCGGTAGCCCTGTCCTCGAGGCGAGGACAGTCTGCAGGTTTGAGCACTCGCATCCCCCCTTGGGGGAACAGGGCTGGTGCCTGGGGAAAGCTGGACGGCAGAGGAACACAGCAATCTGCTCGCCCCTCTGAACTCTGCGTCAGCCCTCAAAGGGCTCATGGTCGCTGTTTTCAGGCGCCACATCGGTGGGATGGTGTTGCCAAGGCTGAGGTCTGGCTGTGGTGCTTATGACAGGACTGGCCTGTTGCTTTTGCCACTCTGGCTCTTGGTGGGATGGGTAAGGACATATTCCCTCCGTGCCACCTAGCAAACACCCCTTCCCATGGCTTCTGTGCAGGTTCTGTGCTCTTCGCATGGCTCTGCTGCAGGTGTGGTGGCCACATCCTTTGAACAGCAGCACTTGTTGTTGCCCAGGGCGAGGGCATCAGTGGGAGGATGATGGCTGCATTTGCCTCTTGCTGCCTGGGGCTTTGGAAAGGAGCCCAGTGGTGTCTGGCTCTTGGGCAGATATGGTGAGACTTCTGTCTTGATCAATTAGTCCGGTGGGAGTCACTGATGCAAGGGTGGATGGATCACCAGAGGGTGGCAAGGATTCAGTTTGAAACGCAGAGCAGAGAGCACCGTTATCCCTGCCCTCCTCGCGTGGATGTGAATGTCCCACAGACCAGCAGGGCCATCAGCTCTTCTCCAATGACAGAGCCTGCTGGTGGCTGCGGTGGGGGCAAAACACTAGGGAAGATGTAGGTTTTCAGCCTTTCTCTTGCTTGAATTGCTTGTTTATTGTGAGTGTTTTAGTCTCTCTCCCTTCCTTCCCTTAACCTCATCCTTCACCAGCAAAGACGGGGCTTCATGTGCAGGGTGTGCGTAGAGCACCGTCCTCTCTCCTAAGGTAAGGTGACACCAAATATCTTTTGAGGCCCGTCCCTGACAACTTATGGACCAGACGGAAGTGTCTGAGAGTGTTTCAAACCGACTATGAGAACAGCAAAAGTAAAGGCTTACTTCCCTGCCTGCTGAAATGCGTTGTCCAATGTCATTGAATATGACCTTGAAGTATCGTGGCTTATTGCAGTTACGTGTGGCTGTAACTGGTAATCTGATCTTTATAATTCCTCAGTAACGGTGTCATTAGTGCAATGCTCAAATAATCCAAATGTAATTTTATATATTCATTGTGCCACAGAGCTGTAAATAAATTTTTTTCATAATTAATCCAGAAAATATATGTCCTCATACAATAAAAATTGCAGAGAGAGAGAGTATCCCAGCAACTTGTAAAACCTTGGTAAACAGCAGTGGCTACTACAGTTTAGTTTGCAAACTGGATTGGTCTTTATTAAATAGTAAGTAAATGATTTGGAAGTACGAAGTAAAGTAATATTTTCACATCACCAGTACCTGCTGGTTGCTGGGCCTCTTCTGAAGGAGAGACTTGTAAATGTATTAGAACTTTTTTGACATGTGAATGACATACATGGAGCAGCTGATGTTTTGCTGAGTTGTCAAGGCAGCTTTTTGCTAAGTCTGCACAAAGTTTTGCTTGAAAGGCAAACCAAAGCCATGGATTAGAAACTGCATAACAAAAGGGAGAATATAAAGGCATAAAATGGTGAAGGGTCAGTATAAAGATGCTGTGACTCTGTTCACAGCTGATAATAGTGATTACATTTCACTAGGGAAATCATAGGGTCTTAGCAGCAAGACTGCAGGATTCATACTGACAATTCTCTTCAGTAGAAAACAGAAAAAAATCTGAGCCATTACATGGGAATGTGAGCAAAATGGCTGAACATGTAATATTTGTATGGACAAATTCATTATAATATGGGTTAGCGTAGTCTTTCAGAGTTATAGATTGGGTATTTCTTTTTGTTCTTGGTTATGATACAGAAAACAAAAGGATTTTTGTTAACTGTCTACAGCAGCACTGCAGTTTTCAGTCTTAATCTGTGAAGTGGGTTTAGAGAGCTCCTTCTTGGAGCTGGGTATATCTGTTTGGGTAATATTGGAAAACACTGATTTTCGTGGAGAAAGAAAGGGCCTGTAGAAGTCACATCAACAGTTACTTTGCTGTGATATAACACCTGACAGAACTGGACTGAGAAGAAACATTCACCCTGCACACACCAACCTTGTAATTTGGGGAAGAGAGAAGGTTTGCCTGGTTTTCTTGCGCAGTGAGCCTTATATTGTTATGCAGGCATGTGTGAGTCCCCTTCTCCTTCCCTTGATAACGCCTGGACTGGCAGGCTGTTCTCAGCCAAATTCTGCAAAGGGTCACGGTCTCCAGGGACTGAAGTTCCTACAAGCTCCATGGAAACCAGGTGCCCCCTTGCATCCCTCAAGAGATGAGGGCATTGATGCAGGGGCATGACACTGGAAATGAGGCCATGCTTGTTCTGATGCACGGAGAAGGACTTGGGGATAACTCCTTGGCTGCTGGTAGAGATGCTCTGCTCAAACATGGTTATGATAAGGACATTTATCCCTGGGTAAGAGATAAGTGTCCTCTTATTGCTTCCTTATTTGTTCTTTTCATGCACAAACCTAAGGCAGCCTGCTTCTGGTGTTCCTTGTCTGTGGCTCTAACAGTGGGAGTGCTGGCGGACCATAAGGGCTCCCTCTGGGGCAAGGGGAGAGGAGCCAATTTCCCTGAGCAGCCAAGTATCGCATTATGACTCAAGCAGCCCACCGATCCCAGGGGTGATATCCTATTTTTAGAAAATGGTCCTCTGCCATGGAAACAGGCACGAATCTTGCTGGGAGTGCCATCTGAGAGCATGGGCTTTTGCTATTCATTATGGAACTACCACATGGCTTAAGCCTTGGTCTGCAGGGGGACACTGCCAATGCCCTGAACGAACTGGGGCAGTGGCTGTAGGATGAAATCCGGAGTTAGAGGTCACTGCTAAGACTAGCACATTTCTCTGCTATCCCCACGAAGCCTGATGTAGTGCTGAGATGAGGTTAGCTATGCCCAGCGTGCTTTTTGGTTTTCCTGTTTGGGGGAAGCCTGGGGTGGCAGAATTTGTCTGTGTTGTGAGGAATTTGTACCTAGTAAGAAGCGGCCAGACAGAAGTGGAGGAGGGAAAGGTTTAAAAAGTTGCTTGGGGAAACGACATGGTGACATCTCAAAAATAAAAACCTTTGAGAGTGTTATAGATAACTCTGGAATTCAAATTGGAAATGTTCTGTGCATTTTTAATACTTCTACTAGGAGAAGGAGTATAGCTGTTTTAATGTTTAATGCATGTACATAATTGAAGGCTGAACTGATCTCCATGGGCCCGTTTGTACCATTACTGTCCAGAAGGAAATAAATTAAATTCTATTTTAGACCATATTTTGGTTCCAGATGCTGCAGAGGGAGAGATCAGAAGGATGAATGCGTGGGGAGAGCGCTCTCCCTGAACCTGTCCTTATCCGTCCGGGGAAGCTGGCGGAGATGTGCGTGTGCTTGGTACAGTACAAGGGATAGGTGACAATGTGATGGCCCTTGGAAGGGTCACTGATTTGTAGGAGAGGATGTTCTCAAGTCACAGATTCACTAACTTAAATTTTAAATAGTAGGAGGGTTTTGATCATAGAAAACTAATTCCAGATACCTATCACTTAAAAAACCCAACCCTTACAACACTACGACCAAGAGTGTCTTCTCTCCTGAATATGAAGAAAACCCAAATCTAGTATTTTAACTGTTCCAATGCTTTTCAGTTAAAACATTTAATATAATGTAGCTGAAGGCATTTCAGCTCCCTAGAGATGCTTCAGTTTATACTCTCATATTAGGGTGGCATGGGGATTCTCTCGGTGTTGTGTGATCAGGAACACAGTGCTGGTGCTGTTGGTGTAATTACTTTTTTAGATTAGTTCAATACTTAAAATTATTTTGTCTTGATTATTTGCCTCTGGTTTCTGGTATTTCATATGCACTGTATCTTGGAAGTAAGAAGCACACTTATCATACTTGAAGTTTTATTAATAAAGGATGAGAGCTGGGGAGAGGAGTGTCTGCCTCCAGATGTGCAAAGATATTGATCATGGTACATTGCTGGTGATAAACTGGAAACTTCTGAGGCTGGGTCCATAGTGCCTCATGTTCTGGCTCTCCATTTCCTACCTCATTTTAAGGAGGGGATTTTCTACATCAGCTCTCTTCCTTGCTTCTCCCTGTATTTCCCTCTAGGCCAGCGCTGCCTCTCAGCGTTTTGCCACAGCAGCCCTCACTAGAGCTTGTTAAATGCACCCTGCGCAATGATGAAAAGGAGCTGCTGGAAGGGCCTGAAGCAGTTTCTCCAGATGTGGGCTGAGGCGATACCTGTGCAGCTTCCCCTCCTGCTGGGCTTGGAGCCGAGAGCCCCTGGTCCGTGGGATGTGCAGAGGCAGGTGGAAGTACCCGAGGGGGCAGCTGGACCTCTGTACCATCGTGGGTAGATGCCTTCTAGGCTGCAGGTGCACTGTTTGTCTTCTCCTTAGCTGCACAGCTCTTTAATATGCTCTCATTTGTACTTGCTTTACACTCCCACTTATTTTACGTATATTATATGAAAATAGCAGACTTACATATGCTTAATACATACACAACAACATACTTATTTTACACTTGGTAACGACCAGTTTTACCGGTGCCATCCAGCATGCCGTTTTTATGCTTTCAAATGCTCTGCAGCTTTCTTTGGACCTCCTGTAGTTTTTCCTTCCACTGGCTTTATGGTTAAGCAGCTTGATCATGGCTGAAACAGTGCTGCCTGGCTACTTGTTAATGGGAATACTGAGAACAGCGTTCCCGATCCTGTTAGCAGCCCCCGCAGTGCTGTACTTCTGCTGTTCCTCGTTGTCTGATTTCGGCATTTACTCCTCTGTTACTCAAAGCTGGAGCTTCCCTTATCTTTCCTGGTGTGGTTTAGTTGTTTGACCTCCTGTAGCTTTTCACATTAGGCTGGGAAAGGTTTGCCTTGTTTAAACCACTTCTGCTCAAGAAAATAAACCTGCAAGCCACATCAGATGCCAGGAGATAATCTGTTATTTAAATCTTCCTCCTTCACCCAAGGAATTTTGACTTGCCTAGCTGAATTGTCAGCTGGTACGTTTAAATGCTTGTCTTAGTGGGCCAGGTTTGGGTAGTAACGTTAACATAATGCACTCGGGATGTAGCTTAGTTAGAAACAAACAGCCAAACCCACAAAACCCGGTTGATGCAGACGAACACTGTTCTTCATCGGGAGTGCAGAGGATATTGAGGTTGAAATAACACCCAAATTTTAAAGGCCTTTTACAGGAGACATCTTATTCATAAGATTATTTTACATTTGACTGAAATGAAGTAATGGGTCCCCTGCATGGTCAGTGTCCCAGACGCCATATGTCCTCTGAGAGCAGGTGCGTGGGTCTCTGTCCTTAAAGGGTGTGCAGTCGCAGGTCCTGCTCCTCTGTAAGGCTCAGCACTGACCCTACACACAAACTAAGCCTGTTTGATGGCTGGTTTATTATTTTTTTTTAAATAAATGCTTCTGTATAAAAATCCTAGCCAGCAGGCTAACCCTCACTTAGAAAAGAAACAAAACCACACCACACTAAGACCCAAACAAGCAAACCCCCCCCTCCCCCCAACACTTGAAGTATGCTCTTTAATGCTTTGTTATGGCTACTTATTGGTCATAAACTTTGATTTTTGGTTATCCTGATTCTTTCCAAAACTTTGAATATTTGTTTTATAAAACCTTGCTATTAGAAAAACAATCATATTTTGTGAAGTCCTACAGATATTTTTCATGCAAAAGAGGGTTGCTGGGAAGCTGAGCAGGATGCTGTCTCTGTTGAATACCCCCCGCAGGACCTCTGAGGAGGTTGGGAAACAGACCAGAAATGAACGTGGTCAGCTGCATAGTGATCTGATTTCTAGTTGCTCTGGGTTGGAGGATGGAAAAGCTGGTTTGGAATTATCTGGGGTGTGGGTTAGCAATGCTTTGCTCACCTTCTGCGCTGGTTTGTTTCCCCTCTTCCCCCCCCCCCCCCCCCCCCTTATTTCATAATATATTCCTTTAGGAGAAAGTAATAAACACCTTGCGCAATTGCTCAAAATGTTTCAGGAAAAAAGCCAATAGGTAATTAGCATGGCAGTTCTGAGCAGATGTAATAATGTTCTTTTGGATTACGGGAACATTTTTGAGATCTATGATTAAGATAGTCTTGAGAGCTTGAGATGAGCGGTTGGGACTGGAAAACTTCTCTGACGTGCTGTGGGCTTTGGTATATAACACCATACAGAAGCACGCGATGGCGTTGTCAGTCCTTGCTGTCACTCACTTTGGCACAAGGATAACGTTCAGCAAAAGGCATGTGTGCAACCGCAGCCTTCCACGTCTGAAGGCGGCTCCAGATGCCTCCAGCCCCTCTTCCCACTCCTGCTGTTACACGGCCCTGTTCTTTCCATTGGTGATGCTTCTTGTTTTATTTTTCAGAGTTTTACTTGCTCAGCTGGGATTAAAACAAAAATTTGAAAGAATTTCAGTAGGAAAACTCCTATTTGAGTTCAGTTTGCATATTTACAGTAGTGTTCTAGATGGGAAATGTGATTTTTGTTCTCTTGCTGTGAGAATATCCCATCCCTGAATGAAATCTGCTTTGACAAAACAAACACTCTTGGCAGAAACAGATAAATTGCTGGACTCCTCTGAGTGACACGTGAACTGACCCTCTTGAGTATGTTCTGCTGAAGTACATATTGCCAAACAATCTTGAGAGAACAGCAGCACCCCATGGAAAAATAATTTTAGTCAATACTGTAACTGTCTGTGCAGTATCTCCTATTGCTCTGATTCTGAGTGCTTCAACAAGTGATTATTTCTACTGACATGGTATGTCTTTCATTTGTTATTACTTATGTCTGCAGAGTTATTTCAGTGCATAGGTGGGAAGTACACTAACTATTACATTTTAAGCCGTTGAATAAGTTTTTAAGAAATACCTTGCTAGCGCTTTCCCAGGAGGATGCGTGCTCCTTGGGCTGTAACAACCCAGCTGTCTCGGGCCAGCTGGAGCCTGTGCCCGCAGGGACAGCGGTTGGCTAAAGGAAGGCTTTGGGGAAAATATCAGATGTCCTTGTGTCTGCTGGGCTGGATGCAGCCATAACGTGGCTTGGGGACTGGGCGACTGAACTGTATTGTTAGCTCTGGAAACGCGAGCTTTGCGGGTTTTTTCTTCTCGATCTCCTGTCCTCCCAGAGATCGCTCAGCTGAGTTAACCTCAGGAGGTCCATCAAAGACACTGTTTCTGAGACAGTTTGTTCATCTGCAGCTGGGAGTATCTATAAAAGACTTTGTTTTAAAGCACTTAATCTAAACCCCTATGGGACTTTGCACTTTGTGCTGTGTTAATTTCTTGGTGGAGAGGCAAACCAGTCCTGCATATGGGTACTATCTGGGGACTCCCTTGCCACTGTGGAAGGGGCAGGGAGGAAGCATCCCCCTCTGCCCTGTGAGCTTTCCTGACAATTGCAAGGCAGGGCTCCAAAATGGGGCAAGCTGGGCGAGTCAGGGATCCCTGGTAAAAGCTGAGAGAAATGGGGTTTGTTTTAGTGAGATCTTGCTTGTTCACCATTCTTTAAGATGATTATTTGTTTCTTGGTAGAGCACTGACGGATGGTTTGCGGTTTTCCTGACTGTTTGGTTGCCTCCCCAAGGGCTCATCCATGTTCCTGAGCGTTTCCCCCCCTTTCTCAGAGGGATAGCTTTGTGCGTTTAGGTGAGCGATGCCCACTGTTACCGAAGCGATGTGTGCACTGGGGATCTGTAATGTGAAGTACTCGGCAAATATGGGGGAAAAGACTCTTTTCAAAGCAAATTCTATGATTTCACAGCCTTGACTGGCATCCTCCTTCTCTCCCTCCTTCCCTTTGCTTGCTCTGGTGAGGGCAGAAGCCGTGGGGAGCTGGGCTCGTGCAGGAGATGCTGGCTGCCTGCAGGCTGGACCACCCTCGCTACGCATGACGGCATCTTTGGAAAGTGCCTGGAAGACAGCGTGGACACTTGCTGCCCAGGTGGCTTGTAGCTGTCCTCCCTCTTGGGGTGTCAACGGGGACTCCTGGAAAGCAGTCTCCTTCCCCCGCTCCCCCTCCAGTCCTGCTGTGGGGCCAGTGGGCTGCTGTCCCAGGGAGGCTTGGTCCCAGTGTGATTGACTCCAGGCAGCAGAGACACACGTTTTATCGGGAGAAAGCTGCCTGGTAGCTGCATTGGGTTGGGTGGCTCTGTCTTAATAAAAGAAATAATATTATTGGGGCAAAAAAGCTGCCTGTATCTATCTATTTGTAAAAAAAAAAACCAAAAAAAAAAAACAAAAAAAAAAAACCCCAAAAACTTTCAGAAGAATTGGGCAACGAACTGAATAGACATATTCGGTGACATTAGAAGATTTGGTTTTCAAAGTTGCTGACCTTTTCAGCAGAGCTTTCTGATTTGTACCTGTTTACAGATTTACCTGCCTTCAGGTTGTAGATTACAGGATGGGTTTGAATCCATATAATTTTCCACCCAGTAATACCCTCAGCCCATTGTTCTGCTGCCCAGGGTGTCCTTATACTCTGCACTTCTCCGGGCTTCTTTAACATAGCAAGGTAAAGAAGCTTTAGATTACTGGAAGCCTGGATTTCGCGCCCTTCCAGTCGCGTTTGGGAGTATAGTTACTTCAAGGTTTGTGGAACAAACTTGGGTTGTCGTCTTATTCTGTGTTGCAAGCATTAAATTGAGACTGAGAAGAGCATGCAGAAAACGTCTGTGGAAGTCTGCTCTAAGAATGTACATTGATTTACATGAACACAAGAAACTAGAAGAGATTCAAATACTCCAAACTATATGAAAAGCATCAGCTTCTGGACCAGTCTTTCTGGCTAGAAAGACTATCTCTAAGATAATTAAATTGCCCTTTTAAACAATTTACGTGTTCAATTTTTAATCTTTCTTTTCCAGTCATGTGTAAATAGTACAAGAATAATATTAACTGCGTACCACTAGTACGCTGACTTTCTTGCTCCAAGCTATCAGACACAAAAGCACTGCAGGGCTGGTTTGTAAATTGAGTTGAATTTTTTTACATCCGTGTTATTCTGAGCTCTTATGTAAACACTTGGAACGCAATTTCTATATATACTCAGCTTGTTATGCAACTACCCTGTGCAGTGATGCCAAAGGGATTTAATTTTCTTATCGGTGGCTTTTAGAAGAAGTGATCAAGCATTCTTTCTGTGGAAAGCACAGAGAATGATAAAGTGAAAAACAATAATAAAAATGACAGAAAACAAGGACAACTACAAATTTAAAAAGGGGGAAAAAATTAAAATGTTCCCAAGTTACCAAACTATTTATGGTGGCTTTCACTGAATTCGTGATTACTGCTTCAGTACTACTTGACTACATTTGTTCTTTATGGAAATTATTGAATGGTTCAATATATACATCTGTTTTACAACCCGCACTGAATACATTCTTTATGCATTATTGATGAAACACGCTTATTTATAGCAGATGTTGTTTAGCAGGATAGCAATGGAAAGCACTGCTGGAAATGTGCTCCATCAGATCTCTGCGCTGGTGCTTTTTAAAGCGGTGATCAGCACGTCATGAGAGCGGTTATGGGAATGTGCTCCAGCGATGGGTAAGCTGCAGCAGTCTCTAGGTGCTCTCTGCAGGAGCAGCTCTGCAGCAATGGGACTTGGAGCTAGCCCGTTCTCTCCAGAAAACCTCCTGGAAATCAGGAAGCTACTTCACATGAAAATGGATTAAGTGAAATGGAATTAATTTTTCAATTAATTAATGTATTACATACTCAAACGAAAGCACTGAAGGAAGAACTAAGGCTGCAAAGCCAAATGCTATGACTGCTGAGGCTGCTATAGTAAAGTTCATGCAAGCCTTGGTGCACTTTTCTGTGCACCTCACAGCTGTCCCAGCAAAGCCACAGGTGAAATCCAGCTCTCCTGGTCCCGGACGAGCTCCTCTGACGCAAGGCAGCGCGCTCTTGCGTTCCCAAGTCACTGCCCGTGTAGAGCTCCTGCGCGACAAACTGAACCCAAGTACAGCCACGCAAACGCTGCCCATCCTGCCTGTAGGAGCTGGATTAGCAGCGTCCGTGCCATTTAATCCAGCATGCTGGCTGCAGGTGATTGGCTTGGTAAGAGTCCTTCAGCTGCAAGGGTCAGAGCTGCAACCGGAGGGCTCGCAGCGCACTGCCTGCGGAGTTTCAGCCTAAGTGGAAAACCAAAGGTTGAAAATACTGGAAATTTTAAAACAAAAAAAAACCTGGTGGATTTCTTTCTACATTAATATTTCCCCAGAAATATTTCTTAAAGGATTTTTTTAAACAAATGCTGCAGTGCTGTAGAGGAGCGAGACTGGAGTGGTGCTGGGTTGCGGTTGCTGACCTCTGTAGCCCGGCGCCGTCGGGAGTTACTCGAGAGGAAGCAGGCGCCGGAGCTGCGGTTCCTCTGCTGCCAGCCCCCTCCGGAGGGACGTGAGGTCTCCTGGGGGTGGACGTAGCGGAGGCACCGTCTCCGGGCCACCCAAGGCCTTGGTGGCTGAGACAGCCATAGCTCCCGCTCGAAGTGGCAGGTGTTGGCGTCAGCCTTTGAAGCGAAGGTTTTGTGTAGCGTCACTCTCGCACTTTGCGTTTTGCCTGAAATGAGCTTTGAAATGCCGGTGAGAGAGACTTCTAGCACGACTCTCATTGTGATTGCGCTTATTTCTGCCCATGCCCCTGCTGAGCTGAGCTCTGGGGGTTCATCGGCATGTGAGGTTGGCGGCCGAGCTGCTCCTGGGGCTGCGGGGGGCCCTGAGCTCTCCTGCAGGGCTCTGCTCGGGCTCGGTTCGGAGGCACTATTTTGGGTGACGTAGGTAGCCAGGAGTCACCTCCACCAGGAGCTGAACTTCAGCCGCTGAACTGGTCTAATTTAATACACATAGTTTTACATAGCTTTTGGAGCCAAAAGTCTATCATATCTGCTTAATCCTTCTTGAGTCAAAGCAAACACATACTAAGTGGATTTTAGAAATACCTGTAGTTTTACACATTTCTGTTTTCAAAGTAACTGTTGAAGTCAAAGGTTAAACTGCAGCGAAACCCTTTTCCTTTTCCCTCTGAAAGGATGGTAGGACAACAAGAGTGCATTGCTTGTCCTCTCAAAAGTGTTCTGGCTTTTCAGTCTGTGACTTTTAGTTTATTATGTAGTGCCTTGTAAAAGCAATAGAGCTGAATGCAAAGGCTTTTTGGTATTAATCATGAAGATTATCTGACAGCTGTTTTATCTTCACACAGATTTCCATCACTGTTCAGAATAGTACCATAATACCACATCATCCAATTATACATTTTTTTTTTTTTCTCTTTTTCATTAGGAATATGCCTTATCTAAATGCCTCCATGTAAACCTGTGAGTTTTTAGTTCATAACTGTGCAGAAAAAGTAGCTTATTTTCTGGTTCGCCTAATGTTTTCAGAGTGCCAGTATAATCTTTGCAGGCTTGGATGTTTAAGTTGCCATAGGCTGTGGGCAGGAAATAGATTTGCTTGTTCGTTCCTTCTCATAGCTGTTCTGAATGCAGAAAACTCTGAATTCCACTTAAAGGGGAGCTAAGATGGTTTCCTTTCACCTTCATTACTAATATAAACTTCTATAGTCGAAGAAGAAATACTTTACCCTTTTACCACTCATATCATGCTGCTCTTTCTGTATTTTGTCCTGTTTCAGTAACACAAATAGTTGTATTTAATTTTGTATTAAGTTTCTCTTGAATGTAATTAAATCCTGTCCCTCTGTTAATCCAGCAATCTAAGCAAACTCAATGTAGGAGCATCACAGGAGAACGCTTAATCCCCCTTCTTGTTTCTCTCCAATGTGTTTTTGACTTGTTTAAGTGTGGAATGGAGCATTTCTATACAGACGAGGTCAGGTATTGTCCTTCCGGATTTATTACCCAATTTAAGTTTATAAGTATTGCTAAAGCACATTCAGGTTTTGGGGAGTCTGCCTGTTTCCTATCTGAAGATTTTTAGGAGCGTCCCTGCAGGGAGAGCCCTCCGTCCCACGGTGTTCTGCGACCCCCGCCTTGGCGCTGAGGCCTTTCCTGGGTGTCGTGCCGCCAGCCAGCGTGCTCCCCTTGTGCTGCTGCACGGCTCCTGGGAGGACCCGCGCGTTCCGCTTCCCACCCTCAAAGCTGTGGTGGCGACTTTGGCAATATGACTCTAAAGGCAAGTCAGAAGAGTTTCAAATATATTTAGTCTTCATGACCTCCCTTTTCAAAGGGAAACCTTAAAGACTGGGGTCTCATCTCACCTCCTGGCAGGCTCGTCTTCACAAGAAATACACAGGTCGTGGTCTGAAGCGGAAATCCCCGTCCCGGAGAACACGTTGGGCATGCCTCTGTATTCAGGACACCAAGGACCTGTGAAGGGCGCTCGGCGCATGAGAGTTTCAGACGGGGAAAACTAACTGCACCAAAGCTCCAGAGAATTATTAGCATTGTGTTGTGGTTTTTTTTTTTTCAAGTTGGGACTGTGTGTGCCAGTCTGAGCATTTCTACAAAAGACAATTTCATTATGGAAGTGATGTGACCTCTCTGTCTCTGCAAAACCCCCTCTCTAAGTGCTGTCAGCCTTCCCGCTGGCAGCACTCAATTTCCAGGGCTCTGACTCTGTTGTGTGTTATTAAATTGTGTCAGGCTAAAATTTGGCAAAGGAGTTGTTGGACCAGTCTAAACCCTGACCTTTTCCAACACGGCTGTTGCTCTGTATCTCTGCCGACCCACTGGGGAGGGAGCCGTGCATGTCCCCATCAATACAGATGGTTTTGCTCGTGAACAGCCTCTCAGCAAGGTGAAATATCCATATTACGGTTGAAGCGGGAAGTTGCCTTCTGCAGACCGAGACCAGCCTTTTTGTGCAGTGCGATGAGAACAGCCTTTCAACGCTTGATGTCTCAGGATGCCGATGTCTCTTGTCACGCTCCAGCAATTCGGTGGTTGCACCAGACCAGCCGCTGACCCCAAAAGCAGTGGAGCGCAGGTTTTGGCCGCTGGCGAAGGAGCAAGTGTCTTCTCTGAACAGCTGACTCGTTTGGGGCTTTCAGTTCATGACACAGTGTTATTCCAGGCTACTGTCGCTCGAGGTGACGAGGATCAGCATTTGCTGCTTTACGTCTGAAATTATTTTCCTAGCAAGTTTTCAGGCTTAATCGCTCCTGCTCTGCCTGTAGTTAAGACAGTCTTAAAGGTTTGAGGGATGCTGACTCTAAACACGTGCATACATAATCCTGCCCGCAGGCAGTGTGTCATAGCTCAGCATGGGATGTCTGGTCTTGTGTTACTAACATGAACCTCTAACCCCCTGCATAGATGTAGCTCTGCCGCGTGCTGCTGGCCGGTCCTGGATCGCATCCGTGCAGGTGGGCCCCCGTGCCATGGGCCAGCGCTGCTCTGGGGACCCCGCTCTGAAATGTCAGCATCCCTCCAAAACGCCTCAAAGATCACATTTCAGACCACGGGTAAGAAGCTCGGGCGGTACCTGTACAGGTGTGCCAGCAGCAATCGTGGGGCAGTGGCTGCAAAAGGCTCACAATACTTCTGCGGGCGAGACGAAGAGCGTGCAGCACCGCCACTGTATACACAGCATTCAAGACATGCTTCACTGAGCCAGAATTGTGTCTGAAGTTCTATTGATTATACTATCAAACCTTAACCAATCTAACTTCTTTCAGCTCACATGCAACTCTGCCTTCTGAATATTTGTTAAATATCCTCTTAGATTACTTGAGCATTTTGAAAGCAAAGAACGGAAAAAATTGAGAAGTGTAATTCTTCTACGGCCTGTGTGATACAGATCAGTTGCTTTAAGTACAAAGAGATGCCAATTTAATCATGTCCTTTACATCTGAACTTTCGTTTGTAGACCGGTATATGCACTGGCTGGATAGCACACATGTATGTATGTATGCACAAATCCTCATTTATTTCAGTGTTCAGGTTTTAGACGGATAAAACTGTTCCTTCATTAAGCTTACCTTTAATTGGGTGTAATCTTAAAAATAAAGTAAAGCCTAAATCCTGTTCCTGATGAAATGGGAGTTAATACGGCTTTTTCGGTTAACCCCTTCCCTTATCAAAACTACTTGTGCCATTTTCCTTTGGGGTATGAGAGTAGGGCTATTGGAAAATGGTCAGTATAGGCATATTTGAAAGAGAAATGCAGCATGCCATCATGTCATAAGCCATTTCCACCTGCTGTCATACCACATATGAACAAATGTGTTATGAAGGTGGATGCTGCATCCCATGGGGCAAACTTCACAGTCTGAATACACAACTACTTCCCAAATCTGGGAAATCCAGGGCTTGCCATCTTAGGCCAGCTCACAACCTTCTCAAAGGAAAACAGCTCCTTTTGGGTTACTCCTGCCACATGTTACAGACTTTTCACTGAGTAATAAGAAAGAGGGAAAAGTTGGAGAAGAGTGGGTTTCATGCCATTCTGTAATCACAATTTACAGACGTAACTACGTTAAGAGGTACACAGAGCAGAAACTGCTTTCGGCACCCCTAACCGTGGGAAAGGGTCCCTGCTAGGATTCTGGCTACCAAAGGAAAAGGTACAGATGGCAAAGGGAAATAAATGTAAACGTATGTAGCTGTTTACAGGTGTGTTGCAGCGGGTGTGGCTGGGTGGCACCCTTGTGTTGGGAGGTACTCTGTAATTGCTGACTGCTATGTTGAGATTAATGAATTTTCATCTTGAATATGCAGTGCCTGCTAGTATAGTTTTTTAAATGCATACAAATCTACTTTTTGAAACCCAGCAGCTGTGCTTTCTGTTCTCTCAAGCATGTAGCTAAGGTGATGTGCCTTTTTTTCCCTGAAACATTTCTGTACTGTGAAGATCAATGAAATCCCCATTTCAACACCTGCATGATCCCAACAGCCTTTATATAAATAAGAACCAAATGCACAGAGACCCTGGGAGTTCTGTTAACTACAGTAGAATTAAGGCTCTGTAACTCTTGTTTCCCTTCCTACAAGCGTGCTGGCCTCCTCAACTACCTCTGCCACCCGTGAGCTGTGTCTGTAGGCTTGCTGGCAGGAGAGCAATGTGTGCGCTGGATGCATGGGTTACAGTAGTGCCCGTACCAGGCTGGGCTGCTCTCCCATGGGTGCACCTTGTCCCACATGGTTGGAATGAATTGGGTTTAGCCTGTGCAACAGCCAGGTAAGAGCAAGCTATGTGTGATGAGAGGCTACCTGCCCAGAACCTTGTCCGTGCAGCAGCCAGTGGCAGGTACCTGGGTGGGTGCATGGGAGCAGGATGGGGTCAGCGCTGCTGGGCGTCCTCCTGAGGTTCTGTGCCTGTGCCCAAGGCTCTTACCCGCCTGCAGGCCCCTTCTGCGGCTCTGCAGGCATCTTCCGCAATGTTCCTTAACTCTGCAGCAGCTATTGGGTTCTGGGAAGACTTCACCCCTGAAGACACCTGGGGGATTGTGGTGAAAGCCGTTGAGAAATACCGTAGAACACAGATACTGGCCAGGCTGATAAACTGCCCAAGTGAAGTGTCCGTGGTCACTTAAGGAGTTATTGATCTGTGGGGTCCCCAGAGCTTGCTGCAGCCTGCTCCTTTGAGAAATGGGGGAGAGGCAAAAGTGGCAGCTGGGTGTATTGTGCCTTGCCCCTCGTTAATATGGGAAGCCTCTGCTGCGGGGCAGCAGGCAGCACTAGCAGGAGGGTTTTCTCCAGTCCGACCTGAAATGGTGGTTTGAAACTCTGGGTGATGCTATGGAACATGCATCTCTCTCTCGGGAGAAGTTAAATCTATTCTTGTTGAAGGTCTTATGTACTGAATTGCTGATCTTGGGATATGGGGGTTGACTGAAAACTTTGAAGTGACAGAGCTGCTTCTAAAAAAGCAAAACGGAATGAGAGTTTGGAGGAACTCGGCTCCCCTTTTTTGGTCCTTGTGTTTCTGCTTTGCCACACTGGCAGATTGTGTTGGATGGAGATGCAGCTATGAAAAGTGGAGGGTTGTCTTCTGAATCCACATGCTTTTCATACTCAGAGGATGATCAGGTTTAGGATAATTCACAGGCTTCTCCAAATATCTGAAAATCTCATGTATTTTTTCCATTTCATTGATATACGCATTGTGAGTCTGAGTTGCCAACTTTATACAAATGCTGAAATTTATAATTTTAAAAAAACATTCTGTAATGATATTTTTATTTAATTGAATGTTTTCTCCCTCTCTTTGCTTTGTGAATAGCTGATGAAACCTGAGAAACAACAATAGAGAATAGAGATCAGAACAAAGGTGCCCTCTGGATCAAAGGGAGGAAGAGATGCCCCTGTGACAAGGATGACCTCAGTGAGCAGAAGCAGATGTGACTTGGGAAGGAGACGTCCAAATTGGGCCCCAGGTGCGGCTCTCGCTCTCTTTGCAGAGGCTGCACCTGGAGACTGTGGAGAATTGCCTGGGAAGTGCCAAAAGGTGAAACTGTGATAATCCTGTTAATTCTGGGCAGCTGGCAGGGCTGGGGGCAGGTCGCTTCCTCAACCTGCAGGGCTGCCTGCCGTTTGCTCAGCAGTAAGCTGCTGCAGAAGATTACAGCACTTGATTTTAGAGGCTCAGACGGTGCACAGTCTTTCTTTAGGTTGCTTAGCAGGGCTTGGGTTTCTTTTTTCCTTTCTGCATTTGCAAACGGTAGGAAATTTTGAAGAACGTGATGCAGTGTGGAGAGGAAGGGCTTTGCTGACACTGGCTCAAGACTTCACTTCCAGGGGTCCAGGGAGAGAGCCTCAGGACTGTGTACTCCTCGGGGAAGGGGGCAGAAATGTATCTCTGTACGTCATATTTCACGGTATTTTCTCAGGCTCATAAATAATGAATTGTATAGATCTGAGCCTTTCTCTCAAAACAGAACATCTAAATCTGGGCACTCAAAATGTAATTTACACTTGAAATTTGGAAAGCATCCATAATCCTACCCAATTCTAGATAGCAAACTTGCTCCTACATGCTTTTCCTAATCAGTGGAGTTTACTGAGTGTACTCACCTCTATTGACTAGAAAGCAAGCCTTGGGGTACTCTGCTCCTAACGCACCCCCCTGAAAGCAGGAGGAATGAACCTAGGCAGAAAAGGAGAGATGTGTTTCAAGCTTTTTTTTTAAAAAAACCAACTCATTAGCTCCCTGAAATCGATGAAAGTAGACAGTTTCTTTTTTAATCAATTTTTGCTAATGATGCGTGTATATTTTTACTTATTGGTTTCCTTATTTTACTTCAATTCTGCCAGAAGATTAATGTCAAAAACTCATAAAAACTGACAGTAAACAAACTACTGTTCATCAGAGTGCCTTGGTAACTTCTCCTGGGAATAAATTTCAGATTGTTTATATTCCAGCCCCAGGGATGTTCCAGTGCTGCTGCTTTCAAAAATATTGGAAATCCTTGGGTGCTCTTTATTTTTGTTCTTCAGGTGTCTAAATATGATGGTTGGGAATGAACAATGACACCCCTTTCCTTTTTAAAGAAAATCTTGCCTCCTGTATCTGGTATCATTCTGGCTCCAACTGTTGGCACTCGTTAATGTGGGTGTTCCTACTGGTGTGCATGAAAACAAACAGGCGAGTTCGGCGTCTTGTGAGTTTGGGGGGTTTTTACTTAGGGCTGCTTCACCCAACCTCACCAACTTGGTGACTGCTGGAAAGTCACAGCACCTGAGGATGCTCAGGCACAGCCACCACCAGCGAGAGCTGGGAAGCCCTGGGCTGGCCACAGCCTTTGTAGTCTCCTTAAAACTCAACCGTTGTCATCACGCAGAACTAGTTTGATGAAGGTCCATGTGTTTGTGGGCTGTGTAGTTAGCACGAGGAGGTGTATTTCTGCTTTGTCTGTTTGAAACAGAGCAAGGCACTTTCAATCAGCAATTTTCTTCTTGTCCCCATGTCATCTGTGGGTGAAGAGAACGATATTTGTGTATGGTGCAGAAGGGCTTGTGCTTTTCTTACTGGCAAAAACTACTTTGCTCTTCATTTAAGCACTTTGTAATACTTGTGTTTGGGCAGGTAACATGTCCAGCTTTTTCTTCTTCCTCTCCTGTAAGACCGCCTAGCTTTTTCTTGGTTGCAAAATGGCTATATACTGATGCTGGCTCTGGCATCTCCTGTTCTGTCAGTCGTACGTAAAGAGTGATGGCAGGGCAGGTGTTTCGACTGAAGGTTTTCCTCTTGCTCTTCACCATCTCAGAGGAAGGTTCCCAAACACCTCTGCATGTACAGACAACTGTCTGACATCCCTGTGACCTCCTAAAAGTTCAGTCGGGCCCTGTGAAATGTGGCTGTGCGGACCGGACACGGCTGCTCCCTTGTGACCCAGGGTCTGAGGCTTGGCTGGCACTGACCTGTATAAACCAGCCCCCATCCGCGACGGCTCCTCCTGCCCCCTGTCCACGTACCTGCCCTGCCGTAATTAGAGGTCTGGGTGGGAATCTGGCACTTTGTATCGGGCAGCAACACCTCTTCTGCAGAAAGAAAATAAAACTGAGCAGGAGTCTTGCACGCAGCTGTGCGGACTTACACCGTGCTGCCAACAACCAGAGCCTGGGAGTGGGCGCAAATGTCTTCTCCCTGCCTGGAGGAGTGTGTCTGTGAGCCGGGCCCTGCTGCCACTCTCTTCAGCTTGGCCCAGGAAATGTAAAATTTTGGTCTTCTGATGCAGTGGAGACTTAACTCAGAGCCCTGGGTCATGCTTTCTGGAGCGGGGGGAGACGGCTGTGTCTCTTCCTGCTGTTCCCAAACAGCCCCAGATATTGCAATACCCAAATAACACATAATCCCCAGGAACTGCAGAGGAAAACATTGTGAAAGCTGGAGGAGGACCAGAACCGCAGCTTCCTATTGTGGCTCCTGTACCTCCTGGCTGTGCCGCAGACCTCGGCCTGTGCGGATGCTCCCCAGCCCCTTCAACCCCCTCACCCTTTCTTAAACTGGCCCTGACTTTGAGCTGCCAAATATCCCTGCGTGCCCATATGGAAATAGTGCCCTGGTACTAAGAGTCACTTTTCTCTCATCTGGATAATTAATCCATCAGTTGGCTCTGAAGTTAGATCTTAACATTACCAAACTCTTAATCAAACCCTCCTTTCATATTCCTATACATGCTGTTCAGTCTGGTTTGTGATTTTTACAATCCAATATCAAATACTGCTCGGAAATCTGCTGGGATTTTTTCTTTATTTCTTTTTAAATCCACCAACTTCCCTGGTGGTCAGAGAATGGGGGGTGATTTCTCTTTTACAGAGGGTCATAGCATCTATATGACATTAACTTAAATGAATTTGCATAAGGTGGTGAGCAGACTGATGGGAAGAAGACAATTTCTTCAGGTTTTCCCTGAGCTCATTCCATTGTTTTCCCTGAGCTCATGGAGAGCAGCCTCACATGTGCAGGAAACGGGGCTGTTCGTTAACTGGACTGCGGTCAAAATTAGGTGGTTGTGTAATACAGCAGCTGGGATCAGATGGGTTCCTGCTCCCTCAGGCTTCATGCTCCACAGCAAGTAACTCATCGGTGCACCTTTCCAGTTCAGTGTTGGGCGCACATAGGTTCGCTGGGAAGGAGACGATAACCTCAGAAAATAAACCAAAAATGCACTGCTGCTTAGCAGCTGCTGGCCTTGTGGCTGTGCTGCTGAAATACAACACGTGGGGCTTTTCCTCACTGTTTCTGGGATGCAGGCTGAAAAAAGAAAATTTTGAGCAGTTCCATTTTTTCAACAGTGTTAAAGTATGGAAGCTGAACGTTTTAGGAATGTTAAAGTATTCAGCCCTAATTTTCATGCTATGACAGTAAGATACTTTTCTTTCTGTCAGCTGAAAGAATCCTGTTTTTTCCTTTGTCTAGAGTAACGTTTCTGTTTGCCTTCAGTGGTTTCCCATGAAAAAGCCCCAGTGGACCTTTTGAAGGGTTCACAGGAGACCTGGAAACCGTTTACCTCAGTGCCTTTCCCCGAGTACTATGGAAAATGGGGAAAGGGAAGCAAGGCATGAGAAACCCATGCAGCTGGATGTTGAAGTGACACAAGCCAGGCTGCTAGACCTGGTTCTCATGTGTTGTATCAGCAGTAAGAAGTCTTCAGGTAGCTGCCGGGTGCAGGATTCCTGTGGGCAGGCTGAGGCAGAACATGTGCTGTCAGTACATATGCTCCGCTTCAGAAATAAATCAGGGTTTTTCCTTAAACTTACGCTTCAGTTCTGAAAACTACCCAAGCACACTCATGTTCAGAGTCTTGCTCAACAGTGTCGTACGCTGGCTGTTTCCACGGCTGTCTGTGTATAGTGTGGTTTGTTGTTTGAACTCTACATCACACCACATTGGGCAGTCCACTTTTTCTACATGAATTAAGTTATTAATGGAAAAGGTCAGCTGCCAGTAACTTATCACGTGAAAAACATCCACTTTGTAAACTATTTTAAAAAAAACAGAAAAGACTTTAATAAACAACTGGTGCTAGGTGAGTGCCTGTTGCCCATTGCACATCGTTGCTCCATCCTTGGGATGTAGCCGGGTAGCTGATAGGGAGCACCAGGGGCCTGGGAGAGAGGGCAGCCCTTGGAAGCTGCGGGCTGACCGTGAGAGCCAAGAAGGGGCATGCGGCGAGCGTTCACGCCAAGGAAACTCCAGCTAAGCTGCGGCAGGCTGAAAGCAAAGCGTGCAATAGGCACTTGGGTCTTTGCATTCTTTCAGAGGTGGTGGTGCCTGTTAGTCTTTGCTGCAGTGGCTGTCTCCTTGCTGTGGTGCCTCCTGCAAACACAGAACTGCTGCAAAACGCCTAAATACCTCTGCATGTCTGTGCTGGGGTTGGGGTCTGTTGGGCAGGTCTGTGGTGTGTTGGTTTCTGAGGTCTAAGCGCAGGAGTGCCCCAGGAGGACACGTGCAGCCCTACCAGAGGCGTTGGCTGCCCAAAGCTGTGGAGCTGCTCAGATCTTTCTCCAGCTCTTTATGATGCAAAAATGCAGATCCCAGCCCCCACTTAGACAAATCCTAAATTCCAGATTTTGGCATTTTAGGGAAGCCAGAAACAAAAACTGTTTTTAAAAAATGGTGAAATGAATTTGTGGCCTAAAACCATTGGTGGCTGCTTTGTAGTGGGTTCAAAGGCAACTTCCATCTTGGGCAATCACGAAGTGCTTATGGCTGGGAAAGGCTGTGGTGGGACAGGCTGTTTGCCAGCCATGCCTTGGTCTTGTTCCTTTCCCTTGCCATCTGTTGTTGGACACCCTTGAGAAGATGCTAATGGCACAGCTGTCATTACCTAGGAATAAGGCGAATTCCTTGATGATTGTTGTCCTTAATCCAAATGCTCCTCATATTTACATTGCTGCAGAGCATGGGACAACTGTGGGTAGGGTGGGGTTTTTTTTTTCAGCTTTCTCCTTGCAGCTTTTTGCTTATAGCTACTTCCTTAGTAAACAATCGCTCATACCGATCGCAGGACAGGAGGGGTTCACAATCACACTGACTTGGCTTTTTAAAATATGGAAATGCAAGTAAAGGTTTGGCAGACCACAGCTGGCACGTAAAAGTGAGCCATAAATAGCCAGCTCACGGTGAAGGTTTTCATTTAATCTTGCCTTTTAGAACCTACATAATTCTAAAACTGGCCACTGCATGTAATTTATCTTGCATGAAGTTGCACCCTTGTTGCAACAGATGGTTTTTCACCTCCAGGTACAAGTGGTGTCTTTTGGGAAAGGGGAACTGGGAATTGCCCCTCCTCTGGTGCCTGGCTCCTTAGGAGCATCTGTACCGGGGAACAGAGCCTGCTGTCAAATTTGTGCTTAATAGGTTGCAGGAGGCAAATGCAGCCAGGAAGGCAGCAGCATGCCCACTGGGCAGGTACTGGGCAGGTGCTGGGCAGGTGCTGAGGAAACAAGACTCAAGCTCATCTCGTTTAACTGCACTCTCTTGCTTGCTCCAGCTCATCTGAAATCTCTCTGTCTGCTCTGCAGCTGAGACCGCAGAGCCCTCTCTGCATCCTGAAGGGTAGGCTGGCAGAGGGCAAACAAAACCAGGATAATAAATTTAAAATTAGAAAAAAAAATTAAAAGTAAATACTGATGCTTTTCAGGGGAGGCTCAGAAAGGCAGTTTCTATCCTGTGGCTCTTCTTGCTTGTAGTGAACTGCAAGCAAAAATGGGAACCCTTTAACACTGCGCTCTGCTTCCCTGCCCAGTGTGTTTGAGGCCGGACTTGTTTCCCATGCCCTGGTGAGGTCTTGCGTTCTCTTTGCGGCACAGACTGGGGTTTAAGTCAGAGGAACGTTTCTTCATCTTTCCTAATGCTGCAAATGATCTTGTTTAGTGAAAAGGCATGGTTGTGGGTTTTCTCAGGCATTTATAAATGTTGAGGGATGGAATTAACGAGCACTGAGTAAGCTGTTGCTCACTTAGCCCCTTTCCTACAGATTCCAGACCTCATTGCTGCTGCTGCTCCGTTTTCCTGCCCTGATTCACAGAGCAGGGAGCTTTGCCAGTGCCGGCTTTGTGATTCAGGGCTGTGACAAGAAGATGACTGGCAAAGAGGGTTGGAGGCAGTTTTTACCAGCTGTATATAAACAGCCCCCTTTTCATAGACCCTGCTGTGTCTTACCTCCAGGCACAGGCTGGCTACCCTTAGGCTAGAGCTGTAGGCAGAACCTATGGGGTGGATGGTTTGGGGTGCCCCGGCATCGACTGACCTGCAGTAACTCTGGAGCTTTGGGCACGCTGCTCAAGCTTTCCAACATCCCCTTGAGCTGGTGCCCCTGTCACGAGCCAGCCTCTGTGTGCTCCTTGCGCTGCTGTGGTCTTCTCACCTCCCGTTCCACAAAAGTCATCGCCTTCGGTAAAATGCGGAGGTAAAATGCCTTTGGGTGCCATGGCAATAATAAATAAGCCAAGTAAGGATGAGCATTACAGCCCTCGAGCAAAGAAACATCATTAGTCTGTGTGTTTGGTTATGGCTTCGGTTATTTACAGTTCGACATATTTTTTGGCAGTCTCTCCACACCTCCAGCGTAGCTGGGCTCTAACAAGCCCTTGTGCATTTACAGCGGACATGCTCATAAAATTACAGCAAGTGCTTCTTGGCAGGGTGTCTGCGAGCACCCCATCGTGCTCACGTGTAACAGACCTGCCAGAAAGGCACATTGAGTTTTCCTGCTTGAAATGCCCAGCAGGTATCAACGCAATATAAATCTGAATGCAAATATTTTCCATAACTTCTGTTTAAAGTACTGGCAAACAATGGAGCGGCTGCAAATTATTATGTATTGAAATTCACACTTGTACTTGAGCAATTTACTGGAGGTCTTATTTTTCTTTAAAAGTTATTTTTATTTTCTCAATAGACAATTCCTCAAGGAAATCTCCTTGGTAACCAGAAATCATGTTAGGGGTCCTATGAAAATGCACTGCTAGTTTTAGTTGACTTCTAGAAAAGACAATAATTTTAACAGTAAAAAATCCTAATCTGTAGGTATCTTGCAAATGTCTCACTTCAGATGCTGAATTGAAGGGCTACATTGCTCTAAACAGCAGAATTTTAAGGGTGGAATAGCGTGAAGAAATGATGCTACGACGATAGGCCAAAGGTATTTGGGAAAATGATTGGAGGTTTTTAATTTGATGTGTAAACACTAATGGATTAAAAGTGAAATAACTTATTGCTATTTATGTAAGTGCTCAAAAAGAAAAATCTGTGTGTCAAAATTAAGGCTGAATGGATGAGCTCTCAGTTTCCAATCTTAGGGGGCAGTGTGAGTAATGAATTAAAAATGGTCTGTTTTATAGAGATTGCAGTTCTTGGCGGATGCCTGTTTGAAACGTTGGCTGTAGCTTTCTATTCCACATTAGTGGCTGCACGATGACAGGTTTCGGTCTCAAAATCATACCACACTTCACTAAAATCCACCTCCTTTTGGTTTTGCCATAAACCAGTGTGGCTTCTACTCCATTTTAAAGCACACTTTAATATCATGCTAAAATGAAGTTTTCCAAAGCTGGATAGTGGCGCAGAGAAAAACCCTGCTGTGCTTCAGGGCATGCAACTGAGGTGGCAAAGAGGCTCCAGGGCCCTCGGGGCAGACTCTTCCCTCACCAGCACTACCTCCTCTCCAGTCTTTGGTCTGCTAGGCTCAATAAGCTGATTTCTTCTAATCCTTCCTTTAAAACTGGCCTCCTGTTCCCTTGTTTATCCAGAGAGGTTGTTGGGTGGGTTTGGGTTTTTTTTTATTTTTTTGTATCTTCTCTGCTGGAAATATAGATCTGGTGGCAACATTTCTGTCAAAGCTTCTTCCATTGGCGATGGCTCTCAGCCGCATGGGGGTTGTTACTTGGGAACATTTGGCTTGCAGAAATCCTGCCTCAGCTGAGAGTTAAACAAAAATGCTTTTTTGCACTTGCAAAATGCAGTTCCTATTCTGATGACAGATGACTTTCCACTTCCAGGCTGCTGTATTTCAGTAAAAAAAGAACGTTAAACACACATGTTCTGTGACAACCGCTTGTCCCAAAATGTCTAGTAGGGGAAAACTGTCCAATTCCTTACAAGAGGCAGGCATTCTGGTTTCCTGCAGTTGTCCTTCTGAAGGTAAGCAGCAGCATCAGGGCTCCTGTGAGCGCCGTGCTGTGCTCCCTGCCTGCCAGCGCCGGTCCCCGAACACAGTGCCCTCGCTGTGCTGCCCCGGCAGGAGCCGGCAGCGTGCCCTCACCTGCCTGGCACGCTGCACTTTCCCAAAGGACTGCGACATACGGAGGCTTCAGAACCACACATAATAGTGTCTGGAGAGCTCGTGGCTCGGAGCAGGAGAGGGCTCTCCTCCTGGCCGATGCAACTGGGGATCCTGTGAAGGTCTTTACCTGTGGTAATAAGGAAAGTTTGCAGAGTGAAAGCAACTCTGCTGAGACAGCGGTGTAGAGAGGGATGCTGGCATGAGCAGCTCAAAGCTGAAGTCTTTAAAACGGATTTACAGAAAGCCATAGCAAACTTCAGTGTGAGAAGAGTTACGTAGGGAGGAGAGACTCTGGACCCGAGCTTGCTCAAGGGAAGGCGTTGAAGCATTTTGCCTAATTTTCACTTAACAGCTGACAACATAGGTGGCTGCTCTGCCGGCACCAGCAGGAGAGATGCGCCCAGCCTTTGCCCCCAGCTCGGCTCTGCCCGGTCCCTGCGGAGAGGACAGTGTGTGCCCCTCGGGCTGTGCAGCTGGACGGGGGGATGCGGGGCTCCAGCAAGGAGCTGTCAGCATTGCCCACCTCCCCAGAAACTCGCTCTTCTGCCCCATCCTTCCTGGCTGGGTTTATTGAGTTGGATGCTATTTGAATGCGGCCTTGGGAAATGAATAGTGACAACTTCAGAAGAATGATTTAGGATGGAGAAAGGTGGATCCTCCAGTGTTGCCTCCACGAATCTCTGCTGTGCGTCCTTGCCGGAGAATGGGAGTCATGCAGGATGCTTCCGCTGGAGCAAATGAACACTATCTGACCTCAAAGCATTTAGGCTAGAAAAAAAAGAAGATTTTTAAGTCTTGAGGCTCTGGGGCAGCCTCTGATAGGGAAGCACAGCAAGATGCCCGCTCACTTGGCAGTGCCTCTCTGTCCTCTTATGTGAGGAGCCACCTGGCCCTGGCTGGCAGATCAGAGGGGGCTTGTGGCTGGCGAGACCCCTTCTGCTCCTCAGCAGCAAGGGAGGCACTCCAGCTTGCCTCCAGGGTAAATGAACAAGTTATGTTAATGTCAAAAAGCTCACGATGCAGGGTGACATTGGCTCGTCCCCAGCACGGATCATGTGGACAGGGCGCATCACTGCAGCCGAGTGACGTCCTGTCTGATTTCAGAGCTGGGATGGGAGGCTCAGGTGTCTGGGGATGCACGCTGGGACCACGGCACTTGGGTCAAACTAACGTGTCTGTGGGGCCTGCCGTGGCTCGTTGATGGATTCACCGATCAATCCAGATGATGGACTCTTTAATATTGTAGAAGGCATTAAACAGTGTGAAGCTGGAAGGGTACACCAGGTTTTTTGAGAGATCAGTTCTGGAGCTGGGCTGCAGCAGCTGTCTGGTGGAGCTGCCTGGCTCCAGTGCAGGTTTGTTTGCCTTCACTCCCAGCTTTCTCCTCTGCCTCGGGCTGTGGCTGGAGATGTGGGACCGAGCAAGAGCATGGTGCAAAGAGGGAATTGTCAGGATTGGGTTCGTGCAGCAAAGCCGTGGCCACGCTCTTAGCAGCACGCCTCTGTTGGCAGCTGTCACTGCGCACCTCTTGGCTGTGCCACTTTGCTTGCTTTTACGTAATTTTGCCCAGATCACTATTGGAGAAAAATGTCACTAATGAGGATTTGATTACCCCTGCGATCGCTTCTCTTGGGGTCCCTTCAGAGTGCGCAGGGTTGTCCCTTCCCCCTTCACTGAGCTTGCAAAGGGGCACTGCAGATCAAAGGGGGTAGCACTGTGAAACGAGCAGCCGGCTCGGGGTGCTGCGCGGAGGCTGTGACACTCCATCGGGATTAGGCAGCGTTGGCTGCAAACACCTTGTCAGCCAGGTACCAGCAGGCTGGTGTCTTCCTGGCTCGCTTTCTCCAGCCCATAGGAGCCGGGTTCCCAAAAACCAGCCGCCGAGGGAGGCGAGGCTGTGCTGCTCCTGCTGTGAAGTGGGTTCTCACTGCAAAGCACAGAAGCAGTAGTACCAGGTAAAGCTTTACAAGAGAAGGCAGGAATTAAACTCCTGGTAGCAAAGGTGCTCTGCCCCAGCCCTGCAGGGAGAGACTGACCCGGCTGGGAGCAGGCAGCCACGGGCATGCAGCAGCGCACAGCCCGTTCCTCTCCAGTGCCTGTTGGAGTCCCTTGTTAGAAAAATCCCTTTCCCCATGGCTGGCTTGCCATGCCTCAGCTTAGGACTGAGGGAAGCTTTTAGACTTCATTCCCACAATCTCTGCTCCTCTGGTCTCAAGGTACTTGTGAGAGAGCCTGCGCAGTGCGTCGGTCCCACGGCCAGTGGGACTAAGGGGTGCAAGATTTAGATCAGGTGCTGGACCTAAATTAGAAACCCTGTGCAAGTGGTGACGCTGCGTGCTTTGGAGTTCTCTGCTTGAGAATAAAATGCTCTTTCCTTCAAAGTGCACCGGTGGGCGAGTGGGCATGGTCTGGTCCAACAGGGTAGAGGAGACCGAATCATTCCGTCTGCCTCCTTTGTATCCTTTCCTGTGTCTTTTCCCCCAGTTACTTTTAATGCTTCTGGCTGAATTAAGTCAGCTTGTGACAAAGCACAAGGTGTTTGCAGAGGCAGGAACCCAAATTTCTGTAACAGCTGTTAACAAAGTCACAGATAACAGGATAAAGGAACTTTTGGAGGACTCGGGCCCACCATCTGCTCAAAACAAGGGAAGCCAAGATCAATTTAATGACAAGCCACAAGTTTTTCACCTACTTAGGGGCTACACAGGAGTATTTCGTGTGCCGCCCCTGGCCACCACTTGAGGACCGCCTGGCACGCCCTCATGGTCTGCGGGAGGCACTGTGGACATCCCATAAATGCTGTATCTTGCCCGCAAATGAAGTGAGCTGCTTGTCATCATCTGCTTAACTGAGGATGAGCTGAGTACGTTCGGTCCTTTCCTTGTTTCCTGTACCGTGGCTGGGAACATTCCCCCCATGGTGGGGCGTTCACAGAGGCTGCTGGGGGGACCTGGCCTCTTGCACCAGCAGCAACGCGGGATAGGGAGGCAAAAGTATTTAGTCTTTGAAATGTCTGAACAAAATGGCTTGATGTGGGTATTTTATTATTGTTGCTTTTTCCTTTTTTTTTTTTTTCCTCCAAAGAGCTATTCTGCTTCTATCCTTGTATTTTTGCTCTCTTGTTCTGAGCTAGTGAAACAGGTTTTTATCTCTGCTGTCTGTGTGGGTGTTGTCAGGTTTTGTATACTTTTACTGAAGAGTTTCACCACTAAAGATAAGTGTCCTTAACTAGCGATGAATAAATATAATTCTCCTGCTGCACTTCTTGTCAGGAAGCCTGACAATGGTTTCCAGGCCCAGGGCCGTATTTTGTTGGGGTGGAAGCCCAGCCTGCTTGGTTGCTTGTGGCTCAGCTCATCCCTGAGCTCAGCCGGGGAGAGGATGGAGGGGAACATGGCCACGCAGGACAGTGGCAGCTGGGTAGGCAGTAAACCCCTCCTTGAAATGCTTGTGCCCCTTCCAGACCCCTAAATACCCCAGACTCTGGCAGATAAACTGCTTGCCTTGAATAACAGTGTATTGAGGAGCATAAAGTTGTACCTCGGATGCCGTATAGAGGCTGTAGGTACATTTAGGCGGCATGGTTCTCTTGTATACTGTCTTCCTCAGGGAGAATTCTGGGGAGGAGGGGAGTTGGGTGTTATGGTGTGAATGTTGTGGATGAACAGTGCGAATGAAACACACCAGAAGCTGATGACACCAGCGGTGCCTTTTGAAAATCCAACAGGGGAAGGAATCAGAGCAGGATTCCTTTAAAAGTGCTGAGGTGGTGTTAGCCCAGACTGAAACGCTGCCATTCCTAGGGTTTTGCTGCTGATGTGTGGAAACATATGTTTGAGTGGGTATCCTTTCACGATGTGTTTTTCTAAGGTACTATTTTAACAGAGACGGCTGTGCATCCTGCTAGGATTACTTTCCAAATAATCTTCCTCATCTCTTAAAAACGGCTTGCACAGTGGCTTCTTAAAATTACTTAGCATAGGAAAATGAGGTCCAGCTTTTTCTCTTGGTGGCCAGAAGGACAGACTACTTCTATTACATTCAGCTTCCTAGCCAGTTGTCCGTCCACAGCCTGTGGTTTTTGCCTCCGCTTTTATGAAGTGTTGCTCTGAGTTAGCGCACTCGTGACCCCGGGAGCTGCGGGATGCTCTGGTGGATGCTGGCCGTGGCGAGCTGTGGTGCTCATGGGGGGTAGTTACAGCCAGGGCTGAGGGGCTGTAACACTGCCCTGTGGGAGGCTGGGGTCTGTCGTCCCTGGGGTCCATGTGATGGATGGTGGGGTTCAGCCGGGAGCATAGAAAAGCCCCGAACTGGTACAGGCTGAACTAGGATAAACACTGTGCAAAAAAAGAGAACTGACTTATTTTTCACCAAATTAAAGGTGCCATCTGCCACAATGCATTTTGAAACTCTGTGTTTAAAAATGTATGAAAATGAAAATACCTGACTCGTATGTTCTTTCAGTAAAACAATTAAAATTGTTTGAAGGTGTTGTGACAATATGCCTTACCTTTTCAAATATTCCTCAGGGATTTTTTTGGTTGTGGTTGGGTTTTTTTTGGTCCTCCCTCCCCGCTTCTTTATCTTACTGTACAATTGTATGAAATCAATGGTGTCATTGAAACTTCTTGGTTGGTAGAATCAGCTTTAAAAGCAGCTTTGGCTAACAGCATCTTTCTAAGCAGTCTTGCATAGATGTGGCTGGGAAGCAGGAGACTCTGATAGTGTGATGAATGCTTTCTGTGTCCAAGGAAGTAGTGCTGGGTGTAGATTTACCAGGAAATATTTAAAATTTACTAGGGACAATTTTCCTTAATTTCTCTGCTTTTTGCTGGCATCAGTGAGAGGCCCAGAGAATCATCTCTAGTTGTTCTTGTATTGATGGGGATTATTGAGGCAGTTTGCTCTCAGGCTAAATCTGATGCAGGACCAATTTGCCCTGCCTGCACAGGCATCCATGCCAGTGACCGTCCTGACCCCTGCGTGTGTTATCTTCTTGGCCTCGAGATGCAGAGAAGGAACAATTCAAAGGAACTTGCTGATATGCCTTGTTTTATCAGGGGTATCTCTGCCCGATCTCAAAGATTATCTGGTTCCTGTAACATGGGGGAGGTGTCACACAACTCTCCTGCTGCTCTCGCCTGTCTGCTTACAGAGGAATTCATGTCAGAAAATGGCTTTTACCCCTGCTCTTCCCGGCCCTCTGGGGATGCTGCCATCAGCTCACCTGTGCAAGATGCCTTTGGGAAGCAGCCGCCTCCCGATCCCAGGGGTCACCCTTGACCCGCAGGCTCCCAACCTGCAGAGGTGCTCATTAAACCACAGACTCCGTTAAACTTGCCCTGCCTTCCTCCTGGATGCCTCCCTAGCAAACGGAGGCCGTGGGCAGCACAGTCCGCCACTCTGGGCTGGTGAGGATGCGTCCTCTTGTGTGCAGGCCAGCCCGGGAAGGGCAGGGCGTATCTGCTGCTCACCATCCCTATTCAGCACCACCCAAAGGGCATCCACGTTTAGGGACTTGCTGCAGGGCCTGTGGCTTTCTGCTAGGGGCAGCAAGGAGGGAGAGGGCAGAGGAGCTGCAGGGGATGTCCTGCCCTGCACCCCGTTCTTAGCTCCTCTCCTCCCAGGTGACCTGTAACGGCCCATGGCCCATGCCAGCACACCAGCTTCTAGATGTCATCTGTCAAGTGAAGTGGAGCAAAACCACATGTGAGTTTGGGGATGGGGGGTGTCTCGGGGTTTGTGTTTTCTCTGTTCTCCCCTCCTCGCAAGCCTTAGCACTTCTCCCTTTCTCCAGACGGGGTGGCTTGCATGAGCAAACAGAAATAAATCTTAGCTGGAGCTTTGGGTTTTTATCCCTCTCTTCAGGACCAGACTTGTTCGGGTCTCTCCTGTGCATTGCGTGACTGACTCAAATTAAGGATTGAAGGCAGGGAATGAGGAATGATCCCCAGGGAATAAGAGTTTGAGCTGGAAACAACTCAATAATCCTGTGCAGTTTGCTCTTCATCGCTGTTCTGACCGTGTTTGCAAATAAATGCTGTGGTTGGGGCCCCAGGTGCAAGGCTCCAGAGCAGGTCTGGGGCACAGAGCCCCATTGCAGAGTGGAAATCATCCACAGCCTATGCTCTGGCCACCGCGGCTGCCCTGGTGCTGGCATTGCCCTTGGTGGTCCTGGGCGGCCAATGCATACACAGAGAGGAAAGAAACTGCTGGGTGTATGGAGCATTTCTGAGTCTAGGACCTGGCAGCTTCCCACCTGAGGAGGAAGGAACCCAATCCTGACCACCCTTTCAGGCAGATCCTCAGGTAGGAAAAGCAGCAAGGGTTTCTCTTTACTCTTTTAGGCTGGTTCTTGCATGAGACAGAGTTTATTAGCACATTTATGTTATGAAATAGACCTGTGCTTTTGACAAGGCTCTTGCATTGCCCTGCTGGATAGGCTGTACATCATGCACTGTATAAAAATAAATAAAAAATTAAAAAAAAAAAAACCCAACCTTGCTGAACTTGATGGCTTGGCCTAGCCTGACCTTCGGGCAAGGGAGTGGAGAGAGAAGAGTTTGTCCGGTGATGAAATTGTGCAGTAATTACAACGGGGACCTCCAAAGAGCAGTCATTGCAGTTTCGAGATGCAGTGCTCCCATTGATATTCCTTTGTTTGGTTTCCAGACCTGAACAAATCTCTCAGTAGGCACTTTTGAAGTGAACAAACAAAAAACTCTGGTTGGATCACTTGCTGTATTAGAGGGTATGTTTGTACTGTGCCATGGATAGCAAGGCAGTCTTTCTTCTTGCTTGTTCTCCCCACAAGTTCCTCTCGTCCTTTGAAGTGTGAGGTTTATTGTAGGTAAATAGCAAAAGCTCTCTAAAGCGTACCCTGCGTTTTCCCCTTGCTAGCAAAAGAAACCAACACTCCTGATGCCTGAAGAATTTAAACTTGCCAGACTCAGGAGAGACCTAGCTTGTCCCCTCACCAAACTCAAGACTACCTGCCATGGCTCTCCCTCCCTCCGGGCTGGAGCGAGGCTCTGAGCACTCGGCCGCAGGCAGGGCTGTGCTGGTGCTTAGGGACCAGTGGGGGGAAAAGGGGTGCTTGCAGGGGGTTGCAGGCCCCCAGGGCACCCCAGAGCAAGCGTATCCCACAGAGGCAGCACAAGGCTGCAAACCCGTGCTGTTCTGCACTGCCTCGCTTCTTGGCATTGCTTTTGTCTTCTATTTTCCTGCACTCGAAATAATCGCTGGTATACGCAGTCGAATCTAGTATGGATTACAGTAATTTGGAGGTGAAAGGCTTTTGGATGTTGCTCTGAATTCTTTTGTGTGTGAGGAGGGAACAAAACCCATCATTTAAACGTGGTGCAATAGAAACAAACATGGCCGCGAGGGCTTGCGCTGCCGGGGAAGCAGAGCTCTGTGGAAGCAGCCCTGGAAAGCAATCCATTAAATTGGATCCCGTTGCTTTTTGCATTCAGTTTAATGGGCAGCACTGGAGCCGTGACTCACTGGACCACCACCACTGTTGTCTAAAAATACCTCCAGAAAGCATTTCAGATTGATATTTCAGTGAGTCACCCTTCCCAACAAAAGGGCTTAAGGAAAACTTTGTGCACTGATGGAAATGACTCTCATCTCCTCAAGCGCAGCAGTGATTTGAAAAATAAAAAGCGAGCATTTTTCACATGTGCAGGACAGACGTTTTTAGAAAGCAGCAGGGAGCAGGTGGGACATGGTCATCCCGTCGCATCCATCTGCGCTGCCCGAGACTGGCTGTCACGCGGGGACCTCTGTCCCCACTGCATGGCCAGGCTTTCTCATCAGGTGCCGTACCGAGGCTTCGCCTTTGCTGGGCAAGAGGAACTCTAGTAACTTCTGCAGCCATTCTCAGATTTCTGGGGGGGAAATAGTACGTAGGCAGGATGAGAGAAAGCACTAAGTGGCGCATCATTGCGAGGCACGTTGCTAAAACCCTAACATGGAGCCATGGTAGGTTAAACACTGACTGTCTCCTCCAATGTAGAGACATGAGTCACTGCTCGGGTTCATGTGAGGTTCCAACGCTGCTTTGGGGGATTGCGCTTGTAAAGATGAGTATATACAGCTATTAATATTTGTTCTAGGAGCAGGGAAACAAACAAACAAGCCCAGTCCAGCAGAAACAATGCTCACCACAGTCACAGCCTCTCCTGCAGTTTTTTTTGGTGGAGGGTTTTCAGCCCAGATGATGCCTCCCTGAGCACAAGCAGCCTGGAGATCATGCTGTCCCGCAGGCGGGGAAGCTCCTGGGACAGCCTGTCCCAGATCTGGCGGAAGGCTCCTCTTGCTGCCCAGTGGATGGGCCTCCTCCACGAGCAAATGGGGATTTAAAGTGGAGGCTTAAACTGTTTATGCTGATAAAAAAAATAACGCTGCTTTCCTGTGCCAAATAATGAACGTCCAGTGACCCCAAGGGGGGCTCCTGACCGGTGCCAAAGAGGCTGTGAATAAGTTGCTCATCTTCCTAAAGCCCTCCCACAGACCGTAAGGAACACTTTTGGGGACTGGCAGGGTAATGCCTGCCAAATTCAGGTAACGCCATTTCCTCCTGTTTTGTTGGCGTGCCTCCTACCCAGGAGCCCACCACCTGAAAAATCTGCTGTTTGAGTGTTAATAATAGCTTTGGGAACAGTAGTTTTTCAGTATCGCTTCCAGCTTCTCACACGGTCTGTTTTTAAGCCTGGTACCTTGACACGGTGCTCCCCCTCTGCCCAACAGAAGCAGTGCTGGCTGAGAAGCAGCCTGTTGCTGTGGTTCAGTTTTGGTCCAGGGTCAGCAGGCAGCGAGAGAAATGCAATCCAAGGGTTGCAGGGGCTGAAAAGGGCATCTGAGTTATCATCTGCGTCTGCCAGCCACAAAGGAAAGTGGAAGGCATCCTCCTGTGGGCTTTGGCAGGACTCGGCCATCGTCTCCTGTCACCTTCCCTTTGGCTTGAGCTGCATGGGTTGTTCTTGGCAGCAGGTTCCCCAGCCTGAGATGTTGAGCTGTATAATACAAGTAAACAGGGCTGTAATTCTTCAGATTTATGTGCATATTCTTTCGGTGTGCCTGTGGTGCGAAACACCCTAGACAGCTTTGAAATTAAGAGTATAATTTGTTGTGCTATTCAGGTCACTTTCTGACATTACTTCAGTTCCTCGGCGTTTAATAGGGGTTACATTCCTTTTCAAAATAGTTCTAAAATGAAACACTGCTGTTTCTATGAATTTTTATTGTGGGTAGGAAAAGAATGGGATGGGTTGGGATCTTGCTAGCGGCAGTTTGTTAGGCCCAAGGAGGGGGTTTATAAATGAAAGGACAGTGAGGTGGTGGAATAAAGCTGTGGCAGATTTTAAGAGCAAATTAAGTAATTCTTTGCAAACATTAGGGTATAGTTACCCTTGCCTTCAGGCAAGAGGATGGGTGGGTCCCACCTCATCCCCTCTTCTGCGACTCCAGCTAGGTGTAGATTGTCCCTGGTTCTGTTCATAACCATGCTAGCAAGAAGCCACAGCAGCAAGCCTTTTCATTTACATGCAGAGTTCTGGAAAACTGTGCATCAACTGGTGAGATGGTACAGGGCACACGGAGGTACCTGCTCTTCAATGAAAACACAGGAGCTGATAAATCTTTTCCTGGTTTATCTGCCGAAAAGAGAAGGGAAACGGCAGGCCTCGCTTTTGCATGTGGATTTATTCCCTGTGCCGACTCTGTCGGCTGTTCTAGACAGAGCGCTGGTGTCCCAGTGTGGATACCAGCATCCTGAACATGCCGACTGCCTCCAGTATCTGTCTCCACTGTCCCTTCTACTGAGCAAATGGGAAAGAGAACTTCTCGTGTTGTCCAGAGAGGCCTCTGAGGGTCCCACAGTGGAATTCCTCCACCCCCTTGGAAGTACTGTCTGCTGAACAGAGACCTCGGCTTGAAGTACTTGGGCTTCTCTGAGTGCCAGGGGAGCAAACCTGTGAGCGTGGGTACTGGGAGGGGCTGGGGTCCTGGCGCTCTGCCACTGCTTTGGGGCTCTGGAGAACATCGTGGCACCCCCTGCGCTCCTGCAGAACAGGCAAATGATTGGAGATGTGTCGTGACTGCAGGGAGAGAAAAACACATCTCCCTGCCTGCTCTTGTTCCTGGAAAATGTCAGCAAACAAGCAAGTGACGCAGGGAGATGAGCCGTTTGTGGGTTTGAAACGACTTCTGGATGAAATTCTCTTGTAAGAGCGTTGGGGAAAATGCAGAGAAAGAACAAAATTTTTGTCTTAAATGAGAAAGGAGGTTGGCTCTTGGGAGCAGCTGTAAGGGGTGACAGCTCTTCAGTGGTGATGAGGCCATGCTCTTTCTCTCGGGACTGATGGTTTGTGTCTGTCCCTGCAAGAGTAGCTCGGTCATTCTGCTGGGTCCTTGTTCAGGAAAATCTTTAGGCAGGTCATCAAGCCTGGTGAGGAGTCTCCACGAGGACAACCTGTACATGCACCAGTGCTTTCCTGAAGAGGGAAATTTACCCCTGTGGATGTTAAAAATCCCTTTTCGGAGAGCTGTGCCTCTCCCAAGAGCCAGGCTGTGGGCAGGCAGCCTGCCAGGACTGAGCCCTGCCTGCGGCTGGCAGGTACGGAACGGGCAGGCAGAGCGTGCCTTTTTATAGTGAACAACATCCTGAGCAACACTCCGAGTCTGCTAAATCTCCATTTTTCCAGTGGAAAATCTTCTACTGGGGGAACTCTTGACCATTGTACGTCTCTGGACTGCGGAGAACTTGTCTCCCTGCTTAAGGAGGAGGAAGAGCGGCAGATGGCTGCGGTGGACCAGCTCCCTCCTGATGGGCAAAGCCCAAACCTTTGGTGGCTGCCTGTGAAAGAGCAGGTAATGGCTCTCACGGGCAAGGCTGCTGCCGGCTCTGCGGCGTTCCTCCTCCTCCACTGAGCCTGTGTCATTGATGTGAGCAGGAGGAGCTCCTCCTGGGTGGCTCTGCTGTGGCCCTGGAGCTGGGCACGCAGGGCTTGCATTGCAAGCGCTCTGCAGATACCGGTGCGGTGGTGGTGGGTGCTGCCTGCAGCTGGAAGACCACCCGGTGGCTCCCCGCAGCTGCGGTGGACGGGACACTGGCCAGACCTGGCAGAGAGCTGCCAAAAGCGGGGAGGGCAGAGCTACGGCTTGTTTGAAACTGCAGCAGCAGCCCCACGCAGCAATGCCTGCCGAGAAGGGAAGGGGGGAGCAGACAGGGAGGCTCCAGCTCCCAAACGGCCTGTCACGCCAGGGTGAAGGATGGGCTCGGCTTGACGTCCACAAAAGTCACCTGCCCCCCCGCCTCGAATGGGGCCAGTGCTCCCTGCCTGATCTGCCAGATGAAAGGCAGTAAATGCTCCTCTTCTCCTGGCGAGTGATGACCAGCCACGAGAGACTGCAAACAGCACGGGCTTCTGCTCCAAAGTCAGTGTTCAACAAGCTGTAACTCTGTGTAATTGAGCGCTTTGTCAGCAGAGTGGTTTTTGGTGATTCAGGGCAGCCGCATCACTTGATGCAGCTTCCTACCCATCCCTGGAGCTCCTCTGGCTTCACAGACACTTAAGTACAAACAGTTCCAAACTACCGATGGCGTGTGCAGCGGTGCCCGGAGCGGCCTGTCCTCCAGCCGCTCTCCATCAGCAGCGTGGGAAGCTGCACCGTGAGCCTGCCGCTCGGAGAAAGCGTCAGATGGGAGCCCGAGGCCGAGCGTTTTTGTAACGGTTTATTGGGACAGCTCTGGAAGCTGCCTCCTGGGTGCCCCTGTATGTTTCGGCCTATATATTTAATTTCTAATAAGTTTTTTTTTTCTTTTTCAGTCCATGTAAGCACCACGGTTTTGTGCAGTGTTTTTCCCAAGCCTGCTGCTTGGGATCTGGAACAACCCAACAGAATAACTCTTCCCTTGGTCTCCGTTTCTTAGCCAGAGCGTTGGGGTTACTGTACCCACCCAGGGATGCAGTCTGAGAGTCCCGCTGCAAGGATGCGGTGGGGAAGGTGGCACAGACCGGGAAGGGGGATGCCTGTGCACGCAGGGCCCCGTGCTGCTGAGGAACCCTCTGAGCGGCTTTGCTCCCTGCTGTTCCCTTCCCTGCGCTCCCCCCTGCCCGGGAGCGAAGGGATGAGCCCAGGGAGGACTCCTACCTCAGACCCTTCGGACAGCACTGCAGCCTGGGCACGGCCCAGAGAGATCATCAGGCGTGAAATACGGGGCCAGCATATACAAATATGGCAAGTGTGCAAAATGTATTGGAAATAACCTTATGAGGTAGGCTTGCTTTGGAGCAGAGTTAGCATACGGATCTGGTTACTTATTTGGCTTGCTCCCTGTGCTCCCAAGCAGTAGGAATGTAGTTTGTTCTTTTTAGCAGGGCATAAACATTCACGCTCTCCTTTCTGACCCTATCACTTTGATCTCCTCCATATACTTTTCTAGCAATGCCTACTGGCAATGGAAAAATGCATTAGCCTGTGCTAATTTGTTTTTCCTTTATATACAAGTGCACTGAGTCTTGGGAAATGGGACAGTGAAGTGGAATTGTGGAGCTGCAGGGCAAATCGGTGCATCTGTAACACCGTAATGAGGTTGTCAGTGCATGTTTGTGACGGGAGGCGGTGGAGATTTTGGGTCATGATACTTTTACTTCTTAAAAGGATTTGCTTTCTCCTCTTTGGTGCTAAATGGTTTTTGCCATCAGCAAAACAAACAAAAAAGGTGTCTAATTGCTCTGCCCTTTCTGAGGGCTGTTTAACATCATTAGAGAATATTAAGAGGAAAAAGAAACTTATGAAAGTTTGTAAGCATAATTCATGGGGCCAAACTGTGCGTGAGCATAAATCAGTTGCTCCTTTTCCGGATTCTTTCAGTCTATCACTTTTGAGCAGTAAATATTTTGTCTCACAGTATCTTTCCAGTTTCCTTTTTATTTCCCTGTGTGCGTAGTGCTAGAACCTGCATTAAGGTGAGCAAGCAGGAGTGCTTACATTTCCTTACCCTGCTCTGCATGCGCGTCGCCAGCCCAGAAGGTGCTCCCGGGAGCTGCAAGAGGGACGTCACCCAGGGTCGGCACTGGGAGGACGGCGTGGCACCCACCTCGGCAGCGCTGGTAGCAAGGCGGCAGCAGGGCTGTCCTGACCTGCGGGCTGGGACCAGGCAGCGCAGGGCTCTCCCGGAGCCAGGAAGGGTTTATGCGTAGCTTGTTCCTGTTCTCCTGGCCATCGCAATGTGCTGAGCCACAGACTTGCTGTTTCCTTAGTGACTGATGAATGGAAAAAAGGCGCAGGGAGGATTTTATGTTTTAAAGCATAGAAGTCCTGTGCCAGGATGGCTAACTGTGCTGTTAGCTGGCTGCAGCAGGCAGCAGCTTTCCTTAGAACAGAGAGCATGGTCTAAATTCCTGCCTGAGAGCAGGATGCAGGTTGACCCACTGATAGATGAGTGTGGGTCTGGCAGCCAGGCAGGTAAGACGGAGTGACTGATTCCTGTGCTCATTAAAAGTCATCATTTTTCCCTAGCTAACTTCAAAGGTAATTAAAATACTCTTCCATCTCCAGCTGCCTTAAATCCACAGGAAAACCATAACATGCAGGACCTGATGGCTGGAGCTGTGCTCAGGCCAGTGTGTCTGCAGCTGATGCAATTAGCAGAGGAGCCTTGGCTGTCCCGGGTTTGGACACACTGCACATCGTATTTCACTTCCGACATGCCTGCACGGGCATTTGAATTAAAGGCCTATTTCTGCATGCAGCTCCCTCGTACGTGCAGCAGCAATCATTTGCAGAACAAGAAGTCTCAATTTATCATCGCACCAAAACACTTCACAGGGGTGCTCTTGCACATATACCACGTGACGTGGCATTCAGGCAACCTTTCTTTTTTCTTTGCTTTTGTTGCCCTCAAATTGGATATTTATGCATTTAAAATACCACAAACAAGTTGGCAGTATATCACAGCTTTGCTTTGGTTTGGTTTCTTGATGGGTAACTCTTTGGGTTTGGGGTGTTTTTTTATTCATTAGGAAAAAGGTACCACTAGTAAGACTCCATTACTGTGTGTGATTTGACACTAGTGTCCCTGCTCCCCTGGATAATGCCAGAATACAAGGCACAACTAATCCACGATGCCCTGTTTCACGTGGGATCTGGCCTCCTGCCACCAAGGGGAGGTCAGAGATGCTCTAGCCAGCTCTGAAGGTGTAGTTGGGCACCTCTGCACAGGACAAAGCTCTGGGGAGACCTTTGGAAAGGGTATGCTCAAAGGCTGTGAAAATACGAGAGCATCCTAATGCTGAAAATTCTACAGCACCTCTATATTTCAGGACATCTTTTGGTCACTTCTCCACCCTCTTGCTGGTTCAAATAACCTAAGGAAAGTCCACCGTTTCGTTTCTATTTTGTTACAAAAATAATAGAAAAGGGTTTGTTCCTTGCATTGTTTTTATTTCAACTAACTTGAGGTCTCAAGTATGCGATCGCTCACTTGGGACATATCTCATTGCAGTCAAAGCACTAAAAGAGGATTCAAATACTATGATTTGGTTTCTGGTTTTTACAGCCTTAAGATCACAGCGATGTAAGAGAGAGTTTCCTGAATTCTTTGTCTCAACATCCCATATCTAGAAGGGGAATAATCCTTTTCTGTTTTGCAAGTCCTCAGACTTGAAATCTAAGGCAAAGAATATGAAGCATCTAATACAGTAAATTCCTGAGCTCAGCTAGCACTTTGCAACCTTTTGATGCTACTAAAAAAACGCATGGTGGAATTGCCCAGGAGGTAGCTTGCAGGAGGATTTTTGGATCACCCCGACACTTGAGATCTTTGTAACCTCTTTAGGGCTGAATTGCAATGAGAAGAAAAATGCAAATGTATTTTCCAACTTGGTAGTAGGCTGTTTGCTTTACTCCAATGTAGCGATGTGCTTCACCCAGCCACACGTAGATTGGGCTGAAACTTCACTTTTAACCAAGCACTGGGTGTAACCCAAAAGCCTGTCTGCTGTCCCGAGACTTTTACGGCTCCTGGGAAAGGGAGGGAGCTGCAGGCTTCAGTATTAATTATGGACATTGTGACTTCTGCAATCTGTCTTACTGATATAAGTTTAAAAAAAAAAAAACAACTAGTTAAAACTAATGTATCACTAAGGTAAATACATACTTGTGCCTGTAACTGAGATTTTTAAAGAGGAGTTCAGAGCTGTTTCCTATTATCACTACTAAAGATGATGCTTGATCAAGCAAGAATCGGAGGCTTAGTATTTCACAGGGTGCAAGCAGTCTATTCATTTAAGATACAGGTAGAAGCCTCCAATTTCAAAGCAATGAGTCCATAGGGAGTGCGATGTCAGGCTGCTGTCTTCCTCACATCGGTCTGTGGCCAGAGATGCTGAAGCACTTCACAGCAGCAATGGGCAGCAGCAGGATGACAGGAACAGGGCTGGAGGAGGAAGGTGCCGTGCTCAGGGAAGCCCCTCAGAGAATGTGCAGAGCCTGAAATCCCAGCTGCAAGCTTGCATCTTGCTCTGCCCCCTTGTTGCTCAAACCATCCTCCTGATTTTGCAGTGATGGACTCCGTCTTGGCGGTGAAGACGGACATCAAAGTCGTCATGCTTGTTTGGGAGGAGATGCACGTGGTGCCCGTGACGCTCTCCGGCGGCAGAGAGCTGCGCCCAGCGGAGCCCCTCGCTGCAGAGCCCAGGGACGAGGGCAGCCAGGCGCACACCTGGAGCGGGCGCAGAGGAGACGGCAGCCCTGCCACTGCCACGGCACACGCCTTTGGGAACCGGCAGCGTGCTGGTGGAGATCCAGAGGCCTGGAGCGTGGTTTTGATTAAGACCCGCTGTTTTCCCAGCACTCTTCCGAGACAGACACTGCTGTGGTTTGCAGCGTTTCTCACGGTGTGGGTGAACCAGGAGCTCCATGACTGCAGGCTCTGAGCTGGGTGGCTCCAGCAGCCTCTGCCAGCTCTTGGCCACACACTAGTGCAGGCTTAACCCATTTGTGGAGTCTCCGCTCATTAGCAGCATCGTTAGCGGTTGCAGGCAGTGCCTGCTTGCTCAGGAGGTGATCACAACACAACCTGGGCTGGTATGCGAGTGTCCCACAGGCAACCGCAGATGTAGCTTGGATTATCCTGGGCTCTGGCATGGGAAACTGTACGTTGCCCTTTAGCCAGCAGGCAGCTCTGCCTCTGCCTTGGGGCGCGTCTTCCTCCTCCTGCTTGTCCAGCTTCATTCATGGTGGCTATAAAGCACAGCAGTGTTCAGAGGTGTTAAGTACTTGTTGTTATCTATAGGTAATGGTGAACATTTGCTTTCTTCTCTAAATCTTGTTGTTCCTGCCATCACACCTTTGTCACTGCCAGGCTCTCAGCTGAAGCAGCTGTACTGAGGGTGAAAGGATAAATCATAAATGGACACTTTTTATCTAAAGTGAAAGGCTTAATCACAACGGGATGTTTTTGCCCCTGATCTCCAAGGTCGAGCAATAGTCTGAATTCATCCCTGTTAGAGCAGACTGAGTTGAGGATTGTGTCTAGTCATAGCATCCTACTATCTGACTTGTAATCAGGATCTATTTGTCCTATTATGACAGAAAATCCCCTGAGCCAGCTGCCCACGTAAAAACCAGGCCAGCAAAGCTCAGTCCATGCTGCTTGCAGGTTACAGTGTGCTAACATCCTGACCATACCTGCTGCTCTTTGGCTTGGTGCTATTTTTTCTTCTTCTCGGATCAGATTCTCTCTCGGCAGAAGATGCACTCTCAGATCCCAGCTTTGTGCAATAGGAGAATGTGAAGCCTTATAAAAAGCCTCTGCCTTCTTTTCTAATGCAGCTCTCATTGTCTTGGAAAACCAAACCAAGGAATTAGCAAAATCAAAACTATTAAAAGAGCCAAAAGTATTATTAAAACCACTACAGGCAACTCAGCTGCCTCTCTGTAAATAACAGCTTGCAGATGTGCAGAATGAAGTAACGGGCATTTTGCAATTCAGCTAAACTCCAAATGCTGAGTGTCACTGAGAGGAGAGTGGGCTTTGAGACGCAGCCCTGCTCTCCTGCCTGCCCTGGCCAGCTAGAAGAGACCATCGATTTCCTGCTGACTGTCCCTCTCCAGAGCTTCCCAGTGGCTGAGTCTCCAATACCCGGAGTGAGGTCTGTGGGACGTAGTGGCAGGGACTGGTGTTGGTGCCTGAAAGTAGCATTAGGCCTTCCGAGCGCCTGCCCGCCAGGTACACCCAGCTCTTATGGAAATGTGATGCCCACTGCTGCAGCTCTGCTCTTTTCTCGTGTTTGCCTTCCCACCCCTGCTCTGCCTGCCCTCTGCAGCAACGCGTCTCTGAATTTTATTCACTCAGAGGAGAACGTTTCTGGTTTGCATGCAAAAAAAAAAAAAAAAAAAAAAAAAAGCTGCTTTCATGCAACCTGCTTTGCAGAGTGAAGAGGGAAGGCTGGGACGGTGTTAGCATCCGAGCCCAGGGAAACCCCAGCCAGTTGCTGTCTGTGCAGTTGGTGCCCCCACGCCCTGCCATACCCTGCTCTGCTGCTGCACCAAGTGACACAAGCGGCGCTGACTCTCGGCTGCAAGCAGCTCCATGCTTGCCCGGCGATGACACCAGCTGATGGCTGGGAGAGGGCAGAGCTGACAGGCTCAAAGCACGGCAACCTGCAGTCTGCAAGCAATTTAATTAATTTCTCTGCTGCCCTGCGCCCACCACCCCTCCTTGCAGAGAGGTGCAAGGAGATGATCGTTATCTGCCCGAAACCCATGACGCTAGTTCATTGCCCTCTTTGCTTTGCTGTCTGGGACCGAAGCGCAACAGAAAACCTTCCAGGCTCCACATTGTAGGAAAAGGAGATGCTCTGCTGGTCAGCACTGCATCTGCTCAGCCTCACGCGATGCCAAGGGGGAACTAGCGCACGGCCATACCCTGTCATTTACAGCCCCTGCCCAGCCGGGGCTGCCACAAAGTCCCTGTCTCCCTGAGCCGCAAGATTGAGCGTGATGTTCACCTGCTTTTAAACAAGGTAATTTCCTATTCAGGGCAACAGAGAGATTTTGAAATGGTAGTGCCTATCTCTACCCCGCTCCCTCCTTTAAAGCTTGCAAAGCAGGAGGAAAGAGGCCCATTTTGTGAAGCCTCACAGTTCTTAAGTCAGCCTAAGGATTCTGGGGGCTTGACTCCTGATTTCTGAATAGCTGGGGCTGGCAGCTCTGCGTTTGTTGGCTTTCTGCCCAGACGACTAACTATAAAAAGACATGTTTGGATTTCTGCGATGTTCATCATCTATTTCAGAAAATACAGAGCATGTTTTCAGGCAGACCCAAATATGGCAATTGCAATGCCTCTTCTCTATCATCTCTCTCCGTTTGAGAGAAAAGAACCCCTCAGATTCCAACACCTTTTTCTTACCCCAGCCCACCCCTGACACCAGGGATACATCTACTGAGGCCGTTGAAACCATTCTAATTCTTACTATGTTGCTTATGATATTTTAGTACCTTTCTGAAAGTCCCAACTCTCCTGGGATTAGGAGGAGGTCTCTGATTTTGCACCTTAAAAAAAAAATCCACCACGTTTTCTGGGAAGAAAAATTTGGAGAAAAGAAAAACCTAGCCAATGCAGTAATGAGAAAAATAAATAGCTAAAACCCAAGAGGTTTATTTGTTTTCAAGCGTGCTAACACAAGGTATGAACCAGGTGGCTCACGAGGAGCACAGGCAGCATCAGGCTCTCCCTGCTGAGGGCACACAAGCTGGTGAGAAACCGCGTCTGAGCGCGATTCAGCTGCAGCCCAGGTGAGGAGTCACCCTCTGCCTCGGGGCTGCTGGAGGTGGAGAAGTTACCCATCCTTTCCCAGGCCACGCTGATGGGCTTGTCGTGGGATATTTTGTATGCAGCTTTATTCTGTTCACATCAAAGTACAATCACAGTGTAGGGAGAGGAAGAGATCAAACAGCCACTCCTTGTGCAGCCTGACACTTTGGTAACTAATGTTCTCCCGTAAGAAGTCCTTGTTGGAATAAACTGTTTTTCCTGCTAAGGCGAGGACCTGAAGAGCCCCCACGCTGGCCGGCGTGACAGCCCATTGCCCATCTCCTGCAACAGCCCTTCCCTCCCGTCTCCAGTGGGCAGCCCTGGGAGAAGGTGGATGTAAGCTGTGTGCCTTTGGGCACAGGTTAGTGGCAATGGGGCAGCTCCAGACCCCCGGCTGTGCCAGCCCTGGTGCAGCAGGGGCTCTGTGCCTCCTCTGCCCTCCATCTGCTGCTTTCTGCCAGGTTTTGTGCGCTGTGCCCCGGCAGGGGCCTTTTTCACAGCAGCGCTTGCTCTCATCCCTTCACGTTTATTCTGCTCCTCTCCCTGATCCTGGTCCCATGCCATGTCAGCCCTGTCAGGACCTTTGGTTGTCCAAGGAGTTGGCAAAACCCTTCAGTCCCCCCCCATGGCCATGGATGACTGTCATGGCACCGCGTTTCTCCCCCCCCCCCATCAGCTATCCCCACCAGCCTTTCCACCCCCTGGCAGAGGGAGGTTTCAGGGCCCTGCCAACTCCCTGCTCTCCCCATCTTCTGCCAAAGGTAGGCCAGGGGCATTGCCTTCCTCAAACAGTATATCCCAGAGGAGCAGGTCTGGGCAGGATGGGAAAAGTCTCACCAGCTCTACCACCTCCATCACAACAGCTTCCTACAGGTCCCCTGCTCTGGGGCTCCGTGTCCTCCCAAGGCAATCCCAACAGCTTTCCCCTTGCAAAGCTTTTCCTAATGTCTAGGCTGCACCTCCTTCGCTATGATTAACATCTGTTACCACTTGCCCCATTCACTGAGGCCACGGAAAACAAATTATTCACTTGTCTTTGTGGCAGCCTTTTATGTATTTAAAGCTTTCTATTGTAACCACCCCTCTTCTGCCCCCTCTACTTCTGTGCCCCAGCCTTCATTTTTGCTGGACTAAGCAGTCCCAGCTCCTTCAGCCTCCCCTGGTAGGTCATGTCTTCTGGGCCTCTGCTTGCAAAACCTCAGCAGCGTGAGGCTCGACGCAGTGCTTCCACCCTTAGCTGCGTGTCTCCGCTGGCATCAGTGCTAGCATTTTTAGGATGAGGGATGAAGGGGTTGCAGACTCACTTTGCATGGCAGGTTCTTCTGAAAACGGTCCTTTAGCCAAGGCTGAACAACATGGTGTCTGCAACCAGGTCTCCACCCTTAGGGAAAAGTGGAGAAGAAACTGGTCGTGGACAGTTGGCACGAGGCAAGGGAGGCGGATGTGCATTTTTAGCTTGTGTGTACGTATATATTTGTGTGTGTATGCATATAAATTAGAAATTGTGCTTTATTTTTTCCTATTAAAATATTCAGAGACTTGCTAAATCTTGCATTTCTATCCCATGAGATACAGGGAGCTTTAAAGTCTAAGTTCTTGTAGTCAAGAGGATTTAAATTCTCTTTTGTCAGATTTTTTTTGCTTTTTTCCAGTCATTTCTAGCCCTTCTGACTGAAGAGAATAACACTTGAAAAATGTGACTGACTACATGTTCAAGTAGCAGGAGGCAAAGAAAAGAATCCACTTATTCTCTTGAAAAAAACCCAACAACCCACTTATTTTTTCTAAGTCAAAGTACTGATTTTACTGTAGCTTGATTCATTACCACACAATACTCCAGCAACTGCTGCTCCCCAGCCTGGTGGCTGTCAGGCCTTATAACTACCTTAAGTTCTGACACATTAACTGGTTTACGGGTTTCTCCAGAGCAAAACAGTCTGGCAGCGTCTAGCTCTGCGAAGCAAGTCAGGCAGCCCCACCACCACGCCGCCACCGGGGAGCTGGGGTCAGCGCCCTGGGAGCGGGGCTTGCAGCACCCTGCTCCTGCCGATCCCAGCACGCGGGGCTGCAAACCCGGCTGTGCCTCCGGCGGTGCTGCACGCCGCGGGCTCTCCCCGCACCCCCAGACGCTAACGGCCCTGCGCTGCAAGATGGAGGGGTCGCTGCAACCAGGCTGGGAGCGGCCCGGGGCCGGGAAGGGTTTCCTACCCCTGCTGCTGTCACATCCCACGATGGCAGAGTAGGCATTGCTTTAATGGGCAACCAGGCACACAGTGCCTGGCCTCCTTAGGTGTCCGCCGTGCGTAAGGATCTCTGAATAGGTGAAATAAGTTGCAAGAGACCAGAAAAAAAGATACTGAGGTCAGGCCAGAAAGACTGCGTAAGTGGCATATGATGGGAGAAAACAGCAACGCACTGAAGAGAATAAGAGTAAGCATAAGCGAGACTGTGAGCAAACACAGGTTTCTCCCACTTGTCACCATTTTCAAACAGGGAAATTTGTCCCCTGCACGTGGCTGCGGCTGCAAAAGCTGCTCCCGCGTTCCAGCCAGGAGCGAGGGGGATCGGCGTGCGGCGAACCGGCCACGCTGACTCCTTGCGGCGCAGGGTGCTCCGCGGGCCCGAGCGGTTGCTTTGGGCTCCCCCGGGTGTGGGGGCTGCCCAGCACACGCTCGCGTTTGGCTGGAGCGAGAGGAGCCCCGGCTGCTCAGCCCGTCCCGCGCGGGACCTGCCTACACGCGGCGGCTGCCCTGCGGAAGCAGCTCGCCAGGTGGGAGAAGGCCACGTTTGTATTTAGCCAGCTTTTAACTGCCCAGGTGTTCCTGCATCCTCATCAAAGCAATTAACCACTGAGCCGCTCTGAGCAGGCAACAAGGGAGTTCTGGGAAAGCGAGGAAGCACGTTGGGGTCGATTTCTACCCCACCCCCCTTACAAAAAGAGAAGGAGCTAGGGTAGGAGAGTGCTCCAGTGCTATGTGGTGCCAGCTCTGGGCTGGTGGGCAGCTGTGTCACCCTGAGCAACTCAGTCTGTGGTTTCCTTACTGATGGTAAGTATTTTCTGTTTGTACTGCTGAGCAATGTGTTAGGCTGGGTGGCTGCTCTCTCCTCTAATTAATTAACTATTTGCTTATTTTAAAACTCCTGTTATTTCTTTTCTGCCTGTGATATCCAAGCAGTGATGAAGCAAGTGTGGCTTTAACCATCAGCAGGTATGTTGCAATAGCGATGGCTAATTGCTGTGTGACAGTAGTGTTGCTGAGCCACCACCAAGCCTGGACACACTGAGAAAGGCCAGCCCTGGCCTCGAGCAGTTGCAGGAGAGGAAAGTGTGAAGAGGAGAGTGTGGAGGGAGTTGTGGTGCAGGTTAGAACAAGGACATGGCAGAGCTGGGAATGGAAACTTGTTCTCCAGGCTCCTCAGCCCAAAGCCTTCCTATCCCACCTATCCTTGCCAGGACCTCATCCCTGGAGCAGGCTGGTGGAGCTCTGGGGTTTAAATGGGGAGAGGTTATAGCCCTTCCCACTGAGTGGAATGGGTCAGGGGCTGGTCATGCAAGCAGTTCTCCCGGCTGCTCCTGGCAGGGGAGAGGTGACAAATCCTTGGAGGTGGCTGTCACTGCTGCCAGCACCACGCATGCACGCCGGGCGGCTCGGAAAGGTAGCTCGGCGGGCTGGCGTGGGAGCAGGGCTCGGGCCAGGGCCGTGCTCCTCGGGAGCCCTTGTATGGTAGCAGTGTTTCGCAGAACAAACATTGGGATTTAGGTTCTTATTAATGTTTACTCCTTTTTATTATTTTCATAATTTGTTTCACAGTCGGTTGTTGTTGTTTTTCCTTTAATTGGCTTGCAGATAGTAGGAGATTAAATTAGTGGCTGTGCTCTGAGGAAGAAGTTCTGTGTAATTAGCATAGGCAGTGTTCGCTGGGATGAGTAAGTGCTTTAATTGCTTAATGATTACCACTTGCCTCTCCTACCCTCATGACAAACTGGCCTGAAACCACTTCCACATGGTATTCTTTTCTTAACCTTTGGCTTTTGAGAGCTCGGAGCAATAACATTCGCATGGCCAAGAATTAAGCGTCCCCTTCATTAAAAAGCAAAACCTGGTGAGCTGTCAGGTAGACTGCTGGCTCTACAATACCAAGCAGCCCTTGCCTGCTCAGTCAGTCACTTTGACCACGAGGTGGGCAAAGGTCCATGCAATAGACAATTTGCTTTTTCCATTCAGCCACTTAATTGCTCTACATACAAATTTCCACAAGCTTTCCTTGACATTACTTGAGGTCAGCAGAGCTTCTCCTGCTGAGAACCTCTGGAAGTGATTTGAAATGTCAGTCTGGAAGAGGGATTCCTGCCCAGTGGAGATGCAATGTTTCCACCTCAGATGCTGCACCACCTTTGAATGACCATAGCAAAACCTCTGCTGAAGGGCTCGGGTCATTAGCCGATCGTTAGGTGTGGTAATTCCTGGCTCTCAAAGGGGTTTTCAGAGTAACCTAGGTGTGTCTTGCTCGAGGTGGCCTGCTGTTGGCAATGTCTACTCTGAGCCTGTCATGCAATTACTGTGCTGCATTGACCCAGCAATTACACTTTAAAATTCAGACATCGTTAGACAGCTCTGTTATTTTAAGAGCTGCTATCCCAATATAGATCTAGCAGTTTGGGTCAAGATGTAGACGAGGTACAGGTATGTGGATTCAAGTGATGCTGCTCTAAATGTTACGCTCGTTCTGCTGTGGATGTGCTGCTAAACATCATGTGGAAAAGCTGTGTGGGTTTGGGGTTTTTTTTAGTTGGTTGGGGCTTGTTTGTTAACATCACACAATCGCAATCGAGGCTATGATGAACCACGGGAGGGTAGATGGACCATGCAGCTCCATTTCAAAGGTATGCAGCCACCTAATTTTTCTACCGCAGAGGTGGTACCCCCGGCTAACGTTACAGCATGTGATAACTTGTGGGCCACGAAAGATAAGAAAAAGCTCTTTGTTTGTCTGGTGAGGAAGCATTCACAGCTCTGCTGTAGGGCTCGAGAAACACAGTGCACAGCTCCGTTCTAGCTCTCTGTAAGCCAAGTGAATATAAGTAGACCAGGTGCAGTTTACGTGCATGGCCTTTGGCTAAGTTCACTATAAGCCTTTAGAAATTTGCTGTGAACTTAAACCTGAATATCAAACACTTTATCTGGAATTAATGGGGAGGGGGGGAAATCTTGTTTGTTAGAAGAAAGAATTGATAATATAGCACAGTGTCTATGTGAAAACTAGAACATTAGCAAAATATTACAGTATTCTAGCCCCAAATTCTAGGTGAGTCATGGTATGAGAGCATCTAGGAGCAGGTTCTGCACAAGGAATGGTGCCTTGCAGGCTGCCTGGAGCTGTCAGCCCCGCTGGGCTGGAGCTGGCTGCTGTGGTGAGCTTGCACAGACTTGGTCGCAAGGCTTTACTGGCACAGGAGGAGGGCAGGGGCCAAGCTGCAGGGGATGTGAAGGGGTGAGCCGCTACTTGGGAAAGCTCTTCCAAGAGCTGTGAGTATCCTCAGGGATGGGAGAGTGTGCTGTGCTCAGCGTGGGTGGGTGCAGGGAAACACCTGTGGCCGGGCACTGTTAAACTCTCACCAGGTAATGGCGTTGGCTCTGGAAAAGGATGTGGCTGCCACTGCAATGGTTCAATAAATATTCTCTTGGCCTTTTTGGATGGCAGTATTGTACTGAACGGAGATGCTAAGGTTGTGGCAAGATCCAAAGAAGGGAGTGGGTATCCCATGAATAGCAAGGACAAAGTGATTGTAATTAATGACCAAACCAGTTTTGGCTAGACACTAAAACTCCATGAAGCAGGGTTGAAAATAATCTTTCAAAGTTAGAGATTAGGATAAAATTTAACCTGGGGGAAACTATCTGACATCTGTCTTTAAGAGATTCATTTTGCCATGTGCTGTGCTGGCCCAGACCAGGGCTCTGATTTTAAAAACAACAACAACAACAACAAAAAAACCCAAACACAACCCAAAGAAAAACCCCAAACAAACTAAACAAAAACACCCCACAATTTTTGTTCATGCTGTTGTGCTGCAGCTTTCCACTTGGGGAAGAATAAAACAGTAAGTTTCTGTTCTCCCTAGCCTCCAAAATATAGGGGCTGACCTCCTGGAGGATGCAGTAGGTGTCCTTCTGCTCTCATCTTATCTCCCAGGATCTTTCATTGACTTAGCGCTCCACCCTAATGGCTGAGACCCGAGGGTCTGGTTTTAGTAGTTGGGTTTTCCCTAAATACCAGAAGTACCATTTAATCTTTGTCTCTTGCAGTGATTTACACTTCTTGAAAACAAAATTTAATCCTAGGTTAACAATAAATAGAAGTTATTTAGGGAATTACAGTTCAAAAACATGAAGCTTAAACACATGCACACGGGTACGCGTGCTCTGCTTTATGTGCACACAGACACGCACATGTATCTTCATGTTCATCCATGTGCAAGGCAATGGCTATCCCAGGAACCTCCCACGTGCTGCTTTTTAAGGAGGGCTGAGTGCACTGTCCAAGACAAATGGACTCTTATTATCATTTGTCTGTGGGCTAACATGCTGCCTGGGGGCAGATACCATTCACTGGCATTGGCCTCTTTTACTGTGCAAAAGAATAGTCCCCGGTGAGTTTTGACTTCACCCAGACCTGTGCGTGTCATTCAGCAGTGTCCGCTGAATCCTCTCTCCAGAGAGAGGCAAAACATCATATGCAATGTCAGATGGAGGAAGGGATATAAACCTCCCTACTCTGTAACATCCTGGGGATGGGGAAGTTATCACCCACCTGTACCTTTTGTGTTTTTTTTTTTTTAATCTTTTCCTGAGGCACCTGGCGCTGTCTCCGTCGAATGAAGGACATCATTCTAGACAGGCCTGATAAAGCCTGGTAATTCCTGGTTTTGCATCACACTTAAGGAGGCTACTTTTGTACAAAAGGATGGGGATCACCAGGCATGATCAGCAGCCGCCATGCTCTCTCCTGGGCCGCTAGCTCCCCGCCAGCGCTGGCGCAGCGGCCGGCCAGCCTCCGCAGGGCGCTGCCCGAGGCAGGGGCGAGAGCGGCTGCCGGTTCCCATTGCCGCTGGCTCACGTCACAGCGATGGAGGCTCCGCTCGGCAGGGCGGCAGCCAGAGAGGGTGGGCTGCAGGACTGGAGGCATCCCTGTCGGGAGTAAGGAGCAGCGCGCCAGCTGCAGAGAGGACACCGGAGGAGCAGTGTGACTTCTGCGCCGGCCCAAGGCCCCGCGGTGGCAGCAGGGGAGACTCTGATCGCCTGTGCTGACAGCAAGGGTCCTGCCCAAACTGCGCCGGTCGCCCCTCCGATGACCAAGGCGAAGCACTGAGTGCAGGATACGATACAAGTTGGGCTTGTGAGAAGAGTTAAACAGCTCTGTGTGGAAAAAGAGGGAGATGAGGAAGGGGGGGGTATAGCGAGGGCCCGGAGATGCTCCATGAGCAGGGGTCAGACCGGAGGGATGCGATGTGCAGCTTCTCTGGGGTAAGCTGTAAAGACAGCTGAGAAGTCATGGAAGCTGCAATGAGGAGGATGCTTTGAATATTGTAAAAACAGGCATTGAGAGCCAAATTTCTGAGATTAGATATTAGCTTAGGTTAAAAAAAAAAACCCTTCTTTTTTTCTTTCCCTCTCTTCCATGCAAGCACATATACCCCTTCTGCTGTTTTGTTTCACGCTGTCATATGCAGTACTTTTTTCTGCACTCGTGCTGTCAGGAAAAGTGCTGCTAATACAGATAACAGTTAAGAGGAAGGGACAGTTTATTTCTGGGCTGTCGTCAGTCTGGCTGTTGCAACTTCTCTGCTGCTCTGTCCTGCGATAGCCACAGACCTGTCCCAAGCTTTCCGTAGGAAATGGTAATGCAAGGTTTCTACCCTGCCTTGCCTGCTGTGGAATGGCTTTGCACCACTGCCAAATGGGTTGTGAAATGTCGCTGTGCTGCGCTGGCAGCGTTACCATCTAATGTGAACTTGCATTCAGAGCTGGTCTTCGAGAAAGCTGGAATACGGCCCTGTTCCTGGGACTGCCCAGTCCCATCCCGGCCCGGGCTGACTCCCGCAGCTCCATCCCGCTAATGTGCAGCAAGCACAGGGTGAATTAACCTAATTAAAGAAATGAGAACAAAGGGAAATGTGGAAGAGGAAAATAACTTCACATTTAATTTTAAAACTCCATCTCTGTAATTGGCTAAGATGATGTTCCCTTTGTCGGTTTCTTAAGAACAGCTACCTGCGTTTCTAGCCTTACCCACTGCACGTGGTTTGGGAAAGGGTAACGTCCAGCTATCGGTGTGCTTACGCGCTCCAGGCAAAGCTAAGACATCGAGTACTCACTAACCACAGTTGCAGACAGATTTTCCCATGTGGATATAAATCTAGAAACTCATTTCTTTTAAAACTGCAGGGCGCTGTGAGAGCTGAGCAGTTAGCTGGAAGCTTTCAGAAAGTGAGAAGTTTTGCTTGGGGCAGGGAGGGGTGGGGAAAGAACAGTTTGTTTATTGAGCCTGAGACATCCATTTGATGCACACCAGTTTCAGCAAACTTAAGCCAAACAAACAGAAAATTTCCAGGATGACCATATGTGTATTCCCTGGGATCTGGACTCTGGGAACAGTGTGGCCCTCGACTCCGGGGCTGCATCTCCTGGCAGTGAAATGGCCAGGAACATCAGTGTCACTGAGCAGGTCCAAGAAACCTCTGGTTCGCTGGAAACTTGAGATTTCAGCCTAAAACTGTGCAGCCAGAATTAAACCCATTCTGATCCTGGATGGGTCTTTTGACACTGGTTGTCTGGTTGTGTCAACTGTTTCCAGTGCAGCTTTTTTTTAAAATTTCTCCCACCCCAACCCTCCTGCCTTCCCCATGTTGGCTAACCAGTTTGGGGGTTTGTGGGTGGGTGTGTTCTGTTTTTTCTTGGGGTGTGTTGCGTTTTTTCATAGTCTTACATGGGTGATATGCAGAGAAGTTTCTTCATATTTACGCTACCAAGCCAGATTTCAATGGCTTTCTGAGAGGCACTTACAGGCACCACAGCTGCTCTTCAGTGGTTGCAAAATTGGTGACTTTTGAGAAAGTCATGGCATTGACGCTGGACTGGAGTTCTTTCACATGTCTTGCTCATTCCAAAAGATAATTTTTGGGATATACTTCCCAAAAATCAGAAATATTGGAAAAAATAGTTGTAGGATGGAAATAAATACACAAATGAATATGCAGAAGGTGAAATTTAGGTTGAAAGCATAAAATTATCTGAATTCTGGTTTAACTAGGACATTCCTTTTTCCAAAAAGTGCTTTCTTTGCCTAGAAACACCTGTGTTTCCTCAAGCTCTCCCATCTAAGCAACGCTTCTGTCTTGCTCTGCTTGCTTACAAAAACTGCCTGCAGGTCAAAGTGCAGGGGTGCTAATGCTGTTTATAAACAGCTGTTATTCTAGTCCTCTCCTAAACAGCCGTACTCGGAGAGGGATGTTTGTATGACTGCGTACATGTAAGGAGCTGGTGTGATAATATCAACAGACAAATGCGGAGGGGTGACAGAATCGTCTGCGAGGGGTTATCCCACCGGGGTGCTGATACCAGCTTCCTGCGCGTTCAGACCCCGGAATACGCAGAACTGCACGCGGAACCACGCTGTGAAACACCACCCAAAGCTTATTCAGCCCGCTCCTCGCCCCCTCTAACGCACTGCCCTGATGCACCTTACCGGAAAGTGGATGAAGGCGCATTCATTCTGCCCTGCTGTCAGTCAGCACTGCTGCGGAGAGGGTGAGGCACCCCTGCCTGCCCCACGCCACAGCCGAGCGCGTCGCTGCTCCTGAGCCGGGCGCAGCGTCTCCCGATGCGTTGCCAGACCGAGAACTACACACGGCCCTGACCGGAGTCTTGCTTATTTTTATTTTGTTTTGGAATTTGGGTTGAATTGGTGGGTTTATGCAGCTTTTTAGAGAGAAAAGGTTTGTCCCTGAGAGTTACTGCCCCTCCTATTGACAGAGGGGCGGGGTGGTGGAGAAAGCCCTGGGGAAGAGGCAGTCCTGCTGCAATTGCAAACGTTGGCCCTTGAAGATGAGCAGAGAGACTTGCAAACAGTGCACAGCAAGGCTTCCAGCAGTTGGCCTCGGGAGTGTATGCAAAGCGAAGGCACTTCCAGATCCTCAGCTGGTCTGAGGCTCTTTCCAGGCTCTCTAAAGCAGCGCCTTACTGCACTTGTTCCTTAGCGGGAGGGTGCCCCGTGCCAGGGGCGTGGGATGCCGGCGCGGAGGTCTGCTCGGTTCGAATTCACGCTGCTATTTCAAACACACTTGAAAAACTGTGCGTGGCTCACTTTTTTGTGCCCAGGGCTGAAAAGGGGTCGCCCGGCACCCTTCAGCCAGCACGCGGTTGGAGCAAAGCTAGCGCGGTCCCTGTACTGCATACCTGCTTACTGGACTGAAACACGATGGCGAGCTCAAATGTAACCCAGATCAGATGGTTGGCAATCGTGGGGCCACGGCCACTTCTTCCGACGGCCGGTGTGAGGGTATTCAAGTGCCGGGCTCTCGCAGCAGTTCTGGCTGGGGCTTACCTGTATCCTGAGACATCTGCGTCCGCAAAAGCCCATTATTTTGTGCACTTTCTGAAATACTGTGTTTAGGCGTTTCTGAATTCTGAAAAACCTTTGCGGGGTGGAAGGGAGCAACGCCAAAGTAAATTACTCCAATTGTCTCCCTTTTTTCTTCTCTTTTTAAGACAAGAATCTCAGCTTGGCATATGCAAGTTAAATACTGAAGGATGTTTTTATCTGAGGTGCAGTGATTTGTCTGTTTTTCTGATTCAATTGATATTATTGTAGCCAAGATCCTTTAGATAGCCTGGTAAGATGATGAGTAATACAGTGCAGTTCATGCCATCAGTTAGCTGAAAAAAAATTGTGAGTCAAAAATATTTGCATCTGAGCTTTCTAAATGTCTGGTAAAGCTCACTGGAAAAAAAAGAAGAGCATAAGACTAAATTACATGGCAGTTATTTCTAGAGAGTGGTGGAGTAGTGTTGATTTTGTACTATTAAGACTTTGTCAAAGAAAATAAATAGGCATGCCAGAAGAATATATGTGGGCTTTTTATTCAAAGCAAACAAAGGGAATTGCTATTTATATAACACGGCTGTAATGCTGGGAACAGTATATTAGCTGATTAGCAAAATGAAGTTCTTTGTACAGCTTCATCTGTACTTCTAAAATCATATCTCAGGAAAGGTGGATGACGCAGAGTGGGGGAGACCTCCTTTTCTCTCTTTGCTGTTCTTGGAGTAACAAATGATCTATTCCTCTGTGTCTGAGTCATTAGAAAGGCCCAAGGCCAAGCCGGCTTTGCTGTGTGGCTCTGTGTCTTTACCCAGGTAATCTTAGTCTTGTGCTCTCCCCCTGCTCCCCTGTGGGCACATCTGCTGTGCCATGCTCCCCTGCACTGACGGCTGCAGGCAGAGAGGCTCACTCCCCCTGGCCATGGGGAAGAGGGTGTCTGGGGTGTGCAATGCTGTCCCTGTGCTGCTGCCGCTGGGCCAGCTGATCTCAGGAGCAGGTGCCTAAACACGAGCATCCCATCCTCAGCCAGAAAAGCCTGGACTGTTTCAGTGAGCAGGGCTGGGTTTAAACACAGCTAGTCTGAATGTTCGATGTGCAATAAGGTACTCGGGTGAAATCAGTTTAACCCCTCCCAAAACAGAGACTCTGGTTCCGTGTCCACTTGCCATCCAGCCTGTGCTTCATGCAGGTTTTGGAGGATGGATGCTCTGGTTTTCGGGCATTACAGATGTCGTACTCAGCCGTGGAAGGCTGGCCCTACTGCTCCATCCTGCTGTTGGGTCTCAGAGTGATTTCCCACCCCAGGAGAGCCTCTGGGATGCTGAGGGGAGGAGAGCAGCAGCCGGGGTGTCAGGCAGCATGGCTCTGGAGCTCTGCTCGTGAGCAGCAACGATCCCCCCAGAGCTGGCTGAGTACAAAGGAGGAGGAGAGCCCTTGCCTAAGGATTTAATGAAACTGCTGAATTGCCAGATAACGGAAGGGTGCCGTGCTGGATAATTAACTCACAAAAAAGATATCTTGAGCACCAGAGTCTTTTTTTCAAAGGCTGGCTTTTACTTAAAATATTGTTGCCTTTGTAACTCTATGGCTTTGCTAGGAGCAGAAACCAAGGGCTCATTTACTTCCCTAATTAATGACATAACCTGTAATTATCCAAAACGTTACAGAAGATTGCCACAAAATGCATTACAAGCAGCTGACTGGATACCTGACTGCTCATCTGATCACTTTGAACAGGCGAGGTGGATTTGTCATGCTGAAGCGATTTCTATGGGAACATAGCCTGGGTGGCCTAGTTCTGTACCGTGACGTTGTCACATCACCGAGCCCTAGGGAAATGCAAAATGTTAGTGGCATCCCTGTAATAATGTCAAGAGGGAGGATGGTAATGCTTGTGATGGATAGGGAACAGGGTTCCTGCACGTGCCGAAACTTGGGGAGGAGCTACGGCATTTGCCTGAGGAAGGATCCCATTCCGCTTTCACAGGAGACTCAGTACGCGAGGGATTCAGCTGTTGCCTTTACGAAATGGGGGAGATCTGCCTCTGTTGCAGCTGGCCGTGCTGCCACGAGCTTTTGCAAGGGCAGGCCTGTGCTTGCTGTAGCTGCCTTTGTGCCAGCCAGACATGAGCCAGTCCTCATCCAAAGGCTGCGCAGGGTCATTAGGCTCCCGGAGGTGCCTGTGATATCAGCTTTGACAGCAGCTCATCTGGGTGCGAGTTTGCCAATGTCCACCCACTCAGCCCACTAGCAGCAAAAGTGCTGCTCTGTCTGAAAAACCTCGCCCAAAAGGCGTTTCAGACCTGGTGCAAGTGAGGGGACGTGTCCTCCTGTGCTTCCAGCAAAGAGGTGGAGACGGGGCTGCCGTTGGGACAGAGGCCAGGTTTTCTTTTTATCCTGAGAAATTCTCATTTTGTGGTGGATACGGATCTAACAGGACTTGCGTAGTGTGAACCTTGCAGTGACCGGTGGACTATGGTTTTTCTCAAGCAAGAATATTCCATCTTTATTGATGGTTCAGCTCTTTTACAGCTGGTGCTGTCCCTGTTTCTGTTCTTTGGAAGCAGACGCTTAGTTGGTGGTGTCTGGCATATCCACATAAGCTAGTGGAGAATTGCTCTCCTAATTAAGTTCCTGAGCATGGGAAATGGAGATGAGCCTACCATTTCTTTTTATTTTAATTAAGAAAAAAAGAAATCCGATGCTGACCAGAAGTTTAATTTTCTCTCCTGATTTTCTTTGCCCAGGCTCAAGTTTTGTTTTAAGGCAATTAGGAGCACAGAAATGTTTGTGGTAAACAGCCAGCATTACCTAACAAAATAATGGAGAAGCAGTCTTATCAATTAGTAGTTTAATGCCAGTAGCTTTTGGATCTTTTCTTTGAATATTTTTTTCTTTTTGTAAGAGTATTGCTTAAACTGTATTTAACTTCCATGGGGTCAGTTCTACTCTGATTTAAAGCAGCCTTAATATTATTTAAGTTTGGAAATGACTAGAGGTAAATCAAATTTAGGTCATTTTGCTTCTGAATAAGAACTTGCGCTGGGGGATTGAATGCAGTTTAACTAATCCACTTAAAGTCAAGCAGTGACTTAATTCAGGTTCTTTTTCTTGAGCATGTCTGCCTAGGTAAGACTGTACACTGCTTTCCAACCCACCCTTCCTTACCAGGGATGTGGTGACATGGTAGCCAGCGGGATTAAACTCTTACACCAGCTGAGTGCTAGGTCCTGAAGTGTGAAATCTTAAAAAGAAAGAGAGAAATTAAGTGAGAGAGAAATGAAGTTATTGTCTGGATGAGGCTTTACTTCTTTCATTTCTAAATAGCCAGAAGAAATACAGCACATATCTATTCAGGAAAAAAACCACAGTATATTGCACAAGAATTTGAAGCATACCCGGTAGAAACTTACTTGGCTACCCCTTAAGCTACACTTAATACACAGTTTGACAACTTCATCTTGTTGCTGGGGCTGTTGGGATGACCGTGCTGCCTGGCTTTCTGGCCTGGGAGTACGTGCCTGGCTTGGGGCATGAGGAGTCCCAGGAGCAGACCCCAGGGAGCCCCCGCTCGCTGGGCTTTGCACAAGGGCAGCTGGATAAGGTTCTCGGGATGACCTCGTGATTCCACCTGACTTTTAAAATCTGTTACTACTTTGTTTTCACAAAATACAGTGTCCTGATGCACATTAACTTAATGTACGTCGTGTTAAGTGTTACCAAAAATAATTAGGGCTAATTTGCCCCTGAAACAAATGAGCAGAGGCACATTTTGTGACGTAGCTGCCTTACTTTTTAATAGCGATTGCTCATGTAGTAAATGGTAAAGTGTTGCCTTTCACGTAAGGAGTTTCATTTATTAGCGCAAACGAATGAAAACCTGGTTGATTAATATGGAGCCTGATGCACCGCAGATTACCAATTTCTCCCTAAGTGTATCAGGGCTGATTTTGTTGCTTTTCCAGTACTACTGCTTTACTCATGCAGGACTGTCAGGGTTTTTCTTAGCAGTGGGCAGCTCAGCCCCATGGCCCTTCAGAGGGTGGCAACCTGATGGTGGGAGGCGTTATATGAAGCAGGATTTGAGGAATAACTGTAAGGCTTTGGAGGCGAGCGCCCAGCCTGGCCCCGGGGCACACGGGGAGCTCCATCCTGAGCTCGTGGCTGGCCTCACAGCGACATAATGACTCGCACTGCACTCCTGGTCTGAATTTGGGGATGTCTGGAAGTGGAGAGCACCTTTTAGTTACCCCTGCTCCTATCTCCTGGCCACTTAGTGCTGCCGGGGTACAGCAATGAGGGTCTGGCCAAGGGCTTCCCGAACCCCTGATGGTGTTGGGCGGCTCGTCCGCCTGAGGCTTGGCACAACAGGGCCGCTGATTTCGGGCCCTCACGCTGCAGCCCCCTGTTTGTGCCCCAGGCTCCAAACCAAGAAGTGGGGAGCGCCTGCTGGGGAGGCTTGGTCTCCGTGCATGGTGGGACCTTGCCATCTGGGCTGGACATGCCGGCTGTTTCCTGCCGCTCCCGATAGCACGTCTGGGATGGTGGCAGTTGCTGGCTGCAAACCAGATGGGGATTATCGGCTCCTCGCAGGGATGCTACTGGAGTGCCACGGCAGGAGTGCCCAGGCTGTCCTGCTCTCTGCTGTTAGAAGTGCCAGAGGTTTATACTGCGTTTTAAAAGTGTACTGAGTAATAAAGAGACTTTTAAAAAGAAAGTAGCACATCTGTACTTAGTTGGATATTAATTTCAGATAGTTTTAAAAAACAATTTTTATTTTAAGATAAAAATATTTTAAAGTACACTTGACTGTTACAGATACCAATTTTGAGGCATAGATGTATCTTAATCTAGTTAAACACAAGACTAAACAATAGGTAAGAGTACAGGTTTGCTATTAGTGTTTTATGGTAAAGCTGTGAAGTTTGTGGAAGTTACAAACTGATTCCTGTAACTTAACAGTATGGTCCTCACCTGTTGACATCTGAAGAATTTGGTCAAATATTTCAGCTAAATTAGGTTGAGACGGTATTGAGGAGATGAGACTGCAAGGAGCCTGTTTGTTTTTCTTCCACTACATGTATAAAAACTGGCTGTGAGAAGATGATATTTACTAGGTCTAAAATGCTGAAAGACTTGACCATAAGCAATTGAGTCTATTTCACTAGCAATATATAATAACTTTACTACAGCTTTAGTGTAACCAATCTGTTTGGAAGGCAAAACATGTTTTGATGAACTTGCTGCTATGTATCCATTTAAAGAAGTTTTAAATCATTTTTTAAAGTTTTAAAAGCTGTTTTGTACATATTTAACTTTGGCCCAATTAACAAGTGAAATACTCCATTAAGTAATGGAGCGGTTTAAATATGTGTGTGTAGACTCACTGTCTTCTGTTCTCCACAAAAAGGAAATGTTGGATTACACCAACCAGTGGAGTCTACTTGCCCTGTCTGTAGCTAAAAAAAAAACCCCAATCCACCACCACAAAACAGGCTAAAAAATGGATTTGTATTAAGAAGTGTTACTTGTTGATTTAAATTTATCAAAGTCACTTAAATTGAAATCAGCCTACTCTGGGGCACAGGGGAGCACTTTGTACAGAGGATGATGATGGTGCTGGGACTTGCTCTATCAGCAGTCGTCTGGGCAGCCCTTCTTGTTTTAGGCATAAAAGCCAGTGCCATGGAACCAATTAACTGACTGACAGGGTCCTCTGCTCCTGCACTTGCATCTCTTGCTCTTCACAGCCTGAATTGCAGATTGCTCCCCAGCTTTCTCTTTGACCCGCCTTGTCCCCTTGTCCCAAGGGACAGCACAAGAAGGCCAGGGCTCCCTTTCTCCCTTTGGAAGCATGGGGAAAATTTGCACAGATTTCCTTCACCTCATTCCCTTCTGGGATGTGAACAGGAGCAGCTCTCACTGCCCTTGGTCCGGCTACGGGTGATGGCGATCCAAAAACTCCCTGGCCAACAAGGTCTGGTCTCTTGTTTATTTTCATTGATGGGATTCCTCTCTTTTTCTATTCAGAATAGGTTTGTACTTGCTTTCTGAGGCCATATGTGCTATGGACTGGACAGCAATGGCCAATGCACCCAAATTTTCAGCGCAGTGAAAACCACTGAGTCTTAGTGATATACCTTAGCAGAGGCTATGACTGATGCATCAGACCTTATCATTGCTGGAGGAGTCAGGGTTCCCACGTGTTTAAGCCTGTGTTGTTCAGTGTAAGATGAATAAATCTGATATTTGCCACACTGAATGAAAGACTTTATTTTAACAAAGCTGGTAGAGGTGTATGTTAGAGACTGGAAATTCAATGTCCTATTTCATATGTCACGTTGGAGGCAAGTTTCTCAGTGAAAGGGCTTTTAGGTGGCTATGTTAGTTTGCATTACGCTGCCTACTCACTAGATGTCTCCAGGAGCAACATGCATGCTCTGAGATGCATTGCCTGATAAATCAGAGAGACTGAAATGGAGCTGGAACTGAGTCTGAGTAGGAGTTTATCAGTTTGCATGCTGTAACTGATTATTCTGGGGACAAAGAGCCAATCTCTACAGCACAAGTAGTCGTCTGCAGAGCACCACAGATGCACTACCCTGCTAGCATCTCTGGGGAGTCATGGGCAGGCTTTCAAGCAGTGTTGCTGTACTCCAGAGTGAGCTGGGTCACAGGCCGATTGTAATCGTTTGAACAAATTTGTGCTCAGCTGCTGAGAACTGGTGACAAATTTTGTTGAGTAACATGTTTATATGCAGAGAAGTGAGGGCTACCACTGGGCAGGAGGTAACACCCCCACTGAATCCCTCTGTCTTCTGTCAACTCAGGTGTGTTTCATTCACGGTTTAGGATGCTGATGAAGCTTCCTACATAAACTACTTCTCCATCTTCTGTATCTGGAATTAGGGAAAACCCGATAAGCAATAAACTATATATGTAGTCACAGGAAAGATGGGCACAGCGTCCTTCCAGTGACTTTAATTAAGCTACTTCAACTGGGCCAGTAAGTTTAGCTCAGGCAGCCAAGCAGCAACATTTCTTCTTATAATTGGGAATTATCTGATGAAGCTGCAGCACTGCAGTCTGATTGCATCATCTAATATGTGAAGTGCTGATGAGCCGGTTTCAGATACGGACCCATAGATTAGCCCAGGGATCTCTGCCACATACAGGTCCTTCCTGTGCTAAGGGAACAAACCACCCCTAGGGTTTAAAGCTTCTCCACTTCTCCTGTAGACCACGAGTTCCTCTGCTGCTAGCAGCAGCTATTTCCAGCCTTCACTAAATCCAGGCACACTACGAGATGGTGGAGGGAAAGGAAGATTTATCTGCTCTCTGAAGGAAAGCCACACAGTGGTCTGGGAGAGGCCACCAGGGTAACCCCAGAGCAGCTGATTCTGCAGCGCCAAGGCAATAAGGACCTTGGGAGGGGCCCTCTGATAGGACTTGCTGGAGATCCCAAGCTGAGCAACAGATACTGCTGCATTGCTGGGCTCGGAGCATGTGCTGAGCAGTCGTTGCTCTTTGCTTTCTCTTACCTGCGTAGAATAACAAGAAAAGCACTGTCCAGCATTACCAGGTCAGTGGGGAGGGCACAATTTGAGTCTGCAAGAAGACAGCTGCTATTTCTTATAGTTGCCTTGCTGCAGTTACTGCTCAATGTGTGGGCTAAAAGGAGGATAGTGAATTGGCTGAAGTGCAGGGCCCGGAGAGATGCAATCAGCAGTGTGGAGTCCAGCTGGCGGCTGCTGAAAGAGGCACTCCTTGCAGGTTGGTGCTGTTTGGTTTCTTTATGAAAGACCCAGGTGATGGCCAGAGCAAGCTCAAGGATGTTCCCAAGCTGGAGGAGCAGCTGAAATGCTGGAAGGCAGCCGGGCTGCCATTCAGAGGGACTGGGACAAGAAGTGGCCTGGCATGGAACAAGTGAGGCAGAATAAACTGCGGGAAGGGAGAAGGTGTGCAGCCTCTCCTGTGAGCCTGCCATGGCATCTGTGCTTCTCGTTTCCCTGGAGCAGCTCTGCAGCTCTGCAGCTGTCCTGGGCATGCACAGCTCTCAGAGGACAAAGTTCGCTGAGCCGCACTGCTGCCAAGCGGTGCACAGCTGGAAGTCATGATTCCCACGGCAGGTCCTCACCTGCCTCGTGACCCAGCAGCATGCCACGAGGCTTGATGCATCAGCAGGATTCAGATCTGCCTTACTCATAACCCATATCCTGAGTGCTGGGATGCCAGTGGCTTGGCGTGGCTTTGCCTGCGACGGTGACCCATATTGCATTAGCAGCTTGAGGCCCAGCCAGAGAGGCAGAGGAGAGAGTTTCTGTCATAAAGAGCTTATCAAGTCCTTGTGTTCAACAAGGAAGAAGCAGCGGAGTTCAGGAAAGGCAGCAAACAGAAGGTGCTTTCATACAGGCCAAGGGAAAAAAAATTGTGAGAAATCTGAGAGCTGTCGTCTGCGAGAGTGGGTCCCATGGGGACGGGGACACGCGAGGAAGATGGGGCAGAGCCTGGCATCCTGCTAGCGTCTCTGACCTGTGTTGCTTTTTGGAGGACAGCATTCCTCACTGACGGGCCACCGCAGGGGTTTTCAGCAGTAAAGGTGTAGGTGGATTGGTGGTGATCTGATCTTTATGTCAGATTTCTTGATGTACCTTTTCTAGTACCTTTACAAGCTGTAAACTGTGAACTCTGGATATACAAATGTTAGGATTAATTCTGACACCGCTATTCTCAATATTTACACAGTTAACGAGACTTCTTTTGCATTTCAGAATTTTTTTTGGCCTCAAACAACTTCCTGTGGCAAAAGGTCCTCCAGGGTAATTTCACTGTGTGTAATAGGACTTCATTTGCATTTGTTTTGCATTTTTTGCCCTTTAATTTTGTTAAATGTTGGTGTTTTCTAGTGCTATCAGGCAGGTAGAATAGCAGCTCTCAATGTGCTTTTCTATAGACCAGTTGCAGTTCTATAGCCTGGCACCAAAGCACGATGCAAAGAAAGAGACACACCACCAGCCTATTCTGTGTCTGCACGTGCTTGTGGACATGGAGCAGAGCGCAAGGGGACATCCGACAAGGAGATGCAGAATTGCTCACACTATGTGTAAACCAGATCATTGATTTGAGAACGAACAAGCTGGCTGCTGGAAAAGAAAAGAAAAGCAGAGTCATCCCGAGGCGTTCAGCAACGAGCTATGCAAGATGTAACCTCAAACCACGGGAAGCCCTGATATCCCATGAAGTAACAAATATTTTTCTATTAATACCAGCATTTTTATTGCCTCTTTCATCCTGAAAGAACTCTAGCTGGCTTTCATGCTTTGCAGGCTCAATTCAATAATTACTTCTCCTTGCCACTGAAACACAAGGTATTCCCAAAGATGTGTTGATAGCAGAGGCTTAACCACAGGGACAAGCCTGTGCAGTGGCCCCGGGAAGGGAGAGCGCTGCGTCCGTCTGAAGGCAGAGGAGGGTCTGGGCTAGGCAGGAACCAAGGGAAGCCGGAGGCAGTGACAGACCGCCGATGCTAGTAGGGTAGTGCCGGAGCAATGGCTCGATGTGGTAAGAGGAGACTGTTCTCTGCTGAAGTGGAAATGCTCGCAGTGCTCCTTGCAGGCTTCCCCTCTGGATGCCGGCCCAGGCAAGCGCTGCCTCTCCTGCGAGACCTGGCAGCGTCGTGTCTGCCGGCTCCGCTACCCCAGGAGAGGGCAAGGCACCCCTGCTGCCATGCAGAGGGCGAGCCTGGGCAGTGCCACCGCCAGCGCGACGGCGTGCAAGTGCTGCATGCCCCAGCCCGGGCACGGCTCCTGGGGCTCCGCAGCCGGGGCGCCCTGATAGGGGAGGGCTTTCCTGCTCCGTCCTGGCTGCCCTCAGTAGGGGAAAATAGCACCTAAAAAGGGGGGTGGGTGCTGGCGAAGAAAACATCTCCAAACCTCAAAATGGGACAAATATATACACATACAAATACAGTATGTATTATTTCTTTCGCCTGTTTGCTCCTGTATACATTTGTGAATCTTCAGTCAAGAAAAAGAGGACATGAAAAGCTTTAGAAAAATCTGTCTGAGAGAGTGCAGAAGAGGAGTAAGCCAGATGATACTGCCCTCCTTTAACCATCACAAAAAAAAAAAAAAAAGAAACCCAAAACTCCTCTGGGAGAAGACGAGTCCGAAATCAGCTCTGTCACAGCCCTGTTTATTTTCCTAAACAGCTGAAAGACTGAGAGCTCATCGCCTCTGCCCCTCCTGTACAATAGGCACCCCTGTCCCTGACATCAGGGGGCAACAGAAGTGCAAATGTTCTTGCTCATGCTTTTCAGACAGGGGAGAACTGCCAGCCTTCATAAGGAAGGCACCCAGCCTTCTCCAAGGGTATGACCTTAAGCTGTTTTATCTAAGCAGATGCAAACTTATTTAAATGCTCTTAAATGGTAACAGGCATAGCCTAAACTACTGTAAACTGTTTTTTATCAGCCGAGCAGCCTTTTGAACCACTTTGAACCCGGAGTACAAGCGCATGTGTGAAAGGAAATGATTTGTCATTGCTTTGTGTGGCACTGCCCATTAGCTGACCAAAGACATTGCACCTTGCAGCTGCTGGTCATCAGCTACAGTGATGCTGAGCTGCAGGGACAAAAGAGGAGCTTGCATGGGCTTCCTGACCTCCTCCAGTGCAAAGTCGTTTGCAGTTACCGAAACCAGTGTCACCAGCAAATGGCAATAAGATGGCTAAGGGCATAAGATGGGGGCAGAGGAGGGTTGCTCACACAAGCTTTCTGCTCACCAAGGTATCCCATGCAGGAAGGAAGGAGCAATCGCGAGTGGTAATCAGCAGTGTATTTGATGGCATCTTTGCAAACTGCAGAGAGGATATATGTTTAAGGCTTGTGGGTTAAACAGCTGGTTTAAGCCAGCCCCTCTTACTTTACAGGGGAGATGCAACTGTGCTCAGCCACTACAGCCCTGCTGATATAGCCTATTGCTTTTAATCTCGTACTTCAACTGTGCTCAACCACCACAGCCCTGCCAATAAACTGCTTAAAACACATGCATAACTATGCATCTCAGCTAATGCGTGAGATGGAAGGGTGAAACTTTCTGTGTAGACAAGAGACGTGGCGGGGTGGTACAGGAACTGTCCTGAAAAGTTAGGGCCCTAGACCAAAACCCAAAGCAAGGAAACCTGTTACTTCTTTCTGGTCTGCCTGGACTGTCTTGGATGGGTTCTCAACAGCAGTTTTGTGCGTGAATTGCAACAGCAGTAAAACTTGATGATTCTGCAATACAGATGCCCTGAGCTGGTCTCTGCAGGGAAAGTACTGCCCAGCCCCACTCTCAAGGCGTGCCCAGCACTGCAGGTGTTTGGGCAAGGCTCCAGGGTAGCTATCAAGGGCTGGTGTCCAGCCCCGGTTCGATCCTCTGAGCTGACTCGGGATACTGCCCACCAGTCAGAGCGCGCTATACCTGGCAGCTGGGACTCAGGCTGGCTGATGTCTACCTAAAGATGCTGCTCTACATTAATTCTAAATATTTTCCTCCAGAGTTGAAAGCTCTTTGTGAGCATAATCTGCCAGTCCAAACAGAAGAAAATCTCTATTTGGTCTGAGGAGCAGAACTTGGCATGGTTTGCAGGGGGAAATGCCAAGTACGCAAGGCTGTTTGCTCTCCTTGAAACAGTCACAACTGTTTCTTAGCGCCGCTAAGGCACATCTGGCTGTCGTCTCTGCACATCTGTATCCTGTGGTTTACACAGTTTTCTCCCGATGCTTTATGTGGTTTTATGCTATGATGAGGCTCTGGAAAGAACAAAAGCGCATCTTTTTGTCCCTCTGAGAGCCAGCTCTCTGGGAACGTTCCTAGGATCCTAGCAAAGCTAACGGGACCTCCTCTGGAGTCTGCAGCAAAGCATTTTCATGGCCCTTCCAGGAGAACGGTCTACATGGCAGCAGAGGTGTAGTAGGGGCTTGTGGGGAATCCACATGCATCAGCACAGCATTGCAGGAAAGGAAGACTTTCCTTAGCAGCTCTGTTCTCTTTCAGCCATAAGGTAGAGATTTAATGCGTGTTTGAATACCATTGCACTTAAGACTCGTAAGTCTTGTTAAGTACGGTCTGTCTTACGTTTGGACTGGTTACTGGCCAATAGGTCCAACAAGAGTTTCAGCCAGGCAGACCTTTAGCTGTTATTTCAGGAAGGATCCCACCATGAACAGGTACCCAGACACTGACTGGAACCTGTGAGCAACTGCTGAAAGAAGCAGCAGTTCCCTGTCCTCCAAAGACCATAATTATATAGGAGGAAATGTGCGTGTGTCTGGTATCTCCCTTCCTCAGCCCAGCTGATGCTGAAGCCAGCTAAATAGCATTTCCTTGCTCAGACTGCAGAAGGAACTCCAAAGAACATGGGGTGATTCTGCTACCTGCAACCCACCTCCAACAGTCACAGCGCCTCTAATACGCGTCTTTGCCGATAGGCATTCACAGAGTGCCGAGATCATCGGATTCTTTTTCTTGTTTTGAAGAGGTGGCATCTATGATCTGATGGTCTAAATGGAACACATTGTTAAGTTTCCCTGATGTCTAAATATTAGAAGATCAAGAGATGCTCCTTGAAGAGTCTTGAAATGGTCAGAAGAGGAGCAAGAGTGAAAAGAAAAAAGTGGAAGAGGTGATATAAAGCGAGCTGTATATTCAGCAGCACGTTAGTCTCATCTCTTCTTTCTTCAGCAGTTTTTTTCTTTTTTCTTGCAGAAGGCTTGTATAGAAGATAAATATAAGAGCTTTTCTCTCAGAAGAATAGCATCCATGGTGATTCCCTTCCTTCTATTTCTTCCTGCAGACAGATCAGTTCAAAGCCTGCTCCACCCACACGCTGGTTTATCAGTGGGAGAGAAGAGGGAATTCTCATCTTACACTCCCCTGAAAGGGAAATGTTTCACAAGATAGTACTTACTATGCTAGTAAGGAATTTGCTAAATTGCTTTGTGATTCTGAGTGGAAAAATCTGTTCCTAAGCTCATAGGTGTCCCAGATGTTCCCAGTCTTAATTCTCAACATAGCGAGCTTGCACCTTGGTGTTTACAGGCAGCTCTGCAGTGGGACCGAAAGGAGGCTTATGATGGTGGGGTGAACACTGGTATTGCAGTGACTCTCCGGGTCACATTTTTGAGCAGTTAGACTTCAAAAGGACACTTAAATTTGAAAGGAATACTTTGGGAGTACTGTCATAGTACTCTGCCATGTCAGCAATGGGGACGTTCGCCCCCAAACTCCTCTTACCCCAAAGCTGGTTGATTGCTTTCACACGGTATTGATCAAGAGCAAGCAATGAGACAGGCATGCTCTCTTTCATAAACCGTGGTGACTTACTGTAGCGTTTGACAGTGCACCAGGTTTCGGAGTTGTTTACCATGGGATAAAACCTGCCCTGCCAGGGGGAAGGGAGTGTATCCTACCTGGAAAAAACCCAAACCAAAACAAACCACTTCTTCCATAGCTACGTCCTAGTGTAGTTGTTCACTTACTCTGTTTACTGTCTGGATGGGAACTGGCTCTGCCTACCTGGGGCCAACAGGGACACCAGCACTTCTGAAGTTGTGTGTAGCAGCATGGTCGATAAATCTTTAAGAGCAATGTTGAAAACTGACATCCTGATTAAGTTCAGAATGGCAAGAAACCCTTGGAGGATAGGTTGGAAGCTGAGGGCGTAATGAGATGCCGACCCCGGAACGAGACCCTCTCTAATGAGAATGGTTAGTAACTAATCAAAAATATTGAGAGCGGTGTTGTTTTCTTTTTAGTTCTGTGTCTGTGTGCAGCTAGCCATAGCAACTCTCGGGTGATATTTAGACTATAGGAACAGAGGTATTTCTTCGACTTTCTTGTTCATCTAATCTGAAGATGGCTCTCCAGTCAAAAAAGTGTTTTGCTGTCAGGGGCAGAGCGAGACATGGGTGTATGTCGAAATGAGGATGCTGGATGGCTGCGGCTGTGCCTGTGTCCCAGAGTGTGCCTGCCAAGCGCCCGGTGCTGCTTCAGCCGGCTCGCACGGGCTTTGGTCACGCGCAGCACGGAAGAGCCTCCCCACGCTGAGGGCCACCTCCAAGTCGGTGCAGAGGGAGCAGAGCTGCTGTGTGCCTGTTGTGAGCGTTGCTGTCAGTCGTGGAGCTGCTGAGCTGGGACGGGCGAGGACCAGAAAGTGGTCTCCATGCTGTTGTCTGCGGTTTGGGTTTTTGTCAGAAGTATTTTAACTTGAGATGATGAAATGTCTGAAATATTTTTGGAGAGTTTCTGTTCTGTCATTGCATCAATCTCCTTCGATTTAATTCAGTGTGTTCGCATTGAAGACAGCGCTACCCATGCTCTCTCACTCTCTCCTCACTGATCTCAGCCAACGCCTCTCTGTCGCCAGCTCGCTTGCTAATGCTGCTGTCGGGATGTTAGCACCGGGGGGCTGGGAGGCCCGGGAAAGGTCCCGAACAGTGGCTCTGGTTTCAGGGATGATGGGTTCAAGCCCAGACTCTGCAGAGGTTTATTCTACTTCCTTAGGTAGACATGTCGTGTAACTCCAGCACCCTTCCTGAAGTGCAGGGATAATGGTGTTTCTTCACAACTGCAGGCCCCGCAGAGGCAGCTTCTTTCCTCGTGTGTGCGCAGTACTCTGGTTTCAGTGCAGCCAGTAGGTGTTTGCCTTAATGCTGCAATAATAGTTATGATTTTAAAGGGGGAGGAGGGATTGAGAGGTTCAGGCCAGCTCAGGTTTTTAAACCTGGGAGCCCAAGGAGTGGATGGATGAAGTGGCTGTGCATGGGCCGTCCTGTGCCATAGCTGGTGGCACAGCTCCCCGGCAGCGCGTGAACCCGGGCGCGGGCGCAGCCGGGCCGCCTGGCTTGCACCCACGCCCCTGCCCGGGCCTGCACCGGGGGAGTGGTGATTACAGTGCCTGCGGGAGGTCTGTCCTCGCCTGCTCTCACACAGGACCAGTTGGAAGGGCTGGTGGAGCGGGTGGTTGCTCACCCAGCAAAAAAGTACAGACGAGCGCGAGGGGGAAAAAACCCCACCAAACCCCATGGTGATAACGCTCTAGAGCGCGAGCGTGCGAAACGCAAAGGAACTGCGGTAAGGGCTGCCTCCTGCTCAGACCGGGGCATCACTGCCGAGAGGGGAGGGGGCACCGGCGCGCTGGGGGGTGTTTTGGTTTTAACGCTGTAACAGCAGGTAAAGGTTTTAGCCCGGAAGATGATGCTGAAAGTCCCCGTTTACCGCAGGAAAAGCAAGCTCAGGTGAGGGCTGCAGCCGCGGCTGTGGCGGGTCTGGCACCTGTGGCGGTGCGGCACGCCGGGCGCGGAGGGAAGGACGCCCGCCGAAGCGTGAGGGCGGCAGAAGGCTGCGCCCCCCCGGCCGCTGCACCCCGGGGGCGGCTGCGGGCGCGGGGCTCGGGGGGGGGGCGGCCGGGCGGCTCCAGCTCCCCGCCCCCTCTCCGCCCAGGAAGCCGCTGCGGACGCCGGCGGCGGGGAGGGGGCTGGGGGCCGCCCGGGAAGTTTGGGCCCCCGCCGGCCCATCCCTCCATCCCGCCCCATCCCGCCTGGCCGCGCCCGCTGCCCGCGCCGCGCAGGGGCGGTGGGTCGGCCGGCGCGCGGGGGGCGGGCAGGGGCGGCGCTGCGGCGCCCCGGCTCGGCTGGGCTCGGCTCGGCTGGGCTGGGCTCGGCGCGGCGCGGAGCAGCGGAGCGGCCGCGATGGGCGCCTCGGCGGCGGAGCGGCGGCGGCGGCGGCGGCGGGGGGAGCTGCTGCGGGGGCAGCTGGGCGCCCTGGCCGCCCTGGCCCTGCTCCTGGCCGGCTGCGCGGCCGGCCGCGGCGGTGAGTGTGCGGAGGGGCGGCGGGCAGGGCGCGGGGCCACCTGTGCGGGGTGAGCCCCCTCCCCCCTCCCCCCTCCTCCCCCCCGCGCGGCGCCGGGGAGGGGGCGGCCAAGCCCGCGGGGGCCGTACCGCGCCCGCCCGGGGGTCGTGCCGCGGCCGGAGCCCTCCCTGGGCCGGGGCGGTGTGCGCCGGGGTGGCGGCGGCCCCCGGGAGCGGAGAGAAACTTTGCGGGAGCGGCTGCCGCGGGGCCGGGGCCACCGGCTGCGGGCGGAGCGGGGCTCGGCAGAGCGGGTCCCTCCCGCGGCCGTGGGCTGCCGGCCCCCGTGGGGCAGGGCAGCCGCGTCCGGCTGTGGGGCGAGGGGGCGGTTTGAATGGGCTCCCATGGGCCATTTTGAAAGGAAGAGATTTTCGGAAGGGTGACGCTCGATCCTGGGGTTTGAGCGGCCGTCTGCTGCTTCATTTTGCAACCAGCTGTACGAGGAGGGTGATAGCAAGCAATTTATATTTTGCATTGCAAATATGTGAGTGTAAGCAGAATTTACGCAAGGCTTATTTTCCTTTAAGTGAAGGAGAGCGTACCCCTCCGTGACTTGAATTTGCTTTTTAAATAAACAGACGTGTCTTAAGGGTTTCGTGGTGTCCAGCATGGTGTAAGGAATGCTCTGATGTTTAGGAAAGCGCACAAACACCAGCTAAGACTTGAACGTGGCTTTTCTTATGGGGTATAACAATGCTTGGATGGGATTTTAAGATTTGGGACTTTAACACCCTTAAATTAATAAAATTTTCTCTTTTTTTTGTGCATATATTCTAAAAGTTACGCTTGTTTTTCATGAACATGGTGATTGCTTCTGAGAAGTAAGGCCAGGAAAGACAGACATGAGCATCATTGTAAGTAAAAAGGGGTATGCATGTGCTTGAGTACGTTTAAGTTTACCCACACAGCATACGCAGATCTGTGACGCTAGTACCAGTCCTTCTCTAACATAAACTCCAAAGACTGTCAGCGAGAAGGTGCTTTTTCTGGTGTACTCTGCCTCTCGTGCTGGTGGGGCCAGACCTGCACTCTCTTCCCGCTTTCTGTTGGTGGGAAACTGAGCTACCTGCAGCAGCGCAGGCTGGCTGCTTGCCTTCGCCACACAAAAAATTGTAGATTACGTGGCAGAGGCAAATTTCAGACGTACAGAGTGCATTCTTCTCTCTGAAGGGTAGTGGGGATTCCCATCCCGCGTTTTGCTCTCCTTGAACGCAGTTTTCCCGCTGATGCAGGAGGGAGCTCTGTCTGCTGATGAAAGGCGGCACAGGCTGAAAAGGTCTGTGCTGCAGGTGAGTTTGTCCGCGCCTTGCTTGAATCACCCGAAGTGCTCCCCCGCCGGCACAGGTAACTTTTGTTAGGGCTCTCACCGTTTTGCTTCAGTCTGGGAGAATACCTCATGTTATGATCAGAGTTAGCTTAAAATTAATCCGAGAGATGCGAAATAGTGTTTGGTGGAATAGACACAGCACCCCGTGCATCTGCTGCCTCGCAGAGCTGGGAGCAGCAAGGGGAAGAATCATTTCCCAGGTGGAAATTTTCCACAGCTCCCACTACATCCGCTGTTTCTTCGTGGGACCTGAGTGACCAGGCTTTCCTGGGAACCTTGCTTACAGCCAACAGCCTGGTGCTCTCTGGAGTCTGTGTCGTGATTAGGCAGGAGGTGGAAAGATATGTGATTTATTTTTCCCATGTTAAAATGTGTGGTTTAAGAACAAACGCAGACTTTTGACTAGACTGCAGTGCTTGTATACTAAATGGCATCTCCCTTCCCGCTCCCCTGGCAGGAGGCGGCAGCCTTACCCTGCGCTCCCAGGGTAGTTTTTCACCAGCGAGGGGGTGCAGTATTCAGAGTATATGCAGTGTACGCGGCTGACATGCAGCTTGCTCGCATCCTTGATGCCAGAAGGACTGATGGTGGCATGAAGCTGGGCATAGGTTTCATTGGGATGCAGTGGAGATGCTGGAGTGATTGCTGCTGCTGTAGAGCCTTTGCATTGAGGTGCAATCCAGCCCAGCAACCCTAGGCTTGAATCTCCTTTTTAGATGATACGTTCTTGCTTTTAACGCTGCTGTTTTTCTTAGTCAGTCTCTCAGTCTCCTTCCCCTCAGCCACCGTCTCTGCCACGGACTGGATCCGGAGGAGCACAGCTTTTTGAGTCACAGGGGACCTCTCTTCCCAGAGGAGTGTGAGGTGCCCAAGTCATATTCAGAAAGTGTGTGTACTTGCATCTACCCATAAGAACGAGGCTAGAGCTCTTCCTAAAGAGGCAGGTAACCACAGCATTTTAGTTGATAAACTAACTGTACTGGGCAACTCTAGAGGGTAGGGCACAAGATCTGAGTTTCTGTTCTGCTTTTCTGGGTGACTTAATCTGTCTCTGCCTTACTTGGCTGGGTCTCTAAAATGATGCCTTCTTTTCAAGTCACTTTGAGATCTCCTGATGCTAAATGATACGTGATAACAAAGTATTAAACATTATAATGTTTTTATGAAGGTTATTCCAAAGATCTTCATACTCCACAAGGCTCAGGCTTTCAAAAATGGATACAGTGCAAATTAAGAAGAAATCCAAGTTCACAAAGTCCATCTGGGCAGTGAATGTAGAGCTGGGGTGCCTCTTTCTCTCTCCCAGGCAGTATAAGTCCATGGTTATGCTCTGACATTAAGGAAGACATACTGGTAAATAAGAGGTGTAACCGAGGTCAAACACAGCCCTGTAGACTCAAAATACAGCTGCCAGCCACTGGACTGCCATACGCTTTTTGGTCTGCTGAAGGGGACTAGGGGTGAAGGAAGGTTACAGAAACATCTTATTAACTTGAAATGTATGAGTCGCTTCTGAAACTCTACCTGGCTCTGCCATCCTTGCAGAACGAAGCACGAAGTTGTGTGGGTTTTGTTTTGTTTCTTTTTTTTTTTTTTTCCCCTCTTCTCTCCCCCTCCCCTCCCATCAGCCTGACTCAAATTCCCTTCCGTAAAGAGAGGGAGGAGCGGAGAAGAGAGACTCCCTCATTATATGAGACCATCTTCCAAACTGTGATGATTCAGGTTTTTCAAGGGAGGCTTTTAGGCTGAGTCAGGCCTTTTACCAGTTTGCTGTCATGGACAGCAAAAATAGCAGGGGCATCAGTCAGTGGGATTTTTCTTTTCTTCTTCCTGTGTGCCTCCATTTTTGGCAGGATGGCAAGGAAAAGCTGGGTCTGATTCTGCAGCCCTTACTCATGGGGATGGGCACATCCAAGCAAATGGAGTTGCCTGCGTGATTCAAGCATGGAAGATTTGGGTTGCTTTTAAGTCTTGTTCTAACTTGATGGGAGTGAAGTGTTCGGAATGGTGGAGCAAGGCCTGCCAGGTGTGTTTTGACTAGCTCTGAGACTTACTTGCAAATTCAGAGCTCAGGCTGTTTTTACAGGACTGATAGGTGCCCAGTCCTTCTTGCAGGCTGCGGGGGGTTGAGAGCATCCATGTCACAGTAACAGACTTACAGAAGGCCTCTAAGCGATCCTGGGTGGCACGATGGGAGACAGGGAGCAAAGATCCCAGCGGGTTGGCCTTCCATCCCTGCTCTAGTTGGAGGAGCTCACAAGACTGGAATGAACCACGTAGGCTGTTTCCTCCTGACCGCTTTGTCACAGGCCCTGCCTCAAAGGGCTTTTCCTTACAGATCTCCTTGCTGCCAAAATAGCGTTGAAGAACCTTGGTGTGACAGATCCTGGTCCTCTAGCTGGGAATTAAGCAAAACCTCCCTGATTTCATTTGAATGTTTTGGTTTGTGCAAACCAAGAAACCCAAACCGAACTTTGGAGGTCATGCAATGAAAGCACAAAAGCAGTTGTTTTCCTCACCTCTTCAGTGAAGCGTAATCCTAGCTTCAGTGAGAGTAATCCTAGCCCAGATGTAATGCTGTAATCGTTGGACCCCTGGATATGGGAATTTACCCTCATAAACTAGGGAGAGGCATCAGGCCAGAGTGTGGTATGTGACCTCTGTGGCAGGGAGCTTGTTTGGCCTTGCAGGAAATGACTTGTTCATTTATTTAGTACTTGTTCAAGGTCCTGCACCAACAGCTGAGAGGGTGAAGTCCTCTATGGAGCAGTGTACAGCTCAGGGAGCAGCAGGGATGAGGCGTGCGGCCGGGCTTGGAAGGAGCATGGGGAAACGCGCTTAAAGATATGCTTAACTTTCAGCATCTGCCTGTGGTAGTGACAGAGGAAGTCTTGTACACCTGGCTGTGAATTTGTGCTTGCTTCAGGGCCTCCCTGAAGAACTGCCTTAAAAACGTCCAAATCACCGTACCTGCCAGTGTTTGGAGTCCGCTTAATTAAAATGTTATGGAAGTCCTGGGATGCGTGCCAGGCTGGTCAGCTTGCCAAAGCTGGGTGCCTGAGGTAAACTCCAGCATGGCACCTGAAATCACTGGATCTTGGTCCTCAGGATGTGGATGCAGGATGTTTGGGAGTTCCGGCTTCAGCAGGGCATGAAACCAAAAGGTTGCCGGCCTCCTCATGAACTGTGCTGCTCATAAACAGAGCAAATGTAAGGCTGTGAGACAGTATAATGCACAAACATTCAACAGTTGTTATTTCTTTAGTGCCCATTAAGGGGAGGGTGGGCTTGTGGCTCCACGTCTGCCTTTGCTGATAGAACTGTAAGTGCTCAGTCCTGCCCTCTCTGCTGCTTGTGGCTGCTCCTTCCCACTTTGCCTCCTTTTGCATGGGCTCTGGCATTTCGGAGGCCCTTAGCTGAGTCTCTTCAGCAAGCTAACCCAGCAGAAATCTAGTTTAGCATATATAAAGGCAGTTTTCTGCCACGTTGGCACCCTAAAATGACTTGTTGGGATGTCTTCGCAAGCCAGGGCTGAACAGAGAGCCCTTGGGTGGTGGCCACGGTCAGAATGGCAGAGCTTATGGTAAGGTGGGCATGGTTTGTCGGTTTTGCGTGAGCCCTTTTTTAGTAGTTCCCTCCTGCTGCTAATCTTAAACGGTCCTTATAGGTGAGAAGGCTGGCTGCTCGTGCTGCCCATTTTTGGTCAAAGATTCTCAAAAGGAAAGGCTTGGTTGGAGCTGTCATGTATTCATATGGCAGGTACTCGTGTCTGTAGCCTCCTGGGAGTGAGACTACAAAAAAAAGTCTGCCCTGTGCTGGGAGAGGGTCATTCAGGTGATCAGCAGCAGCCCTGCAACTGGGAAACTCCCCTCACCGCTGGAGCTGACCCTGCTTCTAAGCGTTAGTCTGCCCCAGGGCATTTTCCTCTGTTTTGTCTCTGTCCTTCTCTCTTTAAATTGGTTGCAACTCTATGGTAGCTAGAAAAATAATTTTTTTTCCTGGTTTCTGTGCCTTTGGAGTGGATTGTTACCCTTTCTAGCTTTCCTTTCCACAAGGAAGCATAGAAAATTTCGTTTTCTTAGAGCCTTCCCTAAGATAAGACTTGAAGAAAAGACCCAGGTCTCATCAAACCTGCCACTGAAAACTTTGGAGTTTTGTTTTTTCAAATGAAAACCACATGGGGTTCATGGAGCATAGAGCCTGAGGGATGCATCTTGTTACTGCCGTGCTGGCTCAGGGCTGTGCTTTGCCCCCTGTTCCAAGGCACACTTTTTTACAGCTGGCAACCAGGCAGTTGACTTGCAGTGGTGCATTTTTTGGAAAAAAAAAAAAAAAAAAGGGTGTTTGCTTTTTCCAGCCTTGCCTTCCGTGCCCTTCTCTAGAAAAGTCTTTAAGCATGTGATTTTCAAAAGCACTGGGGGTTTTCAAAAGCTTTGTTCTGCTCTAGGTCTTACCTGTAATACCACTACAAGTCAAGTCAGACCAATGCCAAGAGGGGTTGGTAACCTCATCCTAATTTTTTTCTGCTGCTGTGGCTTTATCGAAAGAAGCAGTGGGCATGCCCAGGTGTGGGCAGGATGTTTTATAGTCCTGCCACTTTAGTCGTCATGTCCTGTAGACCTGCTCTCAGAAGAGTAAGGTTATGCAGTGAGTAAATCTTTGTGGCTGGTCTGCATTACTCACAGCATCAAAGGGGAATACTGTGAAAATGAAAGCGGTAAATATGTGTAATTTGCCACTCATGGATGGATTCTTGGCTGACCGTAAATGGATGAAGGTGTTTTACCTCTGCCTCTCTGTGGAATTGTTGCTGGACTGTCAGGCTCTTCTCCAGCTCTGAACAGCCTGTCCTTGCTTTATTTACGGCCAAGGGCATCCTGATTCGGGATTTTGCAGTTAGCTACTTGAAGTCCCCAAGGGGCAGTTCCATCTCCCTTTATCATGTCTCCCAGCAAAGTTTGTTATCTTTTCTTGCATCGTCTTCTACAGAAGGTCAAGTCTCCAGAGCAGTCGGAAAAGCGCCTGTTCCAGCAAGACTTAGATCTGATTTTGTCAGCTTGGAAATTGATAGCAACGGAGCGGCCTGGGCATGGAGATGGCCATGGGATGACCCCACTGTACTCAGGGATTTTGGAGTGTGTTGAGGCCTCCATCACTTTGGCAATGGAGCCAACTACATCAAAGGAGCACCTGTACCTCTGTAAGACATTAAATGCATGTAGTCAATGTGTTTGTACCATAGCATGGCTGGATTTCAGCTTAACACTCAGATCTAAAAAGGAAATGGGTACAATCTCTAGATGCTAAGCTTTTCTTTAGGAGCAGGCTGGGAAAACTCTGAAAATGAGGGGATTTCTCTTTGTGTTGGATTGTTGAGGGTTAAGGAGGGACAAGGACGGAAAGGGAGCGGGATGGGCTGTTGCATCCAGCAACAGGGCTGATGAATAGAAGCCCACAGTAACTGGAGGCAACTCTAGGCTGGATTAAAAGCCAGAGCTTGTTGTGAAGATGTTTAAACTGAATTTTTTTTGGTGGTATCCCTGAGACTAGGAGCACTGCACAAGGTCTCCGGGGACAAGTCCTGGGTCTTCTGAAAACGGGAGGCGTTGAAGAGGAGTCCAGATGTGGTGTCCAGGGAGAAGGCTGTGTGGGACAGTACTTGCTGGGACTTCATTTGCCTTTTATGGACTTTTTTGGCTGAAGAGGTGGGGTTGAATGTCACGTGCCTATAAGCCTTGCCTGTGGGAAGCAGATAGTCCCCAGTTCCTGTCTGGGACCTGGAAACGGCCCGCAGGCCCAGAGAAGAGGGCAGTGGGAGCATGTCTCCTGTCATACCTCCCGCTCCACGCCGTCCTCTCACTCAGCTCTGCAGGCTGCCTTTGGCAGGTCAGGTCACAGATGCTGTGTTGGTGGATGTGAGCACGTGCGTCGGGAAGGGGATATACCTTTCGTAAAGGAAAAACACTCCTATGTACAAGGGAGTGTCAAAACTGGTTTGGAGGCACAGATTTTGTTGTTTTGAGACATTCCTTTGCTGAGCTGCGAGCCGAGCAGCTGTGCCAAGTGGCTGAGATTCACAGTCTGGTCTGACCTTTCTATACCTCCAGTAGTGTGTGCGGTACTTTGGCCACCAGCCATGTTTGTGTGTCCATAGGCAGTTAGGCCGTGATCCAGGGGGCGAGTGCTTGACTTGCAGCACGTGAAGTAATGTGGTTGACTTCAGGTGGGCTCGTGTGTGTACAAGGTTAACTGGATCCTTCCTCACTCGAGCCATTCCTCGGTCTACGGCCTTTTCAGAGGAAATGAGGCAAGTAAGCAAGTCCGCAAATTATAAAGTAGGGAAACTGAGGTACAAGAGGAGTTTGTGGGGTGCTCCTGGTACGGGAATGACAGAGCCCCAGGTGGAGCGCAGGTCTGCAGATGGGCTTGTGCATCAGTCCACAGGGTACTGACATGTCCATACGGGTCAACCCCTGGAAGTCTCTTGTGGCCCAATGGTGGCTGAGGGCTAAAAAGCGCGCAGCCAGGGCATTCTTTGTAAGTGCTGTGTATCTCATCTGTTGTGGTGGTGGAAGAGGAGAAAGATGTGTTTGGATGGTGCTGAGCTTGCTCTTCTAAAGAAAACTTCGGTATGCCAAGGCTCGTCCTCAGTGTTGGCTCCTGCAGCAGGCTTCACCTATCGAATGAGAACTGCAAACAAATTTTAATAGCTCAGTTAGGAAAGAGCCTGCTGAAGTCCAGGAAAGAATCTTTTTGATATGCAAGCCAAAAACATGCTAACTGAATTACAAACAACTGAAGGGTCTGCTATTAAAATAATTCTCATTCAGAGATAGACTTGGCTGTTGTTTTTTCCTAAGATGGGCAGAACATCCTGTAACATAAAGCAGGAGGAGAAACGAGCCTTACATGGACATTCCTTTCTCCTCTGAGAAGATCTGCCCTCCAATTCTTAGCACATCTCTTCGTGATAGGCGATTTGTATTTTGTTTCCAGCGCACAGGGAGAATGGGACAGAAAGAAAAATGAACATTGCACGTGCTGAGACAGTGCAACAGTTCATTTTAGGGGAAACATGAACATAAGCCATGACACGCAGTGATGTGTACTAAAAGGCTCAGAGCATTTGATTTCTGGTTTTAAAAAAGAGTAGGTTTGTGTCATGTGTAACTCCACAGGGTGGTGGCAAGTACAAAAGAGTTGTTAAATGCCTTACTTCCGTGCTCAGAAAGTGCCATGCAGTAGAGGAGCTGGTGAGGAGCCTGGCCGTGATCCTACTTGATGTATACATTCCGCTCCCATCTCTGCGGAAGGATGCCGTGGTGCTGCTGCAGGGCTCGGGACAGAGGGTGCTGTAGAGCCCTGCGGGCAGCAGCCTTGCCAAACTGCACAGCGAGAAGAATGTCGTTGATGGGGTGGCGTAAAGGCCTCCCGAGGATGTAGGGTGCTGGACAGCTGGGTGGACCTGTCCCTTGGCGTACGCTGCCATGGTTAAGATCTTTTGACTGAGCACAGGTTTTGCATCTCAGGTCCAGGTGAGCAGGGGCCATCCTGCCACGAGTGTACTGGTTAGTGCTACGGTTCCTGCAAAGCCCTGTTGTGAAAACTGAGCTATTAAAGACCCTTGTCCCAAAGAGCTTCCTTACAACCCAGCAAGCTGTTGTATATAGCTTGCTTGTTCAACAGGTGACATCGGTTGTGCTCATGGCAAGGTGTTGCTTGCTGTGAACTCCTCCTCAGAAAGCAGTATTGTTGGAGGGGAGGGAGAAGGAGAAGAGGTGATACTTAAAAAAAAAAACCCCTTAAGTTAATTTATTTTACTTTGTCAGCAGTAAAATTGAGTTTCATGTTCTTTGGGTTTATTCTTGCACTAAATCAGAGGAGGCAGCAAATCAAGCTTGTTCAGAAGTGGAGGAGTTTTCCAAGAACGTAACTTAGTAATGTGAAAGCCTCTTGAGTCAAAAAATGATCCAAAGAGAGGTGGTGGGAGTGCTGTCTTGGTGTTCCTTGCTGTGGGGAGTCCTATGGGCCTGGGAGACCTCAGGAGCCACCATTGTATGGACTGTAGCTGGCATTGCACCTCCCGCGGGAGTTGAGCCTGCAGAGACAGAGCTGATGCTGTGTCCCGGGTGAGGGAGACCTGCAAGAGGACTTACTCGAGAGGTACTTTCCTAACGATTTATCCTGGGACTGACTGCCTGGGCGCCTGACCGGTGACGCGTCCCGCGTGCTGCCCTCCAGGGTGTCTGTGCCACGCACCGGACCGAGCTGTGGGCAGCCTGGTGGTGTCCCCTGAACCGACGCGACCTCCTGGTATCCGTTCCCCTCCCAGATTTCCTGGGTGTCAGGTGTTTGGTCAGGTAAAATACATTTCTCATGGGTCGCAGCGCCCCGGGCCGGTTGGTGTCCGGCGAGACCAAGGAGGGGCGGCGGGTGCCGCTGCACCCGGAGGGGTGGGAGCCGCGTGTGGCTGCGTGGCCGGCAAGCCCCAGGGGCCCAGGTCACGGTGGGAAGGACCGCCGGAGGTCGGGCTGGACGGCAGTGCGGTGGCGGCGGGTCACGCGGGCGGGCGCTACCCATCGAGGTAAATCAGTGTGGGAAACTTTGACCTGGTTCTGCGTCAGAAGAAAGTCTTCCGCAGGCAAGGTAGTTTTCTTGCTAGGATGGATCTTAATGAAGGAATTGGTCTTTTTTCATCTTTATTTAGATCCTGTCAAGAGTTTCCCAGTCTTAGGCGCTTTCTGTGATGAAAAACACAAGATCTGGTGACTTCCAAGCCCCTCCTGAAATCCAGCCTTCCTGCAGGAGGGTATCAGGTGTTCGGCGGCTTGGTGTGATGAAGCAGCACTCTGACATGCTGCTGGTGATGAAAGCAAGTTGAGAGAGAAATTTGAGAAGATTTTGGAAAGATAATGAAACTTAAAAGGAGAAGAATGAAAAAAAAGCATCAGTCACCACACATTACTGTTTGCTAAAATTAAAATCCCTAGGGATTTTGTATCAGCTAATGCATAGCAGATTGTAAAATGAAATGACAGCGTTGGTGGGTTTGTTTTTAAAGCCTTGATCGTAAGGCTATTTAAAAAAAAATAACAGAGGCTTTTTGTTTCATTTTAGTGAAAACCATGTATTTTTCCAAGGGAAGCACAAGTTCTGTTAATCCCATTACCTGTCACTTGCGCATTTCCAAAGCATCTCACGCGCAGGGCTGCGTGCCGGTTGGCAGTACTGTTTGGATAGGGAGGCTCAGGACCTGAGGACTGTAGGACTAGAGTCTCAAATTGTTTAAATTGACTTTGGTGGCACGGTGCCAGCTGACACCAGCTGAGAATCTGGACAGAACAACTTACCCAAGGTCACCTCACAGGCTAAGAGCAGAGCAGTGAGTTAAACCTGGGTCTGCAGAATCTCACTTCAGGGTAAATAAGGCATACATGCTGCTTCTTGGGGGGTCCTGCTGTTCTTAAAGCTTTATAAAGAAAGGACAGTGTTAAACACTCGATTCTGGTATGATGTGGAGTACTACCCTTTTGTGCCAGGATCTCTGGTTAAAAATAGAAACTTTTTTTCCCTATAGTAGTATTTATTTCCTTAAAGTACTTTGGAAAGTTTCAGTTTGGGATTTTACTAGAAAGATGCCCCCCTTCTGTGTGAGTGAGGGTCTGCATTGAGCTGGGCCAGGCTCATTTCTCAGACAAGAAAGGCCGAGGTGCTGGTGTGCTGCTAGTGACTGGTACCTGTTTGGGCTTTGTGTCTGTCTCTTTCAGCAGGTAGGGAAACATTCCCCAGGTGAAAAGTGAGCAGTTTGGACAGTGGGTGCATTCACGTCACCTGCTTGTAGGGACAGGCTGCCTTTCCAGTCATCTGCCAAGGAGTCTCCACAAACTTCAGTCTAGGCTTAGTACAGAACCCCCCTTCGAAATGTTTCGGAAGGTACATATGCTAATGTCACCCTGACAGAATGTTTAAGGGCCACTCTAAAAATCCAGTGGTAGTTTTCTCTATTGATTTCAAAGGTGACAAAGGTCCTATTCTTTGAGGCCTTGCTTGGTTTTGGAATGGGGTTTTCATTAAATTATTTTCAAGGATGGGCATGACATGTCTCTGCTTACTATGTTTCTGAATATTGAGATGGCATCATAGACAGTGATATCTTCCTTGTGCTGTTTTCTCCATGGGGGAAATGGGAAAGATCAGGAAAGACAGGGCTGTTCTAGCTTTGGCCATCTGTAGTTACTCCTTAAGGTCTGTTTGGTCAGGCTTGCGTGAGAGGTTGGCAGCCCACCTCTGCACCATTGCACCGTTTCCCTCTCTTGCTCAGAGGCTCCCAGTGTGAAGCAGATGTTTACAGGTCTGTGCTGGACTCGCACCACTCTCAGCATCTGACTTGTGACGCGCAGTGTGCCCCTGAGGCGGAGCGGAGGGAGCCTCTTCCCAGCCGGGGCACCGCACCCCTGGGGAATTAGGAGAGTGCTCTGCCGAGTTGTGTGCCTTGGTTCAAGAGCTCTGCATCTCTGAGCGCCCTGCATTGGAGAGCTTGTGGTCGCTGTGTTTGACCAGGAGACAGACTCCTCTGAAGTGTGAGATTTCCCAGTGCGGATGCTAAACATACAAGTTAGTTCTGGTAAGTCAGTGAAGTTGCACAAAATATGAGTATTGATGATGATTGTACTTTTTTTCCTATACATTACCAGGACTCTTTAGCAAAGAGCTGAAACTAGTGTTTCCAAAATTATGGAGCGTGTTTCTTACAGAAGCTGAAATGTGGGAATTTACAAGGTGGTGCTTCTTTGAGTCCAGAGGTTCTTTCCTCTTTCTTTTCCTCCCCCGCTCCCCCCAAATCCCTTGAAAAGTTATTTCAGTAACCATCGTGTTGCTATGGATGTGGGAGAGAGAAGGGGACTGCATTAAAACGCAGGGTCTGCCAGCCAGGATGCGCAAGGCTGAACAGTCTGGTTCTTGCCGGAGGGAGTCGCACAGCTGATTTCCTCACGTGGGACTGTGAAAAGTGACCCTAATGGTACAAAGCAGAACCAAACAAGCTGGACACTAGCTGTGTTCTCCCTGCCCTGTTAGGTGGGCGTTACGGTGCATGAGTCCTCCCCACCGGCAGCTGGGAGCTGGGCTGTGCTAAGATGAGCTTGGGTCCGCAGGAATGAAGGACTGGCTCTCAGCTGGAGGAGGAAAGGACAAGGGACAACCTGAGCTAGCTCAGTGGTGACACCTGTTGACTGGGAAGATGGCTGTGCCAGTGATCTGAGGTTAGGGGGACCACGGGACACACGAAACACCAAGCCTTGGCTTGTATCATCAGCGTGAAAGGGAGTAGAGAAGGCAGCGTCTAGCAGTGCGTTTTTATTAGAAGAACCTGTTGTGGGGTGGAAGCTGCAGCAGGACACGTTTCACTTTCTCTAGGCGGACGAAGCTGCCAATTTTACTGTGGCTGATTAAAACGTGCATACCTCCAGTTCCGTGATTCCCATGGCTGGTGGGCTTTGTCCCTCTCCTTCCCGATTACCAGATTTATTTCTAGGTATGTTTGCTTGCTTCTAATAAGTATAAGAAAGAGATGTCCTGGGGCTTCCTTATATATTTGTCTGTAATTAAGGTAGGATTAATTGCTTAAAATTGTTTTTAAGGGCCTGTTATGAGATCAGCAGATAGGAGCATGGGATAAAATGCATAATGAATACATTATGTTATAAATAATGGAGACAGCCAGTGCACAGGCATCCCTGAAAGGTAATAGCTCTTTCAATATTTAATTAAGTGGGTACCATAGGGAAAACACTCTATGTCACTAAGGTAATTTTCAACCTGGCTTAGTGACACGTAGGTCAGCCTGAAACCTGCATGCAGCTGGGACCCCTGGTAGGCACAGTTCATGGTAATCGCAAGGAAATGTGTGTTGGCTGGAGAACTGGTGAGAAGCGATAACATTGAGGCTTGATACGAGATGCTCATAGCACCTGGAAGATTTGTTGGTACTAGTGCTCTCTCGAGAAAAGGAGCAGAGTTGCTGATGTAGCAGCATAGGAAGCCTGTGCTTCTGTCTGCTTTGTAGAAGAACCCAGCTGTCCAAGAGGACACCTGATGGACGTTCTCTCCTGCTCTTGGAGCCCGTTTGCCTGTGGCTAGCTCGTCATGGCACATCCAGACCAGATCCGCTTGCTGGCCAGTGGCAGAGAACAGGGTTGAGTGAAGGACCACAAGCACCCTAAACCGTCTAAAATGCTGTGTATGGGTTGCAAGCCTTCGCAGCCTTTCTTGAGCAACTCGTCGTGTTTCTTCCTGTGGCTCTTGCTGTCTGGTGTTGATTTTAGCCCCACGCACTGGGAACAAAAGAGGTGCATTAGTGCAGGGAATTAATTTTGTAGGGAAGAAGGCACAGCATCAATTATGAGGCCAGCGGCTGCCCTTCAGCATGTTCTTATCTGTGATAAAAGTTGGGTCTCATGGGCTTTCTGAACAGATACAGAAAAAGGGAGGTATTGCCCATCCGCAAGGCCTAGATTCACACCTGTGACCATAACGGCTCATTTCGCATTTCCCATCTCCTCCACCCTCTCATTCCATTATGTTTTATCCCCCATTCTTGTACTAGCTCCACTGCAATTTCACCCATGCCAGCATAGTGGGCAGTTAAATGAGACCCCTTAGTGCAAGGCCTGGGAGATTTGTGAGGGTTGCAAAAGCCCCGCCTGCCCTCCTGCGTGTCTCTCCAGGTTTCTCAGTGGAGTTTCCTGCTTTGTATATCCTTGTCTGGCTGTCAGTGAGTTTTCCTGAACTTCACAGCATGTAAAGAGCGCTTTTAGGGAGAGAATCCAGATTCAGTATCGTACAGTGGAGTTAAATACCAGAGCCAATGTATTCTTTGGGGCTGAGACCTTGTCTCCATGTTGCAAGTGCCTAGTGTGTTTCCACCACTATGGAAGCAGTAAATAATAACAATTAAACAAATAACACAGACTTTTGTAGTGTTATTGCAGGAAAGCAAAAAGGGAAGAGAGTTGTAAGGCAAAGGGAAGGGAGAAATAGTCTTTTTAACTTGAAAAACATGTTTGTATTGAAATTGGACACAAAAGCTCTCTTGTCCTTCTCGCTTGTTTATTTTTTTGCAAGATCCCATTTTTTCCCTTTATTTTTTGTGGACAAAAGCATGAAAAAAACGCCTCTTCTACTCTTTTGTGATGGGTCCCCTGGCATCAGAGCATTCTGGTGTTTAGATACCAGACTGGAAGCCAGGGCTTATGACAGTCTCTTCCTTTTTTCTTTTTTTTTTTTTTTTTTTTTCCCCCCGAAAGGGGTGGCTTATTTTTAGTGCTTGCAACACCCAGCTCACTGGAGGGACGCAGCAGGCCTGTTCCATCCATCATCCACGGGAGGGTCGTGTTCACTGAGGGAACAGGATCTGTGCCCGCCCTTCGTGCGTGTCGCGGATCCGTGCCGTTGCCCCGCGAGCCGAGGCAGCCCACGGGCCTCGGGGCGGCCAGCCCAGGCTCCCACCGCCGCGGTCTGGCTGCTGCGCTGCAGAGGCTGAAGGAGCGGCTCGGGGCCTGGCCGGGCGCGGGTGGCACCGGCTCCGCTGGGAGCTGGCACAGCGGTGTGGGGGAGAGGCGGAGGAGTCCCTTCTGCGCAGGTTCTGCCCTTCCTCATCTGAGGAATTCTCCTTGCTGTGCCGTGGGTGGATTTACACCCGTAGGACTCGTATCCTCCGCTGTTTGTCGTCTGTCCAGGTTGCAGCATCTCGCTCCTGGGACGCAGCTGAGAAAGGGCACACCTTTCCGGGGCGCAGGGCTGGGCCGCTGCGTGCGCGGAGGCTGAGCGACCCTGTCCCCCTCGGCAGGGAGCTCACCCCCGGAGCCTGGAGACCCCCGCCGTCCGCGGCGCGGGCTGGGGCCGGGGCGCCTTTGGCCACGGGCCCTGCCCTGCAGGGACGGCCGCCCTCTGGCACCTTGCTGGGAGGCACGCTGTTGGGTGCTGGGTCCTTTCACTGCAGTCCCCCTCCAGCCATGGCCTGCTGCCCATCCCAGTGGTCCCTGGGTGGGTGAAGCGCGCAGCGGGCCCTCAGCTTGCGGGGTGGATTCAACGCTGACTGTGCAGGTGAAGCGGTAAGGGTGACACTTTCAGTATGGTTTAGAATTGAAGTGGGGGAAAAGTCAGGGTTTCTTTTTTTTTTTTTGAAGTGGGGATGGGGGAGGAAGAGCTGCTGTGTTGTTTTCCCAGCATGTTTTTGAGGTATTTTCAGACTAAAGTTAATTCTGCAGAATTATATTTAGCTAAAAGTGTAAAAGAGGACAAACCAAACCAAAATAAAATGCTTTATTCCAGGTTGACTAAAACATTTCATCTGACCTAAAACTGTCTTTTCCCCCACTGCCTGTTCAGAATTCAGAGAGAAATAGATAAATGTGGGGGAAGGAGCGATGGATGTTCAGCTCCTAAACAAAAAAACCACAATCAAACCCCAGGTATTTGTCCCTGTCACGTGGGTTTGGAATGCAACTCATTTTTCACTGCTTTTTAATAGGTAAATATCTCCTCCAGAGAATTATGCTCTTACTGCAACACATTACCCAAGCCTTCCAAGAAATGAGGATCCCTTTGATAACAGGGAGATTCTCAATTACTGATTTTCAGCCATGTAAGGTCTTGATTTCCAGGTTCAAGCAGCCACAGGATCTTGGAACTGTATAAAAAGTAGCACTGTTACTGATGGAAAATCAGTTTAGGTTATTTTTAATTCATTGTAACTAATGTTTTCCGTACTGTCTACCATGAAGAAAGAAAATTGTTTTGCATGAGTTTGATCCGGTAGCCTGGGATAGCCTGGGTGACCTGTGGTGCAGCCACCTACGACACACCTTACAGCTGCGATTCTTGCCCTTGTTTCTTTTCTTCTGCTCTGAAGTCAGAGGCACCTTTTCTGTCGGTTTCGCTGCTCCGTCCAAAGTCCATGTTCTGGACAGTGGCCTGGGGAGGTTTTGAGCAGCGCTTTTGGATTGCCAGGAGCAGGGCGGCTTGGTGACTGAGTTGAGGCAGTTGCTGACACAAGAAGGGAGCTCGGTGGGGTTGGGTTTGGTGAAATGCAGAGAGAGGAAAGAACAGGGAGTCTGAATGCACTTTGGGATTGCCCAGCATCCCTTGCAGGGAGTGCAGCAAGGAGCTTGGGAAGGAGCTTGGATCAGGGAGAGGAGCTGCCCTGAGGATGTTTTAGGGAGGAGGGATTTATTGCCCATCTTCCTTTTATGCCTTTAAAAACTTCCTCTCTGTTTATTGGGGGCGGAAAAAAATGCTGGCATCTACAGCAGGGTAATGCAAAGGATGCTGCTTTATCGACTCCTGAAATTCACCTCTACAACAGCCACAGAAGCAGCAGGAGGCAAAAGCAGAGTTGCTGGCCAGCGTTAGGAGATTGTCCCATTTTTGGAACGTCATAGGGCAGAAGAAGCGGGCAACAGCTCTGTCAGGAAAGACGTACTGTGCCAGAGTGCAGTGGAAATCACGCCTGGCGGTCGGCTGCCGAGCAGCAGAGATAATATCAGCAGTGTCCAGACCTTTCATTTATAACAGGTGAAATGTTAATGAAATGAGAGTGCCAGTGGAAGAGTTAAGATACCCCTGAGAAATGAAAGCAGAGAATCAAGCTAAAAATATTAAGCGCTCTTGTATAGATCAGTGGGAAACTTGCCACCTTGTGTATCACGTGCGGTTTAAGTGGGGGCATAGAGGAACTTCCAAGGAAAAACCATGAAAGTTATTAGAGGCATGAAAAGATTATCGTAAGAAGAAAAACACTAGTCTAGAGAGGAGCTGAATCACAGGAGGCGTGATAGGGAGATTGAAAAAGCAGTATTTTTTTACCAGGTGCTAAACTGTTCCTTTTGCACGTATGGGTAAAGCAAGAAGGAGGAAACGGTCAATTTAATGGTCAGGCTGATATGAATAATAAAGAAAACATAATTTCTGCACAAACTGGTAATGAACAGTCAAGGAAGTCTGGAATAATTGCATACCCAATGACAATTTCTGGCACAGGACAGCGAACAGGGAATTTTATCTTCAGTTAACTAACGCTGTTCAGGATGGTGGAGAAGTGCATGCAGAAATCCGTGGGTTCTCCTGGAGTCTGTGCACTGCCTAAAAGATGAGTTATACCTTACGGTTGCTCTGAGGCGGAGGTGTTTTACTGGCCTGGAGAACCAGTAGACCTGAAAAGAATTAATGGTTAGGTTTTTAAAAAAACCCGCCTGCTTATTTTTAAATAAAAATCTGTATCAAAATTCCTGTTTTGTAGGAAGATAAAATGTCACAGAGCTCATAAATTTAGAGAAAAAACAATCTTCCATACTTCCTTGGTAATGAAAGAGACTTTTTCAGCTAATTTCTCGTCTGCTTTCCTTGAGGAAAAAGTGCTGTTGCTTTTGGCTTTATCTGTAACTTTTGGGGAAGTGAAGAGACAGGTAAAACGTGAACACATGCATTCTGTATAAGTAGTTACTTAAAATCAGTTTTGGGGAGCCTTTACAATTTTTGAAGCAAGCAAAAAAGGAGAAGCATGCTCAAGGCTAAAGCATCCTCTCCGCGCCTGGCTGAGCTGCCGATACGCCAGCACCTTTGGTAATCAGGGCGCGATGGCCGCGGCGGGGGCTCCAGGGCTGGCACAGTCACCAACGCACTGCCAGCACGTCGCTCCGCCGCCTCTGACGGTCCCTCTCGTGCAGTGAGCCCCGCTCCTCGCCACGTCGGCCGCAGCGATGAGGGGTGCTGCTGCTTAGGGAGAAGAACAAGGGAACTGCTCCATTGCTGTTTCACTGGAGAGCATGAGAGAACGCCTGCCTCCCCGGCAGTGGAACTCTCAGCGTGCATCACGCAGCAGCTAGGTTTCAGTCTGCCCTCCCAGTTACAGCGGCGCCTTCCTAAGCCACGCTGCGTATGCTGTGAAGCCTTTAGGTGTTGCGTCTCCCTTGTGCGAAGAACTGTACGAACACGTAGGGAGAAACAGGCCTTGCGCAGAGCTGAAGCAGGTGGAGGATTAAATTGGTGACAGAGACAGTGAGCATTTGGTTAAGGTCACAGCAAGTTTGTGGCAGGGTAGGAATTAAACTTCAGTCTCTTAAATCATTGCCTCATGCTCTGGCTACAGGCTCCAGTTTGTGTGTGGTTTACCTTTGCTTTGCCCAGCCACAGAGGAGAGTTTTGAAGGTATTTCTCTTTAAATGCCGCAGTGAGGAGTAGAAAATGTTATCTTTTGCAAAGATAGGTTTCTGTGCTGAGCTTTGCTGCGCGAAGCGCTGCAGGTAGCATCGGAGCTGCAGGTGCTGCCCAGCACCCCACCCACCATTAGAGATGCATGTGCCTGTGGGTGCCAGCCACAGTGCTGGGTGCTCTGGGTGTTCCCAGGTGCCTCTGTAGAGGTCAGGGGGGTGACCCCAGCCTCTGGCGGGGCAGGACCACCACCTGAAGTGGCTGAAGGCTTGATGAGCAATCACTGCCATGAGGGGGTTTCTAGAAAGCACTGCCTGACCTTAAAGTTCTCTTTGCCTTCAGGGTGGGAGCAGAGGAAGACTGGAGCAGAATGCATGTGGAAATTTCACTTTCAGATGGTAGGTAGCATTTCAGAGTTAAAAGAAGCCCAAAGTCACGTTTTTTGCTGTTATTCATGTTGTGCCGTGAGAGCTGTAGAGCTGTGTGACCTTCAGAGCCTGCCCTGCCTTCCCAACCAGCAGCTGGGCTGCGTTTGGAGCAGTGCTCCCAGCTGTTGCTTGTGAGCACCCATGATGGCTGGGAGGGGCAGCAGCTTCTTGGGCCCCTTGGTGGGCTCGCGTGCTCTTTGCTGGCAGGGGCTGGTAAGCCTCGGCCTTGAGGTGCACAGGAGTCTGCCTCGGCGGGGAGGACCGGGAGCCGACATGGGAGCATGGAGGCTGGGTTCTTCTCAGGTGGGTACCTGATCTTCTGCCTCGCTCCTCTGAGGGTGCATGTGATGGAAGAGGGGTATGGAGGAAGTATTTTGTGATATTGCGTGGGGTGTTTGAGGTTGGGGCAGGTTTCTGGGCTCAGAGAGTCAGCCTCTCTGATGTCTCTGAAGGGGTCTTCACACTGGCAGAGAGGAGAGCTTTGGACAAAGGCTATCTGTGTGGTCACTGCTGGTAGGAGAACTTGTAGTTCATCCCTCCAGGCCTGTGATCCTCCTCTGAGACTGGGCTGGATCTTTAATCCAGGTTGCATTTATTTCTGTAGCAGAGAGCGAGAAGTATTTGGATATAATTGTGTCTGGGAGGTTTTGGGGGGGGCTGCTTTTTTTATTCTACTAATGGTCACATAGAAAAATTGTAATAAAAGGGGGAGAAGGATACTGGGGAGGGGGTTGTGGTGAGAATTTAGGCCTTGTCTAAATTCACAGCCCCTTTTCGGCTGTGTGGGAGCTTAGGTGTGGCTGCCTTGCCTGTTGACAGAAAGGTGAAGTCGTGTGGGGTGGTTGTGTCTCCCCTGGAGATCCTTGGCCCTGCTTCAACAACTGATGAGGGCAGAGAAAGCTGGGGAGCAATGGATGCTTTGCATGGGTAGAGGACAGCTGGGCGCTGGTCTCTGCTCTAGTTAAAACTTAAGACCTCTCCTAGAGGAGCAACTTCCGTGGGGAAAAACTCCCCTGGCTGGTGGAGCCAGTCCTGGGCAATGGGATGGGCTGTGGCAGTGTTCCTGCCCCACGTTACCTGGGGGAGGGATTGAACCTGCCTCTCCCCCATCCCTGCCACATATTCTGGCTGTGGGGCCACATGGCATCGGTGCTACTTTCTTCTTGTTGCGTGTGGGATTATTTTTTTTTTTTTTGTGGCTGGCACTTGAGTTGCTGTGTAGTGATAAAACTGAAAAATCAGAAGTGCTTCATTCGACCAAAATTGTTTTTTCTGTCCCCCCCTTACAGAATTTCTGTGGAAGCAGGTGAAGGCTCAGGGACGGGTCCAAGACCGCAGCGGGCTATTGGTGGCAGGTGGGAGTTTGTGCGGAGGGGCTGGTAGGAAAGCAGGTGGTGGGAGGGGTGTGAAGGGGAGGAGGAGGCGGCAGTGGCTCGGCTGGGAAGGTGTGGGAGCCGTGCTGTGCACCAGTACCAGCCGGGCAGCGAGGTGAGAAGCGCTGGTAGGCTGCAGAGCCAGTCCCCTGGGGAAGGTGTGGGGTAGAGTGAATATCGTCACAAAGGTCTGGCTGAGCTTAATGGCTGTCGGCTGGAGAGCAAGTCTTGAGCAACGAACTACAAGAGAAGAAGTAGGAGAAATCCTGCAACTCTTCATCTGCCAAAGCCACAGGACCTTTTCCGTGGGGATTTCCATCCAGCTGTGTCTCCCGTTGTGTGTCCTGGCTGACGTCCTGGGCAGGCCCCCTCCCAGCACTGCTGGCTGGCATCTCTCAGTTTGGCATCTTCCACTGCTGGGTGAAAATGGGAAAGTCCTCATTCCTGCGTGGCACTAGCTTAATACCGGTCTTGCTAAGGGTCTGAAGATACTTCTGTAAGCCGCCTCTGCAGGTGCCTTCCCCTGCCTTCTGGTGCTGGCAGGCGCCTGGTTTGTGCAGCAGGCTCTACGTTTTGCCCCCACGCGTAGACTTCTTTGCGCTGTGACCCCTCGTGGTGCTACAGGTATGTGTAGAAATACAGCTTTTAATTCAGATGCAAAGAACAGGCTGCTCTTCAAAGCCAGGTGTGGGTTTTTGGTGTCGTGTCGTATCCGCCGGATACTCTAGTTATGGTCTTTGCTGCTGATGATTCTGAAAGGAAAGCATCTCCCACATCAGCCTACAAAGAAAGATCATCCCATTATGAAATGCTTGTGCAATCCCGAGCTCAGATTTCGCTGTGACAATCTCTGGCAGCTCTGATTGCACCAGTAGAAACCCATATACAGGGGCTGACGGACGCTCACCTGCCGGTCCGGGGGCCGGCAGCCGCAGGCAGCCCGACAGAGGTGTGGAAGGGCACCCCTGGAGCGATGCCATAATTTAGCTGGGTCTTGCTCTGCCGAGAGGATTCACCTGGTCTGCCTGGAGGTAACCACACCACTGCTCCCCACCTCTGCTGCCAGCTCAACAGGGGAGCTTGTGCTTGGTTGTTCCAGCTTTTTTCTTCCCCGGGACTATTTCTCTCTTGCATTCACTGTAGGAAACTCTCGGAGAGGGAGATAATTCAGCTAGTTGGAAGGGGTGTGTGTGAAACCAACCCTCCAAAACCACCACCATCAAAACAATAGATAAAAGGGGACAGACAAGAGAGGAGGGAGGGCAAGCATTTTTCAGAAGAGCTGTGCTGTTTTTGGCTTTGGCCAGCAGGATCTAGCAGTTTGCATAGAAAGTAGTTTGTTGTCAGCAAGAGCCGAGGATACCTGCCAGCTCTACGAAGCCGTTAGCAGCAATGCATTATGCTTGTGAAAGGCTGTGGTGACAGATCATCCCCTCGGCCGGGCCAGCCTCTGGCCTGTCAGCTCTTCGCCGCTCCAGCTTGCTGCTCATGAGCACCTTTCCTCCTCACTGTGTTTCCGCGCTTCAGCAGTATTGGGCCAAATCCTTCACTGCTGTAAGTCAGTTTCTGCACAGATGTTCAAGGAGTTATCCCAGTTTCCCCCCGATGAACGTCATGCCTGGGTATTTTTTTTTTTAATATCCCCACCCCCCACCCCACCCCCAACTAATTAAAAGTTTTCTTGTCTGCTGGCGGCCCCAGTTTGGATGAGAAGGGCTGCGATACACTCGTGTCGAGTTACTGCTGTACACCAGCCTGATCCAGGAGAGCTTTCCACGACCTTCCCTCAAGACCCCCGTTTGTCCATTTATCTTCCTCATAACTTTTTGTCGTTTTGTGATAATTAGGGGTGGTTTTGGAGGCTTGGATGAAATGACCAGGTCACTTCATGCTAGGTTCATGAAATGACCTTCTGATCTCAATGATGGGGACGTGAGGGGGCATTTTTTTTTTTTTATCTGCACCCTGGAGAGAAAGATGCTAATAAGTCTGTGGTGGCATACACTTGGCCTCAGGTTTAGTGTGTGCTTGCTGCGTTCGCTAGTTGTGCGCTCGGACAGTGCAGCGTGTCGGGCAGGGGCTGCCTGCGTACGGTGCCGTGCAGAGCGGTGTCCCATCCTGTCTGTAGCCACTCGGTGCTATTGGACCAGAAATAATGAAGGGGGCAGTTGTGCTTGTTTTTGTCACAAGAAAAAGATTTACAAGTGCTTTCTTCATCTGTGTAGGTGTGTTAAGTAAACCTTGGTCTTTGCTGGGGAGCCACCTGGCTGAGTGCAAGACAGGTAACTTCACGTCAGTGTAAAGCTGTTGTCTCCCCTCGCCTGTATCCTGCTTTCCAGAGGTGAGTTTGGGTGTTCTTGTCTCATTCAGCTGTCTAAGGTGCGTTGGCTGGCTGTGCAAAGGCCCCCCCGTGCTACCATCCAGCGGGAGCGTGGCTGGACCCCGAGCTCCACACCAGGTGCTTTGTCCCTGCTAGAAACTGGATGTGCGCTCCAAGGTCTGCCGTTCGTCTGGCTCGCTGGGGTTCCTGTGCCTCGATGCTGAGAATAAACACACTCCTCTGAGATCTGTGTGCAATTGGGAGCATCGATACATTACACAGTCCTATAAAGTAGTAGTCTCTTCATGCTGAAAAGTGCAGGCTGGGATGTGTTTAGCTGTGTTTCTGCTGTGCTGTAAGTTGCAAACTCCAGCCAGAGCCATCTGGAAAAGCGTAAGGAGCTCTTTAGTTCCCATGTGGAGATCTAGGTCACACCCACAGCATTTTCAGACGTTCTGAGCAATTTGATCAGTTCTTCTTTCCACTCTATTTCATTTTCATGATCATAAGTAGAACAGATCGGCAATCTTGCTAGAGAGCCTGTTCTCACCAGACTGCTGCCCCGGCTTGGCAGGGACAGGAGCTCCCAGCAAACACACACTAATGTGCTCCCTGTCTTATTTAAAGAGACATGGCCAGTGGAAGTGCGCACTGTCTGCATTGTCTTGTTGGTATTATGAAATGCAGTACAGGCACAAGGACAGGGGAAAATGACTCGTGTAGTTACTGTCCATGGGAATATCTCTGGGGGGAAGCACAAATAAGATTCACCAGAACCTGGCTTCTGAGCTGGTAATGTAAAACTGGTGCTGCGTAATTGGAGTTGTGGAAAATACCTTGTGGTGGCATTCAGTGCTTAAAAAAATAATTCACCCACTTTGAAATATGCTATGGTACAGACCTTTGGAAAAACTCTTTATTGCAGCAAAGTTTTTAAAGATGTCACAGTGTTATTTTATTATAAAGCCAGGAGCTAAAACATTAATAAGCAAAAATGTCTAATCTGTATACTGGCCTGAACTAAATGACAATGTAGCTAATGCAGGATGTTCAGTAGTCTTTACCCCTGCTGAGAAAATGGCAAAAAAAAAAAAAGGCTTTGACATGTTTCCCATTAAAAAACATCCAATTCTGAATAACTGCATTTTCAGAAAGAAAACTGTTAGCTTTTTTAATAACCTTTTCTACTTTTCCTTGGAAGGAAGGGCGTTGCTTATTCTTTGCTGTTTTCATAGCCTCTCTGCAGAATATCAGATTTTTGTCCTACATTTTGCTGTCTGTGATTTAGTGTATATTGAAATGAAAGGATGGGGCCCTTGTTTGGTGACACAAGGGCTCAAGCCCTGCAGCCTTTGGCAGCTGATGTGAATCTTCAAGTCAGTGTAAGTTTTGCCTTAGAACAAAGATTATTGCAGGATACAGTCAGAAACGAGGAGCCAAAAGCATGTGTTGCAAAAGGTTTGTTCCCAAGGAGAATTTGTGATTATTGCATCTGCTTTATTTGAAACTGTCCTGGGGATGTGATTGTACACTATTTATAGACCAGAATATACTTGTGCCTCTCCCACAAGTAAACCTGAGGTGCTGGTGCTCCTGCTGCTGCAGGTGTTGTGGCAGCCCAAGGTGGGACCCCACCAGTGCAGACCAGAAGGGGCCGTGGAAGCCAGAGAGGGTCCAGCCACCTGGCCATGGTGGTCCTGGCACGTGGTTCGTGCAGCCCTGTCGTGGTGGGATGCTACAGTGATGTCCCTGCTGCTGGGTGCTGCAGCACTTCTTGGTGGCGGTGGTTCTGCCTCATGCCAGCACCTGAAGCAGGGAGAGATGCTGCCAGGCCGGAGTGGCAGTGCCCCCTGCATCCAGCGGCATGGGTGAGCTCCCTGTTTTAAAGGCAGCCATGTGTGAAGGGTTAAACCGCAGCTGGTGGTTGGTTGCTCTTTCATTGAATCTGCCAAAACATGAATTCTGGCGTCTGAGGAGTTTTCTGCAAGGGCTGGTAGGAGCACAGCCTGTGCCTGTAGGGCAGGTGTCGAGCTGCCTCTGGCCATGCTGTGGGGAGGCTGGTGCTGGCACATGGGGAAATGTGGACACCATTTAATTGTCATAAAATGTCCTTGTTAGCAGGGTTAAAATCTTGATGTGTCCTTGTATTCACAGGGAAATCCTTGGAAGGCCAAACATTTGAAGAAGGCATCTCCTTTCATCTATAACTTCTATTTTCTGTTGCTCTGAGCCAAATGTGTTTTAGAGTGGAGATACCCAAGGCAGGATTTTGGGGTCAGCGGGTTGTGAGTCCTGCTGTGAGACAGCTGTCCCTGCTTAAACCTGGAGGTACCAAAGGAGAGCTTTTACTGGTGTAAGTCACAGCCATCCCATCAAGTTCAGCTGTGGACCAGTTCTGCTGCTATTTATGCTGATTTGTGTGAATTCTGAATGTAGCCTTTATAAACACTTTTATTGCCAAATTAAGCTTTTCCCCTTCCAAAGTCACCTCAAATGACTTTCTTCTTCTCTACCCCTCGCTTGGAAAAGTTTGCAATCTGAGAGAGAAAGGCGTTGTGGGTGGGGGGGGAGCAGCAGAGGTTTCTGCAGGAACTTCGGGGCCGTTGCAGCCGTTGCGGGTTCTCCCTCGTGCCTCTCCTCCATGCAGCGACGCACAACAAAGCATCGACTGCTTGGAGGAGAGCCTCTCTGCTCTGAAAACAGCTTGTATGTGGAACTGAAACTGGTTAGCTCAGATTACCAGAGTGTGTTTATTATTACGAGAGATGCCTGATGTTGCATTATTGCCTGTCTTCCTTCTGAGAAACAGAGTCTGCTTCTGTCAGTGATGTTTGTATGTTTGACTCGCAGCTTAAGTGCTTACCATGCTCACAGACTAAACAAACAGCATTCTCTAAAGTTTAGAGAATAGCAAGTACAAAGTGCTTGAGGCTTCAAATGATGATATTTAGTTTACCAGTTTACCAATACAAGTTAAATACTTTTTGCTTAGTAAACACAGGTGCTTAAGGCTGCCTGTGCAGTGGTGGTTCTTCCCCCAAATATGCACGCAGGCTGACCCTGGCATGTCTTGGGAGTGTTGGTCCCAGTCACTGCCGTTGGCCTGGGATGCAAGTTTCCAGGCAGCCCCTTCCCAAGGTTTGCCTCCCTTCTGGTAGCGTGACACGGGAGCTGCCCTGAGCAGACTGTGGTCTGGGCAAGCAGAGAAGTCTCGGGTTGACCACCTCGCACTCAATGGGATGAGTCCGAAAACCTAACAAAAGGGTTGGGACCTGCAGAGAACTTTTTACTTTACCCTTAAACACCCTCTGAGACATTGCCCCAAGATCTGAATCTCTGTTCCACTGCTCTTTGCTTGTGATCTGTCTCCAAAGTGCTGAACGAAGCTGGGAATAGTTCAGACTTAAAGGTGGTTTTGACACATCAGGCGTCGGGTGCGCTCTCCAGCCTCTGCGCAGACCCCCACTGCTGTGAATTCCCTGCGTGGAGTAAAGCCTGTCGTCTCCCGGTGGCCTCAAAACGCCCTAGATGTTTGGCAGACAACTGCATGTTCTTTCCAGTGGGCAGGACAGCCAGGCCCTGCTGCAACCTGAGTGCGTGCAGGAGAAAGGCCGTGGACAGTGTCAGTGATACGCACTTGAGGAGTAACTTGAGTACCAGTGTCCTTGTGAGAGAGCCCGTGTTCTGCCTGGTGGAAAGATGATGGATGGGTGGATGGAAATCTCTCTCAAATGCAGTTTGTTATGAGATGGGCTCAAGGTCTCTGTTGCAAGATAGCTGATTTGGTGCATGTGCCTGCTTGAAGTGGATGCCTTGGTGGCTTTAAAAAAAGGGTTTTTTTCTTCCTTGAATCTAAAACTATATAGGATGCGTGGAACTGACATGTGAGCACGTGCTTTCAGCCAATTAGGCAGACATGACACGTCCAAGGCTGGCCAGTGTTGTGCCAAGAATACAGTGGAAATCAGCCAGCTGTTTTTGTTGACATTGCTAAAATAGTTTCCCTTACCAGCACCAAGACAAAGCTGAAGCCGGGTGTAAAGCAAGGAGAGAGTCAGAAGTAGCCAGGCAAAGTAATGTGTTACCTTTTGTAGGATTAGTTGCTGCACGCTCGTACCTGAAACTACCCTGTGCCTTGTGAGTGTGCAGCTGGATCCAGTCCGTGAGTGTGGGTCCAAAGCAGCTATAGGACAACTGCAGTTTGTGCCGTGCTGCTGGTGGGAGCCAGGGTATAGTCGGTATAATGTGTCTTCACGTTCATTACATGCAAACTGGGTTTGGTACCCAGTGAGTTGACTTTCTGGTGTGTTTCTTGCCCAGAAGTCACTGCCTGCACTTGCTTCTCAATATTCTTTTCAGTTCCTTCTGGCTTCTCAAGGGCAGAGTCCTGGTGCTGGCTACTTTCATCCTTTGCTGGAGTCAAAGATGTGCCACTTCAGTCTCCTTATTTTATTACTCTTGCCTTCCAGATGGTGATTCTTATTTTACTGGGTTGATGGCCTAGGCATAGAGTTTTGGGGGTATTCTCAAGGGCAATCATATGTAGCACTGAAGCTTTGAGAGTGTGCAGCTGTTTTTCAGTCCAGTCTGGGTCATGCTGGCAAAGAAACCAGTGAGCAAAAGCAACGTGGCTGGTGTTGGAAAAATGAGAAGTCAGTAAATGTGTGCACGCTTCCCATTAGGAGGACGGGGCATGGCAAAGAGTATGCTCAGACCCCTCTGCCTAAAATGGTCAGCTCCCACTGGATGGGGGCTTATCCCTTTTTTTCAGTTTTATGTGAAGTCTGTGCCCCTGGTGATTATAGATGTTTCTTAATGGTTGGACGCAGGGAGGGCTACTGAAGTGACTTGGAGGCATGCTCTGGCCTCGGTGGGCTCGTGTTGGATGGGAATAACAGTGCAGTTGGGCTTAACAAGAACCATTTTGAGAACAAATATGGCTATACTCTCTTAAAGACATTTCCATCAGTTGTGCTCTGTGAGCAGAACCTGAAGGAAGCTGTAAATTTCATGTTTATAAATGAATGCTTCCCAATGTGTTGAAGAGCTGCCGCCTGCCCTGCAGTGAACAGGTTCAGGAGCGTTTCCACCGAAGTCATTAGACTTGAGCACAAGATATTGAGATGGATCCCTACTGACCACTTCAGTGAAAATAACTGTTCAGACTTTTATTGCAAAATGTAATTTGAAGATGGCGATGGCTCCTGTACCTCGGCCCCTCTCGATGCAGCCTCCCTGCTGCTGTTTCCTGACACAGCGTGCATTGCTGAGCTCTGCCCTTGCAGTCCCGAGGAATCTCACGCACGCTCTGCTGAGGCAGAGTTTTCCTAACACCTGTGTAGCGTTTTACTGATTCACAAAGAAGCCTATCTAACCTTTATGTCAAACACTCTGTTTCTGAGGCCTCGTTCAGCAGCAAACTGGATTGTAATCCTAAGCAGAAATGGCTTAAATGTTGTATAAGCATGTGCAAAATTCAGCTGGGTTTTGCTGGTACTTTACAACAGTGAAATGTCTACAGAAGTAATAAATTGAGGGTTTTTTTGTTGTTGGTGTGTGGTAGTTTGCGGTGGGGGGTGTGTGTGTGTGGCTTGGCTTTGTTTTTAGAGCAAAGCAGTGGATGGTACTCCAATTTTAAACTGGCCGAAGCTTACAACTTCTTGTGAAACCATAGGTGCTTTTCTAATATGAACCTTTGAAGTTGTGGAGGAATTAACCCGACTGCTGATGTTTTTGGGACTAACTGGGATGTGGAGCTAATGGCAGTGTACCTTTCCAGTGGGGTTAGAAACACCGCTGTTTCTAACCCAAGAGACACTGGGTACAAAATGCAAATGTTTTGGCTGCTTCAAGCATTCAGGAACAGAATTAGGAGTTGCCTTGCCTGTGCAGTCTCATCTATCTACTGCTCTTTTCCTTTAGGTTATGATGCCCTGAGTTATCCTGAGGAAAGTAATGACAAATGGAGTGGGAGACAGCTACTGCAAGCAAATGAAGGGAACACGACTGACATCCCAGAGGATGGGGGACAGCCATACGTCAGAAATTGCACTGAACCAGGTAGGAATGAAAGTTGCTTCTAGCTCCTTGGTCTTACAGTTGGCTTTTTTACTTCCAGATATCTGTTTTGGTATCACCTTTACTGCCAAAAACTTGTACTTATTAATTTTTAAATGCATAAACATACTTGTTGTTTTCCTTGTATGTGTGCACCATGTGGGTATTTCAAACTCTCTAAGCAGCTAGGGTTAAGAGGAGGACCTGCTGTCAGCTGGAGTACAAGACAATGTTTAATATGTACTAATAGCCAAGTGCTGAGATCATAAGAAGCATGTCTTCTGTGGTTCTTGCATAAACATTGCGTGCGGTTCTAGCAGTGGAATGAACATAGTGACAATGTGTGCTAATAGGATTATTATCTGAAAAATTAGTAGGTAGTCTTATTTAGTACAGGTACTTTCACCAGCAGTGGACCCAATGAAACCTAGTCTTCTGTGGCTTGAGGATGGGTTGATCTGCTGATGAGAAATAGGGCCCAGCTCATAACGTAGCTTTTTCCTCAGGGAGGGACTTTAGCAGGGTCCTCCTCATCTCCCTGACTCCTGTTCTTATGGAGCTTGTAGGAAGTTAATTTCATTGAAATTCTGCTGCTCTGTTATATTTTGTTGAAGTTGGTTAACATATTCCGAAGATTTTGGGGGAGGTGGGCACAAACACATCGGCTGTGTTCATATGCTTCATGCGTCCCACTTCCTCAGGAATCCACCAGCAGCCAGGATTAAGGCAGATTGGGTGGGGGAGGTTGTTTAACTGTAGGAGATGAGCTGATGTGCTTTTTGAATCTGCCTTCCTGAGCTATTTGGGGCTTTTTGTCTTTTTTTTTGTTGTTGTTTTATATTTCATTGTTCTTTTCACAGCAGAGCTTTGATGTAATTTCCTCAAAATTTGGGGTTGGGGAGGGGAAAGGTGTTTCGCCATTCTTCAGGACTTATGTAGGTTATGGGCCTCAAGGGAAATTCTAACAAATACGGTTCTTGCTGCACTTCTCTGCCTATAATTTTTCCTCCACTTAATAACATTGCGGGACAGATGGATGATTATGGTCTTTTTTAGACAGCAGAAACTAGTACAAAAATTATTCCTATTCAATTTTTCACTTGTTTGCGTATTTCCCATATAGTGCAGGTCCAGTCTTTCAGCCTCATGTCAGCATCTGTAGTAATCTTCCCCCCACTGCTCTTGGTACATCAGCACCTGCGGTCTCACCATCCTCAGCTATTTCTGCTGCCTTCATCAAGTGAGGTGGCCTATGGGAGATATGTGGGATTTTTTGTGGTGTGTGTTTTTCCTCCCCCTTTTCCAGAAGATAAAATGATAATTACTGAGTACATTGTATAATGTTCAGGAGAGAGAATGTAGAAGCACCTAAGTGAATTACCCTTTTTTTTCCTCTGGATTATCATGACATTACAACAGAATACATTCTGTAATAGCAAACTGATTAAAAGTACTGTAGAAAAGAAAGTAAACAAAAAATTTCAGGTCCTGTGTGGTGTTTTGTGGATTTCATTTGGACCATTATCATAGTGTAAATGTAAGTCATTAATGCTAGGCTGGATGGCAGTCAGAAATGTTTGAGTTGTCTTGGTTTGAACGGGACTCTGAAGTGTCTGTGAGTGTTATCTGTTGACTTCAGTGGACTGTAGGCCACCCGCAGCATACTTCAGTTCTGCTTTTCAGCAAACTGAGTAAAAGAGCTGGTATACTAATGCTGTAAATCGCATTAGTATGTTGTCTTGCCCTGAATGATTTTTGTGCTGTGTATGATAATGCAACATGAGACAGCAAAGTGATGTGCTTTGGGAAGGACTTCAGAATTTTCCTTTTTCCCTGCAACTCAGAATGATGCCAGGTTTCTCAATCCAGCGCAAAATGGGCCACCAGTCATGAGCTCATGCAACTTCTCCCGCTGCTCTTTTTCCTATGCCAAGAGTGAAACAGCCATTCAGGAGATTGAAATGGGACCTGATGATGGAACTGGGCTGCTGAGGTCAATCTAGTCTAATGCAAGCTTAACCATCATCCCAGCAGATTAGGATGAGGAGACCTTCAGCGCAGTTCCTAACAGCTTTCGTCTTTAAAAGCGTAGATAGGAATAGGGCGGTTCAAATCGGCGTACGGCTCTGACACTAGTAATTGTTGTTTTTAAACAAAGCTGATGGAAGGCTTGGTTCAACACCCTTCCAGGGCAGCACAGTCCTCCTTCCACTGGCTGTCTTAGTGTACTATCAGGCCCCCAAATAATATCTAGCTCTACAGGGACAACAGAAACCTGAACTGGTGCAGTAGTCAAGAAGCACAAGAGTTCACCAAGCGTGTCAGCCTTTGCCTTCTCTAAGTGCCTGCCTATACAGTGCTGCTGGAGGAAATTGAGGCAATTTGGCTAAAATTGTCATGTTGCTGAGCATAATTCACATATAGTGCATAACCTAACCATCGGGTATCTGTTGTTACTTGGGAATCAGCAGAGCTTAAACCTCCTTAGCATCCCCACAGGATGCGCACTTAATGTGTGTTTGGCCTTCAGGTGCTTCTCCTTTCCTTTGGTGAGTATTGGTAGGAAAATGCTGCCTGAAGAGACAACATTTTTTTCCCTGCCTACTTGTATAAACACCTACAGCTAGGCAAAAATGAGTGTTTTAAAAGCAGCTTCACCTCGTCTGTTGGGGGAGGGAAATAAAATGGCTCATTTGGAAGCGTTTTGTGGATTTTTGCAACACTTGGCTTTTGTAGTCTGTTGGCAGTAAACACATTTTTACATGCTAAAGGAAAGATCTTTTTTTCTTTAACTGCACGTGTATTTTCAGGCTCATTTGAAAGCTTGGCATGACATTTGCGAAGTGCTATTTTTATTTTCTAATGGTTTATCCAGTGGGCTATCTAGTAGCATTTTATCATCAGAACTGCTCTAAATACTGGGGGTTTTGCTCACTTTTCCTTTGAAACGTACATTATAGAAATATAAAGGAGTGAAATGGACAGAATCCAGCCTAAAGACCTTTTTCTGTAAATTTTTTTGTCCTCTTGTAATTTTTCACTCTGCTGTTCGAATTGCAGTGATAGCGTGGTCTTTTTGAGCAGTTACCTTTAAAACACGCTGCTTGTTCTGTGCTGCGTAGCCTTGATTCACTGTATTTTGAGCACTGCAGTATGGTGCTTGGAAATAAATCTTGCAAGGCTCGATCTGGAGAATGGTTGTTTCTGTATCAGGGTAGGAAGTAAGAGGCTATGTTTCCTTTCAAAAATCTGTTGAGCATAGCTGATGCAATGACGACATGGTAACCTTTCTTCTAGCTCCCTTGCCCTGTCAGCGTGGACAGAGGCGGTTAGCTGTTGTGCATATGCCTTGGTTAGGATTCAGCTCTGTGAGTGACTGGCTCTAGAAGCAGTTGCAAGCTGGTGCTCAGCTATGGATGATGTGGCAACAAAGTGTGCTCCCCAGAAAGGCAGGGAAAGCAGTAAGGCATGGCAAACAGATGAGATGAAATGCTAGCCTCAAAAGAGGACACCTCTCTTTGCAAGGCTGCTAGATTATTTTAGCTACTTGTGGGATCCGAGTACCTGCTGGTGGTATCTTCTGAAATGTCAATTTAAGCCTTATTGCTATGAGTCCTGTTAACAGAAAGAAGCTGAGACATATTCAGAATTTGCTCTGCCCTGATACTGTTGTTTTTTGCATTTGATTGTGTTGAGTGTTTGTGGAGGCAGAACAACAACCAAAAAAACCGCACTTTCTTTTCTAAAGAGCCTCTGCTCATTTGCCTCCTGCTCCTTTATTTTCCGGTCCTGTTAGCATATGTGCTTAGTCTATCCCTCTTGGATCCCTGGTGGCTCTTTGTGGGAGTATCTGACTGTGCTGTCATGCAGCAGATGTTCTTCTGGCCTCTCCTACCATCCTCTTGTCCTTGTATCCCCATGAAGGATGTGTAGAGCTAGAGGTGAACAAAAAAAAATTGGACAGTTTAGTCACAAAAAAGTGGTATTAACTAAAATATTTGCTGATTTTTGGCTAGGTTTGGGAAACAGTTCTAGCAAATACAAAAGATGATGAGGAAAGAGTGAGAAATACTCGTGTTACTTCAGGCAAAGAATCATTTAACCACCTTAGTCCTGTTTAGAAATATGACTCACCCACTAGAAGCCAACAGAAAGGCTTAAGCTGATTTAATGTTGAGCTTTGGGTCAGGTCCGTGTGCTACCAAAATCAGAGCTAGGTTTGCACATGAGAAATTTAGAGAAACTTGGTGTCAATTCACACCTGGTTTATCAGCTGTCATGAATGTGATAAGCTCATAGGCTGCATCAGGATGGGATGTAATGTGTCTAGAAGGTGATGTTGGAGGCTGCTTGACTGCGGCACGATGATGTCCCGGTGCCACCCCTCACTAGCTCCTCACTAGACTGACATATGCTCCCACTGGTGAGCTGTCATTGTGTTCCTCCCCCGGTGTGACTGCTTCCCATGTGCTTCGTTGCCCCTCCTGCCTCGGAAAGGCTGCAAATAAAGTAACAGTCCTGCTTAAGTGTGCCGTTGTAAAGTCATTATCAGTAATAGCAGGAAAGACGTGATTACTGCAAAAACGAAAGATCTCGGTATATTCGTTTAGACCCTCAGGCACAAAAGCGTTTAATTTAAACAGCCAAAGAAGTTTTTATGCAATTATTTCGTACATTTCCTCCTCTTACTTCCAAAGCAGCTTTCTCTTTTATCCATATTTCTCCAGTGAGTCATAGATTATGATAATGTAATTTGTAGTGCTTGGCTACAAAGTAGGTAACTCTTCCAGACTGCTTGCTTATGCTTGTTACAGTTTAGAGCCCTTTTTGTGTGGAACCACAAATCTTAGCCCACAAAACCCAAACGACCTCATGTGAATTTGTGCTTTCTGATCTCTTTCCCGTTAAATATTTGCTCCCCTCTGTTTTATGTACCCAGGCAGTGAGATTACCACAACCACCGCAGGTTTCTTGGTGACAGCTCGGCGGCCAAGCTCTGCCTGGTGCGTGGCGTGGCCCGAGGGCGGAAGGAGAAGAAAGCGTGGTCTGTTGTTGTACCTTTCTCCTCTTGCTGTGGGAGAGGAGTCTTGCCCTTGTGCTTTGGTGCCTGCACGGGCAGGCTGCGCTAGCAGTAAGCGCTCTCCCGGCTGATACGTCATCTCCAAAGTGGTGTTTTCTCTGTGTTAAAACAGGGCAGTGCAGTCCTCTTTCCTTGAGCTCACCCTGGGGTGTGGATGTGCTGAAGCACAGCCCGAGCACGCAGTTTTCAGCCGAAACAGTAGCAGTTGTCTCTGTGCTGGAAAGGAAACCATCTCTTTACCCTCATGCGTGCAAAGACTTCGGCATGTGCTCAGCTTTAGGTGGTCTGAGTTGTCCTGTGTTGTCATGCCCAGAATGACATCCAGAGAACACACACAGCGCACAAGATCTCTGTCTAGCTATAAACACGTGGCTGGTGCTAGAAGAGTCACTATAGCAGAAGAGTCCCTGCCCTAAAGACCTTCAGTGTTTCGGTGGAATAGGGATGGGAATGCTAGAAAAGTTAGTGCATTTATGCAGCTGTAAAACTCACTCAGTTGGATGAAGTTGAGGGCTTCTAATGTTCCTTGGTTTTCTCTGGGTTGCTTGTAGTCTACTTTTGGTGGATTGTCAGCGTTGTACAGATAAAACAGCCCAAGAGATCATGGCAGCGGCAGAAGTGCCTAGCAGATCCCCAAATTGTAGGGCAGTCCAAGGTGGGCTTGTGTGCTAGAAACAAGGTGTATTAAATGAAATACTCAGGCACTGAGTTTTAATGACTGGAGTTTGTCCTGAGATTCTAGGTCGAGTTTGTGCTTCCATGTATACAAGAGCACTTGGAGATATGTGTATCTGGGCAACAGTCTGAGTAGTGGGAGTAAAACCCGTTTGCATCGAGGCTGGAGAAGACGTGTAAATTAAATATGGGTAAGATGTGCTCATTCTTTTAGTGGAGCCTTGATATTTGGGCATGAAGGGTGATGGTGACCCTTTCATCTCTGTAGGTAACATGGCCTTCTTGCCTGTTGCCCTTTTTACCTGGAGATATGGTGACAGGCTTGGACTCTTTCCTTTGTGAGCATCCTTCTGCTTTTTGCCTCTAAGACGCAAGGAGTGGTGTCTTTACAAGCCTAGGTTTTGCTTTATTGGGTTGGGCTTGTGCATGGGAAATGGGAAGGCATAGAAAGACAGAACTCCTCTGGAAAGGTGCTAGAACTAGCTGCTGGCAGGGTGAGCAAGACTGCTGTTGCTCCGCCACTGCCAAGTTCAGGAAGGCCTTCTTCACGGATATAATATGCTATGTGAAGAATGATTTCCCCCTCCCCATCACCCCCCTATCTGAACTAAAATGCAATTTTTAAAAAAAGTTGCTTTCCTTCAAGCAAAATTGATTTTTTTCTAGCAAAACCGAAGGTAAAAACTTGTTTTGCTGAGCAAGTTACAAAACCTTACTTTCACCTGTGGAAACATTAGAAAAATAAATTGCTGTTAAGTTTAGTAACAAAATATAGAATATAGAAAAGACATTCTTCCTTCCCTCATGAATTTGACAGAAATTTGCCCAAACTTGTGCTCCTGCACTCCACTTCTGTCTGTTGACTGCTGTCTTCCACCCTCCCCCACAAAAAGAGAAGACTTGACAGAAGCCAGGAGTGTGATTCCTATGGAGCAGAGGCTGAGAGAGGAGTGCGTCGTGCTCACCAGGCACCAGCCTCTCCCACCTCTTGGGAGCGGATTGCTTATGCTCTGGCAAGGGTCATCCGCCCACTAAGGCAGATGTGAGTGGGTGCCACGAGGCTGGCGCTCAGGAGCTGGGGCCGCTCCGTGCCGTGGATGCTCTGTGGCAGCCGGGTGTCACCTGTGTGTGCTCTGTGGCCAGATGTGGCCACATCCCTTTCTCTCTGCCCACCTCCAGTTTCTCATCTAGGTTGAACTGGTTTGGGTGCCCAGTATTGTACTGATCCAAGGATTTCCAGTTTTGAGGACTCCAGTGTACTGTCAATTCACTCCCCACCCCCCTCCCTTGGTGCTTGCAAATTGGAGTTGTCGTTTGTCCCACCCCAGTATGGGAGTCCTGTTCCGGGGGCTTGGGGTCTGCAGTGCTAAAGCAGAAGTGCGCCCATGGCAGCGTTTTCTCCTACAGTAGCAGTGCAGAGCGTCAGGTATCATGCTTTGGGAGCAGGGAGTCACAAGTGATGCCACCAAATGGGTGGCATAGGGGGAACTTCCAGGGAGCAGCAGATCCTTGAACCTAGCAGGGAAAGGTTATGCCAAGAAATGTTTTTACAGGGAGGAGCCATTTACCATTGCAAGAGCTGGCCGAGGGAGTGGAAAATACAGCACCTCTGCTCTCCTTCAGGAGAAGCAGGGTGTCTTTCTCAATCATACTGTCCTGTCACGTGGAGGACACCAGCCGTGAGGTGGCGGTTGGCGAGCTGCACGCAGGAGGCTTGGGAAGCCTGGTGTTCTCATGGGCTGTGCCAGTGTAGCACACGTGCACAGGCTGAGGGCTGGGGTGGTGTTCTTACCCCTGCGACAGGCGGCGAGGGGTTGTGTGCTCCAGCGTAACAGCGGGAACGCTTGCCCTGCAGGGAGGGCACTGGCAGCCCGGCAGCGCCGCTTGCATCTGGGCTGGCCATGCGTGCACGTACGTACGGTGCTTGTTTGCTGCAGTGTCAGAACAATTATCCTCAGGCTGGGATTTGGCACTGCGAAGCTCCTAACTCTGGCGTTGCTTTGTGACTTGCTTTTGCTGCTTTATTTATAAACATGTTCAGCTGCTCTGGAGTTGAAGCTGAGCGAAGTGCACATTTGAATCAGCTTTGTTTGTGGCTGTGCTGGGGTCCCGCTGCAGGGTTTGCTTTCTGGGCTGTATTTTGCAGGGCCTTGATCTGTGGAACTGTTGGATTGCAGGATCTCTTTGAAATTAGGGGTGGTCACAAGTACTTTTTTAGGACTTTTCAGTCATCTAAGAGGGAAGAGCCCAAGTGTCGCTGAGTTCTGACGGCATATAGGCGAGCAGATTCCTTAGAACCAGCCACTCCAAGGCAGGACCTGTTGTGTACTTAAAACACAACTGTACCTGCACCACGTGCCAAAGGGGAAGCTCTGAACAATTGCTTTTTGCTTGGTACTTAAAAACTCTGAACTGATCTCCAAAATCCTTCAGTTCCCAGGAAAATAAGGCCCTCTGTGCATGCACAGGAGGCCAGTAGCATTTTTTTGCTGAAATTTTGCCAGTATTTCCATGTGATTCTGTATGCAACTCCAGGAGCTGAAGCTTTAGGGAGAAAAATAATACAAGCTCTGTGATTAAAATCAAGAGGTGGCAGTGCTATTTCCCGGTTTATCCTCAGTATGTTCTCTTGTGCTGATGAAATGCAAGAATTGGAAAAGGGAGGGGAGCTAAGCGGCAAAACAACAAAGTAAAACCCAAATCCTGAAATCACTCTCACCTCTAGGGTTTGTAGACAGATGAAAAAGGTGGTGAACTCTCATGAGTCCATAGTGCCCTCATCAGAAAGCTGCTGTTTATTTTTGCAGACTGCATCATTGAGTATGTATCAAACAGTTGTAATGAAACCACTACTTGTTCTAATAGAAAAGAATCTCATTAGACCCATTGGCTCCCAGCTTGTGAGTACTCGGCCTCCAGCCTTTTGCATTGCAACATGGCCGAGATGTGCACCAGTAGTCTGCAAAATCTCACCTACTGGGACTCATTTGCTTAATTGGCGATACTTGTGATTAGCATGTTCCCATTGTAATTGTTGTTTTCAGTAGAAATTACTGTATTGTCATATGCTAGCTAAGCAATAAGGGCCTTACAGAGTGTTTGTGGAAGATTTGAGTGTCATGCTGGGTGTTGAGTGAAGAATGCCAGAGGATAATTGACTGTTGCTACCCAAGAGGCATGTTAATAGTCTTGAGAAATGATGACACGTAAAAAAAAAAAAATCCTGGAGGGAACAAGGAACAGATCTTAATGTGTATACCTGCTGCTATCAAAGACACAGGAGGACATCATTTGAGAGCCAGTCAGAAGTGTGACCCAGTTTGCATGGGCATGGTAGCTCTTCCTAGTATCCCATTTATCAAGTCAGTGTTTTTGTTTTAGGCTGCCAGTAGGCTTTCCTGGCAAAACCTGAAATAGGGAATGCTGGACATGGAATTGCCAGCCAGGGGAATTTAGCAATAATAATGGTAGGTAGCACACAGCTGCAGTTCTCCTTACGGTCCGCATCTGATACCTTGAAGATGTTGTTTGGTGCCCATCAGTCCTTACTGCTTCAACCGCTTGTTCCGCTTTTCATCCCTGTCCCTCTAGGTGCATGGAGGCACCCACAGCCAAGCAGATTTGCCAGAATCCAAACCTTAATCTCTTGTATTTCACGGTGCTTTGCTAACAATAGGCTACTTAGTTATTTATTTAGTTTTTTTTCAAGTACAGTGCAAGGGCTTAGGGGAGAGATACACTCAGCTAAAACTGTGGACCGTGTAAGATAGGCATGAATAGGGCTACAGCTTCTGATCTCTTTTCTCTTTCTAGTCTTGATTTGGACTGTAATGAAATGACCCGCCTGCAACCTACTAGTCACCATTTAATTAAATTTGTTCTCTAGGGATTGCTAATCTAGCAGCCTTTGGCTGGTGCTAAATATTTCTAGATGTGAAATACTGACCCTGATGCTACCAGTCATGGTGAGAAAGCTTTGCCTCATATGTGCTTTTACTAAAGATCCTTTCAGGCCTGTGACTCGAGCATGGCCAGTGCAGGTGTTGGGATGCATCCCAGCTGGGAGGGGAGGGCTGTGCAGCTGCAGAGGGAGGTTTCTGGCATGCCCATGTCAATCTGGAGGAGGAGATGCGTTGCTGAACACATGTGGGGAGAGCAAAGGCAGGGGGGTGCTGTGCTGGCAAGCTGGTTTCTCTGCTGAAGGGGCATGGAGCCTAGGTGACCTGTGCCTGCCGGAGTGCCGTCTCATCTCTGTCAGACCAGAAATGCCCTGCACACTGAAGTGCTCTGCCTGCAGGTGTCCTGGTCACGGTCTGCTCTGGAGTGTGCTAAAAGTTTGAAACTTGTTTTGCTGTTCATGTAGACTTGCCAAACAAATAAGAAATAGACGTGGCAGCGAGCTTATCCAATGTAAAGCTGGTCTCTTTTATCCCCATCTTAAGTTCTTGTTTCCTTTTCAAAGAGATTGATTGGTCTGGATAAAGCATAGCCTTCAAACTATGAGCTTGTGGGATTCCAGTCTTATTTGATGGAGTGGGCCACAATAAAAATAGATGTATTTTTAAGAAGAAAGGAAATATGAGGTGGAGCACAGCTGTTTTGCAATGGAACTCAAATATTCCTCGGAAGATCTGATGGATTGCATTTGCACGCATAACTTCATGGGGGGCAAACACACTTTTTCAGTTACATCATCTCTAAAGGAGCGAGCTGTCTGCTTTATCTCTAGGAAAAAAATGCAGGTAGCAACTATCAATATTTTTTAGCACAAAGGGAGAAAATATTTTAAGTACATCATCAACCAGTTACTACAGTTATATAGCAAGAACCCATGTTTGGAAGAACAGCAGTGGAAGGGGGTGAACCCTCTTACCCTTTTTATGATTCTTTTTTCCCTTATGAAATGACTTTAAAATGCCCAGAACTTTTCTCACGTTTGTTTTTGGGGCTTTTTTTTCATTTGGTTGTGTGTTTTTCTTTATATCTTCAGGAAGGAGACTTGCTTCTTGACCTTCTAGCAAGCTTGGGTTACTCCTTTGGATAGTGTGTGTTGTGGAAAAGGCAGCAGAGTTTTAAAATACTGAAAAGGGGACCATTACTTCCAAATCTTTGCATTTAAAAGGTGTTAAGAAGCGAAGCAGGACTTCAGACATGGATAAATATTACATCATACCTTTCTGAACTGGGTTTTACTTTCTGATGCCTGAGGATGCCAGGCTACTGTAGTGCATCGCTCTAGTAATCTGAGAAGTCTTCTGTGAAGCCTGAGACCTGAATTTCTAAGGAGGAAGTGGGGGAAAAAAAAATTGTCAAGTCAGACTTACTCCTTTCTCTTGGAAGAAAATGTACTTGGAATTTTATATACTGAGCATGGAAAGCAGGAGTTTTGCAGGTTTTGGGGTTGGTAGCTGGGAAGAACCATTGTGGACCTCTTGGTGATGCTGGTCAACACCAGCAGTGGCCTCTCGTCTGCTGCAGGCTCCCCAGGGGAACGGGGATCTTGTTCTTGCTCGCAGAGGGGGTCTCTGGAAGGGATCGGTGGACCGAGTTGCTAGAGAGGTGTTTCCTCTTCCTGGCTGTGGCGTGGGTCTGCTGGGAGATGTGGGTCGGGTCCTCTCTGTGCCTCAGCATCATGATGGCACAGATAATATTGACTGCCAGTGTAGGGCATGGTTGGACCGTGCTGAATGAAAAGCACGGTGTAAGGAGTTAGTACCAGCTCAAAAATCCGTAAATTGCAAGTGATTGTGTTCATGATACTTTTTGGACCATCTTTCTGATCAAATCAGTGACTGACGCTTACTTAGCAGATGCAAGCTGCTCGATGCAGCATGGCCTCAGGGTATTACTGAAGTACGAATAACGACTCGCAGCTGTAATAAAAGTAAATGTGTACCAGATGTAGATGTCCTAGATTGGCCAGATACCAGAGTAGTTTCTTTTTTTTACGTACCTGAATTATTCTGTTGTGGTAAATGCAAATTCTCCACTTAAGCATTGAAAAATATATTGATGCATTTTTGTAAAATGTCATTATTCTCCCAGCATCCTATTTCCACCAAGCTCCTACTTTGTGAACATACTTCCTGCAACACTTTATTATGCTACTGGTTTCTCCCAGAGCGAGTGACAGCTGGGTTTTTAAAGTATTTTGGAGCTCTGAACAGATGCAAGTTCTTGTAGGGCTGCAGAAGTCTGCAAGCCATGGCTGTGCTGTAGCACAGCCGCAGATTTTGGGGGGAGGACTTCTGAATAATTCAAATTATGTTTCCTGTCTCTTGACAGTAGAGAGATTAAGTTGTCCACCTGTGGGCAAACTCCGGGCATATCCTTAGGTGATATGAGTCTGACATGCTCTGCTGAACTGTGCTGGCTTATATCAAGTGATGATTTAGCCCTTGATGACACAATGTTTTCAGCGGTCATTTGTGCAGGTAGGACAGACCCAGGTCCTGTGTGCAAAACTGGAGCAAAGAGGGTTTTTGGTAGGACCACAACAGCTATTCTGGGCCACCACATCGTTTCCCCCTTCCTAAAGCAGGGTAGGGACATGGCAGCAGCATCTGCCGCTCTGGCATGTGGTGCTGCCTCTGGGCTTTGCTGGTGCGGCAGTTTTTTGCATAACCATCCCATCCTCTTGGTCTGCCTGTTGTGAACCCAGAGCATCGAGCAGCAAGCAACTGAGGTTCGGTGCGCTTTGGCATCTCATAGACATTGAGCTCCTGGTTGGGCTTTCAGTGGTCCACTCGCCCTGTGCACCTTCCAGCAGCTCCTCCAGTCTGCGGTCCTTGTGATGGTAAGAGATGATGTGCAACTTGCAAAAATCTGTGTACTGGCTTTTGCTTTCAAAACAAATAAATACTCATAGTTGTGCAGTACCATAAGCCATATATCAAGGTAGAGGTAGAAATTTCCAGTTTGAGATTTGAGGCTCAAAAAGTAAGCTTGGCCTTTCTAGTAATTACCTAATTTCATTGGAGTCAACATTGGTATGGGCCATACTGGTATTGCCTTTAGTGAACCCAGGAACAGATTGGTGTGGGGTTTTTTGTTTTTTAAAGAAAGGAAAATCTATGCTACTATAAATTTTTGGTGGTTAAAAATCTTGGACTTGCAATACCAAAGAATTTGGGAATGAAGTAATTTGTTTTGGTGCCTGTTGACCCCAAGCCTTGTAAAATCCACTGTCCCTGGGACAGGCTGTGTGTTTCCTATTTTCATTAAAAATATTACGCATGGTTATGTACCTTGAATAATAATCTTCAAGTTTGGCTTTCTTTGCAGATGATATTGGTATGTCAAAGGCTTAAACCCCTCCAATTCTAGCTCAGGTTACATGAGGTTTGATATTCCAGCCCCAGCAAGACCTGCAAGAGGGCCTGCTTTGATGTTTCTCATTCCAGTGACTTGGTTTTGTTCGGAGTATGAAGCTTCTGATGACAGCACGTGGAGGACAGTATCCTTCCTAACCCAGATAATAAGTAGAGGTAATTTGCTCAGACTCCAGAAGAGGAAGCAAATGGACAGTGAGCAGGGGGAAGCAGGGCTGTAGGAAATGTCACCCCGGAAAAGTGCGTTTGGTGGTTATAAGCCATTGAAAAGGGAGGCCTGGGATGGAAACGGAAATTCAGTCCTACTGTAACGAGTTCTCTAGCTCAGGTGATTTTGTGTGAGTTTATGCAGACTTACTCAGTTGGATTTGGGAGGGTGCTTGGGGTGGGAGGCCGTTGCCTTTTATTTCTATTTTAAAATCAGGAACAGAAAACTTTGGTCTATGATGGAAAGCTGAAATTTTGTGTCGGTGTAGTTTCTATCTCCTGGGCCAGGCTCCGAGTGAACCTCTGCTGAGGCTCTTGCCCATGCATGCAGCGTGCCTGCGTTACTCCTGCGTGCAAATGGACGGCTTTCCGTCTCTCTCAGAAGCCGGGCTGCACCTTAACTCTGAGAAGCCTTCTAGCACAGGCAGAGGCTTGCAGCTTTCTGGCCTGACCCAGAGCCAGCCCGAGCGTCAAGTGCCCACTAATATTTAACCTCTAGTGAATGCCAGGGGAGCGCTCACAGAAAGAGGTGTGAAGCCTACATGAACACCAAACACATTCATTGCCTCCAGTGCATGCGGAAGGGATGGAGACTCGGCGGGGATGGATGGCTGTGTGCCCTCCGGTCAGACCGGACCCCCAGTCTTTTAGAAGCGTGGCTTTTATGGCCAAGGAAAGGCATCTCGCGGCAGCAAGGTGCAGCTCTGCTGGGGCAGCTGTTGTGGCAGCAGGTGCTTTCCTGGGGCGGTGCTGTAGTCGCCTCCGCTGGCCTGGGGAGCTGGTGCTGGCACAGCCCTGGGACGTGCTGCCTGCTCTGCTGGCACCGCTCTGCCGGGGAGTCCCCAGGCCTGCCTGAAAGGCACTGCCACTGCAAGATTAAAGGCTTGTCGGTGCTGAGCGGCCTTTTGTTTAACATGCGACCGCCGCTGAAGTGCGGGAAGTAGTGTCGGCGGGGCTGCTTGTTTGCAGAATGTCGCCAGGGATGGAAACGCCGGTAGGTTGGAAAAGAGGCCATGGAGAGAGCTGCGTCCGAGCTGAGCGGCGGGCCGTGCTCGGGCAGAGGCCTCTGGAGAGCGGCCTGGGCCAGAGCCACTTAAACAAGGCGTAATGGAGGAGCAAGCGGAGCCCAGAGGGACCGCCAGCCTCGGGGCCGTTGTCCTCCGTCCGCACCAGTGGCCTCGCTGTCTCTGCCCGGGGAGGCATGACCACCTTAGCGGGGTTTCGGTCAAAGGGAGCCCACCAGTGCGCTGCCCACTGCAGCCGGGCCGGGGCTGGCGGTGGTCAGCAGCAGCCCTCCTGCTGAGACCCATCCTGCAACTTTAGGCTTATTGAGGAGCAGTCCGCAATATAAATATATAAATTTTATCCTATTTTAAAGTCTCATTCTGCTGCCAGAGGGGTGGAGGGAATAAGATTGATAATGAAGAAAATCAGGGCGAATGGTTATAAGCACATGCTTTAAATTTCAGTGTGTCCGTGGTATTCTGCATATTGAACATGAATGTGTAAACGAGGGCCTCAAACCTTAATTTAAATTTTGGTGCCTTCAGGGGTGAAAGCTGATGTAACCCAGGACTAGTCTTTATTAGAGTTTCTGTTTTAAATTTGTTATTTTTACGCTATTACAGTAAAAAAAGAAAAATAACATCTGGCCCCATGTTACAAACTGGATTTTTGTTGCTTGTTTTTCAATTCTTGCCAGTAGTAAGTATTTAAAAATCAAAGGTCCAGATTTTCCACTGATGTAAGTTATTACTAGCTCCATTGACTTCATTGAGTTTACACTAGTTTTAAACAACCGAGGATCTAATACAACATCCCAAGTTGAGACTTAATGCGGTCAGGATGGAGTCTTTATCTGTCATTTGCATTTTAAACAGTGCTTAATTGTGTAGTTTTTATACACAGACACGTGCATAAACTCACTTATGCACGCACAGAATAATGGTTTTATATATTAATGTTGAAGCAGTTTAATTTAGCTCACAGCAGTGGGTAAAATAAAAGTATTTAATTAAAGTGGATTTTTTTCAGGGACTCCATAAAGAATTTTCCAGATTAGATATTGGTTACCCATATGTGCAAGTTCTTCATTATGTCCTTGCTGTCCCTGTTGGGAATTGCAGAGATGAGTTATTTTTCTTTTTTGAACCTCAGGCGGAAGGGCGGGTAGCTCCCTTGCTGCCTGTGCCGGTGGTGAGTGAGGAGGAGGTCAGGGAGAGCACTCCCACTGTGATCTGGGCAGTCCAGAAAGATTTGCACTCATGATAGGATCAAAGTCCTTTGTGCTAGGTGTGATAAAACCACACGGAAAGAGAAATCATCTTACAGCCTGAGTAGACAAGGTTTAAGGTAGGAGGTAAGAGGTAAAGCAAATGAAGCCCCGGGCTGGTTGAAAAGCCAGGGAGAGCAGCCTTGTTCTGTTCCCTAAATCAGCGCTGTTCTGCCCCAAAGCCTTGGTAGAGGTGATAGCTGTGATCCTTGTCAAGCGTGTTTGCAGCAGCCTGCCTACTCTGCCACAGAAATCTCGTGTGCTGGATGCTGAAGCTCAGGTAGCCCAGTGCCTCTTGTAACATTAACTTGTCAAGCATACAAATACAGAACTGCTGCTTCTCTGTCAGGTCGAGCCTTCTCCTGCCTTGTACAGGTCCTCCTGACTGATCTTGTCACTGTGCTGGCGGCTGAAGTTAGCGGCCAGGCGGTGCTGGGGCTTTCTGTCCGCACCAGAAGTTTCAGGAGCAGAAGGCATCCTGCACCCATGGGCACAAGGCTGGATGAGGAATCTGCCGGGAGCGTCAAAGGTTAGTTGCACAGCAGTGGTTTATGCATCTCTGCTGGAGGGGGGAGATGCTTCAGGACCTACCCTTTTCTAGATTTTATGTGTATATACATATGCATAAATAAAAGGAGAGGGGGATAAAAAAAAGTAGTCATGACTAGATAGTTGTATAGTTGTAACTGAAGACAATCCTGAGCCTGTAGCCTGATGAATACAGAAGCAGTGTTAATCCAGGCTTCTGGTGATGGACAGGCAGGTGCTGATGGGCTGAATGATCACTTCTAATTAGCACTCATTAATAGTCTCAGAGGAAAGTGAGTGGAGAGTTAGCTTCTGTGCTGATGACATGGACTTCCAGGTGACCTGAGCACTGTGATGCTCTGTCCTTCTGCAGCTTGGCAAGCTATCCGTGCCCTGGCTGAGTGACGTTACCTGCTCAAGCATCCTGGTAATTACCCACCACACCAGCTTCATCTAGTGAGGGGCTGTTATTAGTCATGAGCGAGAGATGCTGTCTTGCTATCTCTTAATTGATGGGAGAAGAAAAGGAAAGGAGGAGGTGAATAATTGTTTTGTGTTAAAGCAGGGATAATTACTGTTATAGAATTCCCCTAGAAAACAAAGCAGCAATTAATTTTTCATCGTCACAACTCAAATGCAGATCGGCAGAGTCACGGTTCACGGCTTCCTTTGGGCTGGGTTACGTGAAGGTGGTTGAGGAGTGAGCATTCACCTCCGGTCACTAGGAGCTCTGCCCTTTGGTGCCTGGTTGCATGGGTGGCTCCCTCAAAAGGATGCTGTTTCGGGTCTGTTGGGGCAGCTGCCAGCAGAAGCTAAACCTAATGCTCCATAAAACCTGGCTGTGAGCAGAGTGCCTTAGGGGACCCCTGGCCTTGTTCATGGTAAGATGTGGCCTTATCCGTGTGACACAACTGAATCAGCTGAATCCGTGTGACAACTGAATGTCTGAAGAAGGGCCGTGTCATAGGAAGAGGGGGGTTGCTCCATCTGACACCGTCTTCTGGCTCCACCTGTGTTCAGTGCCACATTCACAGGGAAAAATGCAAGAAGAGTGTGAGATGGTTTTACCACTGGGATTTAGGCTGCTGGACTGAGTGACACATACCTGGTATACTCTCGCGTCTCCCAGTAATTTGCAGCGTAATGAATCAGTGACTGGTTTCTCTGTATGAAACTCTCTTCATACTTTATTTTCTCAGAGAATTTGAGTGCTTTCTGAGCCCTGTGTGCGCCTTTCCCATCTGCAGATCTGTATGGCCAGGGCTTCACTGCTGAGCTGTGCCTATTGTGAGGAAGTCTCTCCGATGAAGGAAAAGGGAAGAGATAAATACGTATTTGCTGGGGGGGGGAGGGGGGCGGGGGGCACCAGCTAGCAGAGATGGTCTCTCACAGCGATCAGGAGGGCTCTCTTAGAGGACATCCTCTAGGGCAGTTGGTCACTGCAGGGACCCTTGGTGAGGCCAGGTGCTGGATGCAGGGATGCAGCAGCTTTCCTGTAGCCATAGCAACCATTGGGGATGCAGTGGTAACTGCTGGCATCCCTGACCAACAGGCATGGAGGAGAGGTGGAAATGAGTGTGGTTTTGAGGCCAGGCAATGAAATAACCCATAATAATCCAGGTGAACTGGGCAGACATGAGTAAGACACTGTAGTGTCTAGTGGGAATGCCCAGATGGTTGTGTTGCCAGGGTCATTTCTGGCACACCTTGGCGTGCCTCCACCTCAGGCAGTCAGGGACAGATTGATGGACACCAGGACTGGACTCCTCTGACTGGGAGGTGCCCTCTCTTGTTGCTTCTTACACAGATTTGTTGAACTCCTCTTTGAAACTGCCCATGTGTGGTTCAGAAATCCCTCTTGTGTAGACAAGGCTTTAGGTGCTCATCTTCCCCTGTTCAGGTGGGATGCTGGGCACCAGGTTTGCCTCCACTCCTCTCTGAGTGGGTAGCACACTGAAGCAAGGCCTGGACGGCTGTACGCCCAGCAGCACTAGCATCTGCAAACACTCTGGCAGCCCCCACAAAGCTGAAGGGTGGGCAAGGGATCAGCAAGGAAAGCTCAGAAGAGCGGTGGACAAGGGAGTGCAAATAAATGCCACCACATAAACTATGTCTTAAGGTGAGATTGTCAAATACCTACTGATCCTGAGGCTCCTGTGGGTAATGCTAAGACTCCCCCTTTCCCCGGTCCCCTTCCCCGGTAAGCAGGATTACAGATTTAATCAGGACGCAGGAGCTGACAAATATTTGGACGGGGCGATGGAAAGTTCCACTGAGCCACCACCACTTGTGTGCTGGGGGAAGCTGGCAATAGGGAAATCGAGCTGTTTGTGCAGCCTCCATACTTGAATTAATTTTATGTTCTGCTTGCATTTGGATTCCTCCTTTTGACATGTTTTTCCCCACTCCCTTTTTCTTTTTCTTAAAACATTCCAAGCAAAGCTTGTGTTAAAAGCCAGCACATCTCCTGCTCTCCCTCCACTGCATCCATGCTGAATGCATTTGGATTGAATCACTGTCTCCTGGGAAGGACTTGCAGGGATATTTAACTTCTCTTCAGTATAGAATTAATAAACAGGTTAGCATGCAGGAAAGAGAGAGGGCCTGGCAATCCATAGCTGTGTTATGTGTATATGTCGCTACTAATAATCTGCTCTGCCAAGTTTCCTTGAAACTGGTGGTGTTCGGGGATTACTGGAGGAGACCTTGGTGCACAGGCACATACGCATCCGTGTTCCCAAGCACACATGCACACAGTGTGAGTGCATAAGTCTTGTTTCCTCTGAAGACCAAATTGTACTGCTTTGCCCAGTAAGTGACAATGCCAGTAAAGATGGGATTGACGTTTTCCTGGCAGATTTTTCCATGTAGGAAATTCCCTGCTGTTCAGAGTCTATAAATCAGGATCAGATGGCCTTTTAAGGGAGTGTGCTGTCATTCAGTGTTTCCCTTGCTATTTTGATTTTGCAGATCTGTGACATCTTCCCAGTGGAGGTGCGACCTGCCTGCAGCAAATTCAACTAGAAAAAGACTTGCTTTCGCTCCTTTTCCCAGCCCTATTAAAGCAGGCTGTGGTCCCACAGAGCCCTCCCCAGCCAGCAGATTACAAACCGTTGGTTGCTGAACCACTAATTGCTGAAGCACTGGTCCAACCGCTGCCACAGGACTGCCAGGTGAAGCCTGGGCATCCGTTTTGTGAGAGGTCCCCCTGGGCACCCTGCCTATGAACTCAGTGCAAATAGGATGCTGCAAATCCCTGCTGAAACTCAGTCGAACAGAGGGGTGGTAGGCTTAAAGCAAAGCCTGTTGCCTAATTTCAGAGATATTTGCCAGCAGATAAGACTTGATTTACTGTCTTAATTTTCTACTCCCACAAGACTAGTGGAAATAACATGTCCTTTGCAGTTCATCTGTAAAACAGAGAAATATGTGAACTGTTAAAATGATGTTGCTGTAAGCGAGTTGATTAATGGAAAACTGGAATAAATAAGAGGTTTGTACTTGGTGCTTTGAAGGTAATAGGCTATATTCCTTGTCAAGTTTGTTACTTTGTGGTGATTACCATGTAGGTGCTGTGAATTGCAGAAGAGGGAGGTTATATAGCATACAGTACTGTGGCATACATATCCCCCTTGGAAAGGACGGGCTGTGGGAGACTCAGGAGCAGTTCGGGTTTATGTTGCCTGTCTGACAAGCTTTACTGCATGGTAGCAAAGTCTGGGATGCTCAGGCCTGTAAGAACGAGGTCGACTGAGATTCAGGGTAAACAGAAACTAACTGGAAGGTAGAGCCTGCTTCCTGCAAGCTGATTGACTTACAGGACCTCAGATGTGGTTGTCAGTGCAAATTCATCTTTATTTCTTGATGTGCTTAATGGCAGGTGCAGCGTAACAATGTTGGCCATCTAAATAAGATGCTGACACAGGCGAACAGAAACATACCGGGATATTGTGTAAATGTCTCTAAACTGTTTCTGTAGGGGTAAAAATAGTTACAGAAAAGTCAAATATTTCCCATTCTTGCTGTTATCTTTTTCCCCCTTTTTTTTTTTAAAGCATTTCATTGGTCTTTGAGTAATGCCATTTTGTTATCAAATCTACTTGAATTTTAAACAAAATAGATCTGCCTGCTTTTTAATTTTTGGATAAAAATACTTGAAATAGTTAAGTTCTAGCCCTGTAGAATTTGATTAAAAAAAAAAAAACCAAAAAAACCCCCAACAACATTGAATCACTGAAAATTGTCATTTGGCTTCTAGTCTAAGTATATTTTTCCAGTATGCGGCTGGTGATGCACTGCTTGGACAGGCTCGCCAGGTCTCCAGCACTGCCCTGTTTGCAGGTGGCGTTGCTCCAGCAGATTTGCTAAGCTAAGCAATGCTATGGCTTGTGGCACAAGGACTCTGTGTGCCTTCCCACGGGGCAGCGCTGGGTGGAGGGGTCTGGCGCAGGGCAGGGGCTCCATCCGTAGCAGGCGCCTGCGTGTAAGTCAGGACTTGCTAACAGCAGTGATTATAAAATGAGGCCAGGTGCTCCTTGCGCCATGTGGCTGTGAACTTGGGTGCCTGCTGCGAGCGAGCTGTGCCTGCAGTTCGGTACCAGCTCACGGGCTCTCCTTGCCAGATGCTGCACATCTGCTCAATGGCTTGGTGTGCTGTTCTGCTTTGGGTGACGAGCCTGCCAGAGCTGCGGTTTGGGCTCTGGGCAGTTATTTAGCCGAAAGGGCATGGTGTAGGCAAGCGCTCGCCGCTGACCTCAGCTTAGCACCAAGCAAAGGGGCTTGGAGAGGGCGCTTTGCCGGAGCCTTGTCTGCAGAGTGCCATTTGGTACACTGCAGCTCTTCTGCTTCCATGTCTTCATGTAAAGGTGTCTGTGTGCGGGTGTGATCGTTCCACGTACAGTGCAGACTCTTCCTATCCCCGGAGTGTCTGCTTGGGAGGCAGGGGAGTGAGGCCCAGGCTTTCAGAACAGCTCACCAGCTGCAAACTCCTGTCTGTAGGTTGAGGATGGCTGCAGAGAAAGCTGTGTTGTTCAAACTCTTTTCTAGGGGCTGCTGAAGCACAGTTGCTGGGCAGGCAGCAAGTTTCTGAAGTGGGAGATGAGGATAGCTCCATCACAGTTTTGGACAGAAATACTTCGCTTCCAACATTGGCTGCAGCTAACAACTTTGGAGAAGCATTAAATCCTGAAGCAATTAAATGTATCAGCAAAGCGGGGTATTTTTCTTTTGTGAAATACTTTGCCAGCTGTTGTTTATGGAAAAAAAAAAATCTAAATCCTTTTTCTGAGAACTGTTTTTAGATTTCTTTGTGTTTGGGGCTGACTTATACATTATGCATTAGCATGGGAAGGCAAAATATTCATTTACCAGTATGAATATTTAGAGGAAGAATAAGCGGGAATCAGTGAAAAGTGTATATGGGTAGTTTAGCCAGACATCCAGACCAACGTTACCGTTATTAGAAATGGTATAAAAATTAAATTGTAAGGGGACAATAAGACAATAAAATGGCCTTAAAATAACTTTTTCAGTTGCAGTTAAGATTATATTTAAGCCAAGTAGGTATCCCCATCAGTATCAGCTGACTCCTGAAGAAGGCAACCTGCTTCAGTGATGTACTGAAACACCTCTGGGAGGTCAGGCTTTGTGTGGGGCACGGGTTACTCTGGTTATTCCCTCTGTGCTGCCAGCTCTATGGCAGTAGGAGAAGCACCACTGCTGGAGCTAGAGTGACTCCTCTCCTACCAGTCCTTGTGCACTGGGTAGGACCACCGATCCTCACCTGCATTGCATCCCATTATAGGCAGTTTTTAGTTGTGGGAGTGCATGGAGGTTGCTTGAAAGCTGCTGGAAGGAATATGGATGGAACAGAAAAGCCATGGTGAGATCAGAGTTCACCTTCTGCCTACGTCTGTGCTACACCTCTGCATGCACAGCCTTGTGCTCTTCCCTGGACCCCACAGGCTAGTGCATGGAGACATCAAAAGTCTCATCCTATTCCTGGATTATCAGGATAACAGCAGTTCAGAAATTCCTCTGTTGTTGAAGGAGCTGCTTTCATGGAGCCCAAAGAAAGAGGGGAAAATGAATGTTTTGTAACTGGGTTGACTGTGTTTGGAAGAAACCAAGTAGGAGTCAGTTTTCTTTGCTTAAGTTTGCTGAATTATATTTTCTGCAATACTTCTTTTACAAAGCACTGTTCTGAGAAATACATGGTTCTTTATGCCATTCCCTTTTCATTTTGCTAGCAATGAAAGAATTTTGATTAGAGCCATTGGTAGGCAATATGTCATTGTTTTGTACGAGGCATGCCATAGGAATAATGCTGCTATAGAAGGAGGCCCCAGGCTTGGAGAAGTTAATTATATTGCTTGCTGATTGCAAAAAATTACCATCAAATGATAGTTTATGGGAGCTGGGCTATCTTAGGAACAAATGGTGTAAGTGGGTTGGAGCATTGCAAAAATAAACAATGGAGGGGAAAATAAATCCTTATGGTTCAGAACATCAGCTTCGAAACAATGGTTGTCGAAGTGACTTTTCCGTGGGAGCAGGTCTGTCGCTGCTCTGGCAAGCAGCTGGTATCAGCTGGTGGTGCAGGCAGCTGGACGCCTGCAGCCAGCCCCGCGGGCTGGGGCCGCATTCGCAGCAGGTGCTGGAGCAGGCAGCTTTGCTGAGCTTGCGGGGAACGCAGGCTCAACCCGCGTACGGAGCCTGTTGTTTCCCAGTGAGATAAGCCATGCATGGCTAGTTATGGGAGCTCACCTGACGCTGTCATCTCAACAGCCGCAGCAACTTGTGTTTTAGCTCCTGGCCCTTAAAATACTGAGAGATATACAGTGCTCCAGCAAACCTGTGAAAACTTTCTAGAGTTCCTGGGAGTTTTACCCCTGGATTTCAGAGGAGATAGTATTTTACCTGAAACTGCTGGTGGTGGTTTGCAAAGTTCATGCTAGGCTTGGGAAAGCAGTTGCAGGGGCGAGCGAGCGTGGGAATTCCTCCTCCTTGCTAGGGATGAGCGTGCACCCCGACTTAGGAGCTTTGCTCCACGTTGGGAGGTAGTGGCATGCATTCTTGAGCTGGAGCTGCCTGGGAAAATGTGATGTAGAGATAAAATGCCAAACCGGTATCTGCTGTTAAAGTGGAGCTGAAATAATTCAGGGTCACTTACAATAGCAGGCAATGGGCTCAACTCAAGAGTTCCTGGGTACCTTGTGTGCAGCAGGCCACATGTTTCATTGTTTAAAAAAAAAAAAAAAAAGGTGTTTCGCCACAGATGCCCAGGAAAAAAACAAAGAAAAACCAAACAAACAAAACCAGAACCTCAGGACTTGGCTGGAGATTATACATGAATTTGAATGAAATACAACTACCAGCAAGCAAACCAAGCCATGAAACCTGTGAGCAGTGTTTCAATGTGATGTGTATTAAAGAGGGAAGTTGCAAACCTTCCTAAACAGAATTGCTGTGGAAATGAGAGCTGACCTTTAGCAGTTGCAGAATAACACAATGTCCCGTTCCCTGGAAATGCTGCAGGAACATACGCAGTAAACAGTGATAAATAAAGGATTACAGACTGAGATTTTTCAGGGTTTTGCAGCTCTGCAGGAGCACTAGGACCAAAAAGACATGGGCGTTCGGGGGAGTCAGGTCGGTATATTTATGGAGGTGGTGAAAGCAAAGGAACCACGTGTGGCCCTTTGCCAGAGTGGTTGTGTGGGACAGACTTAGGGGCTGCCTGGCACATGTGAGGTGGTTGCTGAAGATGTCCTCATCATTTGGTGGTGCTTGGCCATTGCACTTCATTTCTAGGTGGGTTGGTGGCTGCTCTTTGCCATTTTGTCTCTGACTGTGGCTTTGCTTGTCCTGTTCTCACACTGAATAATGATAAAAATATCTGCAGGGCTGCACTTGGTCTAGCAGAGAACATAGTGGAGAAAACAAAGCAAAACCACCTTGGGCTTTTTGCCCCAGTAGAAAATGGAGAGTATTTTTCAGTTCTTAGAGGAGGATTCAAGTGAATCACATCTGGTCAGCAGGAAGCACATGGTCAAGCAGCAAGCCCAGAATCCAGAAGGGTTCGTGATTGTGCCTCCAGAAAGCATTACTCGACCCACAGCATGTCCTGAAATAGTAATGTTTTGATAATGTTTTGGGGGTAACTAAGCTGGAACATGTGTATAACTATTAAAATCGTGAATGCCAAAGAAGGGAATCCATGCTAAGCTCAAAAATACGGACTTATCATTTGATTTGAATAAATGTTACTATTGTAACTTGGTTTTGCTGCATTGTGCTATAGACTTTTTGGCAGGGATTTCATGGAGATGAAAAAACAGCAGTCCATTTAGTAAGATGGTTCCCTCAAGCCTTTTTGAGACTATTCTCTTAGTTTTGCCAAAGTGTATGTGATGCATTCTTCAGCAATCCATTTTGGGCGCTCCAGCCTCCCAGTGGAAACTGCACTGGAGGGTAAATGCAATGTGGGACAAACCAGATCTGCACCTCTCCCTGCAAAGGGTGATGAACTGTTTGTCAAGATGCTGTGGGACAGTCTCTGCCCCCAACGCTTTTCTGTCGTGCCAGGGTGTTGCTCTTACAGCTGAGCCCAGGCTCTGGTGGGAGAGGACAACAGCTGAGCCAGGCAGGTGTTGCCAGGGGTCCCTGCTGGTGCTTGCACGTTGTCCCTGGTCAGCCCACTGGGGTCGTTTTGTTTGGGTCCCTTGGCAGTCAGCAGTGGAGAAGACATGCCTCTGGGGTGCCGGGGCTGACGTGGGTGTCAGGGCTGCTCACCATGGCTGGCAGCATCCCCAGGCTGGGACACCCCAAACTCACCCTGCGTTTGCAGCATTGTCCCTTTGTCCTGTCCCCCTCCCTTGCTGAGGGGTCCCCGGTCACCCCCTCTTCTGTCTGATTTTTCCCGTGCTGGTCTTGCAGGAGGCATTCTCACCCCTGGTAGGGGAGAGTTTGCAGTCAGTGGACAAACAACAGTGTGTGGTTAGTTGCGAAGTAATTAGTACATCGGGGCAACAGTGGGTGTCACTTCACCCGGGTGCTGCGAAGAGCAAGGCTCAGGTGTCCCTGGTGCCTGTCCATTCACTGGGGCTGCCGCAGGGAGTTTTCCCAGGGTGCTGGAGATTTGCCTCTGAAAACTGGGGTGAAGAGCTGCAGGCTAAAACCAGTAAGAAAGGATTTGCCCCATCTACTTAGCTAGTCCTCACAGTTCAAGGAGAACGAAGTTCTGGCCATTTGTGTTTCAGTGGATGTAATTTGTATGATCTACATAAAGTCATAATTAGACATGGTGGCCCTTGAAATTAGGGCTTAGCAAAACGCTCCCAGTATTTTCTTGCTTTTACACATAGATACCAAACCCAGACACAATCATTTCACATCTCTGAGCACACAAAATCTGTTTATAGCCCTTATGTAAGGGTGTATCATAAATGCATTGGACAGAGAGGATGATTAAAAATGCAGAACCCTTTAATAGGGGGACTTTCTCAATTTCTTTGAGGGAAATAAAACCACAAGGGCATTCCCTTTGCTTACATTTTAAATTAACCCAAAGTTTAATTTGTTGCATTCATTTTAGTTCATCAGCTAGGCGAGGGTGAACTAGGGTGGAGATATGTCAGAAAATTAAGCTTTACCCTTGAGAAAAAAATGCAAAGCCTTACAGCTGCCATTACGCAGGAATTACAAGGCTGGTTATAAGGGAGAAAAAAGGAGATTTTTAAAGCCAGTAGATTTGTTCTTTTTACTTGCTTTCAGGTCTGGGAAACATTTTCAAGCTCTTTTCTGCAACCATGAGGACTCAGGAATGCTTTTTGATTGTTTGGTTGGTTTTGTGGTTTTGTATTTTTAACTTCCATGTGATGAAAACGGGTACGATCCTCCAGTCCTGTGAGGTGGCACAGAGCAAAGGCTGCCAGGCAGCCCCGTAGGGCAGGACAGCACGTGGCTCCTGCTGCTGCCTGGGGTGGGGACGAGGATGTGCCTCAGCGCTTGGCCAAAGGGAGCCAGGACCATGTGTCTCCTGAAGAGCCATGCCAAGCTGTTTAAAAGCTGTTGGAGGTTAGCACCTGGTTGGTTTGGGACAGTCTGTGGGATTTTCATTCAGTAGGGGAAGTCTCTTAGGTTCTGATGGGTTTTATTCTGCGGAGGTAAAGGAGCTGTGGTAGAAGCTCAGCTGTTGCACCCATAGGGAGAGATGAGGAGCCCGGGGAGCTGAAGGGCACCCGGGTGTCCTTAGCCATTTTTTTCCAGTTCTCCCAGATTTTGGTGTTGGGGGTACTGTGCACTCAGCAGAGGATGCTGGGCGCTGGTGCTGAGAGCCGCAGGCATATGGCAGTGGTAGGAGCAGTTTCCATGGTAACCTTTCAGCAGCATGACATCACCAGCACTGTCACATTTAAGCTTTTCAAGGCTTTTTGGATTTCAGGGATTACATAACTTTGAAGGGGTTAGGCTGGGGCTTGGATCTAATCAGTATTCAGGGTCTTAGTTGAATTAAATTTTTAAAAAAACAACCAACCACCAACAAAAAACAATCCAAACGCAGCCAGGTTTGGTGGCAGAAGTGGTTGCGGTGTGGGGGCAGCACCCGGCTGGGCAGGGGCTGAGCCGTGCGAGAGACGCGCCCTGCAAGGGAATAGCTGGGGTGGCTCCTGCAGCAGCCAGCCTTCCCAGTGGGGACCCGCGAGGCCGCAGCCATCGCCCGCGTGGGGATGCTAGCGATGGGGGCTTTGCTCCCCTCTTCTCCCTGGCAAGTCTGTGCTTAGCTGTGGTACCTGGACATTTGTCGCTCCTGTGCAGCCAGGCACAGCTTTGCCTGCTGCTGAGTCTTGGGGGACATGGGGTGGGGGGGGAGCAGGGGTTGCCCGTGGGAGTTGAGGAAAGGGAGCATGTTTGTTTGGAGAAAAGGGGTTGGACAAGCTGTATGCTGTCCCTGAGGTGGTGAAGATTTATGGAGATCCTTTTGGAGTCAAGACACTGGATTAGCTCTAATTCAGCCATGTTGGGGGTCAGGAAGTAATTTGGATTTATGTATGTAGTGGTGTGGTGTGTACACGGGTATGGCTGTTGTCCACTCCTCCAAAGCGATGAGTTGGCACTTCCAAGCAGCGTGCATGCTTTTACTGCAGCCGCAAACTGAGCCTCTAAAACATTCCTGTTGGGGCTGGGTACATCCTATTTTGACCATGGTATAGATGTGCAATGCGCCTGGTCAGGTCCTGCTTTCTTGAAGTGCAAGCTTCAAGGCTTCTTGTTCAACTTGGATGGGATCTGCAAGTGCTTGAGCCTTACGCAAGTTGGAGCCGTGCTGGGCTGTGGGCAGCTGCGCTGGGGGCAGAGGGAGCTGCTGACACCGCGTGGGCTGTGCTGTGCTCTGGGAGCTGCGTCAGTCAGCCAGTCACACAAATTGCAGTAACAGGAGCACTTTAAATAGCTCTCTTGAAAACAATTCTATGAATTCATCCTGCTGCCTGTAGGTGCTCTGCACAGTTCTGTGCACAGCTTTTGTTAAGCCTTCTGACAGAAGAAAATGTTTCAATAGAAGGAGAAAGCAAGAAGTTTGACGTAGTCCCTTTTTCCTCTGGTCAGCATCTGTGCCAGCATCCCTAAAACAGGTACCCAGATGGCTGGTACCCAGCTGTGTCTCCTAACGATTTTTGTAACAGAGTGTTCCCGTGTGATTGACTCTATTTTTTACGTTTATCCTGCTGGAAAATGCTGTATATTTCCCAGCTGCCAGCTCACTCCTAAATCTGTTTTGGGAGTCAGTTAAGTGAAAGATATGAGTTAAAAAGGTATTAGCAACAATATTCGTGTTTTCATCTTGTTAAGAAGTTAATCTTACCTAGTTTGTGCTTCTGATCAAACAAAGTGATGAGTCTACAGAAAACACCCACCTTTACAGGTAATTGTGTAGCCAAGCTGGAGTAAGGATCTGCCTGTCTGAGGCTATTCTGTGAGTGGTGGCGTCTGATGTGTGCAGCGGTTTGGGGAAAAGCAGGAAGAATGAGCACGCTCTCTTTCTCGCATCTCACCAAATACCTGGCCTAGGAGAATACTTAAACGTTTAGGATTTTAACAGGGCTTCAGTGCATGCTTAAGTAATTTCCCAGTCTGGAGATGCTTTAAAGTGCTGTTGAAGTCAGGGTGAGAACTTAATGCTTTTGAGGGGAAGAGATGGTGCATTTGCCTGCTTGCCTTTCAGCCCTTGTGTTGCCTTCAGTTAGTGATCTGAATACTTTAAGAACCCTTTCTAGTGCAGCTGTCAGGGAAGAGAAGCCCGACCATCCTTGCCTCTGCCTTCTGGCACAGATGATGTGCCTTACTCAGCGTGCGCGACTGGCGCGTTTCCAGTGCCTGACTCCTCCTGCTCCCCAGCCCCTCTTCTCTTGATATTTACTTTTTTCACACAGTTTGTGTGTGAGCAGTTCCACAGTTTGTGTCATCTCTGGATTTCCAGCACTGACATGGATTTGCGAAAGCAAGACCTTAAACTTTAGCATCTAAAGTGCTAGATAGGCACAAAAAATAAACAGCCCAGTTTTCAGACACACCAGGCACTCGGTCAGCTCCTGGGGAGTTCAGCACCGAGGGGACTGTGGTGTCTAACCAGGGTTTTAGCACCCTAATGTTATTTACCTTTTTTTCACTACTATGGGCAGTCAAAACTTGCACCCCGAGATACTCGGCACCAGAGGCAAAAAGGAGATTTCTTTTTTGCACCTATGTAGAGCAGTGGAAACGTGTCCAGGCACATAGTGGTGGTGATTTTGCTGTCCTAGAGGTACCAGCTGAAGGCAGGGCAGTGACTTTCACATGTGGTTGGGGTCTGGGTGGCAGAGTCCTCGCTTCTTCCAGAATAAGGGGGTTTGTCCTTTCTACATAACTTCTCTCGTTGGGCTTTCCTGTCGCCTGTGCCTCCATGTGATTCCCCCTGTCCTGACAGTGGTGGGGAGAGCACTAAGAGCACAAACGAAGGACTTGGTTCATCTTGTTCTGTAATTTCCGAATTGGATGACAGCTGGCTGCTAAGCTGAGGGTTGGTGGGTTTTTTCTTTATTTTTTTTTTTTCTGAGCAGAAGGATCTTCATCTTGTTTCTAGCTTTCTGTAATACTTTCTTAGCAGTTGATTGTATTCGCCTTTTTGCCAAATAATTTTTCATAAATGTGTACTTAAGGGAGATGCACTGTGGTTTTCTGTTAAATGCAACTTAATTTTTCTGAGACTTTCAAGACTGAAAATGTCTTGCAGGAGACTTTGAAATAATATAATAACATCTAGTGAGGCGATAAACCTTACAGATAATGCAGAGAAAGTCTTTGAAAGATGCTGGATTTGTTTTAAAACACAGTATAAGTGCTCCAAACTTGGGGTTCATGATTCAGCATTCTTAACGTTAATGATTTACAGCAATGAATGGCAAGTTAGTATTAGGTTTCTCTGGAACAAAAGGTTGCCTTGGTCTGAAACAAGTGACTTATCTTGAAATCTGACTGAGCAGAGAGAGGTACAGCATGGAAATGAGGGGAAAAACTGAAATCCAGTGTAAACCAGTATGTCAAATCCTTTGCAGAGGCTGGAAGGTTTTCTTGGGGAGTAATACAGAGCTGACAGTCCTCAGCTGACATGGCTAAATGCTGCTTGCGGGGAAAGGCAGCAAAATCCAACCGCAGAAAAGTGATGTGGTGATCCACTTTCTGCATGGTGTAGGATGTGCTTTGCCATGTGAGCTCTGTGTATGGGGCTGCATGGCGCTCGACCGCTGTGCGCCCCACAGGGTGAACGAAACCTCCCCTGCCTTCTCCAGCGGGACGTTTGGCTCTCCAGGCTGTGTGTTTGCTCCGGAGCTGCCTGCTTGCCGGGCGCGTTTGAGAGGGCTGTCGCAGGGGGCAACCCTGCCCTGACACAGCAGTGCTTCCCTAGGTACCAGGGGTTTCCAGTCCCAGGCTCCACCGTGGGAGCTGAGCACCCAACCCCACCTGATTCTGGAGGCTTTCACTGCATCTCTGCGTAAGACTGCTTGAAAGAGGTGTTCAGGAGCTCTGCTAAATTATGCTGCTCTTTATGCTGCACCTAAGCAGTTTCTAATGGTCTCTTAGAGTGTTTGACAGCTGCCCAGCTCCCAGGAGGAGGCATAGCTGTTGCCAGCAGGAAGCAAACAGTGCACGTCAATCTTTCTTGCAGTCTGTTGATATGTATTTTGCTCGTACTTTTGCAGCTACGCTCCAGAATAATACAGATAGTGACTGGGCCAGTTGTGTGATTTCCTGATGATGCTTAGGGAGAAGTGTGCCTGCCCTGTGTGGTTGTTTTCTGCCCAAACTCTGGTTCTAATTTCATTCTTCTCTTTGTTTTTGGTGGAAAGTATTTGCTAAAATCACTTACATCGTAGCATCTCTGCAGCAGGTGCGTGACAGTCTGTTGGTACCCGTGTGCAACACCAAGACAGTAAGGAACTGCTCGCTTGGCTGCAGAGAGTAGGATACTAAAGACCTCTCCTGATGTGGTTTCTCCCAGCCGGATCCATAAGCTCTTCTGCCTGCACCTGAGCTGGGCAGGTGTATGTGGGGCAGCTCTGCCTTCAAGCCACAGAAATGGGGCCGGTGCCTGCCAGGGCTTTCTGGCAGCTGGAATGGTTGGGTGTTTCTCCTGCCCTACATATTTACGGCTTTTTCAACAGGAACCAGCACAGAAAGCCCTAGTAAAGCGAGCTGCTTTGTTTATGTGCTTTCATGTTTACAAACTGTTCAGCTGCTTGGAGGGATGTGGCCTGAGCACTGGATTGCGGCTGTCCAGCAAAGCCCACAGATAAATGTGGAACCTGTCAGGGATGTCCCTTTACCAGTAGTGGGAGTTTGGCCAAGCTTCTTGCCTTGCAGATGGGTCCTGGGACTAAACAAAACGAGAGCATTTTCATCCGTGCAAAACGGGTTGTGTACCTGCTTTGCACTTCCCCTCCGACGTGTGTCAGAAGCGAGCTGAGGGGGATGGACCCTGATGGTTGCTTCTCCCATCAGCATCCACTCGTGTGCTGTGTCCTCCCGCTGACTCGCCGTGAGGGGCAGGCTTGCGGCATACCTTGGCTTCCCCTGCTGCCCTCTTCTCCAGGGAAGGGAAAGGCCTCAGGGTGTGAGGCTGTGTGTCTCGGTTTGTGTCCTGCTTCACGCTCCTCCTCCTCCCTACCATTGCAAAACCCTGGCAGAGACCTTGCTTCATATACAGATCCCACTCGCCAGGGCTCCCGCCATGCCCCCACCCCAGATTGCCATCCTCTTTCAGACACTTTCTCAGAGCCCTTGTGCTTTGCTGGAGGTATCTTCCTCCCAGCAGTGCTGTCTCTGGACAGGTCCTCCTCTCGCCTCCAGCCGTGGCCTCTGGCGTGGTGGGGTGTATCTGACCTCTCTTGCATTGCCATGCTGATGTCCCTGCAGACCTGTGAAAACCTGTTCAGAGAGGCTGTTCTTGAGCCTGGCCCCGCTGCTTCCTGGATGGTCGTGTTTGTTGATGCTTTAATTATGATTTATTATAGTATTAGCTTTTGAAAGAAGTGTCATAAACAGCTTGGTTAAAGGAGAATTGTTACCAAAATGGTTGGGGTAATAAGTGGAAAAGCATTTGTTCTTTTTCAAAGAGGAGTTGAAGGGTAGTGTTGCAGCTTTGGTAGTTTATGGAGTGCTACCTGAGAGAAGGCGGCTTTTAAGCTTGCCTTTTTTTTTTTTAAGCAAAGCACATTTATTTGTGTACGTCAAAAGACATATCATCTGGAAGAAGAGTGTCATACCTAGAATGATTCATAAACCAGATGGCATTTTACTGCCTATGGAGAGTTAATCTCCTACTCTGTCTTTTACCTGTAATTGCATAGGAAAGACAACTGTTATTTTAACGAAAAATTATTTTTAAACCCCCTCTTTTTTACTTAACTAATATCATTAGAGTCCACATAGAAAATTTTGATTTCCTAAATGAGAAATTCACATAACTGCCTCTGACACCCTTGTTCAGGAAGTTGTCCAGGCAGATAACAAAAAGGCTGCAACCTTTCTTTTCTCCAATAAAAGATTATGGCTATGGAAGATGAGGCTGAAAAATTTACTTTTTTTAAGGAGTGAAAAACGTTGCAATTGAATAATTGCATCCACCTTGGTTTGAGTGTAAGGACTGGTATGTTCACCAACATGGGTGTCAGTTTTCACATTTCAAGGCCACCCCTTTAGGAGCCAGCATCACCCAGTCCTCCCGTGCCAGCATCCTCCCGTGGACCGGAGAGCTGCCAGTGTCGGGGGCAGGTCCGGGGGGCTGGAGGCTCCATGCCCTGCCTGCTTGTGTGTCCTCTGCTTTGTAGCACTACAGACCATGGTAAAACCACAGCACTTGAATCAGTCTGGTTTTGTCCTGTCGGCCTTTTCCTACTGACAAAGCTGTTGTGCAAGATGTGGTCAGGGTCTCTTTTTTGTTTTGTTTTGTTTCAGGGGCTGTTGGGGGTGGGGGAGCTGATCAAAAATAGTTTCATATCTTGCAAAGGAGCAGGAGCAGAAGATGAACAGGAGCCACATTAGCAGACCCTAAGCCTGAAGTGAGGGACCTCTGCAATGGCTGCAAGAGACTGATGGCAAGTACTTGCTCGTCCTGCCAGAGCAGGGTGGGCTGGTCCTAAAGCGTTGCACGGCGCTTCTCTCTTGAACTGCCCTGAACTTCAGGGGGTGCGTGATGTCAGAAATCAGTGCTTCAGCATGGTTCACTTAGAGCTTTTATCTGATCTTCTGTTTTGTTCATATAGTCTGTCTGCTTGCCTTTACTGACATCAGCAACAGTTTTTCACTCCTGACAGGAACATAAGGAGGAGTAACTTGGGAAAGAGCCAGGTGGATTTTAACATGGCCTCAACAATATTATCTGGTCTCTGGTGATTTCCCAGTCTTCAAAATTTTGGTAGTGATGGAGAAGAGGAAAGACAGCTTGACTTTGAGACGTGGTCTGTGCTAGTTCTTCTGGCACGCAGACATTAGTCTTGGTTTTATGTGTAAGCTGAACATGTTGGATAGCCAAAAGGAATAAATGCCCAATCCATTGTTGGCTTTTGGGCCAGTGCCCACATCACCAAGCTTTGGGTGGTTCTGGAGGGTGATTCAGCTTGCCTGTTCTCTTATCGCCAAATGGAGAGTAGGGTGACCATGCAGTGTCTTTGAAGTGGATGTTATTAGACAAAATGCATCTTGAGGTCATAGGGATATAAGGAGTAGGTGGCTTTTTACAGGAGGGGGAAAGGATGAGAGGGCAAAGGCAAAGAAATCACAGCTGAGCAGCCATGGGGTTGGGTCTTGGTGCCGTTGTCTCAGAGCTAGCATTCATCCATCGAAGCAAGCAACATGTGTGGTCAGAGTGGCTTCAGCTGGGCAGTGAGGCTGGGTGTCTTGCTTTGTTGTCCAGAAAGTGGGGTGAGATCTGGAAGGCAGCTCCTCAAAATGCACCGTGTGCTTCTTCCGTGCTCTTCTCAGCTGGCTCTGGGACTGTCCCCACCACAATGCTTGTGTCATGGTGAGCAGGTGAGGGGTCATACCCCAGCCAGACTGTGTGCTGCTAGCACACCAGTCATCCAAATGGTTGTGGACCTAAGGTGATTTTATGCCATTTCTGAGCTCTGTGGTAAAGCAGAAGGGGAATAAATGAATCCCACAGGTAGTATCTGTACTATCTAACTGTGTGGCCCTAAAATTTTAGCCTCCTGCTGAAGCAGGCAGGCTGGAGACAATTTACTATAGGAGTTCATCAAGTTTTGGGTCTTGGGAATGGTCTCTTTTCATGCATTTGTTATTGGCTTTTGTACAGAAGTCAGAAGGCATGCAGTTGGGAGGTGTCATGAACTCGGAAGACTGGGCTATCGTTAAGGATGAGCACAACAGCCTTAGCTCTGTGGTGGGATTCAAAGCACAGCTTCTGCACGAAGGGAAGCGAGTTCTTGAGCTGTGTCACATGAAGCATTTCCAGCAGAGATCAGAAAGTGTTCGTGCTCCAGCCCACAACTCCAGTGAGACCTTGTTAAGACTACTCTGCAACGGTGTCATTGCACTAAGAGTAATTCAGACTGGAGCAGGCAAATGAGAAAATAGTGGGATCATCAGGGGACTGTGAAGGCTCAAAACAAGAAAACACCACCTTGGTCTTGTTTGGGTCAGCCTTGTAAAATAAGTGCTGTTTTTAAATACACAGGGATAAACACTAAACTGGTGGACAGGGTTGGCACAGGAACCAGTGGATATAAATTGGCAGTGAATAACTACAGGCTGGAAACCAGAAATTTCTTGTCACAAGATGGGTGTTCTGGAATAGCTTTCCAGAAGGAGTTGGGAGGGGAAACCAGACCAGTCCCAAACTGGAACCAGTAAGGTCCTAGCTTAAATCCAGTGATGTGCAGGAAGGCTCAGCAGGACTGGCCTTACACAGTATTAGGGAATGATAGTTGTATAGGCACCTAGAGACTAGAGCCCTAATATGTAGCAGCCTGCATGGATGCATGGCTGGAAGAGTCTCTGCCTTGCAAGCTGAAGGGTCTCAATGACCATATGGATTTTCTGTCAGATTTTGTATCTGAGCTGTAATGGCATCCCTGGGACAGCAGGAGAGAGTGCTGGGATCTTGGTACTTGGGTGGGAATGCATTTCTCTTTTGCTTACTGAAGTACCCTAAGGCAACAAAGTTGAGGGCAGCTTCAAGTAACCCCCATCGCCGTGTAGGCTAGTCACTTCCTATGCTGCTTGTGCTTAATCTCCCCAAAAAACCCCATTCTTTTCACTTTCAGTTCAGGGTCCCATGTGCTCACCCACGTGTTGAGTAACAGCTTGCAAATCATTATCTGATTGGCACCCAGCCATTAAACTTCCAGTGACCTGCCGGCTGATATTATTTTATGCGCTGCATTCTCCTGACATATCTCTGTTGAGCACGTTGTATTGTTTTCGGAATAAATATGAGGGTAAACAATAAAAACTGAAAACAACTGCCAAGGATGGAGGTGAAACATAAACTTCGTGACTGGTGTTGGAAATAGGATCTTTGGTCTGGCTGCCCTCTTTGGAAGGGGGCAGGTGTGCTTGAGCAGTGCCAAAACGAAGCACACTTGACCTTTGCCGTCCCTTGATGCCATCTTAAAAGGTGTTGTGTGCAGAATCCAGCTATTTTTGGTTCCTGCCCCACACAGCAAGTGCTGCATGTGAGCATCGCAGCCTGTAAAACCATAGGTCTCCTCCCGCTCTTTCTGCTGCGTGGTCTTCTCCTGTACTGCCCCACTGATTTGTGAACACAGATGTCTGGCATTTCCTTCAGGATTAAGGCAGGAGTCACAGCAACAGAGTTTATGATGAAGTCTATGCCATATCATAATTAGTATATTTAGGAGGTATAGAGAGCTGCTGCAGTGGGCCACACCAAAGATCTATTTTACCTGCTGTCCCAGCTCCAGCACAACAAATAGCTCTTCAGTGGTTGCATCCAGATTGTGGTGTTTAATAGGCACTGACAGGACCCGACTCCATGAATTAGTCCAATCCACTTTTTAAATGAATTTAAACTTCTTGGTCTTCACAGTACCCTGAAGTTAAATAACAACATAATCACTGTTAACAATCTATAAAATGCTGAATAGCAGGGAGCTGGGGTGGCTTTGTATGTCACTTAGGGCAAGTTAGCTATAGGACTAGCAACTGAAATCAATGAGCAGAGCATGAGTTTTGCGGCTTACCGTCCCAGCTCTGCCACCAGCCAGCTGGGTAAAACTGGGAGAACCCTTTTGCACAACTGTTCACTAAGAAAATACAAGTTGATCTTGCTGTCTGTGTGGGACCCAACACAGCGAGGTCCAGATCTTGGGTGAAGCCTCTTGATTCTTTCCTGAGGAATGAGTATGCTGACCATGCAGCTTTTCTGTCCTCAGGAGCATCACGGCCTGTCCTGGGTGCAGGAAGGTCTACCCTTTAAAATGTAAAGCCTTAAGTAAGCAGATGTGGCTAGCTCCAAGGGAGTCAAGGGTTGTTGGCATATAGCTGTAATGTCTGGGAGTTGGAAGAAAAAGGCAGATTGGTATTGCTAATGGCGCTCCCATGGCAGGTGAGGGTGGGCATGACATTACGATATAATACTGCAAATTGCGCAGCAGGCAGGAAATGACCAGCAACAGAGGTGCGATTCATGAGTGCTTCTAGATTACTGGTCTTGTGATTTTTAAGAGCTATTGCTTTTTTGTTTTGGGTGATGGGACCTCAGCAAAGAGTTTTGGGATTCCCTCCATGGCCTGGTGTCAGGGAGTTCATTGAGTGTCAGCTTGTGTATTGCCTCACTAGACAGCTTGACAAACGTTGGAATACTGCTTAAATGCAAATTTTTGTGTTAGGGTGTTTGGCTGGGTTTTTTTCTCCCACTTTAAACAGATCTGTCATTAGGGAAGTTTCAGCCACATCTGCTCACTGAAGTCCCTGAAATGGGAATGGCTAAAACTTCGTGAATCCCTTGAAAGTGTTTCCAGTCCCAGTTTAAATGAACTCATTATGTTTCAGCTTGGCAGCAATAAGAGGAACGATGGGGAAGAGAGAAAAATCTGAGAGTTAAAAGAGATTTCAAAAACACCTTAGGAAATGTTCCCAAACAACCACAAACCCTCCCTGGGGATCCTATCCACATATTAGCTCCAACTGCATATATCAAACAGTTCAAAAAGGAAAACTTGGCCACTGCAGCTCTCGGATGGAAAGAAAGCAGGCTGCGATGGAGTGCCAGGAAGTCTCATCCAGCGCAGGAAAAGCCACCATTGTGTTGGGCTGACCCAGTCACGAGTCAGGAAGCCTTTCAGGAAACTAATAGGAAAATGCATTAGGTGGGGATAGTAATACTTTCCCCATTTATCTTGCAAGGATGTTCTGCTTTACAGATTAATGCTTTCCCTATGGCTGTTGCAAGAATATTCTGCTTTTCTGAATTCCCATTCCAGCCTTGCTATGGGAAAATGGTGTTTTCATGGCCTATGACACAGCGTCGTAATGTACTTTGGAAAGAACATTTGCTGTGGTGTGTGATACATGCTAGTGCAAGCTGGCATTGCTCCATGGCAGCCCCCTAGTGAAACCCGCACAGTGGGCCAGGAGAAAAAAATCTGGTATGGTAAGGGAAAAGAGAAAACACGCTACCTTGCACAAGCGGTGGGGGAATTGTCTGGTGGCAACTGAAATAGAAAGTGGAGGGATGGACGTTTTGAAGGAAGAGCCTGTGCTTTGTATCATGCTTGACAGTATTGGGTTTTATCTCTGAAGGAGAAACGGGTTAGGATATGATTAAAGCAACCATGGCTGCCTCGATGGACAAAGCATTGACAGCTACTTTGGTATAACCTTAGAGCACCCTCAAAGAGGGAGAACTTTCCTCCGGAAGGCTTGGGAGGAGGCTTGAGTTAAAGACAGTGAAGTCAGTAACATTTTGAAACACATGCATTCTTGACTTCTAAAGTGGGCTGGCCTTTAATTCTGTACATTTTCTGTTTGGCATCTGTGATAGTGCTGCAGCTTGCCTTCCCTCCAGCATGTGCAATAGCGCCAGCTAGGATTAATTCCTTGTACCAGGATATGTTCTTGCTCTGATTTGTTTAAAAATATGGCAAGGAACTTTTTTCAATCCAGTCAAAGTATACAAATTGAGATGACTTTCAGTAGTTAGAGGGGGCCAAATCTTGCTCTCAGACTCGACACCAAATTACAGTATTGACAGCAAGCCAGGGCATTGGTCCCAAATTTCCATCACAGTATCTGACAACTGGAATGGGGCTGTATCCTCCCCTTCCTCCTTTAAGTGTGTGACTCGGATTCCTTGTCCCAGGTCATCTCACAGGGGTATGGCGCTCTGAAGCTCTGTGTCCGATGCTCCCAGCTCGCGTGGTCACCCTGGAGACCAGCCTTGTTTTGCCGTGTCTGACAGCACCCTTATTGCTGTGTCCACAACCGGTCCGAAGGGAGGGAACGCCATTGCAGGCTGCCCATTCCCCTGTTCATGCACTCCAGCAGACAGCTGTCCGTCATAAATTATTTTTTTGCTATATTTTTTCAAAAACAGGTCTTCTGATGAGGAGACACTCTCCAATGTCAGTACGCTGGCGGTCACCTCTTCCAGTGAGTGAGTACCTGGGAGTGGTAACCTGGTCATGAGCGGCTGCAGCAAGATGTATATTCGGGACTTCGGGTGTATTAAATCCTTCCCGTTCACAGGGAGCTATTTTTGCAAGTTTCCCTGCTGGAAGCCCCAGCCCCTGTAAGACTTCAGGTGTTCTCCTTTCCCCCACCCCCGCCCTTCCACGGGCTCCGTGTCTGATGAGCATCCCTTGGGTGCCTGGCGCAGCCCAGCTGCAGCTGTGCCACGTGGCCCGAGTGACCACAGTAGCAGAGGTGGTGATGGTGGGCAACCAGGACGAGCTGGTGCAAACCTGCTTCCAGCTCCGAGCAAGCAGAGAGCAAACATCCCAAGTTTGTGTAGGGCCTGCTCCAAACCCCACTGCAGCCAGTGGAAAAACTTCCCTTGGCTTCGGTCAGCTCTGGCAGGCTGATCCAGGGATGCTCAGCACGTGCGCGGGCACCCTCGCCATCGGCCGCGCTGCCGGTGAGGCGGGTGGGAAGCGACGAGCATGGCGAGCAGAGCACGGAGGGGTGGGCAAGAGGCTGCCGTGTGGAGGCACAGCCTTGCCTTTGTGCTTCAATGGCGAGAGACGATATTGCTGGGGAAGCGAGGGAGCGTGAATTTGCTGAAAGGGCTGGGCTGCCCCTGTGTTCTGCTGTGAGTCAGCGTTTGTGGGCTCCTTGTATCAGCTCAGCAGCTTAAAAGGGTGTTTGTTTAGTGTTCCCTCAGATGACTAATAATTAGCAAATGTTAATTGGAAGTTGCGGTCTAAGAAAGGAGTGTTTGTTTAAATGCTGTGATAAGAACAAGGGAACGAGAAGTTTTCAAATTGTATTTCCAAGTCTGCTGTTCCCTGCTGTTGTGATGTCTGGCAAGTTACTTAACCTCTCTCTATCTCACTGTACGCTCACTAAAGTGAGAACAATGATGCCTGTGCCGTGAGGGTGCTGCAGAGATTAGGCAATCCTTTGCAATACTTTTGGGAAATTTCAGTGGAAAGGAGCCTTAGAAGCGGAAGAAATTACTATTTGTGATCCAAATACTTTGTACCTTCTTGGCCAATTCTGAATTCACATCCTGCTTGTGATTGCTGTGTGCCCCAGTGCACTGCACAGCAGTCATTTTGGAGCTGGCTTTGTGAAAGAATTTGGAGGTGCAGTAATCCTGGCTGACACGGCAGCTTCAGGGGCTGTTTGCTTTCAAGGTTACCCTCTCTAAAATACCAGCCCTGGGTTATGACCTTGTTTTGTGACCCAGGTCTCCTTGCTTTGCTGTATGTCCACGTTGTCAGTAGAGGAGTGCTGTTCACTCTGGTTGCTGCTCTTATATAGTGGTTTTCCATTTTGTTGTGTTAAGTATGTGATGTTTCTTCCCATGCTTTAAATTCTTCCTCCAGCTCTGTGGCTGGGGCCAAGTCACACGTACAGCAGTCGACGCTCGTTACGAAGACCATCATTGCAGTGGTCCTTTTGTCCTTTCTGTTAGCCCGGCATCACAGTGGGATAACGTCATTACTGAGAGACATTATTTAATATATTGAAAACAGGGGATGAAGGCAGAGCTCAAGTCTTGCTCCTTTGGCCCAGTCCGGTTTCCTACGCTAGGGATGGAGTTGCTGGAGCTTAAGGAGGCAGCTTTCTTACTGCCAAGCATGTCTCAACTTTCTTCTTTGCTTTAAATAGCAACATATATTGTCCTTCTGGGCAGTGTTAATGGCCTGCCTTTGATCTCTGCCTAGTCACGGACCTTTCTTCAGGCGCGATAAAGTATTGTTTTGTATAGTCCCAGCCAGTAACGGCAGGACCTGGATCATACCCTTACTTGGGCAGACCTTGCTGCCCAAGCTGGTGGGTGACTGGCGAGGGCAAACAGGACTTAGACAGTGTGACCTGAAGGGTGCCTGGGCCTGAGAGAAGTGGCGATGAACAACCTGGAGCGAGGGCAGGGAGGTGCGTGGCTTACTTGGGCTGCACTGTCTATTGAAAGGAGATGTTTGGGTCTGTGACCAAGGAACCCTCCTGTTTTCCTGCTCGGGATCTGCTGTGGCTCCTTCAGTGAAGGATGGGGGGTCCAGCGGGGTATGCCTGGGGACCGCAGGGATGCAGGGCAGGGCAGCTGAGCTGGTCAGCTCCTCTCCCAGCGACTGCTTTCCTCTCCTGTTTTCTACTGATAACTAAAAATGCAGATAAATAAAGCAGATACTATATCTGGCCATATTTATCTTGTTCCGTAAAATAGCCAGGAGGATTTTCCTGGGTAAAGAGCTGTGGCTTTTGGTGTCATTAATATTCAGCTGCTCTTTGCTGATATTTGGCTTTGTTGAGACCTGCCTTACAAATACTGCTGATTCTTTGAGCAGAGTTTGCAGCAGAAAAACTGAAATCTCTGGTATTAAGTGACTGACAATATCAGTGCAATATTTTAATTTTCAACCTGGCCATAAAAACCACTTTCACTTTGGCTGATATAGGGTTCTGCCATCCTGAAGAACAGAGTTGGTGCCCACAGGGAACATCTCCTTTTACAGCGTTTGTGTTTCAGCTGGTAGGCAAATCAAAGGGGTTGCCAGTGACGGTAAGCAGGGCAATTGCAGGGGGTGGTGTGTGTTTCAGGGGCCTTGCTATATTTTCATTGTCATTAGGCTGTGTTTGTTTCAACAACCTTATTAAATTTTTGATGTTGATGTTTGCGCCCTGGTAAGGTTGTTGCTGCTCTGAAGATGGTATTCCTGATTCTGTGTTTGCTTTTTTTCTCCAAAAGCTGTTACTGAAGGAATCTAGAAAGAAGATGCGAGAGCCTCTGTGTGCATTGAAAAACGTAGTCTTGCATCACTAGAGAAAAGCTTTCCTGCAGATTTTGTCCCCAATTCATATTAATAATTATTTCTTTAACAGTCCTCTCTGTAAGTAGTTCTGCATTCATCTTGGATTATAGCAGCATGGATCCAATTCACAGGCTCCTTGCTGAGGTTTCCATATTGTGTTTGCCATAAAGCATATCTCCTTGAAGTAGTGTGGTTGCTGGCAGCAGGGGACTCAGAGATGCCAAGTTTAATCAAAGCCTTTCATTGCAAATGCAATTTTAGTTTATTTGGGATGACGAGAGTTTCTCACCGTGTGAACTTTCCAAAGGCAGCCCTGAGCAAAGGGGGAAGGCGTCAGGGAGCTGTGGTTGCTCCAGCTGCCCTGCACGCTGTGCATACCCCATGGGCGGCCGGCAAGGGGCCGGTGGGCACACGACTGGCACCAGCTGTGTCAGCAAGGCGAGTTAATCTTGGGGGAAAGGTGTGCAAAGGGCCATTACCCCTATCTGGACTGAGTGGGGGCCAATTTCTGCACCAGACCTGCTGTCATGTGCCTCCTCAGGTTGCCTGTTTTTGTTGTGTTGTTTTTTTTCCCCTTCTCAATCTGCCGTAATGTGGGCAGCAGTGGCTGTGCAGCTGGTGGGGGCAGCCACTGGGCAGGAGGGAGGTGGACAGGATGCTCGTCTTCCCCAGGCATCAGCAGAGGGAACTCGGTAGAGCGAATTGGCGTCCTGGAGCTGGGAGAAAGAGGAAAGAAAGTGGCAGGAGGTAAAAAGATTTATTTTTTAAAAAAATTTTATTTCCTGCTTGGATTGCAGAAAGGGCAAGGCTTGTGATGCACAGAGGGCAGCAGGTTATGATGTACAAAAAAGACCTGACTGCCCTCCCAGCATGTCTCAGCACTGGGATTACACAGGCTGCCCTAATTTGGGTAGCCCCCCCTCCCAGATTCAACAGGCTGTCTGCAGAAATGCAGGAGCAAACTGTGTTGCTAGTTCATGCAGAGGACTGGGATTAGTCTGCTAGACCCCTTCTCAGCACCTCTGTTTTCAACCCTATTACCCTGTAATATTTTTTTTCCTTCTGACTGATGTGAAATGCTAACCAGGGGAAGGAAATCCATTGCATTTTGAATGCCTCATGTGTCCAGGTTTTGTACCTTCAGCTATAAAGGAAAGGGATGTCTAATTTTTGACCTAGGAGGGATCTGACAGAATTTAGAAATGGCTCAGAGCTTGCAGGAGGAGGCATTAGAAGATGCTAATGAATGCACTAGTTTCAGGCAGGCCTGATATGTGCACTGGTACCTCAGTCTGCTTACACAAGGGAAGAACTGCCTTGCTGCTCATGATTCACTGCCTCTTCCTCCTGTTTGCATCCACTCTGCTCCCCTGCGAGCCGAACGGCTGATTGGACATATAATGTTCATTAGCTCACTGGCTTTTTAAGTCTCTAAAAATTCTGGCTGTGTTTCTGAGACACGGCAGGAGACTGCCAAGCAACGTGGTGTCATCTTCTCGTTTCCTCTTAAACGTCCCTGCATCTCGCCTATGCGACAGTGAACTCTCTTGCTACCCCATTGTGCTTTAGGAAATCCAGTGTAGCCCCAGAGATGCTGATAGCAGCACCGTGTATCAGTTGTAGATCATTTTTTCCTTCCTTCACCGACAAAATCTTTCTGAATTGGGACCTGTTTGGCTACTGTCTCACTCTCATCTTTGATAACACAGCTGTGCTTGGTGTATTTTGTCCTCCGCTTTCTTAGGCAGGGACGAGAGGGGTTCAAGGAAGAACCTTGGATCTGAAGCTAACCACATGATTACAAAGCTTACTGCTATGAAGAGTCACCTGACACACTTGTGACTAAGAAGGGTACGGCAGTGCTGCTAATATATGTGTCAGTATGCATGCTGGAGGTGTTGAGAAGTGTGCTGCGGAAGTCGATTCAAGTCTCACCATTGACTCCAGTGAGAGCAGAGCTGGTCCAGGAGCTGAGCATCTCACCAACCTGTAGGCACCCTCGTGTGGCACACCCTGTCTGGACCAGTCCCGCTGGCTGCCTCTGAAGGCTTCGCTTCTGGGGTAGCCTGCCTGGTGAGCGGAGGCTGGCTTTCAGCCCCCTACAGTTCAGTGAGACGAATCTGCTCCAAGCTCCTGAGAAACTCTCTTGCCTTTCAGTAATGCTTTTCCTCTGAAGCCATCTGGGTGTTTTGGAGGATCCTGCCATAAAGTGGGTTGTTAGCATGCACAGGAGTGCCTTGCCTGGCTGTAAGCAATCCCGTTTTCCAAGACCGCTCCAGCCACAGTATTCTTCACTGTTTCATGCCCATTTCCTAGGGATCTCGGTGGGAGCCGAGCGCTCAGCGGCCTTGCGCCGTGAAGCTTGGCAGTGTTTAGTGTTGCATTATGCCCTCTGTCTTTTACAAACATCCAGAGTTTCCGCTGGTGGCAGGACTTCCAGTCACTGCACACACAGATCTCCGCAAGTCCTCCCCGCATACATGACAGCCTGCAGGGAAGGCTGCCTTACACGCCTTATTCCCTGAGTGGAGACAGTTGCTGGTGACAAGCATGAGGCATGCAGTGGGAGACAGGCTCCTAATCCCCTCAGGCTCCTTGCCTTGGTTTTGACTGGCAAGCCAGCAGAAATGGTTGCTGCGCTCGGACTTCTGCATTGCTAGAATGAGACCTGGAAACATGCTGTTGGAGACTGCTTCGGGGCGCACAGTGTTTCTTAGCGGGTGCACCCGTGAAGTGGGAATGTTTGTGCAGGAGAGGGTGGGACGGCCTTTGAAAGGCTGTTTGCAGATTATTCACTGCAGAAAAGTGTAACAGTTATGCAAAGGTTATGCCACCAAGGGGTGCATGGTATTTAGCTGTGTGATTGCCACTGAAATCCATTGCCCTTCTAGCTAAACCTCCCTGAAGCATTTTGAAGTGCCTAGCATTTGTTCCCCGAGCATGACACAGGCATACAGGTCAGAAGAGGAAATTAGCATGTTCAGTTACCTCTTCGGTGCCGGTATCATTTTAGGGCTGGGGAAAGCCTCTTTCTCACATGCTGATTCACCAGAAACAACTCAAAGCCTGGCTTGTTTGCTGCAGCTGTTTATGGTGTATTACCTTTAAGTACCCACTTGCATCCCAAGGCCTGATTATGGCCTCCTTTGCTGGACCGCCTCAGCCATTTCTCCTCCCTGTGCCTTTGTGAGCCAGCGTGTTGCAAGGCCTCTGGCAATACAGTGCTTTGCTTCTAGCCTGATAAAATGGAGGAGATGCTTAGCATCCTTCTTGGCTTTGCTTTAAATGTGTTTTATCTCCTTATAGTCATTAAAACTAAAAGCCACATGTTATGCAAGTGGATTTTCCCCGTATTAGTGCTTTCAGGAGCCCTGGTCCACTTCTTATTGCAGCATGTGCAAACATTATAAAGAAATGGAGTTGCACTTGTGGGATTCAGTAAATTTGCAATATGAAATGCTTGAAGTTTAAACACTTGCATTTTTACCATGGATCAGGAAGGTCCCAAACATAATTTAGGAAGAGTGCTGTTGCAGATTTCCAGAGTGGGTCATAGGAATCGGCACTGTCCTCCGCAGGCGCCTGTACAGCAGGCAACAAGGTAACGCCCCGTTTTTCATGAAGTGCCCTATTAATTGTGTTTGCACATGCTTAAGACGGAATAGATGGATTTCATGTAAATTGGGATGCAGGCAACAGCCATGGCGTTTTCAGTTTGTACATAGCAAATATTTGGGTGCAGCAGCTGAAGGTAGTCGAGACCTCTGTGTGGGGGTCTCTCCTTAACCCAGCAGGGTGCCAGTGGAGTAGGTGGGTCTGTCATCCCAAGAGAGCATCCACAGCCTCCAGTGCAGGATGTGACCTAGCGGCCCTCGTTGCTGGTCTGTACAGTGTGCTTCTTACAGAGTCTCTGGCACTTGCTTAATGAAAAGCGGTGCATAATGGCAGACTCTTGTTGATTCGTCCATCCCTTCACCAGCCCCAGCCCTGCCGAACAGCAGGCAGGCTCTGTACAAAACATGTGTTTCTTGTCTTTTTTTTGGAGGGGAGATACAGCCCTTCAAACAAAGAAACTAACTTTCTGTGAGGATGGGAATGCTGCTTTTTTGGTGTTTTTTTTTTTTGTAAGGCAGGAGAGCAGAAGGGAGATAGAGTAATGAGGTGTGTGATGTTTGACATAAAAGCGGAAGGTATTAAATAAGGCTTCGATAGGAAAACATCTCTGTGGTGCTGCTGTTCTATCTCCAGCTGTAGCTGGAACTCTTTAAGTAATGAAGGCACCACCCTGGCAAGTGGACCTTTTGATGGCATAGGATTTACTATAGAAAAGAGAGGTGGGAGAGTTGCAAGAGTAGGAATAGTTTAAAACATCCTTCCAGACTGTCATGCTGTGCCAAGGTCCTCTTCCTGCCTGGTGGCTTTTCCTTCCTCAGCTGTGTGGCTGGCTGGTGGTACCTCTGAAACCGAGGCATGTCGAAGTAGCTCCATCTCACTCTGTACAGCTTCTCTCTCTCTTTTGGGAAAACCTGGGTAATTGTTGAAGGGCCAGTATCACTGGTGTGTCGTTGAAGCTGGCAGTGGGCAAAGCTCTGGAGGAGCATCAGAGTGCCTTTCTGGGCGTGCTCAGCGGGAGGAGAAGGCTTTCTTTGAACTCATCTGCCATCATAGGAACGCTTCTTATTTGTTGCTCAATAAATGTAGCCTCTTCCAGAGTAATGAAGTTGTAAGCGTATCCTCTGAAATAGATTGAAAGCTAGTTGGCTGTTGTAAGGTATAATCCCACTTTAAAGACTCTCTCATTTAAAAACATAATCTTATTTTAAGACTCTTGATATTACCACAGCAATGCTTCCATTTAGAGAGGAGGGGGAGGGAAAGAATATAATTGCGATTTAATAAAAAAAAAAAGGAAAAAAGATCCTAGTATCTTCATAAAACAGATGGTCCTTTCTCCAGCCACATGTAAAATAGTCCTGCCCATGTGGGGATTTACATGTAATTACAGCTGCCCTTGTAGTTTCCTCTTTTTTCCTTTCCTTTTTTATTTTCTCTAGAGAAAGGGGAAGCAAATCTTGTGTGCGTCGTTGCCCCTTCAGGCACTGAAGGCGTGACGGGCTTGCGGTCTACAGAGTGCCCTGTGGGCGTGCGTTCGTCTCGCGGGATTTCTTGTGCTCCGACCGACGTTCAGCCGAGAAGACGCACCAAGGAGGAAAACCCCTGCCCGGGTGGAACTCCACTGCGGGCTTGGAGCCTGCTGCCCAGCTCCCTGTTGTGTCACCACACTGAGCAAAGCCCCTTTGGTCAGGCTGTAGCCTCGGCTGTGCTGGGAACCACCCGTGGGAGCGCGCTTATGTGGCAATCTGAAGCTGCGTCCCAGGGGCCGCTTCAGAATGACCTGTTGTTCAGTGACTCTCACCACCTCTCCAGCCAGTCTGTCCGAGGGTCTGGTGGAGGGACGAGGGTTGCAGGTCCCTGGTGGGGAGCTGGATGCCTCCGTGCCCCAGGACTGTGACTCCCAAGTGCCCTGACGTCTGACTGAGGTTGCCACCTTCCTCTCAAATAGTGAGCCACCCAAAGGGCTCTGCTCTTAGCCAGTCCCCTTCAGCAGCACCTGCCATGAGGGTGCGCCATTGAGGGGGCCAAGGGGATCTTTGGCCTTGAGTTTGTGATGGCGTTATGTCAGAGGAGACCTCTAGGAGATCGAATAAGTGGGAGGCTGCCTTAGCATGACAGCTTAGGATGGAGGGCTTCCAGTAGGATGCACTGAAAGGGTACTTTTAGGAGAAAATGATTACTGGGGGCTCACTGGTAGCATCTTTGCTAAAGATGATTTGGGTAAGTTAGATGTATTCTATCCAACAGATGTGATGAAATTGACTTTGAAACACTTAATGAACTAGTCAGCCTTATCTCTAAACGTGTCTGCAGTTATTGCAGAGAATTTGTGGAGGACAGGCTATCTCTTGGGGCAGGAGGAGGGCAAACACGATGGGGAAAATGAGGTTTAAGGGAGTTAAGCAGCCAGGCAGCCTAGCTCAGATTGCTGAGGAGATATTAGAACAAATTATTAAACAATCGATTTGTAAGCTCTTAGAGGATAATAAAAACAATGAACATGGACTTAGCAAGCACACATCACATTGTAGCAGTCTAACATTTTTTTTGACGGGATTACTGGCCTCGTGCGGATGAGGAGGGAAGGAGCAGAGACTGTGTCTGGATTCCGCTCACGTAAGCGGTTCAGGGAAATACTGGAGTGGGTGCATGACTGTGAAGGAGCAGCGGAAGAGCAGTTCTCAGTGGTGTCCTGTAAACTGAAAGGTGTTTCAAGGGGATACCTATCCCAGGCTGCCTTGGTTACGGTTGGGTTCGGCATTTCTCACCATCCAACCTTTTGAATGCAGACAGTGCTTTGTGAAGTTTCCAAATCATGCCAAACTTCAAAGAGCTGGGACATCTCTGGGGGCAAGGCTTGGACTCAGTGACTTTGATAAACTGGATGATGTGTTTAAACATAATGAAAAACAAAAATGCAGTTACTAATAAATGAACGTGTGTGAAAGATTGCACTGAAGCATTGCAGGCACGAATGCAGAATAGTGGATGGTGCCTGGTTAAACAGCAGAATAAGATCCATGGATTGTGGTGGACTGCAGGCTGACCAGGGCAGCTGGCGGGCGGGTGCTCCGCATAGGAGGTGAGGCTCTGCTGACAGCTGGCAAGGCCTTGGCTGGGTCGTGCTGTGCAGTTTGAGTATCCCCTTGCACAGGCGGATGGGCGGGCTGGGGGCAGCCCCGAGTGCACTGCTAGAATGAGGTGAAGGTTAGAAAACCGTAATAAGTACCTAGTGTTGTGGGTTTGTTCAAGCTGGAAAAAGAAAAGGACAAAGAAGGGGGAGAGAGCAGGAGTGTGTGGGTAGGGAGCACAGCAAAAGTTGCCCTGTAAAAAAAGGTTCAGATGCCCATGATTTGTTCTCTGTGCAGGGAGGGCAAGAAAAAGCCAATTTAGTTTGCAGTGGGGCGGACTGATGTTGGACGTTAGGTAAAGTGTAACGAGTGGTCCATCGGTACTGACTGCCTTCCTCAGCCCAGCATCTGTACAAAGCACTTCCCTTCCTTCATGTTCCAGGAGTTGATGTCAGTGCTTGTTTGGAAGCTAAACCTTGTACAAGCCTAGGATAGGAGCTAAACATATCCTGTGCAACCTCTACAAGCTTGGTTTAGAAACACCTTTCATTTTATGCTTAGTCCTTAAGCCTGTGAGTAGTCCCAGCGTATTTATATCCTTGAAGGTAGTTACACATGTGCCCCAGCACACTGCTGAATGGGGATTAAATGTGTGTTGATGCACATACAGCTTGTTACAAGCTCGGATAATTACATGTGTTTTGGTTCAGAGAACTTTCCAGCTCAAGTGACCCATTTAGCGGCGCTCATAAGTGACACATCTTCACCGTACCATTATTTCTTTCAGCTTCTCTGCTTTCTCTCCTGAATTTCCTAGTGTTTGAACACAAAAAGAGCAGCAGTGGAAACCCCAGCCTGTGCTGTGTGCTGCACCAGCCACCTCAGTGCAAACGCTTGGAACAAGGGGCTCTGCAAGCTGAGTTGCTCTTGCAGTGTCATTTGGCACTTGTGCAGTTTTCTTTCCCTCCTTCTCTCGCTGACCGTAAATCATGTTTTCCATTGTCCTTCACCACTAAGTTGTGCAGCCTTTCGGCAGGTGTGGGGCTTGCAGGACAGGTGAGTTGATGGAGCAACCTTTCAAATCCCTAACTCCGGTTTCACAGTCACACTTAGGGTTTCATCGCAAGAGTCAGACAATTTAGTCAAAGATTAATTACATGGGAGGGGGGCATATAACTAATGGGGCAGGACTCTTCTGCAAGCCTCCTTAAGTCTGCACCAAGGGACTCATTTATACCAGTTGAGATTCTGCCCTGCAGCTGTGTCTTGTTTAGAAGGAAATAGGTGTGTGGAGGGAATAATACCAAAAATAAAATATTTCTGTGAATAAGAGTACGCTATTGCTGTCACCAGTCCTGAAAAGCTTTTCCTTGGATGCTTCAAAAATATGTAGAAGGGAAAAAGGATAAAACATTCTAAATAATGTCTCTCAAATGACAGCCATAGCTGCCAAAACATAAAGCTTCTTAGTAATGTTGTTACAATGTTGTTTTGGAATGATATTAAAGGTGTGAGCTCCAAAGGATGTAAAAATTAAAGAAAGGGGAAAACGGTCTTGAGGGAGTGATTTATTTATTTATGAACAAGAAAGGAGCTTTTCTTTGTCTCTTTTCAAACTTAGAAACAAGCAGGAAATCATGTTTGGCTTTCCCCAGTTTGCTAGGTTGGACTTCAGAAGACTCTTCTTCTGACGTAATGTCAGTCTCTGGCAAAATACTTCAGCTGGTATTTTTCAAGGAGATTGTGGAGTCTCCATCCTTGGAGAGGTCCAAAACCTGAGTGGACCCAGCCCTGGGCATCCTGCTCTGGGTGACCCTCCTCGAGCAGGGGTTGGACCAGACCACCTCCCGAGGTCCCTGCCAACCTCAAACCACTGTGTGATTTTGTGGTCTTGCTGAGCTGTGTGCAGGCACCAAATGTAGTTTCCGAGCTACAGCTGTTTCCCACGTGTTTCTGCTGTTTCTGCCGGGCGATCAATAGCTATCCTATAATGCAGTTGTCGCCTGAGTCTTTCACAGTCTTGATATAGTAATACCTTCTCAGAACAGTGGCTTCAGAGTAGCAGCTGGTGCCAGACTATTCTTCCCCTTATGATTTTGTCTTTTGCCTCAATAGGGCAATCATGAGTTTTCATGAGTTCCACATATTTCCATAACTTTAAGGCCAGACTGGCCCCAGGGGATGTAATCCTACATCATTTCAGTCAAAGCTTCCTGACTTCTGTTCAAAAGGCTTAATGACAGATATAGGCACATGTACACCTGCAGGGTGATGGCTATTGGTCAAGTTACTTCAAGAACCTCTTCGGGAAGAACAAGTTGACAGAGATTCACTGAAATCAAACCATCTAATTTTTGTGTCTGTTTTTCTCTTGGTGTGAGGGAGGTGGAGGGGTTACTTCTTCCTTTCTTCTTCTCCTTTCTGCCATCCCAGCAGACAACAGCAAATGCTTCTTCCATGTCAACACAGAAGGTGTATAAAAGTTTATGTATATAAAAAGATGTAAAAAATCTAACTTGTTACAGAGAGGAACAGTCGTTTCACCTCTTCTGTAGGAAAGTAGGGCTGTGTTCTGATTAAACCTTTAAGGTCAAGTCATTGCAGTAGGAGACTGCAAGTTGGGGGTAAAAGGAGCCGCTTTTGGTAATGAAAGCGGCATCCCAATCAGAGTCACCATCCGCCATGGGACTGTAGCAGTACTTGGGATGCAATCATTACCTGCTGATTTGTCAGTGTGCAGTTAGCACGGTGATGCGCATGTTTGCAGTGGCTTCCACCACTGAGAAGCTCTGCAGCAGTCTTGCCATTCTGCAACATGGCTTTGCTCTGGGGAGAGCATTCAGTAAATTGGAGGAAGGCGTATTTTAAGCATGGTTTGGGACACGGCTAGTCGAGAGGCGTACCAAAGCACCACCCTATCTTCAGGAGGCAGCGCCTGGACCTTCTTAGCAGCCTTGCATGGATGTGCTCAACAAAGCTGGCATCAGCATCATCATTTGTGAACTAATAAGCGTGAGGCATCCAGATGGCAGAAATAATGTGTGTATTGTAGCAAAGTGTAATGCTAACTCACAGTGATAATGCAATGTTCCTTGGGTATCGGTAGCAACATTCTGTTCTAAATGGTAATAAAGTGTGCATTTGCTTATTAGTAATGAATGTCAAGCCATTCACCATCATGGAAATATCCTATTTCCATGACTTTGATAAATAGCTGCTGAAGCTTATGAATTTTTAATAGTAGTCCTATATTTAGGGGCTTTCAGTTTCTGAGAGAGATAAAAGGCTCTTCAGAGATGGAGTTATGGAAGCGCCTTGTCTTCTGCAACTGCTGGTACCTATTTAAAGCCAGTGTGGTCTTTCTGATGTATGAATATTATGCTGAGATTGATTGATATGAATTTTATGCCGCAGATTAGGCTCTAAGGCTGCCTGTCACCATAAAGCAAAACGTGTAGCTGCAGAGGAACCTGCCATGTACTTTGCTTCATCTGCATGTGATGCTTGTTCACTTTTCCCCAATAATCATAGTATAAAACCAAATGCACTGATTCCCCTTTATCATGAGTCTCCCCTACTTCAGAAAATAAATATATGTAGTATTGCGTATGTATCATATCATGTATATCATTAGATACATGTGTGTGCATATAGGTGAGTACAGGCGCATACATAGCTGTGTGTGTAGCCTGTGTAAGATCTTTATATAGGCACATAAACAAAACTCGTGTCAGTTTGTGTTTCAGTGTCAGCCAGGAGAGCGATATGCACAGACGCAGGCAGAGTGAGCGTGTGCGAGGTGAACACACTCACTACAACATGACCGTCCTCTCCTGCCAGCTAGCAGGATTGTGGGGTTTGCAGTGCTCCTCCAGCTCACTGTAGTTCATCAGGGAATAAATGTAGTTAACCAGTGGTAAAACCACATAAGTTTATCTTTTTTGTGTAGAAACCAGCTAGAACAAAAATGGAAAAGCAAAACTGAAATCCGTAAGTGACGCTCCAGAGGAAAGGGCAGCCTGCAGCCCACCGTGACCCAGCTCTGCTGCACGTCGGAGGATAGCCCTCAGCCCACCTTCCTGCCAGGGCTACCGGGTGCTCACAGCAAAGCTTGTGCATGGATTTTCCAAGGATCCGGACCCTGACAGCTCTCACTTTCTGGCTGAATCCCCTAAACAGCACTGAGCTCTTCCATCAAGGGCGATCTTCTGGACAAAATGAGAGAAAGAGAGAAGAACGGCACCATGTAGGAAGTTTAGAAAGAGACAAAAATCCCTTGAGCTTCTTCCTGTAAAATTCAGAAGTTGAGATGTAGGGAACAAAAAGTGTGCACTTTGGGATGTCCTGGAGAGAGAGGAATCTAATTTTCACTGATCTTGGCACTTGACATTCAGTTTCAAAGAGGCATTGTGATAGACTTGCTGCTGGGGTCAGTTTGTAGCCGGCCACTGAAGTAAGTCATAGATCCTCCGTTAGTGCTAACTGCTGGAGCGCCCTCGGTTTAGACAGGGCCGTGTTGGTTTCTGCCAGTGGAGGACCTAGCTTGCTTCATCCAGTTCTTTCTGTGATCATCTCCGGCTTTCAGCTGGCTCAGAGTATGGTTTTGCAATTGCTGGAGACCATCCAAAGGTTCTCACGCTGTAACCAGCGACAACGAGCAAGCTATAAACGGCGTTCATGTGGTGAGCCCCAGGTTTGATGGCCTGCCCCATCCTGGGATCAGAAGGTGCTGGAAGGACTGTGGATGCAGTGTCCCCGTGGCTGGGCAGACAGCGCTTTGTGTTGTGCGGTCAGGGGCCGAAACAGAAACGTTGGTGCTTGGCCCTGAAACGAGTCTGGTTTCATCTGCTCACCAAAGCAAAGTAGAAGCTGTGTAAGGGCTCAGTTGGGAGGCCCTGGGCATTTACTTCATCTCCATAAATGGGAGCCCTGACTGTTTTTAGAAGGTAAGTGATCTATCAAGGTTCTTGAGACAGCATGTGTATCAGTCTTCACTGAAATGGTCATTGGCAAGCACATGATTAATGCATATAACATGAAGAAAAATGGTGAAATCTCAGCCTGAAGCAAGGGAAGAACTAGGGACGGGATAATTAGCTAGCTGAGAGGCCTCCCGATTGAGCCTGGACATGATAAACTTCATGGAGCAGTAGCCGAAGAATTGGATTAAATAATCCCCAAACCATTAGCAGATAACACTGAGGACCTGTCAGATGTGCAGGTAACATGAAGCATTGAAGGCCCTGGGGTACGTTTGGAGGAGCAGACTGGTATTCAGAAATCCTGATAAACAGAAAAGGGTCTGGAGAAGACGTGATGACGTCCGAAGGGCACAAGCAAGCGTGCTGTGCTGTGGGATAACCAGCCAGGCAGAGCTGACTGCAGCGCTCTCCCAGCGGCAGCTGAGGTTGCGGCTGATCACACACCGAGTTCAAACCAGCAACGTTGCGATGCCTTGGAAAAGGCAACCTATCATCCTGAGAAAGCAGGGATATAGCTTAGAAAAGTGAAAACAATTCTCTTTAAGATAGGTGGGGTTTATATTTTGCATAGGCAGAGTTCACTTTGTCTTGAGGTGACATCAGTCTGCTGTAGCGCTGTTTTCTGTGTTCCTCTGATTTGCAAAGGATCTGTGCGTATTCCCGCAGGTTCCTGTAAAAAACTACCTCCAGGTGCAAAAGTACAGCAAGAACACGGGGGAGCTGCACTGCTTCGTCACCTGAAAATCCCTCCCAACATGCTTTTTCACTGAAGGCAAAGGCACCAAACTTTTATGCAACATGTGCAAACGAGGATTTTCTCTCAGATGCACACATGACAAAGGCTGTCTGGATGACAAGAGAATGCTTTTTCATATGTTACTGAATGTGTTTGTGGGAATCTGGTCCTCTTCAGATAGGTTTTCATCAGCTCATTTCAGTGGTGGTTTATTTTAGCAGTATTGCCAATACTGCCATGGGTTGCAAGACTGGTTGCAGCAATCATCTTTTTAATTTGAGTGAATGCTACTTGTTTACATCCCCAAGAATCTCCTCTTAATGTACATTCATTAATCTATCAAAGTAAAGGATTACTCTTATTTCCCCCTTATAGATGCATTAGTTACGTATATAATTTTCACTTTGCAATCTTGGAATGGCAGGTTTTTGTGTCAGTTTTATATGCAAAGAACAAAAAGATGGATGTCTGAAGTATGTAGCTCACTCTGATTTGCTAAATATATTTACTTAAAAGATAAGTGCTTAAGCACCTTGCCAATGCTAGTGTTGGGATGGAAAAGGGAAAGGATAGCTTTGCTTCTGTTTTGACTGAGAAGGGAAGGGAGCAGATCCTTTGTGTGTCAGAAATATAAGCTTGAGGCAAAAATCTTAACAGGCTTTGGGGTCCTATACTTGGAAAAGCAAACTATCATTCATCCTGTGTGTATTGTATGCTGCAGTAAAGTAGCTGAAACAGAAAGAAGCAGCTTTCAAAGTTTGTTGCATAAGATGGTCTCATAAATCGACTTCAGAAATATTTGCTCTGCAGAGAATGGACTCAGATGCTGGCAGAGCAGACCCCAGGCACAGGCACTGGCACGTCCCAGCAGGACGGCACCGCGGGCCATGCCCAGAGCCGCCTTGCCCATGTGCAGCACGGGGGGCTGCCCGCAGCGCCTGCCTGCAGGGACCACCCTGCCCCTGGCTGATGGTGGGGAGGGTGGTTGGGCTTGGTGTCCTCCCCAGGGTGGCGAGGACGGCAGCTCTCCGACAAAGACCGGGCTGTCCTGCCTCGCACACTGGGCTCCTCTTTTCTAGGCCGGTCTGCTGGTAGAAAAGGCCATGTGGCCTCATTGTCCAGAATTAATCTCCAAATAATGTAAAACGCTGATTACATCAAAGTAAGAAAATAGTTAATGGGATGCCTAATGTAAAATAACAAAAAGATTGTAATAGCTTTAAGCATTTAGAAATTTGAGGGAGCTTAAGGAGCATTAGAGTTGCTACGCAGACGAGCCTGGACAGTTTAAACGCTGAAATTCATTTGCGGGCAACAAATCCCTGCAATGATGGCATGTGAGTGGCAGAGCCTGCAGCAGCTGTGAGGCTCAGCTCTGCTCCCCGGGGGCTAGGAGGGCAGGGGGAGTCTGGAGGGCTCCCAGGGCTGGGGCGGTGGGGCTGCCCTGTAGTAGTAGCGACTCCTAGCACTGTCCTTTCTGTCCCGCTTGGCCTGGAGAAGCGCTTTGGCCAGGCTTTGCTTGGCATCCTACCCTCGTGGGATCTCGCCATCCCCTTATGCACTCCTCCGACCTTGGGTGCTGGCCCTGCGCCACACTTCCAGGTACAGGCACTCTCCATCCTCTTGCTTGCAGTAACATTGCCATACATTTTACCTGGCGGTACTGGCTTTGGCTGACACAAGTTGAAGCTGCCTCCTCGGAAGAAGAGAGAGTAAGCAAGGGATAAGAGAGAAAAAAACATTTCAAAGCTGTCCAGAGGCATTTTTGGCCGTAGGCTTTTGCTGACCCCATCCCCTACTTAGATGCAAAAGGGGAAGGCCAAGGCTGAGACTTGAGCGCTTGGGGTTTCTTATAAAGACTTCTGAACCAGTAGCAAGGAAAGAGTTGACAGCTTTTCGATTTCTTCCTTGCTTTCTGCCTTTCCTGCTTAAAAAGGAGACTGTCAGCTTTTGGCGAAGGATGCAAGAATAAATAGGCAAAGTTGAAGCCTTCATTCCTGGGAGGTTAAATGTCAAATATCAGGGCTGCTTGTTCATTGAAGAACTTAAAGTCTGAACACCTCCAAACGTTACCCTGCTGCTCTGAAGTGGTACAGATCACTTACACCCATCTCAGGGTCAATTCTCGGGAAGTGAGTAGGGTGGGAGGCAGAAGAGCCTTTCTAAAAATGCCATCCCCCATCTACGAGGATGGGGCTACTCAGCAGGTGAGACACCTCTTCAGTTAGTCACTTCTGCTGTTGACTTGAAGCTGATGACTTCTGAAAGAGGGGTTAGAAACAAAGCCCGGGAGAGGAGCCCTGTAGGGTGAGGTTAATCACTGGTACGACACGGTGCTTTATGCAGGAGACATGGAGAATTCTGTCAGGAGCTGAACAGATGATCCCTGAGGTCCCTTCCGACCTGTGATTCTGTGATTCAGAGCTAGTGAGTGAGCTTTCGGCTGTGTCATGTTGTGAAATAAATTGGCGTAAACTGGACATTTTTCCATCATGCATCCTGTAATTAAACTTCATTATGCCTACTAGCACAACAAACTGGAAGCGACTAGTGTTTTGGAATTGCTTGTGCCTATGCAGACCTGTTGTGTACAAACTGGAATTGTTTTATTTAAAGCACTGCAAGCCCCTGTGTGCACCCTTCAGAACGTCTTTAAAAATGCTAGAGTTCATCCTTTGTAAAAGTAACTGAACTACTAGCATTTTAAAAATCAGTTTGGGGCTGCATTGGGATTTGTACTTTTTCAGCTAAACGAGTGAGGGATTACAGAGTTACTTTATACCAGAAGCAAAGTCAAGGTGGTTGTTATTAGGAGGGACACATTGTCTTCTGTGCATCTTGAAATGTAAAATTGAAGTTGTTTCTCTTAGGTGAAGGAGAAAGGGAGGCCTGGGAGGGGCCGGGACAGATGAAGCATCCTGCCTGATGTTGTGGGAATGTCAGTCAGTCCCAACTGTATGCTTGAAACGTGGAGCAAGGACATGATAACTAGGGACTCCTGAAGGCAGGATCAATAGCAAAATGGGGAGTATTGCTTTTGATGCTGACTTACGTCCCTTTGGCTTTTTCTGTGATTGCTCTCTGTGGAAAGTATACGCTATTTGAGGATAGTTCTAATAAAAAGTTATTTTTCCTCTTTCATGAGACACATTAGAGCAGATGTTGTAAGCTTCTGCCTTCTTGATACGGGCTCCTCTGTCGGCCATCAGTCCTGTCTGTCCCTCGACCTGGTGTCGGGGTGTGGAGCAGACCTCTGCTAAGTCATAATAGCGGTCTGGGTCTTTCTGTAGAGATCCTGCTCCACAGGTTGCCACAGATGTGGGAGAGCCAGAAGGCTGTAGGCAGCAAGTGGCTGGTTTCAGGCTAAGAAGGGTTGAACAGAGGTGCGTGTCTTGCCTTTCTCTGCCAGGGTGTGGGCAAGTCCCCTAAAAGGGCCCCTGGCAGATTTCAGAGGTGATCCCTTGTGATGTGCTGCCTGTTTTCTGTGCATCTGAGCCCCAGGAGCTGGCTAGCGCTGGGTGTCTGAAAGTCACCAGGAGCTGGTTTCGAGCCTAGGAAATCAGGTAGGCACGTGCTCGTCCCATATGAGGGGAAAGCCGCAGCTGCCCACGGTGGTGGCGGTACGTTCTCTGCTTGTTTGGCAAAAAGTTGGCTCCATCTGCCTCGTGTTTCAGCTGTGTGCCCCAGCTCCTGCTTGTGGCAAATCCAACAACTTGTGTGCGGGTCTGTGCTCGGGCAGAACGGGCTTCGTGGCACTGGGCACAGTGGTGGGGACGCTGGTGCTGGCTAACCCATGTCCCGTCTGTCCTGCAAGCGCCATCATGTGGCTGATACTTACAGGTGGATTGGTTTTTCAAAATAAGTGAATAAAGGGAGGGGAAAGCCCTGGTGTCTAATGACATGGACAGCTACATCTGCAGGTAGCCTGAGCTCGGTATGGCCGCTATGTGACCAGCGTCCTGCGCCTGGCAAAGGCGATGTCCGGGCTGGAGGGAGCATCTGCAGCAGGAAACGTTCCCGCACCACATGTTTAAGCTACAACTTTGACATGTTTTGGGCAAAGTCTCAAAAGTTTGTTTGCTTGCAGGAGGCTTTTTGGTTTGTGCTAATCCAGGTTCCCAGTCACCCTTATAGTGGGGATAGGGCTGAAGCATACCGGGGGGAATTTGGTCCCCTCCTTTAAACTCATGACACCTGTGCATCCAGTGCTTGGGGGTACTGAGAGATAAAAAAGTCCCTCCCTTTTCTCCCAAAGATAAGAAGTGACAGTTGTATCTGTTACTTTCCAGGTAGCTTTATAAAAGTGCTTCTTGTGAAAAATTGCCTTTTTTGGTTAGCCTACCTGTCAATATGAACATAATGTAAATATTTGTTCCCCAAAATAAAGCTAATGAAGAAGGGACTGTATTCTGTTCCCAATCAAAAGAAGTCCAGGAAGTCCAGAATAGCTGTAATTAAGCCAGCAAATTATTAGGAATTTCTGGCAGTTCATGTGAGGACAGGAGCTAGCCAGAGATTTGTTCTTTTCTTGCTGTGGTTTTGCTGAGAACCTTCCTCTTGCCAGTTATTTCTGACCAGAGTGTGTGGCTGATAATGGATAACTTCGCACAAGTATTGCATTTGTTAAGGGAAACATCTTGATCCAAGGCCATCTGTGCTCAGGCCCGCCCGTAAAACTTATAACTGGGCAATTCTGCCAATGCCTCCATGCATTTCCTTGTAGAAGCTTCTAGAAGCTGCTAGTGATGGGCGATGAGTGGGGAGGGGCACACACACAAACAAAGCAAAACAAAAACTAGTAGCATGTTCAAATGAAATGCAGAAATACGAAAGCTAAGAGATCCTGGAAAACAGTTGCCAGACTCTTGCTGTGACAGAAGTAAGTCTTCTACTGAACAAAAGAAAATATAACCTTCCCTTCAAAAGTCACTTGCTGTTGTTATTTGACTTAAACTCTCTCTGAACTGTATGCTGTTGCATATTATTATTTCTGATTTCTTCTCCTCTTGTGTTTAGAGGTATTTGCTTGTTGTCCTCAGATCTCAGATGCGCCTCTGACCTTGCAAGCTATTCATTTGCATTGAGGCCAAGGCAGAACATTTTTAACTTCATAAGGGCTCTGCTTGAATGTAGAGGTTTGTTCCTTCAAGGCTTCACTTTCTGCATCTGGGGAAGGTATCTGTTTCAGGGAAACCTCTTCTGGATCTGGCTCTTGTTTTGTGTGTGTACGCTTGGTGTAACGGAACAGCCGCATGATGGAGCAGGATTGGAGCCTGGAGGCACACTGCAGTGCAACACACAACAAAGTCTGTCGTCCCCCTTTTCTTTAGAATATGGGGTGCCCAGGGTTGAGCACCTCACATGTGCCTCATTTCAAAGGAAATGCACTTTGCAATTTCTGTACGACTCTGAACATCTGATACGTCGAACGTGTGAAAATCAGATGTGCGTGGAATTACACGCAGCTAGGCCGTCAAGTACACTAACAAAGCCATGCATGTTTTATACGTGTGTGTGTTTTACACATAAGTGAAACATCACTACAATGTAAAATCACAAGCTCGGTCAGAGCTTCCCTTCCTAGAATTGGTGCTACAAGGCAGAAATGGGGCTTCCTGGGAGATTTAATGAAGGGCGTTTGCATAGGTGGGTGGGTGGGGAAGCTCGCTATGCGTGGTGTTTTCAGTCAGTGACTTCTCATGAGTGCTTCCTCCAGAACAGGAAGGAGTGATGTTTGTTCTTACTTCCTGTGCAAATGAGCTGCCAGTTCTGAATTCCCCATGGTGCATATGGTTCATTATCTCCTACTCCCATTCCTCCGTCTTCTCCCTCCTTTCTTTCCTCCAGCCCATACATAACTTACCATACTCGAAAAAATACAGACCTCTCCCATTTTATTCATACCATGTCTGTTTTGTTTGGCTCATCCCACCAAGAGGCACCTGTAAACAGGTACTTGGCAAGGCTCAGCAGCTTCAGTTGTGATGCTGCCATCACTTTGGCTCTTGCCTCAATCTCTAACAGAGAGCTGATAAGATAACAGCAATCTGTAATTGCAGTGGGCATTTTGACTGGGCTGTTAGACTGCCCATTGGTAAGGGAAGCTAAAGATCAGTGAGGGGAAAAAAAAACATGTAGCATGGTGTAAGGTGATAACCGTAACTTCATCTAACTTCATTTAAGCTGCCAGTGCTGTTCCCCAAAGGCCCCACGCCTGCAGGCATCTCCACATGGCTTTGCGTGGCCATTTCCACACAGCCAGGCTTTGCATCTCATCCAGCCGATGAGCTCTGGCCTCTGGAGGATCCGCTCTCAGGGGAGCAGAAACAGACCCCCTGCGGGCAGGGATTGAGAAGGGAGGGGGTTTGGAAGGCTGGTCGGGCTGGTCTTGTGTTCCTGTTGATTAAAGTACAGAAATCCTTAAACAGATGCTTAATTATGCAGGTATTAGGGAGGGCAATTTTAGATCGATTTGATCACTGGAGAGCAGAAAAAAGCAAAGACCAGCCCAATGATGGCTGAGGATACCGGGGTCCTGTGGGCTCGCCTGCCTTGCAGAGGGGCTCTCTAGGGAAGGGGAGGCCAAAAAAAAACCAACCAACACTTAACTTGGATGGCAAGGCTCCCAGTCTGTGGTGTGTGTCTGGCCCAGAGGCAGGTCTGTTTTGCATTAAGCAGCTGCGTGTTTTAAGCTGTTGAAGTGACCAAAAGCTTGCAGTGGTGTCATGGAAAATACTGGGGTCGTTCCCTCATCTCTGCTTTGTGGATCTGTGATATGAAACCTTTTGTGACAACAGGCACGAGCTGGGAAGTACTCCGTGCTGGATCCTTTTCAAGGCCGCTTTGGGTGCAGAGGAGAGGCGACCTTCAGCGTGTTTGAGCAGGCAGGGACGCGTTACTTCCTTGCAGTGCTGCAGCAGGCTGGCGGGGTGGATGGAAACCTCTGGTCATGCTCGGCTCTTGCGCGGCGCGCTCCCCGGCGCGGTGGTGCAGGGGGCACCGGGCCAGCAAGGCTCCGCAGGACTGCAGGAGTGCGGGGAGCAAAAGTCATCGGCTCAGTGGAACGCACACGGCCACTATATTTTGTTTCAGAAAACAGCCCACCGTGCTGCCCATTCTGTGCGCATCAGACGTGCTAATTTAGGAAGAGCAGGGAGCGGCGGGGCGCCCAGAGCAGCTGCGTGCGGTTTCAGGGTCTCTCAGACGTGCACGGCTGTCTCAGCTCCGTGTCGCTGCTCCCGTGTGGGCATCAGCCCCTCTCCCAGTGGCGGTTTCCAGAAGGTGGCACAGAGAGGCCCCACACGCTCCTCCTCCAAAGAGGGGGACACAACGTCTCATGGCCTGTGGGTGTTTCTGACCTACCAGCAAGATTTGGCAGTGTCCTCTGCTGCTTCACCCCCAGTGCCGACACCGATAAGCCCCCCCCACTGCCCCATCTCCCGGACAGGTGGTTCAGCATCCTTTGGCCCTTCCAGTGAAGGAGGCGTTGAGGTGGGCTCTGAGACAGGACCACTACTAAGACCCCCGGGGCTGTGCACTGTGGCCACCCGGAGTCGGGGTAGCTCCCTCCTGCTCCCACAGTCCTCACCGCAGGAATCCCCTTATCTGGCCATGCAAAGCAGCATCACTTCTTGCGTCCCCTTGTCCAGTAAACCTGGGGTGGCCCCACGTCTCTTCATGCATACTCTCTCCCTTTAAAAGGTGACCCAGCACCCACCCAGCTGTGCTGCAGGGAAGATTTTGGCTGTCAGTCAGAGCTGGTCTGCAATGGGCTCGCTGACATTGACCTGTAGCAAGGCTTCCGGTCGTGACAGTAATGCTTGGGGCGCATTGTTACCGGCTGGTGCAGAGCCAGCCTGGAAAAATGTAAAAACGCTTTTGTTCAGCGTGTTTGCTGTCGGCATCCTTTGTGCTGGGCGTAATCCCGCTCCTCCTCTGCATGAGCAAATCAGCGTGCAGTAACGCAAGGAAGTGGAAGTGTGCCTAAGCTCATCGCAGCCTGAACATCCACCATGAATGTTTAATTTTTGGTAATTAGAAATTCAGTACTGTGAAGGTACAGAGAATGCTATCTGAACACCCATTGGTTGGTAAGAGCCGACCCTTGTAAAGCCGTCACAAGGTATGGGTCGGTGCTGTCAGCCATGGGGGGGATGCTGCGTGATTTATAATGGGGTGCTGCACCTCCACGCTGGTTCAGCTGTTTGTTTTCAGCAGCTAAGTGGTGACGTGAGTAGAACATTAGCAAAATGATTTATTATTGATATATCGGCATAGTTTGGCTCTCTTGGCTTTTGTATCATGCCACTGTAATGCAAACACCATTTTTACTTGGCAGAAAGTAAAACATTTACACATATTAAAAAAATGGTACTCTGCCCCCCCCCCGAGAGGATTTGACTGATCCTCATTGCTTTTAAAGACAACTAAAGATTTTTCACAGTTTTTTCCTTTTGTGTACCGTGTGATTTAAAGCTGTTCCCATGGGGTTTGGCTGCAGGGACTGGCGTGCTTTGGAGTGTGAGGGACATACTTCAGGGATGTAGCGGTTACTCTCCTGTATATTTGGTAGGGTCTGCAGCGCTGTTGGAGTTGATACTGTTCAGGGGTGCTGTTGGAGGTCAGGTAATTGGGCTAGGTGATGTGAAGGCAGGTGGTAAATGTAATGCTATTGCTAACTCTGAAGCAGTCAAAAACCTCGGGCTTGAGTTTAAAATCAAGATTTTGAGGATAGGGGTGGTAACTAATTGTTTTAGGGTATGTTTTTATTTCCCTGTGTAAAAAGTTGTTGGCATTGATTCAAAAAACATTATCAGGTCATATCACAAGGTCTACTTCACTAATATCTTTCCCTCATAGATGACAATAGTCAAAGTCAAAGAAAGCTATTGAGCAAACGTGGGGACAGTTCCTCATGCACTTTCCCCAGCTGCAGCTGTTTGCTGTAGGAGGACTGCCTGAGCCACAGGAACAATCTTTATGTTACTTGCCTTTGATGGACTACTTTTCTTCCATTGGCTTGTCAGTTTGCTTTGTGAAGCCACGGAAAACTCAGATTTGCAGCACCCTGTGACGACAAGCTGAGCTGCCTGTGTGCACTGTGGGAAGGGCTGCTGTGGCTGTCGACCTGCTTCCTCCTGGCCCCTCTCGTTCCTGCACCGGGAGAGTTGTTCCCTTTTCTCCCTCTCCTTGCCACTCAGTTTCAGAAACCCCTGCTTCACTCGGCCATTTTCAGGTTGAAGAGCTGGTCTCTATTCCAGTGCTTTGTGCTCAGCAGCTTGTCCATCCTCCTGGCCGATCTCTGAGCTGCTCTCTGAGCCTTCTGCAGCTGCACTGCATCCCTCCCAAGATGGGAAGACCAGCACGACAGGCACTGCCTAAGATACAGCACTGTGTGCATTTATGCAATGGCATAATGATGTTCAGTCGAATTCTCTGTTCCTATTGTGGTTGTTGCTAATGATGTATTTGCTTTCCTGTTGTGAGCTGGCACGCTCTGAGCACCTCGAGCTGGGCAAAGGAGCACACGATCAGTCATCTGGGCTTAGACAAGAGCTTGCACCCAGCTGCTTGGCACAGCTACATGTCTGTGTGTTTTTCCAGCTGCAAAAGGATAGTTGTCTCTGGGACTTCTGATGACAGCTGAAGTAGCATTGATATTGTGAATACCGACAGTCCCTAACTGTTGGAGTTGCATATATAAATCCTGGTTTCTAATCCAGCCCACTTAAGTAATTTTTTCAAGTGATGCCTTTCTATAGCCTTATCTTCTACCCTGTGTTTGGACGTGCAGCCCGCTTCTGAAGAGTTCTTTGGAAAGAAGCAGCCAAACAGGGGCCACTGGGCTTCCTGGAAAGCTGTATAGAAATACAGGCTGAGCCTCTTCCCACGAGGTATTTGGATGCTTTCGGGGTTGCAGTGCCTAGCACTGACGTGACTTACCTTTGGCCATGAAAGAATTAAGGGGACAGTGTGAGAAAATGAACCGAGTTTTTAAATTTCTGACAGTTTTCTTTGCTGATAATTCATTGCCTAGGCTGAACACCCTCAGTTTTTCCTGCTATGAAACCTATGGCAGATTTCCCAAGGGTGTTCTTATCCCTAGAGTAGGTACACTGGACAGCAATGTAAAGACTTATTTTAAAAATATGGGTAAGTTGTGGCTTTGAGAAGTATTGATCCAGTACAGTGTTGGGTGTCTTTTTTTTAAAAAGAATCCTTTTGGAAAGGTGGAAACATTAAATAGGAGAGGGAATGGAGTGGCAGGGAAAAAGGTTTTGAAAGGGTGACACTTCCTGCTGCCATCCAGAAGAATGGTACAGCAGCATCTCCTCTGCACATCTGTCGTTGGCACGGCGTGCAAACTGCCTGGAGTAGCTTGACTGTGCAGAACAGAGGCAAATTTGTATTGCGCCAGCAAATCCTCTGAACAGAGTGGTAATGCGGATCATTTTGTAAGTCAGCTAAAGCCAAGGCTGAACAGGGTTCCAATTTTAATGAATCGCACACTGATTGAGAATAAAAAGACAAGAATTTATTCCAACTCATTGTTTTATGACTAAAATAACTTTCCCCTGTCAAGCGTGGATACAAAATTTTCCTCTAAGTCTGGCGAGGGGGTATGTACTGCGATATGCTTGTGAATGCTGTTGTGTGAGCGAGCAGCAGCAGGTCCGCTGCTGCGCTGTACTTACTGGGGTTGTGCCGTGGGCTGCGGTAGGTGTCATACACCCCACTCTCGAAAGGTGCAGGCGCCCCGTTCTGCACAGCAGCTGCTACTGTCCAAATGTCTGAAGCCTTGCTCTTGGGCCTTCAGCTAATGTAAGAGCACAACTTTTTACACCTTCTGCTGATCTGCTCTTTTATTATTTAGCTTCTTTTACAAAGCTAATTCATGCCTTGCTAATAGTCATCTAGTTCCAGTTACTTCCAAATTAGAATAGTCCTAATATTTACTAGTAATTTTACAAGGTGCTTGTAAGAGATTGAACTGTACCCTAAAAAAAAGCATTGTGTTGCACTGCACACTCCTGTGCTTTGTTTTCTGAGAACAAACCTCTCATTCACTGGTAGCTAAAACTGAGGTGCGTGCACCCGAAGGCTGGAATTCACATGTCTGCAGTAGAAATGCTGTCAGCCCTGGATGCTGCAGTGCTGCTGCAAGGGTACGGGCCTGATCTTGGCAGCTAGCATTTTACCTAATGCCCATGCAGAAAATGTCTGTGGAGGCGCTGAGTTTGTGTGAAGATCCTGCCCTTCTGCATTTTGCAGGCCCAATAACTTCAAAGTCTGCAGGACAAGAGTGGATCAATTAGGCAGAAATCTTTAATTCTTTGAGTTTAGGTTCATTGACAGGGTGGTTGGTTTTTTTCCTGGTGCAATCAAAATAAGCCTGGCAAAATCTGCCCCTATTTTCTGTACAAAAGCTGAGGACTCTTTTAAGCAAAATAACAAACTGTATGAGCTTTTATACTAGCTAAATAGGGCAGCTGTTGTTGGAGTGGTATTCCAGCAACACCCTTTATTTCTTCTCAGAAAGGAGCTCCTGTGTTTTGCAAAGCTCTCCTCTTATCTGTGCTCATCTGCACCTGATACATCAAATAAAAATGCAGCAGATTTCAAATTTGCATACGTTATTTTATAATTGCATACATTCAAATGTAAGCCAGTAAAAGCGTTTGTGTTCAGAGGATGTCATAGAGAATGCAGCAATGGACACATTAGATTTTTCTCAAATAAGAAAGTGCATTTCATTACTGCGTGGCAGGGTAGGAACCTGAACCTGAGGGAAGATTAGATGTTTCTGCTGTGCACAGAAAGGATGGCTCGGATTCCCCATCTCTGCCAGTAGCAATAAGCTTATTCTATTTATATACTATGTTTTTTCTGTATGCTTTTACCTTAGGTGCACTTCACTCTCCTTGAACCTCCTAGAGACTCTTGATAAAGGGATTGGATTTTCATCGTCTCTGTCTGTTATGGATTGTAATGGTAAAATCTCCTAGGCAGCTGCAGAAGGGAGTGCAGGAGGGAGAGGGGAGCATATGTCTGTGTGTGTGTGTTAGCAAACCGTTTTGCAGATTGCTAAAAGCATGCCTCCCCATGTTTCCTTTGCGATGTCTTATGGTCTGGTGAATGGTGAGGAACGTTTCTTAAACCAAACTGTCGTGAAAACATTTGGTTTTCACGTGATGATATTTTGCTGAGGAAAGATGAATCCTTTCCAGCTGTTTTAACTTCATTGTCTTACATCTTCCATAATGTTTTGTGTTGGGTTTTGGTGGTGTGTTTTTTTTTTAACTCCTGTCTTTGTGCCGGTACCTGTCTGACTAGTTTCTTTAGCTTGCACACCTAAGCATGTTTTTGGCAGCTTTGTGTGTATCTGGCAGAGTACATGTGTTGGGGGTGGGAGGGTGAATGGCATCCTGGCAGCACTAGCTCTGCTTTGGAAGAAAACAGTTCCAACTCCTGGCAGGTGAATCCTGATTTGTTAGAAAAAGTCATTGCTAGTCCTCCTGAAGGGCCAAAACCTTCTGCTCCGCATGCAGTTCGGGCACCTGGCGTTTCTCTTGGGAGGTGCCGGCAGCCCCGGCCCTGCCTCCCCACCCCGTTCCCCCCCCGCCCGCCGGCTGCGCCCGGTCCCGGGCGGGCGACGTCAGGCGCGAGCCGATGCTGGCTTGCCGCGCCAGACGTCTCGGCAAGCTGTGGTGCGATGCCGTGTCTCCGTGGCCGTATCTGTGGTTTTGGCACTATTTGTGAGGCGTTCAAATGTATTGCTGGTGTTATTTCGTTAGAAGATGAATTTTAAAGGTGCTGCTCGTACTGCTCCTGTAGGTCCCGCTAGTTTGTTAGGACTCTTGTCATGTCGACTCAGCCCCAGTCAGCAACTACACACTCATTATAATGTCTACCAATGCATAGGGATACAAGTAATTACAGTATTAACAGGAGTCTTTGGTCAAAAGACCACTTATGTAAGGAAGAATGTTTTCCTCCTCAGAATACAGTGCTGTGGTGGAGCCCTTGCTTGTGTTAGTAACAAAATTAAGACATAGCTACCTTTTGTTCAGTTATTGCTTCAGAGGCCACAAAGCTGTGAGAGTGAGCCGGGTTCTTTTTCCATTTAATCATCTATGGAATTGCTAATTAAATTCCAATTGCTAGGGTTTTATTAATGACAGTGATGTGAAAGCCAGAAAAAACGCAGCTTGGTTTTTTTTCCAACCTGAGGCTGAATGTGCAGAACTGACCATTAGAAGAAAGCCATTATTTTAGTAATTACTTAGCAATTCAAATCTGGAATTACAGAGAAGCACTTGGAATGCCAGAACATCATCTTCACACTTGCTTTTCAGTTTATAACCAAAAGTCATTCCTGCAACCTAATTGGCAGACTGTCTTTACATGCTTTGTAATCCAATTAATATCCAGAACGGTAATAAAGCATTTAGTAAATGGAAGTAATTTGTCTTTAAACGACTTGCAACACCATGTTTGCAACAAAAGTTATCTGACTGTATTGCGTGCTCTTCTCAACTGTTATGCTGATTGCTTGACTTTGGAAAGAGAACCTCTAATCTAACAAAAATACTTTGCTCTAATGAAGGCACACTAATTTGCTGCGCTGTTTTCTGGGTTGGCATAGTGGGCTGTCATCTGTCCTGGTTGCTTGTTAGTGTGTCATGTCTAAGAGTTTATGACTCTGTTGGACTTAAACTGGGTGATAAAGCCAAGGTGAAGTGCAAACTCTCCTCTAGGTGCAAGCTCGTTACTTTGGAGCTGGTGCTGTTCTCTGCTGGGAAGAGGAAGGGGGCAAAAGCGTGAATGCTTGAGCAACCGGGAGGTAGGTCATGGCTCTGCTTCCATCACCTCTCGGCGCAGATTTCAAAATGTCCCTTTCTCCTCTCCTGATTGTTTAGAGAACTGCTCAAGTTAGGAAGTTGACATAATGGCCACCTAGCCCAGCATCCTGCTTCTGGAAGTGACTGGTAGGGGATGCTTAGGGAGAAGCGTAAGCAGCAGAGCATGTACAGATCATTTCTTCCGCCCATGCATACCCTTGCTGACTGCTCAAGATGGGGTTACAGTGACTGGAGTTTGCATTTAGATTACCACGCTTAATATCACCGACAGACAATAATCCATGGAGGATCTCTTTCTGGGCCTTTCCTACTTTGTTGCCTGTCACAGCATCCCTGGGGAATGAAATCCACCGTTTTATAACATGCCGTGTGGTAAAAGTACTTCTGCCTGTTTGCGAAATGTGCCGCCTTGTCATTTCAGACGGCGGAAGGAATTGGAGGGGGGTTACCGTCTTTAGCATGTCACCTTCTGACTATGTAGAATGCCTTCTTTCTTTTGTGTGAGCTGGGCTACAGCAAGGTGTTGTAGAGCGCTGAGGAGATTGTGGTCATGAGATCAGTGAGGTCAGAAACGGGATCTGCTTACCCTGCCAGTGGGCACCTTCACTGAGAGAAACAGCAGCTGATTTGGGCTGCTGGTTTTTTCCTTGCTCTATCATATCATTATTCGAAATAATTCTGTTTCAGCATGAAGTTTCTTCATGGTTCACTACTACCAACAGATGCTCTTTCTGAAGCTAATTAGACCACCGAGTCTGCCCGAGTCCTACAGCCTTACTGCAGAGTGAAGGCGTGTGTCCTTCATTTGGAGGAGTAACGGCCTTGCCTTTGAGTTTGCTGCAGGTAAAAAGCTGCTGTTGGGAACACATACAGGCCGTGCTGAGTCAGTCCTTGAAAGCCATCCTTGCGTTTATGTGGGCAATAGCTGTTGCCTTGCCACGGATCTGTGGATGAAGCCTGGCCCACAGGCTTGGCCATTTTACACAGACTACCTGATGGCCTTTGGCTGGGCAGAGCAAGAGCATGCGGGGAAGGTGGGAACTCTCACCCATTCTCATGGCACAGGGCATATCGTGGCTCCTTCACAGAAAACTTGCCACCAGCATTTCAGACACACGTTGGCCTGTTGAACCGTTGTCTTTGGGAGGACCTCAGCTTGCCTTTGCATGCACGGTTACAGCTCATGGGGCTTTGCAGTAACACTAAGCCTTCTTAATGGAAATCTTTGCAACTCCAAAGAGTTGCACCCTTGGTTTTTTTTGTCCCCAGATGCTTGATATCTTGGTCAAAACCTTGTTTCCATCACTACCACATACATCAGATGTCTTGTTCATGTTGAGGATATCTCTGAGGAGTCTGGGGGTAGAGAAAGGATTCATTTTGATCTGAAATCTCTGAATCTGCCCCTGTCCTGGACTGCGTCCCCTTTCAGCCACTGCCTGGCTATCTAACAGAGCAGGTTACTCTCAGAGTTTGCTGTACAGGGAAGTCTGGTATCTTGACGCTGTTACTAGTTCAGTGAGCACAGTGAGAGACACCAGGGCAGGGTAAAGAATGAAAACAGCTGAAACGTGGTTTGCCTGCTGTTGGGAAGGGCACTTGGGGGAAGTTGTTGCCGGTCTGGAGAGCATTAGGTCCTGATGCAGATGAGTACATGTTCCCTGTGCCCTACCAAAGGGAAGGTGGTGCCAGGGGCTCAGGGCTCAGATTTTACCCATCCATTTTGTGTACAAAACGGTAAGTCAGAAGTGCTTGGTGAGAGTGACCCATCGCCACCTACTCTGTATAATGCTGTTTCCCTTGAACATTTTCAGGAGAGTGCAGTGCTGTTCTCTTTGGATTTATCTGCCATCCCTAAGGTGTTATTGGGTACACGATGTTGTGGTTGCCTCAGAAGCAAATTACACAGTAAATATTCAGGGAAAGGCTGTAATTGCCAGAGGAAAAGTTAAGCTAAACTAACAGGGAAGAGAAACAAAGAGCTGCTGGGATGGTAGCCATAGGACTACTGCCCAGTGGAAGGGCTCGGGCGACTTTTCATTATGTTACTTAACAGTACGTGTGGTGGTTTTGAGTAGCGGATTAAACATTTGAGCTTTCTTTTTTACCCCTTTTTTGCAGCTCTCCATGAATTCCCCAATGACATCTTCACGAACGAGGACAGGAGACACGGAGCTGTGGTCCTGCACGTCCTGTGTGTAAGTTTTGTGACTTTGCATTTCTTCTCCTACCGGTGTGGCCAGGGCTCGGTGTGCTCACCACAGGCTGATGCTGCGTCCGGCCCGCAGGGGCTTCTGCTCTCGGTCACGGTCCAGATTGTGTTTTAGTAACTGCACTGAGAATAACATACTTCAGTTTTACATAAACGCCTTTTAAAATCCCTGCTGCAGCCTGTCAGCGCAGGTGCATGACATTGTGTGAGTAAACCCCTGTGAGTTACTTTACTTCAGCCAGACCGGCTTTGCTGAGGCCGTCGGGCAGCCCTGGTCCCCTGCCCTCCGCCCCCAGGTACGAGGATGCTGCGGGGTTGGCAGGTGGAGGGAGGACATTCATGTAATTGCCTTCAAAAATAAGTGAAATCTTAACCCCAGAAATCCTTGTGGCACCCCTTATGACATAGCTGTAGGAGAAAAGAATTAGAGAGGCTTTTCTATTTAAAAATATTATCAACTAGATTAAATAAAAAAAAAAAAAAAAACAACCTTTGGATCTCCAGAATTCTCCTGCGTAGTTAAGTTGCTAAAGCGAGTTTTTCTTCCTGAATATATTACAGAAAAGATCCTAACTTCTCATTCATGAGCTGCAGGGTGTCCTGGGTGCTCTTGGGAATTCTGGAGGACATCGGGGGGGCAAGGGGTTTGCCTCAAAGTTCAGCAATGTGCCAAAAAGGCTTTCATAGGTGCTATTTTAAAGACCTTACTAAAATAAGAAATTTATGCTATTTTGGGCTTGGAGTTTTGTGATCTCTGCCCCAAACAAGTCAGTGAAGGTGGTGTGCATGGATAAGGCTGAAATTAAAGATACTCAAGATAAATGTCTTTAAATAACCCTGGTCTGCCAGTCCACTAGCCACTTAGCTCGTGTTAGAGGGCCTTGCATTCAGCAGCTGCAGTACTCTCAGAGAGGGAAATACTCTCCCTCCAAATCTGTTCCTCGACTTTTGCTAGGTAGATGGAGACATTCTTTTCTTTTTTTAATGTTTTCTTCATTTAAGAACTGCCAAGTTGGTGGTACGTGGGGGGAAGAGGCATTCTTAAGCAGCCAAGAAAATACCTACTTCTAATGAATGTTTAAAACCGTTTAATAATTTTTAGTCACCATTAGCTATACAGAATGATTCATTACTTCTTTCTAAGTATAGATTAGATGGTATTACATGTTGTAATGTGAGTGCTCTGTGTTTTGATTTTTATTTTGGCTAAATGGCTGCAAAAAATTTGTTGAGTAACATCACTATTGACTTTGTCTGGCAAGCTCAAGGCTTCCAAGTTGCCATAGGAACATTGAGCTTTGAGATGTTTTGGAAAGTGAGCACTGGTCCCGAGCTGGATTTTTTAGCACTCACAAGAATACTCCCAAAAATTTGTATGAATGCTCTCTCAAAGTAGTGTCGTGCAGCAGCTGGTCACCCAGAGTCTCTCTGCAGTTGGTGGAAAGAGGGACCTGTAGAAGACCTTCAGCTCCTGCGCTGTAGGTATGGGGTGAGGCTGCAGGTTGCGTTTCACCTGCCTGGCTCTGGTCAAGTCTGCTGGCTCCCCCACGGACTGTGGGCTGCCTCTGCCCGGTGGCAGAGCCGGGTGGTCTGTCTGGCACCGCTGCACCCCTGTGTGCCGCAGCCCAGGGCTCTGTGCCGCAGGCGGCGGCTCTCGCGCACCCCTGGCGCTGGTGGTTATTGCGGTGCCCTCTTCTGAATGCCCAAATGTGGGGCTTGGGCTGGGCTTGAAAAGAGGCGCTGGGGATGGTGCTGGTGGGACTGCAGAGTAGGCCCACATGCTGTCCTGGAGACCCGTCCACACATCCCAGGCGGCCTTTGGTCTGCTCTTTCTGGCTTTCAGACGCTGGATTTCACGACTTCGGGGTCCGTTTCCCAGCCGCAGTCAGCGTGTCGCGTAGCACCGTCTGTGGGGTTGCACACCTACCTCGGCGCACGCCTCGGCCAGCGTGTGTTCGCATCCCGAGTGCCGACTGGTTGTCTCCTGGCAGTCAGTGCTCTGCGCCTCCAACAGTTTTTGTGTCCTGACAGGAAAAGGTCAGTGTTGGTCAGCTGTTAATTCAGGGAGCTATGTTAACTGCTCTAGATCCATACAGAAAGTGTGTAAACATTGTAATGTAGCCTTGAAAAATACTGGTAGGCTCTTGGCACCCTTGTGACTTTTCTGTGGGTAATGCAAAAAAGCGTTATGAGAGTTAAGAAGGGGATTAACTATATGAAGGTTAAATTCACATCTCTACTTGAAAAACAGCTAGGAGACTCCTGTGCAGCCACTCTAGGCAAACGATAATGATTATAGCAGCGCATTGCTACCCTGTAACCTCACATTTCTTAGGTTTTAACACAAAAATTATTTTTTAAAAATCTCTTGAGTTACAGGAATAAGTTTATAATGAGACCATTAAAAATATGAGTTGCTAAAATCATTCTTAATCTCTGTGTGATCCATACCCTGAACATGGTTTTCCAGGCTATTTAAAAGAGACAAGACCTGGAGTGTATTTTTTCATTGTTAGTAACAGTGAAATCACACAGTATTCTCATACAGTTGACTACATAAACTATGAGTTGGGTTATTTTCCAGTCTACTTCAAATTAGATTTGGGCTTCATAATTACTCTCAAGACAGTTTATTTTTCCATAGGCTTTTTTGTCAGTTCTGAATAAGCTGAACATACTTTTAACGTGTATCAAAGTGGGGTCTGGAGGACTGAAATTTCAGGATGAACCGTCTACTTCAGAGTAAAAAGAGAAATCCATTTTGAATGAGAACTAGACATAAGTATCTGCTGCCCCAACAGAGACATATCCCATTTCTTCCCCTCTAGCAAGCAGCAAGACAGATACCTCGGCCCGTCGGTGCTCCATCACTCTCCACAGTGGTTTTATTGGCCAAGAAAATTTATTGACCATGCTCCAGCTCATGCATCCCTGAGGTGCAGGACCCAGCTGGATTCCCCCTTTCTAGCACCGTGATACTTGGGGGGTGACCCCTCGGCAGCTGTCATGAGGTGTGTGAGTCCAAGACAGCGGGCATCAGCTGAGAAGTTTCCCAGTGCCTTTCTACCCTGAGCTGCCAGCTCCGTGAATCCCAAGGAAAGCTCCCCCAGGCTTCACTGTCTGTGGCCCTAGTCCAGCCCCGTGGGCCGCATGGGAGCAGAAGCAGCGATGACAAGTGCTTTGCCTTCTCCTATAGCAGAGTGACTGTTCGTAACCTACTGTCAAAAAAATGATACTTAGAGAAAACAGACAGCTGTCAGCATTTAGCAACCTGCCCCTTTAGTCTGGGTTGAAAGGAGTTGTCGTCGTATTGGGTGGAAAATATCTAATTGGGTTTTTTCCTTCCAGCAATACAGTTACCAAACACATGAACAAATTGGAGCATGCACAGAAATGCACTTCGTGGGGGAAAGAATATAGACACAGAGTCATGGTGTCTCCATTGAAATTTCTTTGCAGGTTTGAGGAAACCGGACTCTAAAGGGAGCTTTGTTAATGGCGGAGAGAACAACGGAGTGATGATTAGCAGGCTGTCATCATCACACTGCTTGTGTTTATTGACCTCCCCTTAAACTGTTCTTATTCATTTCAGTAAAAACTTACTCTTTCTCTTCTCCCTGTTTCCCCATACTTTCATGGTTTTTTTTCTGAAAGACGCCGAGGTACAGCTGGTTTAACTGAAAGCCAGAGAACCAGGGGGCAAATGCTATAAACTGGAGCCTTGGGGGAATGCAGTAGATGGCCTCTCAGGGGATTCCCAAGGCATGCTCTCCCTATTGTTTAACAGAAGTGAAAACAGGAAGACCCCAGCAGATCCCACAGTGGGGCTGTGCAGAACTACTTAATATAAACTGGTGCTTCATGAAGATGAAAGTTAAATCCCTGAACACTTCAAAAATCTAGGAAAAACTGGGCAGGAACGGTTTAGCAATAGGTTTAGGTCTGAGCTGAAAATACTTCAGTTTAAAGGAAAAGTGGTCCACTAAAAACGTATTACAGGTTTGGGGGCATATTGTTTAATTTCCTCCTAGATACTTCTTCGGAGCTCGTCAACTGATTGCTTCACTGCTATTAACTATTATCACGTGCTCTCTGAGAAGAGGGCATGCTGCTACGGACAGTGACATCCCCACTAGGTTGCTGCTTTGGGATGTTCAGTTTGGAGGGAGCCAGGGTCTGGATTTTGACAGTCTGGTGCTGTTCACTGCTAAAGGATCAAGCGTACAGCCTGCAATCCGGGAGCTCCCCAGCACTTGAGAGCTTCAACTTCATTTTGCTATCTTAATGTTGTTCCTAGGCATTCTCCTAGCATTTTACTGGCTTTTAGTTTGTTCCAGCAGCTGTGTACTGATGCCTGTGCAGACCCCCAGCCCTACTGCACTCAAGGACGCTGGGGCTATAGGCACCCATTATCTCCAGGAGACAGGGCAGGGAAATTGCTTTGCCAACTAATTTGTAAGGCTTTTGCTTACAGCAGAAGAAGGAGCATTTGGGTATCGCTGCAGGTTTACCTGGGAAAGCCTGATGGGATGGGCACTATATTCCTCCCTGCCCTGTCACAGCTCAGCTTTCATCTGCCCAGCTGCAGGCTCTGCCCTGGTCCCTGTGTTATCCCAGGCTTCTCAACAGTAAAGCGTTAGTTCCCCTTTCCCCAGCTTTCTCCAGGCAAATCTGGAGTGCGGTGCAGGACGCATTACGCTGCCAGTGTGGGGTCTGTGCTTGTGCGTGGTTGAGGTTGAGCTCCTCCTGGGGCAGAGCTAGGGCTCCGCACGCTGAGCAAGGGTCAGTGAGCGGTGTCTGCTCTTAGTGGTCCCTCACGCTTCTCATTTGCCATTGTTCGGTGTAGCCTAGCCGTGGGAACAGGGTGCAGCGGCGGGGCACCTACCGCCCTTGTGCAAGCTGCTCAGAAAAAGTAGGTCACTCTGGATGTACCCCAACTTTATTTCTGCACTGAGCCAAAAAACAGCTGCTTCTCATTTCTACAGCACAGAGCTGACTTGTTAGGGTGATGATTTTCCAGTGTCCTGGACATGCTTGCTTTAGCGATGCTCTGCAATACAGACAGCTTGCTGCTGAGCACATTGTGATACCATGGGCTGCTGCTCCAAGCAAGCTTGGACTATATGGGTCCCTTGTTTGGCTGGGTTCGGGGATGGGGGGTTTGGTTTGGGTTTTGTTTGTTTTGTTTTAATTTCTCTTCAATAATGGGGTTTTATATGGTTTTGCAATGCAGTTGGAATTAAGGAAAGCCCTATGCTTGGTTACAGTGGTTTCAGTGAAGGCCCTCCACTGTGCCTGCTCGCCTGGGGCAGGAGGTCTGTGTGGGGAGCAGCCAGGGACAGATGCCTCTTCCTTTCCTGGCTCTCTTGGGAAAAAGGCAGGGCTGTGGGAATTGCTGGCTCCTACAGCATTTAAGCTTTCTTATGAAAAGCTTCTTGCTTTAGCTCAGTAAAGCAAGTTTTAATCTGAGTATGATGACTGGCACAGGAAACTCAAAGGGCTGCTGGGCAAACATGAAAAATTATCATTTATGTACTGTGCAACAGAATATGTATTTCCAGTAAGATATTCAATCTTGTTTGATGCAGAGATTGCAATCACTTCTCTGACGCTTGTTTGTTAGAATCATATTTTTAAAATAGATCCTAATATAATACTTAATCTGCTATTTATCCTTTTATGCAGGGCCATTATATTTTAGTAATTTTTTAATATCCCGGAGAGGAAGAGTGACTTTTAAGTAGCTTGTCTGTTTAAAGACTTGCATGCCTTCAAGTTGAACACAACTGAATGATGCTGGGGCTGAGACTTATTTTTGTGTTCTGTCCATCACGTTGTCTCCTGTTGCCATTACACATGTCACGCTCCAGCTCTGCCCCAGTACACCTGCGTTCCCCCAACTTCTGCCTTTATCCCCAATGGCTGTTTTCAGGTGGAACAGGCTTCAGCAAGTGCTGCTCTGCTGCTTCCTTACCTGTGCTAAGCCTGCTGCCCCCATGGTGCCTGCAAGGACAGACTTGCATGTGTTGAACAAAGAAGCAGTGGGACTCTGCTGGACTCTCAAGTTAACTTAGATGGAAGCTGATACCACCTGATCAGCTGCAGAATGTTAAAGCCATGCTGTTTGCATTCCTCACAAGTGACATACAGACAGACTTGCTTGCCCTGATGCTGGCTGTATTCCTTCTTTCTACATAAAATAGCCTGGACTGGTGTCGGGGCTCCATTTTTACAAGTCTAACTTGACATAAAATTAAATTTTTTGTTGTGTTCTTGCTGGCCCAAACTCTAAACCTTATTTTGTTTTCTTTGTTTAAAAAAACAAACAAAAAACCCCACCAAAAAAAACCCAAACAACTTTCAAGGAAGTAACAGTTATTGTCCTCATGTGTTCACTTACCAAGAGTAGTTAGCTGCCAGTGTTTTAGTTTGTGAACCAAGCTGTTTTCTAGCCAGATACTCCTTAGAATTTGACACTTTATACTGTATTGCATGCAAGCCAGTTATATAAAATTAGGGAAGACTCCCAGCCAAAACCAGAATTGTGACAACAATGAGGTCATTAAAAATAAATGCTAAAGCATGTAAGTCGGTGTGGGTTCAGCTGATCTCTTCTATCAGCCTCATGTTAAAATTTGCTGAAGTCACCCGCAGTAATCTTACTGACTCCAGCAGGCTTTGGCTCAGTGCTTTGAGCAGACACAGCAGCATGGCGTTCCCCACCTACATCCAAGAGGATTAGAGAAAGCCTGATGGCAGTTTCTTCACATTCGCTTTTCTACTCCTTGCTCACTTCAGTCCCCTTTTTTCCTTTTCTCCTTGTACCTGATCCTACAAAAGTGTTAGCATGGGTAGACAAAAGAAAATTCCCGTCACCTTTCTGGGTTGTGGCTGTGCCCTTTAAAAATCAGAACACAGTGAAATGTAGCTTTTGTACTTGCCTGTGGTTACCGGGACATGGATATGCTTTGCCATTCCTGTTTGCACTGGAGACAGTGTAAACCCACCCCTCGCATCATTTGAATGCTCATTTAAAAACCCTTAGAAGGATTTTCCTAAACTTAAACTGATGGACATATTGCACCTGGTGTCCGTTCAGACTGGTCGCGTTCCTGGTGAGCACCACATACGAATCAGTGACTTCACGTGATCTGAAAAAGCGGTGGGAACAGAGAGGAGGCAAAGACTTGCGCGTGTGTGCCACGTGTGGAGGCAGATGCTGAAGTGACCTGGTTTGGCTTTTGAGCATGTGGGTTTTTTGGTTTGTTGTCTTCTCTCGCTCCCTATTGCCTTGCTCCTCTTTGGGAGAGCTTGGCTACCACAACAGCAGCAGATTGCAGGAAGCCCAAGCAGCCATATGATGCCCTGTGCTCTGTGACTGTAGATTCTGTGAAATATAGAGGGTGTGCTCAATTTATAGGGATGATGACATATAGATTAGTGTTCTTGAAAGGCATTGCTGTGTATTTGGGAAGGGAAATGATGGCATGAACCACGGCAGACTAATATGATTAGCAGATAAAAAATTCCAGGCTGAAGTTGGGCCCCTGTTATCCATCGTATTTCAATGGGATTTGGCCGTGTAACTCTCTGGGGCTGTTTCTGATCCTTCTTCCTATGATGCACAATGTCTGTGAGCCATTTGCTTCCTTTATCTCTTTTTATACAGTTATCTGCTGGTATCATGTCAGCACCTAGTGCTCCCTCTACAAGATCAAGGTCTCTGCTGCACCCAGCAGAGTTGTAGATGTGGATTTCGCTTACATTCCTGTTCCTCTGGGCCATTTTGCAATGTAAGAGTTTCATAAATTGTAAGTTACATTTATTCGTGTTTATGAGTAGTGGCAGAGGAGCACAGAACCTGTCTTAAGTGACAGTCTAGCACTGCATCTTCAAGAGGGTGTCAAAATCATCCATTATGATGAAATGACCATCTCTAATCCTGAAAAAAATATACTTGAATTGGTTTTGAGCTGCAAAAGTTTTTCATGGCTGAGATTTTCACAGAAGTTACTGGCTTTTCTGCAGCAAACTTGTAATCAAATTCTCTCAAGTTTGAATCTGGGGTTTTCGAGGTTTTGGAAGATTTAAACCTGTTCTTGGAAAATTAAAAAAACAAAAACCTAGAGGCCACTTTTATTGCTGCTTTTGCTCCAGAAGGAAGTAGTCTGGTCTCCTCCCATCACCTGAGCTTCAATGGTAAACTTCAAAGACAAACAAAGCAGGAGGATCTGTTGGTGATGTGATAATAATGCACTTTGATAGGATTAAGACACTGTTTTTCTACAAATATTGGCCACTTCTCTCAGTTACAGTTATTCACTGGAGCTACGCTACGTGTAAAAATAACTCTGTAGTGGTACACGGCAGGTGTTACAAAAAGGTGGAGCTGTCTTTGAACTTTAAAGCAGTTTTGTCTCACTTTGGGAGGTGGAAGAAGAATAATGTTGTAATGCCTGTGAGTGATACTGCAAAAAAGAAAGGGATTGATGCATGCTTACCTGCTTTATTGGACCAGATGCAAAAATTCTTCTTTCTTGGGCTGTTTGCATTCAGGCATGTTCAAGGCGGCTCTACAGGTGAGCAGCTCTGTCTTTAAAAAAAAAATTTTGAAAACCTACCCCAACTACATGCACTGAAAACCTAGCAAAATATTATGGAGATGTACATTTCCAGGGTGAGGGGGATTTACATGACCAAGTCAGACAAGGCGTGTAAACTCATGGCAGGATAGGAATGCAGGTGCCGTTGCGGGACTGCGAATGCTGTAAGCCGGCCCTTGGGCTGTGCTGTACACTACGCAAACCTGGCGGTGAGGCTCAGTTTGCCGTCGTGGTTAACGATACACGCTGCTCTGGAGCAGCACGCGTGTCTCTGCGGTGGCCTCGTGCTGCGTGGTGACGTGGGGGGGACGTCATTTCCTTCTGCACGTGGGAGAGGTGAGCCTGCTGGCCTGAGCCCAGGGTGCAGCCCCTCGCAGGGTCCTGCCTCTGCCAGAGGTGGCCATCGAGCTCCCAGAGGGGCAGCTGGAGAGAGAGCGAGCTCAGGCGCTCAACTCTCCTGCCTCACCTTGTGCAGCCTTTCTCGTCCCCTCTTTTTGGACACAACTGCTTTGTGCACAGCTGCTGGAGTGCGGTTTGTTCCAGGCTTATGCCCTGAGCCTTGCCTCTCTGTTTACGTGCCCAAAATGTAAGGATCTGTCTAGCGCACACACGCTTTCACAAGTACATAGCAATGAATAAAGCATTGCCAATACCGTAGTCTGCTGGGAAGGAGATCCAAGACAGTATTGTAGACTCTCTGTGGCTGGTTTTTGGTAGCACTCGCAGACAGATCGTTTCCTAGTTCCTGCGGGGATGGGAGCTGCAATAGACATGCTGCATACCTGACACTGAGGAGTGCTGTAAGGGGTGAGCGCTGGCCTGCCTTGCAGGCCTTCAGAGGGTGCGGTCATCCTCTCTTCTCTCCCGCTTCCCACCACTGCATAGGATGCTTGCCTTTAAAACTTTGCTGCGGCTCTCCTCTCCACAGCGTGTCCTCTGGCAACGTGAGCAGGGCTACACCGCTTGGGTGATGCCCTTATTCCTCTGGCTCTCCATATTTCTGGCTCTGTTCCTGTACCACAGGTCCAAGTTTCTGTGAGGTGGTGCAAGGGTAGCCTGGGTGGCCTCAGATAAGCCTGTGCCAGTAAACCAGAGCAGGCTGGGACGCAGGCACAAGCCTGGCTGTGATGGTGTGCTCTGTTAGGTAGCTGGCACACTTTTCACCTGGTTTTCCCCTATGCCAATGAGCATTTTCCTATCCAGTGCCGGGATGTGAGTCGAGGCAGGGGACAGAGATCCTTTCCTCTGGGCAGTACGAACCAGGTTACCCTTCTTGGGGAGGACAAGAGCTTAGCTACATGGGTGCAAGCCACGCTGTGCCGTTGGCCTATTGGAGCAGAGATGAGGCCCAAGCGTGTTCTGTTCAATAACACAGAAAGGGCTTTCTGTTCAATAATACAGAAATACAGAATACACAAATACAGATTAAATGCTGCTTGCATGAAATTGAGAAGTTGATTCGCTAGGTGTCTTTTCAAGTCTCGTGTTGCCCCTTGGGTTTCAGTCATTTGGAAGTTGTTCCTGTGTGGAGTTTAGCAAGAATTATCCCTGGGATCCCAGATCATGGCAGGGCACTTCAGTTACAGAAAACAAGCTCCTTTTCCGTTTTTCAAAACACTAGCATTTAAAAAGTTACTGCTTTAGGGTTTAGATTTTTATAGAATGCAATCATAAAAAAGCCTTGCGCTGTGGAACGGAGGAAAAAAAAGGAAGGAAAAAGCATTTAAGTGTGGCTTAGCAATATGCAGAGAATTAAAAAAAAAAAAAAGTATGATGACAGTAAAGTGTTGGCAGCTTTTGATAGCTCGTAAGAACTTTTGGATAAATACTTAGTGATCTTTCTGTTAAATCCCAGAGAGCCTCATGAATTCTTCCTGCAAGAGCATTTTATTTTTTAAAAAAGTATATACCAAAACAAACCTAAGATGAGTTGGGACACAGCAGTTTGTTTCTGCTTGACACTCTCCAGACTCAACATTTTCTCTTTTCTTTTGCAGGCTGTGTATATGTTTTATGCTTTGGCAATTGTCTGCGATGATTTCTTTGTCCCTTCGCTGGAAAAGATTTGCGAAGTAAGTATTAGAAGATGTTACTTAAGCTTGTGTGCTGCTTCAGCAGCAGTTTTCCTTGAGAGCCTCAGAACGTGATGGTAGTGTGTTTACTATTGTCTCAGAGCATTCCCCATGCTTCTTGTTTAGTTGCTCAACACTGCGTGTGTGCGTTGGCTCAGCTTTGTGTTCTCACTTGCAGGAGATGGGCTGGGAGTCTGCTGGGGGGTAAACTTGGCTGACGCTCCCTCTTAAAGCTACCAGTCCCCTCTCAAATAACAATTCCTATATATGCATTGTACCACTTCTTACAAATGGAGGCAATTTATAACATGGTGAAAAACACATTCTCTAGAGCAGTGATTCCCAACTCAGCCCCACGCTGCGGGCTCCCCGCCAGTGCTACCTGCAGCACATGTTTCCAGGTAATAAGCCCAGCAGAGCTTGTTAGCTTGTCCTGTGCTCTTCCACTCACTGCTGACATGCTCCTGCCTCTCTGGCTGAGAAACCATTAGGATCCAGCCGTCAGAGACTACAAGAGGGTTGGGACGTTGTTCGTTGCCCGTGTAGGGAACAGCGCTTTGGTTCAGTTATGGCTTCAGGCACTCACTTCTCCTGGGACTTGGAAGATGATAACCTTTTATTTGTTGACTTTTGCATGGAAATATTGATCCATGGGGTGTTTCTGAGCTTCATATGCCATAGCTTAAAACTTAGAAACCTCCCAAAATTCAGGCTGGGAAAGAAAAAATGCACAAGAGAATTTAGATGTATTAGTATTTAAAAACAAAACCAAAAAACCACCTGGGGAGGGAGAGATGCCAAGCTCTCGGCTGGCTGCCTGAGTGCTGGGTCCTGCCCCCGTGTGTGGTCCTGGCCCCGTGGGACAGAGGGGCTGTGCCTCCCCCCGCTCCCGCTGCCTGGCTGGAGAGGACCTGCACGCTGCTTGTGCGTCCGCGCCAGAGCTTACCAGCGCCCGGTGCAGCCACTGACAGGGAGTGCTGCCTAGCCAAGGTAGATGTGCCCTGAGCAGACCTACGCCAGAGCTGGGTTTGGCTGCTTGGACTTTAGAAATGAAGTCTTAGTTTGGGTTCAGGATGCTGCAGATGTGCAGTGCATATGCTTTCCAGGGCCTTTCGGCTTTGCTGATGCAGTGCCCAGCACAAGAGTTCACAGACTGACAGCTCTCCAGGTGCTCTGACCGTTCCTGCTGTTGCCTTGCGTTTGTGTGTCTTTGCAGATGTCTTTTCAAAAATGCTAGGCCCTACCCTTAGCTGATATAAATTAAAACCTCTGGTGATTTACCCCAGTTAGAAATCGTGGATCTTGTACCTTGCCTTCAAAGTCATGAGTTTCATACCTTATGTTGTGTTGCTATAAGTTGTAAAGCAGCAGGGACAGCTAGGTCAGCTGTAAAGAAGCTCTTGAACATTTCCAGCAATTGCAAGGGACTCTGTCCCTCTTTTGCTAAGGTTGGCATGCTGAAATTTTAGAAGATGAGGAGTACGTTTTAGCCTAAATCATCTCAGACAGCTACAGGGTGAACACAGACCACGCACCCGAAGTGGCTGTGAGCTCTCTCCAACGTCAGTCTCAGGCAATGAAATCTTTGCATGTAGGAAATATGGTTTAGTCTTGCCAGTTAGACGTCTCTGTCAGCTGGAGGAGATGTCTGCCGATCTGCCGGGCCGTAAGTGTCACTCATCAGGGCACAGGCTGTTCCTGGCCCAAGGAGGAGGTGTGGGAGATGGCAGGAGAAATCATTCATGCTGACAGCCCTGATGGAAATGGTCTCTAAACTAACCTGATATTTGTAGTTCAGCACCCTGCCATGCCAGCCTTTTTTGCATCATAAAAAAAAAAAGTCCCTAGGAGATCCCACTATTTTGGTGCATAGGTATTCAGGTAACTGAAGGGTGACAGCACAAGACAGGACAGCTTCTGTCCTGCAAAATTGCTGCACTGTCTAGGGCTGAATCTAGGCAAAGCTACTGCAAGGTTCAGGGGGAGGGAACGGAGAGGTTGATGTGGAAGTGGGGATGGGAGATGCTGGAGATAGAGATGTGCTGAGTGAGTTAACCTCCCCATGCTCGAGCAAGGGAACCCTGCTGGGAAACGTGGGTCTAGAGGGCCAGCTCAGGTCACTGTAAATGAACAAAACCCGAGCTGAGTAAGCAGTGTCCAGGACAGGCTTGTATTTTGGGCTGCCATTGGTATGCCCAAGGGCAGGCCTGCCACCCAGAGGGACAGAGGTGGGGGCAGGAAATTGAGGGAAATTATTATTTCTCTTGACTGAGTACTTGTTAAATCCCACCTACAAGTGTATTTTGATTAGTGGCCTTGCTTATGGCAGAGAGGTTTGACCTGGGACTGTGGAACGCTGGCTCCTGTGACAGCTCTGCCATGCACTCTCTGAGTGACCTCAGACAAGCTCCATCGCTTGTCCGCACCTCTGTTTCCTGCACTGCTCAGTAGAAATGTTGGTCCTTGACTGTATTTACAAATCGCGATAGGAAACACCATGCACAGCATTAACGGTTTCCAACTTCACCGGTGGTAAATCTAGTTATCGTAAACGAGAGCTCACAGACTGGAGAAGTTCCTCTCCTTTTACTGTCATTAGCTTTCTACAGGTGCAGGATCTGTGCATCTCTACGCGTGCCCCAGAAGGTTGGTTATAGAGGTACGAGTGTCAGAATTATGGTGCCATTGGTTCTTCTGACACGTTCTCAGATGTGTTTGGGTTTGTACAGACATCTGATGTCTAAAAAGCAAACACCGTCCCCCTGAGACTTTAACATAGTATTTACAGGCCCCTGGGTCCTAGAAGGCTGCTTTCAGTTGACCAGATCTTTACTTTTTGGTTCTTTGTTGTCTTCTCAATGGTACATAACAACGCGTTATGTGCTTGAACACGTCTGAACCATTGTGTTATCCAACACCACCAACAAAATATGATAACAAGTTTTATTCAATTCTGTGTGAAAGAGAAAGCTTAGCAACAGGACACTAGATCTAGTATATTTGTATTAAGAAGTTACTGTCCAGAAGAAAGAGACTGTGTCATTAGTGATTATCAAAATGGGTCAAGTAAATGGATCAGAATTTTGCTATCCCAGAAAAGGTTTTTCTCACCCCTTAGGTGACCTTCAGAGGCATTCAAGTCCTTTGATTTATGTATTTTATGCATAATTAAGCAGTTCTGTAATTACATGATAGCAAAAGAAATACACATTCCTGCTTTCTGATCCAACTACTTTTGATTTTATCAGACCAGAATGGCTTGTCTTCAAAACATCTAGCTTTTTGTGGTTTGTCTTTGATGTTAGCACTCAAGAACGTGTGGGAAAAGGCTTCAGTCACTTTGCAAGGCCTCTGCAGCCTTTGGTAGTACGCACACTTGCCTATTTTCCTAGGAAAGGGAAGGTTTTATTTGCTGCCCAGTGACAGCAGATGCTACCACCATTGCTCACACCAACCAATACTCTCCCCACGTAAAGACCGTGTGAAATGAGCAGGCTGACTTGGAGATCTTTGTGCAGGCAATGACTGCCTGAGTGTTCCTCCATCACCTGAGATAAGACCTGTGATGTTTTCAAGGGTGTTCACTTGTTTGTTAGTGCGCAAAACATAACGGAGAGAGAGGGAGGCGGAGAGAGCCCCTTGCCGGAACTCGTACCTAAGGTTGTACCGGGTATGGCAGTATCTGTAACACACTTAGTATGCAATGGTAATGATTTGCTGCTGACCTAAGATCTACCATCAGTTGTCCATCTAACGCCTCTGTTGTATCCATCACAAAAGAATTCAGACCTCCTGCCTGAAGGCTTTTTTTGGTCTTGGAGATCAAGCAATAGTTATTCAGCAGTTCCTCACAGTTTGGGTTAACTAATTCTAAAATGAATGCCCTTTTTCTGGCTTCGCTTCATCTAGTTTGGAAAGCAGTTGTTGAGTTAAACCAACAAGGCATTTGCGCTCCCAGATGTGTGTGTTGAGATGAGAATTTGTTCCAGAACTCTTGCTATGTTAGACATTCACATTCTGCCTTAGTTCAGATGTACTTACAGTAGAGCTTGGTTTTCATTTGTTTACTAAAACAGCTTGTACTTGTGTTTGCCCAGCTACTCGCTGTTGTTGGTGTTACAGAGTGTTTACATGATGCAGCTACCGTCACATGTCAATTGCGAACGTTTGTCTGCAGATACCAGAGGATACATTTTTGCCTCCTACATAGTGTGCTGTATCTTCTGCTCTATTGTATTGACTTAATCATCATATGTGTTGCAATAAATTGTCTGGGAGCTGTCCTCAAGGGAACCTACTACAGCTTTAAATTAAACCGTCCCCACAGAAAGTCCAGCACAGCTGGTTTCGTTGGCTGATGGTCTTTTCTTTGAGAAGACACCATTGAGTTGCAGGCCAACTATTGTGGGATGACTGTCTCTATATTCTTATAGAGACTCCTGCAGAAGAAACTGGCCTTTGGGGATCTACTTCTGCTCCTATGGACTTCTTCTATAATAGCTTTAGTCCTATTTACAATCATTTTCCATAATGCTATGTGTAATAAGGTTCCACAAGCTTTTATAGCAGTGCAGCAATGTCATGGTCTCCTGCTTAAAAAGCATTCCTGGTGAGGGCACATTCTTTCCTTTTTCCTTGTCCCTGTAACGTATGTACAAATTTTTTTATATGTGTCAGTGGATAAAGTTACCTTCTCTTACAGGCTTAGAATATCCTTTGTGGGATCTTTAATCCAGATAAGGTTGGTGGGAGGATTTCTGCAATCCTTGTCTCTGTGCAAATGTGCTTTGGTAACAGTAAAGTTGCAGAGAAACCCTGCACCACGACAGAGGGAAGAGGGGGAAGGAAGGCTTTCTACGTCCTGCTAGGCTGGGTGTGCTGCTGCAAACAGCCGGTTCTGCTAGGGAAGCATCCGCCTCACCCACAGCTGTTTTCCCCTTGCTTGGACAATGGCAGCCGCTGACTCGCACGCGTGCGAGCAAGCCAGATTTGTGTAGTAACAGCTCAGCAGTTTATGGCCGTATGGCAGGGGGTGGCTTTTTTTAGCTACTCATTAAACCATGGAAGGTGCCAGCAAGGCATGTGGTCTTTAACAGCCTTGTCGTGTTTGCTGAACAGTGACTTGTGCAGATGGAGCAGTGGGAAGCAGAAAACATAAAGGAAGTAATTAACCAAGTAAATCTTTGGAAACAGCATATGCTGATGAGGTTTTTCGTAGACTAGCGGGTCCTTTCCCCTCCAGAAACCCCCATTTTAGATAGTCCCTGGGCAGTGCTAGGGGAAGGCTGTAGGAGGTAAGTATCTTCCATGGTGACGCAAGTGACAGGGGCTGAGGAGAGGCTAAATGTCCGAGGCTGAAATGATACCAGGGAAGGTGGCTGGGGGTGAACCAAGCTTGAGCTCCAGCCCTGCCCTTTACAGGCCCAAATAGATGAGATAAGGTGTGTATTGTTGGGGTCATGGAGGAGACAAAGAGCTGTGACTGGTGAAACTGCCTCGCGGTTGTCCAGAGTACTGCCTTTCTCTCCTCTGTAAGGGGTATCACACCCACAACCTGCCCTCTCTGCAAGGAGATGCTAACTTAAGTAGCCAATGCCCGTGATAACTTTCACCTATATTTAAACTCTAGTAACATAAAACTTTATACACATTAGCAGTTTCCCACTCTTGGCAGACAGTTTAACATTTCTAGATGAATTCCTTCACCCTCTCAGTGTTGTAATCAATGACTCTGATGTGTTTTTCTGCAGCGCTTGCATCTTAGCGAAGATGTGGCTGGGGCAACTTTCATGGCAGCGGGAAGCTCTGCTCCTGAGTTGTTTACATCTGTCATAGGTAACTAACCTGCTGCTGCTTCTTGAAACCTCCTGGCTATTTTTCAGAGTTGAAATGGGATTGCTTAGCGCCTGTAACATTAGCTATAATACCTGGCCCTTCCCTCGTGGGCACTCACAGGACTAATTGTGAGGAATCCTCGCTAGATGAAGCAGCTCTGAAAAAGTGCCATTATCCCACAGCAGGGCTGCCTTGGAAGTGGTTTGATCTGATGCCATCAAACCAGGGCCAGTAGGCAGTTCACCTTAACTGTCCGTTATTCTACCTCACTGTAGCACAGCCAAACTGCACAGCGCTGAGCTCTGCACGTGCAGCCTTCTCCCCTCCTATCCACCCTCCCACGCTATCTGCCACTCCGCCTCCAGGATGTAGCGTGAAAGGATGCACATCCAGCCTCCTGGGTTGGTAACCAGGTGAACTCCTTGTGTCCTCAGCTGCAGGTTCTCTGCCATAATCTCCACGCTGGTTAGTCTCCTAACACCGCTTCCCTCTGGAAAAGCCAGAGTGGGGAGGAGAAGAGGATTTGAAATGCTTGAAAAGCAATTCTCTGCTTATGGGAATTGTGATCAAGGGATTCAGCAGTCATTAAGTGTGTGAAACCTGGGAAACCTGTGTGGTCTTTCAACAGCCTTGAGCTAAGAGGGGACTGCAGTCAGCTGTTATAAAATGATGCTGTATGTATGCTACCTCGTGCAAGGGGAAAGTGCCCTTGCAGTTCTACTCATCCACATCTCTATTGATAGGTGATCATCAGAGCAGCAGTTGGGAGGGTAAGGTGGGCACTCCATCACTGAGGAGGATTATTCTCAGCTTAGACCCTTAGATACTGTCTCTAGAAGATACTTCTATTTCAGTCACAGCTATCAGATGCAGAGCACAAATTAATTCACACAAAGCTGCATACTCTGCAGAGGTGTGTGATTATGCAAGCGAAGCCTCAAAATGTAGGAACTTAAATTGGACCAAGTTGGGATTGTACTCTGGTTAAGGATAGTGCAGTAGCAGGGTGAAAATAAAACCAGATTCCTTTGGGCAGCTTAGAGAAGCCCTAGCAGTCAGGTCATTATCTTGCTGTGGTATCATCTACCAGATCCTGGGTGTCACTTGGCAGGTGACTGCTTCTGTGTAACATGTTTCTGAGAAAAGGATAAAGTGGGGAAAAAAATTCTCCAGACTACACTGCCTGGATAAATACTGTTGAAACCTTAAAAGCAAGTGGTGAATTTAAACAGACTGACAGCTTAGCAAGAGATGGGATGTTATTTTTAGGCTGACTTCCTAAGGAAAGAATTTTGTGCAGCACCATGATGCATGTGTCTGTCAGTTCAGCCCCCTCACTGTTAACCTCGTTGTCCAATTTTAACCAAATTTGACAGAAGAGCTCTGAAAGGCGTATGTCACGTAGCCCCACAACTCATCCTGAGAGGCATCATTCAGCTTGCAAGTAGCTAGTGGCCAGGCAGCTCTGAAGCAGCTCCAGCTCAAGCTTCTGCTTGCCTATGGAAGCCGGTAGAGATGGTGATAATGGGAAGAGCAGAGTACTGGTGAGGGGATGTCTGACAGGAGATAGTTTCCTGCGGATTTGTGTCCAACCAGCTGCTCCCACGGAGCTTACTGCCTTTTATGATGTGTATTGCCATAATGTTGGATCGCAAGACCAGGAGGTTGGTCGCTTAGGCATGTCTGAGGTATTTGGTTTTCATTAGACAATCTGTCCAGCTCCCCTCAGAAAGCAAGTTCTGCGACCTTTATTCACCCTAGTACCTTTCTCTGAAAGTTGCCCTGTTAAATATGTGGAAAAAGTGCCAGTACTGGTACATGCCTGAAGACTCATTAATGGGGTGTGAGGTCTGCAATTTTTTGTGGAAAAATTCTGCTCTTTCCAACTTACACAGCTTGCCTTGAACTTGTTTTTCAGGTGTTTTTATCACAAAAGGAGACGTAGGTGTTGGAACCATCGTAGGCTCTGCTGTATTTAACATTCTCTGTATTATTGGCGTGTGTGGGCTTTTTGCAGGACAGGTAAGAGCATTTAATGATTCCTAACAGTTCTTGCTTCATCCTGTGCCTTGGCTGTACTGTGAAATCAGCTACCAGGTTCACAACCTTGCCCCAAATTTCTCTGGCTTTGTTCTTTTTAATAGGACCCTACGTTATTCCTCTTGCATTTTTGAAATGAAAAGCAGAACAGCAAATGTCAACTCAGGCGTTTTAAGCTGCCCAAGATATGTGGGTGGTCAAAGGAATAAAAGTTGGTTATTTAACACCTCCTCTTGGAAGCTATAGAAAAATGCGTTTTGATGTTTGTATCGGGTTCTTTCAGACCAAAGGAGCCAGGAAAGGTCTGTGCCTCTGGCTGGTAAAAATGCACTTCAGTGAGCCATGCAAGATGCCTCTGAAAGAACGATGACACTTGTGGAGCGTCACAAAAGGTGCTGCCTTTGTGCAAGAGTTTCAGATACGTGTGCTGAGCTGGCACAACGTTGTTGGTGACTGGCGTGACTTACAAAGTTGTGTGAGAAAGATACGGTCTTTGTTTGTAGTTTATCGCATTCTTTATATCCAGAATCACAGAATGGTTTATGTGGGAAGGAACCTCTGGAGGTCTCTGATCCAAAGCCCTCACCACCCTGACACCCCCAGCTCAAAGCAGGGCTAATTTCAAAGTTGGATCAGGTTGCTCAGGGCTTTCTGCAGTCAGGTTTTGAATACTTCCAAGGGTGCCCCAAATTTTTTCCTCACTAGAGTAAGGCTATCCACTCCTAGTATGATTTCTGTCTGTTTTCCAGTGTGTCAAACTACTTACGACAACACAAGCTATTCATCTGTAATTAAAGTAATTAAGTTGTGAGATCTGAGCTGCTGTTTGAATTGCAGACATGATTGACTGTATAATTAAATATCTGAATCTGCATTCACCTTAGCACTTGCCAACCTGCCCAGTATTTTTACAATCTCATAAAATGTTCTTTGAAATGTTACTGTGCAGACTTATTTGTAAAGAGGAGAAGCAGAATAATATTATCAATACATGGCAATAGGATAACTAGCTCCAGAAGAAGAACTTTAAAGAAGGGGCCTGTCTAACTTGGTCAGTGTGAGAAAGGATGCAGAGAGATTGGCCTTTCCTGGAAAAATTTGTAATCCAATTTTATTTGCATTGGCAATGAACTTTTTTAGGATGAAGGTGAACATTTTCACTATGGGGAGGCTTCAGGAGAAGCCTACAGTGGTACTTTTTAGCCACCTAAGCTCCCTTGATTTGCACGGGAACATGCAGCTCTATGCTGCACATGCTCAATAGGTTAGTGGTTCTACTGTATCTCTTATGTGAAAGCCCAGTTGATTCAGGCCAATTTTTAATGACCAGAGCTTTCCCAGGGCATGAAGCTGCGTTGCCTAGAGGGGAATCAGTGGGACTTTTTGCTCAGGTTGTTTTTCTCAAGCAAATGAAGATGATTAACTGTTTAGCACGATAGCTGAGGAGTGAATTCTGATTTTTACTCTCCACGGTATTGACTGCGTGCCTCAAACCTGCTAAGACACTAGCTACAAATCACAGCTTTCAGTGGAAAAGGTTTGCTAGAGTTTGGCAGTTGACAAGATTGTCAGTCTTCTCGAGAGACCGTTTACAGGTGGGAGATGTTTTTTTCTGAAGGATATAACACAGCTGAAATGCTCTTGTAAATGTCTTCAGCCTGCCAGGCCTGGTAGCTTTCAGAAGTTCATAGGGGGGATTGGCTGCTGTAAGGCATCCTAAGCATGGTCTGTGGGTCTCTTTCAAGCCAAGAACTGAGATTTGGACTGATTTGTCCCAACTTTCTTTTCCCTGGCTCTGCTAGTGATTTGTGTGAGGTTTTGTCAAGTCACTTAACCTCTATTTGCTGCAGTTCAACCCACAGAGGGTAGGTGAGATCTGGAATGATGGACGTCGCTGCATGGAATCATGATTTAAATGAGCAAGGAGGAAACCTCAGTTTAAATAATTCCAGTATTATAGAAAAAATCTGTTTCGGTTTGTGCTTTTCGTTTTTTCCCCACTCCCTACCCTTCACCAAAAAGTCATTTGCTTCTACTGGTGTGATACATCTTTTGTTACTATTAATAGGAAATTGGTTTTATTATCAATAGAGTCTCTGTAGATGCACTAACATAGGTGCTAAATATGGTTGTTGGTTGGATTTCAATTCTGATGGGGACCCGGATCTCAGTTTTGAGTTGCCTTGTAATGGGCCAGGTGAGCCTGGAGGCAGGCTGTCAGTTGAAGCTGCTTGCTATGCTCCAGCTCAGTTAGAGCAGGGTTTTCTCCTTTGAGCTCAGACCTGTGGAGTCAGCAGCTGGAGTCCTCTGATTTCCAGATGAGACCAGTGAGTCAATGGGCAGGGATTTACCAGCCAAATTTTGCTGTCTTGCGAGCCTCCCCCGAAGCTGCTCGGGACACTAACCTGTTTTCTGGGACTCCTGCCCTGGAAAGCAACATTCAGGCATCTTAGTCTGAGGCTGGAAGGTTTTGCCATTTGTCAGGTGGGAGGAGAGAATTAAGCCTGCTCCTGTGGCACTTTGAACCAGATGATGCTCATGTGGCCTTCATGTTCAGCAAAACCCATCATTAAATGCTCTGCTGTCAGGAGGTGGCTGCTCTGTTCCCCCTCTTTCTGTTTTACACGTGGGATGCCTCCAGCAGGGAAGGGACAATTTCAGGATGATCACACCACTGATTTGTGCAAGGGGAGTTGCAGAGGGGGTGGAGGTGATCTCACCCCTGCTTTCCTATAACACCTGCCAGCAGTAGCAGCAGTGTTCCAGCGAGAGCTTTCTGTGTGTTGATGGAGGGCAATTTGAAGCTGCAGTTGTGGTAGCGTGTTGGGATCCCGCTAGCTGGTCAGTATCTGACAGCACCAGATGCTGTTTGGATGCTGAGTTTCTTGGAGATAGGGGCAATCCAGGAGGTGGATGGAGAGCAGCACGGGCAGCTGACCTCAGTAAACCATAGCTCCATGGCAGGGCTGCTTCATCCCCTCCTGGGGTGCTCAGAGCTGGGGGAAGAAATATCTCTGTGCTGGAGATTACAGGGCAGCTGCCTGGTGGCGGAGTGCTTGGGAGTGCTGTATTGCCTGCGGACTAGGAAATCCAGAACTAAAACCTGCTGGGGACTTCTGCAGCATTTCCATAAGCACTCTTTATTTTTGCACTCTTTATTTTTGTTTGTTTTGTTTTTAACCAGTAAAAGGCTGGATTAAAAAGTACTGACCAGCTCTCTCCACGATATGTTTTATTTTTAAATTAGGTTGTAGTATATATGTGCTATGTTGGATGTATTATTCCTTGGCTTAAGAAAATACTGGGTTTGGCTACATGTAGCTTGTTTAAAAAAAAAAAGAAACAAACCCACAGCCCCAAAAAGCTGGTGTGCATTTCCTTGAACACCAACTCTAATTGACTATTTTTCTAAGCCTTTAATGGCTGCTAAGTGCACACTTCTCAGAATAAATCAGAATAGACATCCCACTGCTGGAACTGGAGAAGGAAGGTATGATGCCCATACCTCTATATGACAGTACACACCTAAAAACTGCATTAAAAGAGCATTGTTAAGGTTGAAAGTCAAACACTGAAAAGTTAGAAAATAGCAGTGTTAAGGTTCCTTGTGCAACCTTAATTTGCCCCCATGGTGTGTGTGCATTATTATACAGTCTTTAATTACAGGATCCCATGCTGGTTTCTCCACAGGGTCCCTGCCTCCTTCAGTGCACAGAATGGACTTTGCTCACTTAATGAGTAGCTATTCATTATTCTGTTTTCTCTTCATTGTTCAGTGTGTGCCCTTCTGCCTTATTTACCAGGCTCTATTCAAGCCCTGTTCCAAAGGCAGAAATATTAATTTCCTCTTGAACTTCTGCCGATCTCATCGCTATTGTATCTGAGCAGTTGATGAACAATTAATTAATTTTCCCCAAACCTCTGTGAGATGAAAGCATGTTTTAAAGATGGGGAAACAAAGCACAGAGAGATTGAATACAAAAGAATAACTTGTCATTTTAGGGGCCCATTAGAGCTGGCGTGGGCCCGGTTTTCCCCTGAATGTATAGCAACCTGTGGCATGTTCTTTGTTCCCTCTGGCTCCAGATGCTGCTCCACCTCAGCATTGCACAAGGATTTCCTTGCTGGGCTGACCTCTGTTTAAGTGGCCATCTCAATGTCCATACAGCCCAGCTCTCCTTGGGAGCATTCAGCTGTTTTAGCCATATGTGAGCCCCTTTTCTTCTAGGTCCCAGCTCATGTTCCACCTTCTGCAAGGGGACACATAGAACACCTCTGTCATCATGAGCGCTGCCTTCATCTCTGGGACCGTTCTTGACATGAATTAAGCAAGTGACTTAACTATCTCATCTGCTAACATTTAGTGTTTGCTTTTGCCAGTGTGATTGTGTTCCTTCTAAGTACCCAGACACTCCAGGTTTCTTTCTGTTCAGTCTGTCTCCCAACCCCTGCCTCGCCATTTCTCGAGGCTTGAGAGAAAAGCTTTCTCCAGACAGATTTTTCCATCAGATTATGGGTCCACCCTGCAGCTGTCTCCTAAGTGTCTAGCTTTACACAGGTCCCACAGTGGTCTAGATCCCTTCTCTTCTCACCACTCCTCTGCTCTGCAGCTCCTTGACCTGACTCCTCTTAACCTGGCTAACTTTATCTGTGCTAGGGAGGCACCTTTGGAGGTAGAGGAGCCTGATCTAGAGCCAGGGCAATCACATTTTCCACTGTTTTCACCTTCTCCACCAGCTGCAGACTTGGCAGTTCACGCTTGAGCACTTGTGATGCATCTGCCCTTACTCTGCCACGGCTAGGGGACTGCACCACCCCTGCTTTGTGATCCCAGCAGAGGCGCAGCCACCGTGAGAGGTGTCCTTCTGGGTACATCTCTGCAGTCATTAAAAGGCCTATAACAAGGTTCCCTTACCCAGCACAGCAAGTCTAAAATGGGAAGCCCCGCTGCAACCCTGTGCCCATGCGCTCTCCTTGCTTCAAACACCCAGCAGGTCTCGGGCTACGCTGTGTCTTGATTTGACACACTCCTACAGTGCTTGTCACCTCTGCCTTCAGAGCAGGAGGCTTCCCCATCCATGCTTGGCGTATGACGGAAATCGGCATTAAGAGCCATGGAGATCTCGGCCACTCTGCCTGCGGGCACCCAGGGTTTTGCTGCTAAGCCCTGCTTGTCTCTTGCCCAGGCTCACGTGGGAAGATGCTGCTGGGAGCTGGTGCTGTGTGAAGGGGAAAAATGCTTAATGCTTAGCAGTCAGTCTGAAATAGCTTGGGAGCACGCTGCCAGAAGCCCTCAAGCAAGGCAATAATTAGAAAAGCTTCTACTTTGTTTCTTTATTTATGTATTTAATTTTGAAATTTTAAGGAATTTATCACCTTGGTAGCACTAGAGCTCCAGTCCTGCAAGCAATTGCAGCCAAACTCATTTCTGCAGGTTGAGCTGCTTGCAGGATGGGTATCAAAAAGCTACACAACTTGTTTATACCATCTGCTGTTATGCCTCACTTTAGGGTTTCCAAATAACTGTGGCAGTGTTGTAATGCTCCTGAAGAGCTGCTCTCATGCTAAAAAACAATTGATGTAGATAAAAATCTGCTTTAATATATTGTTGTGCTCCTTTTTTCTTTGTGGCCCAAGCAGAAAGGACAAAGTTGGGCTGGAAAATGAATTGGTTTGAATGATGTCAACAGACTGGGGAGATCAACCATGTGGCTGTTTTGCGCCAGCCCAGAGCTGAAATTGTGTGTGTAACAAACTCTAGGGAAGGATTAACAAATGCAAGCAAGCAAAATTCCTTTAAACAACCATAAAAACATTTATGTTAGTGTTAAGTATTATAAACCCCTTGTCTCCTTTGCTTGTTTTTAAACAGTGTTGAAAATTTGAAAAAGTCTCAAATCCAGTATAAGTCGGAGACACCCCTACCTATCAGACCCTTAAGAGTTGGTGGGCTTCTTACTGATTTCAAAACCAAGATGGTTCTAGATTATACAAAAAAATATTTGTGCAATGGTTTGTTACTGAAAAGTAGAAAGGTGTGTTTCAGTAGCCTGAAAGTGACGTGATTTTCTCTTCCAATTAGTGTTGATGACACTTTGTGGATCACCAGTGAGGATTCTGGACTGGAGGGGTTGGTTTGTTTGTTTGTTTCTGTCTCTTCTCACTGATACGAAAAATTAGATCTCCTGAGGTCTGTATCCTTAGCACAGGAGGACCAGTTTTCAAAAAGTGCAGTTTTCAATCAGTGCAGACTTGCCTGCGTTTTTGATGGCTAAACCAAAACCTACCTGCAAGAGCTGTATTTTATAAACTAGCATCCACACTCTGAAAATCAGATCTCTATTTAAAATATCTTAAACTGGGCCTCTGGAAGCTGAAGAACTAAACCTCTGGTGCATTTTGAAATCTCTGTCCAAGGCATATTTAAGAGAGATAAATAAAGTTTGCCCATGTGAGTAGCTGAGTACAGCCCACTTCGCTGTAGCAGTGAGCCTTAGAAGCTTTTCCTTCTTTCTTCTTGCAAGTCACTCCAGCATTAAACAGTAATTTTTCATCTGCATGGCTTGATTTATTAATTACCATTTAACTGCTGTGTTTTTAATTTGAGTTCTAGTTTCTCTGTTTCACCTTTCCCCAGAACAAGGCAGGCTGCTCTGGGTAGAGCAGGGAACCATGTATGCTGGGTTGTGCCAGAGATGTTCTTGGTTTTTGAGAGGCTCTTCCAGTTATTTCTTCTGTCAAGGAGTCTAGTTGGTGGCCAGGCATCATTCCTCAATATACTGGAGTAAAAAAGGACTACCTTGACCATCTGACCTGCTTCCTTCTGCTCCAGTGGTATTCTTTTACCTGAGAAAATACACTAAATTCAGAAGGCTCTCCTCTGGCCAAGTCATGGTAAACCCTTGTGTAAGTCGGGGATGCCTCTCAGAATCATCTGCTCCCATGCACTCAGTTTTATCTCAGGTAGGTGTTACAAACAGTGAAGAGCTGAGACAAGGAAACCGAGCAGGGATTTAATAACCAGATAGAACATTGTTTATTGAAGAGACTGGGACTTTTGTAATCTATTTTTAACCTAGTTCTGTCATACAGTTGCATGCGTCTTAATCTTTTAAGCTTTAATTTCACTGACAAGTAATTCAGACTGGAGTCGTTGCTGACCCTTGGCTTTATGATTGTGCTCATGAGCTTTCTTTTTTTATTTCTCCTGGATTGTGGAGGAGTTTGGGGCGGGGAGAGTTGGAATGCTCTTTGTTTTTTTTTCTTTGTTGGTCTGTGACCATTGGTGGAAAACATGTTAAATTGTGGAGAAGTAGTTTAAGGAGAACATAGTGCCAACTGTTGGGACAGTGCACTGCTCTTTTAGTCTGGGGCACAATGGTTTTTTGTGCTGGCAACACTTTCTAGTGACTGTGGGCCTGCTCCTTCACTGATAGAAGTCACTTGAAAGCAGACTTGAAAGCAAGAAATAGAGTAATAAGCCAGACAAGGATCCAGCACTTAGACTTCCACTGAAGACAGAATTTGTCCCAGAAGTCAGGGCTGTGGTCCTGGTGGGAACATATTGCTGCTGGCACGGCCACGTGTATGTGAAACCCCAAGTATCAGAGGAGCCAAGGGAGGATGCTGGTGGTGTCGTTCCCACTGTCCTACAGAGTCAGGCAATCGGTAAGCACCTTAGACTGCAGACAGGGCAGGAAGATGTCAATGGAGTTTCATGACGGAGAGGGATCAGTTAATATAGAGATGCTGCACGGGGGTCCTCAAAGTTGAGAGGCTTTCTGTATGCCCTAGTAAGGTCCTTGCGCACTCCCAGAATAGAGAGGGTGCTCCCAGCTGTCGGGCCACCAGCAGAAGGCACCTGCTGCCTTGGCTGCCTTCCCTGCTGCTGTCTGGGCAGGCAGCTCAACGGGCTTCTCTCTTCACCCGTCTTTGTGTTTTATCAGAGCAATTGGGGAGGGTGTTCACCCACTGTAAAAGCAGGAGAGGGCTCTTTTTCCCTGGGGTTTTCCTGCTGGGATGTTTGGCAGTTGCGGGCTGCAGAGCAACTCCAAGTGATAAAGCAAAATTAGATTTCTTTCCAGCTCCCCCTTTAAGACAAGTGGTGTTATATTGGGAATTGGAGATTTGTGGATTTATAGCAAATTTGTAGTCGTTGTGTGAGCAAACGTGGTTTGTGTTAACCACGCAGTCTGTTAACCAGAAAACACTGAAGGTGACTTTGTCCTGTTCTCTGTGAGTGTCATGCCATGTCCCCACAATGCTGCTGCATAACATCAACCTGTGGTGGTGAACGAGCTCTGTCAGAGGTACCTGTCACACCATAACCCTTTCGGTTTCCTTTTGGAGAGGTCTGATGAGCTCTACAAGCATTTTGTCATTCCCAAAGTAACTTTATTTCCCAGAACTAGGCCAGCAGCATGTATGAAATAAGTATTCCTGCACTGGGTGCCAGTTTAGCAAAGTGGCTAATAAATGCTTAGATTGAAGCCCTGCTGCTTGCATCGTTTTTGTCCGGTGAGGTACACAAGCCTAGACTTCGTGGTCTCGGGGGCCTGGCATCTGCATCTAAGTCAAACCAGAAACTGCACAGTGAGGTCAGTGAGATTGGACTTACTGATGATTTTCTTTTTCTACTCCTAAGGTCCTTGTTGCTGTTGTGATAACACCTAGCAGTGTCAGTTGTGGATTAAAACTCCACGGTACTGTGTGTTGCACAGATGCAGAGCCAGAACATAGCTCTTGAGCCTGAAGGCTGTTGATCAGTGTACATGACAGGAGACAACAGGAGAGAGCGAGCGGGCAGGCGGGAAGGTGGAAGGAAACTCTGCCGGAGCAGCAATGTGGGTGCAGCGAGCCAGCTGCTTGACACGTAACAAGTGATATGTGGGCTGCGTGGGCACAAGAGGGGTTTGGCCTTGGTGGTGTGTTTATAGGAAGCTCCTTTCCAGTCCAGGGACGTCACTGATGATAGAGGACCAGAAGACCATCTTTTGCTTCAGGAAGATGTGATGGGGGCTGATGTAAAATGCGGATCAGATGCCAGAATGTCTGAATGGTGAACGATCCAGGACTGATCTGGCCATCGTGAAAGTTGCTGTGTGTTTTGTTTTGTTTTTTTTTTTTGGTATTAGCCTTTCAAAACCTTCTTCACAGAGTTACATCCAGTGGTAGGCAATCAGAAGAGTTCAAAATGGGTTCCTATCAGCATCAAAACAAGTTTGGTTCCTAACCTCCCTTAAACACTGTCACTGTTTGAGGTCAAGTTTTCTGTCAAAATTCACATACAGATCAACACCTTGGACTTAACCATTGGTAGGATTTTTTCTTATATCTGTAGTGTAAAAGCAAGGGAAATCACAAAATCTGTTTTTATGTCTGACAAGGACTGCCCAGTCTGAGGACACTGGGAAATGTTTACCCTGTGCACGCCTTTCTGTACCATGTCTACAGCTGTCCTTAAATTCTGCTGTGAATCCTGCTCAGAATTGCCCGCAGTCCAGGAGACTTCTGCAAATGCAGGTCTTTGGGGTCCTGCTGCCTTGGCTCTGCGGGAATCTAAGCTAAAAAGATACCGCTGATCTGAATAACTCATGGACAATTATGAGTACCAGTTGAGCAGGGAAATATTTTTGGCTTTGTCCTGACGTTTGGAGAGTGTCCACTGTTTCCATTCTGAGGATGTCACAGAGACGGATTACTGCCGCAGTAATGAAAATATCAAGAGCTGCTTTAAAAAGCAAATATTCTTGGGGAAATAATGAGAATAAATTGAGTTGGTCTGCAATGTACGAACCGGGAGCCGGAGTGACAGCTGAACCACTGGCTAACCAGTGGTAAAATTAGGGGGCTGGTAATTGGAAGGAAGCTTTCCTCCCAGTGAGTCTATTAGATCAGAGCTGCTCAGCAATTACTGGCTTAGAGAGACATGTATTTTAAGGCCTGGATTTTTTTTTTTGGCCTGACCCGTGCTCATATTCTATATTTCACTTAAGTTCAGTGGGGAGGGGTGTTTAGTATTGGTCAAAGCCCCGAGCAAGCCCAAATGCTACATTGTGGGATTCTGGTGTCTTTGCCAGGAGGTACTCAGTAAGGATTATGGTCAGGGGACTGAGCTGGATCCTCACTGTACAGTGTCCGGGGATGTGGGGACAGCTGTGACCCCAGCATGTCAACAGCAGGGAGACATCATGGTGGGGTGTAGAAGTGAGCGTCTCCATCTGCTCCCTAGCATTTGGTCCAGGACATCCTACTGTGCTGTTAGGTGCAGCACAGGAGCCTTTGGCTGATGTCGACTGCCTGCTGCTGGCTTTCCAGGAAGGCTGCACAGGCGGCAGTGGCTTTCCATGCAGGAACCTTATAAAATTTCAGCTGTCGCAGAGCAGTTCAGCATGCTAGGAGGGGGCATGGGATCAGGGACTCGTGCTGTGATGAGATAGTCCCTGGTGCATTTGCCTGGCAGTTTGGCAGCCAGCCTCACCTGTCCTTCACCTGCCCGATGGGGCTGTCCCAGCTGGAGCAGGAGGCTGCTCCAGCCAGCGCGGAGAGCTTTGCCTTTTCTGCGGTTTCTCACGCCTCTGCAGCTCTCTGACCCCAGCTCCTCACAAAACATCCAGAGGTGTTCGGACGTTGCTGTCACTGATGTTTCTGTTCCCTCCAGGGACCATAAAGTGGGAATAAGCGTGATTGACTCACAGGTTCATGTCTGAGTCTGGCAGATGATCACTGGAGGAACAGCAAGGGGGAAAAGTATACCCTGTGATCTCTGCTGTATTTGATTTGCAGCTAATGATTATTAGCTTCTGACTGACTGATTTGCTTATTGCAGATTGGATATAATAGTGCCTAAAACAAGGGAAGTTTTGTGAAAATTAACTTGCAGGTCCTGATGGTCAGGCAGTTCCTCTCTTTGTAAACAGTGCTGGAAGCAGCAGTATTTATCTTAAGAAATGTCTTCCTGCCTCATATCTTCATTAGAATTGCTATAGGACTGATACACTCAACAGCAAGAGAGAGGGAAAGTGTGTGCAGAATATTAAACATGCAGTTGCTATTTCCCACCTTCTTCTTGGTCATGACCTTTCAAAGAACACAAAGTCTGTAGCCTCTGAATCACAGATATCACCTTTAGTGCTCCCTTTGCTGTTTTCCTGGCAGCCAAACCCTGCCAGGTGTTGTGGGCTGCCTTGCGACAGGGAGCACCTGCCTCCACCCTGCCTGCATCCCCATGGGGCTATCTCCAGAGCTGGCTGGAGCTGGCAGAAACCCTGCCATCCCTTCTGGCAGGATTTGTCTTCTTCAGGGACAGGAAGGGTTGTGAGCCTGGTTTGTGGGACATTTTACTAAGCAGGCAAAGGAGATTTGGTTGAGATGAAATGACCTCAGAGAAGGTGTTGAAATGCATTGGAAAGGCCAGTAGTGTGGAAGGATGAGGCCATAAGTCACATGGCAGACATAGACGTGGATGAAGGTTGCACTCAGGAAGATGCAATTGAGATGCCAGGAAAAAGGTCCCACTGGTGAGGGCTGGGAGCCTCTGAGATCCTCCTTGGCTGATTCTGTGTCTGAATTATGGAGTCGGTCAAAGTGCCACCAGGAACTCACCGCTTTCTAAACCGTACTAAAGTCCTGGATATGGGATTTCTAGCCCATGCCTCTTAGCTGAGGCACAGCCCCGTGTTTTGCTGAGGGAATGATGCTGGTGAAAATGAGGCCTCCAAGTACCTCTGGGCAGGCTAATGAATGGTTTGCAGCAGCAAACGAAACAGGTGGATGCTGGTAAGTTGAATAACACTAGGGCAAAAAAGGAGATAAACAGAGAAAATCTGTCAAAACAGAGTTACATGTGAACAAGGTGGGTATGAGTGAGAAATGAACATAGTGCAACAGCTCAGTAAGTGTGTATCTCTGACATTTGTGGGTCCCCCATTTCTGAAGGGTTTCAGCCCTGTGCTGTCCCACATGCATTTATTCTCCAGTGCTGCTGCTGGGGAAAGAAATTCTTTTATCTCCTGTACAAGGAAGAGAGAGTGCTTAATTAACTCACCAGAGCTCAAACCATAGGGCTGGAGGCAGAACAAGGACTGCATTGCTTCAGTCCCAGGTGAACACTGCACCCTCCAGGCTAGCTCTCTTCTTTAGTATGACATATGTGGATATGTCTCCCAGGAAATGTGCAGTGTGTCTGTGGTGGCTTCCTGTTGAAAGTCATAGATGGATCTACAGTCTAATTTAATATAGAGATGAATACATATAAGGCAGTGTCACTCTCACATTAATATATGATGCTTCATTGATACCACAATCAGTGAGGATGAACAGGCAGGTGGCAGGATCCTTGTAATTACCTGAGCTGAGCAAGGAGTTCTTAAAATAATAAATGGCAAAGTTAAAAGGCAGAGCCTTTGGCTTGTCAAGGAAAATTGAGAAGCCCTGAGAAATCGGTTCCTGTCAGGGCTGTCCCAGAGAGTGAAGCCCTTGACAGATTCACCAAAGGCAGTCAGGGATATTTGGCTTTTCAGAAGTCAGGATTTCCCAGGCTGCTGTCAAGACAGGCAGAAAGAATTTGTCTTTTCTTGCTTTTCCATACAGATTGACAGATGCCAGAGCAGCACAAAACCTGAGGGGTCTTTTTAACTTCTCTGGTTTGAGCTGCTGTCTTATGAGGGGTGTTTCAGTTCGGTCGAATGGTCATGGGTCAGAGGAGAGTCCCTCAAGGTGTGGACTGTCCAGAGCAGTCTGCTGTGGCCACCAGCCCAGAGATTCATCTGGCTTACAGCCCACTTGCAAGTTGTCCCTGGAAGCATGAGCTGACTCCAAGGTCAACCACCAACTCTAGTCCTGGACCAGTTTCCAAGGGCTCAGAGGCTTGCCTGACATCACCCAACACGTGGGAGCAATCATTAACTGCATATATATCCACACACAGACATATGCAGGGCCTAAGGAGTGGGACCAGGAGTGAGCCATGGCATATCATGGTCCCCTGCTTGGGCTGGCAGAAGCTTGGTGGCTTATCTGGTGAGGGAGGTTGGGTGCTGCTGGTGTTCACCCCCCAAGAGATGTACATGCCCAGGAAGATGCCAGAGCTCTGTTGCAGGAGAGCTCTGTCTGTGTGGGAGAGACACACCATCTCTGTGGCAGACAGCAGCCCTGGCGAATTGGTGTGTCTTTGTAACGATGTAAGGGCTTCAATGAACTGCCCCAGAGGTTTGTTCATATTCCAGAAAAGCTCCATGATTTTTTAAGTGCCGTTTGTAGAAACTGTAAGAATCCCTTTATTTCTGTCTCATTCACATATGTATCTTCTTAACTGCTATGACTTTACAGATTTGAATTAACCTTAGACTGCATTTAGCCAAATAAAAAGCAGTGGAACCTATTAAATTTTACCTGAGCATGGTGAAGTAGATTTTATTCTTATTTCTACCCAGCACTGACACAGATGACAAACTGCTCATAACTTTAAATTTGCAAGTGAAGCGCAATTCTATCTTTAACATAAATGTCTGGCATACAAGGATCCATCCTTGTAGGCAGGTTTTGCTGTGTCCAATCAAGTCATTTCCCTCTCTCCCGAGTACCTGGTGGAGAAAGTCTCTCAGTCATTTCATGGAAGATATTTTAATTTTCTGCTTGGCTCGGCTGAGCAGCTGTGACTTCAGGATGATTGGTTGGATTTGCATAAGGTCATTACGATCCAATAATGATGTTTATCGCTAAGACATCTGCCATTTATATTCGTGCAGAGCAAGTAAAATTAAACCTCAACTAATATTACTGTTATTACCAATGCAGTTAATGACAATGAAACCCATTAACAAGTGAAGATTTCACAGTGGACTGTAGGTAATTCAACCCACCGGAGCGATAGTAGGCTGTGTGAGCACAGCAGGCTCTCTTTAAACGAATGCTGTTTTGGTTGTTACTGGGGTTGTGTTTGGACAGAGGAGCGACCGAGGTCCACACAATACTAAGTGGTATCACTACCACATTCTGGAACTGTGCATGTGTTGCATCTGGATGGGTGAATAGCAAAATCTGTATGCACCCTGAGGCTTCTCGCTTCCTCGTTTTCTTTAGCTGTGGCTCAGATACTTCAGCTGATAGGCTTTGCTGTGGCCTGTCTCTCTTCAGTGGGTTGCAGCAGTGCTTGGGTTTGGTTGCTGTGAGGTAAAAACCAGGGCTTTGTTGGGGACCAAATTCTGCAAACCACAGGGAAGTAAAGTGCTTCTGGATTTCATCTTCCCATCATCTTCAGGATGACAGCTGGTACCTGAGGTAGGGCCCTTCTTATTTTTGTATAATTCCAAATGCATAAGACATGTATTAACTACAAACTACTGCCAGTCTAATTTCCCTGAAAATCTGACCCCAATCTCCACCTGAGTGCACTACGTACTGTAACATTGGCCAACAGTTAATCATTTATCTTACTTTGACATGAGATCCTATTACATTATCGCAGGGCTGATTTGGAGTTGTGTCAAGGATTTGCTGAACGGTAGTGTCAGGAAAACAACACCTTCTGGAAGGGACCCCACCAGGCTTTAAAAGCTACCCCTCGGCTCCGAGAATAGCTCCTGCAAACCAGCAGTAGTGTCCAAGGAAGTTCCCACTGCATGTCTTGCTGCAGCTGATTGAAGATGCTGACACAGCGTGCTGCTGGCTGATTGTGATATTTCAGGGTGCCTGCAAGGTATCAGAGTGAGTAAGAGTTTCTTCAGTCAGCACAGACGAGCATTCAGAAACCAGATCCCAGCCTCTGTTAGGGTGGTATAAGAGCTTCCCTAATTGCTTCTGCGCAATCTATATCAAACAAGGGCAGCATGAAGACTGACCCAGATTCTCTGCTTCTGGATGCCTTTTGACAATCCCTTAAATGAGAATTTAAATGTATTGAATGAAAACTTGAGGGAGCAGCATCTGCTGTGGAACCACCCGGTTGCCTGCCTGCTCCTCTCATCCCCAGCCTTAGCAGAGCCTGGCAGTGGTACGTATTGCCTTGGCTTCCTGTGTCTGAGGAGCAGGGGAAAAACAGCAGCAGGGAAAAGGGGGTTTGTGTTTGCTGTCTGTTTTCTTCACCTGTCTTGCAGAATTGCCAGGTAAGGCTGTCTCAGTTTACAGTTATCTTTCACAATGTAGCTGACTCTTAGAAGAAAAAGAGCTTTGTGGCTCTCAGTACAGCCTCATCCAAACCTTGCGGAGTAAAATTCCAGACAGGTGATTAGTTTGGGAAGACCCTTGGACCCCAGAGCTGCATGGGAGGCCAACCCAAAATAGCGACCATGGTCAGTCACTAAGGAGCGTTTGCTTGGGGTGCAGTGCTGTAGGAGATGTGTTTGTATTAGAACTATGTCTAATGAATTAGAGTTGTTCTACCACTTCCCTTTAAAACTCATGAGAAACATTCATCTTTGTCCAAAAATGCATTCTGCTGAACAGCAGTCCATCTCTGTCAAGATCTAACGTCAATGAACCAAACTACACACAAGGAGTCAACAACACCATGTGCGCGTCAGCCAGGAAGGAGGTGTTTCCAGCTGTGAGGCACTGAGCACTGGATGCACTGTCGGCACATCTCTGTTGATCTCCATAGAGTCTTAAGGCTAATCGCCACAGGGATTGTCTTTAATCTTTTGACATCCTTGCCCATTAACAAATCAAGTTATTAGCTCTTAATACCTGAAAATCTAGACCTTCTGTGCCAGAGGGTAATAGAGAAGCAAGATTATGAAGACTGCTTCCAAAGCCTAGCATTTCCAGGCAGTGTTTGTAGCTGATCATTCAGCCCAAGAATGCCAAGCAAAGTAACGGGCCATGAGAGGGGGAGAAGCCCTGGAACAATTCAGAGTGAAAAAGATCCCGGAAGAACGTGGAGGGGCTTAGATAACGTTCAACATGGTTCCCCTGGAAAGTTGAGCAGAGAAAATATCCAGCAGCATATAGCTCTCTGGACTGCCTTGCTGCCTTCGTTGGCAGCAGCAGCACAAACATCCTTACTAAGGTAGCAGCAGCTGTGTTCTGCGTCACACACTTCATCTCAGGCCCATCACTGTAGTGGGGAGAGTAGGCGAGTGGCAAGCTTTAAAATAGCCAGCTGGATGGCCTCTGTCACCAGGTCTCTTCTGGATGGGAGAAGAGCTTCTGCACTACAAAGGGGAGAGAAATAATTTGGAAGAGCAAATGAGAAACCAAATACATACTATGGGTCATTTAGCCGTAGGAATGACGTTGCGGCATGCAGGTGAGTGTGCACTATGGGTCCTCATCTGTGTTGGGGTTGCTCTCATTTAAGCCTGGACTAAAGAGATCTTTTCAGCTCTGGGGATGCCAGATTTAGCCCCCAGTGTAGTAGTCAGGAGAGGGCTAATGGTCACTTGTCTGGGGTTTGAATTTCGAGTAGTTCCTTCAAATGGAGGGAATGTGTAACCTGGCAATCGGTGGTTTTACAATTGCCTCCTTACACTCAGCTCCCAAAAGACCAGCTCCACATTGGGTTACAGTATTGCTGATTTAAAACTCAAATTTGATCGTGTTTTTACCCAAGCTGATTGCTTCCCTGATTTCCTTTCTGTCTTAGTCTGCTAAACTGTTAACAGTGTGTTAAGATTTATGTGGAGTGCTTGGTTGCTGCAAGACTATATGGCACAACTTTGGCATTCAAGGTCTTGACGGTTATAACTAGACTACGTGAGTCTTGTCAGTAGGCTGAAAGTACTGCCATTTCCCTCAGTGCTAATTAGCTCCTTTTACCCTCGCTGCATGGTTACCTTATGTGCATGACTTTCCTATATCAGACTGCTCTTCCCAGTGATCAAATAGTTCAAAGACTTTAGTTAAATGACTCAAGCCCTAAGGAGAGCTGAGATTTAATCGCCCTGTAGTTATTGCATTAGGGAGACCTACTGGGATGTCTGTGAAATGTGAGCTGTCCATACAGGTCCCACGCACAAGCACGTTCCCTTCAATCCAACCTGAAATCAACGCAAGAGTCCTTGTGATTCCCACAATATCTTAGTCAATGACTTTATTGCACTAGGTCCCTGCTAGGTAGTTGCATTTAAGCATCTGGATCTTAATGTGCTCTTTCAGGTGTCAAAGAACAGAAGAGATACTAGCTTGACTCATAGTAACGGGGACATCCTGCTTGCACAAGTATGCTGTGCTGCATGTTTGACACCCCTTAAACCCAGGAGAGAGTTTATGAGAACAGCGACAGTTGCCAGCAAGCCTGCTCATGTGGGGTTTGTCTTTTGTTTCAGAAATGTTCTAACTTGTATTATGCAGATCTTAAGTTTACAGCTATAAAACCCCCACCGGCATCCATACTGAGAAGAGTGCATAGGACCTTAAGCAGTGTCATAAAAGCTGAGTGGAATAATGTAAAATTATTTTATAAACTGTCTTACAAAAATTGCTCAATCAAAATGAAGGGACCCACTATCTATAAGATGTGAGATTTAATTAAGGATCTCTGAATAGAAATATGAACCCAACTCCAGGTTTCTACATTTGGAAATTTCCGCCATAAAGCATCTCCATTCATCTATCCCTACATGCATTCAAATGTGTTGTCAGCCAGTAGAAATCTAATCTGACTCAAGGACTTTAAAGGCCTGCTTTTTTACTTTAGATAGGAGTTTCTTACATGTCAGTGGTTGCATAAAGAGACTCTACACTGGGAATGAATTACATCAACTTTAAAAAGCCATAGCATTAAGAGGCTGCAGAGATTTTTAAGTATCTTTTTATAGCATTTGTTTTCCTAGCAGTTCTGGAAAATTCTAATATTGTGAGAGTTAATATGCAGAGAAATCAGGGAAACTATTTGTGCTAGCACTCTGAAATAGGACCCTTTTTTAGATATCATAGAAATGAAAATGAAGTTACTGTTTGTTTGACTGAATTCAGGCACAAGCATGACTGGAGGTTGTGGTCAGAAAATTTGTTTATACATTCAGGGGCCAGATCCAAATCAGTGTAAATTAGCCATCTCCCATCTGCCTCCTTGTGGTTGGTTAACCACCTGTGAAGGTTGCAACCCACGGTGTTTGAAATGCACTCCAGAAATGGGAAATAAAGATTTGAGGAGAAGCTTCTACTGAGGGGACTCCCTGAGACTGCAAAAAATGTTGTAGTGAAGATGTTACCACCACATGACTGCTTTTAATCTGCCTTTTTGAATACCATTAATGAAGTTATATGCTAACTTATTCACTGGTACTTTCTTCTTCTAAGATCGGAATTGCAGGCTCGTTCAGCCTACAGTGACGATTCCTCATTTCTGTGGCTTTGGAAGGTGCTAAGTGAAATGAACTGCACAGCAATCTCATATTCTCTTCTGTTGCATAAAAATTCCTGGGTTTTGTTCTTAACACTCTGCTGCAGTATTAACTTGAGTTGTGTCCCAAAGCCTGTGCAAATGGACACAGAGCTGTGGTGATACCTGTCCGTGTGGTGGGTGAAGCTGTGGCTCTGCCGAGGTTCAGGCTAGCAGCGTGCTGGGATCTGGCTGCTCTGTGCTATCAGACTCTTGTTTTGCAGTGTGACTTCTGCTGCCCAACTTATCCTCCCCTGAATCAGTCAGCATGGGTCAAGTTGCCATTTTTAGAAAGGACAAGCCCATCATTCAGCAGTCAAAAATTCCTGGAATTTTTGCATGAGATGTATATTGTGTATGAGATGGCAGCAGCTGGACTCACAGTGGATGTAGGCATGTGGTGGTAGGACAAGGATGGGGAGGGACCACATCGCTAGGCAGCAGCTGGAGACTGTGCCTGGTAGTGCTCCCGTGCGTACTGGACCATTGCATACCTTGTGCTCTTGCTTAGCATCTCAGGCTGGTTTCCTCTCTCAAGGAAGGCAGGAGTCCCAGACTGAGGGAAATTAATACAATAAACAGATGTGGACTGTGGGGTGTGTGGAAGAAGTGGTTGTTGTCCTGTTCCAGAGACTTGACAGGGCTGTTCATCTCCTGTGACCATTCTCTGTTGAGACACTCATTGCTGAGTATCGGTGCTGGCATAGGAGGGCCATGCTGGTAAAGCTGAGCCCCTTCCTCCTGCCCTGACAGCAGCAGCACTCGCAGTGTCCTCTGTGGCAGGCTGCCCCACACCTGCCTGTGGTTCAGCCGCCCCTGGCTGCAGCACACAGCCAGACCTGGGGGACAGCTCAGCCTGTAGGGAATGTGGTGTGTGCGTGTGGGAGGGATTTCAGGGGGAAAGGGTATCAGGTAGCCAGCTCAGCTCATGGGAAACTACTCTGTCACCCATAAATACTTGAGACTTGATTCCCCTTTCCATGGCTTGGACAACACTGGTAAGATTTAGCATGGCTGTGACTGCATGGAAGTCATCTGCTGCCCATGGCCTTATACATTTTACTCTTCAAATTTGGCCATCCCCCCATCTCCCTATGGGCTGTTCCTCGAGCAGCTGCAGAAAGCCAGCGCGTCTCCTGGCTTGGATCTCCTCTTCATGTCCCAGCATGTGTGGGGTCAGCTTACACAGAATGATGGGCTTACCTTTGGCACACACTGTTAGCATGGCAGTCATGCTGGTGAGAGCCTGGCTGATACCCTCTCTTTGCCTGTTTTCCCAGGTCGTTGCACTGTCATCATGGAGTCTCTTGAGAGATTCAATCTACTATACACTGTCTGTTGTTGCACTCATTGTGGTAAGTTTTTGAAGGTGGTTTTTCTGTGGAAGCCCATGTGTCTACTGCCACCTGTAAAGGGAACCTGCTAAGAAATCATAATCTTGTAGCTAAGATCCTAGCTTCAGGAGTCATGTGGTTTTCTGCTTGTGGAATAATGTACTTGTGTCCTCCCTGGTTCTGTAGAAAACCTTGCCCCAAGGGTGGGAGATTGAGGAGTGTCCAGAGCACAGAGCGATAACTGGGGAGAAGTGCTGTGTCCCAGTGCAGCCGCAGGGTCCAGAGCTGAAACCCCATACTGCAGCCCTACCTGACAGTGACCCTCACATCTTCCAAAAATGATCTAACTGACCTGTAAGGAGGCAGCATTTGTGCCCAGAGGAAAGAGATCCTCAACAACTACAAAACATGAAAGTTAGTTTTTCCACACATAATTGGGGCAGGTATTGTTCAGTGCATACTAGCAGCAAATCCTCTAATGAAGGCTACAGTTTCAGAAATTCGTAGCGCTGCTCCTAATCTAGCTTTCGTCAAGCTCAGTAAGTACTCAGAATCTCTCAGAATCGGACTACACAGTGAAAAAAATGTTAGCAGAGGTGTTTAGATAAAGACAATGCCATCAGTGCAGCATTACCTTTGCAACCAATACCAAAAAATGTGAGGAAATATAAAAATGGAGTTTCCTGGTTAACAGTTGCTACTTTCTTTTCCTTTTTTTTTTTTTTTTTTTTTTCCCCCCTTTTTTCCTCCCTGGCCTAGTGTAGGACCCTAGGTTCCCTAAGAAAGGAAGGGTGGTTTTATGAGGTTAACTTCCATATGTAAGCAAGAATGGAACCTTAGAGTCAGAAGATGAAAACTTGCATTTCTGAAGTTTGCTCTCCTCCTATTAGTCACAGTTTCAAGAGTGTGTTTTGGTTTGCCTTCATTCTGCACACGCCCATATACTATACATATTCTGTAGGTACAAAGGCCTATATCTGTCTAATCTCAGAGGGTTTGCCTCAGCCTGTTTGTACTTTTTTTCCCCACACTGCAAGGTCATGCTTTTTTGCACCTGGTGAAAAATAACTTCTCTACAGAATTACTAGCAATGAGCTGGAAAGCAAACAATTTTTTTTTTTGCTTTGACAGTTTGACAGTAACCTCATACCAAAAACTGTATCTAAGCAACGAACTTGGCCACACCCACCTGTTGTAATAAATTACATTGCACGAGCTTAAAGACATCTAGCAGGCATTGTCTTAGTTTTCTCCACAGGAAGCACAGATGTGGGCAGCTGCCTGGCATTTAGCCTCCTGTTGTTTGGATTGGGTGTTTCACTTATTGCATGGTGGCAGACAGGTTAAAAATCTGATGAATCTGTCACAGTTTTTAAATTCTTAAAGCAAGGCAAGTTTTTCTCATGGCTGGTTTATCCTTGTGGTTGTCAGCTGCTTCAGGATCTTGAGAACCATTCTCTGTTTTATTGTGTCCAGTGCATCCCCGAAATTCCTAGCTACCTATCCTATGTAACAAGAGAGTTGTATGGCTCATTGAACAGGCAGCTCTGTTATCCTTAAGACTTTTCTTCTATACTTTATTTCTGTATAAGCTGTTCTTCATAATTACAGAACTGCAGAAGTCCTTTTCTTTTGGGAGTGTACCCCGTAATACCAGGATATTGTTACTTTTTTTTCTAAGCCTCAGGTTAGCTCCTCTCCAGATGAATGTCCCTTGTTCTGCTCATCTTATCAGCTGTGAGTTTCAGGGTCCTTCACGCAGCTGGGGCAGCAGGACTGTGCAGCTTCAGGCATTAACGAAGGCTTGAAGGCATTGCCAGAACTCTTATTCCTATGTCACAGCACTACATGGCTAACTGTGGCCTGGCAGTTGTGGAGCGCATCCCACTTCTCTTCAGCATTACTCCACATCAGTCATTGGAAATAACTTAAACACCTGTTAGAAAAAACAGAGAAAGATGGGAGGAAGGGAAAACATTTTAAATGGTTAAAAAATTAGCTCGCAGCTGATTTACCAACCCTTTTATATGCAATATTGCTCTCCAGTTGATGGCAAATGAGGATTTTTCCTTTCAAACACTGCTTCACTTTAAGAAGTTTCTCTTCCCCTTCACTCACCCAGGGACCCCTAGTTTCACAGTGGCTTGGATCTTTCCTGTCCTTTTAAGGCAGAATCAAATTTAGGTGGCAACACATTGTTATTCAAATATTGACTCTCATGTCCATGATGTCTCTACTGGGAGACAAGCTATGGGCTCGATGGAGAGCATAGCACAACCTGCGTGCCATTCCCCCTTTATTACATTTCTCTGCGCCTTAGAAGGCACTTACATGCTTTGCCATATAGGGATAATTTGCCATATCAGGGCATTGAGACTTTGCTGCAGCTGAAATACAGTCATCTTTCTTGAGGGATGATATCACTTGAGAAGGTTGCTTTCATAGTATTTTAAACAGCAGCTTGTGGTGCTGTATTATAAGTTGTACTCCACTGGTTTCTTTACTAATCATAAATATACCTGAGGGGAAATAAATACATTCCTGCCAATGTTGAGAGTCAGCAACTTTAAAAAGCTTGATATTCCGCTGGGTAAATCAATGTGACTTTATCTCCTTCCATTACCACTAGCAAGGGAATCGCAGTGCTGCAGTAATAAATAGCAGAGCAGTATGAACTCACCTGTTTGGTGGTCTGGGCCATTTGGTAAGAATGAGTGAACTCTAAATCACACAGAATAGAAGTGGATAAACTGCACTTACCATACTTACCTCACCTTAGTTCAGCCCTGTGATTTTTTTTTTTAAATCTTAAAATAATATTATAAAGCTATCTTGTTGTCTTGTACAGCTTGGCAAAACTGTTACTCCTTATTTCCCTTGAAAGGAGAAAGATGCCTGTGTATCTTGATTTGAAGGGACATGGTCAGAGTCATTAGTGACAGAAGTGGGATGGGTGCTATTTTTAATCACAAAGGTCAATGCACATGCTTTCCTGTCCCATTACACCAACACATTGTAACCTAAAACAGGCCATGTCAGATTGGATCAGGGTGACTGGGAGGTGTAAATTATAACACATGTAACATTTTGTGGTCATGTTTTCTTCCAATAACCAATGTAACTATTGCTTGATGCTGGCTGTCATGCAGGAGTTGCTATTTTCAGGCTATATAGGTGAAGTGTTTCACTGTGCTTTCAGAGGCTCATTCCCTTTCCCTCCCTTTTCTCCGGTGTGCTGTTGTGGATGTTTTCCTAGTGCAAATACAGCATTTCTGCGTCTCTGCGCAGCGTGGAGCTGAAAGCAGGTGCTTTGGAAGGACTGAATGGAAAGCAGGCTCCTCGCTGAGGCTGACTAGGTAGAGCAGCTGCCCTGGCTTCAGGTTCCTGTGTGCAACCCCAGCTCCAACATTTCAGAGAGGGCCCATGCTGCCAGGAAGGACTGGCCCTCCCAAGCACTCCCAATACAGGCCAGGCCGGCCCTCCCAGGTGCCCCGCATACAGGCCGGGCGGCCTGGGGCCCTCCCAGGTGCCCCGCATACAGGCCGGGCGGCCTGGCCGGCCCTCCCAGGTGCCCTGCATACAGGCCGGGCGGCCTGGGGCCCTCCCAGGTGCCCCGCATACAGGCCGGGCGGCCTGGGGCCCTCCCAGGTGCCCCGCATACAGGCCGGGCGGCCTGGCCGGCCCTCCCAGGTGCCCCGCATACAGGCCGGGCGGCCTGGCCGGCCCTCCCAGGTGCCCCGCATACAGGCCGGGCGGCCTGGCCGGCCCTCCCAGGTGCCCCGCATACAGGCCGGGCGGCCTGGCCGGCCCTCCCAGGTGCCCTGCATACAGGCCGGGCGGCCTGGCCGGCCCTCCCAGGTGCCCCGCATACAGGCCGGGCGGCCTGGGGCCCTCCCAGGTGCCCTGCATACAGGCCGGGCGGCCTGGCCGGCCCTCTGGCCCTCCTGCTGCTGCAGCAGCTGTAGCAGGTGGGCCATGGCACATGGGTTGAGCTGTGCTGATTCCCCCCACATTACAAGTGACAGCTGAGACCGGCAGCAAGAGTAGCCTGCCACAGATGTCCACCTGAGGTGGAAGGAGAACCGGAGACACAGGGGTGTTGCCAGCAAGGGAGGGTGGCAGCCCCCTCTGCTCCCAGCAGGGCTGGTGGTGGTGGAGAGTGGACTGGGGAAGGGCCCAGCTGTGGAGCACTGCAGCCACCTGCTGGTCACCTCCCAACATCTGCCTGTTCAGACCTTCCAGAAACCAGGCGTAGATGGGCAAACACCCTTCACCTCTTTGGCATAGTGTTGTTTCTTCCCCAACATGGAGCATCTTACACAGGAAGATACACTGACTATCACAGTAGTTAAAGTAAGCTAGCGTGGTGATCACGTAGATCTTGGGGAAATAATGCCTTGGGCCCAGTTTCTAGCCAGCAAAATTTTACAGCAGCTGTGGAGCTGGCTGTAAATCTACATACTGATTGCCCGGTTGCCACCCAAGAACAGGTCAGGGGAAGAGGACGTGTCTCTGGTGAGACCAGCCATGCAGTTCAGGGGCAGGTACAGCCCTTCTCTGACTCACTTCTGTTTTACCTGTAACCATTTCTGCTTTGCTGCTGCGATAGCCCCGGTTATGCAAGGATCCTGTTGTATTTGGGAAGGAGTTCCTTGCCTGCCTTTACTAGGAGAGAGAAACTAAGAGCTGAAAAGTTCAAACGCTGGACAGGAGGGCAGTGCCAAAACAGACCACAGTTTAATCCCATTGTCCTGGCCCTGGGTTGCTCTGCCCGCTCTGTTCCCTGCTCAGGTGATGAGCTATTTTCCACTGTGATTTCATGTGTAACATTCCTATTTTTAAACCTTCTCTCCACAGTTTATTTATGATGAAAAAGTTTCCTGGTAAGTGAATCCTTTTTCTTTTCATTTTTTCTGGTTATACCACAAAAGCTGCAATAAGTAGGGTTCATCAGGAGAGGAGGTGAAAGCTAAGAAGTTCTGCAGGGCGATTCAGGCAGCAGTTTCCTGCTGTGTGAGAAACCTCAGCACAAGATGGGCTAGAATAACTCATTTTCTGAGCCAGAGGCAAAAGCCTAGGAGAGCGTCACTCAGACTGTTTCCCAATACAGCAGTGGCAGCTGGTGCCCTCTGCCCACCCTGCAGCAGCCGGGGGATGGCAGTGCACTCAGCAGAGGCAGACCACTGCTTGAGTGCCAGTGTGCCAGGGATGTCAGCCGCCTGGGAATGGAAAGGGCCACCCAAGCATTTATAAATATGTGTGTTCCAATATTTGGATTTTTAATTAATAATTTAAAAAACAACAGCTCCTAATATTAAAGAGTGGATGACCTGTCTAAAGAAAAATATATATATGTTAATATCTCCATGAATGTACTTAAATATATTTTAATAGGTATGATAGGCTAGGAGGACTTCAAACACTTTTTAAAAAGTGTACTCTCAGTTGTTTTGCTTTCATGTTTTTTTTTTTCAGCACCTCTCAGGGCTTGTAGAGTGACAGCGGTAGCTTTGATTTCACTCACAGCCAGTATTATTTAGATTACAAGCACTAGGGGGAGTCAGGCTTTTTGGGTTGCATGTTTTCTTAAACTTGTTCTCACTGGGGGATTTATGTTTAATTTCAAAGAAGGATTTCTGAAACACTGAGTTTTGCAATGGCTTGTTTTTCTTTGTTTTGTTTTGTTTTTTTTAACTAAAATTGACTCAAGGCCCAATTGTGTTTGACTGTGCCCTTCAACTAAAACACATCAATGCAGAAGCAGAGTGTTGAACTGCCAGAAGCAGGGAATGAGATATTGATATGGTTAGTGCAATGTCTCAAAATCCTTAAAGAGAAAGTGGCCCATGAGTTTGAGTATATAGCAGTCTCATAATGGATGATTTCCATGAGGACTAGCGGTTTGCCATAGGGAAACTATGCAGATACAGTGTTTTAGTCAATGAAAAAGATTACCTAGAAACAAGTTCTAAAAGCCATATTCTATTTTGTTTTCACACAAATTTCATTAGTTTGATACAGAAACAGTGCAGAAAAAAACCTGATGATACCTAATCAGCAGTTTAAACTGCTGCCTGCTGCATTCTCAGTGGTTATGCAGCAGCAGTAGTGAAGGAGCAGCTGCCCCTTGTTCAGCTTGTCTCAGCATGATTGGTGTGCTTTAGAACGCACAAAAAGCCCAACAACCTGATTTACACCCACACAGGCAGAGTAGGATAGCTGCTCCCCTCCCTCTGCCACAGCACCCATAGCTATTGTCCTTGCAGAACTGTCAGTGTTCCGTGGGTGCGCAATTTGTTCACTGAACTACTGGGTTTAGTCACTTGTTCTTAGCTGATGGGTTGATTTGGCCAAGTAAAAGCAGAGCAGAAGTCAAGAAAACAAAGAAGGCATCACACGTAGATGTATGAACCATTTCTTTATGCATCCCCTTTTCTAGAGGTGTGTTAAGACAGCCCAAGGAGGCCTTTCTGGAAGTTTGTGGTGTGACAGATGGGGGAATGGCTGAACTCAGGCAGCTGACTGCTGTGCCCTGCTCTAATGTGTTTTCTATGTCATTCTTGTTTGCAGGTGGGAGTCCTTAGTCTTAGTGCTGATGTATGTCATCTACATCATTATCATGAAGTAAGTCAAATGCGCCCTTCGCTTGTTTAGATTGTAAGGTTCCCTCCTCCAGTGCATTTCCAGGGATTGCAAAGGTAGAGAGAACTGCAGCTTGCCAGCAGGGCTTCCATTGCATCACCCAGCTTGCACACCAGCAGCACCTCCTATAGCAGGGGTTAAAGCACCTTGCCCTGTCATGTACTTATCTGTAATTTATCCTGATGAGGCAGGAAGGGGCTGCTTCTCCCTGTACAGGTCTGAGGATCAGACATATAAAGGTGGATGGTGCTTTATGGATCTCACCCTGTGGGAACCAGCCAAGGCTAATGCAGCAAGTCTGTGGCAGAGCAGAGAACCAAATCCATCTCCAAGTCCCACCAAAGCAACCTCTTCTGACTTTGCTTTAGCATCCCTAGTCAGAAATAAACAGGTGGGAGATTCCAGTCTACTTCTTATGGGTACAAAACTCCACAGCAATTTGTTCTTGCTTGCTTGGAGACCCACGATAAAACTACAGCACAATCAACATTGATTTTCTGAGCATCTGACCTGTGTTAACTTCTTTCATGCAAGTCTGTGCTAAGAAAGCTAGTCTATTCTGCTGTTTGGTTTCCCTCCTCCTGCCTTGTTTTTAAAAGTCAGTGGAAAGGAAACCCAGATTTAAACTGGAACATTCAACAAAACCTACCAGCTGCCAAGCACACCAGTGGTCTTGTCTCAACAAGTAAGAGTAGAGTATTGTTTTGAAATGATGAATAGAGTAAATATTGTGAGAGCAATTCTCAGTGAGAACAGCAAAACACTCAGGCTGGGTTGAAGGGAACATGAGTCAGAATTCATCTCACTTCTAATAATTAGAAACTTTTTCTTTAACATGGAGGTTAGCTTCACCCTTGCAACAATTAACTGGCAAAACAGACAGTTGTAATGTCTGAATCTAGAATGTTGGTTTTTTTTTTCTGAAAGCAATGCTCAAGTATGAACAGATATTTCAGACCTGTTTGGATATAGCTGGGGAGGTTGTCAGGCTGGTTAGGGACCTCGGCCAGGTGTTCACAGTAGTCTACCCTTGCCTTTGAGTATCATGGTGAGATCCTCAGCCCATGTTTGTGTCAGCTCCTGGCTACTCTAACGAAAATAAGAAATAAAGGTGGTTTGTTTTTTTTTTTTCCCTCCCCGCCCACCAAAGTTGAGAGGGAACTTAGCATATGGTTTTGTGTTTCTGTGGTATGTCTTCACGGATAAAACAACACTCATGCTCAGGTGTGATGATGTGATAAATAAATTGGGATGATGACAAGTAATCATTATTTGCTATACAGAATATTAATTACATGTGATACATAAGCATACATGTCACTTAGGATTCATGTCTTGTATCTTTCATAGCCTTCTGGGTATGGAGAGGTTGCATTGTATACAATTTAGTTAAAGCTCTGGCATACTGTGGCTAGATTTCCTTAAAACCAGAGAGGTTTTCTTCCCTCCCTTAATAGGATCACACAGGATATGAGTCTAGGAAAGGAATAATGTCAAGAAATCCACATAGATGAAGCCAAGGTACATCTAGAGTTTGTTTTGTTTGTGCAGGTACAACTCAACCATACATCACTGCTTTGAAAGGAAGACAAAAAACTCTGCAAATATGGTGAACGGTTTAGCAAATAACACAGAAATGGATGATAACAGCAACTGCGATGCCACAGTGGTATTACTAAAGAAAGGTAACTGTTCCAGTAAGTCACCCTGCTTGCTTGCATCATTCTGAATGTTTACAAGTTTGTCCACTAGTTATGCAGTGTGGACAGCTTCTGTCTAATCAGCCGTGAAATAGGGAGGTGGCTCTTTTGTAACCCCCCCCCGCCAGATGGCCATGGCTCCTGTGCCCAGGGGCATGGCATGGTGACCCCAGCCACGGCATCCTTTGCTGCTGGAGGCAGCTCAGGCCTCCTCTGGGTAGTTCTTGCTGCTGGACAAGTGCCTGGCTGGAAGGACTCCTCCAGTTTCAAGCCTGACTTGCCCAGGGGCTACTTATTTAGACTGTTAGAGCCATGCCATTGTAAGTCCTGCTGTGGGCTTATACTAGCGTATGCTTCCCCCTCAAGTGAAGGGAGGGTGGGGACTCCGTTGGTCTAGGTAGCATGCTCTTACTGCACATGTTGTCTTGAATGTGCGCAACTTTTCCATGTAAATGATCTTTGAGTGGATTTCACTTTGGCTGAAATCTGCTCCCATTTGACTTCAGTCACAATCACACATAAAAATGATTGTATTTCTTCAGCTTAAAAAAATTCACCCACTCCATAGCTCAGCAGCAGTAGCTCGATGTGTGCATTTGCAAGCATGTGCTAAACTGTATTTACAGAAGATAATTTTTATTATCTTTGCAACAGACAACAAGCATGTGCAGTAACTGCTTGGGTTTTATATGCACCTATCATCAGGAATAACATCCCCTGCCTTCAGTCACTGGTTTAACCTGAGGAGGAGCTCTGTCTTGTCTAAAACAGTCCTGGTCTCTGACTACAGATGGGCTGCCCTTTTTGTTTCACTGGACTAAAAAAAATATTTTATAAAAATAGTTCTCTTTTCCTGCAAAGAGTGATTGAAAAACATAGTCTGTATACAGTAAGCACCTAAACATGAAACACAGAGGGGTTTATTTGCTGACATCAAACAACTGAGTCTGTGAGAGGCCAGCTATCATGTTATTGCTGTATTGCTGAGGGAAGGCTTTTGTGAGTGCTGTGCACACTGGTTTGGGGAAGCTGCTTTTATGGGAACAGCTATCTGTAACCTGGGGCTCTCAACAGCGAAACTGTGCTGGCAAAATGACTACACTCTGTGCCAGTAAAGCTAGACTGGTAAAACTCAGTAAGCATAAACACAGGCCATAGTCATCTAGGTTTACGCAGTGGCCTCAGGTTTATGCACAAATGAGGCAGTTCTGATTGCGGGATTTGGGTTAAATCTCCCCAGATTGCATCTTTGCATGACACTGCTCAGCTGCTGGTAATTTTTTGTTTTGGACACTTGCAGTTACTCAAACTGGCTGAGGAAGGAAGACAAAAGGATTGCTTCATTTCCTTGCAGATTGTTCCTGTATATACTTGGCAGTGGGCCACTGGAGGCCCAGATAGGCGAGTGGCGCTGCTGTGTACACCAGCCAGTAGCATGGGGTTGCAAACAGCATCCATTGCAACAGGTTGCCTGAGGGTTTCAGACACTACTGCCTGTTTTCCGAGGCCTTTTCTGAACAGAGGACCAAAAAGAATCAAACAGAAGGATTCCTGTGTTTGGGGCAGTTCCCCAAGTGCCATGCAGGAAATTCCAGCATGGAAAAAGTCACAAGGAAAAGCTGTCTGGCTGCTTTGATTTTTTTTTTTTTAATATGGATGTCCCCACTTATCTACCCCAATCCATGGAAACCTCCTCAGTCAGAAAAAAAAGTGACACTAAGGCCAAGGAAGTACTCTTCTGTAAGACTAACAATGATGGTAATACACAGTAATGCAATGAAACATTTGCCAGTGTTCAGCACTGATTTTAATAAACCAAAGCAGAAATGTGTCAGGGGTCAGGGAAGACCTCAGGTTTACCTGCTGCCAAGTCCCAGTCCTAGCCCAGAATTCACACCCGAGGTAGCATCCAGGCACAGAAAGGATGAACCCCAGCTGGAGCACAGTTCAGGTACCTGCCCCTGTCTTCTTGTTCCTTTGCTCCTGCACGTGCGATTGTTGCCAGGTTTGATTGCCCTTCCCAGCCATGAGCTGTGAGCCCAGGATGCAGGTACTTGCTTTTCATTTGCATTGGTACCCCACAGGAACACAGTGACAATTTCCTCACCCCTGTGTATGATTAATGGTGGGTGAGGCCAATATCCTCACACAAGTGTGTTTTCCCAAAAAGCAGGTTCATTTGCCCAGTGTGCAAAACACCAAACTGCACACAGAGTGGAGGTATTTTATTCAGTTCATTTTTTTGCAAAGATGGGTGCTAGGTGGTAACTCCACAAAAATAGCACACTGCACCAAGAAACTACAAGGCATTTATACAGTTCAATGTGTCAATAACAGCTAATATTCACACTCCCCAGCTAATAATTGGTTAGTTTCTTTCTCATTTCACCTTAAAGGTACAGCTCGCTTTAAATTTACCATGCATGCCCAGAGAGTAAGGGCCTTATTCAAGTAGGGGGTTTTCTGGCCTATGGGGATGATTTTTAGTATTATAATGAGGATAGTTCACCTAAATGACACTTAGTTTTAGTTCTTAACAACATCCCAGTTAGTTGTTCTCCTTGACTATATACTTTAGCACCCAGTTCTCAGCGTCTTCTGAGGTGCGATGTTCTCGTTTATCAGTCTCTCAGCTCTTTTCATGGATATAGTCATAAAACAAATGCTTCCCTGTCTCTCAGCTGCCTTCTCTGGCCGCCACATTCTTTTTTGCAAGACTCACATGGTACGTTGTTATTACTTAGAGGAAAATTCTATTTTCTTTGGGATATCAAGTGCAGATAATAACAGTGAATTTAATGCAGCTTTACTACACCACCATTTCTACCTTGGTGGAATAGCTGCTATGGAAGTAGTGATCTGCCTAACGCAGGCTTATGATGAATTGTGCAGAGCAGATTTAGTTCTCTGTAATGAGCACAAGTGGAGATACCATGTTGGCTATTTATTTAAAGACAGAAATGTAGGATGTGTAAGGACAGAGGAGGCATATTTTGAATGGCAGTAGCTGATGGAATGGTTCTTACAAAGGACTTCTGGAACTCACGGGTTTACTCTTCCAAGAGCCACATAGGGCAGAGAGAGAGAGAATTCTGGAAGAAGACCTCAGTTTATCTTTGTTTCTTGGCTGCAGGAAATTTCCACCGTAAAGCCTCAGTGATCATGGTGGATGAGCTGCTGTCTGCCTACCCACATCAGCTTTCTTTTTCCGAGGCTGGGCTCCGGATCATGATAACCAGCCACTTCCCTCCCAAAACACGTCTCTCCATGGCCAGCCGCATGTTAATCAATGAGGTATGTCTTTCTTTTATCTCCCTCCACCTCTGCTTCTCCTGAATTTGCCTTTTCCTTTAGCAGTGTTTGGGTCAAAATGGAACTCTTGTGTGTTTTCTGGATCCCTGATAGCATTTTCCCAGATTTTATCCTTCTGACACCAACGTTGGTAAATCATCCCTTGCTATCTGTCCCCATGGAGATTTTAGCAGAGGAAGTTTCAAGTCATCATGTGGTTAAGTTACCTGTAGCTGTTGCTCACAGGAGGTGCCGCCTGCGTTGATCTGACATTAATATCACTTGCACTTTAACAATATGGTACTCCATGGAGTCTGCACTTAGTCTGGCCCTTGTCTTAGAATACTCCTGCAGTCAATTCTGTAGCCACTGGTCCTTCTCTTCTAAAAGTTGTATCTGTGAAATTCAGTCATCTGCAAGCAAGCATTGCACTACACCTGATCAAAATTAATCCCTTTTGCTTTTAAAGCCAACTTTTTAAAGAACTGTGCACATCTCTCTTTCTCGTTCCTCCCTTTCTCTTTAAAAAATCACATTTAAAAAAAAATCTGTCTTTCAGCAAGAATTTTTGCCTGTATTTACAGAGACAAAGGCTGATCAACAGCAGGACTTACACCAATGGTGAGTCAGAAGTAGCGATTAAAATACCGATCAAGCACGTGGTTGAGAATGGAACAGGCCCCGGCAACTCTGCCGAGCGGGGTCTGAACAGCACACGGCGGGATGAAGATATGGCCGAGGCTGGGAACGAGACAGAGAATGAGAATGAGGATAATGAGAACAACGAAAATGATGAGGAAGAGGAAGAAGATGATGACGATGATGACCATGAAGGGCCATACACGCCTTTTGACCTACCCAGTAAGAAGCTCCCGGGTTTGTATTGTTCCAGAAAGCAAAACTCATTTTGGGTATGCCAGAAAGCATTGCAGATGTGTGTTGAGGTAGAAGTGCCTCTGAGAGCTCTGATCAGCCTGCACCTCCCAGCGTAGTTCCTGGTCACAGGTAAAAGATGAGAGGAACCGAGAAGCAGCAGGAACTTCTCAGGATGCAGACTGCTGGGCTTGGATGCACCTCTGCTGCAGCTTGTGTGTTGTCCCAGCACTGCTGCTGAAGTCAGAGGGGAGAAGCAGCAATCTCCATGGGGTGGTTCCTACCCCCAAAACCTGGGTCACCCTCTGGAGAGGCCTGTCTCTCTCTGCTAACTGCAGAGGAAGCTGAGGATGGTGGGGATGCCAGCAAAGTGCCTGAACATAGGTCAGATGCGTCTGCATCTAGCCCTTACCTTTGCTGGGAAATGAGGCATGCTCTTTCCTCGGTGGTAAGGTGTAGTGCTAGTGGAGACAAGGCAGCAATGGTGCTGATGTGGAGTGGTGACAAAAGAAGGTCCTAGGTGCCCCTGCTTCCTGCTGTTAACTAGGCACAGCCACAGTGTCTTCTCACTCTTTCTGGAGGGCTTAGAACAGATGTGTGACTTGTGAAAAGCCACGTGTGCCTCAGATTGCTAAGCATTGCACCTGCCGGATGGAGAGATTCCTTTTTTGCCAAGTCCCTCTTACCCCATCAGGGCTCTAGTCCCGGGACGATTATAGCATATCCCTGCCCTACCTATGACTCACACTTGCCACAGCTGGCAAGGTCTGCTGTGTTGCAGACAAGCCAAAATACTGTAGGGCCTGGTCCTGCCCTTCACAGGTGAAGATACATTTTTGAGAACTCATGTTCAGATCTCATTCAAACAGCATAGCTGTAGTTGGAGTAAGGGAAGAAAGTGGGCCTCAAGAGAGTAATCTGGATGTTCTGTGGACCATGACACTAGATTCATAGTATGGGAAAGGTTGGCGTGGACCTCCGGAGATCTCTGGTTCAAACCCCTACTCAGAGCAGGTTGCCCAAGGCTGCATCCAGTTGAGTTTTGATTACCTATAAGTATGGAGATCCCACAGTCTTTTTAGGTACCTGTTCCAGTGTTTGACCACCCTCATGGTAAGAAAAAAAAAAAAGAAAGTGCACAACTTAGGGTAGCATCTATTCTGAATTCCCCTTACTGCAAGTTGAGTCCATTGGCTCTTATAATTTCCTTGTGCATTTCTGTGAAGGGCCTGGCTCCATCTTTTCTGTACCCTCCCATTAGGTGGTTGAAGATGGATCTGATCTCTTTCCAGAACGTGCTTTTTATGTGGTACCTGTAAGAACTTGACCCAGGGAGGGTAGCAGGTATGCTCTGACCCATTACTTAACAAACTCTTGGGGAGGCACTTCATACTCCTTCCCTGTGCCCCTCTCTGCCCTCCCATCTCTGCCATCACACTGTGATCTTCTGAACAATGAAATGTCTTGTCATTATCTGTTTGAATAGCAGTTAGGCTGAGGTGACATTCTGGAGTAAAGCAGACTAGAATTGTGATTGTTTCCCTTTTTTGTTTTACAGCTGGCAAGACAGAAATCTTGAAGTGGCTCTTCACGTGGCCACTGAGTTTTGTCCTGTACTTCACAGTGCCCAACTGTAACAAACCCCACTTGGAAAAATGGTTCATGGTTACTTTTGCTTCTTCTACCCTCTGGATTGCAGCTTTCTCCTACATGATGGTGTGGATGGTACGTACCAACTAAAGCAGAAACCACAGCCTGGGAGAGGCCATGGAAGTGGGTTTTGTCAGCTTAGAGAAATGTGTAGTACATACCTGAATTTTTAAATGAGAAACCTTAAGTCTGCTTCCATTTCTATTAGACCTGTGCACACTGAGAGATGAAAATTAAGGGCCAGTAGTCATGGACTTTGAACTTGATTCAGGGCTGGAATTTCACTCAGATTCTTTAGCATGGGAAAAAATTACACTTGCACCAATTCAACACCTCCTAGTCGTGCAGGGCAGTGTAAAGAGGCCCTGATGCTAGTAAGAATCTGCCCTCAATAGCTTTTCCTTTTCTTGGAGCAAGCAAGCTTGAGACACAGAGTTGTGAATGATAACACTTTGAACTCAGCACAAATAAAAGCACGACATTCAGCCAAATTCTTGCACAACTACTCCAGTCAACATTATCCTAAATGTAGAAGGGGATAAATAACAATGAACACAAGAAAAGCCAAGCATAGTTGGCCAGTTCACAGGAGGGAAGTTTTGTGCACTGGCTGGATCACTGAGCCTGTTGGCTTGCTGCAGGCCTCATTACGTGGTACATGTAGGTGAAAAGCATAAGTTGTCCTCATTAGGATTACAGTAATACTGCAGCATGGATTGTGTTTATTTTGGGGTGGTCTGTACTCTTAAGCGGAACCAGGCAATGATGCGGCATTGGCATCAGGAGAGGGTCTAATAAGGGAAGTCTGTTTTTGGGCTGTTGCACTTGCGATGGAGTGCACGATCCATGGTCTGTCTCGGCATGGGACCCAAAGAGCATGGAGATACCTCACAAAAGCACTGGCCACTGCTTCCCTGCTGGGATGGGGAGGCAACAAAAAAATCTTCACAGCCTTCACAGTTCGTTCTTGTACTAAATGCCAAAATGAATGCCAGGCTTTTTCCTGCGAACCAATCAAAGCAGTTCCAGAAGAGGGGGGTTTGTTTTGTTTTGTTTTGTTTTCAATAACCCATGTTACCCAGATCAGGAAATAGAAAGTTACCTGTTTTCTTCTGCTTTTCACCTCGAGAATGAGGTGTTTTTCAAGAAAAAAGCTATCCTAGCTTTCATAGCTGAAATACCAGAGCCCACAGGGTCACTGTGCTGTTTCTAACATATGGTTCACATTTCTTGAAGTATGCTGCAGAGTTCAGAAGAGCAGTTAAACATGGCTAATAGGAAATGGGCATCATTAGACAAAGGCATCCAAAATTAAAAAATATTAATAATTAATTTATCATAGGCTGCATAGTAAGGAAAGAGGAAATTAAAGGTATCTCCTCTCTGCCAACAGTAATTGTTTGCAGTCACTTGGGGATATGTCCATGCATATGGCATTTTCATAGTATAATGAACCATGGGGTTGTTTTAGTGTCTGCTTAGCTATGTTTTGTATATAATAATGTCTGCAAACTTCAGCCAAAATCAGGAGACTGTTACACAGGGTCATGGGCCACCATGTAGTCTCTTTTCCAGGTTAGTGTCAGGAAAATTGTGGATGAAAGGTGTGAAGCAGTGTCATGGTTTTGGCTGGGATAGAGTTAATTTTCTTCACTGTAGCTGGTATAGTGCTGTGTTTTGGATTTAGTACGAGAATAATGTTGATAACACACTGATGTTTTAGTTGTTGTGAAGCAGTGCTTACACTAGTGAAGGACTTTTCCAGCTTCCCATGCTCTGCTGGGTGTACAAGAAGCCAGGAGGGGAGGGGGCACAGCCAAGACAGCTGATCCAAATTGGCCAGAGGGATATTCCATATCATATGATGTCATGCTCAGTATATTAACTGGGGGGAGTTGGCTGGGGGAAGCAGCGATCGTGGCTCAGGCACCGGTGGCATTGGTCAGCGGGTGGTGAGCAGTTGCATCGTTTGTTTATTTTTCCCCTGGGTTTCCTCTCTCTCTCTCTATGTTGTTGTTGTCCTAATATTATTACTATTATTACTATTACTATTTTATTTTAATTGTTAAACTGTTCTTATCTCAATCCATGAGTTTTCTTACTTTTGCTCTTCTGATTCTTTCCTCCATCCCACTGGGGTGGGGGGAGTGAGCGAGCGGCTGCGTGGTGCTTAGTTTTTGACTGGGGCTAAACCATGATGAGCAGCTAACCAATGAGGGTACATAGCAGGTTAGTGCTATCCTCTGCCAGGTGATGAATATACAAAAAAAGCCTGTCACTGCTTCTCTTAAAGAAAGTGTGAGTTTGCATTCAGCAATAAACTCTGTCTCACTGCGTGTTGCAGAATTGGGCCAAGCTGGTCTCTGATTTTAATTCTTGTAAACAGCTTGGTGGTTTATTTTCTCTCCTTAGGTGACAATCATTGGCTACACACTGGGAATTCCAGATGTGATCATGGGCATCACTTTCTTGGCAGCTGGAACCAGTGTGCCAGACTGCATGGCAAGCCTTATCGTAGCAAGGCAAGGTATGTTCATCACAGAGATGTCATACTGTTATGGAAGTGTTTCCTTTTGTCCTCTTCCTCTCCAGGTAGCACCGATGTGTCCTGAGTGTTAAAACATACAAAGCCCTTTTCCTGAGGCTGAAATTTAAAACAAGAACAAAGGAGGAAATTAATTGTGTTGCTATTGCAAAGCAGCTAACAGGTTCTTAATGACAGCATGAAACAAGTTTGGCACTATTGTCAACTTCAAGCCTTCCCCAAAAGTCACAACATTTTTCTTAATTTAAATATCAGTGGTATAGAAATGTTCAGAACATGGCATAAGGGTCTTTCAGGTCACTTCCCAGATTTTCTCCACAGTCATAAGGACTGGAAGATACTACTGTTTTTAAGGAAAACGTTGCCCCCTCCACTTTGTGACTCCAGTAACAGATGTTTTAAGAGAAAAAGCAAGCTGTCAGTACTGCTTTGGGGAACAAAAATAGTGGCTCTTCATTGAAATAACAGGCTACTTAGTCTACACACAGACCTATTCTAATCAGTCCAGTATCGAAACTCATGTGTCATGGTTACAGTAAAGCTTCAAAAGCCCCACTGAGCATGGCACAAGAGTGCCGGCAGGTCACAGCCAGTGGCCAGGGTCCCCACAGCAGTGGAGGATTAGTTGAGGGAGGTTCTTAGATGATCCTGGAAGGCAGATTCAGCCCCTTCAACCCTGCTGGCCTTGTATGATGGGTAGGGCAAAGGTGAAAGGGAAGGGATGGGGTGAGGGGTATTTACCTTAACTCTTTGCCTTAATCCATGGAAATTGTCTGGAGTAGCTCAGGTTAATCTATTTCTGTTTAAAAGGCTTTTCTGAGACATGTCTGATTGTACGTGGTTTCCTTTTCTGCAGGTATGGGGGACATGGCTGTGTCCAACTCCATCGGAAGCAATGTTTTTGATATTTTAATTGGCCTAGGCCTCCCATGGGCTTTGCAGACCCTAGCAGTGAATTATGGATCATACGTAAGTCCTACATTTGTTCACATTATTCTTTTTATTTATTGATTGATTTTTATAAAACAGATCTATTTAAGAAAAAAACCCGAAGTCCAAAATGCTGTCGACGGGTTTGGAAGAAACAAATAGTTTTGCTCTTAATATTTGGGAGAGGTAGCAATTAATTGTCAGTGGACATTCCCCATCCTTTGGAGGCCAAGTACTTCCATTTCCTCCTTAAAGGCAGCAGTCTGTCCTGAAATAAGCGAATTCACTAGAGTATACGGTATTTTCATGCACTTGAATATACTTCAAATAAGGAGTATGATCCTGTTTTTAATAAGACGGGGAATAAGCACGTAGGTGGAAAGTAAAGGATAGAGCAGACCTGTAGGGATTTTGCTAAAAAAAAAATAAAAATATCTAGCATTACTAAACTGTTAACAACACTGGAAGACGCAGGAAGCTGTTAACTGGATATTTCAGACTGTGACCATCATCAGGAAACACTGCAGAGCTTTCCTCTAGTTGGGTAGGAGAAAACCTACCCAACATCAATTAAACTGTCCTTTACTTCCCAAATGATAAAAAAACACACTCCCTTGCACTCCCAAAGTTGTTGCAAGCTCCCTTCTAAGAAGGAAGAGCAGGAAATGCTGTGAAGTCCCAGAGAGAAGTCACTGTTGCTATTGCTGCTAGCTGGACAATACTAAGATGGCAGTGTAGAACAGAGGAAAGATTCTTGATTACAATCACTCAGTGAATGCAAAGTTAAAAGAGTGGAGAATGACAGAATTGTTGAGGTTGGCAAGTACTTCTGGAGATCATCTAGTCCCCAACCTTCTGCTCAAAGCAGTGTCAGCTAGAGCAGGAGTCTTAGGACCATGTCCAGCTGGGTCTAGAATACCTCCAAGGATGGGGACTGCACAGCCACTCTCAGCAGCCTGTTACAGTGTTTGACCACTCTCACGGTAAGAAAGCATTCTTATGTTGAAATGGAATTTCTGTATTTAAAATTGTGTGTGTTGCCTCTTGTCCTTCAAACGGTTATCACTCAGAAGAGTCTGGCTGAACTTTCTCTATCTTCTCCCATCAGGTATTTATTCACATTGATAAGATCCCCATGAATCTTCTTTCTCTAGGCTGAACAGTCCCAGCTTTTTTAGCCTCTCTTTGTATGTCAGATGCTACAAGTCCCTTAAATCATCCTTGTGGGCCTTCACTGGACTTGCTCCAGTAAGTCGGTATCTTCCTAGTATTGTGGAGCCCAGAACTGGACCAAGCACTCCAGATGTGTCTCACCAGTGTTGAGTAGAGAAGGATCTTCCCCCTCGACCTGCAGGCAACACTTCTCCTAATGCAGACCAGGATGCTGTTGGTGCTCCATGCCACAAGGGTGCATTGTGGACTTCAGCTTGGTGTCTGCTAGGATCAACAGGTCTTTCTCTGCCAAGCTGCTTTTCAGCTGGTCAGCCCTAGAATGTACTGATGCATGGGTTATGCCTTACCAGGTGCAGGACTTTTTACCCCCCATTGTTGATGTTCATGAGTTTCCTGTCTGCTCATTTCTCCAGCCTGTCCAGGTCCCTCTGGATGGCAGCACAACCCTCTGGTGCATCAGCCACCCCTCCCAGTTTTGTATTGGCTGCAAACTTGCTGAGGGTGCCCTCTGCCCCATCATCCAGTTCATTAATAAAGACGTTAAGCAGTATTGAACCCTGGGCTAAACCACTAGTGACTGACCTCCAGCTGGACTTTGACTGCAGGGGTTTGGCTAGTTACCAGTCCACTCCACTGTCTACTTATTTAGTCTTGTTATTTCTGTTTGTCTATGAGGATGTTTGAGAGACATTGTCAAAAGCCTTTCTGAAGTCAACATAAACAATATCTGTTGCTCTCCTCTTGCCCAGCGAGTCCACCTCATCATAGAAGGCTATCAGGCTGGGTAAACATGATTTCCCTTTCATAAATCTATATGTCTATTTGCAATCACCTTCTTGTCCTTTGTATGTTTTGAAGTGGTTCCCAAGTTCGTTTGCTCCATCACCTTCCCAGGGATCAAGGTCAGGTTGACCAGACTGTGCAGTTCCTTGGATCTTCCTTCTTCTTGAATATAGAAGTGACAAAAGCAAGCAATGCTGTAGGAATAAAATCCCTTTCTTTAATGAGCAGCTTATCTGTAGCTCATCTATATTTTTGCAGAGAAGGATGAAAACAAGTGGCTGAACAGAAGAAGCCAGCTTTCATGGAGACATAACAATGTCACTACTGTTTTGCACACCCAAAATGTTCATTGTACAGTGTGATCACATGGTTAGAAAAGGCAGTCTTGGAAACAGCCCCACATTTAGCCAAGAGAGTTTCCTTAGTTTTTACTTGCAGTTCCTGGATTTCTCTCCAAATCCTTGGATAATTGGACATTAAAACAATATGAGCCGACCCTCCACCCCTCTCCAGTTATCAGTAGATAGTAGTTAAATTATTTAAGTATTACTAAGTTGCCAGAATAGGCTGGAGTTAGTTGAGTCAGGTGTAGCCTGGTGACAGCATTAAGACCTGCAAGGTGCTGTTCATTTTTCAGACAGCCCTGCCGATGTGCCTGGCACTGTGGTCAGCAGGGGCAGAAGATGGGGAGCTTCTGCTCACTGAGGTCCATAGGGCTGAGCCTTGGGCTACTTGTACGAGCAATCCCTGATCACTGGGTGGGAGTTCACAGGCTCAGGCCAACCTGCTTCTCTGCTAAATCTGACTGTGAGTCAGAAGCACTGGGTAACTTCTGAGCTAATAGTAATGATTTAGTACTTACTCCTTTGGTATTTGGCAGGATCCAGATTTGTCTTTGTAGCATCTCCTCCAAAAGAGGAACTTGTCAAAGCCATCGTGATGCCCCTGTAGTATGTACAAAGCAAAGGAGAGATTTGTAAAAGACAAAAAGTGCTTGCTTGATCATGATTACTTTTGCATAGCCATCCAAAACTATGATTGCCTTCTGGAATGTTTAATATAAGAGGACTGTGCAAAGTTAAGCTTTTGCTGAAAGTAGAGAGTAAATGCATTTTAATAAACAAGCTGTTAAGGCAGTAATAGCTTTTGTGGAAGCCAAAAAAAGTAGACTGTGATGTGAAAGTTCAGCTTTAATGGAAAAGAGCCTCCTAGAAGCCCCCTCCAGCCTTATTTTTCTGGAAGTCTAAACACTCGGGGCTTTTTCCAGAGTATGGTATTTCTCTAATATCCTACTCTGTAAAATCCCTATGTATCTCTTCTTCCAGGCTGCCTGACTCAGAATCCCCTGTGGCCAAATTTTGTTCCCTGTTAATGCTGTGTAGAGTTCTGACATGTTACAGTGCAGAAATGGAGAAGAGGTTCTGCTCCCTTTTTCTTTCCTTTTGTCTGCCTCCATGCTGCGGTGTGCACATGCATGTGGCAGCGTGGTGTCCCGTGACTCTGTGCATTCTGAACTTTCTCAGCCACATGCGGTAAAGTGGCTTCACACACTAACCAGCCAAGCAGCTGCTCCCAACAAGAAGCAGATTTATGGGGTTTCATTCTGAATGTGAAGAGCAGTCTCACTGCTAATGGTGCTTTCAACTGCTGTAGCACCCTTTGTAGGATGAGCTTGTGTTTGAGCCTTCCTTAAACTCCCAAAGGGCAGGTGGGTGTTTCAGAGCCCATTTTACAGATGGTGCATCTTAATTCAAGGTAAGCAGAGAGCTTTGGATGAGATGCATCCTGCAGGGTTGTGGCTGATTGTGAGACATCGATATATTGAAAGTGTTGTCCCACAAGGTCCCGGTTACTGCCTGGTTTTGTCATATGCCTAGCAGCAACCACAAAAGGCCCCATGCAGAATTAGCACTTCTTGTTTAAACAAGTTCACTCTATGAGATAGTGCCTGAGGGGGAAATATACAGCTCGTGATCTAAGAGATAAGACAGGAAAAGAGCAAGGGGGAACCTGTCAAAGAGAGATTAATGGACTTGCTGGTGGTCACACAGTAGGTGAGTGGCAAAACTGGAAATAGACTGAATCTCTTGAGATACATCCTGGTGCTGGGTTGCTAAATTGCAATCGTTTTCATTAAGTGCCTCTCCCACTTCTGGCTGCCCCTTTCCCAGGCCCATTGTCAATGGATGTTTCAGCTTATTATTTATTTTAGTCTTCCTTTCTTGTTACAAGAAAGGAATGGAAAACCATCTTTGGCTTCTCAGGCTGCATCTTAGAAGCACATGTCACCTGTTTTAGAGAAGGAAGTTCCTCTTCTTCTGTTTTCCTACTTTAAATGAAACATTTAAAGACATAGGTACACCACAAGTGGAGACTGCAGGGCAGTCACAGCCCCAGCCTGAACAGGGGGGCTGTACCTACACGATGCGATGTAGGAAGCTGGAACACCAGGCAGCAATTTGCAAAACCACTGTAAGCTCCAGGGCACTGATCCCCAATATCGTTCACCCTGTCTCACCTGTGTGTATGTTACCACGAACCAGATCTGTCTCAGTGTGATCATCAATGTGCAATACTGGATTTTTATTCTTTTCCTTCCAGTGCTGACTCGAGTCAGTCCAAACCCAAGCCAGAGAATGCTCCATCTCATGCTTCTCCAGGAAAATGTTAGTGTTGGTGCAGAGAAGAAAGGGTCTTCCTTTGCCTTCAACTCAGTCATCAGTCCCACAATTCTTGGTTTGGGGCAGGCCACTGATGCTTTTCCCTTAAAAAGGCAGATGTAGTCAGTATCAAACAGCTTCCACCTCAGATCCCTTCTGTTCCTACAATGTCTAGTTTCTAGCCCAACTATATGTTTATTATTTTAAGAATCCTTGTTATTTCTGGACACCCCTTTATGTCCAGACACTAACTCTGCTCTGAGCTTCCATCTCCACCACTCAGAGATCACTTGGCCACCCTCCTCCTGCAGCTCTGGCCTTTTGTTATCAACCATAGCTAATCTAGCATGCCAGCAGGACTTTTGGAGAAAAAGCAGCATTCCTCTGGACCTAGAGGGACCTTTAAATGAGTAGTTTCTCATCTCTTCCTGCTCTGAGTCCTTGACATGTTGCTGACTCTATAATCCTCTGTAGTCATCCTTCGCAGTGGCCCTGGCATATCCAGAGAGGAAGGACATTTGCTCCATGTCTTCCATCCAATTGCTTCCCTCTGGAATCTTTTTTTTGGATGTGAAGCTGTAGACCAGACGTCAGCCAGGAGTATTTTAGAGAACAGGAATTTTAGCCTAAGGATAAACAGCCATGTTAATTTATTAACATCAGCATTTGGGAGTATAATCCATCAGTCCTCTGCCTGGTAGCTTCAGCTAGTTTCAGCAAAATTTGACAGTACATTAGAAGTCTTAGAGACATTGCATTCCTTTCATGCAAAAACAGGCAGCTAGAAAGAGAAGGAGTAACACCAGTGCAAGCCTTGTTAGACATCAGAGAATCCAGAGGGAAGCAGACACTCAGGAAACAAACATCGAGACAGCAAGCATCACTGCTTCACTACTCATGGACCAGCTTGCTATTCACTGTTTTAATTCCAAGGCACTATGATGAATCTTATGGCATTAGGAGAAAGCAGGCCTTCACCTCTTCACAGCCAACATCTGTGTATCTGTTCCCTGCCCCATTCTGGCCCATGTGCCTACATATAGACCACCCTAAATCCTCGGAGGGAAGAGGGAGGGTAGGTTCGATGGATCTGTCAGTCATCGGGGCAAACTTTAAGGTCTAGGATAGCAACAGGATGGTAACTCTGAGTGTCTGCAGGGGTCCCTGCTTCCCACAGCATCACCCTTCACTTCTGTAGATGTTACTCCTCCTCCTGCTCTGGGGTACCAGACTCTTTCCAGCTGCCACGTTAGCATCTGCAGCATGATGTGCTGGTATCACTGTAGCAGCAGTGTGCACCTTGGCAGGTATTTAATGGATTAATTTATTGGCTGATCCCAAAAACCTGCGGATGGGCATAGCAGCAGGTGCATGCCGAAGCTACCAACTAGTCCCTCCAGCTTCCTGGAATAATTTGCATATATTGAGTGCATTTGCTCCCTGGTTTCATGACAGGGAGACTGGGCTGATTATGCTGTAGCAGAACAAAAGTGTCTGGTCTCTTCCAAAGCTCCTAACCTGTGCATTTCTTGCTTAATACCTTGAGTGTCTTTGTGCAGCAATCCATGTTGCATACTCCAGGGTATGTACCCTCTGCAAAGTGAATTGTGTGATACAGAGCAGACCAAGGATGTTTTCTTAGGAGTCTCAAAAAAGGTCCAGGAAGGAAATTCCATTGAAACACACAGGAATGCAGCACATGTCTGAAGTTCCAGTTTGTTCAGACCGCTGTCTCATAGCAAGACCTGAGGAATCCAGGTTTTACACTGAATTTCCACTGCCAGGCAGGGACACTGCAGGAGAAGGATCCCCAGACAGACAGACGACCTGCAGCCTTTTCAGCCAAGGGTCTGGAAACACAGCAAAGTCCTCCTAATATTCCTGAATGAGGTAATTTCTCTAATATTTGGACCCTGGAGTAAAACCAGTTTGGGTTTTGGCAATAGCTCCTTGTTTTTCCCTTCAGTAACTGCCAGAAAAGAACTAAGAATGGAATGGCTTTTATTTTATTTCCATTGTTTTTCCCTCTGCTGTTTAGTTTCAGCCTCTGTTATTTATTGCTTACAGGAGCTGCTTGGGAATAGCTGGAGCTGTAGCACCTTTGGTTTTGCTACACAAGAAGCAGGGAGATAGCCTCTGTTCAAATTCAGAGTAGATTTTGAACTTGCAAACCTTTCATGTGTGATCAGTTGAAAAAGAGCATTGTTACTGCTCGCTTTAGCTGCTAGGTACAAGGCAAACCTCAAAGGAGAGTTTGGGAATGTTGGTTTTTCCTCATTGCAGTATGAGGGAGCGCTTCATCTGCAGACAGTTCTCTCCTGGGGAAGAAGCATTTCCTATTCTTAAATGAACTGAGGCCCTTTTTCTGCTCTGCTAAAAACTGAAATGATATCCTCCTGTGAGTTTTGAATGTTTTGCTAGCCTTGTTTTCCCTGAACTTATACATTGTCACATACCCTGGGAAAACCTGTTCCATTGCCTCTTGCAGGAAATGCCACTTGTCTTGTGAGAGGCTGCTTTACTGATTTCTACCCTAATTTGACAGATCAAGGACACATTTTTCTTAAACTTTTGTACCAAATTTCAGAATCTTCTGAGCTCCTGTACTCACAGTTAGAAGTCACAGTAAGAAATAGGGCAGGCTACAGTGATAATCAGAGAAGTGGGAACATTCCTCAGTTAAAACTGTATTTCCAGAGCTGTAGACTTATGGGAAATTTGTGAAACAGCAGCAGGTAGTCCAAAATCAAATGCAGAAGAAGAAAGGATCCTTTAGGCAAGTGGAGAACTAAAATGAGAGAAACAAGAAATAAGTGAACAGTGGCTATTCAGCCTAATTCAGATTTTACTGTCTCAGAACCACTGAGCAATACTGTATAAAACAATTCATGGTTCTATATGATTACTTTTTGAGATAGATAGGTGGGCATTAGATTAGAAAAATGTTGAAGGGCTACTAGAGCTGGAAGGAAGGTTAAAAAAAGCAGCACACCTACTTGTGTGGCTTTTGTGATTCGCCATTGCTGTGGACAGAACGGCTGTGATTTAGAGTAACAGGAGGGGATTGTAGGACAACCTTTAGCATTAGCAGGTAGGATAAAACAGTAGGAAGTTGTTATACCTGGCTTTTTGTTCTGATGAGCAACCCCTGCTGTGCACCAATTAGTGCAATATGGTGCAGAGTTGCAGAGCCTTAGAGCAAATCTGAACCTGTCTCCTCTGAAACCATATGCTGTCTTTGTTGGTGATAAATAAATAATAGCAGTGTTTGCTAGAATTAAATGTTCTTGTTTTCTTTAATGTTTGGGGGTTTCCATTATATTTTCAGAGAACCATTTCCAGAGCTAGGCATTGGCTAGCCAAGACCTATGGCAGCGGTCCTCTGGTTACTCTCGATGCAAGAATTAAATACCTCAGTGCCCTCTAGCAGATTTGATAGAAGGGAATATGTGCTTATACCCCAGACAATGTGGGCTATTGGCTCAAGCCTACTTCCCTCAGCTGTGGTAAATGGGGAGTGCTCTAATGTGACCTGTGTGTTAGGAAAGTAACTGCTGGCTGATCTGACACTTGCAACTCCTTATACCACCAGTGCAAGGTTTACTGAAGAACATCTCTCCAAATCCTCAGGCTGCAGCCCCACCAAATGCGTGGCAGTGATTTTTATCTAGCTCCAAGGAGACCTTTCTTTATTGGAGTGAGAATATTTAGCAAAAAACATCCCTCAAAGACCAGACTACCATTGCATTTTGGACCTGAACAAATCCAGACAGTTTTCGGTTCTCTTCTCAATGTGAGCTATGAAGTCTGCAAGAAACTCAAAGCACTGTATTAGTCCAAGAAACCTTTACAGTAAGAGGTATCTGGGTAACAGGCTTAAACAGGAGTTACATCTACAGTGAGGGACATTTCTTACTGGTATAAATCAGCTTGCTCCAGGGCTGTCTCAGATAACCCAGAGATCCTGGGCACAATCCGTGAATGTACGCCATTCTCCACATGTGTGAAAGCCTAGTGAGGTCAGACTTGCTGTGTTTGCCAGAAAAGCAGTGCATCATACGCAGCTGGACTCCCTGCACACACCATGCAGAGCTGCTCTGTGCATAAGCAGCAAGCCAAATTAATTGGACTATTTGCATGCACATAGAGTTACTCTACAGCATGTATACTGCAAGTCCAGTATGTCTGGAATTACACCCAGCACCCATCTATGGTAATCCATCTTGCAGCCATCCCAGGGCAGATCTGCTTTGGGGACAGGCTTACATCAATGTCAGTTTATTCCATCTGTCTTTCTGTTGTTTTTCATTCAGTTTTTATTGTTTTACAACCCTTCTCACCTGTCATCTTTGTCCTTTTCTGTCCCTTTTCTGCCTGCTCCATGGCATGCATGCATCAACTCTTGAGCCACAGTGGAAACATCTGGAATTCTACACCACTTTTGTAGTGCTTTGAGCTCCCCAACAAGGTCTTTTACCCAAGAGTTGCACTTTTTATTCCAAGTCCAGCTGTGATATGTATGCAGTTCAGCCAAATGAGCTTCCTGACAAAGTGCATTCCACAGCTAGTATTTGCTCACCCAAGGAAACGACCCTTTGCTGTGTACATGGAAGGGTTTTAATCTTGCTGTCCCATGGCAGAGTGAAGTATTAGATGATGACCCTAATAAATGGTCCAATTTTTTGCAGAGAAAAAAGCACTGGAAAGTAAACACTGCACTAGAAAACACCCTTTCACCCCTCCCAGGAAATCCTTTCTTTCTGTGGGAATAGTCAAGCTCGTAAAGGAAAGTTCTTGTTATTTAGGTTAATTAATAGCTAATTGCTTTGCTCAACAGTGGGACCTGGGCTAGATCCCTGGCCACAAGCATTGCTAAATAAGCCCAAGTTCAGAACTGCTAACCTGGAGTGAAATTCAAGTGTTTCTGTGCAATAGCACTGCAAGGGAAAACTCGTGCTCATGCTGCTGAAGGGGATGCCATGTTTGCTTTGCCCATGTGGGATCAGCATGACGTGTTACTTTTACATTCATAAAGCTGTCATAAATAATAACCATACACTTTCTACTTTTGCATAATCCTTAATAGCGACTTTTATTCCCCTGAATGACCTCCAAAGAGGAGCCTTGCAGATAGTCCAAAGAAAGCAGCCCCAAACAACTCTCTTTGGAAGCACTGTCCTCAGCAAATTAGACACAGAGGCCTTTGGAATGATGTTCTTTCCAAGTGTCGGCTGGTTTTATGGAAGCTAATGATGTAACTGAGAAGCAGTGTCTGCACTTCAGGTTGAATTCAGACATTTTCCATGCTAAAATAATTCCAGCTGCTTCATTTGCTTCCTTTTCCTGTGGATTCATTTCCAATTGATGTATTTCATGCTGGCAGTTTTTACAGATGTTGGCATTGGTCAAACAGAATTCCTGATCAAACTCCAGAGGGGAATGTATTGTTAAATAGTATCTGTCTTTCCTAGCTAGCTGCTGCTCATTTTGGGTAGCAGAGAAGGTGGCTTTAAATTTGTATTTTAGTTACACAAAGTTAGTTTTGAATTGTTTTGCATTTTAGAATAGTTAAAATGGAAATCCAGGTTAGCTGTCATGTATGGACCATTCAGATTAGTGGAAGCAGGAGAAGAGGAGTGGATGCACGGGAGTGAACGAAGCGCAGTGGACTGGTCTGTCTCTAAAGGCAGCAGTAATGTGTGCACAAACCCCCCAGATTAGCTTCTCCTGGCTCCTTAGTGTAACAGGAAATACACTGGAGAGTATCAAAGGGAAAGGTCTTCTGGGTCAGAACCTGACATTGTCTCTCATCCCAAGAGTAGCTCTTGTTTCAGCAAGACTTTGAGGTTGGCTTGGGACTGGTGATGGAAGCTGCAGTTGCCTTAAAGACTGCTTCCATAGCTGCAAAAATACACTTCCTCCTGTCTGTCACTTACAACCTGCAGTTTACATTAACAGTGTGATCTTTACATTTTTCACTTTCAGTTATGCAGACAATCCCAAAATTGGCCTTCACACTCTGAAGCAATCCAAATCCTTCATTTCTTTGGACAGTCAGTCTAGTAAGAATATTGTATTTTACATGTAGTGGCCATAGGAATACAATGGTCCCACTGTACATATATACACTTACAACTTATGTCTTAGAAGAAGTCCTGTAATATCTTTAAGAACAAATTATTATCATGGCTGTAGCCCTTTTTATGATGGCAAAAATCAGTAAAGAAGGAAAATGTGCCATTTGTGTAAGCCAGTATTTTAACATACATGAAGATAACAGAAGGTCTCAGGCAGCAACAGAGGTCTGCAAATAGGTGGGACGCTTATGAGTGCAAATGCTATAACAATTCCAGTGTGTAGTAGCTGTGCAAGACCTATTCATGCTTATTACGATTTATTAGAAGTACAGCAATGCATTGTCCTGCTGAATCTTGAGCATGACAGGCGAAGAGAGAAATCCTTCCAGGACTGTCTCTTTGCAGCATGCTTGACTGTGTCTCCAACATGGATTTGCACAGAGGATCCTGGGTGTATGGAGCTCATTGCACACTCAGGTTTGCAAAATGTCAGAACCGATAATCGCTTCCATCTCTCCGGCAGTCGGACTTTTCCCTCAGTTTTCCTTGGGGAATGAAGCTAAATCATTACTCTGAATCTGGGAGCAGTATTTGGGTGAGAAGTTTTTACTGACCATGACGCAAAATTAGACAAGTGCCTCAGCAGTCTTGTGTTCATGAAATTGTAGTGCTGCTTAGCAGCAAATGAGCAATACCCACTTCTCTTGCAAATGGGTTTCTTTATAGTCTAACTGGAAGGATGCGAGCACTGAAAAGTGGCCAGTGATGAACTATGTACCATTATTTTCTCTGTTGACAGGAGAAAGTAATACAGCATAGATGTTTAGTTTGAATTGTTTATTGGACTAAAAACAGTTTAAAAAACAAGAAATATATCCAGCTGTTAGAAAAAAAAAATGTGTTGTTTGAGGTGGATGAACTTTTATTCTGGGAACTATTTTCTTGTCTACAGATCATTTGCAGGAATGGACTAATGCTTTTGCTTTTCCTTTTCTTTGTATACAAACATTGAACAAGCTGTGCAATTAAGAATTGGATTCCAGCCCATTTAAGGAAGATGGCTGCATTTAGTTTTGCTGTTTGACCTCAGCAGCTGAGTGGTATGACTGAAAGTACACCTGCGCTGCACAAAATCAAAGTCTACTAGACAAATAATAGCGATGTCCTTTTCTAAAGCATCCTTGAAAAGTACTTGTACATCATTTCTTGCTAAGATTGATCTCTGCCAGGAAACTTAAATAGTTGGTTACTACTTTAAATAGTAATTGGGTTTGGTGACTGTCAGTTGAAACTCAGCTTCACATAGGCCTTCATTGCACAGAGGTACAGGGAGGAATACAGTGGGCTGTGTTACCTTATAGTGGCCCTAAGATAATAATTGATATTAGGTGATCTAAAGATTTACAATTCAGGCACCCACCCCACAGCTTCCAGCTGCCCTGTTGCTTCCCTGGAGAAGCCAGCCTTCCCTAGGAGAAGTCTCCCTCACACAGTACCCCCTGCAGAAACGCCTTGAGGGACTCCACCTGAGTGCTCCCTTGACAATACTGCAGCTGATACTGTTTGAGAACATCATATGAAAATGCCCAAAGGGACAATGATTTAGCTCCCCAAGAGAAGAATGGGAAGCTGAGGAGAAGTGCAAGCCTAGCTGAGGAACTGGACTAGGGAGGTGGCTCTACTCCTTGTCGCCTTCCTATGTAGCTTTAGGTTTATGTCACATAAAATCATGTTTTTAAATGTATTTAGGTCTTAAATATGCAGATGAGTGGCTTTGGTTAGACTCCAAAGCCTCTAAAAATAGCAATTAAGTAGCTCCCCAGCTTTGAGGATCTGTATCTCAGGTTTCCACTTACACAGTGTAAGTAATTGTGGCTCTGCCATGGAGATGGCTACATCAGAGCCTGTGATGCACCTGGGTACCATAGTGCTGATATCTCTGCACAGCCCTGCAGGCAATAAGTCATCTCTTTGCCTTATTTGCTTCAGTGCTAAATAATGTTCATCCTGTGCTAGTGTGCTGTGATGCATTGATATTGATGATTTTCAGCAGCTGTAGGGTAATTGACTTGTTTCCTTCACTGAGGTGAGTAAGAGTAGGGAAGAAATTATGTGTTTGTGTGCGTCATTGTTCATTTTCCCCCACTGTGAAGCATTAATTGGTGACTGCAAAATTTTCTTTCCCCCATCCGTTCTTAAAGGACTCACATAGGAGTTAATTGCCAAAAAGAAAATTTCATATATACAACACTATAAGGGATGACAAAGCCCACGTGGGAGTGGAACAGTTTGAAATGCTGTCAGGTCCTAAGGACTCTAGTAATACCCCTCCTCCTTTGGCAAGAGGGAGAAGGCAAAATAGTCTGTGATGTAATGGTCTGACTTGGCATTTATGGCTTGCAAGCTGGTGCTTAGCAACTCTGCAGTTTAGGATTACAGAATTATCAGCAGAGAAATATTGTTGCTTGAAATTGTGACATGGTTTTATAAACTTCCTTCTTTTACAGATTCGGTTAAACAGCAGAGGACTTATCTATTCTGTTGGTCTCCTGCTGGCATCTGTTTTTGTCACAGTATGTATATAGTCTTTTGTTCTTAGTTTCCAAAAGAGTGATTTTTATAGACATTTTCTTCACCTGTTCCTTTCTCACCTCCAGCTGTAACAGTGGTTGTGAAGTCTGTTGTTAAGGGATAGGAATGGTCACTCCTATAGTAAACTTTCCCAAGACCTTAATCTGGCAGTTTACAGAAGCTACTACTGTCACAAGACGGCTCTCCTACTTGTATATTTTTCATGGGAGGAGCCTGGGAGAGCTATTAGTAATCATTAGTTACTTTTCATGCTAGAGTTGAAGCAGATCCTTTGATATATGAAAAGATCCATTTTCCTGTTGGACAGGTAGACAAAATGCTGTACAGTTTGCTTTGGCCCTCTGTAGGAACCTTCTGAAATAAAACACAGACCAGAACGAATAGTGCCTGCACATGACAATGTTTTTATTGAAATCAGTGACCCACATTCCCTGACCTGTCCAAGTCCAGCATAGCAGACCAGAAATGATAGACAGAAGAGGATTTATGTGACATCTTCTAAATCCTGAGACCAGTGGCTATAGGGAGTCCTCCTGTGCACTGCACACCAACGCAATTCCCATGTACTCAAAACTTTAGTCTCACAAGAGGTTTGTGTGGGAGCAAACTAAGCAAAGTCAAGCACAGCCTTAGACTGTGTGTCTCTAGATTGAGATGCAGAGGGGCACATGAAGCATTCTGAGTGAAGAAAAAGGAATCTGGCCTTTGGAAGTGTTTCTGATTGAATTAAATGGGATTGTTCTTGCCAAAATTAAATTCATTGCGGAAACTTAAGGCCCTTGTACCAGGACTCAAGGTGATGTAAGTCAGTGTGGCTTCAATGACTGTTGGGGGGGGGGGGGGGGGGGGGCTACTTTGATTTACTTCAGCTGTGGTTTTCAGCTCACTTGTTGCAGTACTTGCATTGTGATTGCTTCCAGGTGACCATGATCAGTAAAGGGACAGGCGTCATCATGCTCCTGTAATTGAGAAAGGGATTTACCTCTTTATTTGAAATGTTCCTGCTGTGGTGGCTTACTCTGTGTTTATTGTAGGTTTTTGGCGTCCACATGAACAAATGGAAACTGGATAAGAAGCTAGGGTGCGTGTGCCTTTCCCTTTACGGCATCTTCCTATGTTTCTCCATCATGACAGAATTCAATGTTTTCACTTTTGTGAACTTGCCAATGTGCAGAGATCACTAATGCAGGTGGCAGACTGTCGGGAGGAACTTCCTTCTTACCTGTGCAATACAAGCCACGGCTGGCATCTCCTGAATGCGGTGCGCCTCCAAGTCGTGACGTATATCCTGTTCACTGTTCATAGGACCCGTGGCCCCATCTAGGTGTGCCCTCTCCCTGATCCCCCACAACCTGGAAAAATCCTGCATTGATGTGAAGATTATTTTTTTCAACATTCTTGTGATTTCCTAGCTCAGTTTTTGAACAGTGTGACTGGGACTCTAGATGAACTGGCTGCTAACTGGCGTCAAGCCAGGCAAAACTGGTCTGCTACAATTCCTCCTTTTTTTAAGTTATTTGATGGAAGACTAATCTAATTTATGACTTAAGACTATTGCAACAATGCAGAAGAGGGTACATCATACAGGGGCTGATTTTCAAGGACAATCATGGGATTTTTTGTTGTTTGGCTTTTTTTTGTTGATTTTTTTGTTTGTTTATTTTGGTTTGGTTTTGTTCTGGTGGGGTTTGGGGGGTGGTGTTTGTTTTGCTTTGTTCCTTGTTTGGGGTTTGGTTTTTGTTTTTGTTTTTTTAATTGCCAGAGATCAACATCCTCTCTTGCAGCTTCTCCTTCTGAGACCTGGGTCTCCTGTAATGATCCAAAGGTCACAGGGCAGTGTAATATGGGAATACAATTCAAGGTACTCGGCACATGAGTGAATTTACTGCATATTAAAAGAAGATTGTCAAGGCAACAGACAGTGACTTTTTACCATAAATAATGAACCTTGTACAGGTGTGATGAGGAACGCAAGGTAAACGTGGATTCAAGGGGTAAACACTGCTACTGTTCTACTGCTAATGTTGGAGTTGTATTACTAGGGTGTTTATGGAATTTCCAAGCAATAGTTTGACTGCCAGCCCAGGAGGGCTACCAAGGAGGTGTTCTGGTTTTTAAGGATCTGCACGTGGAAAAGGAAGGTCAGAACTTTCTCTGCTTCATCAGATTTCTTGTTTCTGGGGGGATTCAATAGCTCTTATTTGTTCTGAGAAGGATATAAGTATGTGTCAGAACTTTTCTAAATGAGTTACAGACACTGGTTTCTTTAAAAGGAAAGAGGCATATTTTGCACAGACATAGTTACTGAAGTCATAATTTGCCACTCTTTAAAGAATACACTGGGCCTGGCCAGATATTTGTCTTCTTAAGCAGTTGAACTTACCTGATAACAGATCATGTGGATTCATCATCCCTCCTTTGGGAGGGAGGAAGACACAGAGAGAGATGGCACTTCTTAAAATGTGGAATATCTTCAACGCAGACTCGCTCACAGATCTTAAGTTATTGTGAAAGTTTAGCTATTCGTTGTTCCAATATCCCTGCTAGATTTTGTATAATTCTGTATTAATATGCAGGCAGATTCCACCCCATGAGAAAGACCATCACAGCTTCATTTGTATGTATTGATACTGTGGATTCTTGCCAGTGCTGGCTCTTGTATTTACTTTAAGCACTGATCACTTCTGATTCATTTGGTATGTTTTTCCTCTTTCTTGTATATGTTCTACTACAAAATGTATTAAGATACTACCAGCTAGGTGAATGTTTTTGTCTATGGTACAAACAGTGGCAAATATTGGTAGTAATGGCACAGCAAACACTACGTAAAAAAAAAAAAGAAAAACCAAAACACCAAACCCTAAACTATAACAGGGGGGAAAAAAGCCACTCCAACTTAAAACAAACAAACAAAAAAAAAAAAAAAAGGGAGCCCTATTCACAGACAGAAAGCCAATTTTTATTTCATTTGCACTTTTGGAAGTGATTTTTTCAGTTCAATTTTCATTGGACAAAATGTTGTAGATCAAAATATTTACACCTTGTGGTTTCCATTCAGTTCAGCACCTGATTTTCTCTTTTTGTTACTCTAAATGTGTGGAGGCACTGGCAGCTGTTGCACTGTGTATGTCAAAGAAATCCAGTGGAAAAAGCTGTGTACCGCTGGCCTTGGTGAACAAAGTGTGCTTGTGGATCCCTGGCAAGAAGAAGGAAGGGTCCAGGGACAGGCAGCAGAGAGAGTCAATGACATGCCTGCGTCATCGTTTTTCATTCTGGAAAACAATTGTGTTGCTACTTGCCAAGCTATGCAGCCTGTTGTTTTAGGAGCCTTCTCGAAGCTACGCCCGCTGGAAGTCCTCTTGCATTAGGAAGCCCACTGGACCTCCCTGCTGGATTTTTTTGTTGCTGTTGTTTCTTATTTTTGTTGTTGTAGAGAAGATTAATAATAACCACTAAAATGCCTAAATACTTCCTTAAATCAAACAATGTTAGCAACAATGTGGTACATTTCACTAAAATCCACCCCACAAACACACAGCTATGCTCTTGTAGCAAGATGCAGTTGTTCCTAAGCAGAGTGTTTCCTTGCTGACAGAAGGGACAGATTTGGGGAAGGGGAAAGAAAAAGTTTTTTAAAAAAAAAAAAAAAAGAGAGAAGTTTCACATCAGGGCCTATTATTACTTCTATTTTGAATATTTATACTGCTGCTCCAATGGAGCCAGTTGGATCTATTTCTACGAAATAGCCATTACCTAACCCGTGGCACAAAAACTGCATGAGTATTTTTTAGAAACTTTTCCTATTGGTGTGCATTAAATACTGTAGTATATCATAGCTTTGCATTGTGTGTAAAACCTGAAATACCTTGTTTTGACACTTGTGTGTTGTGCAAGAATGTTCTGCAAGTTGTTTATTCTAAGCAGAAGCAAAAGGAACATTGAACTGCCATTATTTGTGCCATATATGAATTGATAAGCACTTCCTATATTGACAGTTTCAGTGATGCGTGCTTACAATTTGCAACCAAATCAACCAGTGCAGACCTGGTTTGGAACAGGATAGACCAAATGAATGTGCGTTCTTATTTTTATCTCCAAAAGAGAGTGTCTCTCAAGTTTGTTAGCATAATCTAAGCCTGTCAAAAAGTCCCCAAAGCAAAAAACTTGACCAGTGTTTAGCATCCTTCCTGTATGACAAAACTCAGATAGACAGTTACATTCAAATGCAGTGCATATTAACAGCTTTACGCTATTGAGCCAAGCAGAGAACTGAGTCTGAGAGGTTCTCTTCTCTCGATATTAGATTCTGGAACCTGCTGCCTATGCATGGGGGGACAGCCAGCACCCAGCTTCGGCTTCCCAGCGAGCAGCTCTGCAGTGCCTGTTGCTGCCCAAGCTGCGGGCCTTCGTTGGCATGCGGGGCCACAGGAGCCCATCGAGGGCAGCTGCCCCTGCCCTGCACAGGCAACTGGGCTGACAGAGCCCCTGAAGGTGTGGGGTGGGACGGGGCCGTGGTGTGGTGGGACTGGGGCCATGGGTGTTTGGGGGTGACTGGGTGCAGGGAAGGAGGGAGCTGAGGCACAAAGGGGCTGTGGAGAGGCCCAGGGTTTGGGGGGCTAGGGGAAACCAGGGGTGAAGACAGGTTGGGTTGGGGTTTTTGAGTGTGGCTGTGATTCATTTGCATTTTTATTCTTCTGAAAGCAAGGGTCACCTTCATGTCTGAGGTTTCTCTGGACTTTGGACCAGTTGACTGTTTTTCTTTCCATTCCTAGCTGTTTCAGGTGATTCATAATGAGTATTTCAAATGGAGATTAAAGAGCCCTTTCCTCAGCGGAGAGCCCTTCGCTGTGGCTCTGACTTTGACCTGATTTAAATATGTGATCCCTTGCTAGTTTCAACTGTGCTCGACGTGTGGATGGCCTTCCTTTGACAGCGGTTCAGAGGCAGAACGATAAGATATGATACGATACGAGGAGGTGTTAAGACATGCTGGAAAAATTGCTTTTGTCCCTACCAAAGGTGAATTTCATCCTTGCCTTTTTTTCTTTTTCTTTTTTTTTTCCCCTTTTTTTTTTTTTTTTTTAAAATGTACTGCACTTTTTGGTAGATTATTTCTGCTATAGGAACACCAGCCTAAAATGGGTGCATGAGAGATTTTCACTGGTATAATTTGGGGTTTTTCCTGTGATCCCACTTGCCTGCCTTGTTTTCAGCTTTGTGTGCTCAGCTGAGGACATTGAAATCAATTGGTTAGCATGTTTTGGATTTGTGACATTAGTGCTTGCGAAAACAAATGCTCATTCTTAACATTCAGATAGATGCGTGACTGGCTTTTTTCTTGACAAACCAAATCAGGTAGAACAGCAATCTATTTTTAGAAAAACAACATTCAGTGTAGGTGGAGCAGCCTGAGGGTAATATTTAATATCCTGCTGTCAGAGCAGGAATTTTTATATGCCTTTTCCAAATAACCATATTAATACTTGTAAGATAAAATGTAGATTGAATATACTTTTTAGAAAACCATACCTTTCTGCTGATTGACAAATGTTTCTTATATCAGGATTTTTTGGAAGCCCTAATCCTTTCAGATAAAGCTCACAGAGATGCAACGGTGTAAGGTTTATTTATTTCCAAGTTGCACCACTGGAGCTTTAAACTTATTTAAATATATACTTTAAAAATCAATCTCAGTGGACCATGCTTAGCTAGACTTAAATATGCCCTGTATTCATGAATTTTCATTTGATCAGTAGCCACTGTAAGTTAGTCTAAAATAGACTTAAAGCCTGGTAAGAATGTCCATATTAGGTTTGTACAACTTTAACTGAATCAGTTTAAAGCCATGCTTTTAAGGAAAGCAGCAGAAGTTTGAATATTTGGAAGACTTCAGCCACTTCACTTCAAATTTAAGGAGCTACAGAGTTTGAGTATGCTGAATGGGTGTACCAAGTATAATGCAAGGCTTAAAGTCGAAGAGAGTTTTCAGTATTCACTGACTTGAGTGGAAGTTGACTTCTATTGAAATCAACGGCAAAACCTCAATGATTGTTTTGTAGGGTCAGTGTACATGTTTGCAGCAGTAAGTCCTGAAAAGGACTGTTGCACTTTGTTTTTTAAAGATGAATGAACCTTTTATTTTCTTATCCAAATAGATAAATGAATAACTTAATACAACTAGGCACCTTTAAGGGAATTTACATGGATATTCTGTTAGCACTTAGTGGCCTCAAATCTGAAGCGTATTTCATAAACGCATCTACTCCCACCCAAACTGCTCTGACTTGTTTGGCTGAATCTTCAGAATCAATCTCAAGTGTGGACAAATCCATGCCTTTTGGAAAAGTTTTCTTTATTCACAGGAAAGCAGTGGCGGAGTAAATGGCAATTTGTTTCATTGTGCACCAGGGGATATAATTTGGCTGTGAAATTTGTTGTTCACCGCCCTGAAACAGCCCAAGATCTAGGCCAAGTTATCCAAGTTTGGGCAGAAGCATCTAATTTCAGGAAAACTTCTAAAAAAGCACAATTTATTTAAAGCAGCAGATTTTGTAAAGTATTTATATAGTTAAAATTACTTTATCATGATATACTGTAGGTAGTTTTTTATTTTATTTTACTTTTTCTAATAGCCTTGCAGAACAAGTTTTAAACCTTCTACACTAAAACAACCTGACAGAAATCTTGTCAGTGTAATCTTCATCTGCCAGGTAGGATTTGAATGGTGCTAAAAGTCAACATGATAATTTTACAGCAACAATTTAACATAACCTTTTTATTGCTAGTTGAGGGAAAACAAAACATTGCATGCCTGAACCTATGAGGGCTGTTGTACTTGATTACAGATCTGCTCAAACGTTGAGCATTTGCCTCTGAGGTTTTCCATCAGCATGCCTGACAAGTGAAGCAAGGAGTTTGGACTCCCAGAGGAGTAGTTGCTGTTGCTGGACATTTTGTCTATCTCATGCAGTAATGAAAGGAGGGGGCTGCTAGTACACACCACACCTTGGCTACTGGTTACTGCCTGCTAGATTGGAAAGATACTTGCTTCTTTATTGTGATAGAAACACAGATTTCCCTTAGGACCAAGTCTTACTAATTCTGGTCAGTGTTGTCTCCTGGCTGATAGGTGCTGGAGTAGTTGAGGAAACAAGGTCTCTGTTCACTTCGTGAACATAGACACAAACATTTGGTTGTGGAAGGAGTTACCTGCAGAAACGTTTTGTGGAGTGAAGAGGCCTGTAGCAAAAGCAAGTTTTAGTAATCATAGGGATATGTAACTCTGCCATTAGGCATGAAAAATAAAGACCTCTGCACTTGTGCAGTGAGATTTACATACAACTAGTGGGGTCATTTCAGGAAAGCAGTCCCCTGGATAGCAAACCACCACATCTCTGAAGGAGACCTGCTGAAATAATTCCTGACAAAAAGCGATACCATCTGTGCACAGGTGCATGGCTACCATACGATCACTGTCATTTACTGAGTGTTGGAGTTTCAAAGTTTTAAAAGGGAAATAACCATGGGGTGGCAGGAGCACCAGTGTCTTTCATGTCCTCTGGGATATGTCTCTGTTCTGGGCAGCCTCTGGTTCCTGAGAAGGCTGGGCCTCAGGCAGCTCTCATCCCAGGTGGCATAGCTGTGCCCACTGTCCAGCAGCGCGCTGTGGGAGAGGCTGTCCCGGCAGCCGCAGACCATGCTGCCCTCAGCCGGCACCGTGCAGCTGGGACATACTTCTGAGCTCAGCTCTCACAGGGTCTCAGGGCCGCCCAAAGTGCTGCTCCCGAGGGGGGGGGGGGGGGTGCATGCTGCCTGCCATTCCTGGGTAATACCCACCCCAGCGCAAGGGGATGAGAGCAATTGCACCTCTTCCCTGGCCTGATTCAAGTCCTGGCATCCTTGGGCAGACTGTGCTCAGGCAGGCTCCTAAGTTGCAAGTCCGGAAGGTACCAGAGCCCTTGTTCAACACGAAGCACATGCCTTGTCATGCAGAGGTCTGTGTATTGAAAGCTAAGCACGTGCTTAAGTGTTTTGCTGAGAAAATTGGTTCAGTGAATCCAGATCTTTGGCATCAGCAGGGTTCATTTAAGTGCCCAACAAAAGCAGCACGTGCAGTCTAAGAGTGGGAGCAACTGCAGCAAAATGTTCCCATTGGGAGGCCAGAATAAGCCTTACTTATATGTAAGTATAGGAGGACTTCTGATAGAGATGAGATATGCAGACCCTGTATAAATGTTGGGACATGCCGTGAAATCTTTTTGAAAAGCAGACATCCCTGTACACCCAACAGCCACCTGATTGTTTCCTTAGGATTTTATCTTGCTCCTTGTGTTGCAAGGATTCAGGATTTTGCTTCCACTTTCTATCTCATAAGCTGAAACCCTCTGGCTTTGAAGGCTGACCCACGTCCTCAACACAGAATTCATGTGCTGGGCTAGCAGAGATAGGATGTAGATTTGATCCAGTAAATTTATGGGAGAAAATGCAAGGAGGTCTTTGCTTGGCACACCAATCTCAAAAACAACCTGACTCCAAAACAGTGTAGGCCTACTGTCTGCCTTTAAAATGCCCCAAACCATTGGAATAGCCAGTTGTTACACAGTACCTGGGAAGACTTTTCATAGGATGTCTTTTCAAAGACCCTTCAAATGGGAAATTTGCACGTAAGAGGATACTTTGTATCTTAAGTGGCCTCAAAATGAATGAAATGGATGCAACCCTGCTCAGTTCCGGTTATGCAAAGACATTATGCAATGAACATAATTGATCTGATTAAGTGATTATACATCTGACCTGGGCCTTTCACAGTTTAGGAAGCTAGACTATACTATACGATACTACTTTTACTGAGGGACTCAGTCATAAGTTCATTGGCAGATTTTTGGGATTACTTTTTAAAAATGTATGAATGTAGATTTATATTCAAGCAGCATATATATACACACACACTTTACCTAGTATGTCCACTGCTGTTAAAATAAAGCTCTGTAGTAACCAGCTGCCATCTGCATAGGAATAAAGCTCTATAATGGCAACTGCCAAGATGCTAAGTGTATCGGTATTTAAGATAGTCTTACACACATCTATTTATAAATGCAAGAGATGGTTACTAGTTTTTATTTGTTTCCATGTTGTATCAACAAGGTATGGTGAGTGGTGCATGGCAGTTGCAGATCTACAATATAGCAGGTCGAAAGCTTAAACAGCGTATCTTTGTACATTTAATAATATTTCTATTTGTAATTATGGTTAGTCATTTGAAATTCCAGTTGCATTTTCTATGTTTTTCAAAGACAGCTTTGAAAAAGAAAAAAGAGCATGCGCAAGACATTGAGGAGGTCAGGAAATTCTGCACTGAAGTATTTATACATCTTATTTATTTATTTATCAAACACTAAGAGCTGAGCCTCTGGTTCAAGAAAACCCTGTGCCGGCAGAAGATTTAGGGACCTAATTTCAGTACCCACCTGAAGCTAAGCGCAGGTTTTCCTGAATCACGGACCAAGCAGACTAAGCCATTAAAAGCATCATATTATCCTTTTGAGTGGCCACAAAAAGTGGCGAGACCTTTGTGGATGCTTCTTCTAACTTACACTAGTAGAGATGCTGAGGAACGCTGAGACACCCAAAGATGCTTCTGCAATGCTCACCTCTTGATCCGTAAGGGTAGAAATATATAAATAGAAAATACTGGTTGTGCTCTAATGTTTGTAACATCACTGTCACGAGGTACCACTTGCAATAATTAGAGTTCACATTTCATAAGATACCAATGAGTAGATTTTTTTAAAATTATCTTTAGTAATCTTCTTTTAGTAAGGAAGTAATCTTCTTCTGTCTAGTTTTCCCCAGCTCCCTTTAACACTAAATGGCTCTGGTTAAATGTGAAAATCTCTCTTTAAAACAGATGGCATGTGCTAGCAAATGCTTGGGTGAAGCTGACATTTATTGTCCCAGCTTTATGACAATTTTACATTTACAGTAGGCAAGGATCTCCACTTTGAAATCCTGCAGTAAAAATGGTTCCACCACTTGCAAATGCAGTACTTCCCTATTCCCACCGCGTTGTTTTGGTTTCAGGTAGGTCAGTAGATCTCCATTGTAGAAGAATGTATCACATCATTGCTATCGGTGTGAATCACAGTAGGGCTTGTTGTTGGGAAATATAAGAGCAATGATGGAGTCATTTTACAGACAGTGTATTGGGGGGAAGAAATCTGGAAGTCTGTATTTCATCAGCTCTTAAAGACTTGAGGGTTTTTCAGATGAGAAAAGAAAAAATTGGAAGATAAAGGCTGATTGCATAAAGTATTGCATCAGTCTTTCATAAATGTTTGCATAATGTTCAAGATTTGCATAAAGTGAGCTTCCACATTCTGTCAAGCACAGAGCTCAGCTGAGTCATTCATTCTAGATGCTCAGAAACAATCCTTTTCTTTCAGTAATTGTCACTGGTGGGTCAAAACCTGACGGTAACATACATCTCTGTATCTCAGAATTGTTTTGTGAAATTGCACAATGCTTAGGTCAAACGGGCAAGCACAGAACTTGAACTACAAGTTCTTGAAAGAAGCCAAAGCAAGATGTTTGTGGAATGACTTTGTTCTTAAGGATTTTTTTTTAAATGGATGACAGAAGCAAAGGGCACAAGGCATGGTTCTGTAATTATGCAGCACCTGTGGAGAGCAAGTGCAAACAAGGGTAATAGGGCATTGCAAAAAGCTGGTTATTGCGTAATTAGGATACTGGCAAGTTTTGCAGGGGCTGCATTTATGTGGAGGTTTGCCTGAATACTATTTGATCTTTACAGCTCTTGCCCTTCTGACGAAAGGTATTTCTTCCTGGTGAGACATACTGCATCCCTTTATCAGGGAGAGGGGGAGAGAGAGGGAGAGATATGCCAAAGACAGTGTCTCTGACTTGGTTCTTATCCTAGCTTCGCAAGTATGTGTTTTATCTGTTATGTAAATGATAGCAAAAGCATGCTAGTAGCAATCTGCATAGCTGAGAGATGAGCTGGTAGGCAGTGAACTTTGCCATGCATTGAAGATTTAGGGACAAACTCTACTTAATGTTCCCCCGACTAATAGTTTGACTTCACTGTCTGTTCCTGTAAAGCTGAGAATTGTTACTAGGTCCTTAATGCAGGCAGTATTTGTAAGAGATGACTGAAGGAATGATAGATTATGTTCCTCCTCAGATGGAATGCTTGTTTTCAACACTGAAACCAGACTAGGAAGATGTTTGTTCGAGTTTGGGGGATTTGGGGTTTTTTTTTTTTTGCTGTCTGCCAAAGTACCGTGCAATCTGAAATCCCTTGGTACAGTTTGGCAATGGTTCAGGTGTTCCTGTTGCTAGCGCATCTGTCAGAGCTTCAGCCAACGGGGACATGCAGGAGGGCAGGACTGGTGCTTCTTTTCAGTCTGTGGTTCATCTGGTCACAGACATGGGTGTGTGGCGAGCAGCCCCGCAGGGTGAAGTTCACTTCTGCCTGCAACCCCGGCACAAGCGTGGCAATGCAGATTCATACACTGGTAAATCAGGATTTCACTAGAACAAAACGGTTAGCAGATTGACCCGTTAATCCTCAGGTATGTTGCACAAGTTTCAGGGTCCCCTGCCCTCCCCCACACCTCCTCATCCTCCTCCTCCCCTGGCTTATCTAGCATTTTTTTGGACCAGGCTTTCATTAGCTCAGCACTTTTGATAGCTCCCATTTATGCACAAAGAAACATGGCTGAATTCTCAGAAGTGCTGGGCCCCTGCTCGCCACTGAAGGGCAACGGGTGTTGTTGGGCACAGGGTCTCTTGAGAAACTTCCCTTCGTTTTCTTTTTCTTGCAAGGGCTTTGCCCACCAGTGCCCCTGCGGTTGGGGTGAGTTTGCAGGTATGTACCTGTAAGAGAACAAGTCAGCTGGTGCAAGGGCAGCTGGTTTCTTTGCACATGGGGGGCTCTTTTAGCTCCTTCCAGCCTTTTGCAAAGCCAAGCCCAAACCGCTGTATTTACATGGCACTGTCCCTGACCTAATAAGCAATGTCAGAGCCAGTCTAGGTCTGCACCCTGTAGTCAGCTTTGCACCACCAAGGCATGCAGGGAGAGCCCCAGTGCCAGCGATTGGGGGGTGGCTTGGTGTGGTCAAGTCACCTCGTGGCCCAGCAGTTACGCTATTTAAGATCTGACAATTTCGTGGAGCTATTACGGAAAACTTGGTTTTGTACCATTACTAAACTCTTAGACTGCTGAATGCAATCCCTACTATGGCTTGTTCTAAAACAGACCCTGATGAAACCATGCGGATTTCTTTGAACTGTGTGCGTGATGAGTTTTCTACTTTATGGTGCAGTCACAGCATCAAAGCTGCAGGAAGCATAGCAATAAAAGTGACTGATACGAGTACCTTTTGATTTGGGATCAAATGACACCGTCTGGGTTCCTTTTCACTGAGTGGGAAGATTCTGTGATGCTTCTAACCATAAGGAAGAAAATGTAGGTTGAACTGAGTGCAAATGCACATATAATGTATGTTCATTTACATTTACAGCCAGCCAGAAAACAAAATAATCAGTGGTTTCTAGTAATATGATTCTACTCAAAGTAGCTTTTTATTAAGTCAGCTTAGAAGTGTTAAAATGGTGGAGCCACAGACAAAACATTTGTTACCTTTTGAAATTATTTACAATGGTTTTGTCGTACTTGTACAAGTATTATAAGGTCGGTCTTTCTGTATGTTTGTTTTACAACGTGTTGTAGAATAGTCTTCTATGCATAGCTGTTCCACTTGCCTGTGTAAGTTACAAATTTAACAGAAATTAAAGCATGCATTTTTCTCTGTTTGCTGGTAACCTATGAAATTAGAAACCTGTATTTCTGTGTTTTTAATGTGTTATAGTATAAACAAAATTCACAGCACTATTGTCTATGGAATATCAAAAAGTTTTATTAGAATGTTTTGTCATTTGATTTAATAATGTGTCAGACATCTACACTAAGACAATATAATGTTTATCAATAAAAATATCCTCTCTTTGTACTAACTTAACACTTCAGGGTGTGCTTGGATGTAGGAGTAGAGCACCCCTGTGGGTCACAATCCCAACGATTTATTTATTTCTGGCATAATTCTAAGAATACTTTGTGCCATTTGTTTGACCTCAGCATTGAATTTAGGGAATGAAGGAAGAAGAAAAGAGAGGTTTTATACTTTGTATTTCCTCTGCCACTTGATGTGCATTTGCTGTAAAGGTGCGTTCACCACAGTAGTTCATGTAGAAGTCGGCCAGCTTGTGTGACCTGTACATGTCAAGAGTCCATACAGAAACAAACGCTGAGGAAATTTTATTTGCTATTTTATAATGAGTCAAAATTCTGCTCTGTTACAACAATACAGATCTGAAATTACTGCACTGAAATTACTCTCTTCCAGACATATGGTAGTGGGGGTTGATTGTCACTCTCCCAGCTGGAAGGATTCTGTGCCTGTGAGAGTTCAGCCATTGACAGCCATGGTTATGAGATCCAGTCCTCCCTCCCAAGTTATTCCTGGAGTAATATTTTCAGTAATGCTTGGAATAATAATGAGGCGGTTCTACTAAAACGGTTCTGATGCAGCCAGCTTCCATTGCAGAAAGCTGCAGAAAACTGGTGGAAAGAGCTTGTTAGAAGACGTACTTCTAGACTAGTAAAATACTTGTGCTGCTTTTATGCACTGCACCAGCTGAGCAGATACTGTGGTTTCCCTACTAAATTTGAGCCTGCCTTGGTGACAGGACTCTCCTTGCTTCTGCCTCATCGCATGAGAAAGTTGGGACACTTCAGCTGGCCTCCCTTCCCATTATACTTCCTCTAAAAGAAGGGCTTGAGATCCTTGAATGAAAAAGCACATATTGGGACTGGCTACCTCACCTAAAATACCTTTGCTTATGTCTTTGTAACAGCCGCTGCCAAAATGATATCTTTCTTCTGAAGTACCCACTGTGTACACCAGAAGCAGTGGTATATCTTAGGCAGAAGAGGTTATTTATTTACATATCTGCAGCTAATTTCCAGGTGCAGAAGAGTCATGCGGTGCAGAAAAGGCACACATGCTGATCCCATGTCTCTGTCCATGAATACAGAGATGAGGTGCAGCCTTTGATGTTAATGCAGAAAATGTCTTTCATCAGTGCAAGCCCAGCAGTTGTCTTGAAAATATTTTCCATTGGTTCGATTGTTTGCTTTCCAACTCTGTCTGCTGGCATCCCAAAAGGTATGTTGGAATCCATACGGATGCTGCATCTCTGTAGAGACTTCCCCATGACTGGTTTTCTGCTGCAAAGATAATCTTGCTTTTCGTCACAATTTGGAGCCGTTCCAGTTGGCTGTTGGACTCTGAAGATACTCTTACTCCCTACCCCCTGCCAGGGTGATATTCCAAATATGCATCTTTTTTGATTCAGTCGTAGTAATCACAGATTACTTCACTTTAGAAAAATTTTGTGTAACTTACAGCCTGGAAAGTTAGAAATTGGTTTTCAGAGGTCAGGGGAGTGATTGAATTTCTAGCCACTTTCATTAAAGTTAGGAAAATCAGTGTGTTAACGCAAGCCATCATTGTTTCTGCTGGAGGAGTTATCGAATAATATGTATTTCATATTCATGTATTCACTTTTGCTTTTTTAGAAACCTGCTGTGTCATCTCTGCAGTTATTCTTCAGCCATTGCAAACCCTGCCTAAGCAAAGATGTGAATTTTTAGTGCAGAACAAAAAAATGAAACAGCAGAGCAGAAGTACAAAGTGGTGAAAAGAAAACTAACCCTCCTCTCCCACCTGGCCATCTTTATCCATCATACAGATGCAAAACTAGGGCACAAATCCTATTTATTTTCTATTTGGAGGTCGCTTCTCACTTGCTTTATGGAGGCCCAACTTGTGTCTTTTTCACCCCCAAAGCTATTTGCTTTGAATTACCACTTCCAGAGATGAGAGATCTTTTCTCTGTAAGTTGCAGGTAACAATCTCCCTCCAGCTTCTGCCCAATTGATTTTGACCTGTTTATTACATCCTTTTCTGCTTGAACAAAACTGCATCTGCCTGTGTTCCCAGACTAGTGTCCTCTGATTGATAACTCTGAAGTCTTCAGTCATCCCAAAATCATGTTTGCAAGAGGACTAATTAATTAATGTCTCTGCTGCTGTGGGAAATTTATTTCCTTCTTTGATTTAATCTTTTGAATAATATTAAAAAAAAAAAACACAAAACAACAAAAAAAAACCAAACACACAAATGAACCAAAAAACCCCAGAGATGCAGGTTTGTGACCTTTTGTTCCCTTTATACCACAGGGCAAATTGTACTATATGTACATCCACAATACATACCCTAACCTGTACCAGAGCATCAGGCTAATTTTTTCCTTCCAAAATGTAATTCTTAAAGCCAAGGAAAATCTGACACCATGCCCTGCTCCCTAAGCCTGCCTTTACCTGCCACAGTGCAGCTGGTGGTACCACTGCACGGCTGTCCACATCTGCGCTGTGGACCGCAGCACCTGGGGAACCGGGACTTCTGTCTCATGCCTGAGGAATTCAAGCACTTGCCTTTCCTTCTGGTAATCTAGTGAATGAGGTAGAGCTTGGAGACAAGCCTCCACCCAAAATGTTTTTTAGCCTGTTGGTACTTGCAGCCTCCCAGGACACAGGCAACCGAAAGCACGTGTGCTTGCAGAGCAGGACATCCTGCCCCCACTGCCTGGCATCCCAAACAAAGTGCAATGCCCGTTCAGTTGTGAAGAGCCATGGACAGAGCCGCCTGTCCATCCTGAGGTTATGCATCCCAGAAAAGCTGAGGCATTTCCATACAACTCTGTCACAGCCCTGGGGGTTCAGCTGCAGGCATCTCCCAGCTCAGTGGGCTGGCTAGTGAGGCTTCTCCCCACCCTTGCATGGGGTGCCGAGGCATTTTAACCACACCCTGGAGAACCGAGTGCTTAATGGCTAGGGCTTTTGGTGCCAAAATCCTTTATGAGGCAGCCTTCAGGTTGCTGGTGGGCTGCACAGCTCCTTGAAAGTGCAACTCCTAATCCTTGGCGCTGGGAGGTGGATGAACACAGGTACTCCCAGCACATTGTGCTTTCTAGAAAGCTCCTGAAGCAGAGGAAACATACGGCTGTGCCTCTTGAAAAGGAAGTATGCAGACACAGGACTTGGGACAAACTGCAGGTATGTTGATTTTGTGTATATTTTTCCTCCCTGCTGCAATGGTAGTTAGCCCTCTTAGCACAGCTGAGCATCTGCCGGCTTCCCCTCCAGCTGCTTTAAGTGGGCTGTAGCTAGAATTCAGAGAGAAGGAGGCTCATCTTCAACCTCTGACTGTCAGGAACAAATGGCACTCTGTAATTGGTGTGAGCCTTCTTCACAGTGCCAAGCAAATCGCTAGAGGAGAGGAGCATAGAATAAACAAAAACAATTAAATACCACAGCCTGGAGAGAGCAGGTGCAATGAAACCACTTCAAACCAGAGCAGTTGCTTACTGCACAAGAAGATTTACAAGTGAGCCTTGAAAGAATTAATGGGGAAAAAAAAAAAGTGGCATAATTAATGTATCAGCTGCAGTGGAAATGTCTCAAACAAGTAACATTAAAAAGAGAACTCTGCTTTGTGTGTGTGAACTTAAAACAACATTTGCCCTGCCTAAAATTCTTTTGTGCTGACTGCAGCAAGAGCTTGGACTTTACAAGTGTATTTTCTAATGTTGCAGAGCAATGCCATCTAGGGCATATAGACTTACAAATACCAACAGAAATGCTACCCATCCTTAGTGATAGAGCTTGCTGGGTTGAATATTAATAACCGGTTCATCACATATGCATTAGGCCTGTTGGGATTTGCTGTTGGGATACTGAAAATGTTCAGTATCTGCTTCCAGTTTTCCAGAGTATGCTCTGTGTAAGATATTAATGGATAGTTTTGTCTCAACTGGAAAATAATGAGTTTCTGTATGTACCTTATTTCCTGTGTAAATCCACTTGATAGCTTGCATCTGTGCAGCACAGCAGGGATTATCAATGGTCCCTCTAATCTTCAACTACTCAAGGACTTTGCTGTGGCTGTGATTAGAGCAGCGATACACTTGGACAGCAGATTAAACTATTAAATCTAACAGGCCAGATCTTGGCGTTCTTATTCAAAAGCTACTTACTCTGTTACTGAGATCCTCCCGTTCAAACCAAGCTGCCTGTAGAATATGGGTCTATGTTAACTGAAAATATCTCAAGAACCTGGCTCAGTCGCAGCTCTATCCTTGCTCCTGGCTGTTGCAGCTCTCCCCACACAGAAGATTAAGCACCGGATATAAGTAGGTAGCAATCTGCTAGGGTCAGTGGAGGTCTATGGCAATAACTACTTATGAACCTGGACTCACGTGTATTACATTTTCAGTACTATTTTGTCCTCTTGCTTCCTACAATTTAATTTCATAATGCTTGGCCTTTCTAAGGAACGGTAACAACATTTAGTGGCACTTTAGAACAATATCCTTTATCTCTGTAATGGATTTTCTTGTTCTACATACATAAATTTGATCCCCGCTGGAGAATAGCAAGGGCTTTAACTCTCAGATCAATCTCAGGGGATCCTTCAAACTGCAAGGCTGCACACCAGCTTCTGGACCAGCCAGCTTCTGCCCACTTCTGTAGGAGGTATGCTTGGAGCTGCTTGACCTCAGGTTATTGGCCTTGTGTGACTTAGCTGTTTTTACAAGCAGCTCCAAACTGAAGGCAAAATACATGACTATAACTTGAAAGCACATTGAGAAATGTTAATACTTCCACTAAAAAAGACAAGAGTTTCTAACATAGCTACAGGCATTTTTTTTCCCCTCCCCTTGAATAATGGCAGGCTTGTTGCTATCCCAGCAAAGGGAGGGCCCGATTTACCTCCAGGTTTGTAGCGGTCTGGTTTGGCTGCCAAGAGATAATAAAGCAAATGCCTGCTGCCACCTTAAATGGCGTTGCCTATGGGTGCAAAAATGCACACACACACACAGAGGCATAGTGAAGCAGTGGAGGTCTTGGGAGGCAATGGCCAGGTGTTAACAGTTTTAATTAAGAAGCAGAAATTACATTAGTAATTATATTTTTGTTGGGTCTAGTTAAACAGTGCGCTGTTAAAACATCATGCTGAAGTGACAAATAATTAGTTGACCACAGTTCTCCCTAGTGACCTGTTTTCCCAAAAATTTGCATGGTGTTTGTCACTTCTCATTGTAACTGGAGATCTGAAGCACAGTTGACTTCATTTAGCAGTTTTATGGCCAGGTTACAAACACTGGGGTTTTTTTCCCCTTTTTTCTTCTTCAGTAGCTTTGCAAAGATAAAAGGATGACTCATAATGATTACTTTCCTGCAAGTTAAGACAGTTGGGAGAGAAGGACTGGATATGCCAGCCTGTGTTTTCTGGAAGATGATGAGAGCGTGTATCACAACCACCGTAATGAAGGCAGAGGCTAGTTTACTGGTAGTAGCTGGTACTCGAGTGCTTTAAAACTGATGTCCAAACTTGAATCAACTCGAGTTGCAGTGCTTCAGTGGTGGGTCTGAGACAGCACCCATGATTCAGAATCCAAGTGGAGTGAGGAAGCAATTACCCAAATACAGGTCCTACCACCTCTTCCCTCCTCCCCACAGGGCATCACATAAAAAAGGTGCATGTTCAGTGGTGCAATCGGAGCCATCGTATGGCTCTGATTCTTCCTAAGTTCCTGAGGATTACTCACAGTTAGTGTCTGGCAGTCATCATCTCCCTGGCCAGAGATCTCGTCGCTACTCTCATGTCACTTTGGCTCAGGCTGTAAAGAAAAGAATAGCTTTTGGCACATACGCAGCTGGAATGAGCTTTCATTGGCAGCTGGAGGCTCAATATTGCACCTTCCCTTCTTGCTCCCTGATCTAATGAGGCTGCTGGTGAGGAGATGGTATCAGATGCCACAGCCCTCTCATCTTCCTTACACGGTGCTCAGAGAGGGCAGGACGTGTGTGGTGCCCCCGGGTTGCTCTTGGCCTGCACTTTGCAGGGGCTTTCTGAGAAACCTGGACTCCTGGTCCACATGCTCTTTGAGAGCTAGGATGTCAAACTGCTCCCACATCCCGGAACAGATATACATTTTATTTGAATACTGTTTTCAAAAAAAACCCAACTTCAAATTAAAGAAGGGGAAGGTAAAAATTAAGTACTACTGAGCTGAAAATGCAGTTATGCAGCATTTCCAGTTATTCATTTCCTGGCTGTCAGGAAGACGCATGAATACTAGCTGCTGTTGGATCTCTCATCAGAACCCCATGATGGAAATTCATCCTGATGTGGGGGAGTGTTGAAAAGCTGTTGGCCAGATCTCCCTTCATGAGACAAGGCTGAGAGGGTTGAACTTAAGAGCACAGCACCATGAAATAATAAAACAGTAATATCTTTCCATGGATGTAGTGACTAACAATCAAAAACAACTTGATTCCAGTCCTTTGCTATCAACCTTAAAGAAGGAAAAAAAAGAAACTGAAGGAGCACAAAGAGTGGCTCTGCAATGAGTACAGAAAATAGAAGACATACGTTTTTCTCCTTCCATTTTTGAGAGGATGTATGAAGATGCACAAGTGGATGGGGATTTGGCTAGATGCACAAGTGGAGAATTATGGCCTAGACAAGTGGTCTGTGCAGTGGGTGGGGAACTGGCTGACAGGCTGCACCCAAAGGGTGGTGGTAAATATCTCCTTTTCCAAGTGGCAACCTGTCACAAGTGGAGTCCCTCAGGGATCAATATTGGGCCCAATGTTATTCAACATCTTTATAAGTAAGTGATCTGGATAATGGGATCAAGTGTAGCCTGATGAAGTTTGCGGATGACCCAAGTTGAGTGGGGAAGCAGACACTCCAGAAGGGAGAGCTGCTCTGCAGGGAGATCTGGATAGGCTGGAAGAGTGGGCCAGCAAGAACCTTATGAAGTTCAACAAGGACAAGTGTAAGGTCCTGCACCTGGGAAAACATAATCTGGGAGTGCAGCACAGACTGGGATCCACCTGGCTGGAGAGCAGCTCTATGGAAAGGGACCTGGGGGTCCTGGTGGGATGAGAAGCTCAACATGAGCGAACAGTGGCTGCTGCAGCCAAGAAGGCCAACAGGGTGCTGGGTTGCATCAAAAAGAGCATCGCCAGCAGAGAGAAGTCATTATCCCGCTCTCCTCAGCGCTGGTCAGGCCACACTTGGAGTACTGTGTCCAGTTCTGGTCCCCTCTATACAAAAAGGATGTGGACAGGCTGGAAGGGGTCCAGAGAATGATCAAGATGATCCAAGGACTGGGAAGCTGCCATATGAGGATAGTCTGGGAGAACTGGGTTTGTTCATCCTTGAGAAAAGGAGGCTTAGAGGGGATCTCATCACCATGTACCAGTACTTAAGGGGTAGCTAAAAAGAAGATGGAGACTCCTTTTTACAGAGTCCCATGGAGAGGACATGGGGGAATGGACACAAGTTGCTCTTGGGGAGAGTCCGGTTGGACACCAGAGGGAAATTTTTCACAGTGAGGACAGTCACCATTGGAATAATCTCCCCAGGGAAGAGGTTGACTTGGCCACGTTGGACACCTTCAAGAGCCGTCTGGACAGGGTGCTGGGCCATCTTGTTTAGACTCTGCTCTTCCTAGAAAGGTTGGACTAGATGATCCCTGAGGTCCCTTCCAACCTGGGATTCTGGGATTCTGTGAAGGGACCTGGGGCTTTTTTCATAACATTTGTCCAGCCTGAATTTTATCCTGTTCATGTAGCCTTTAGTTCAATAAATACAAGAATGCTGTATACTTTAATAAATGCATGCTAATGCACTGCATTTAATGAGATAACCATTAGAAAGAGTTACTTGTTAAGAATCATGCAGGCAGAGCTGGGAAGGGAACTGAAATCTCTTGAAAACCAGGTTAATCCACAGGACTGTCTTTTTCAAGAAACATTCTCCAATATTATTGTCAAGCTTTTCACTGAGAGCAAGCAGGTAACAATCAAACATGACATGGGTGAACCTGCTAGGCTCATCTGAGTACCAAGGCAAGGTTTTACACAACAAAAACTTTTTCAGAATACGGTAATGAGGACGCAAAGCAAAGTGTGGTACTGGGAAACTACTGTATTGCCTCAGAAGGGAGAAATGACAAGTAAGGCCTAAGTCCCAGTTTCGAAGCTATTTCTTTGCCTGACTTTGGTGTCTGTGCATGTGGAAATGGCAAGAGGCAGCCATCAGCCAGAAATCAAAGGGTTCTGCCTTCAGCCTTCTCAAAACCCACCTTCAGGGATTAAGTCACATCCTTTTGCCTAGTCCATTCATTTAAACAGTGGCTCTGTCCAACAATTCAAACAGTTCCAGGCAGCAATAAGATTAACCCCTTTCTCATTTGCAGGATGTCAGCATCTCATCTCAGCAATTTCAGGCCCCAGCGACTTAAGTATCAGGTCTATTTTATTCTCATATTGGCAGGATCGCTCAGCTCAGGCAACCTGAAAGGACCAGGATCATTTTCCTACCCAGCTGCAGGGAACACCCTCACCTATAGTGGTGTTAGGTGTTTGATGCATTCACACCGAGCAGCACAACATGGCCAGGAGGTCTCTCTCAAAGGGGAAATTATTTCTTCAGGGGCAGAGGCAGCAAGATGGCTCCACCACATGTACCAGGCAGGCATGGGTTAGCAGTAGACCAAGCAAAGCTCACAGATAGCCGGCCTGAACGGCACCAGCAAGGCTATGTTGGAAAGGCTGCTTTTGGGCAATCCCCAGAGGTAGGAAGGAACAAGCATGGATTGTCCTGGCCTGGGATCCAGCTGCAAGTCTGCACCAGCTCTGCCTCACAGACCTGGGGAGCCGGAGCTCCCAGCTGCCTGGGACTTCTCCTGACACTCTCCGTCCACTCAGTTTTTTGAGGTTCATGGTGTCTCTCTTGTGGGTTTTGGCTGCATGAAGTTTTGGAGTATATGGCTTATAGGGTCAGGATAGCTGTCTACCTTGGCACTAGTAAATTCAGCACACGAAGTACTCTGTGACAGCAAAATTTTTATGAAGGTGGAATATTCTCTGGATCTGGAAAATGAAGAGATGGAACAAGCAGAGATTCTGCCTCACCATACATGGCAGGTTATGCCTGACCCCAGACAACTCAGGATCCCAATACCAGCCTTGCTACAGCTTTCAGAAAAACTAGTTGCTCAGTTCTATGGGTTTTGTTTGCTTGTTGGTTTATGGGTTTGTTGGGTGTTTTTTTTCTTCCCATGTGTGTAAGTATATATGTCCCCCTCTTCTCACTGTATGAAAAAGTCATTAGGAAAGCTTAGCAAAACAACTAGGTGTGTTCTGCTCTTAAGCAGTTTTTGCTGTACCTCCTTCATGCAGTTTGATTCTTGTCTCCCTCCTCTTTTGTTCTAAAGTACAGCTGAGTGCCAATGTTGTTTTGCAAATCAGAACAATAAATGTGACTTACAGCCCATAGTGGAATATGCACAATACTGCCAAGGAATAAGATTTAGAATGTACTGAAGCAATCACTGTCACGTGCTGTAAACTGAAATACACATCATGTTTTAAGGTGAGAAAAAATCACTCTGAAGTCATCAGTGAACATGACCAGGCTCTAGAGGACATGGGTGGATGCACCTCCACAGCTGGGAGACCGCACAAGTCTTTCTCTGGAGCAGCAGCAACATGTTCAGCATGCAGGAGATAGATCCCAGTGACTCATCTGCCTTTCCTGTAAAAAAGCACTGCAGTTTTGTTTCTCCCTCCTGCAGAGATCACTTGTGATGTGGCAGGCTTCTAGGATAGGAGGCAGTGGAAGAGGAAAGTCTCTTGACACGGAAATCTTGGCTACCACAAGAGAAACTAGCTAAAGGAATTAATAGTTGCTGTTCCTTGCTGTGGTTGCCAGCATGTGACAACAGATAAGCAAGTCTGGTTCCTAGCCCCTCAGTATCTACTCGAGACACTGGAGATCCCAGTAACGCTGTTTTCCTCTGTACTTGCAATGGAAATAAGAAACAGGTGTGTTAATTTTTAGAGATAAAGTCCATACTGTCCATGCCCAGTCAAAATCAAATTACATGGGAAAGCTTCCCTCACCTCACTGGGAGTATAATGCAGTGATGCAGAAGGCTCAGTACCATTTCTTGTCCAGACTAGTCAAGTCCTCTAGGGCCGACCACCAATGTTTAAAGCCGCCTCCGTGCACATCGGTCTCTGCCCTACACCTATATGATGACAAATAGAGCCCAGCCATTCAGGGCTTAGAAAAAAATCTGCTTTTCTGCAGGCTTACTGTATGTATAGAAAATCATGCTGAGCCAATGCTCACAGCTGGATTGAGGGGGGGTCTCAATCAGGGATAAGTAAGAAACGGAAGCCATGGAACTCGACCCAATATCTCAGGTACTTGAAAGGCTGTATGTGGCAAAGTCTTTCCCAGTAAACTTCCTGCAGTCCTTAGAGCTCAGTTCTGCTCCAGTTTGGCAGGGCTGGCTGTGTCCTAACCTGCCTCTCATTTACTGCCTCTTGTTTGCTCTCATTTTCCTCTGTGGCTGGCAGGCGCCTTACTGAACTGCTCCCAAATGCTTTTGGGTGGCAGCGGTGTCTCCCCCCTCTCTGTAAAAGGGTAGCCAAGGGCTCTGACAGCTGTGCCAAGCCAGGCACTGCAAATTGGACTTTAGGACCTTCTGCTAGGCTACCTGAATAAACGCCAGCAGCTTCCAGAGGTAGCAGGACTGAAAAGTCAATCACTGTAGCCCTTGTGAGAAATGCTTTTTAACGTCAAAGTTCTGTGTGGTATGCATGGCAGGTGGAGCAGAAAGGTTTCAAGTGGCCCTTGAGACACCTTGCAGGACTCACCACTGCTTTCACAACTGGCAAGCAGGATTACTTCAGCTGCCTCCAGCTCATGCCAGAAGTTTCACACCTCTCTGTCAAAAGACAGCTATAGATCACGTGAAAACTGCAGCCACAGAGGCTGCTCAGATGCATTAAGTGGTTACATCCATGAGCCAACCAAATCTCCTATGTCTGAAGATTAATGGCAACTTTCACAGCAGCCATGGATTAATGTAAATGTCACCACCTTGTAAATAAGACAGCATTGCTTTGTCCTGCTTCCTCAAAGCTAGGTAGGCATCCACCTTTCATTTTAATGGTCTGAATTTTGGAATTGCGATACCCCCTTTAAGTCGATTTTTCCACCACTGTGTTCGAATATGTTCCTAATCACGCTTGACGTGTCAGCTGCTGTCTTCAGTGTGGTTGCTAGCATTTTTAATGGGTGCTCTATTTACGGAGAAAGCAGCTGCCAGGCTGGAAGGAAAATCTTGTTCTCATTGCTTTGTTATTGAAATAACTCGCACTGAAGTAAATTTAATAAACTTATGAAACTCAGAGTGTTAGGATCCTGGAATGTACCATGAAACGTGGACATCCTGACGGCACCGATGCTGTGATTTATTTTCTCCGGTTCGTTAGCTGAAGTCAGTGAAAAAAGTATCTCGGACGAAGCTTACAGCTGGCCAAATAGGGTGTATGAGAAGGACGCGCCTTCCCGCCGAGAAGGTAACGGGGCAGGACGGGAGCGGGAGCTGGCACGGCCCCCGCAGGCTGCCAGCGCCCCGGCTCGGGGTGAAGCGGGCGGGACCGCGCCGCGGAGCGCAACGCCCGGCCCCTTGGCCGGCGGTAAGCCCGGCCGGTGGGAGAGCTGCCGGGGCGCGGCCGCGACCGGGCTCCGGGAGCGCCTCTGGAGCTCGCCCCGGCTCTCCGTCCCCGGGCTGTCCTTGACGCCGTTACCGGCCGGGAGAGAGCGGTGGCCGGAGGGCGGGACGGCGGAGGGGCAAGCGGCTCCGGGAAGCGCCCGCTGCCGCTGCCGCTGCCGCCCCGCGCAGCACCGCCCCCCGGTCCCCCGCGGCCCGAGCGGGGATCTCGCAGCCTGGCCGGCGGTGCAGGGCGCCCCGCGCCCGGCGGCCGCGAGGGGCGGGAGGCAGGCGCATGGCGCAGGCGCCTGGCCCCACGGGGGAGCCGGCTCCGGGCTGAGGGGAGGCGCGGCCCAAGCCCAGCGGCGCGGCGGGCACAAAGCCGCGGCCCCTCCCCGCGCCTGGGCACGGCCCGGCCGGCCGGGGTCGGCTCCGGCCCGCGCTGCCGGTGCGAGGTAGGCAGCGGGCGAGGCGCGGGCGGCCGCGGGGTCGCGGCGCGGCGGGCGAGGCGGGCGGCGTGCGTGTGCGGGCGGGCCGCGGGCGGGGCGGCGCTGTTGGGGGGAGCGCCGCGCGCGGGTTGGGGCTGGGGCTGAGCGGAGGGGCCCCGTGGGGCCGGGCCTGCGGCGGCCGCTTGAAACAGCCCCCACGAAAACACGCTGCCGAGAGGGCGGGCCGGGGGAAACGAGGGCCGCGGAGCAGGCCGGGGCCGCACGGTGCCGGGCGCGGGCTGAGCCCCGTTGGCTGCTGGTGCCGTGGGGTGCTGGAGGCGTCGCTGTCTGCCCCGCCGGGACGCAGGTGAGAAGCCGGGTTGCAGCCGGTGCTCTCTTCCTTGCCCCCTTCCCCGGCTGGGCTGCCGCCGCCGCCGCCTCCTCCGGTGGCTGCGGCCAAGGGAAGGCTGGGCCGGGCCCGTCTGCCACAGCAGTTGCCGGGGGACGCGCGCCAGCGGGCGACCCGCCTCTGGGGACCCCGCAGCCCGCCGGGCTGGGGACTAGTTGCTCCGTCCAGCCAGTCTCCCTCCTGCTGCTCTTCCCTTCTGTGTAACTAGGTCATCCAGACTTGGAAGGAGAAGCTTCGTGCGTGTTCGCAGTGCGGTGCTAACCCAGCTTCGGCCTGCGGGCCGGACAGCAGTACACGCTGTAAACAGTCCTTTAGCCAGGCTTAATAAAGTTCTCAGTCTGGGCATCTGTATCCCTTTTCTGACTGGAATAGGGGTTCCTGGGGCCCAAAAGATGGGGTTATGATGTATGTCTTTCCAGTTCCTCTTCTTAAATATTTCCTTGTAAATATTGTGGTAAAAGTTTATTTTAAGTCACATGGGTCTGACTTGATAGATATAAAAAAGCAGAAGGTGTACTTTTCTCCATAAGCTTGATTCCTTTGTCGTTTTATCCTTCCAAGCTACACAGCCCTCGTTTGTTTTTATTTGCTTATTTCCTAAAATGTAACTCTTAAGCCGTTTTAAGTAAGGAATATCTTTATTTGCCTTTGCCAGCACAGCTGTGTTGATACGGATTGTGCAAAACAACTTTTTCACCTGGTGTTTCTGTGTGGGCAAAAGCCCCTTGGGGGGTGAACAGGACAGTGCTTGTGGGAGTGCCCTTTCTGCATCAGAACACAGCTGGTGGGGGACAGCCAAGGGACCTGTCAAGTGACTGGAGTTAATTGTATTTGCAGCAGTGTGTATTTGCCCAGGTGTAGGCTGTAAGGCTGATGAGACAGTGCTTAGCAGGGCAGGTCCTTGGAGCTGTAGGCTCTACCACTCTGCAGCAACTCCCTCTCCAGTCCGGCTATGTGTGCACTGACTGTGAGTAATTCTGTGTTTTGCTGGGATAAAGTATGCCAGTATAGCAGTGGAACCAAGCTCTTGCCTTTCCGCAGGAGAGATCTATGTTAAGTTGCATTAGTTTTAGGTTTGTGTAGCTCTAAAAGCATTCAATTGTTAATAGCTTACCTGGGACCTGAATATTTAATTAGATGAAAGAAAGACTATGGTAAACAGAGTTGTCTGTTAATCACACAACTAAGCAAGAAAAGTTTGCTGTGATTCTGAAGACATTTGTATGGACCAGTTGCCTGTGTTTTTACCATATGTAATCCTAGGATGCATTTAAGCTCATTGAGAGGATTTGTATTCAGTCCACTGCTTCATTCTTTGTGTTCATTAGAGGCATAAACTAAGTAATAATTACAGAGAATATCAGCAATAATGACTCTTCTGAAAATGGTGATGGAACAGCCATGTGGAACAAGGTTCCTGTATGTTGCTAGGAATGCACTCACCAAATGGGTTTTGAGGCTGACTTTTTTCTTCAAGGGATTTCTGTAGGTTTCAGTCTGTTTATATTTGGTAAACTTGAAAATGCTTGGATTTTTTGTTTGGTTTTGCCCCTTGCCAGGTTTGGGTTCAGACAGTGGAAATAGGAAATGTTGGAAATAGGCTTCCAGGGTAAGGTGTCCCTCGTAGGTCAGTCTGTCAAGACTTGGTTGTGCCGTAGCTGTAATGTGGGTTTCCTCTCCTGCTAAGGCTTTAAAAGGACAGCTAGCATCAATGTTAGCCTGTGCTGAGAAATTGATCCTGGTAATCCTCATGATTTTGAGGTTGCTTGAAAACCTTCTGGTGGCTTGAGAAACTCTTGTGCCAAAGAAGGTGCAAACCCAGGAGTGCGTAGTCTCTGCTATTTAGAGCTTGGGTGGCCCAACTGTGGCTTGAGGTTTCGCTTTTTTCCCCAGAAGTTCAAATTGTCTTGTGCCAGGGCTAGGAGGCTGTGCTTCTGGCACAGCCGGGTAAGGTGTGTTGGGGGGCACTTGTGGCTGACTTTAGTGAATTGCCCGATTGCCTTGTTGCATGCCCAGCCAACTCGGTGTCCCTTGCTCTAGCTCTGAGGCCCTGCTGGGGTGTGTGGTCATGGTGTCTGTGTGAAACTCTGCTCCAGTGTACCCCTCTAGCTCACTGAAGCACCTAGTGTGTGATCAGCTGTGTGAGGGTTTTGGTGTGTGGCTAACAGGACCAGGAAAGCTGGCTTCTGTTGCTCTCAAGTATGTCTAATGGAGAAGACAACTAGCTCTTTTACCTAAGGCTCGGGGGCATTTTTGGATTGTTTCTAAAGATAGATCAAATGTAGTAATTGCTAAGGCACTGAATGAATAGTATGGTGACTGAATTTTTCCCAAGAGAGCTACTGTTTTTTAAAAAACAAAAAAGGCAGAACAGTGCTGTCATAGTAGCAGTTAAAGAGCTTCTGTTATCTACTAGACTAATGTAGCTGTCACATCGTAGTGATGAGTAATGTAATTCATCTCCCATCAGCAGGAGGGAATTGATAGAGTACTATATGAAGTAGGTATGGTCTTAGTTTTTTTCTTAACACAGCTTACCAAATGTCAGTCCCAGCTTATTAGCCATGTAGGATCAGGGGGGGCTCAGGATCAGGAGCTGAAAGGGGCTCAACAGCAAAACTGTGGTCTTACCTTCCAGACATAGTGACTCCAAGCACAGCGTGGAGCAACATACAGAAAACTGGTTCTGTGGTCATGTGTGTTGCAGGCTCCATGGTGGTGCAGGACTTGCCTGTGGCTCTAAATACTTGGCATGCCATTTAGATCCTGAAAATAAGAGGTTTATGTACCTCTAATCTGTAACTGGAGATTTATCAAGATGTCTCTCAAAAAACTCTGAAATTCCATACTTAAGGGTTGCCTAGGGAGAATGCTAAGCAGAGTCAAGTGTTGCCAGTTAAACCATTTGTTTTGTTCAGGTCACTTATTCAATTGGTAGTGTGTATTGGGAGAGGGGACAGAAGTGTAACTAAATATTCAGCACCCTGTGTTAAATTGAGTCATTGTGTAAAAAAACACAGTGGTGATATAGTAGGAATTGGACGAATGTGAGGCTCTAATTTCCAGTACGTGTCTTGGTTTAGACCACTGAAAATAAATTGTTCCTGAGACATAAAATGCTACAGCAAGATGCTTAATGCAATGCAGTTATCCCATAACTTCTTATGGAGCACATTATTGAGAGCTGGAAAGGATGTCGCATCCACTTCTTGGGATTTATGGTGCTTATGACCTAGAGTAGGACTACTTATGGTCATTAGTTTTATCTGATAGTCTAGCACCTGCAGGTACCCAATCCTAAGGCATGCTGGTTTAGCCTGCCATACTTGTTCAGGAGTCTGAGCATTTGTGGTTTGAGGAGAATAAGGAGAAAGGGGCTGGCAGGGATGTGGAATTTTCTTTGTGTCTCAGCTGCTGTGAGCCCCAACATGTTTTGTTTGTGGAAGGGCGCCTGCTACTGCTTCGCATTCTTGGCTGTAAGTCTGAAGTGCTTATGTGGTCCGATCCTGCTTTTGGTCAGCCTCGTGTGATACTTACCTGGCAGGGGAGACATTCTGTTCTATAACCCAGCCTGTTTTAATTGGGCGTAGAGGGCCGCTTGTAGATGGGCTGAGACAAACACATACCATCTTTCCTCTGCCTTCTTGTTCCACAACGCTGCTGCAGAAACGAAAGGTGATGAAGCACCTACCAGGCATCATGGCGAGTCTCAGCCCATGCTTGCCTCCACACTGGACATCTGGCCCTGAAAAGCACCCGCTCTCCTAGCTGATGATGTGGTTGGCAAGGCAGAGACAAATGTTCGTGCAGTGTAGAAGCACAAGTTCTTTTCTCATCCAGGCGCTACACTGCTTGACCCAGTCACGGCAGCTCTTGTGAAAAGCACGTGTAAAACACACACCGCAGCTCTGGAATAAGTGGTGATGTGGAGCCGCCCCATGAGAATACAGTACCAGGGAGGTGTTCGTGCAGCACGGGCGCTTTTGTGAGATGTCACCCCGTGGCCTGCAGTGCTTTGTCGGAGAGGGCAAGGGTCGACTCATTAAGCAGCAAACATTGTCCCGATGGGTGTGTTCCTCTGGCCTGCCCAGCTGAGCAGCAGTGGGCTTGCAGCTGTGGGGCTGGCTGGTGGTGGTAGAGGTGAGGGCCTGCACCCCCAGCAGTGCCTGTGGTATGGGCAGGCATGGCAGGCCCTGGGCTGGCCCTGTTGCTCTAGCACCTCTGGCCCAGCCTCCCCTTTGATGCCCTTCTTGTGGAAGCAGGGCTGGTCTGCCTTTCCCATTTGTAGGGCGCAATGGCCGAAAAGATCTCCTGGGCAGGAGCTGGGTGAGGAGGAGGAGGTTGGTGAAGGGGCTGGTGGCCAAGAGGGGAGCTGTTTGGCTTGGTGGCGGGTAGGGAGGTTACGCCAAAACCTGCGCCTGGCATCTGAGAAGGCGGAGGAAGTAGGGCAGGAGTATTAGTGACTACCTGTTTTCAGGCAAAAAAAAGAAAAAAGGCAGAATAATGTAGCATAGCATTCCCAGGATCTCTAATGATTGGAAAATCCATTGTTTCTGAGGATCATTCTTCAGTCAAAGGAGGGTAGAGCCAGTTCTTCTCTTTTGACAGTAAGTTTTATACTTACTGTTAACCTTAAGGGAGATGCTTCTGAATTTATGCTATTAGTTGTGAATGCTGAATCAGGCTCAAGAGCCTGGCTTTACCCTTGTAACTTTTTGTTGCCTTTTGTAGTTTTTGTATTCCTATGCATGTAAAATCCATGCATAACTCTTAAATAAAAATGAAAGTTTTGCAGGATGGCTGAAGCCATACTCCTCTCCATTTTGGTTTTACTTTTTTTCTCACATATTACTTAAAGCTCGCAGAAAGCTTTAAACATGTTCTCTAAGAAAAGTGACTAAAATTGATTGTCTCATAATTGCAGGACTGATAGTATATCCATTTATCTTGCTTAGGAGAAGTTGGGGAATTTTTTTTTTGTCTGCTAATCAGCCCAAGTTAGTTTGCATTGCAATTATTTGAAAATGGTCATCTGTTTACTGCAGTGCTTTGAAAAGAAGCTGGCTGATAAAGCAGGCGTGAATTTTTGGTGGTTTTGTTTTTCTGCCTTGAGATTGGCAGAGAAATTACACATGAAGGAAAAGAAATTGTGGAGCTGCAGTCACATTCTTGTGGTATTTTCATTGGCTTTTTCTGAAATGCTTTTCTAAACAGTCAAAAATTACTGGGCATTAATTACTGTTCTCTTTGAAGCTGATAGGTATTCTACCATCAGCATGAACGTGGAGAGAGGAGTATGATGATCTTGCCACGATAGAGTGAAAGCAGCAATAGGAAGTTATTGGAGTCCTACCAGTCCTCTGGAATAACAGTATTTTGTGATATGTAATTATAATTTGGAATTAGTGAACCCATTTGTGCTGGGTGTTGCGTGAAAAAAATGTTAATGATGCTGCACCATGGAGGATTCTGGTCTGCGAAGATGACATATAACAAGAGGGTAGGATGAGACAAAGGAAGTGCATTTTTCCTCCCGATCTTGGAACAGCGTTTCCAAGATAGCCTTGTAAGTGAAAGTTCTTGGAAGATGGCTTACCTGTGACTTGTCTCTGAAAAGTAAAAGCCCTACTTTGCACATAAGCAGGTGTTATCTTCCTGAGATCTGAGAAGTCTGAAAGCACTGAATCATTTTGTATGGTATTTAAAAACTAAGGGAAAAATCATTAGCAGCAAATGACTGTTGCTCCATTACAACCAGTGGAGCACTGCAGATTGACTCTGGTGAGGCATGCTAACCGTAATCTCCCCCAGACTCATGGGTACAGGCTTAGAGGCAGAAACAATTTTATTCTGAGGGGCTTTCCTCAAAAAATACCACTAGTCTGGCTCCTCCCTCCACCAGCTTCAGAATGTGAATGTCATCTGGCCAAACGCCCAGGACTAAACACAGTGTTCTAAACATGGTCTCACAAGTGGCTTGTAAAGGAAAAGGAAAAAACAAAAACCTTTTTGACTTTTAAAGTTGTGGTTTTTTTTCTTTTTTTAATCCAAAATGATGTCTTTGGCTTCTACTTTATATTTGCTGAATAGAAATCTGTGCTTTCCAGTAACTAACTCCAGGGCTCTTTGACCCTGACTTTGTTGAAACATACTTCCAACATGAAAACAACCCAAAGTCTAACTGGTTTTCCTTTCGCACATGATGTGTATTATATATGCTGACATTCCCTTTCTTAACTTGCCTGTGGATCCGTAGCCTTGCTTAATAGTTTCACTTAATGCATGATGCTTTTTGAGCATATGCCAAATTATGTATTTAAATACATTTGAGAACGAATGTATGCAAAGCAATGGAAATACGTGCTTTACTAACTTGACTGTGTTCCTCACTGAGCTTATGGTTCAGATGAAGACTTGAGTCATGGAGCATGTGAGGAAGGCAGAAGGCAGGTGTCAGTGTGTGATCAGAGCAGCACATTGTCTCAGGGCGTGGAGAAACATTACTTACCAAAGAAGAGTAGCCTCTTTTATCTTGTGCCCTGCCGATGCCTGTCAGGTGCTTCATGCAAAAACTCTGGCATGGGGTGGCTTCTCCTGTGTGGAGCAATGGACAGAATTGCCAGCTGTTGTTTTCCAGCTCAACCTGTGCCCCTGGGCTGATGTGGCAAGATGCTGCCTCTTAATCAAGCTTCATGCTGATTCTGTAAGTAAGCCTTGTGGTAACTTTAGCTTAGGAATTAAATAAGTCCAAGACTGAGGTCTGAGTATGCCTGCTGCCAGTTTTGGATCTGTTTGTGTAGGAAACTGCTCACCATTTTGGCAAAGAAGGTAAATTTTTCAACTGAATCCCCCTCCCCCTCACCCCAAAACTACAAACCAAAACCATAACCTTCACAAAAATAAACATGCGTCCTTTTGCCAGCTGGGGCCTTGGTGTGCTTTATGATGCATAACTTGCTGAGACTGTAATTTCTTAGGAAAACAGATATTGGCAACTGTGGGATGCCAACACTCAGTGAATCGTCATAATAACCTATTTAACTACAGCTGAGGATTTAAAAAATAATTTCTTCACAATGTTCACAGTAGTTAATGCAAGATGAGAAATCATAATTTGAATGCTTTGAACAGGTTCTTGCAGTGTGTTTGCTAAGGGCCATACCTGTTTGGTTTGCCTGTTCCAGAATCTTCCGGCTGCTTTGGATTATTTAAATTGTGCCTGCCTGTGTACCGCAGTATAACCCTAACTTTGTACATAGGCTTTACTAGCATCTATCTAGAGACAGCTGTTTGAAACGGTGGTTGAGTTTGGTTTTGGGAGGTGTGAGCAGAAATTATGCATTTTCAGTCCTGTGACTTTTACTGTTAGTAGTTTGAACTTGATTGACTTTAATAGTAGCTGCAGTAAAACTCATATTCTGAAGTGTTTCTCTGAACATGTGTTACACCTGGGAGTTGCTGCTGGAGTCTTCGTAAACTGCTTTTACATAATTGAAATTCTATGAAATTATCTTTGAGCCATGAGTAAACTTTTCCACTAGTGAAATACGCCAGACTTGTAAAACTGTTTAGTTAAGTCAATTAGGAATGTGGGTCAAGAGTCTACTAGCCCCTTTCCTGTGTCCCAGACAGGTGCCATCACTGCCTGCCTTGCCATGTGAGATGTAGACTGTGGCTCTGCGTAAAGTGGGGTAGATCAAGGAACTTTTAATACAATAAAAAAAAATGAACAAAAGTTATTTCATGGCAGCAATGTTTGAGTCTTACCAACTTGTCATGAGGAGTTATGCAGAAAGCCTTAGTTCTAACTTGTACCAGTGGTCTTCAACTTATGTAGTATATACTTTTTTGCAAACTGCATTGCTTGGAATTTTTGGCTTATTTGATCAGAGGGAAAAAATTAAGATTTGCCATCAAGTGAGCAGCTAGCTTTCCTTTGCCTAATTCTAATATTCTTTTCAGTGGTTCCGTAAAAATTCTTAATTTGTTGCACTGATAAATGCACAGCTCATCCATTGTGGCAGGAGTTCCCTACAAAGATATTCTCAGCATTTGTTTTGCAGTATGATCCTTAAATATTTAACTTTACGGCACCTTTTTTTTTCTAGAAGGTATGATCTGCCAAGATAAATATTTGGTTTGTTATAATGCAGACTCATTTTTTTGATGTCTGTATGAAAAACATTTCATCCCTTGGTACTTCATGAACGACGGGGCGTATGTGAGCTATCACTTTTAGTGTATTTCCCATATGGTTAACAGCTCTGGAAGCCAGGGAAGTGTTGTAGCTCTATCTTGCGTGCTTTGTTCCTTGCTAAAGATAGTATACTAGCATGTGCATACCCTTTTGGTGACATGCTGGGCATCTTTCTTTACTGGCGGTAGTCTTCTATTTGCCATGCTGTAGTCTAGACTTGAGAACCATTGCATTTACTACTCCACAGTGAGCTGGAGGCATTTTTTTTTTCTTAGTATCACAGCCTAAGAGCTATGTGTAAATTCAAACTTTTATTTAAGGTTTATTTCAGGCCAAGGAATACCTAATATTGTGTCAGTTTCACTGATGCTGTGTGTTGTTTTTGTAATGTCCTGCATTTTGCGTAGCATTTGAAGTTGTTTTACATGTTTTAAGAACAGGCAGTAGGTGACTGTTGTCTTTCAGTAGTTACTATTAATGTTCTAATAATGGCTAGAACATTATTAGTTCTAATGTCGACTGTCTAATAATAACGGTCCTGGCAAGCTTTTGGTCCCACCACTGGAGTACAGAATGTAAAACTAAGGAAAAAGTCTTGAGCCTTGGAATGAGCTGAGTATTAGATTTAACTCAGGATTGCTGGATGGAGAAACTAACTTGAAACTAGTGCAATGAAGAAAGTAGTCTTAATATCAACACATAGTTTCATACCACCTTTTCCTTCACAAAGGCACGTGTGTATCAGTGCAGTTTGAGCTAGGAGGCAATGCATTGGTTGTGATGGGAAGATTCCTTGGGTTTTTATTTTGTGCCTTCCAGTTCCCTTGCAGAGTGGGTGTCGTGTTCCCTGTGCAGTTCTGTCTGTGAGGATGTTTCCTTTCCAGGCAGGGACAGGCTTGTGATAACTCTGGTTACATGTGTTTCTTCTGTGTTGAGGTGGAGCATTATCTTTTGTCACAACAGAGTGGGAGGATAGCCTTTATTTCACTATTAGAAGTCTTAATTTGGAACATTTTACTAGAATCTGGTGTGTAAAAGGACAACGGATTTAAGAAAGGTAGATCCTAAGTTCAGCTCGTGCTCAGTAGGCTTTCCATTCAGCAAAGTGTTTAATTTCTGTATGTGTAATTGTAGCTGTGGATGGTCCATCAGTTTTTCTCTGTTCAAGCTTTTCCTAATTGATGTGCTTTCTTAAATGAGTGCTAATGCAGCATAGGCCAACAGATCACCTTTAACTCTTGAAACTATGGTAAAGAACTTGACAAAACTAAAACACCAAGTCTAGCAACTTACAGGTCATATACACTATCCCTGACATCTGTAAAGTCCTGTTTAGTCTGAATGTACAATCTCCAAAGAAAGATAGCTCATGTAAAGTTTTGGCAGAGATCACTATGTGTGATGCCTGTAGGGTGACTTTCTCAGCATTTTGTGGAATCCCTTGCTTTTCTTCATCCACTGTCCGGTGGCTAGCATAGAAAGCTTGTTGTCAGTTGAAAGCTTTTTTGTCTCAAGCTTGCCAGCTTTTAATTGAAGGCAATATGGTTAATTTCTTGGCTACTTAAATCCATTTCTAGGCTAGCATCTTTTCCCTGCCTTTCAAACAGTCATTAACCCCAGCGAGGCCTTAGACCTTCCTCTTTCAGATCCAGTTCAGCAAAGTACCTGCACTGGAGTCAGTGCCACTCTAGTGTGTTGAGTCCTTGGGTCTGTGTTGTTAATGTGTAGGCTAATTCCAAATTGCGCATATGGTGATGATTTAAATGTCAGACCTCCCAAGGCGACGTGTAAGCATCTTGAGTTATTGGAAGGTGTCTAAGTTATCATTTCTAGGGGCAGTTTATGAAGTTCCAGCTGTGGTGGTCATGAAATGGCAAATTAAACTGTTACTGTTCCAGGCCTGGATATGATATGGTGATGTTAGTGTAATTTCTATGTAGGTGTGAAATGTGCGAGTGCAGGGATAGGTATGTTTCTGTGTGAATTTAGGCATTTGAGGAGATTGGAGGGAGATGCTTTTTTTGTGGCGAGCAGCTAAGAAACATGGCAGCTGTTTGAAGGTACTTGTGGGCTTGGAATGCATTTCAGATTAACAAGCAGAAGTTGTCAAAAGTTCACTGAACACATAGGGTTCAAATAAGGAGCTATTGCTGCTGAATTCTGCAGTGCTGGTAACACAGGGTGGTCGGTGTTTGGTGCTGTACAAAGAAGCAATGGTAGAAAGCTTAGACTAACGTTACTGGCAGGATGGGCAAAGTGTGGAAGGAGAAACAGAATTGCAGAGTGAGAAGTGATTTAGATGTTTTAAAATCTGGGTCTCTTTCCACTCTGCATTGCTGAGCAATAGAGAGAGGGACCCACTGCAGGAGAGAAGGGGAAAAAAATTGGTCCTAGGCCCTTGAAGCTAATAAATGAGGGAAACATGAGCTGAATGCAGTCACGCTGGCAGCAGCTGCTTCTGCTACACTTTGAGTTGTAAAGGCAACTAAAAGAGCTTTGCTTCTGCTTGAACCCTGTAGTGGCATTAGGAAGCCCAACTGACGGTAACAGCATCTCTGGTCTGGTGAAGGAGGTGATAGGAAGAGTGGACTAGCAGTTCCTCTAGGGTTGTGCTTTCCTGGTTGTCAAGGGGTACTCAGCATCAAATGCCGGCTAATTACTTGGAAGGGGCAGGGGTGTTGGCCTCAGCAGAGTCTTTCTGGGCATTTCCACTTGCCCTGTGTGCAGGCCTTGGGGAAAATAATGAGGTATGCTTGATTCTTGTCTTTAGGAAGAAGCTGATACCAGCTCCCTGTTGGTCATTGTTCATGTTCACCTTCTCCTGTAGGGGCTGGGGTAGGACTTTGCAAGTAGGAGACGACACAGGACAGTGATCTTGCCAGTGTGGGGTCCTGGTCCACAAACTGTGAAAGATGTTTTTCTTCCTTGATTTGCCTTTTGGTGCTATGGTTTTGGAAGAAAGGTGGAATGGGAGAGAAATGAGTTTTAGGTGTGAATTGAGTTCCTCTAGCTGAGTAACAGCAGGTCCAGTTACTCACTCGGGAGATTTGTGACTCCCCAGAGATGTGGGTTTGTGTTTGTGCAAGGCATACGTCATCGCTGAGGTACAGAAGAAGAGAGAGAAATGAACTTGTTGATGTTTATTTAAAGAGTGGTTGATAGACTTCAAAGGGGGTTTTTCATGTTGCTGAATTTATACAAAGCTGTATAAAAATAACTGGCACAAGATGTAGAAACTATAATGTCATGTTAAGTCTTGAAACTCTGATCTGTAACAACAGGAACTATTTTCACCCATTGGCAGCTTTTTCTTTATTATCTGCAGGAAGAGAATGATGGAATTAGCTGTTAAACAGCTTATTTTTTTATTTGTAAAAGGACCAAGTAAACCTGTATCCCAGTACGCTTAGCCCAGCTCCCCATACACAATGGTTGCTGGTGTTTGTTACTAGAGTCATGGGAATCTTCTGGTATCAGTGTGTCAGCAAGAATTAAACCTAGAAAATATCTTGCCATCTGACTGCTGCCTCACTTTCAGTGTTTGATTGCATTTGATGCAGATCAGAAAGAAAACAGTGATGCTAACACTCTTGATCTGACCTATGTACATAACATAACACATTGATACAGTAAATGTGGAGTCACGAGCATGTTTTACTTCAGAATGGTCTGCCGCTGTCAGTACTTTGACCCAGTTTCACCATTTCAACAAAGGAGGCTTATATTCTTTTAAAACACTTATTTTGAAACACTGTCCCAGGAGAGAGAAAACAAATTGTTTACACAAGCGAGCTAATAGTGGAGAATTAAACACCCACACATCCTTCTTCAGGAGTTCCCCTCCTAGTAGTTTCTATGAACTCATAAATCCAGAGAGGAAGGATAAACTTTTGGTAGTAATCAAATGGGTCTTGATATGACTGCTGATGCCTGCTGGGGAAGCAAAGTTTGGCAAGGATGATATTCCCTCTACCACTGGGGGATCAAAAATAGGTTGGACAGAGAAGGGAAAACTGCTCCTCCTGAAATCTGGAGAGGACCTTCTTTCTTCATTGTCTGGATGAAGACAGCCTGGGAGAGGCTTTAAGCCTCTCTCTTTACTGTAAGAGCCAGTTGGTGTCTGTAGCATTAATACCTTCCCCTTCATATACGGGAATGTATATGTTCTGGTCTTTTGAGAGACTTGAGGAAGGAAGCAGTTAGGTGAGTTATTGGTGTGATGATCTTGGACCACCTTCTAAAATATAAATGTGGTGTTGGAAGAAGGGGGAGGGATGAGAAGGCTGCTCAAACCTGTGTAAAATGCCAGATCTTGGAGATGTCATATGATATGAAATACGCTTGTCTTTCCAGGATCCTTATGCGGATGGCTAGGGAGAAGGGGGTAGAAAAGGAGCAGAGCTCTAGTACAAAGTAGAAAACAGTGAAAATGCAAAATGTGAAGAGAATTGGGCTGGTGGGTGGAACACTTACAGGTACAGGGAAGAAAAGTGGCAAAGTCATGGGGTTTCATCCCCAGGGGTTCAGCTGCAAGTCTGAGGGCAAGTTGGGTGTAGGGGCTGGTGTAGGAAAGACGTGGGGCTGATGAAGATAAGCAGAATGAGAGAGGAGAGCTATTGATGGACAACCTGATGGAAAAAGAGAAGGCGACCAGGAAAGCAGCAGTAACTTTTGTTTGGTTGATGGATTGCAAGTCAGCAGTGACAGAAGGAGGAGCATTGAGATGATGGAGGTACCCAAGATGGTTATCGGAGGGAAAAGTTACAGGGAGAGGTCAGAGGACAGGAAGTGTGACCTGTGTTTGTGCAACTTGGAAGTTACACAGATTGAGACCCAAGCCAGGAAGCTTTTTTGAAGCTAACGTTGTTGGTCCCATGTTGTGTATATATAAAAAAGAAGGAAGAGGAGCGGAATTAACTTGGGACAGATATTTCAACAGCCTTCAGCTTTGAATTTCCTGGGTTTCATTGGTGTGTGTCATAACCTTTTTGTTTTCACTATTTAATATTTTGTTCCATAAGGAAATAGGTCAGAAGAAGAAATTATAAACTATGTTTATCAGAACAGTATGTCATATTTCATTTCTGTCATTTATTTGGTGAAACTATATTTAGAAACTAAATTGTAGATTCTAAATATGGGTACCTGACACTCCCTTGTCCCTCAAAAAGAAAGCATCTCCCAACTGAATCCCCTCAGCCCCCCAAATAAGAAGCAGTTTGGTTATATGAAAAAACCATAGATAGTTTTTCAGAGCATAGTTCATCAAAGTTGTGGGTGAATTTTCTCATAAAACAATCACTCTTTATAACCAGTCTCACAGACTTGTTCATTACGGGAGGAATGTACAGGTACCTCAAATGATGGAGGATTTAAACTTCCTAATTTTTCCAAATAGGTCAGGTAGGGACAATACCTTGTATTATGCCGTCTGCAGACTTTGTTCTGAAGAACTGTTATTGCCCCATTTATGCCTCCCCTCCTGCCCCCAGCCAGATCCTCGAGCAGGCAAGAAATAAAGACTGTTCAAATGAAGTTTGTTTTCTCCCTGGGTTCTTGTGTGGGTTTTTTTGTGTGGGTTTTTTTTTTTTCTTTTTTAAAATCCTAGTAACATTATGAAATAAGCCTAGACATTTCATTTCCTATGATGTGTGTATGGCATAGCTGAAAGGACAGTGAGAACGCTGTACGTTGGTGATTATCCTGCTTGCTGCAGACTTTTACGACAGTGAACTGACCCATAGGCATGGCTCACTCTGTTTTTTCCACTCTGCATAGGCAAACTATGGTTCAGGAACAAATTATACATTCTGGGCTTGATGGTAGCTTTTGCTCTACATAACACAGGTTAGCAGCACTGTGTTGTAGTAGCACAGGAGGTCTGAAGTCTCTAGTGGGGCAAATCCAGTTCATCAGTCTGTCTCCCTAAAGCCAAGACAGAAAGCTTGCGTCATTGTTTATGTGGAGTAGCTTATCTGTTTGTGGCTAGTGGATCCTAATGAGGTTAGGTCAGTGAAAACTCTCTCTGGTATAAACGTGTTTTGCTGTCTGCTATATTTACATGGGAGGTCTTTGTATAGAAAGCAATGCGTTTGGTTTAATTAAGCAAAAGATTTTCTTGTGGTCTTTTCTGTGCACAAAACAGTAAGTAGATCAAGGCATAAGCACTATTCCTAAAGTTTTTCTAGTGAAAATACTTTCTTTGGTTCATTGAGAAATAAATCTTTTACTTGGTACTCAACTTCATGGTTTGGTGTGTTTGTGCGCTGATTCTACACAAAGAGTTGGCAGCAATTTTGGAAGTGTGCTACAAAAAGTGGTGCTTAAAGCAGTTGGTTCTGCAAAAATAAATAGTGCTGAGTGAATAAAGAAGCAAACTCTGTAATGTCTATGTCTGTATGATGTGTAGGTGTTTAAAATGAACAGTGCAACCACAGAAACTTGCATGTGATTTTCCTCATATAGGCTGTGTGATTACATTACCCTCTTGGTCAGAAAGCAATAGTGGAGATGTAGCTAATGACATGCAAATACAATTGTTCTTGAACAAAAAGCAAATCCACAACTGCATAGCTTGAGTCCGCTCAAGTTAGTCACTTGATGCTGACGTGGTGTAATTCAGTATATAGGAAGCTCTGCATTCTTAAACAGACATGTTGAAAGCTGATCCTTTCAAGATCCAAGATTTCAGTGGATTTACACTAGCTGACCCAGAACACTTAGTCAACTTATGTGGGGGAGGGAAAAATGAAGTTTAATTGCTCTAATTTTTTTCCATTTATTTAACTGTCCTGGTTTTGGCTGGGCTAGAGTTAATTTTTTTTTTCCTAGTAGCTGGTATAGTGCTGTGTTTTGGATTTAGTATGAAAATAACATTGATAACACTGATGTTTTAGTTGTTGCTAAGCAGTGCTTACACTAGTCAAGAACTCTTCAGCTTCCCATGCTCTGCCCGGTGCACAAGAAGCCAGGAGGGGGCACAGCCAGGACAGCTGATCCAAACTGGCCAAAGGGATATTCCATACCATATGACATCATGCTCGGGATGTAAACTGGGGGGAGTTGGCCTGGGGGTGACTGCTGCTCGGGAGCTGGCTGGGCGTTGGTCGGTAAGTGGTGAGCAATTGCACTGTGCATCACTTACTTTGCATATTCTTTTATCATTAGTATTATTTCCCTTCCTTTTCTGTCCTGTTAAACTGTCTTTTTCTCAACCTGTGAATTCTACTTATCCCCGTCCCCAGTTCTCTCCCCCATCCCACTGCAGGGGAAGTGAGCAAATGGCTGTGTGGTGTTTAGTTGCCTGCCAGGTTAAACCACAACAGTAATATTAGATAAATGTCTGCATGTCGCTCACTAGGTGAGCTGCCAATTTCTTGTACACGTTTTCCAGGGGTAGATAAATAATAGTTGTGGTATGTTTAGTCAAATTGTTCCTGTAGAAAAAGGACACTCAAACTTCTATTGCTCCTGCTGGTATGTAGAGCTAATAGTACGTTAAATAATTGGCTCAAAGTTTAGAGCTTTCTGCATCTGGAGATGTTTTCTCACTCAGCCTGTGTATTTGTATACTCAGTGTGTATCATTTGCTAGTAAGAACAAAACTAAAAGTCTTAATTATTTAAGCTGATAGGCTTTTTGATTGTGCTTTCTATTGGGTTATGCAAATGTAGTATTTCCTGTGTGAAGGAAAGTAAAAATGGGTTTTAGAGAGGTGGGGGCTCCTGCCCCTGTGAGAAACGGAGAAAGAAAAATACTGCTTTTCCTCCGAGAACTTGTCCTTTCAAAAGAGCAAACAAAAAAAGCTCCCCCAAAAAGTGAAGCACCCTGCAATACAAATTATTTTATTATTTGTTGTGTATTAAATAGAAATCCAAGAAATAATGCAGTGGTGAATGGGAATAGACACACCTTTGAAGTCTTGGCAAAAACCAGAAGTAGGAAGGAGCCTCCCGAGGTCAGCTAATCCAGCCCTCCTTCCAGTCAGATCAGGGTGCTTGGGACCTTGGCCCACTGAGTTTTCAGTATCTCAGCCTCAGTGGGTCCCTTTTCCAGTGTTTGAATGCCCTTGTGGTAAAAATCTTTTTTTTCTTACGTCAAGTTGAAAGCTCGTGTGTTCCACTTTGCCCTTTAACTATTGTCCTTCTAGTAATGTGGTTCTGAGAAGAGTTTAGCTCTCTTCTCTACACCCTCCTCTTTGGTAGTTGTAGACAGCAATAACATCTCTCCTAGCAGAGCATTGCAGAACAAAAAAATTGTTGAAATGAGCCAAATCGGTGTAGCACTTCTTTGCAGTTTGGGGGTAGCGTGTGTGTGTGTGTCTCGGTGGAAATGAGTTTCCTTCACGTGCACTCCAGATATTCATTCTTCTCTTATGTGTTATCTTCCTATTTCTTTGTGATAAGTCCCACGCTTCTGATTGTACCTTTCTTTCCTCTGTTTACGCACTGATGATACTAAAGGGTTATCATACGTGACCACCATCAATACAGGATCTGAAAATGTCAGTGCTAAGTGGTTTAGTCCTTGGAAAAAAACTATTCCAAATTTTCATGGGAAAGAAAGACTAGTTTATATCAGAGTTCCCACCAAATCTGAGACCAGTTTCGTAAATCTTGAGAGGGCATTAACCACTGGGGCTTCTTGTCTTAATGGAACGGTGCATGGGGTCAAAGAGGGCACATATGCTTCCAGAAATCACAAAAACATCTTTCTCTTCTAAAGATGATGCCACACTGGTCAGATTTGTCTCATTTTTAGGAACACCTGTAATCCAAAAAGTCATTCAGATGCCCTCCTCGCCGTTGGACTAATTTTTTTAGAAGTGGCTGAAGAATGAAATATCAGCAGGATTTGCAAAGCAAGCCAACCTGGAGTGCTGGCTGTGTGAGTGCCAACACCAGCCGGTGCTGCAGACCGTGATGGCAGCTTTGTCCGCTGCTGCAAGCAGTGAAGGCTGTCACTTCCGCATTGGTGCTACTTTTTGTATTGTTAAGGTACCTTAACCTGCTGGCTAATATGTAATCACATAAGTGGGGACACTAATGTTGAGTACAGGCTTGCACAGCTACACTGTCCCGTGGGTTGTGTGTCATGGGATCTGTTATTGTGCAGCTCCCTGATACAGCGAACGTAGTTTTTTTGGTATACAGCTTGAGTTTATATGGTCCACAAAATTACTATTTCATGTAATATGCGAATAGCTTGAATAAAGAAAAAAGGGGTGACATTGTTGCTAACTAGTACTAAGGGGTAAATTGAGAAGTGGCCCAGGTGGTTATGTGTCTTAACAGTTTTTACCAAGAAATTCAAATATTATCCCTTACTGTGGACTCAGCTGAAGTAAAGCTTCTGTATACTTAACTGCCTAAACTTATTAGATGTAGAGGAAGAACAACCTGTGTACTGAAGAGTAGCAGCTGCTGTCACTGGGAGCTATATGAAAAGCAAGGTGTCAAGTGTAGTACGTTTCTGATGACCTGATTCCGTAGCTAATAGGTAAAACATTAGATCAGTGGGGGTCCAATGGCACAATTTACATATTTTCCTTTGACTATGTCACGTGGAAGATGAGCCTAAGGTCAACACCAGAATAAGAAAATGCTCTTTGTTCCCTAGTTAATCATTGCTTTGACATCTCGTGCTGTGCTGAAGTTGAGGTGCACAGCAAATGGCACTTTTGGCGTTTGTATTCAACTGACTCAGAGTGAGCAGTACAAGCTTTTAAGTAGAGTTTGGAATAACAGATATGCTCAGTGACTTATGGGTTTCTTACAGACTCTTCTTACTTACCATTTAGCGTGCTTTATACTGAACCTCGTTCCAGTACTTGTGGACATCAACGGAAACCTTACTATTGCTTTTATGAAACATAGGATGCATCTTCTTGGGTATTGGCTACCTCCTGAACAGTACTTTACTTCTTTTAACTACAGAGCTGAACAAAGAATAGTCTTTGCAAAACATTTCTTAGGGAATAATGAAACAGTTGCTTGCAATTATAAAATAGTTGTTATTTTCTTATAGGGAGATATCTAATAAGCAGATCAGTGGTGCAACAAACAAATAGAAAATGCTATTGCATTTCAATTGAAAGAAGCTATGTTTTGTCATTGTTGAGTAGCATACAAACTATTCAATTTTTGATTTTATTATTTTTTTAATAGTGAAGAGCCTAAAAGATATTTAGAGTTATCTATTAATTGAAAAAATATGCAGCTTTTGCAGTTCTCTTAAGGTCACTTTTCTATCTTGCAATCCATGGCTAATTTTTACTTTTAATGTCAAACAAACAACTTTTAGTTCTGTCTGCCCTCTCCCCACCCTTTCTGTCTGCTGCTTTGGGTAAACAAATGGAATCCTTTTCAACAAATTATGTGAAAAATAATTTTTCAAAAGCAATTTGTTTTGCCCTGTCTCTGAGAATTGAATTGATTTTTCTGGACATCAGCTGAAACTTACTGCTCATTATTTCTGAAAGCACTGAGCAAAATGAGCAAGAACTGATGTACATAATACTCTGCCACAGCGGAGAAATGTTTTAAAATGGAAGTCAGGTATGTTTTGGAGTGCTGTGGAAATTTAGCCATCTGATGTTTATAAAACACTTTGGACCTGACGATGAGTGCTAGAAATGCAATCTTTACTGCTTATGCCAACCTGAGTAATGTTATAGGACAGTACACGTAGTACACATAGTCTGTGATGCCTATTTCACTGCCTCTAAAACCATACGCTGAAAGTTTGTGTTAGCACTTGATAGACCTGAGAGAAGGTCTGTCAAGTGCAGGATGCTCTAAACAGTCCTTGACTGTGCAGAGAAGTTGTGCCTCTGTTATTAGACTAAGAAAATAGGCAAAATTAATTCCTGGCTGTTGCTCATAAGTCTCTGAGATAATTCATCAACATCTGGGGAGTTTGAGATTGAAATTATCTAAAGAGAACTTTCTGTGAGTTACTGATGTCCAATGTAAGAGGAGTGTGTTGGGTTGGTTGGTTTGGTTGTTGGGTTTTTTTTTTTTCTTAAGGCAGGTGAACACACTGACATTTCAGGTATATCTTGTGAGGTTTCAAGTTGCCCAGTGAATTTAAAGTACCAGAAGTCAATTTTGGTTGAAAAACAGTTACTATAAGCACGGAGCATCAGCTGCATCATCCTGGCTTTCACCTGTGGCTGGCCTGGCTCATTCTGTTGAATTTGAGAAGGTTTGATATGTTCCTGCTAATCTTTCTAAAGAGCATCTTTGTGGTTTAATGGAAGAAATGGCAAAGGCTAACTTCAGCTAGGGCAGCTCTGTCCCTAGGCTCTCCCTGTAGCCAGGGTGGGGAGAGACAGGTTTAGGGGACCTCTGTTTAAGGGTCTGTTCTGTGTCGTCTTCTCCAGAGTTAAGCTTTCTCTGCTGACTGAGGGGCATCCAAAAAAGACTGACCCTCTCTGAAAGCAAGGTAGTCCTTGTTATTGTCTTCTGGTGCAATATAAAAATCTACAAACAAGGAAAAGTAGAGCATTTCCAGTACTGAATTTGTTGCTTCAAACATGTATGCTTTAACCATTAGGTAAAGATACCTTGTATGCAAGAGCCCTCTTGCCATAGTATGGATGTAAGTTCAAGTTTGATCTGTTGTATTATGGCATTGCAGGATTTCTTTTCCAGTATGTTACAGATTAACAGAATAGTGATAGTGGAGAATATTGATCATTAAATAGTCCTAAAAATTTACAGATCTGGAGAACAGACAAATACCACAAAGTAGTTTTAAGAACGTTGGCGTATGTTTTGGCAAGTCCTTAAAAATGTAGGCGAAGGTATCACTTTCCTTCCATCAGGTTATTTTACCAGGAAAATCTTATTTATACTTTCTTCCCTGTCTTCTGAAGTTCTGCATATCTACAGATACAGTGCATGCATTTAATAAACAATGGTGTATGCTTTAGGTGTTGATTTTCAAAAGCATGCTGGAGTGTCCTTATCTGGCTCTCAGTAGAGTCAGTACACCTGTAATCTTTTTAAACACGGTGAACAGAAATCAAGGTGTATGTCAGTAATTGTTAGGTGCAAAAGAGTAAACTGTAGAAAAAGATGCTCTACCAGGTGCAGCTATCTAATACCAGAATAAGCATATCTAATCACTTAACCCTAGATCACGAAAATATTTGAGTAGATAGAAGTGTTTAAGCTATTGAACCAGCAGTAGGTCAGGTCTCAGCTTCCCACCTTGCTGCATGGAGGAATGGTATGTCTGGTCAGAGCTTTGCTTGGTGCCTCTGTCGAGGCAAGAAGGTAAGTCATGACATGAATGCTCCAACCCTCATCCTTCTCTGGATTAATGGGATGGAGATGGAAATGCTTTTCCCAGATGCCTAAAGCAACCCACAGCCAAGTCCAGCAGGTGGTTATCTTGTGCATCTCCATCTAGATGCAGGTGCTGTAACGCAGTGCTGTCTGCATTTGACTTGATGCTTCATTATGAATTCTGAAGCTTCTCCAGACCTCAAAGCTATATTGTAATTTAAGTGATTACCTTTTCTTGCTTCTTCCAGGAACTGCAGCTCAAACTTAAATGTTTTTTAAGAAGTTTGAAAACATATTTCTGAATGTTTTCACTTTTATTATTCACTGATTTTTGGTAGGAATAACAAATCAAAATTATTGAAATACTGCAAGAAATTCTCGTTTTGTGTGATAACCTTCTGAAAGGTTATCCAAATCAAAGCTGATATTATAAATGTATTTCTCTGACATGTCTAGAGGCAAAACAAGACATGAATGTATCAGTGTACAATCATTCTCTTATGAGGGATGTGGTACTATCCTTCACGATTAAATGCGGTGCCAAAGGAAATGACTTGGGTTATTATTCCTTTTCAGTAATGTGGAAAGTATGCCATGGCAGCAAGCAGGAAGAGAGGTTGCTTAGTGGAAGAGAAGGAAGAAGAAACTGTTTGGAAGGGGTGCAGAGAGACAGCGCTAGCAGCAAGCATAATCCTCTTGGTAGAGTGCCATGTTCAGCAAAGCTGAAGGATAGAATTTTCCAAGGCATTCAGTGTTTGCCTAATTCTACGCTCCTGTTGGAAAGAGTGATAGAATGTCTGTTCGTGTCAGTGGAAGCAGTCAGGCCAACAATTGTGCACTTTTCATATGGGTTTTCAGATGCTTTCATTTCTGCACTTGTGACTTCAGCATAGATTAAAGAAGTGAGTAGACAGCTGTGGGTGAGACAACATATCTATCCAAAATCTAATGGGACTTAAAACCTCTCTTGAGAGTGCCATGCTGAAACAAGTTCAAAGTAATTCCTTGTTATCCCTTAGTCTCTTAAAAGGCTGCCAGTAAGCAGGATCTGGAATCAAGGGGGGAAAATTAAGCCCGCAGGCAAAAGGTTGGTTGAGGTAGGAGTGATGACTGGTTGAAAACAGATGTAGAAAGATAAACATTCAAGTCTGGCAGTGGTGTTCCCACTTTAGATTAAGTCAGATAAATATACCAAGCCTGATGTACGGACTGGTTCACAGCCCCTGAAGATCTGAGTCTGTCCAGGTAGTAGTTTCTTACCATAGCATAGTGAGGTGAAGGAGTCCTTAGAAAGAAGGCTGTGATTTTAACAGTATTGTTATATTAACCAGGAAGATTAACGTTGATACTTCAGGATGCAAATGCAGGTGTTGGAAATGATCAGCCAAGGAAACTGAAAACAGACGTGACCTGCAATAAATAAGTTGGCAATGTTGGGAGCTGAAGAGTAACCTTTGCATGATACAGTTTGATATCTAGGAGAACATTACTCTCTGTAAATCAAACCTGTGAATGGGGTGGGGTGGGGAAGGGCGAGGGCAGTTTAGCTGTTTGTTTTAGGAAAGAGGGCTACTAGGAAAAGAGCAGCCATCCTGCGTCCAAGTGTGGGTCCATCTAGCCCATTATCCTCTTTGCTATGAGGAGGGTATGAGGTTACAATCCTGCAAACTCTTCATGGCACCTCCAAATGCTACACCTTGCTTCTCAAACTCATTTGTCTGTTCTTAAGGCATCACGTCTGCTTCCAGATTTGTAACTGCACCGCATGTTACCCCTGCATGAGCCAAGGTTGTGTTGAGCCCTGGCTAAGTTCTGGCTGTTGCCAGGGAGGTGGGCACTGGTGCTAGGAGCCCCAAAAGCTCATCTGCTTGAGGAGATCATAGACTTCTGCAGGCTCTGGGGTGACACTGGTGGCCAGGCTCTGGCCTCTTCTGTGCAGGCCTCCCAAGAAGTTCAGGAAGGCCCAGATGGCTGGGGCTGCCAGGCCAGGAGTGGACAAGTGCTCGGTGGCATTCTCAAGCTGCCCCAGCTGCAGGCATGCAAGGTAAGTCCCAGGAGTGGGGATGCTGAACGGTGCAGTCCATGCTCTAGGGGCTGGATCTCCTGCCTGCTTGCCTTGAAAAGGCATCAGTAGGAAAGGGGTGAAGGGCACTGATTTTGTGTCTTGGCTCGGGTGAAACCTCTGATTTGCAAAGTATCTGGATCCCTTGGCACGTCTCAAGACTCAGCTGTTCCTCTCTCACATCAACCATTTCACTGTGCTGTCTGCCTTCCAGGGGGCTGCTGAGCCCAGAACTGGGCCTTCCTCCAGGCAGCCCCTTCGCTGAGCAGCGTAGGCCTGTGTGGCACTTGCCTCTTGTCCCTGTTGCAAGCTGTTAGGGCAGTGGCCCTGCATGGAAACCTACTCTCCCAGCCTCCAGTAGGTTTCTGCACTGGTGATGTCCAGAGGCAGATGTCACTGTAGTGATTCTCAGTGATTGTACTAGTCCTGTCCTCTCCCAGTCTATGAAAACTCAGGTCTCAGATTAGCATTGTGAGTGAAATGAGAGACGAGATTTTGTCTGAAAGATGGGACTGTAGTGAAGTCCATGACGTTGCTGCTTTTCTGTAACTCCTGTTCGATGCTCAGGCTGTCTGAGTGACTGTCCTGGTACAGAGCTTGAACAAAACTGAGAAAGGGGCAAGGCAGTCCTACAGTGGGAGCTTCGGATCCTGATGAGACTGCTTGCTGCTGTAGTGGCCCAAGAGGCCCCTATTGCTGTGGGGGTATGTACAGTACCAAGAAACAAGGCTGAAGAGCGACAGTGCCTGATGTGACAAATGTAGCAATTGAAAAAACTTAGAGGCATAAAATGGTATGGCAGCATCTGGGATATAACTGAACCTTATTTCACTAATCAGAATATTTGCACATCATCTAATTCTGCTGGTTGCCTTTAACTACCTCATATCTTCTTTACAGCAAGAGTAATAATTTCCTTGGAGGAATTAGTGAGGTGTGTAACTGGTGGTAAATTCAGTGGTGTTGCATTTAAAATTTTGCAAAATGCATTAAGAGGCACACTGGGGGAGTAGTAAGCACAGTTCACCTGTGTGTGTTCATTCACAATTTCATTAATTTCATTCTTTCTGAAAAATTCATGTGTTGCATGTTCCTGCTTCTTTCTTAGTTTTTTTTGACAGAGTATTGCTTGAAAAGGTTTGCAAGCAATCATTCATGTCTCTTCTGCCTATGTGTGTAATGAGTGTCTACGTAAGGTTTTTTTAGCTCATTATGGGCAGAAATATTCTTGCTCACTGACAGCATACTGGTGGCAACCAGGCTTTCTTCAGGGGAGTAGCTCACACACTCACTGTGTTGAGGAGGTAGCGGAGAAAAAAGTAAAAACAGTGCTTGAAGAAAAAGGAGGCCGATCAGGGTATGTTTGTTATTTCCAAGCTTTTTCAAACATTTTAATTAAAATGACAAAATAAAAAAATATGACACTGTGTAAAGAGCGACGTGTCATTTTTGCTGTATGCATTACGTTTTCTACAAATAACATGCTCTTGCATTATTTGAAGGCAGGGGGAAGACTGTAAACCCTTTCTGCAGCCAGAAGAATGATGGAAGTTGGAATCCTTTTTGCATAATTGCCTCGCTTTTTGCTTGTGGATACAGCTGTGCTAACACAATGCAACATTTGAGTTGAGAGGTCTGCAAATCCTGGCACCAATGACAATTTTTAGACTGAGGCTCTTATTTGGTTGATTTTCAAAGTGCTCAGTTGTATCTATGTGTCCCTGGAAGTAGGCTTTCAGTTAACTTCTTGGAGGAAATACTTTCAAAAGGAAAAGTTTAATTTTGCCAAGAATCAGATAAGGTCCAAGTAATTAGACAAACCGGAGCTTTGTAGGTTAGAGATGAACACAACTCCTTCCATGGGGTAGTGCAAATGTGCTAGGAGAACAGGAAAATGAAATGCATGAGGACACTTAAATTTGCTGAAAATCGTAAGTTCTGTGTTTATCTCCTTGCATATTCTCAAGTGTAGGATTGCATTTTAGAAGTATTTTTTTTCACTTTTTAAAAAGGTAAAATGCATTTATCTGTCCTGTTTCTGGTTTCCAGTTTAACCCACCAGAAAATGAGTTCACTGAATCAATTGTATTAACACTATGTGTTTATAAATTGCTATTATAATTTGATTGTAATATGCTAATTCAGCATAGGTTATCAAGTACATATGTAGTCGGCTCTACATATCTTATGTGCACTTCTGTCATGAGATGGTAGGGATTCTATTTCAACTCATCTACTGCAACCCACTACTAGCAAAGTGGATGGCCTAAGGACTACATTGACAGCTATCAATCAGCGTTAGTCTTCTGACATCAGGTAACCTTTGCCAGTTTGTACTTAAGGTCTGGACTGATATTTTTTCCTGTTCTTCAATGGGTGCAGACTAGTGAAACGCCTTGTTTGCCTAAAGTAGTGTCTGTGAGTGTATATGCTCAGTGGTTGGGTGGCTTTTACAGATTGATAATGAAAGAGGACAGCCAGTTCCTTCAGTGGGATAATTCTGTAGGTTGGCCAGCAAAAGGAAGGCTGCAGATCTCTCCTCTTCCTTCAGTAACGGCGTTAACAGAGTCTCTTCCCTCATTCCTTTTGTCACAATTTGTAAACAGATATTCTTTTCCTCAGACAGATCTTGTTAGTTTGGCCAAGAGATCAAAAATCATAGTTAAGAACTAAGGAACAGGAAGCCAGAGCAGTTGCATAGCCTTGATTCCTTAGGAAACCGAGCACAGGTGAAGTAAGGATTGTGGGCAGGGACTTTTAAGTTCCCCAGATTGCTGTTGCCTTTGCTTTCTAGCTCAGGGGTGGAGTACAGACTGTCTTATCATTGCTGGGACTTTTAGCTAAAGAAAATGGGATGTTTTGCTCTGTAAATGCATGATTGGAATGAGAGGAGTAAAGGGAAGGATCCTGAGAAGTCCGGGAAGATAGTGATCAGCACTACTACAGTTAGGTATAACAACATACAAAATACCAAATAAAATTGCGGGAGAGGTAGGGAAGTAGGAGCTGTTTTGACAAGAAGTCAGAAGGCTCGGCTGCATCCAGGCACCTGAACGGTGCTCTGGCATTCCTGTGTAAATGAAAACCAGGAAGAGAAGGGAATGGAAGAAAGAAGGTGAAAAGCACCAGGTTTTTTTGAAACATGAAGCTTGCATGGGTGTTAGCATCCGTGGAGTAGCATTGCATTTCAGAGAAATTTGCCAACCAAGCAAATCATTCCTTTTCCCTCCCCTGTCTTGTCCTTTACACAGATGAGCTTTGTCTTTGATTTGAAGAGCTGTGGGAAGACAGCGCTACTTACAGGAGAGACTCATGTTGCTGGAAGGAAGCCACCCAAACATCAGAGCAGCAGGCAGTAGTCTAGCACCTGCTGCCCTTTGAGAGCTAAGAGCTGTGGAGACTGCTAAGTAGGTAAAGTACTGACTGCTTAAATGCAGAAGAGGCTACCTTCCAGATGGCTAGACAAAAGGGCACATGAATTATACAGTGATGACATTTTCAGATGGGTTTCTGAGCAGTCACCCAGGCAATGGCTAAGCAAATCTATCTAGACTCTCTGCCTCAATGCTCAAAACACAGAGGAAGGAGAAAATGCTTGTCTCTGGTATGTACAGAAGACAGCATGCTTTCCTGTCTTTCTCCATTGTCTTTCTCAATCAAAGATGGTAGATTTTTTCCTTTCTGACGGCCTCATACTGTCTGAACTCAACAAAGACATCTTCAGAGCAGTGGTTTTTCAGCCTGTTTTGGATCTCAGTAAGCATCAAATGTGGACAGCTGTGTAGAGAAATGACACCTCCAAACAGTAGGTTTGGTTTTATGCAGTTGTGTCTCTGTACCTTGTGGAGGTACCTCTGAACTCCGAGGTGGGAGACAGGTAGGGGCCAGCTTTCAGTTTTTGGAGTGTTGCACCCACTGCTGGCCATGCATTTTACCAGTGGCTGTTAATGTCTATTTGCATATTGTGTGGCCTAAAAAAAGAACATGCACAAAAAACCCAACAGTGTTTCCTACTCTGCTGCTTTTAATCAGAAATACCTAAAACCACTCAAACATGGAACAGTATTTAGGTTACCCTAAGTCAGTTTGAAATTACAGTGTAACCACAAAAGTTAGCATGGATTGGTTCACTAGCTATGTAGAGAGCTGAGAAGAGCAAGGATTTGAGCTCAGCGAGGCTTAGAGTTATGGTCATACTGATAGTAATAATATTACATAAAGAGTAACAATAATAGCAGCTATGGAAAAGTTCAGAGCTTCAGAGCCTCTTATAAGCAAAGTAAGCAGTGGTCTAGTCTGAGGCTCTCTTCTGACGTAGAGTGATACTGCTCTTTGAAGGGCAAACTATTTGCATGTTTGCATTCTTCTGTATATTTGAGTGTGGAAGCTTAAAAACTCTGTTTTGAGATAAAATGAATGTAAAAATCTTGGCATGGTCTTATCTTGACAATAGGCTTGCATGCAGATGTCCTTGTAGTTAAGTTTTTTTTTTAAAACAACCACCAAACCCAACAATTAAAAAACATTAGCTTTCCTGTGGAGGGGTTGTTGTTTGGAAATGTAATGATTAACTGAGACTAGAGGTGCAGATACAACTGCATGATCTTGCTCAGAAACCCGTAATGTAACTCATGTAAAATATTTTATTTTTCCCCCCTGTGGTATTGAATTTGGTGTTGCCATTAAGATGATAGCATCAACTTGGAAAACTGAATTCTTACTCCTTTTTGGGTTTCCTGGGTCTCCCTCTACCTTAAGTCTTTCAGGTGCAAATTCCCTTTTCAGAATTCATTGAAAGAAAACATTTTTATTTTATTATTAAAAAAAAGTCTTGTTTTAGTGCAACCTCTAGGTTGTTTAGAATAGCCAATATAAAATACCAGAAGTCTTTGAAATGCCTGATTCTCCCCGGAGCAGAACGACTGTTTTGTACCCTTGTGCATGTGGCAAATAAGTACATGGCTCAACTGATTTAATAGCACCTCTGAACCCACCAACTTCACTTTAATCTCTTATAGGATTGGTGCAATCAAATTATTTAGACAGACTTTAAGTAGAACAACACCAATCACAATGCTTCAGAGTCTCATGAGGAATGTATTCCTTTAAATATGCTGATTTACAAAGAAAGTGATTCCTTCCCTCTGCCCCCGTGCAGTTTTTTGTCTTGTCTTGGTCGAACTCTAGTGTTTGGCTTTCACAAGAATGCAGAATTCAAGATTTTTCTTTCAACCTTTAAAGTCTGCAAACTCTGCCTGGAAAACGGTCTGGTTCCTTAGCTTTCCCATCATGGCTGCTCCTTAACCAGAATCCGAGTGGAAAAATGTAACCTTCTCTAGTGCTCTTGTGGTATGACCTCTGGAAACAAGGGTGAACAATTTAAAGCTTCCTGCTACATGTTAAAACCAAGAGAAAATGTTTTTCTCCTGCCTCTGCTCCTTACTCTTTTCCAGTACTTGTGCTTGACATGGCTTTTCCTTTAATCTTTTTTTACTTTTAAGCTCCTTCCTCCTCCTTGGTTCTATTTACCCTTTTTGATGCCCTCTCCTAAGGCATTAGAGGGAAGCAGAAGCATGTGTGTACATGTGTGTGGGCAGGGGGGCAGGTATGCGTCAAATTCGGGTATTTAACACTCTGCATTCTCTGTCCCAGCTGGTTTGTTTTACTCAAGCTCCATCTGCAGCCATGCCGCTAAACTTGATTTTCACTGCTGCTCCCTGCCATTTATATTTTAATTTCTGCTTATATCAAGTCAAAACTTGTGCCTCTATCTTACTCTGTAACGTTTTGCACCTGCAATATTTGTCACTCAGGTAACTGGAACTTCTAACACAACTACCTACTATGTGGTCAGTAAATGTGTGCACAAGGAGAAAAGTTAGGCTATTTAAATACAATTGTAAGGTCACTGTTCAAAATCCTAGAAGGACTTTTTAGGCGTGGAACTTGGCTCCTGTTTAGTTCAGAAGTTTGTTCACAAATTACTGGTGTGAATTGGTTGTGACTTCAGAGGAGCTCTACTGATCAGCGGGAGATCACCCCCATGATATTTCTCATTATGTGTACATGCTCTAGTTATGCGTTTTCATATTCTTCTGGGTGTTAAACCATTCATTTAGTTTACCTGATAGTGGAAAATGCAGTTTCTTCCTAATTTCACCTTCAGTTTCTCACTTGGACATGACTCTCAGAAGACTTAATTGCATTTTAGGAACTTCAAGCAGGATAATTTTTTTTTTGGGGGGGGTGGGGGGGGTGGAGTTGGGTTTTATTTGTTTTGGCGGGGGTTGCCTTTGTTTTTTTTAACATTCCTGGTAATGTGTTTTCTCCCTTGTGGGTGACTTGTAGTTCCCCACCCCCACCCCCACTGGTCAGCCCTGTTAATATGGCAATATTTGAGAGCGATTGTAGTGACATCTAACATTTTGTTCTGTTTGTTTGCTTGACCTCAGCATGAAACAACAACAATCATGCTTTAGCATTCTTTTTTTAATGAGCACATTAAAATCTACTCAGATCAGTTGTGAAGAGAAGGGAGAAACATGGAACTCCAAGTAACACTGTCTTTTTGAAGCAATTTGTGGAAAAATAATAGACTAAAGGGATATGTAAGGACTCTGGTAGGAAATAAATGGCACTGTGTTGTTGACAGAAAGGGTTTTGGCAGAAGGCTTGTGACTGTTTCTGTGGCTTAGAAAGGAATTTCCTACAGACTGGACTAACCATTAAAAAATGTTTCTGCTTTTAGGAGTTCAAGGCATACAGTGGAATCTTCCATGGGAAGATGTCGTCTTTGACAATGAAAGCCCGTTGTCTGGACAAAAGAGGAAGTTTCTTTAAGGTAAATGGGATATTCATACAGAACACAAAGCACATGGGTTTATGTGCAGAATGTGCAGTACAGTCTGTGATACGTAGCAAGCCTTTTCTGTAAAATAGGAAGCATTTAGTCTGTTTTTACAGATGGCATTCGTGGTTAGATTACCATTCAGTTATTTCATGTGTATATTGTTTTCCTGTACACTGAATAGAATATTTGGTGTAAACCAGCTTGTGCCTTTCTTTGCTGCTAATGCTGAGAATGTAAGCTTTATTATGCATAGGCATAAAATTACTAGAGCTTTCATAAACTGGATTTCTATAGCTTAAGAATTGCAGTACAGGTTTATGAATTCCATTACTGGATTGAAAGTAGATTTAATTTCCTTGCCTATTTTAGGAAAAATTGATGGGGGCTCCTTGTTTGTGCGTAATCTGAACACTCACAAAAATACTATATTTGTATTCTCAAAGTATATTTCAGCCCATTCTGTGTTTTGGTGTTTTTTCTTTGTTTGGGGGTTTTGTTTAGTTGTTTTTTTTAAAGCCTAAGTGTGTCTCATTTGAAATGGACAAGAAGCTGATGCTTAGCTCACTGCCATACTCTCAAAAATCCAGGAAGTCAGATGGCTTTGTCTTCAGGTACCCACATACTTTAAAGGAGTCTAATGCTTCCTCCCTTAAGATACTCAGGCCAGCTTCCTGATGATACAGGCACCGAGAACTAGTAGTTCTGTTTTTGGCATGGATGTGCTTGTAGAGAGAAAACAGAAATAATTCAATTTAGTGCTTCTGGGGGCTGTTTTGAGATGTCTTGTGGTTTACAGCATACCTAATACAGCATATTCCAGTGAGAAATATGTTTTGGGTGAGAGCCCTTCTGTCTCCTCCCAATTCCATTCCACCACTGAACAGAGCTGATGCATGGTGATGTACGAAAGGGGCCAGGAAGGCAGGATGCAACATACACTCTCCTAATGCCCCTGGGAAACACCTGGGAGTACAGGCATGGGTGGAGGCCACTCCAGACTCGAGGTGGGGCTCAGAGCTGCAGGGAGGTAAAGGCCTCAGTGGAAGCATCTTCAAATACTCCCTGGAACTCTTCAGAAATGCATTTTTTCCTGGGTGTGAATATCTGATATTTGTCCCACTAACCTCATTACAGCTGGAAAATGGAACCTTGAGAACTGCATGAGAAAGGATGCTCTTTAGATTGGCTGCCTGCTGTCATTAGGTTTTGTGCATCTCCTGTGATCATCTTCATTTCTACATAGTTATAAATCGCTTCTGTGTCTGGGAACTTCTGTCAAGGATTGAACTTGATGACTTAATTTTACTTTTTCCCAGTATTTCCTGCAGAGTTAACTTGCATGATTGGCCCCAGATTTGCTCAGCAGTCGTAATTTAGCTCAGGCGTGAACAATTGCACTGCAAAAATAAGCATTGATCACCATGTCTTCTCTTCTGCCTCTTGTTCTGTGAGGGTTGTTAAGGCTTTGGGGGATCAGTCAGAGGGCTTTCAGGGCTGCGGTGAGCTTACTGTTTTCTAGGGGAATGTGGGAACATGTTTTGGTCTTTTTATATGACAGAGAGAAACTTTATGCAGTGGAGAGACTTTAGAGAACTATGATCTTTCAGGCTGGCATCACAAAAAGCAGAGGTGCAGTAGGAATTATCAGTATGGTTTTCAAAAGATGACTGAATCACATTAATGGTGTTTTATTTATGTATAATGGAGGAGGTCTGGAGGCTGTGCTGAAGTGTATTGTAGAGACAGCTGTAGTTAACATTTTCTTCCAGAAAAAATGGATTAGTTGATCTGAAATGTAGTTAACAAAGCCTTTGTGTGCACTGTGTGAGTACAGCTCTGAACACCATATACTTCTAGAGAGCAGGGCAGGGAAAATAGTGTCCAGGCAGTGCCACTTTATTGAGAGAATGCTGACCTATTAAACTGTGGTGTCCTACCACTGGCCAGGAAGAGATGTGTATTTTTGTGATGTGAGGAAAAGAGTAGTGTGTTGCATAAACCAGCTTGGGATCAGGGTTAAATAGAACAAATTTGTCTCTTCTGTGCTAGAATTTTGCGCTTTATATAATGCCAGGGTCGCAGTGGCTGTCTTGCTGGGCAAGTCTTTGCTCTAGGGAGCAATCAAAATTTACAAGTGCTTCTAAGCGCTGAATTGATTTACCTTGACCACTTCCCTTAGAATATTCACTGCCTGCTGTAGCTTCTTCCAGTGAAAGATGCTAATACTTGCTCGGTTTATATTAAGAGAAAGCATGCTGCTTTTCTTTCTTTCTTGTACTGCAGCAAATGTGATTGACCAGCCAAAAGCTCTAAGTAGTGGCAAGCAGCGCCACTTCACTGACTCTTCCTAGCTGCTGCCTCCTCTGTTGCTCCTAGTGCACCACACTTTCCTCGTGGGTCCTGTGCCCCACGTTTCAGGTGTTGCTGTTTCCATTCCCTCTGTTCCTCTGGGACAGAAATGCCATTCTTTTGCTGCCTGAATCTGACCCTAATGCTTGGGGGGGTGGGTTTCGTAGCAGATGATAAATACACTCATGACAGGCTGCAGACAAAGGAGAACCGAGCAAATGGTAGTTGGTGCCTTTAGCACACAGAGAGCTATAATGAACGCTGGTGCAGTGTGCAGAAACAGTTTCTGTGTTAGCAGCTTCATAATACTGTTGTAGTAACACGCGTACATGTTGAAGTGTTTGTTTCATGTGTTGCATGTTATCTTTATCTTAAGGCAATCTTACCAGGCCACTTTCTAGGAAACAAATGATCAGTGCTACAGTGACAGCATTTTTTCCTCTTTGGCTGGCCCAGAGTTTCATGTGGTCAGCAATAAACAGGGTCTGCTGGGGACAGGAATGGCTTATCAGTTTTGCAACACACTTTTGTTACATCTTGTACCTCATAAGCACAAACATCAACCTTGTTTGATGGCAGTCCACAGCCATCTAAGGAGAATGGTCATATCTTCAAATCAAGAAACTGTCTCACTTATGAGGAATATTTCTAGATTATCACTTATGCATGTGCTGAAGGAACCATGATGTCAGTGGGACTGTAAGCAAGTGCCCGTGTCATTTTCTGCAGTCCTTTGTATCTCCTTGTGTAAGTAATTCTTGTGTGGAAAATAGATGCTGGAATAGGTATTATGTGCACCTCCTGTTTGGGATGTCATGGTTGTAGTCACTCAAAATGATTAGGAACGTGGTATGCCTGAGCAATTTCAAGACACTGGACCAGGCGTTAAGAAGTATTTTCAATTAAGAAGCTAAAGGTGTCCTAAATTTTCTTAAGGACAGCCTGGCAGGAGAATGGCCTGATGAACAGTGGAAATAAAAGATGCCTCAAAGCTGCCTTTGCAGATGTCTCACCAACCCTGGGAAGCTGCACTGTTGGACCACTGTTCTGAACCTACAGCATTGAAATGGAAACTGCAGGCAGTCAGTGCATCCAGCCTCTGTGTAGTGTACCCAGTGTCTGTGTGTTGCACTTGTGTGTACAGTGAAATTACCTTCTTTCCCTCCCCCACATCTGTAAAATCATGGCAAGTTACGTTTGCTACAGCTGGACAAATGAGCAAAGAAAACGCTTGAGACATCAGACTTTTTTCAGTTTGTTGTTTTAATTTGCCTTGTCTACTTAGGAGACCTAGTAATTAAGATACAGCCTTTTACTCGTGCTGACCTGTACTTCAGAATGCTCTCTCAGATGCTCAGACTGTGTAGTCTGCTTCTGCACATGGCTGTCATGTTATGCTTGTTACTTTACGGTTGGCCAAGAAACCTTTAGCATGCTGGCGTGCAGTTTCTCAGGGTGCTTAAAAAGGGTATCTTACCATTCTCGGCAACATCTACAAGAAATTCATTGCCAAATACCAGTGGAAAGTTCCAACTTTACTTTCTGGTTCTTAAATAGTTCCTATTGCTGTAGCTTCTAACCATCTCTTAGGATTTTCACGTTCATTCTTTTGACTATTAGTACACCAGGAAAACAGTATTGTCCCCACTTTACAAAGAGCGAAGGTCTGGAATTTTATAGGCTAAATTCTCTGGAGTCTTTATACTTTCCAATTGATTAAGGTTCAGAGCCAGCAAGTGGTAAAAATGAAGCAAAGAGTGAGTTAGGCTAGGGTAATTCTGGGAATGAATAGCTTGCCAGTGGTTACAGAGTTAGTCTGTGGTAAAGCAAGGAACTGAGTATATGTCTCTGGCAGACATCCTTTTTACTGAACCATCATCCTTCTCATTGAAATGTTCCAACATTAATTGAACTGGCATCAGAGGTTTTACGCCATTAAAGCTTTTCTGTCCCAAAATCAAACATCAGGTAAAACTTCATAGCTTACTGATGAATAAGGCACTGAATAATGTTGTCTTGGGAATTCATAGCTCGCTATACAAAATAACCAGAAACTGCAGCCATGTATCAAAATATTTAATTGTATTCAGACCTTTGGACAAGTCCAGTAATAGCATTCCCAGTTTGGCTCGTCTCTGGCGCTTTGCCACCTCATCACACAGCGTGCTCTTTGAGGGTTGCTATGGTCTGCTTATCAAAACAGGAAGGAAAAGATGTGATGCCAAAGAGGATGCAGGTCTCCAGAAAGAATGAAAAACGAGATGCTAGCAGGAAGGGTGGTGGTGGTGGTAAGTGCTGAGGCTCATTTGTCCAGTCTGATGCTGATCCTTGCTGTCTTCAGCCTGTGTTCCGTTGCCAGATTAGAAGCACTGATCTTCCATTTTCCTCTTTAGCTGTTGTAAGTCTGAGGGCTTGGAAACATGCTGCAGTGATCAGCTTGGCCAACTCTTTCGTTGTGCTCTCAAAGATGGCAGTTTCATTAATTTTCTCTACGAGCTTATTTACATTCCAACACAAAAAATCACAGAAATTTGGTTGCTATGCAGTGATGGTTGAATGATTTTCTAAAAATGTCCTGAAACAGACATCAAGTCAAAGCTACCTGTCTTCCTCTTGGGACTGGGAAACTCTTCGTGAGTTGAATGAGTAAGACGACACGGAGCTATGCTGGGCTTCTGAGAGAGGCACCAGTCTGTGTCTGGTCCTGGGCATGTGCTTTCCCTGATGCACAGCAGTGATGAGCGCGTAGGCAGAGCAGCTTCAGAAAGGTGACTGTAGCTCCTTGGGAGCATGTTGCTTCTAGTGAACACACTTGCTCTGATTTTTGCTGCTTAGATGACATCCTGAAAGATAGCAAACATGAAAATGGAATATATGTTCTCTGGTGAGAGAGTGCTGGGAGCTCTGAGTTATGTTTGTGGTCTGTATGTAGGAATTACATTGTCAACCCTGCCAGCTTCTAAAAGCTGAGATCAGGCTTGTTGAACAAAGAATCAGTTGACAATAAGCATAGTGTGATACATTATGAAAGGAAATGTTGTGATTTAAGATGTTTGCATTACATCATTTCCTTCATGTATTTTAGAAATTTAAACAGTTACAGTACATGGGTGTTTGTGGCAATGTACTGTTTAGGGTAAGTTTGGTTAGGGAATACTGTACTGCGCTGCTATGAATTCATGTTGTCCGAGTCTGTCCTGGTTTTGGCTGGGACGGAGTTATTTTTCTTCCTAGTAGCTGGTATAGTGCTGTGTTTTGGGTTTAGCATGAGAATAATGTGGATAACACACTGATGTTTTGTTGCTAAGCGGTGCTTACACTAAATCAAGGACTTTTCAGCTTCTCATGCTCTACTGACTGAGAAGGCTGGAGATGCGCAAGAAGGCGGGAGGGGGCACAGCAGGGGCAGCTGACCCCAACTGGCCAAAGGGATATTCCAGACCATATGATGTCATGCTCAATATGTAAACTAGGGGAAAGCTGGCTGGGGCCACCGCCTAGGGACTGACCGAGCATTGGTTGGCAGGTGGTGAGCAATTGCATCGTGTGTCACTTGCTTTGTATACTCTTGCCTTGTTATTATTACTGTTTATTACTACTACTATTTTACTGTATTTTATTTCAATTCTTAAACTGTCTTTGTCTCAACCCACAAGTTTTCTCACTTTTACTCTTCTGATTCTGTTCCCCCCCCAATCCACTGGGGAGGAGGAGGGGAGTGAGCAAGCGGCTGTGTGGTGCTCAGTTGCTGGCTGGGGTTAAACCATGGCAGGGTCATAATTATTATTTGGGTTTACAGTGGTTGTGTTGTAGTTTCCTTTAACAGTACTTTATCAGAAATAAACTCCAAAGGAAAAACAGTAGACACAGAAATGGCTATTTATCACATTATATAAGGTCTCCTTTTGATTTGGATTTTTTTACTGTTAAATAATTCACCACCTGAGAAGATGTCATACTTTCAAATACGCTTCTTTTCATGTAAACCTCTTCTTTCTGTAGCATAGCAGGGTAATATAAATTTCATAGTCCTAAATAATCTGTGACAGATTTCTTCAGATTACTTTTTAAGTCTTGGGGTTTATGTATATTGTTTTCATGTTCATCTTGTTTTACACTAACGGGGCCTGCGACAAATACATCCATCTACTTCAGTTGTATTTCCTTTTGGAAACAGCCTCTTATGGTCTTGATTTCAATTCTGTTGAAAACAGTGGGTTACTTTTCCCATTATTTTCAGCAAAATAGGAATCGCAGTCTTTGTGAACAGGGAAATGTTTGAAGAATTCAAATATTCTGAGCCTTCCATTAAGAAGGCAGCAGCCTTCTGCTGCTGCTTGTTTTCTCAGTGTTGGATCTAATAATGGTACACACCCAGGATCCTTACTGCATTTTGTAGAAACATATTATTAACAGCTCATCCTGTATAATGCTAATCACTCAAGTATCACATGCACTGTGTAATGACCAGAAGCTTCATTGATCCTAAATATGTCAGAAATGACGTAATAAAATCATGAGTACACCTTATGTTGTTTGCTAGAAAATAATTTGCCAAGTACTATTGTATGTGTCAGTTAATTGCAAGAATGCCCAAATAATGCAACTCTAGAACCTTTTTGTTTGGCGTCCCCTCTCCTTTCTCTTTGTCTAAATCAGGAGAAGAGTAACTTTTTTACATGAAAAAATTAGGGAGGGCTAGTTGCCATTTTCAGAAAATATTGGCAGTTTATTTTTAATAAATAAGGTCTTTATTCCTAAAGATAAATGTTTTGGTTCAGGTGCAGTACCTGCTGGTAGCTGATGAGTCACAGTTTGATTGCAGAATTCTGGGAGACTTTGTAGGTCAGGTTTGGGTTTGATGCTCAGCACTTAACATAGCTTCCTTGTACAGGATGTGCTGACTTTTCAGAGTCTAAGGAAAGACTTCCCTGCGTCATGGAGGGTATGTAGTATACCCTAGAAATTTGGCCTGCAGAAGAGAACATAAGTGTAAGACTGCTTGAAACATGCCATTTTGTTTCCTTTCCCTTTAGGAAAGGAAAAATAAAGTTGCTAAACACAGAAAAATTCCTCTCAGAAAAGACAGTTTCTGACAAGTTCTCTTCAAGGCAGACATAAAAATTAGAAAGTGTTAAGATTACATCATCTCCAAGATGAAACTGTTCTGCATTGCTTGCCTTATATTATTCTGATTTAAAGTGTTTGAGTTAAAATCCATTTAAAAATACTTATTTTTAAGGACTTTAATCTTACATAAGCAAGTACCTTTCCCAGACACAGATGTAAAAGGCAATTGTGTTAAGGAGGCTGAATGTGGCAGCCGTATAAAAATAACTTCAAATAACTTCCAAAGATAAATTGGATATTGGAAAGCATCAGAAAACATGCTGCCATGGTTAGCTTTTAGATATAAGTCAACACAGGAACTAACCAAGGAACTGCAGTGTAGGAAGGTTATACAATAGTTAAATTCTTTTGCATTGTAGGTCCGTTCCATCTTCCAGGGTCAGGCTGATATATGAAATGATAGCATGAAGTGTGGAGTGTCACCTTGAATTTTTGAGCATGCTGTTAGTACAAGTTGGGTTAGAATTCTTTGCCGTAGTGCCTAGAGATTTTGTTTTCTGGGAGGGAGCTGTTTAATGAGACTTTTTTCTTTCAACTCTGGTCAAAGCCAGTTAACACAGTTAAGTCAGTTAACAGCCAGATAACAACACAGCAAGGCAGGTGTTGGGGTGTGGCTGAAAGCCTATGGGTGCTTCTGTGGAGAGTTCACGTTGCATACTTTTCAGGGAAAGATGGTGAAAAACTCTTGTGTAAACTGTTGGCCTGTGAGCCACTTAATCTCTGTGTGTCAGAGAACAGGGCACACTTGCTACTGTGATGGTTCTTTATGGCTACAATTGGTCTTGTGTGTGCAAAGACTAAGGTGATGTTGCCTATGAAGAGGAGATACTTACACAGAACAGACTCATCCTGTCAGTGGGTCTAGCAGCTTAGCTTTCATACAGTTACCAGCATAGGAAATTTTGTAGGGAAAGAGTTCTGGGCTGTGATGCTGGCATCTTACGAGTCAAAAGCAGCTGCTAATGTAACAGAGGGTTGCTCTGCTTTGCTTACCATTTCCCCTTTCTGTCTTTGCAGCAGAAGCATGTGCTTCCCATGCTGCTTTTCACAATACCTGCTGCGCCTAGCTGCCAAAATCTTCCTTGCCATCTTCACAGCTTCTACGAGTTGTTAACGCACAAATCCACTAGCTGCAGCTGCTGCGGTGGAGTGTGCAGTCAGCATCAGGCTGGCTTCTCGTGCCCAGCCTACAGAATCACCCTCCTCCTACTCCTGATCAGCTTCTCTGTACGGATGATTGACTACTTTGAAGAAGCCAGGGGATTGCCAAGCAGTCTGTCTCCCCTCTTAAGCGAAGGACTGACATTTGAAGGAAGGCTGCTGAGACACATCTGTTGCCAGACAGAGCTGACCATAATCCCTTTCAGTGCTTTGATGGTAATCCCTTGAAAAAGAATAGATGGTCAATTCCAGCTTGATTATTCTGAGATTGACTGTCTTCAAGATGGTTGTGTGACTGGCCTTAGGTTTTGCCATGCTCTGTGCAATGGAAGGAGCTGGGGGTGGAGTTGATTCCTCTGGTTTCATGTTCTTCTTGGGCCCTTTGTGATTCTCCCCACCCCCTCCCCCTCGCCCCCCATCTCCAGTTAGGCCCTGCAACAGGGGATCAGACAGGGTGACGAGTGCATTTAGCATTGGAGTAGAGTTATATTGCTAATTCAACGAAAAGGCTGCTCTGCTGACCTTATTCTTACTCAATATTGCACACATTAGAGCTCCTACCTACAGTAGGTCTGTTTCATTAACAGATGAATTACTTGATTAGTGTTTAATAATGTATTGAGCTTCGGGTAGTGATTTCCATCATGAGTTCGTATTTTAAATGGTCAAATATAGTTTCAGATAATTGTGAATCATTTGCTATCTATAATGAGACTCCAGGCAGTGACTCATGTGCTGGTAGCTGACCAGTGGTGCCTTCCTTCTGAGGTGGCTCCACGCCATCCAGGAAGCCCTAATATATATTTATAGCTGGCTAAATTGTTCATATTCGTGACTACTTGGTGCTTGAAAAACTTGACACTCTCACAGTGAATAGGAAGCATCTTCGGGGAATGCCATGATTTAAAACTAAAAACTGAGCCTTGTTTCATCTGTTAAGAAAGCTAATTTTTTTAGCCCTTACTGCAGGATGAAGCACATAAGGCAGTTCTGTTCCTGATGCGGCTCCGTTCATGACTCCACAGACAGTGTTAGAGCTTTTGTGCCTGTCTGGTGGGAGAAGAGAAAAGGCTGTAATCTGGTTGGTTCAAACAATAATTCAACCCACAGTTGTGTTCAGGTGCAACTTTGGAAAGGTTTTAACAGTGGCAGAGACTTGTTTTGGCAAGGAAGCGCTGCATGCTACCTTACTGTAGCACTTGGGAGGTTAGGAGATCTGAAAATTACTAAAAACTTCACAGTAGACAGAGAATTAATTCCATTTTACTCAGCTGCCAGAGCAACTAGGAGGATTTTGTCTGAGAAATCTACTGTTTGGAGGCTAATGTGGAAGGTGGAAATATAGTGCCCAGTGCAGCTGGGAAGAGAAAGATATTGCCTTCATTTAAGTCTGCCTACTTCTTAATCTAAAAGTTCAATTTCCTGGCACTAAAATCAATTAAAAATTGCAAGTCCTATGTTTATGTACTTGAAAAAGGGGCTAAGTTGAAACATGTTGCTCCTGAATGGAGGACAGGAAATATAGGGTAAGGAAGTGGTGAAATGTATGCTGAGATGCGGGTAAAGATGTGAGGGATAAGAGAGTAAAAAAAAAAAAAGTGAACAGAAGACTGTGCTGAGCAATCATGAGCTGTTTTAAGGAACTGAAATGAAAAGCTTCAGCAGAACCAAAAGAGATAAGGCTACAAAAGCTGTAAAGGCATAGCAAGACTTGCATCAGCAGTGTGTATATATGCAATAACTTGCATGGTTGTGTTTGACTATCTCACTGCACTCAGCAAACCTAATAATGAATGAAGACTGGGAAAATTTAGCAGGTGCTTAAAACTGAGTGGTTTTTTGCTTCTGTTTTGACATTGGAACTTCTCTTTAATAAAAAAAGCCCCTTGGCTCTGTGTTCCACTGTGAAGCACCATCAGTTATGAAATGTGATTTTAATTCAGGAAGAGGAAATCCTAATTAAAGTAATTGATAGGGTATAATTAAACCTGGAACAGATTTTGTTCACCAAAGGTATGCTCTGTTTTTTCATATACTTGTCACACTCCTTATTTTAAAAATTACAAATTGCGTATTTCTTTCTAGATACACATTTATTAGGGTTTTTTGACTTCTGCTTCATACATCTTGATACAAATAAGAAATCCATTGTGTCAGTATTTTGGAATGTCATTACTTATTTAGAACTAACTCGAAGGCACATTAATGTTTGCAACTAATTGAATACTTTAAGAGTGATTACTGTAGCTAGAGACTGTAATGGATTGCTCAACAGAGATTTAGGCTTAGTAGAACTGATCCTTCCACTTCTACTGCTTAGTCACTGCTTTGAGGAGAAATCTAATTTTTCTATCCCTTTACGCTTGTCAACTTGTCTGTTTTGAATCAACTGACTATTGAACTGAATTAGTGGATCTCTCTACAGGTACAGAAGGATTATTGTACAGGATTGCTGTTAAAAAAAAATGGCTAAGCACATCAGATGTAGTTTGGGTTTTAGCCAAAGAGTTTCTATAGATCAATTGCTTTTTTTTTAAACCTGAACAGCAATCCACCTGATTAAAAAAGGTATTTAAATTTAATTCTTTTAATGGTTGACTTGAAATCTTGGCATGGCTTGTCATTTCAAGTGTTATTTTAAAAAGAAAAACATTTAATTAAATATCCTGGGAGCTGTTTCTTAGACCATAACCTGCACGTGCCCACTCTGAATACAGTAAGTGTCAGCCCAAAAGCATATTTCCTGCTACTGAGTAGATGGCTGGAAGACCTGAGTGGTCTGAATTCCAGAAGTGTCCTGGTCAGGTTGCAGAGTTCTGGGTTGGCTGATCCAGTTATTGGCTAGTTTGGGGTGACTAAACTGGGGCATAGGTTCTCTGTACCAAGGTCAGCACAAACAGCCTGAAACTCTGGGCTATTTGCTGGGGTGGCTGAGCAGCAGGGCATGATTTCACGTTGGGGCTGATGGGATCTAGTGACTTGCTGAATGGGACAGGCTACTCCCAGCCTGGTGCTGTCCTCTGTTTCCTGGTGTCTGCTCTGGAGTTTATCAGATCCCCTCAGAGATTAGTTTCAGGCTCATTAAGCCAACAGAAAACTAACCAAAAGACAAAGTGAAAAAGTCTACCAACTTTTTAGCAAGCTGAAACAGCTAACAGGGCTAGATGAAGACCCGAGGGAAGAAGTAGAACCTCAATGTGTGGGAGCAGCACACCATAGCATGAAATTCCCCCTGTCAGGTCAGTGAGAGCAGCGGCTGTATTGCATTTCAGAGGATTACAAGAATAAATGTGTTAAGGATGGTGGTGCTAAGATGGCAGAGGCTTTAAAAGAGGAAAAATAAAGCAGTGTGATCTACAAGATACAGTAAGACGTGTACTGGCTAGAGCCTGGTACTGCTCTCTGAGCACCCAGGTCAAAGCTTCCCCCTAAGGTGATGCTGCTGCCCATAAGCACCATCAGACATGTGGCGATGTGATGGCTTTCTAGTGAGGCTCATGAGATGGCAGTGGCACGTGTATTTTTCACTGTCTAAAGCCGATGTGGGGGCTGGATTAATGCAAAAAGAGGAATGAATTTACCTGTGCCTAGCAAGGCACTTGGTGGCTCTTTTTTGGAGATGCTGTTTCATAATGCGCTGAGTGCTGCAGTAAGGTACAAGGCTGCTCTGTCAGGACAATGCAGGTTCCTCCTCCTGCTCCTTCTCATGGTCAGGAAGGCATTGCTCACATCTTGCCCCAGTGACTCGGTGGATTTTTGAGAGTCAGCAGGTGGAAAATCCTTGTAAACTGTAATGCTGATGGGACAGTATGGCTGGGAGCTCTGACCTTGACAGAAAGAATGGGTGGTATGGATGCAGTGTATGGTAATTCACTTTTTTTTTAATTGGTTAGAATAATGCTGCACAGCAAAGGAGGATGTGAATTTCTGAGGTAGAAGAAAACTTCCAATAAAACAGTATGGGAAAACCTTGCCTGTAATGTGTTGAAACTGTTGCTGTACTGAGCTACCTAATGCTGGTGGGATGCAGGGTCATGTGTTGTGGGCAACTACGAAGACAGTTCTAACTTGCACTGGAAAGCTGTTTTTACTTTGTCTGACAGGGCTTTTGTTTATCCTCTCTGAGGTGCGGGGGTAGTGATAGAGGAGATGGCATCACTGCAAACCTTTTCATTAGGTTTCACTACCGGCAGGAGAGGGGGAACACCACCTGGTTTTACATACTGTCATGGGGCAGTGTGTCAAGCAAATGCAATGCAGTTGCTGCAGTGAATGTCTAGGACAGCGTTCCTTGCAAACTTCATAGTTGGTTTCTGCTCAACAAAAAGCTTCCCAGACATCTGGCTAGCAAATGCTGTATTTCTCAGTGTACAGCTCTACTGCTAGTCTCGCCCACTTTAAAAAGAGTCCTTGCCTTCGTGTCCAAAATTAGAATTGTGTTCCACCGAAGCTAAAGTGCAAGGCAGTTCTCTTAATTGACTTTTCTGTTTGAGGGCAGTCCAAGACCTAATGTGAAAAGCAGCCGTCCATTTCCCTCTTGCTTTGTTACTTTTTATCCACCACAATATCATAATGATGGCTTAGTGTCCCTGATGAAATAACTCTTGCAGATGGAATTCTTTGAATTATATTTTTTCTTTTTATTTGAGAAAGTAAATGCTATGAATGATCAAATCATTTAGTTCTTTTAAGCTGTTGTAAAATACGTTGAGGCTGCAGATTTAATATATTTAAATAAAAAACCTAGTCAACCTGGAAGGTTTTGTACTGGCACAAATAAGGAATTATTCTTCCTCCAAGAATGATTATAAAAGGCCCCAACCCTTACTTTTTCCTTTGCAAAGGGAAGTCCAAATAGGATGTGATTGAACAAAACAAAAAAAAAGTAATCTCTGGTGACTAAACTTGCCTGGGCTTCTTTTCCACGCCTCTTCCACTCACTTGACGTCATCATATTTTTGTCCCTTTCTAGCTCATTGACACAATTGCCTCAGAAATCGGAGAACTGAAACAGGAGATGGTACAGACAGATCTCACAGTGGAAGATGAATCTGCTGATTTGCGAAGGTGATTAAAATCTTTATTTTCTTACTTCCTGGAGGTGTAGCGTGACAGGAATGTTTCCATTTTGCTCTCTTCTTGGGTGGCTTATGTCCTAGCAACATAGGGGGTGTAGGTAATCTTGCTTTTGATTCAAGGAGTTTGCCTTTGTGCAAAAGGGGTGCCACGATATTCAGTTGTTCTGTGTATTTGCCATAATATCTTCTAAAAGCAACTGAAGTTCTACTTCCTTGTTACAAAGCTTGGATACTGATGAATGTCTAAAGCAGGAAACTGCTAATGTTATTCCTATTGTCTATGGCAACGAGCTTTGCTTTCACACTGTAAAGACTAAAAATGTCCATTGCTTCCAGTGATTCTGTGAAGATTTGACATACAATAACATGATTTATTTATGTTCTCAGGTTAAGAAGTAAAGGATTGACTGTTATGAGCTGATACTTCTGTGGGTGATGGGTTTAAGATGACTTATGTCAGTTCTTGCACGTTAAAAAAAAATTAGGTAGATAGGGGCATTCCCTTAACCATAAAATGTTCTGAGATGCTTATTACAGTGCAGATGAAAGTTCTGGCTTTTCAAAATAGGTATTATGCTAAGGAGTTGTGAACTGTGGAAATCGGTAACGTTGAATTTGTACCTTTAAATGGGCATAGTGGGACCCCAGCATTTCGGCTTTGCTGTGGCTGTTGTGCTTGATTGATAATGTCTGTTAAATTGAATATCTTCCAGATGGCAATATTTTAATCATTGTTAACAAGGGAACACATTTTTGTACTTACTCTTGAAATATTTGTTGCAAGAGGAAAGCAGCTGATGCAGGTGTTCTGTTTTATCTGACTGCATAGTCTGGGCCAGCTCTGGAGCTGGTGGGCTTTGTTCTTCAAGGCAGTGAGTTAATGAAGTGGATAATAGTTTGTTATTTAGAATTAAATCCATGGGGTTTAGCTTATTTTTCTTTCTATAAATACTTCTCAAATGTGCTAAAAGTTACTAAAATGTATATAGAAATTATATAAATAAAACACTGAGCAGCACAAGTGGTAAAGAACATAAGACAGCTGAACTAATTAAAGAACGTGGCTATGCCCCTAGTTGCACATTATTCACATTTTAAAGCTTTTGGAAGCACATTTCTTTTACAGAGGCAGGAAGGATAATCTTTCCATTTCAATGGATACAGCTAATTAATTACAATGATCATTAGCTAATTTTCAGTCAAGAAAAGGCCTCTTGTATCTTTGAATACATCATATGCATGAAAGACTAAGATTTGCTAGGTCTAAAATCTTAGTAGATACACTTGGCTGGAAACAGTCAATTAAGTCTCCCCATTTTACAGATACAGGGGATTTTTTTAACTGATTTTTTTTAAACTGAATTTGTTAATTGAGTGCAAAATATATTTTTATTAAAATGTGTAAGCAAAACTAATGTTAAAAGGTGAATAATGCCATTTCCATCACTACTTAACCGACTTCAATTTCATACTGAAATAATACCTATCTAATAAAAAAGAAATAATTCTCTTCTGTCACTTTTAGGATGACAAATACAAAATCTGAATAAATAAGGTCAGTTTTTGTATGACTACATAATTCTGAACTGTGTGCTTCTGTGAAAGGAAGAAATTATATCAAAGTTGGTATAAACTATACAATTAGCTGTGTGCTGATATATTTCGTGTATATAGAACTACAGAGCAAGATTACAGTAATTTCAAATAAGGTTTTCCAGAGTTCTTATTTAAACAAGACTCCCCACAGGGATGTGTTTACTATCATAACTTTTTCTTTGTAGTTAACTTAAACTTTGTAATTAACGTAGGTTGCTCTTATTATTGTGTGTTTTGCTGTTCAGAAGTTGGTGTCTTAATGTGGCGTTTGGATTTGCATGTAGAGAAGATTGAGCTAAAAGGAATGTCTGTCTTCCTTGCTCATTTTCCACCTTAGCATGTATCTGCATGCACCCAGAACAGTTGTAGAAAGACAGTGGTTGCAAGAGCTCTCAGCTGCATTCAGACAAATAAGTACATGAAACTGTGTGTCTGCAACGTTAGTGGTGTGGTGTGTGGGTTTTGTTTGATCTTGTTGGTTTTGTGTTTCTTGGTTTGGGTTTGGGTTTTTTTTGCGGTTAATGTGGTGGCTTTCAAATTTATACTCCTCTCCCCAGTTATATTTTGGAATTGTCTCTTCTTTTTACATCTATGGCCCAAGTAATATTGAGAATAATTCAAGTAACCTAGCATACAACTTTGTCTTGTAAGTGTGTAAAAGCCAGGCAAAAAAGAGGCTTATAAAAATCTGTTTTGAGTGAGATGCTTACATCATTCATTTCAATACTCCGCGGTATTTGACACCTGGACTTTTTCCCAATGAAGATGCATATCTCAGTAATGCAAATGTGTGGAGCTGTCAGAAAAGGGCATAGATGGGATGAATTTCTGACCTGTGCTGTACTGATGACCTTCGAAAGGGTAACTAGAGAGCTTCTGCCTGCAATGGTAGCCCAGGTCCGTGCAGGATGGGGGAGCACACATGACGTGGCTGGTGGCATCCAGGTGGTCTTTCAGGAGGCCCTGGAGGGCCCTAGGACCCGTGCGTGTCTGTTGTCTTTGTGAATGGCGGGTCGGGGAAAAAGCTTCTTGTTGTCCCTCTGTAGGGAAGGCTGTAAAGCCCCGGTCTTCCTAGAGCATTTGGTTCCTGTGAAATGATTTGGGCATGCTTTGCTGGTGGTGGCAGCTGCCACAGCTTATTCCCTTCCTGCTCTGTTACCATGACAGAAACAAGGACAGAACTTTGCCCCCTCCCTCATGTTTTGCACTGGACAGCCCTCATGCCTGTGTCTTCTGCGTCTTTCCACAGCAGTTATTAACTTAAGCAGAGTTGCCTTCTGTGTCTTGCATGGTGAATTGCTTCTGTTATTGTTGATGGGCAAGTATCCAACAACCTTTTCCCCAGCAGCTTTGTCATGTCCCTTCAGCTGTAATGGGATGGAGAAGAAAGTGACAGCCCAGCTGCAGAGGAGTGGAGATAATGCTTAGCAGAGGCTCTGTGCCCTCTCCCAGCTAATGCTTGATGTGACTGTATAGGCTAGGCTGGTGCAGTTAAGGCCTGCTAGACTGCAGGATTTACAGAAATCCAGGCACTTCTGCAGTGGGGAGTCAAAGTGGGTTAAGTGTGGAGAGCCTTTGGTGGGACGGGAGCAAGGTTCACACTCATCTGCAATTTTAGAAAGATCAGTTCACCTACCTGTTGATGTTCTCTTTGACCTTGTGACTGGGAAAGAAACAACAGGAATGTTCCTTGCTGCTGAGTAACGGTGGGGTGGGAGAACAATTAATCAGGACACAGAGCTGTGTTTTGCCAACCTTTGCACCATGCCAAATAGTTGGCAGCAAGGCTTCGTAGGTTATGTTGCTGGGGAGATGCTGAGCATCCGACTGTCGTGGGCAGAGAGGAGAACTCTTCTTCTCCCTCTCCCTCCCCATGGGTAACGTGATGCTGGCCTAAAACCAGAGGGCAATCCAGGCAAAAAACGGAGTGAGGAAGTGTGGACATAGTCAAATATTGAACCTGGTCTCTTGCTATGACCCTCCTCCTGACTAGTGAGTGCATCTGGGATGACAGGCTAAACCTGGGGTTGTGCTTTCATTTGAGCTGATAACCAGCATTCTCCACAGTGTGGGAGCAGATTGAATACCTCAAATACTGATGGTCATCTATGTCCTTCCTACAGTTCCTCTCATGCTCACAGAAGGGTGGGTAAGGTCTTCCACAGAGGGGGTGGTGTGGGGGGGTGTAAACCCTACAGCAGCTGGCTTAGTTTAATTCAACACAGCAAACCCATGGAACAGCGGTGGTCATCCTGATAGGATGTGCATGCAAGCTGGATGCATTTCCACTGTGTCCATAATCCCAAAGAAGGAGAAGTCCGTTCCTTAGGCCAGCTTTTGTCAGTGCAGGAGGTTGGGGATGTTGGCAGTAGTTTCAGAGAGCAGATCTGCTCATTGTCCTAAGTACCACAAAAGAATGGGAGAAATATTAGAAGCTTAGGTTTTCCAAGGTTAGAGCAGGAGGCATAGATATGATCTGAGAGACCAAAAGAAAATCGCTTTAGCGAGCAGGAGGGCAGGAGCGTTTGCTTCACAGATATGCTATTGAGGTGTATGTTACAGCCCTGTGGGTACGGGAGAGGATCAGCCTGGTTACAGGCTTCAACCTGTTCCTTGTCCTTTTTACTGTGAGGTAAGTCTAACCAGGATGCAGCACAGCATTTTTTTATCTTGGCAGTTACCTCTGTTTACTTCCCACATGCTTATGGGTTTTCTTAAATCTGAGGAAACTTGCATGAATCATGTATTTTCTTTAGTTCATTGTGAGTTGTGTTGAAACTACTCTCCTACTGGAGAGGAACCAGTGTAGTACCACTGCATTAAAGTAGACCATCTGTGGAGGCTGATTTATGTTTCGATTTTTAGTTTCATGTGACCTAGTCAGATTTTCTTTACTTGGCAGTTAAAAAAATCCCAAAAGTAAAATGGGAGAGAGAATTGTCGCATAATATACAGCATATTTTGCTAGCGTTTAGGATACAGCAACTTCTTATTCCATATACCTGAATTAATCAGGTGATTGCGAGGAATTCAAAAGGTTGTTCTTTCCATGCCAGTGTTTCCAGAGAAGTTACACCACATCCCAGTCCCAAATAAGTTTACAGTCTAACTGTATGACATGACAAATTTCAAGAACTCCCATGCATCAGGGTTTGACTGTATGTTTAGTGCCCAGATCATTAATTAAAATAATGTTAAGAATAAAAAAACATCCCAGGTTACGATGCTTAGTAGTGTTGGACCATTGCAAATAGGCTGTCAAAACAGACCAATGGAGTTTTGACTGCGTTTATGTCCTGGACCTTGGAAAATGGCTTCTCATAGGTTGTATGTGGTTTGCCAGATGTGGCTTTTCCAAGCTATGATCTTGCCAGAGTTCACGAGCTCTAATCCTTCTCTCTTATTCAAATAATAAAAAAAAAGTTTTATTATCTTTCTTTAAGTGTTGTTTGTTTTTAGTTTACTGTCCTGTGAATTGCAAGAACATACTAGTACTGATCTAGCTGAGGTGCATTGGAGTAATTTGAACCGGTAGTGTTCAGGAGTGGCAGAAAGTCTTGTCATGATCAGATACTCTTAATCTTTCTTTGGCTTATTTCTTGAGGGGGCAAAAGCAGCTGCAGTACAGATGTGCATGTGGATCTAGGTCAGTAAGGTGTGGGCTCACATATTGCTTTCCTCCTCAGATCTGAGCATGTGGGAGGGATAGCACCTGGAGGTTCCAAAAACCCAACAGCTCCCTATTCAAATTAATCTTCCGATTTGTAATGGTTTGGGTATGTTTGACAACATTAAGCCATCCATACCGAAGAGAAACATTGTGACCCTATGTACGTGTGCAAACTCTTACTAGCTTTAGGTTGCTTTGTGGTAGCCAGCAGTGCCAGTCCTTGTAGCTGATAGCAGTTATGCACCTTCTTTTGCATGTGATCCAACTTTCTTTTGAGGGCAAAAAAAATTTCCCTCTGAAACATTCCCTCTGCAACACGTTTAGTTTCCATCTCTTGACCAAGTTATATCTAGTTGAGGCAGCAGCCACTCTTGGTGTGTAACTTCCGCGTTGCCACAGCTGTCTTTGGTTTGCAACATTGCTAAATGGCTCTGAAGGTGAGCGGAAAGTTTCTGAGCAATGTTTACTGGAGGGTACAGCTCATGAAAGCCCTTCTGTGATTTTGTGATTTGACTTTTGTGGAGATTCACACATTACAACAGTAGGTTCTGCTGGGACCGTGGTTGAAAGGGGAACCCAGGATTCCTATTGTGGCAGTTTCAGAGCCCTGTCATAAGTGATGTAAACACTACTTCACTTCTGCACGCAGGTTTCTGCCTATTTTGTGCCCCTTGAAGGCATATTGGCAGTTATTAACAGATTTTGACACTCGGGGAGGGAAGATCATCTGTATTTCAGATGCCTTGCAAACCTAAAAGGTGTCACATCATAAATAAGCAAACAGAGAAAGAGGACAAAAAGGGACATGTACACAGGTGATCTGGCAGTGGTAATGGATCCAAGTAATTAAAAGTTTGAATGACTATGCCTGTTCTTACCTGATCATTCAGTGAAAGTTCTCTATACCATTTACTTTCCTTTCTAGCCCTGTCCAGAGATGCTGCAAGTTGCTGACCAAAGCTAAACAAAAAAAAGCAGTTTGGTTGTTTGGGGGTTTTTGTTGTTTGGTCGGTGCATTTCAGTTTGGGTTTGGTGGGGGGTGTGCATGTGGGTTTTTGTTTGTTGTCTTTAAGTATTCAGTGCTCCTATGCTTGTGAAAGCTCTACCCCCTTGCTCTGGGTACAGTAGCTGGTGTAATGAAGGTGGTAAATGCTGTTAGTGATGCTTACTGCCTGTCCAAAACACAAAATTCAGAAGAGCTGCAAGACGGTTTGCAGTGGGAAATGCAGCTGCATTGCACTCTGCCGCTCAGGGCCTCCTCTGCCGTCAGAAAAGGTTTGTAGGAAGAGCACAACCTCTGTCTCTGACATCTTAGCGAGTCAGATCTTGAGCTTGCAGGGAGCTTTTTGTCTATGCTCAAATATTTTCATCAGGAAGCTGTTACCAGAGTGACTGTTCTGTAATGATTTTTAGCACTGGAAAAATCACAGGATGTACTTCTAGCTCAAAAATTAGGAATTTGAACAAGCAATGCATGTGTAATCGTACTGGGTGTTCTGTATTACATGAATGACGGCAAAGCTTTGTATAACAAAAGCAGCTCTCAAGTATTCTGCTTATGTGGATTTTAATGCATAACAAGTATCTGTAGTCTCCAAGAACTGTACTTCATTACTGGATTTAGCAGTGACTTTAGCTGCCCTGCCCCAAATAAATTTTAACCTGACATTAGTTTGCCACATTCACACTTAGCTTAGCCTTTATTGCTCATGAAGGAGTCCATCCAGAGCTAAAGGAATTACGAGCATAAATATACAATTCCTTACTTGCTTCTGATCTTGGGAAGTATAGTACTAAAATGCGAAGTAAGGACCTTTCACGGCAAAATGGCAAAAATTTAAATATTTAGAGAATTTAAAGCATGGACCATAAAAAATTGCTACCACTTAGGATGAGTTCTTAATGAAGCTGTGCCTTAGGGAGGGTTATTTGGGGGGCATTTAACCTTTTTTTTTCCCCCTCCTCCTTTTTTTTTTTTCCTGTTTTTTCTGCTTTTACTTTTCTCCTGACTGAGGTCTCTCACCGCTCGTTAGCAGAGGGGAACAAAGATGGATATGCAGCCACAAAGATGACAGGGCTAGTAGAGCAGAGATGGCAGTAGTCTGGGGATAAGGTGAAGGGATGCTCTTTTGTGGGCTTCTATTGTGAAAATAATCCTTACAAGCAAACACAGAAAGTGCTTGTGTTCAGTGCAGTGATTGCCAACAGGTAGTGTGTTGCTCCGTTGTCAGCATATTGAACAGATTTTTCTGGCAGGCAGGACAGAGGAAGACTTCTGTGGGTTGCACCTTTTGCAATCTATCTGGAAATAAAAATATCTGAATTGCATAAATACCTTTGAAGATAAGTTTCTCCAAATGGGAATATATCAAAGAGAGGAGGTGAAATGTTCAATCAATCGTGTGCATATACACCTGTATCTGAAGTTATTGCCAAATTTCAACAAGCTAATAGAAGAATGCAAAGGCTTATCTTAAAGCTAGCTGTTAAATTGACGACAAGTGAAAGAAAAATCTTGGAGATAAGAGAACTTTTGTGTATACTAATTACAAGAATTCCCAGTAGGAGAAATACCAGTCCAGGGAGCCAGTGGTGCCATTAGCTTTGTGATAACTCTGTTTGGTGAACTGAGTAATTGTTTATATGAGATTAGCATGTCTAATTTAATTTAAAAAAAAAAATTCACAGGCTAGTAAAGGACATGGATAATGTGTCTCCTGAGAAAAATGATGTAAAAAGCTGCCCCCGGGACTCTGGATATGACAGCCTATCCAACAAGCTAAGCATATTGGACAAGCTCCTCCATACTCACCCTGTGTGGCTGCAGCTTGGTCTGAACGATGGTGAAGCCATGGAAATTCTACAGGCTCAGCCTCCTGGGGTAAGAAGTATTTCAATTTATTTGATGCAAGTGTGAATTGTAAGCAAACAAACAAAACCCCCAAACGAAAAAGAAAAACCAAACTAGCCAACCAACACCTTCACCCCCATTTCTTTGTGCTTTGGATAATCCAGGGGAGGGTTTCCTGAGTGCTTGGCAGCTGGACCAGTTGGAGTGTAACCCATTGTCTGGGCTGATATGCTGGGGGGACTAGTTTGGGGTCTTCTGGAGGTGAGAACTAGACTGCTGCAGTTACAGCTCCAAAGCTGGACCTTGCTAACCAGGATTGTATGTAACAGATGTATTCCCCCATAATGAGAAGGCGATAGATAAATGGGAAAATACTGCATTTTATCCTTCACTAGTTCCTGCATTAAAGTTGCTATGATGGAAATCAGGCCCTCTTTGCTTGGATGAGGCTGATGGCATGTTCTTAATGCTGCCTCCATCCTGGTGCAGAAGGGTTGTATGAATGAGCTGGTGGGACAGGTGAGCACTCCACCATCAGTCTCCTTCAGAGTCTGCAGCTTGACTCAAGGCTTGGGATGTGCTGTGTTAAACTGAAAAGCTGGAGAAGGACGTAATGGACTTGGTGTCATGTATGTTACACAAGGGTGAGATGCTTTTCTAAATGTTCTGCTGCCGTTCTACGACCGAATAAAATTCTGAGACATTTCATATAAATCAGAGATCATGAAGTTGTTCTGGTGCCTTTTGTCTATAACCTGTCTCTATTTAGGCATCTGTGATGAAGCTAAAACCATGTCCTTTTGCCTTCATAACAGATATTTCTGGTTAGGAAATCTGCAAGACTGCAGAAGAAAGTAATCTCTCTGCGTCTGCCGAGTGACTGTGGGTTCTGCCTAAAAGAATTTGCAATAAGAGAAAGCACATACAGTAAGTTGAGTTACATACTTTGGCTATTTGTCACCCCGTATGAGCCAGGAGCACTCTGCATTGGTGAGACCCATGCAGAAGATATCCAAAGTCATGAAAATAGTGTCACAGACTGCCTACAATGCTCTCTGTGGAGGGCTCTGCGAATGGATCAGGCATATCCTGGAGAAGGCAAGATATGCAGAAATGCTTAAGTTTGTGCTAGACACAGCTGGAATATTTCTTTTATGTACCTTGCTGAATCCAGGATTTATTGATTATTATGGGTAGTTATCCTCTTCTGTAGAAATGCAGCCTATAATCTTGTCTGCTCTCAATGAAATGTCCTTCCATTTCCTTGTACTCAGGAGACTACTTGGATGCAACTCTGTCATGAGCTCTCTGTCCACAAATTTCAGTGTGTTGCTGTTGGGGATTTTTTAAAAATGTAGTAACTAAATGGATTTTAACCCTTTGGAACGGTTCCTTATGAGAGATCAATGATTTTTGCTTTTTTACCTCCAACTATATTTGTTCCCTGTTTTCTAATAGAAATGAGCAAATGTTAGAGTTCCAGACAGTTTTAAAACAATACTTCCCTAATCTCTTTAGAGGGAGGGTGAGAAAAATATGTTTGAGATATAGGAATGACAAAAGGAAGCTGCAGTGGGTGAGTGTATGTGGTGCAGAAACTGCAAGTGGAGCAAATGGTTCATTTTAACAAGAAAGTGAAAACTGGAGAAAATTGGCAAAAACTTCAGTTAAACTTTCCTGAAGTAGAGGGTGTGTAGTTAACTCCTATTTCTATTAGTAAACTGATAATTTTAGTGGAGTTTTTCCTTTTTACCTCTCTTTTCCCTGCCCCCAGCAACAAAAAGTTAGTTCAGTGTGTCTGGTTTCAGTTACAAACAAGGCATGGCAAAGAGAAAAGAAAGCTGTCAACGATAGGGTGTTTTTCTGGTTTTGGGGTTTTTTTAACCACAAGTAATCTCACATAAGTGAATTAATATTTGTGGAAAGCTGCTTGACTGGCAGTAGTACAGATGTATTTAATCTGTGTGATCTAAGGCTGTGTTTGTAGGCTTGTTAGACCAATGAAGTCCTTCTCTCGTCTAGAAAATAAAATATTGTCTTTCATGAATAAAATTTTACCACAAGGGGGAAGTATCTACTGGTGTTTTAACTCACCAGTCATAGCTGAGGTTTTAGCTGTAGTCAGGGATCTGAACACCCATCTTCTCTTAGCCTGCCCCCAGATCACCTGCATGCTTACTGTCTGCATTGTTAGTGTCTCTCAAAGAAATCCCTTTTTCCGGCCACATAAATGACAAGGCTGACCTGTCCTTCAGTGTAAAGGTTGCATCAAAGATCGGTACCTGACTTAAGTTTTCCACTGGTTCATGTGCACACTGTATAGTCAGTAGCACTGGAACCTTGCGTGGGGGAGCTGGCCTTACAGTACTGACAAAATTATACCTTCAGTACCTGCTGAGAGGTGTTGCTGAGGCATCCAAAGCTGCTGCATGGCTTTTGGTTTTCTCCACCAAGTCTGGGAGTCTGCCGTGTTTCAGTCCAGATGTCTGAAGTGTTTGCAGCAGTGGAAGTACTTTCCTTGGAAGATGGATTTCAAAAGCGTCCTGCTGATGGTGAAACAGCGACAGCGTGTGCACCACACCAGCCGGAGATTGACCCCCAAGATCTGGCTTTTCTAACTTAGGGATAGGCTGAAGCAATCACAGACTTCACATTCACCCCTTTGTAGAGTAAGGGACCAGCATTTGTGTCCTTCTGGGACCTGGCTTGTGCTACTGTTATATTTCGTAAATGCATTTCCCTCTGTTGTTCTAGTCTCAGTCATGTCCAGAGGTGAAAGATCTAGATGGTTTCACTCTAGGAGCTGCTTCTGCTTGATGTTTGTAATCACTGGGTGAGACTTGCCACTGGCATCAGAGCTTAACGTAAGTGACGTGGCAATTACTTCTGCGTCATCATTACTGTGAGCAAGTATTTCTATCAAGAAGAAACAGTGGTATGGAGTGGGAAAAAAATGAAAGGCATTGCTCTTGTCTTCCTCCCCCATTGTGCGAGGCAATGGCACGAAACAGTTGTCTTTTTTTTTAATGGGTTTTGAGGTTACATGGTTTTTTTCAAGTGAATGAAAATTTATCATCTCCCATTAGGTGCTAATACATCTGAGGAGAAGGCAAGTCAGTAGGATGGAATGCAAGCAGAGGAAATAAGAGATATTAAGTATATCAGTACGCTGGGCAAATAAAGCCTCAGTTATTGATTTATTGTTTACTAACAAAATATTGTTCTAATAACACTCGATCTGTTTCCCAGGAATTAAAACATGTTTGGAATACAAAAACAAACCCACCATCAAGACTATCAGTGTATTCTCAAAAATGTCATTAGCTGAGACTGTACTCCTCCACACAGTTTTCTCTCAACCAAACAGTAGCTAGTTTGTTAGTGCAAACTTTTGAATGTTATGCAAAAATTTGAGATGCCTTTTATTAAGCATTTCTAAGAAATGGTGGATAGATGTGTGATTCTGTCCCTCTTGTAACTTTCTTCACAGCATTTTCCTTGGAGGGGTCTGGAATAAGTTTTGCTGATCTATTCAGGCTCATTGCTTTCTACTGTATTAGCAGGTAAGATGGTGTTATGTTCTGAGTTGCATTTGCTAGACTGTCTTGAAAAAACAAGAGTCTCCAGAGTCTTAGAAGGTAATGGGAGAAATAAGAGATGAGAATTGGAAGTAAAAGGATCGTCTTGATCCTTTTACTGCAGCAAGGTTGCCAGTTAGTGCTGACGCTGGTGGTTTCTGCTGTGGGAAATGCTCACTAGGGATGTGCTTAGGTTGCTGTGCTTACTGTTTTTGTTTGTGGAGAAGCATCTAGACCCCCTTTGTTACTGGCCTCCATTTCACCGAGCTATATGCACATGTGATGAAAGAAGCATTTATACCACATAAGTAATTGGTCAGCACTCAAATGAGAAATGAGCTGAAACTGCATTTAAAAGCAATTTAATGATGGGAGAGTCCTTATCTTGTCACCCTTTCAGTTCTGCATGCTAGTCAGGCATGGTAAGTGCCTACTGGGAGCATGCAGCAAATTTAGATTTCTCTTTTTCATTTTTTTTACCCCGTTCTCTCTCTCCCTCCCTCCCTCCATCCTTTTTGCATTAGTTTATCCCTATTCTGTCACTGAAGGCTCCAAGTTGCCTCATGTTTGCTGAAAGTAAGCCCACAAACACAGAGTAGCTTGTTGCCTTGCTCATGAGCCTCATAACTGAGAGTCTTTCCCTGCAAGGTGGCTTTAGTTTTCTTAATGGTATTTCAGCGAGCCAAGGTGAATTTAGTATCCTGATGTAGTCAGGCCTCCCATTCAGGAAGCACGTACAAACTGCATAACCAGGCTCTTCACCTGTTTACTCTTCTGTTCCTTTTCTTGTTGCCCTTTGGGGAAGGGGAAGGAAGTGAAAAGAGCGGCGATCGCAACTTAGGCATGGTGTTAAGGCTTTCCTAGTGCATCTTCCTAAACACAACTTTAGCTGCAAACCCATCCAGAGATACCAGTAATAAATGCAACTTCAGCTGCAAACCTGTCCAGAGATTTCAGTAAAGGAAGCTCACTCTCTGATTGTGGGTATGCTTTTGGAAACAGATGCTTATTTCCCCATTCAGTGGAGAAACATCCAAAGTGTTTCTGTTTGCCTAATGATTCTTAAGTGGCAGCATCTACCCAGCATCCTTGTCCTCTTCAGGCAGCTGTCTAGTATTGCTGAGGCTGCAAGAGGAAAATGTATGGACTTCTTAGGGAAGCAGATAGGTAGCTGTTGTACAAAAGAGAGTACCATTTAGTACATCACAGCAAAACCAGGACAATTTCTGAAAACCAGAAGTGATTTCTTGCAGTACATACCCAGTCAGTTTGTATGAGGATTCACAAGTTACCTGTCTTTGTACTGAGTCCATGATGATGTTCTATACTCTAGATTGATTATCTGTGGCATGATGTTGCAGGTGTCTTTTCAAATACTTTTTAGCTGGTGAATCAGTCTCAGGCATATACTTGATTTGGATTTGAGTGGCATTCTGAGATCCTGTTTTTTCAACAAGTTAACATACAACATAGAGAATATTTATGGGATAAAAACCCACTATCTGTATTTCCACAGATGGTTGGCTTGTTCACAGAAAAAAGCAATTATGCTGACACCAGTTGTATGTAGGATTCCTGTCCTCCATTTGTTCTCATTTACTCTTAGTTACATAGGTACTTCTATAGATTTTTGCAGTTTAGCGTGCACTGTTGTTTGAGGGTATATTGGTACCACTTGGGCGGGCAAGAGGTATAGTATTGGTTGATGGTAGCACTCATATGATGTACGTATGATTAGGTGTGTCTTTCCCTTAAATCTCTGTCTGAAAGCTTTTTACACTGGATTTGGCTTATGTTGTTCATGCATTCAGGCATGTCCCTTTGTAAATATCCATTGAACTTCTAGTATGCATTGAAGAGAAACCACGTATGAGAATAACTTTTGAAGACTTCCTTAAATGAAGTGTGTTTTCAGCCTAGGACGGAGTAGCACCAAAACATCCTAGCTTAGATTTTTAGGGTAGCTGCCCAAGTACTCATCTAAATTTTTGTTCTGAGAACTGGAATGAAACTTTGAGAGCAATCAACAGCATATTCATAAAATAAGCTGCTTTGAAGGGTTAAGGGCAGATAACACTTTTGCATCTCACTAGAATGCTCATAAAAGATCAGGTATAAAAGCTTCTGCTGTAATGGGAGAAAATACTGGACAGCTCTATGAAAATAAGCCTAAAGAGAGCCCTGGGGACTTTCCCTTGCACTTCATGCCCCTTTCCAATGTAAAGGAGCCCTGGGGATGGTAATGTTTTCACTGTGTGCTGTGTGTTTAAGGTTCTTGCTGCCTGCCACAGCTCAAGAAGAAAATAAGAATCAGGGCTCAGCCACTGGCAGTGTTGAAAACAAATGCTTTTAAAACTCAATGTTGTAAAAATTATAATTGTTTTTCTCTTTGACAACAGGGATGTCCTTCCATTCACCCTGAAGTTGCCTCATGCTATTGCTGCAGCAAAGACAGAAGCTGAACTTGAAGAGATTGCTCAGCTTGGACTGAGTAAGTAGTTCTCTACATAAATGTCATTCCCTGTGGCATTGCTGTAAGCTTGAAGAAATAGTCTGTATCAGTAAGTAGTTCATATTGGTCAGTGGTGATACAGATTTTACTCGGATAAGCAGCTTCTCTTACAGGGAAGGCCAAACTTTGTACTTGCCAAATGGTGACCTTGGTGCTCTTCCTTCCTTCCATGCCTGCTGTGATATTTTTGTTAGAGTTGTTTCCTTCCTTTCTTCTCTCCCCTCTCCAGGCATCCCTTGAGCAAAGCAAGCCTTACAGTCCCCAGACAGAGGTTTGATATAGCTTCTCCTTCAAGGGCTAATCTTAGCTGCAGGCTCACATAGCAGGCACAAGCTTAATAATTTGCTGGAGTTGCCAGGAGAGTGTAGGAACTGAGGTTCACCGTTAATAAAAAATCTTTCAGATTGACACGTGATCTTAGAATGGTGATTTCTGAGGTCAGTGCCTCGATGCAGTAGCATATTAATAAAAGAAGTGGTGTATATCTAGGATCTGCAGAATGTATCCATGCACGCTGGTTCGGTGAAATTTTAAAAACAACAAAAGAAAATGCAAGGACATGTCCTTACCTTGCTTGACTGCTACAACCTAATACAGGCTCATGGTAAAATGTGCCTTGAGGTTGCAGGAGACACAAAGCCTGGTGGGATTTGAAACATGGACTCCACCCAGATGAATCGTTGAGCAACTCTTGCAAAGTGCTGAATGGCCTGATTTTGTTTTGCAGGAAGGGAGGGTTGACTGTCAGCAGTCTTTGTTCCAGTAGATTTTTTTTTTTTTAATCATATTTGATTTAGAAATGGATCCTCACTATTAGCATGAGGCTCTCTAGAACTATTTGGTGGGGCTTTGCAGCAAAGCCATACACAGGGAACTATTGCAATGCTTTGCATTTTGTTTTGCTGCAGTAGCAATGCAATTAAGGGATTTGTTTTAGAGAGGAGGCAAAAGACTTCACAGGTTATCTGCAAGTTTAGGTAATTAGATAGATGGAAGTATGGATTTTCATGGGGATAGAGGCGAACATGGAACTGTTGGATCAGGTGAACGTTTGGACAGGGCGGGGGAAAAAAGGTCTGATTGGGGTACAGTGTAGTGAAGACAGTCTCCCAGTGACACCTGGAAGCCCTAAAGTAACCTTAGGTGAGTTTCTATATAGATGATGATAATGGTGGTTTTGAGCGAGGTCTCCAGACTAACCACGCTGTCCTCAGCGCCAGAGAGCACCATGGCCTACTTGCTGCAGTTAGGTTTGCTCTTGAACAGTCTCCATCTATGTTGTGTGTGTTGTTTCTTTAAGCTAATATATTTGAAGGCTGAGGAGGAGACTGATGGATCAGTGTCCGTGTGGTTGGTGTATTTGGGATCAATTACTTACTGTATACCAGGTTAAGATCACAGTTTCTGTGAGCAAAAGCCAACAACAAATTTGAGATTTTGATGGAGTTTTAGGTATCAATGTGCAAAAGAGCGCACAGGGAAGTCAGCCCTTCAATGCTGTGGACCCAAGAGATGCCTTAAAAACTTCCAAGGGCCCGTCCTGTTAAGTGTGAGCTTTCCTCCAGCAACGTGTAGGCACAAACCACCCTCATCTGAATACGGAGGGTTGTAGCTCCTGTCAGAGCTCTGTTACACTGTAGGCTCAGAGGGAGAGCTGCACAAGGCAGGTCAACAGCATGTAGCCCAGCAAACTGCATCAGGAAGAACTGGTGGTAAAGGTTTCAAGGCTGTTTCCAACCTGTAAGGCTTCATGTGCTGAACATAAGATTCCCTGTCTCGGTCTCTTGTGTTTCACCTGCAGCGGTGCTTACGTACTGCGTGTTTGGAACAGCCCACATGCCAGGCACACTGGCCAGTCTGCTGAGGGCTATGCAGGCAGGATATGAGGTCATGGAGCAGGAAAGAAACAGCAGCGTTGCATGACTATGTAGAGAAATATGCCTGTGCCTACATATGTTCTCTGGCAGTGGCCTGCACCAGGGGCCATTTTCTGTCTTCTGCCCTGTAGGCAAGACACACCTGTCAGGGCACGGACAGGGGAGTGCTTGGCATTCCTGCAGTTGGGTGCAGGTGTCATTACTCAAGAGCCCAAATGAGGCATCTTTGACACTACAGGAAAAGGGGCCATGTCAAGATTGGCAAATTTTAGCAAAATCTCCCTCCTCTGGTATTCCAGTCTTATTTTAGTCCGATTGCTGTCTTCCTACTTTGAGGATCTAATGGGCTTTACTGTTGACTCAGTTTCACAAACATGCTGACTCTTTGGTGGGACAAGTGGAGAGGCTGCAGCTGAAACTTGCTGGTTTAGCACAGGTTTTCTCTACTGCTGGTGTGGGACTGCACATTCAGTCTATTTATGTGTTGCTGAGTGTCTAAAACATCTGACTAACTGTGTCACCATTGCAAAGGCAGGGCTGCAGGCCAGCACTCCTAAAGACATGTGAGCATTTGGTCTGTGTACCTAAAGATTATGCATGCACCCACCACAGCAAAATGTGAGCTGTCTTTTCATGTGTAGTTGCATTTGTTCACTAGCAAAAGAAACCAAACCAAAATTGTTGAGTTGCTGTAAGTGACCATCAGCTGGTGTAAATCAGCCTAAGTGTTGTCTTTAATGGGTGAGCTTATTAATACCAGCTGAGAATCTAGGTTTATTTCTCTTGAGTCAGATGAGTAGTTTGTTAATTTCAGTCTTAAGTTGGTAAGAATTACTTACAGTCTTCATTCCTTTCTTTGATGCTCAGTTTATTTTTAAGCTTACTTCAGTGGGCCGATTTGAAGCTACGCATTGGTCGTGATATTTATAAATGAGTAAGAGCAGTCCCAGGAGTGTAGTAGGAGGCTATATCTGGTGGTGTTTTTAAAGGTTCGCTTGGATTTTTTTATTTCTTGAATTAATAAAAACTGGTCTAAATTTCTTAATACTTGAAACTGGTGAAGTTGAGCTGAATGTTCTAAAAGCCATCTGCATGCTGGTTTGCATTCTTACGTTAATGCAATGATGATTTTCAGACTTTTGGAGCTCCCCAGCTAACAGCAACCCCCTGGATCCGTCAGCTCCCCGTAGGCCTGTGCCTTTGGGCAGTGCTTGTAAAGACTCGCGTCAGCTCTGCCTTATAAATGGAGTGCATTCTATACGAACCAGAACGCCTTCGGAGCTGGAGTGCAGCCAGACCAACGGAGCACTGTGTTTCATTAATCCCCTCTTCTTAAAAGTGCACAGCCAGGATGTCGGTGGAAGTCTGAAAAGGCAGAGCCCGAGAACTCAAGATGTGAATGGCACAGCGAGGCCTCGCTCCCCCCCGCCCCGGCCGCCACCACCTTCTATTAATAGCATCCTCACGAGTCCACAGATTTCCAGGACTATAAAGCAGGCGAGTATGCCAGAAACAGACAACCATAAGAAAGAGAGGGGCTTGGGTTTGCTGCAGAATAAACCAACCCCTATTCCACCTCCCCGGCTGAAGAAGCAGGCTGTTTGCTCAGAGGTGGAAGGTAGCTCAAAGACCACGGCAGTAATTCGACCTGGCTGCAGCTTGGTGAGTGTGCCCGAAGCTGCTGGTGTTCCAGGAGAAACCCTGCCTGAGCCGGCTCCAGCAGCTGCCAAAAAGACGGTAGCTACCAGCTCTGAGTCACACATACCGTGGAATGGAGGCAGGCAGAGACTGAGCGACATGAGCATTTCCACCTCCTCGTCTGACTCGCTGGACTTTGATCGGAGCATGCCGCTGTTTGGCTATGAGGGGGACACTAACAGCAGCCTGGAGGATTTTGAGGGGGAAAGCGACCAAGAGAGCATGGCACCACCTTTGAAGCCCAAGAAGAAAAGAAACAGTTCGTTTGTTCTCCCCAAGATTGTGAAATCTCAGCTACGGAAAGTCAGTGGAGTTTTCAGTTCCTTCATGACCCCTGAAAAGAGGATGATTAAGAAAATTGCAGAGATGTCCCGGGACAAACGCACTTACTTTGGATGCCTAGTGCAGGATTATGTCAGCTTTCTCCAGGAAAACAAGGAGTGCCATGTTTCGAGCACTGATATGCTGCAAACAATTCGGCAGTTCATGACCCAAGTCAAGAACTATTTGTCCCAAAGCTCCGAACTTGATCCCCCAATCGAATCGCTGATTCCTGAGGACCAAATAGGTAAGAGACTGTCCTGTGTTCTGGGGGAAGGTGAAAATGTATAACCTGTGATTATAGCAATAGTCTTTGTGTCAGTTTGGAAAGGTGGGGTTAATTTTGCTAGCAGAGTTGGAGCCATTGGGTATTTGAGTCTTAAAGCAAAACAACCCCACAGGCCTCCTACCCCCAATCACCCTAGCAGCTCAGAACTATGAAACAAAGTTGTACATTAAAAGTTATCCTTAAAACAGCTGCAGCGTGGACTTTTTACCTCTGATTATTACTTGAGGGGGTGGGGTAACTTTATTTTTTAGCTGCTTTATTGTTAACAGTACAGAATCCTTTATTTGCTGACACACGTATTTTAACCTGGATTGGGCTTGGACCAAAACTGTGCCAGTTTTAACCATATGGATTGTAGCTGTAAAACTAGAATTTAGTCAAAACCAGTGACAGTTAAGAGCAGAGAGATATTTCATAGCAACTTACTTTTGAAATAAATCTCATTCTTCCAAACATTCTCGTTCACTCCTAGCAAAGCTGCACTGTCACTACACTTGAAGCTAAATAAAAAGGGCTGCTAATATCAGGATTTCTATACCTCTCTGTTACATGTACGTGTTTATCAATGGTTGCAGATAAGCTATATGTTTGAATACATGTTTTAACAACAGAGACTTGTGTATCCACAAAAGTGAGTTCATTGTTGCTGCATAAAATCTCACTGCCCCTCTGTCTTGCAGTCTGAGCAGTATTTGTAAACGAGCCTATAAGCCGCATTTAGGAGGTAAACATCCCTCAGGACAGAATACTTTCCTTGTGAGCTCACTTCAGTCCTAATCTGCTTGTTTTTCTGCTGTACCCCAGTGTCCCAACAGTTGGCCCGGTGCAAACTTGGCAGATAGTTTTTTCTCTGGGACGAGAGGGTCATTTTATGTTGACATTTCTGTCTCTCCTTGATGAAGAGGAAGTGTTCCCATGTAATCTCAACTTCATTTGCACAAAGTCAAGCAAAAGTAATAAGCACTGCTAAAGCAAATATAGAATTAAGAGAAGTGTCCTCAAAATCAAGACTCTTTCAAAGACGTGTAATGGTCTCACTAGAATAACAATGAATGTTATGTGAAAGAAAAAACAGCGATTTGAGCAGTGGTGTAGGTGCATTTTCACCTAGATTTCTGCAGAGTACTGGATATTTGACCAAAAAAATACAGATCTAGTTTGCTTTTAATTTTGTGAAAGCTTGGTTTGACTTTTACTTTTCATTGTAAGGGTGTGGTTAAATCAGACTGTGGGTCTCTGGAGACTAGCAAAATGCTGCTTGCTTTTAAATGTTTCAGTAGTTTGAAGTAGCTTAAGCTATAAAACGTAATAACTAAACTACATCGGTTTTCTTCAGCGACAGAAAGTCTGGCTTTGACCATGTGATTAGATGCAATTAATTTATAAAGTGAGATGGTTTAAACAAAGAAAGAACTTGCTTTTGAATCATCTGCTGCCTATGGCTTGAGCCTGCAAACAACAACAGTGGATCCAGGAGCATCAGATGTTGCTGATATAAGCAGATAACTATGTGACAGCAAGATTTAGTCATCCCTATAGAGAACTTTTTATGATGTAGCCCTGCCTATTACCCGTGGTTTTGCTTGACTGTTTCGTTACAGAATTGCAGCCTGACTTTTAACTTTGTGAGTAGTCATTTATCCCCTCTTGTCAGTTTACACTTTTGTGGTGCAGGCTTTTTCTCTCAACGTGTCAGCCCAGGGCTGGGTGTGTGCTGCTGGGAAAATGCTCCTTCTTTCTGTTCATCATGTACTGTCCTGTGGCGGTGGCGAGTCGGTATCCGAGCTCAGAGGCTCTGGTCAGGCCTAGTGACCGCCGAGTTAGAGCGGGCCACATTGGCCGTGCCTTGCCGGGGACTCGCAGAAAGAGGTGCTGGGTGTATTTGTGTAACAGCAGCTTCACCCTGTGACTTGGACCCTGCAGCTGGTGCTGGCGGGGCAGGGAGTGAGCTTCTGGCAGAAAATGTTTGGGCCTCTCTGCTCCCCAGGCCAATCCTGCCTCTCTGGAGAGGAGCCAGAGGCCGTCCTTGCCTCCCTCTCCCACCCAGCAGAACTGCTGCTGCCAGTCGCCTGTTCTGGGCAGCCAGACTTCACCTTATCCTGCTGCTGTCTCCTGGATTTTGGTACGTGCTGGAGCAGCACCCCACCAGGCTTAGTGAAGCCCTTAGTATTTGGGACTTTCTTCTGTGTCTGCATAATGATCTTTGCATCATGTAGCTTTTCCTGTAGAACTGTATCACGGACTTCCCAGACTCTTGTAAGCAAACGACTTCTGTTGGGAGATCTTTTAAGTTTCTCAGACAGGGAGCATATCAAATTGTTTAACTTCTGCCAAATCATCAGGAGAATGTGCATCAGTGTTTCTGATTATTCCCGACAGGTGCCTCCTAATTGTAGCACTGTAGACTGCTAACTGTTCCTGAAACAATGGGATTCCCAGTGTTGGGACAGAATCAAGACTAAGGCACATGGCTTCTTATTGTTCAAGGTTGGATGCAAAGTGTTTTTTGTTTTGGTGTGTTTTGTGGTGTGGTTTTTTTTTTTTTAGTCATCCATACCTGAATATATATCTACAGAATAAAGACCTGGGCTGGTCAGAGGAGACCCTGATAGTCCACAGCTGCTTGAATAGCAAATGTTCTGGAGTTTTTGTTTGTGTTTCTTCTTTTCCTGGCTGTGAACAGGAAAGAGTCAAGTTGATTGTCATGGCTTTACCAGGTGATCACCAGGTGGGATCTGACACCTGAACAACTTCAGTCTCAATGTCCAAATCTGGGCCTAGCCCAGGAAATGACTGGTATAAATAATTTAGCACTAAGGTATTAACTGATAGTTAATATCAGTTATATCAGGGAAGGTGCCTGGGCAATACTGCCTGTTACTTGTTTTGGTATTTCTAATGCATAATGGATTTTTAAATATTGAATGTTAAAAGAGGCTTGAAGAGAATACGTTGGCCCCTTACTATGATGGGACATGCCATGTTGTGGGGACTTGGGTCTGTATGGAGGAGTCGCAGGCAGATGGAGCTGGAGGCTGTACAGAGGAGTATAGTCTGTTCCCCATGGGAGCTTGTGTGCCAGGCACACTGAGGGGAGGCTTCTCTGAGCAGCACTTTTGCCTTTGTATTCCTCTTGCTGAGAGGCAATGTTTTACTTCAGTACGTATGATATTTTATCATGTTAGCTTTAGGCCTGTTTCCCACTTATGAAGATAACTTTAAACCTGTTCTTGAAAGGACTGGTGATGCCCTTCTCCCACCTCCTCCATGATATCCTATGTGGGTTTTGTATGTGAGCTCTCTGCTTTATCATCCAAATTTTTAATGAAAAGTCTGAATAGACTAAAGCCCAGGGCTGACCTGCACGGTTTCTCTTTTCAAATACCTGTCTTGTTTGACAGTCAGCTGTTGATCATTTGGCTCTCAGTGCAGTATTTTATGCACCCATCTTATGGTAATTACAGCAAGACAAAATTCCCCTTGTTAGCTTATAGGAAAGTTGCATGGAATAGGGTTTTGGATCTTAAAAGATACAGCCCACCCTCTGCTCTCCTCTTCTCCACTGGTCCAGTTATCCTCTCAAAGGAATTAGAATGATATGCCACCATTTCTTCTTGAAAAACTCAGGTTGGCTGTTTTTTAGCACTGTGTTACTTTTTTGGTGCTTGTACATTTGTTTTGGTGTCCCATCCCCCTACCCTGTCATTCATCCTAGTATCTTTCTAATATCTCAAGGCCGATGAATGTGTCACCCAGTGCTCCCCCTTTATTAATGGAGTGGGGGTATAGGGTAAGTAGGAATCAGTGGTAAAAGTGCTGAGCAGAGGATTTAGTTCTCACTTTCCTGACCATCCTGGTGATTTGCTCAGTGACTTATTCCCTGCTCCTTTATTATTTCCTAAGAGAAGGCATGTATTTACCACACAGCTGTAGTGTGAGTTCTAATTAACTCACAGCTGATTAAAGCAAAACAAACCCAGCACAGAGTGTTCTGCGATTCATTGGTGTGCTTTTTTAAAGGTAAAATTAGGGGAGGTTTACCCTAGAGACCTTTCTTCCCTAGCTGCTCAACTTCTGCCACCGCCACCTATCCATCACCTACCTCAGTTCTACCTCTGTTTTCAGGCTTGTGCAGATTATCAAGGAGTGTGGGCTGTGTGAGGTCTTACTTTCAAGTCTTGCTCCTTTGGAGGAAATGTCCTTGTCCGTGCCATGGGCTAGGCATGTGTCACTGTAGACATCCACCAGGAACTGGACACACTCACATGAGCTGTCTTAAAATAGATCTGTATCAGTCATGCAAGTCTATGAACGTGCAAGATACTAGTACAATCCAGAACAAAGCAAATGCAGTGTAGTCAGGCATCCTGCACTTACATGCCATGGTGTTCCAAAGCAGCCTCCTGCTTTCAGCCTCCCAGGCCATGTCACTAGTGCAGGATTGAGCCTTTTCATGATGGTGTTCCCAGGCTCGCTCAGTCTCTTACTGAGCCTTTCCTTTACTCTTGAATGGTTTGGCCGTTGTAGATGATAAACAGGGCTTGTGTGTAAATCCAGGGGCTGAAAACTGACAGATAATCTCAGTGGGGCAACAACAGTTGGTAACAGGTAAACTGACAGCCTGGAAAAGGTGAGAGCATGCCTGCGATTTCAGGCAGCGAGGGTTGTAAAGAGGCAGCGTAAGGACACTTGCGATGACTAATCTGTTGTCCTCTGTAGATGCAGACTTGTGTGGTTTGCAGCAGCAAAACAAAATAGCATGTCAGCACAGGATACAGATGTGTTTCCACAAGTCACAACGAAACTAGCTGGCTGGCCTTTACAATTCATTTATCAAAGCATTTCCAGTTCCCATTTTGAGGCTAGAGGCTAATTATAAGTATCATTTCAGGAATGCTACATGGCGCTCAGCTTAAATGATATTTAATTTAAAAAAAAAACCAAAGAGCTTTTCTTTTCAGAACTTCAAAACCAACTCTTGGTTTTGGAGTATTAAGCATCCTGGGAGGATATTTGAAAATACTTTGCATATGCTGAAGTAAACAGGAATTTTTGTTACTGATTTGGATCTGAGAAATACACGGAGATGTTATTGTAAAGGATCAGTCCTCAATTCACCACCTAGGTGCTAACTTGCCTGCGGGACCCTCTTACACTTTTCGTGTTCATTAGAAGTTAAGAAGTGAAAGCTGCTGCTGGCTGGGAATTGTTTTGTGGGATAACGTCCAGAAACACCTTGCTCTGAAAGGGGCCAGTAATGGCACTTCAGAAGGAAAGAGTAAATAGTTGGATGGTCTGATCCCCAAGATGCTTATAGGTTTCATTTGACACTGAATATTGGTCTAAGACCCAGATCACAAGAAATACTGTCCTTCCAGGCTTTAATAATAACTACTTATATAAGTTTTATATTAATTAGGATATGTATGGGTGTTGACCATTTAAAAAAAAGTCCAGCGCTTATCAGTCTTGCGATGTTATTGGCCTCATCGGCTTGCTAGAATTTGCCACATTTTAATTTGAGGGCAGAACCTCCATGGTTCTTAAGTCTGTGCCAAGAATTCATAAAGGGGTTGTTTGGTTTGGTGGGGCTTTTTGGGGGTTTGTGGGTTTCTTCTTGTTGTTAGTTTTTGTTTTTTAAAACTGTTGTATCTTAGTCACTTCCTTGTTTGCTGGCTAGTTCTGTGCAAACATGCTGCATTGAAATGACAGTTTCAGTCTACCCTTACCAAGCCAAAGCAGTTAGTATCTCTTTGGAATCGCAGCTATATGCCCTTTATTTGATTTGTCTCCTATTAGCTGTAATATAGTCAGTGGACAGCTTTCCTGAAGGATGCTTTGCTATATATCCTGTCCTATTTTTATTTACCTGATCACATTAACAGCACAGAAGCCATTAGGAACAGCCTTCAACAATAAGTACTTGGACCCTGTGTGGAGCTTTGAGCACAGCTGTGTGAGCTATCTGCTCTCTTCCTCTGCTGCTTCAAATCAATTTAAGTTCCTGGAGAAAGTGTGAAATGTGGTCAAGTAAATTTCAAAGCAATTTCCAGGCACTGCTTTTGGAGCCTGTGATGAATTGCAAATATATAAGAAAGTCTCCTCGCCATCTTGCACAGCTGTAAAAATATGTGCAATTCATCTGTACAGGAAGCTGTGGGAGTGGCACTAACTTAATAAGGGTTGAGGGCACAAGACTTAAGGCTTCTACTTCTTGCCTACAGATAACAAACCTGGCCCCAGCCACAGACTGGGGCCCTGTGGAGGGATTTTTTCCTCGTGGCAGCATCCAGTTCCTGTAGCTCTGGGGAGGGACTGATACTGCAGGCAGCAGCTGAACCAGCTCTAGCCTGCAGCCTATAGGGATCAGTCACAGAAGCGTACTGAGTTTTCCCATCTACCATCGCAGGCTAGGTACTTCCTCACTGTCAGACCAAGGGCTCTAAGAATCACTGCTGAATTCTTTACAGTTTATTGAGCCTCCTGTGACCAAATGTCTTGCTGACCCCACTGTATTGAGATGAAGGATGGCTGACGCTAACTATTCATGTGCAGGACTTCCAGTGGAAGGCTGTGGAAGTTAAAATTTTGTGAGGTTAGAGAGTTCTCTAGCTGAACGTAATGTTTGGCAGCACTGACTGCTTTAACTTTGACTTAAACAAGACCAGGCAGTTGGAATGCAAACTGCAGCAGTGTTCCGCTTAGAAGCAAAGCAGTTGGTGTTTCTGGTATTTAAAAAAACTGAGCAGGCAGTAGAAATAAAGTAAGCCAAACTGTCAGACAAAAAAAAAAAAATTATCAGTGAAGCTAGCAAGGACCTTTCGTGTATCCTCTAGAAATTTGGCTAGCTAGCATACCCATGTGTGAGTTTTGTGCATTTTTCTTGGAAAAATATTTCTGCCCCATGAGCCCTGAGGATGGCTTTGGTGGCAAAGAGAGGCAGTTTCTGTCACTGTGCAGAAGGGTGATGCTTCTGCTTTCCTGACTGGGTTTGGTAGTGCTCTCAGTAGTGATTCTGTGGCTCTACCAACTAAGTAGATAAGGATCAGTCACTTGAAATGTTGCCACTGGTTACATATAATTGTCAGCTCTGGTCTGGCAGGAAGCTGGATCCACCCTTCACGCTGTGTGACAGGCCATCGAGAACACATGTCAGACTGGTTATGCCTTTACTGGTGGCGATAGGGAAATCTAGAAAATCAGAGGGCAAATGCTGCTCCTCAAGTTCACTCTTTCTGCCTTCCAGCAGCTCTCACAGTCTGTTATGAGAGCGAACCCAGATGCTTTTAAAGCATCCAGGAATGAAGCAGATATACCTTTGTCACCTCCATCAGGGTCTTGGGGCAGGGAAATAGCTACAGAAACCCCAGCAGAATTGAGATAGGGGAGATGGGAGCTCCCAATAGAGTTGGACATTTGGGAATCACATGCCAGGCAAACACAGAATAAATGCTACGTATGAAGCAAAGGCACTGTTAGAGGGAGTGTGTGCAGGGCACATTTGTGTGGGAAAGAGGTATGAAGGCCCAAAAGGAAAAATGGCTGAACACAAGTATAAAATAAATGAAAACATAAAGCAAAAGCAAGAAAACAGAAGTTGGTAACGCTTGTTTAGGGGTGGGGGTGTAAATCTCAAGCCTTAGAAACAGCCTGCAATTAAAAAAAAAAAAAAATGGGGGCAGAGGTGGGCAGAAAGAAAGTGAGTGTGGTCTAAGGAAAATGTAAGAACAGGCCAAGAACCTGGAAGGGGCATGAGGTTTAATGAAACTTTGAGTCACCACTAGCAGCAGGAATGTCTACTGCTAACTTGTATAAATGTGTGATCTAGCAGCAACAGAGTCTCTCCCCTTTCTGCTCCTGGTCCCTGTGCTCCCCTAGTACATCTGCCTACTCTAGGCTCTGATCCTGCCCTGTGTCAGGATGTTGGTGCAGTGGTCGGGTTGAAGGGTCCCCAGTTTTTCTGCATATGGTAAAAATAATTGATGTAAGCTAATATTAATATAAGCTATGTTGCCATAAGGATGCTGAGCAGGAGAGGAAATTAGCTTATCAAGGTTTGCAGAGAAACATTTAGCAAAGAACTTTCTCTGTTGATGTAGTTCATACTTCGGAAACAGAGAAAGACTGTTTAAAGGAAAACTTGAGTAGAACAAGAATTAAAAAAAAAAAAACAAACCCAACCAAAAAAAACCTGTTAGTGGTTACTGTGCCACATGCACGCTATTGCCAAACGAAGAACTTCAAACTTGATGACAAAGCTGTATGTAAGCTTGCATGATGAAATCCGAAGCTGGACAAACACAGCTTAGTTTTCATTTATAGTTTAAAGCCCATAATCTGTCCAAGTTCATAAAAATCTTGACAAAGTTGAGCCAAGTTTTAGGAGACCATGGCTGAGTTATAGTTTCTGATGGAAACTATGCAAAAACGATGGGCTTTTATGCCAAAGCAGGAAAAAAGTTATGGTTTTGACTGTGTTTTACTTCAAGTTTGGGAGTTAAAGACTAAGCTCAAAGTTTACTGGAGCTACAGCTTGCCTTTTCTTTTGCCTTTTTTTTTTTTGGAGAGCCTGCAGTTTATCTTTGTGGGTTTGGTTTTTTTGTTTTCGTTTTTTTTTTTTTAATTTACCACATTGCCATAAATGAAAACTGAATACAGATTCTGCTCTGCCTTTTGTTTTCTTGTTACCAAACATCTGGAAACTCCGCTTGTATAATAAATAGGCCTTAGCAAGTAGGTTTTGCTCTACAGTGTCTCTTTTGGGAACGGCTATATTAATATTGGCTCTGCCCTAGAGGAGGAAGTCAGCTGGACTTGTGTTTTCCCGTTGCAGATGTTGTCCTGGAGAAGGCCATGCATAAATGCATTCTGAAGCCGTTGAAGGGCCACATTGAAGCGATGTTGAAAGAGTTTCATACCGCGGATGGTTCCTGGAAACAGCTAAAGGAAAACCTGCAGCTGGTGCGGCAGAGGAACCCTCAGGAACTGGGTGTGTTTGTTCCAACACCAGACTTTGTGGACGTTGAAAAGATTAAAGTCAAGTTCATGACCATGCAGAAAATGTATTCACCTGAAAAGAAAGTCATGCTGCTGCTGAGAGTTTGCAAATTGATTTACACTGTTATGGAGAATAACTCAGGTATGGTGCTTCTCATGGTTCAAGTTCACTGATATTCCAAATCTAGGGTTGCCTTTTGGTGGAGGAATTTAGACCACCTGATTCTGCAGATACGTCTCCTTCTACTGGAGCTCTTGTAGCACCTCCGTGCCCTTTTGAGAGATATTTTTCCTCTCCACTGCTTTTCTGATACCTTTGATGCATCTGGCAGCATATCTTACAAACTCAGTGTGAAGCAGAGTTGTGAAGCAGCTTTAAAAACCAGCTTTGCTTAATTGTAGGCTTTTGAAGTTGTCTGTTAGAAAGGCTGTCCTGTAAGCCTTTCTGTATTTTTCTGGAAATTGTAATAGCGGTAACACCCTGTATGTAGCTATAGTAATTCAACAGCATGTATGCACTATGACAACTACAAGGGCTCTGTGTTAATGGGTGGAGGAAAGTAGCCTCTGATCTGTTATTTTTGGCTTGCTGTGCCTCTGGTCTCATTTAGACACTTCCTTTCATGTTTTTGGAACAGAAATAACTTCTATTTCTATACTGTAGCAAGAGTCCAAAAGTGACCCTGAAACCAAGATAATAAAATGGAACTATAGACCAGTAAGACCTGCTTGAGTAGTCAGTGGCACGATTAAAATCCGTGCTGGATGGCATGAATTCATAGGTGGAACTTGGTTGCCTGACGTCTTATCATACACTGCTGTGGTAGGTCACAAGCTAAGGTGAAGCAATGCTTGTGGTAGTGGGAGATTTTTTTTTTTCCCTAAGGAAGTATAAGCTGCTGCAGATGGTTGGTAGTTTTCTTTCTAAGTTAGCATCGAATGTGCACCTGGTTCCAGTGCTTTCTTTTGAGATTTGAGACAAATGTTGAAAGCTTGTGGCTGTCAAAGACCCCCAGGCACTTTCACAAGACGTAGGTCTGAGATCCTGCCCAGCTTGCTATTTCTGTGCAAAATCCTACATTTTGAAATGGATATAGAAATCCTGGCTTGAAGTGCTGTAAACTTTTTTCTCCATGCTGTGTTATCGCATTGGGTAAGGTATTTTCAACATGCAGAAGAAAAACATTGAGAGTCTGCTGCCAGTTAAGTGTTGCACTGAGGGGCTTGGGCTAAGATGTAGCAAATGCTTCTTGGGTTGTCTTGTTTGGTCATGTGAAGTTTTTTTTGTTAAAACAAACAAACAAAAAAAACCAACAAACCAACAACAACAAAAATATGAAAAAAAACCCCCACAAAACAACAACAACCAAAGGCATTGAGCCAGCAGCTGTTTGAGTATCTGCTTTGTCACATACTCTAGTAGTGTAATACCTGGAAGGTATGCCTTAGCTGCTGTAACTTCAGTTATCAGCCCTTCAGTCATCTGGAGTTTGACCAGAATTTAAGTTGGCTCCTGTTCTTGGTGGTTTTAAGTGACCATCACACCACTTCTGCAATCAACACAGTTAGGCCACGCCCAGAGATCTGGGGACACAGTATTTTCTAAACAGAAAGCTTAAATGCAATAAAAGTGATAGGAACACAGACAGACCTATGTACAGCATAGTCTCTGTGTGTTTAGTTGTATGCTGCCATTGATGATGATGCTTCACTGGCTAGCTGGGAATGATACGAGGCTTTGCTCACTGATATTTTTAACTGTGCTCTGTCAAGGAAATGAGCTGAGTTTTCATGTCAAATCTAATAGGCTTTTATATTCAGGCATCTCTGGGTTTCAAACTCAGAAACTGGTATTTGTGGCTGGATCCTTCCAGAAAGTGGATGTCATCTCTCCACATATAAAGAAAATGCCTATTCATTTCTTAGCCAGTGATAGAAGTGCAGGTGGAGGTCAGGCCAGACTGGCGTGGCAGCATTTTGTGAGTTGACCAGTTGAGCTGATGCCAAGGTGAGCCCAGTCTTTAAATTCCCTTGCATGCCTCAAGGTGTGCATCATCAGGTTTGTGCTTGTTAGAAGTACAGGATGAAGCTGGTGTTAGTCTCCTGTCCAGCGAGTGTCAGCTGATGTTCTCTTTGCTGCACATTGATAACAGGAGGCTCTAGAGTAATACAAACTTACTGGTCAGTGAAGGCAGCAAAACCATGGAAACTGGTAAAAGGTTGTGGTTTGTCTATCACTGTCTGTGTTCCCTTCAACCCAGGGAGGCTGTATGGAGCTGATGACTTCTTGCCTGTGTTGACATATGTACTAGCCCAATGTGATATGCTGGAACTGGATACTGAAATTGAATACATGATGGAGTTGCTGGATCCGTCTTTGCTGCATGGAGAAGGTAATCTATTAATTTAATTTTATTAGAATTGAGCAAAAGACTAGGGAAAGGGGGAATTCTCCCTCGTAGCGCAGTTGCTGTTAACCTTGTTTGAATAGGAATCCTTTCAAGGGGAGTCCTAAAGACAGCTATGTCAGCAGTGTAACAAGAGAATCTCATTGCTGTTTCAACCTTAACCAGCTTTCTCTTACTTTAGCTTGCAGAGCACAGGCCTGAGTGACCTGGGAATCTACTGATGTATACTGCCTTATGAGGGAATACATTGTTTTCAGCCAAGAAGGGGGAGGCATTGTGACTTAGCATGCAAACACGTACGCTGAGCAGGTGCCATATGTGTTTATCCTTCTGTGCCTGAAAATATCCTAAGAGTATTTATAGGGCTCAGCATTCAGTTAAATTGTGAGACACGTAATGGGACTTGGGTTAGGTGCTTTGTAAAAACTTCTGGGGGAATTCTATACAGGGGAGGTGCTTTTGAGAATATTGCCCCCCCCTTAGTGATCTTCGCTTCTTCCCAATGTCTACTTCTCACAGAGCATTTTTATGAGCCCCAGGAATATGTTTCCTAAGGTTTTCTTGAATGATGGCTGAAGTCTGCTAGAGGCAAGAAAATTTCCCTCCGTTCTGTTCTCATGGTAGTGTTTTTAACAAAGAGGTACTCTGCAAGCCCTTGGTAGCCCCATAATCTATCTGTTTATGAGGAAGTTTAAAGGTTCTTGTGACCAAGCTCAGCTGTGAGTTGAACTATATGTGTATGTTTCCCATTCCTGCTATCTTGGCTTGCTGAAATTGCTGTATCCTCTTACATGCCAGTATGCATGAGAGAATCATGCCAGGATTGGCAGTGCAGTTCAAATGTAATGTATTGTCCAATTTGTCTTATGGGTCTTGCATGTGTTTTATGTATTAAACTTGTTGCAAAGCTAAAGGCCAAGAGAATGCTATCAGTAATACACAAAATGCTACTGTGAGCATAGATTCTTTGAATCACTCCATGAATAGACTGTGCTCTTAATTGGACACTCCCACTCAAATAGTTTACTTTAAAAAAAAAAAAAAAAAAAGAGAGAGAGAGAAAGAAATGACAGCATGTCTTTTTGTTTCTCCTGGTGGTTGAGGTCTGTTACCTCCTGTTGAGACTCCTTTTACTTTGTGACCTGCAGCTTCTTCTGTACATTGGCCACTCTGTCCTGCCTTTAATTTGTTCCCCACTCATGTAATAAAGGTGAGGTATGAAGGACTGCACATGTCACCTCCTGAACTAGTCGGACGTTACGGGGAATGCTAAAAAGGTGACACACACAGTCTTCCTTTTAAAAACAGGCTCTTTGGGATGCGTCCAGGGTACAGATCACACACTCAGTCATTGCTTTGTTGCCACTAAGGGTGGTTGCTTTTAAGGTCCTGAACGGTGGTGGATTGTCTTTTACTTTGTTTAAACAGCTATGTTTATTTCATCCACACTTGAAGCTCAGGAAGAAAGCAAACCACTGTTTGGAAATTGTTTACAAAGTTGGAACAGGAGCTTTCTTCTAAAAACACTCAGGAGTAAAGGAGTGACACCGGTCATTTAAGTAACTAGCTATCCTTGGCACTAGTAGACCCACACTTAGATACTATTGTACCACTCAATAATATGGAGCACATGCAATGACTACATGTCTCCTAGCATCTAAGAACACACCATCCAGTATTTTGCAGGCCAGTGAGCTGTTTTTCTTTATCCACAAATATTTTGGCAATAGTGTACAGGGACTTTCATATATATATATATATGTATGTATATATATAAAAAGTGTTTGTACTTCTGACTAGACCAGTTGGAACTAGAGTGATGTCTGTGACCACTCTGAGAAGTTCTTCCCTTGGTGTCCTTCACAGGAGGCTATTACTTGACAAGCGCTTATGGAGCACTTTCACTGATCAAGAACTTCCAGGAAGAACAAGCTGCCCGACTGCTAAGTTCAGAAGCCAGAGATACTCTCCGGCAATGGCACAAGAGGAGAACAACTAACAGGATGATACCTTCAGTTGATGATTTTCAGGTAGAGCTTAAGGCTGAAGATAAAAACAGGGAATGATTGTTTTGTTGGAAATCCCCATTGGAGAGGTATCATTCATAATGATTCCCTTGGGGCCACAACGTAAGTGGAGTGAAGCGGCGCTGAGAATATGGCTGGGAAATCTGCCTCAGTTTTGAAGTCTTTGCGCTTTATAATAGAGTTTGATTATGATGGTCTAAAGAAAACACTAAATAATGGAACTTTCCCACCCTTCCTTCTATTTAAGTCATGCAGAGTGAGGACAAACTGAATCATATCTTAGATTCAGTTTCTTTGTATGCTTTACTGTTGAAAAGAGCAAATCCAGATTTCCAGTGGTATAAATCAACACAACTAATGGTGGCATACAGCAGGTAATAGAGAGACGAGGTGGGTGAAAAGCTTACTTAGAGTTTTAAAGTTTAAGTAAGGAGTGGAGTTCTGTACTATGGATGTCTTCACGTTTGCTTGTGTTTTTTTTTTTTCCCCCTCCCTTCCATTTCTTACTGCTCATTCAGAGTAAGGCAGTAACTTCAGCTGAAGAATAAGAAAACAGTTGGGATTACTTCATCTTTTAAAACCAGGCCTGCATGTCTTTCATATAGTATGCTGTTGATTGTCTGTGTCAGTTTGTGGACAGAAGCAAGGAGGATGTTGGAATCGAGAATAAAGAATTTACTCCTTTGCGTTCATAACACAACACAAATTTGCCAGAGGGGCTAATGACAGCCATCCATTAGTTATGACGTAGTTAAGAGCTTGACAGCTGAAGGTTGGGGATCATCAGGAGATAATGAAACCTTTCAGTTGAGGCTCCTTCTGCTTTATCATTGTCCAGGCAAGCAACTACAGCACAATGCTGAACAGGAAGGAGTTGGGAGAAGATGCAGTCTTCCATAATTTGCCTCTCAAGAAGAGGAGGACTTGTTAACAGAAATTCCAAACTGTGGCCAGCGCACCACGCTAGTCCATCTTACTGGGATCCATTTTATATTCCTGTTTACCTGTAGTTAGGTTATCAGATTCAAGCAGCTTGACTCGTTGTTGTTCCTAACAAAACACTACACTGTTCATAGCAAAATTAATCACCTTGTATTTCTGCTGGATGACTAAATGACAGAAGATTCTTTCAGCAGGATCTTACACTCTGTTTCACCTTCTCTTCCGCAGCAAATGATCTTTAGCCAAGCTAATTGTACAGCTGAATGCCATGCTGGATGCAGAAAGGTTGGGGAGAGGGCAGGGGAAGAGCTGGCACCAAGTGTGTCCAGTGCTTCTCCTTCTTGGCACCAAGTGTGTCCAGTGCTTCTCCTTCTTGGCACCAAGTGTGTCCAGTGCTTCTCCTTCTTGGCACCAAGTGTGTCCAGTGCTTCTCCTTCTATTGTGTCTTTCAAGAGAGAGCCTCGAATCAGTAAGATCGCACCACTTTCAGGCTACGCTGGGCACAAATTCAAGCATTTTGCCACCTGCTCAGAATGCTAGTTTTCCATCTCCTTTCTCCACGTCCTGCAGTCCTGAAATGGAGCGCCTTCCCCACAACCAACGTGTAACACCACTTGAACTCAGCTCATCTTTCCCACATTGAACCAGGATGTGATTGCTGCATTTCTGTGATGCAGTCGCACAGCCTTATCAGCTTTTGGGCCATGGAAGGCCTTCATCTTCCCTCCCTCAACAGGACAGAAAAGCAAACATTCCCATATTTTGATGATTAAATACAACTTCCTGATACTGCATAAATAATTTTGATACTTTGTATATGAGTAACAGGCATTTGTACAAACTTCAGCCTCTCCTTCAAGCAATCCTGTCCATCTAAAAGCACATGCATTTAAAACCAGATCTTCTGTGTGCTAGCTACATTAGAAATTAAAACTGTGGTGTGTTTTGCCTTATCGAGGGCTTTCTTTTTTAAATTTCTTCATGCTGGATAATAAAAATGATTAGTTCTGTTCAGTCAGGTTCAGTCCCAGTGGTTTAAATGCTGTTGCAAAGCTTCAGTGTATGGCTGTGAGCTGTCAAAAATACTTTTGTTAAAGACCAGAGTGCTCTTTGGAACTTAAGTTGTATGAACAATCTTCTCAGCCTTAGCTTTTAACAGCTTGTTTTTATGAAATGTGTTTTTTTACCATTGTGATTTAGCATGTTTAGTTTATTCAGCATACAAGTATAGGTACCAGCTCAGTCAATAAAAATGTCTTTCTCTCTGTCATTTTTTCCACCTCCTTTAATCTTACTGCTTTTTTGTCTTTAATTGCAGCTAATCTCTTCTGTAAAAAAGCACAGGGCAGCAGGCTGCTTTGTTCGTGTGTCCAAAAGTTGTTTGGGTTTTTTCTCCGCCCAGTTGTGGCTTTTTATTTTCCTTTTTAAATACTTTTTGAAAGGCAGCACTACATTTCTTCTTTGTAGGGCATGTTTAGAATTTATCAGTTATCAGAGTTGTGGGCATGTGTCAATTTCAACGGAGAAAAGATCCAGCTTTTGTCTAAAGATCATACAGATTTACTCTAATGTTGCAGAGTAAATTTTCTTGATGCATCCCTCTAAGCCTTATTCAAAAAAAGAAAATGCTGCCACATGAAACTTGGTTACATCAGGCTTAGATGGCACCAGTTAGTGTGATGAAAATGTCCTATGTGAGGATGGGATTACCTTTTGCATACTGCAGTGTAAGAGTGCAAACAGCTTATTGTGTAGTAACTTGTGGATCAACACCCTGGTGTGCTGCTGGCAGAGGCTTCCCCTCTGACTAACATACTGTGTGAAGATTCTGTTCTCTAGTATTGACCCAGCATGGCAGCATCATCTCTTGGGCATGCTGCCTCAGACATCTATTTTGCTTCACAGCATTTTCTTTCCTAGTAAGGCCAAACATCAAGTCCCATTAAAACCACTGGTGTTTTCCATGTGGTTTTAAGGCTGTATCTGTACCCTTAATTGCAGGGTTAGAACATAATCCAAGGAAAGGAAGATGTTGGCTTATGAATTTGTTATGCCCACCACCACAAGCTTGCCACTGTTTTACCATGCAATTCACAAGGTGGCCATACAGGAATCACCGGTGTGCGTTTTACAACTAGAACATGGAGAGGCTTGCTATTTGTTGCTGACTCTTCAGTTTTCAGAGAATGAGTTTTGTTTGTTTGAATTTCTAACGTGTGTTTTCTCATTCTGCAGAACTACCTTCGTGTTGCATTCCAGGAAGTTAACAGTGGATGTACAGGAAAGACCTTACTAGTAAGACCATATATCACTACTGAAGATGTATGTCAGCTTTGTGCTGAAAAGTTTAAAGTGGACAATCCAGAAGAATATAGACTGTTTCTTTTTGTTGATGACACCTGGCAGCAACTGACAGAGGATACCTACCCTCAGAAAATAAAGGCAGAGTTGCACAGCCGTCCACAACCCCAGGTCTTTCACTTCGTCTACAAGCGCATTAACAGTGATCCATATGGTGCCATTTTTCAAAACAACGATGACTCAGCTTCTTAAAACAGCAACTCATCATTTAAGTTCTGTTCCTTGTTAACTGCTGAAAACATCTTTGTTGGCTGCCTTCCTTAGGAGCTAAAACAGGTCTTAAACCATAAAACCTAGTAAAACACACGCAGACACTTCTAGCATTGCTTTTAAAAACCCAAGTAAACCATGCATATGGCCAGTTATGTGGAATATTCCATCAGCGTGTTTGAGTAAACAGCCCATGAGGCTGAATTTCTTGTACCACAGACTCTTTTGAAGCCTGTTATACTGTGGCCCTCTGCAGGTCTTTTGCTGTAGTGTGCAAAAGTCTATTTTCTTACACTCATCTTGTAGCCAAATGTCATTCTGATTTAAATATATGTATGCTAGACAAGTATTTTAGTAAACTGGCTGGTATGGGCTCAGTTTCACCAGCATGAGTTTGACAAGACTGTCCGATGCAGGGCATCAGTTAACTCATAATTACCTGGATGATTGCATCCTTTCCTAATTTTTTTTAATTACAGAAAATTGCCATGTTTTTTTATATATATATCATAGAAATTTTATAGCAGTTGCAGGTAAACTGTCAGGGTTGGTTTTTTAAATATTTTTTTAACTATAAAGTATTCTATAATTATGCATGTGATTTTAACATTTAATATACAAGAATAAATCTCTTGCTGGTTTTAGAGTACTGCATTAAAAGTCTCTGGTTTCTCTTCTTTTCCTGTAACAGGAGAGTTTTCATGAAACTTCTGTTATCTGTAAGAAGATTGTAACATTGGCACTGGCAATTTCAGTGCCTTTATCTGACCTTGATGTACTGTTATCTGGATTATTGTTTATATGCATTGTTTTAGGCAGAACTAGGGGGTTGAAGAGGAAATTGAAAGAAAAGGATGTAGAGAAGGGGCAGAGAAAGAATGCAGTAACCTAATTTGGGATTAAAATGTGTTAGTCTGCTGGTTCAGGCTCCTTGCAGAAAATAAGTGAAGGAGGTTGGTAAGGAACTCTTACGTAAGCAGTATTGTAGATTTGCAGAGGGATTTGACAGCACCTATCCCAGATAATACTTGTGTTAGCAGAGGATATGATATATGAGTATGGTGAAGGAGAACACTAACTATTTTGTATAGTCTGTCACCAATATCAAAATGTGTCTTGGACTGAAGAATATGTTGTAGCATTTCATCGTTCTAAGTTGCTCAGTAGGTGAGATGTGAAAGTCAGTCCTACATATGCAAACATAGATGGTATTAAACATGTGTGTTCTATAGATTTGTCCAAGATAGCTGATGCCATGGGTGATGCTCTGGACCCTACTTAAGTCAATTAGGGCTACTCTCTTCAGAGGGACATGGGGTTCTCCCCAAGTCTAGTGTGGGCAGAGCAGTGTAACGTAAGGCAGATGATTATAAAAATGTCATGAGCAGCATGCGTATTGTACAGACAGATCTGTAGTGGTTTTGTCAGTTTGCCATGTATCTGGAACCCCTGGCACATGTATTACCTTTTGTAAATGGTGAGTTTTGCACATAATAATACATTGTAATACTGAACTATAATTTGGGATGTTGTGTGCTGTGGTTTTTGGGGTGGGTTTTTCTTTTTTTTTTTTTAAAGGAATGGTTCACACTTGAATATTTTGTGTATCAGTAGACTCTGATGCTGCTTTTCATACTGCTTGGACCACTTTAAACTCTTTGCAAAGGGGGGATGCAGTAACGTTATTAGCCTAGTTAATGTGCTTGACCTGAACAGTGAGTAGAAGCAGCAGGCAGGTATCTTGACTGCTGACCCATTTCTTGCAAAGCGAAGACTGACATTCACTGCTAAAGAAAATTCCACTATTTTCATGTGATGGTGGCGCTGCTAGGGGATGGAAGGAGCAGGTCAGAGCAAGCTATTAAGAAACTCAGAATTTCAGGTGTGAAACAAAGGAAAGCAAAGAGTACAAAAAGGGAAATGTGTGCCCAAACCACCTCAAGATGAGTCCGCTGTCTATTCTTGTGCAATTGTTTGTTTTGAAAATTAGAACATTTTAGTCACTGTGCACAACACTTCTCACTTCTCATAATGCCAGGAAACAGGTGATACAAAAACTTCAGAAGGAATTTGGACTTGTAAAATTAAGCTATTCCATTTTCTCCAATGCGAGGTGTTGGATGTTATGACATACCAAAAAACAAGAAAAAGCTGATAGTTGAGGTGGTACCTTTTATAACTCCATCTTTTTGAAGTAGAGAAGTAACTGGAAAGGCTAAAAGGAAATAAAGCTTGGAGGTAATAAATCCCTAAATCTTAGTGATAAAAGAGGCTTAACAGAAAAGTTAACGGATTATTTGTGAATTCACAAAAAGCACCTACTGCAAAATCATAAAATGCCACCTGCAGCAGCTTACATCAAATCTAACTTGTCATTTCCCCATGCTGCTGCTCTATTTTTTCATCTTAAAGGCTGTCATCCTTCCTTGCAGTCTCGGCCTTCCAGGCAAGTCGTGCGTGCAGTGGATCGTTTTCTCCGCTGGAGTTTAACATCACAAACCGGCTGAGGCTGCGTTACCGGCGTGGGGGAGGCAGTTCCTGTTAAGTCCTGAAAACTAAGAGTGCACAGAACGCGCTGCGTGTAAATTGGCCGACTGGATGAGCCTGCTTAAACAAAACCAAAAGAAAAGTAACTCTGCTACTCTCGTAACTCCTGCCAGGACTGTGGAGATCGCGGGGGGGGGCGGGGAAGGGGGGGCGCAAAGGGAAAGTGACACCAATTAAGACTGCTGAGGAGGAGAGGAGGCCGTATTTTTCGTAAAATAGTGACTGCTAGAGTGTCTTCCTGAGAGCGCCCCTTTTGAAGGGGAAGATAAAGCTATGAGGACGCATCTCTCAGCCTCCGCTGCCGACGGTAGCTCGTGGGGGCTGCGTGTGCTCGTCCCGGGGGTCGCCACGGAGCTGTACCGGGGCGCTGCAGAAGCCGGCCCGGCCCCGCCCTCCGCCGCAGCCGCGCGCATCCCGCCCGACGGCCGCAGCGGAACGGGCGGGAGGGCGGCGGCCGCGCCGCAAAGGGCCGCCGCCATCATCATCATCATCATGACGATGCTTCGTGCCTTCGCCTGTAGCGAGCGACTCCGTCCCAGCAGTTCGCAGGCGCTGCCCGAGCCCCGCGCTCGGGCCGTGGCCGCCCGCCAGCGGCTCCCCCTTCTCTCGGGGGGAGCGCGGGGCGCTCCCTCGGCCAGCCGGTGGGGCCTAGGACCGGGCCGGGCCCCGCGTGAGCGTTGCTCTCCCCCAGCAGCAACCTGGGCCCGCTGGCGGAGACTGCGCCCTCCCCGCCGGGTGCCTGGTGGGGCCTGGCGCGGGCGGCAGCAGCTGACGACGGCTCAACCGAGCGCCGCGGCCCGGCGCCCTTCCGCCAGCAGCACCGGCGGTGTCCGGTGTCACCGGCTCGCGGGGTTGCCTGTGTGGGGGACTGTAACGCAGGAGCTTTTCTTCCTTTCGCACTTTCCAAATGCCTAACGGGGAAGAGGAGCGTTACCTACCATCTTCTGACTTCGTAAATGACTTAGGGTGGCAGGCAGGCCTCGTAGCAGTAGTTTGCGGTCTGATGTTTCTAGCGTGGCAAAGACCCTTGACACTGATCACATCCGCCCACATTTTACACGGGTGAATGTGTGCGTACAAGTGTTTCCCTAGCCCTGGGATTAAGTGCCTGCCCTGCGGTCTGATCCCATACGCTGCCAGTCATCGGTAAGTACAAATGCTGGGCTTGGGTGTTGTATTGTCCTGTAAGGGAAAGCTCTGGGCCTGGATGTTAGTTGCTTATTTGCTGTGGACTATTTGTGTTTTTCAGACCTCATTCTAAATAGAACTCTTGGTTTGTTTATTCGTGGGGTGGGGCAGAATAAGGGTCTTTGCAGTATTTTAACATAGTAAAGCTTAAAGCATTTGTGGTACAGAAGGTTTCTCTCTACTCCCTGCATCAGTTGCTTATTAGCAGTGACTGATAGAGGAGTACTGTGTGGAAGTGTGAATATTCATTAGTGAACTAACACTGGTTTGGTTCTGTGTAGAAAGGAGAGGAACTACAAGGAAGCTCCCCAGAACAACACCCCCTTTTTTATTTTTCTTAAACATAACATGTTTGCAGGGCCTTAGCTTTCTACTACTAGTGGATTGGTAAAGCTTCCCAAGCTCTATTTCCCTATAGTCACCAAAAATCTCCAGGGGTTGCCAGGATGGTGAGTTAGTCTTGGGCCTGTAGCCCTCCATTCCTCATTTTAGTCAGATCCTGAATTCCACTCAGTTGAAGACTCACAATTCCTTAAAATTTGGATTTGGAAGTAATTCCTCAAGCAATGAATTTGCAAAAAATATTATTTTTTTAACACTCGTCAAGAAGCTAATGTAATACTTGAGCAAAATGATATTTTTAGTAGTTGCTGAATCACTGAGTGATAACCTAGATGGCCCTGTTTGAGCCTTTACCACAGTTGTTGCAATGATTGTTTATATACTGCTCAGTTCTTTTGTAAAGATGTGTAGGTGTGGGTCATCATTCCAAAGGTGACACTGCTCTGATGCTCTTTGGCTAGGGAAGAATGGCATGGACATGTTACTGCTCTCTATGTTGCACCACAATTTCAACTGCTGGGTTTGGCTACTAAGTTGCTGGAACTGCTGGAAGAATTTTCAGAAAACTGAGTACTATACTTACCCTTAAATTTATCTTTTAAAGTAAGCTTTCTATAGACACCTGTCTATGGCTTAGATATTTGATTTGCATGAATCAGACCTAGAATTTTGCTTTAAGTAGCGTTCTGATTCACTGAAACTCCCCATAGTTAGAGAACAAGAATTAAAAACATTACTTGGCAGTTTAAGATCTTAGGGTTTCTGTGAAAGCTAACTTACCAGAATGAGTAAGAAGTAGCCTGAATTCCAATAGAGATACTGTATAAAAGGTCCTTTTCTTGACAGAAAAAGAGCTTCATGAAACGTCAAGGCTGTTTTCCCATAAGGCCTCCAACATACTTGTTCAGTAATCATAGGTTTTGTGCGATTCCCGCAGGCACGATCTTGAACAAATTTTGTACGGTAGATAGCATCTTAGCTTACTTTCTATCTTGTGTTTGGTCACTTGCACTTGCTGAAAATTTAATTTAGTGTCAGGTGAACCCCCAGGGAAATGTCCTCAATTCATGCTGGTAGGGTAACCCCATTGTAGTTAGTAAAATTGGAAAATAGTATGATGTTATGAAAAATTTGCCTTGTGAGGAGAAGGGCTGTCTCCTGTTAGGCAGCTGAATTTTGTGACTGACTCCACCACTCTACCCCACCATGAATTTTGAAGGAGGCAGTCCCTAAGCCAATGCAATCTAAAATGTGGATTTATTTTTTTTTTTTAATCATTTCTTACAGATATGAGGCTCATGTGGGTGTTTAGCTTGTCCTGTTCTTTCTGTTCATAATTCTGAACCTACTGCCTGGTATAAAAGAATGGTCATGACAAAAAGAAAATTAAATTTGAGCCTGTACTGGATTTTCCCCTTGGTAAAGGAGTGCATCTACTACTACAGTCTGAAAGATGTTTGATTAGCATACCACATCCTCAGACCTACTCTTGGTCTGATTACAAGTTATGGGTTATTGTTTAGAAACACATACACCTGCTATTCCTTACTGTGATTTTTTTGGGTTTTATTTTTTCAAAGAAAGGGTGGGTTTTTCGTCGATCTCTTTGTGAGAGTATCAAGTCGGGCTACAGTAAATACATATAAGCAACTAGGCTACAGTGTGTACTGGCCAGTATTAGAGTACTACTCTGCCAGCAATGGAGAGCCAGATGAAGTTGCATATGCTAAGGACTTGATCCGCCCCAAGATGACTGGAAAGAGGGTTCCTGGGTTGGTTTGCAACTGGGTTGGTTTGCAGATATGCAGCGTACCAGCTCCATGATGCCTCGAGTTCCCATTTATCACAGAGCCAGGCTGCGATGCCTCCATACCGCTGCACTCTCTGGATGACTCCTCTTAGAGTCAGTATGCGAAGTTCTCCTGGCATTGCTGACATCTATGGTTACTGGGGAACTTCCATGGAATGGATTCCTCACATATCAGCTGCACGTCACACTGACAGCTTCTTCAATGGTGTATCTTTTCTAAAAACATAAGTTTCACTTCTAAGTCACTTCCAGCAGTTATGTTTTCGACTTGTGCTAAAACCAGCGTTGTTAATGTGGCAATCTTTTGGTTGTTGCTAAGCAGCGCTTACACTAGGCAAGGACTTCTCCAGCTTCCCATGCCCTGCTGGATGTACAAGAAGCCGGGAGGGGAGGGGCACAGCCGGGACAGCTGAGCACTGACCGAGGGGATATTCCACACCATATGACATCATGCTCAGTATATAAAGCTCTGGGGGAAGAAGGAAGGAAGTGGGGCACGTTCTGAGTTACAGTCTTTGTCTTCCCAAGTAACCGTCATGTGTGATGGAGCCCCGCTTTCCTGGAGAGGGCCAAACACCTGCCTGCCGATGGTAAGGAGCGTGTGAATTCCTTGTTTTGCTTTGCTAGCGCGCACTGTCTGGAGCATGCTTTAGCCAGAGGCAAAACTACCTGCAGATGTAATGAGCAGGAGCTGTGATTAGCTGGAGCATCCTTCAGCTGGACTGCACACCCAGCATGGCTGAAGAGTGGCCAGGCACAGGCAGGGCTGTCCTCAGCAGGTGGCTCTGAGCAGCAGGTAGGTGAGTCATCCTGCCATCGGGGAGCCCGGCCTCTTCCCTCAGGGATTAAGTCCACGCCACTCACCTTTCTCTGTGTGGAGGGTCTCTCCTAGTCCTGTTTCCAAGGGCAGAAGTGAGGTGGGGGTGCCCCAGCTCTCCTGGGGCAGCCCCGCTGCGAGGGGGCATGGCAGAGGCAGCAGCACAAGGTGGCTGGTGGGAACTCATGGAGTGTCTGGCCTGGCCCCACACGGCCCCTCTGGCAGAATCGTCCCTGTGTTTTCACCATTGGCTGGGTGTGACAAACGGGTTCATTTTTTGCCGCCTCCTCTCTTAGTGTCAACTTCTGTGTCACGCGAAGAAAATCCTGCGTATCTGACTCTGCTTGCTGCTCGGGTCATTGAGCATATGGGGCTCGGGCAGCGGGGAGAAACGCTTGCGGGTTCAAGGACACTATGGGTAGTCAACATCAAACGCAGAGAAAAGGCAAATCTGCTGTGGCTGAAAAATTGCAGTCGGCAGAGCATGTTCTTGGACTGGTCCCTCAGTCGTTACAAATGTTCTCCGTTCAGGTTAAAGAAAGAAATCTAATCTGTGATAAATTAAGAGCTGCCTGTTAACCTTCTTTAGGGTCAAGTGTTTCTCTTCTGTTTGTTCCTACTAATCTTATGGCAAATTGGAGACAGCCTTTTATTTTTATAGGTGTCCTGGTTTCAGCTGGGGTAGAGTTGAATTTCTTCATAGTAGCTGGTATGGGGCTGTGTTTTGGATTTTTCCTGGAAACAGCGGTGATAATGCGGAGATGTTTTGGCTGTTGCTAAGTAGAGCTTACACTGGTCAAGGACTCTTTGAGCTCTCCGTGCTCTGCCGGGTGCACAAGGAGCTGGGAGGAGACACAGCCAGGACAGCTGACCCCAACTGACCCACGGGATATCCCATACCATATGACATCCTGCTCAGTGTATAAAAATGGGGAAGAAGGAAGGGGGGACATTTGGAGTAATGGCGTTTGTCTTCCCAAGTAACCGTTACGCGCGATGGAGCCCTGCTGTCCTGGTGATGGCTGAGCACCTGCCTGCCTGTGGGAAGGAGTGAATGAATTCCTTGTTTTGCTTTGCTTCCGCGCGCAGCTTTTGCTTTACCTGTAAAACTGCCTTTATCTCAACCCATGAGCTGCCTCACTTTTACTCTTCCAGTTCTCTCCCCCGTCCCACCAGGGGGGAGTGAGCGAGCGGCTGCGTGGTGCTTGCTTGCTGACTGGGGCTAAACCATGACAACAGGCATAACTAAATTTTTAGTGATCTGTGGCATCAGTATAGTTAACTTTTGAGCACATAGGTGCCAGTAGAAAGCTAGTGAATGAAACATGATGGCAACTGATGCTTAAACTTGAGCCTTACTCTTTTTGTTCGTTTGTTTCCATTAGAGTGTTGATGGCACGTTGTGCTCCGGCACAGCCTGCATGCTGTTCTGTGGAGCTTTCAACCTGTGACTTTAAGTAAAAAAGCTTGTTCTTCCAAAAAAGGATTAGTCATTCATAGGATTGAGGTGTAGGCTTGGAGAGCCTCTTAAGTACATGACCAGAATTACAGCCAAATTTCACTGAACGTTGCTGCTGTTGGTCTTCACTTTCCTTAATTTCCCCAATGCTCCATCGTGGTTCGGAGCTCTGAATCAGTTTCATTTGGTGTCTAACATGTTTTTTTCCCCAAGGAGAGGCTACGTTTTAAAGTTAATTAGTTTTCTCACAAGTGTGTCAGTCGATAAAATTGAGTTACGATTATTAAAACCACAAAGGTGACAGGAGTCTCACAGGTCATCTGCACGTCATGCTTTGACAAGACAAGATGCTGAGACAGGGATGAGCTCCAAAAGGACTGCTGAAAAGAAAAAAAAACCCACCCCACAAAGTCAGGGGTATTTTGTTTGTATTTGCAGCGTGGGTGGGATGGTTTTAACAAAAGAGTGCAGTGTTGGCTGGCAGCAGCCTGCAGAGCATTTTTGCTGCCTGATCTCTCCTTTTCTTCTCTTCCACTCCTCTTTCAGGGCTGTAATTGTCATTTGGATAGTTTTAGAAGAGCAGTTAAGTTCCTCGCCTGTGTCAACGTGCTGGTAATACCAGGAAGGTGAATGGTTGAACCGGTCGTGAATAACTTGGCTGTTTTTGCAGTTAATAAGGTCTTAAACTATCTTACAGTAGTACTTGAAAACCTTACTGAGATGCTAGCATCAGTACTAAAAGCAGTCAAGGTGACAGAAGAGAGATGGACAAAAGGGGACAGATAGGAATTGCTTCGGCAAAGATGGGCTGGGGGCGGTGCCGGCTCCCTCCCCTTAGCGACAGGCCCCGCCCCCTGGCAACGGCCCGGGGGGCGGTGCCGGCTCTCTCCCCTTAGCGACAGGCCCCGCCCCCTGGCAACGGCCCGGGGGGCGGTGCCGGCTCTCTCCCCTTAGCGACAGGCCCCGCCCCCTGGCAACGGCCCGGGGGGCGGTGCCGGCTCTCTCCCCTTAGCGACAGGCCCAGCCCCCTGGCAACGGCCCGGGGGGCGGTGCCGGCTCTCTCCCCTTAGCGACAGGCCCAGCCCCCTGGCAACGGCCCGGGGGGCGGTGCCGGCTCTCTCCCCTTAGCGACAGGCCCCGCCCCCTGGCAACGGCCCGGGGGGCGGTGCCGGCTCTCTCCCCTTAGCGACAGGCCCCGCCCCCTGGCAACGGCCCGGGGGGCGGTGCCGGCTCTCTCCCCTTAGCGACAGGCCCCGCCCCCCGGCAACGGCCCGAGCCTGTGTTTGCTCCGCTCGGGGGGGGGGCTCGGTTTGGGTGTTTTCTCTCCCCCCCCCTCCCGCGCCGGGAGCTCCAGGCGGCTCCCGTACGGCTCCCGGGGCCTTCACCCCTCGGGGGGCTCGGCCCGCCCCTTTCGCGGGGCGCTGTGGGAAGGGCGGGGGCGGGGCCCGGGGGTCGAAGAGCCCCAGCCGGGGCTCGGGCAGCTCTCGCTGCCCCCGGGCTCCTCTGGCGCCGGGGCTCCCGTGTTCCCTCGGGCGGTCGCAGCTCTGGGGCTGTCTCAGCCCCCCGGGCAGGCGTGCTCTGGCGTTTAGAGAAGCGGAGGCGTTGCCTGAGGTAAGGCTTCCAGAGCTTGGCACTCTTTGGCAGCAGCTGTACTAGAAAGGTCCCTTGTGGCCTGCTTTGCTTTTTTTCTCCCGGGATGCTGTTTTGGGCGCTGAGGGGGCGGTGAGGCGGTTTAGTGGTATGGTGTTCTGTTTGGGGTTTGGTTTTTGCTTTGCTGGTTTTCTTCCCCCTTGTGAGATCATTTTATTCGTTTATCATTTCACATTATCATTTACCCCGCGCCATTTCCGTCCCCTCTGGGCAGCAGCGGATCCGCCGCTCGAGGGCGAGGAGCTGGGCCGACAACGGGCCGCTGCAGACTCTGGTCAGGGTACGAGGCTGCTCCCTGGGGAGCCGGCGCAGGGGGCGCGGAGGTACGCGCGGGCACTTGTCGGTGCCCCTGACCGGTGAAGGGGAGGTTAAATTGTTAGAGTGCAAATAAACACATATTATTTAGGGAGGAGTCGTGACTCAATTTAATCGCAGCTATTACTGAACAAACCAGGCAGTCATTATTCCTAATCTGTAATTAAAAAAAATAAAGGCAGTCCTTTTTTATGCCATAAATAGAGTTGCGAGTCATTAATAGCTCAATCTAAATGCAGCCGTTATTAAATCAACTGCAGGCATTAATGACTCCTGATCAGAAACAAAATAAGGAAATTTTAGAATCTAGAATGAAAATCGACCCGGAAAGCTAAACTGGGAGCGGGTAGTACTGAAATTGTAACAGGGCTGTTAGAAAGTTCGGAGGCAGCGACAGCTCCTGCTTCCAACCCAAGCAGTAAACGAAGCTTTGGGTTCTTAAATGAAGAGAAATAAAGGTGAGCTGTTAAACACTGGCTGGGGTCAAGCGTAGCTATTAAGAAAATTTGCAGGTACGGGTGATTCCTGACCAGAACTAACAATTCCAGAAGATTTAGATTTAAAAATTACAGAGCTAATGGAGTGCCACAACCGCCCGGATGTAACCGCAGCCGCTTTGGGGGAATGCCCCAGCCCCCCCAGCCACCGCTATTAATTACTGCCAAGGAGAGCGAGAGTGAAAGTAGAAGCGGTGCATGTGAAACGCGAGCAGTACGCTTTTCCTAAGTCATCCCTTCGTGTCAGGAGAGGAAAGCAAATGGAAAGAAGATGTTTGCAGGGGGTCTGTGCTGGGTTACCTGCGCGTCTCTTCCGTGCATCCTTGAGGAGACATTTAGCTCCTGTTGGGCGCTCGCAGGTGGGGACAGGGCGAGCTGGAGGCAGGATCGGTGCCGGCACTGATAAAGGGATGGGCGACGAGCTGAGAGAAGAGGGGGCAAGGGCTGAAAAAGGGTCTCCAGTTCTGCAGGGAAGGCAGCGGGATGTGACTCGGCAACCGCTCTGACGAGTGCAGGGTCATTCGCTGCGATGAAGTCGGGGTCTGTGGCTGGCCCGGAGAGGCAGCAGAAATCCCAAACTCTTTGCGGGGGTACCGGCCAGATTAGGGCAACACCTGAACAGTAAAACCATTTAGGGGAAGCAGAGCTGGGCTGCACCGCGTGGCCAACCTCCCTCTTCTCCGTGAGTCCCAAAGGGGCAGCTCCAAGAATGTGCTGAGAATTAATGTCTTGCGCTAAAAATGAGACGCAAGTAGCACCCGCCCGTGAATTTTATTTTCTCTCTCGCTCTGCGGCTCCTGCCTGCTTGTCTCTCCTCAGTGCGCACCTGCACCTGTGCTCGGATGGGGCAGCTGAGGGAAGGTGCTGCCATCTCCCCAGCCCCGGCGGACCGCCCCTCAGCTGTGTCCTCTGTCAGGGAGCGTCGTCATCTCTCCTGCCCCCCAGAGCGTGTCCTGTAGTGGCAGACGCGCGGGCTTTTCCCTGCACGCGCATACGGGAAGGGAAGGGAAGGGAAGGGAAGCACAGTGAGAGCTGGGCTTGTCAAAGCGTAATGGGGGTGGTGGGAAGCGTAGCTAGAACCGGAGAGCTACAGCGCAAAAGCGAAGCGGACGGGACACAAAAGTAAAATGGTGCACAGGAATGCTGAGGAGAGAACTCCTGCAGCACACAGGAAATCAGTGTCAGAATCTATTTTCTTCTGACTGCCAAATTAAAAATAATGGCACGCTTTGCAACGCTAAGCTCGCTCTAATCGTCTGAACTGTTTCTTTCCAGCCCCCCACCGCCCCCAGCACACCGTTCAGCCTCCTCAGCCTGAAATGCCTTGTTTTCCTTCTTTTTTTTTTTTTCTTTTTAATGACAGGGCAACTTCTGTTCCCGAGGTGGTGCCTACAGTACAGCTATCTCTTCGAAGGCAGTTTGGTTTAGGTCAGAGAATGTTTAGCCTGGACTGAATCAGCCTCTGTGTTTATTTCTGGAAATCGTCGGTCCTGTGCATCAAGCCCGGAAAAAAGGAAATATGAACCAAAGGACGTGGGGCCTGCAGGGCTAGGAAAATATTTGAGAAGAGGTTCAGTGGGGAAATGACTGTTTGTCTGTGGGGCGTCCAGGCAAGCAACCCAGCTGCTAGAAAGCGGCGCTGTCCCCAGGGTGGCCTCGGCGGTCCCGTCGGAGTCGGGGGAACAAGGACAAGGCAGGGGGAAGCATCTGGCCTGCCGTGTGGACCGTGACTGTACAAAGCACGTGTGATGCACTGCAAGTTTACCTGTTTAAACTGTGAGTTAAAGAAGGTGTGCAGTTGCTTTGTAAACAGCCGACGCTCTAAAGCTACACCCATCTAATTGCTAGCTGTATTAAATCTATCGTATTGCTGTTTCTGCATTAAAAAAGAAAAAAACCAACACACCTATGTAAGCACTTCTAAGTACAATGGAAAACCACTGTTTAACGCGTGGCATGTGCGGGTGGTTTTTTTGGGGCGGGGGGGGTGGGGTGTATGACAAAAACCTGCGAGAGACACATGCACACACGCACATGTCATGTTTAGCGCTCACCTAAACCCAAAAAAGAAAATCCACTCTTTATTTTGCAGCATTAGCATTAGCTTCCAGCGCACAGCCTGAGCGCGCACCTCTGCTCTCACCGTCTGCTCCCTCTTCAACCGTGCGTGGCTGTCATCAGCTTGCACAGGCTTTGCTCGTGCAAGTTTCCGCGACGGCTTACGAGAAGGCAGGCAAACAGACCCAGCAAGACGCGTAGTGCCTTCCTCTATGGGCTCCGTCCAGCCTTTGTTAAAATGAGCAGAAAAGAAATCTGCTGCGGCCTTTGCCCTGACTGACTCTTACAGAGAGCATCTGACTTGACCCGCAGCAAAGCGATGCCCCAGGCAGCAGCACGTACTGGCGCGGACCGCGGTTTCACCCACCTGCTTTACTGCGCCGGTCCTCTCCCACGGCCGATGCCGCAGATGTGGCGCGGCCCACCCCCAGACCTCTTTACGAGGGTTCCCTGGGCTCTGCAAGTCGCCTGCTGGACGTGTTGCTGATTCAGGCACGGGCAAAGTCAGCTTCTTCGCTGGCCTCGGGCCAGGGCAGCCCCGTACCTGAGGGAAACTGAGAATATCTCCAGCGAGATCTCACCGGGAGGCTGGGACCTCGTCAGTAGGGGAGAAGGCCAAGCGACTGACACTGAAAGGGAGCTCTTTGCTAGGCTGTAGATCGTAAAGTTAAAAAAGAAAACAAACCTGCCTTTTTTAAAATGCCCCCCTTTGAGTCTGCCACGTTTGATACAGATTTTTTAAATTGCAGGGTCTATCTCCTACAGGCCTCATGCAAAGGGAAGCGAGTACCTCTGGCTCTCAGGACAAGGGGGTCCCTCAGGAGCCCAGGTGCTCACGCCAGCCGGCATCTGGCACAGCACAGGGCAGGAGCTTTGGCAGTAGTACGTGAGCTGAGAATGAGAGTCCGGCAGCGCCGCACGCTTCTCCTGTGAGTCGCCGAGGCTCGCGCGCTGTGCCTTCCGCAAATAAAAGGCCGGAAGAGTCAGCATTTCTGCTAGTTCCAGCCTCATCCGCACCCTCGTCGGTGTAGCTGTAAGCAAGCGTCCCGTAGCGACTGGGAGCGTGGCAGCTGGGCTTCCTGTGCTGCCTTAGGTTGTGCCCTTGGAGAGACCCTTCTCCGAGCCCCGTGAGCCCCGGGGTGGGTGGGCTGAGGTGCCGTTCAACGCTGAATAGGCACGAAGGCCTGTAAACAAAATGTATTTATATCGCACCCATACCCGGCAGCCAACCGCCGCTTTATTTACGTATTCTGCACCTCCTGCCGACGCTTTTAAACTTAGCCGATATTGCCGCAGTTTTCACTGACGGGGCAGGGGACTGCCACGCTGCAGGGGCAGTGTCTGGGTGTCTCCCACGGACACAGACGTCCTCAGCTGGGTAGGGACAGGGTGAGAGCTGGAACAACTCTGCTGACATGTACGGGCCGTCCCAGGGCAAGGCTCCTGGGTCTGGGGGCTGAAAGGCGAGCCGCGCTGGGTGGTTGGTGTGGGAGCTGTGGAGCAAGTAGGGGGGAAAAAAAGCAACAGGAAAAAAACATCCAAATGTTTCACAGCAGGTAGAAAGCTTGGCAGAAAGCAAACTGAATGCCGTAAAGACAAAAGCCGAAAGCCGGCTATCGACTGGACGAAAAGAGTCAGTGCCACGGAAGGAGGTTATTTCTTCCACTGACCGTAGGAGGCTTTTCTGTGAGAAAACACAACACCTCTTCTTTCGGCTACGGCGCGGTCCCGCAGCAGTAACGGGCCAGAGCGTGCGAGCGCCTCTGGCAGTATCGGTAACGGCCGGGGCACGGCCGAACGGCCAGCCCACCTTCCGCACAAGGAGAACACCGTTCCCCTGGAACGCCACGCAGACCCAGGACGGGTACGGCGGAGGCCGAGCCCAGGCGCCCCCATTGCCAAGGACCACCTTGGCCTCGCAGCGTCTCACGCTGCGGGGTGTTTTGCAGGCCGTGGCTAAGCTCAGGCCCCCTGCTCGTGGCTGCCCCCGGTCCCCCGGCGCCGGTCGGGCCCCAGCCCCCAGCGCGGTGCGGCGCAGGGCAGCGGCCCAGCAGGGCGGCCCCACGGGCCCCAGCCCGCACCCCCCCCCGTGCCTGCGGGCAGGGCCCCGCGGCCGCCGGCCCCTTCCTCCTCTGCTCGCTCCCGTCGCGGACGGCTCGGTACGTGTCACGAGCGGCAGCCCCGTTCAGCCGCTCCCGGAGGGCGCGCGGCTCTGCCCGGCCGTGACCGGGGCCCGCAGGGGTCTCTCGCTCGCCCGCTCGCCCCGAAAGGAGCCGGCCCCGAGCCGGCGCGTCCCGCCCCGCCCGGCCCTCGGCGCCCTCGCGAGCTGAGCGCGGCCCGGCCAGCAGGGGGCGCTGGCGCTCACCGGCTGGGCGCGGGGGCGGTCCGGCGCGGGGGCGGGGCCGGTGGGGGCCGGTCCTTCCGGCCGCCCTCTAAGGGCCGCCCCGCGGGGCCTGGGCTTCCGGTGGCGCGTGCGCGGCGGAGCGGAGGTGGGAGAGGTGCGTGGGGCGGCCGGGTCGCGAGGGGTCTCTTTGCGGTGCCGGGGCCCCTCTGCGGCCCGGCGTGGGAAGCCCGTGGCCGGCGGAGACTGCTCGGAGCTGGGCGGGGAGCGCCGCGGCAGTCCGGCCGCAGGCAGCCATCCCCTGCGGTGGCCGGCATCCCCTCGGGACTCCTGGAGGCCTGGCGGCTCCCGATCCTCGTCTGCGGCAGCCGCCTGAGAGAGCAGCGCGGCCGTAGCCGGGGGCCGGAGAGCGCTGGTGGGTGAGTTCGGGCAGCGGTGGGGGCTCCTTGTGGGCCGGGGGTGGGGGGGGCTCCTTGTGGGCCGGGGGTGGGGGGGGCTCCGTTCGGGCCCGACCCTGGGCCGGGCGGGGGGGGGCTCCGTCGCCGGCCCGGGCCGGGCTCGGTGCCGGGCGGGGGGAGCTCCGTCGCGCCGGGCCCGGGCCGGGCTCGATGCCGGGCGGGGGGAGCTCCGTCGCGCCGGGCCCGGGCCGGGCTCGATGCCGGGCGGGGGGAGCTCCGTCGCGCCGGGCCCGGGCCGGGCTCGATGCCGGGCGGGGGGAGCTCCGTCGCGCCGGGCCCGGGCCGGGCTCGATGCCGGGCGGGGGGAGCTCCGTCGCGCCGGGCCCGGGCCGGGCTCGATGCCGGGCGGGGGGAGCTCCGTCGCGCCGGGCCCGGGCCGGGCTCGATGCCGGGCGGGGGGAGCTCCGTCGCGCCGGGCCCGGGCCGGGCTCGATGCCGGGCGGGGGGAGCTCCGTCGCGCCGGGCCCGGGCCGGGCTCGATGCCGGGCGGGGGGAGCTCCGTCGCGCCGGGCCCGGGCCGGGCTCGATGCCGGGCGGGGGGAGCTCCGTCGCGCCGGGCCCGGGCCGGGCTCGATGCCGGGCGGGGGGAGCTCCGTCGCGCCGGGCCCGGGGCCGGGCGGGGGAGGAGGGGCTGGCTCCTCCGTCGCGCCGGGCCCGGGGCCGGGCGGGGGAGGGGGGGGGGCCGGCCCCTCCGTGCCGGCTCGGGGGGGGGCCGGCCCCTCCGTGCCGGCCCCGGGGCCGGGCGGGGGAGGGGGGGGGGCCGGCCCCTCCGTGCCGGCCCCGGGGCCGGGCGGGGGAGGGGGGGGCCGGCCCCTCCGTGCCGGCCCCGGGGCCGGGCGGGGGAGGGGGGGGGCCGGCCCCTCCGTGCCGGCCCCGGGGCCGGGCGGGGGAGGGGGGGGCCGGCCCCTCCGTGCCGGCCCCGGGGCCGGGCGGGGGAGGGGGGGGCCGGCCCCTCCGTGCCGGCCCCGGGGCCGGGCGGGGGAGGGGGGGGCCGGCCCCTCCGTGCCGGCCCCGGGGCCGGGCGGGGGAGGGGGGGGCCGGCCCCTCCGTGCCGGCCCCGGGGCCGGGCGGGGGAGGGGGGGGCCGGCCCCTCCGTGCCGGCCCCGGGGCCGGGCGGGGGAGGGGGGGGCCGGCCCCTCCGTGCCGGCCCCGGGGCCGGGCGGGGGAGGGGGGGGGCCGGCCCTTCCGTGCCGGCCCCGGGGCCGGGCGGGGGAGGGGGGGGCCGGGCGGGGGAGGGGGGGGCCGGCCCTTCCGTGCCGGCCCCGGGGCCGGGCGGGGGAGGGGGGGGCCGGGCGGGGGAGGGGGGGGCCGGCCCTTCCGTGCCGGCCCCGGGGCCGGGCGGGGGAGGACTCCGTGACCGGCCCGGGCCCGTGCTCGTGCTGGGGGGGGGCTCCGTGCCGAGCTCGGGCCCCGCAGAGAAGCCCTGGTCGGGCATCGTTCGCTTTTGCACAATGTAGGGCTTTCCCCGTTTATTTTCTGTGTACTGTGTTTTGGGCCACCTGAAACCCTTTGGCCGGGGAGGTTTGGTGCGGGGAGATGGCAGGTCTGGAGCCTGAAAGATCTCGGGTGGGGGGCGGGGGAGGTATTTTTGCCTTAAAACTCTGAGCCCACCTCGTGTGTCATGTCGTGAGTCTCGTGACTGTGGCAAATGGCTCAGTCGGGCGTTTTCTGATAAAAAACTTCTGAACGTGTGCGTGTGTAGGCACGGGGAGATTTGTGCAGGGTGACAGAGCCCCTTGTGCTTCTGTGCTAATGTCTGCCTGTTCTAGATCTCCAATGTTGGAAAGCCTTTGTTTAGTGCCTGGTTGTGCCTGCGTAACAAATGTTTTAGCTGCTGATGTGTTATACCTCTGCTGTGAACTTTTTCCTGGGTGGCTTGATTGTTTCTGGTTGTCCGTGTAAATCTAGGCAGCTATTTTCTGCCCGGTGGTGATGCCTATCGCTTTGGATAACAAAGGGCAGGAGAGCAATAAAGAAAAAGGTGATCCGTCTGCTGCAGCTCCTTGGAAACGATTCGTTCCTTAGTTTCTGCCCTTGGGTAGGTGTTGTGCTTTCCAGATAACGCAGCCTCTCCTGTGCCTGTCCACGCCGTGCATTTTTGTCCTGCCCTTGCTTGAAAAGGCTCTCCTTGCCTTCCTCCTCTCTGCTGCAGTTGGCTTAATCTCTCGCTGCTGCTGCTGCTGGAAGAGGGATAAAGGGAGTGTTGTCGATGGGGTTGTTAAAAGCTTTTTCGCGGGCTGTAACGCGCGGGGGGGGGCAACTCAGTACGGGGGAGGGGGGAGGATCAGGCTGCGGGGAAAATGGGAAACCAACATCACCTTCCCCTCCTACGGCGCAGCCCGGCCGCACGGCTCCCCGGGGATGCCCCTGCCCGCGGGTGTACCGTGTGTGCGCCCCCCGCGTGGGGCGGGGGACGACGACACACACCCCCACACCGTCGGCGGCACTGGGGCAACCCCTGCCCCAGGGCTCCGCGCTCGTACCCGGCTCTCCCCGCTCCGGCACGGCACGGGGCTGGACGCACCGAGGAGACCCCGGGGCGGCTTCTCGCGGCTGGGTGAGAACAGGGCCCGGCCCCGAGCAGCAGAGCGGGCACCGCCGGTAGCTCGGAGGAGCGGGGCCGGCTCGGCTCGAGGCGTCGGAGCGAAAAGGGACGAGAACCGGCCCGGAGCGTCCGGGGGTTGCGGGGGGGCGGCGGATGGTCCGGTGGCCGGGTTCGGCTCCGTGCCGGGCCGTGGGGCAGCCGGAGCCGCGCCGGGGGGCAGGTGAGGAGCCGCGTGCGTGGCTGGGCGCGCTGTGGGTCGGCGGGTTTCGGCTGTGGGGTCTCCCGGTCCGCGGAGTCCCCGGGGGGGGGGGGGTTGCGGGCAGCAGCGGCCCCGGGCCGAGCGCTGTCGTGGGTCGGTGGTTGGGTTTTGGGGCCGAGCCCGTGCCCGGCCGTGGGGAAGTAGGGGCAGCCCCACCCGGCTCTCGGCTGCTCCTCGTCGGGGTCGGGCGGCCGCGGCGACCCCGGCGGGGGCCCCTGCGGTGCCGGGCGGGTCCCCCCTTGCCCGCGAGGCAGGCAGGGACCCCGGCTGCTGCCGCCGCGGTTTGCTGGAGGCGGGCTGGGCCCGGCCCCCTGTGGGGTTGGGGTGCGGGCCCGGCGGTGCCGGGGAAACGAGGCCTGCGAGAGCAGGAGGAAAGCGCTGCCGGGCCGGCGCTGGGCTGCCCCGCCGGGGTGCGGGGCCGGGCCCGCGCAGTTCAGTTCCCGAGGCCTCCCCGACAGTGCCCGCGTGGGCCGTGGGGGTGCGGGGCTGCGGGGTGGCTGCGCTCTCCGCGGCCCTGAGCGTTGCCCGTGGGGACTGCGGAGGGGGCCGGGACGCAGCCAGGCTCAGCTGGTTTGGTCCCTGAGCGGGGAGAGCGCAGCTCTTCTGTTCCTGGGCCGTGAGAGCAGGCTCCTGTGGCTGACGCCGGGGCCCTGAAACAGATCGAGTCGTGCGTTTTGAGGGCCTGACCGAGGGGACTAAGTCGTGTGGTTTGGGGCTGAGGAGCAGAGGTCGAGTGCTGCATTTTTGGGACTTGAGAACAGGCTCAGCAGCTGGGCTTTTTCGCTCAGAAACGGTCCCAAAGTGAGCTGGTTTGGGGGCCAAAAGCAGAAGCCGGTTTGGCTGCTTGTGCAGGCTGGGGGGTTGGGGTGGGGTGGGGGCATTGGGGGCTGCAGGGGAAAGCAGGGGTTGGGCAGGGTACGCGGACCCTCCCCGGAGGTGGGGGTCCGGTCACATCGGACCCCGAAGTTCAGGAGGCCGGCATGCACCAGAGCGAACTCGCCACCTGAGGCGGGTCTCTGGAGGAAGGGTGCTTTTTGGATCCAGCGTAGCGCACCCTCTTTGGGTCCAGCTCTTCTTTCTGTGCTGCTTAGAATAGTTATTAACCAATTAATTAATCATACAAACTAAGTCACAGCAGCTCTATCGGCTCCATCGTGGTTCGGAGCTCTGAATCAGTTTCATTTGGTGTCTAACATGTTTTTTTTCCCCAAGGAGAGGCTAAGTTTCAAAGTTAGTTCTCACAAGTGTGTCAGTCGACAAAATTGAGTTATGATTATTAAAACCACAAAGGTGACAGGAGTCTCACAGATCTGGTCTATTTCTGAAAATGTATTCATCCCATGCAGATGTCGTCGGGATACAGATCATCTGCATCTTCATGCTCTGACAAGACAAGATGCTGAGACAGGGATGAGCTCCAGAAGGACTGCTGAAAAGAAAAAAAAAACCGTACTCCACAAAGTCATGGGGGGTGTTTTTTTTTGCGTTTGGGGGGGCGGGGTGGCTTTAACAAAAGAGTGCAGTGTTGGCTGGCAGCAGCCTGCAGGGCATTTTTGCTGCCTGATCTCTCCTTTTCTTCTCTTCCACTCCTCTTTCAGGGCTGTAATTGTCATTTGGATAGTTTTAGAAGAGCAGTTAAGTTCCTAGCCTGTGTCAATGTGCTGGTAATACCAGGAAGGTGAATGCTTGAACCGGTCGGGCGGGTGGGAATAACTTGGCTGCAGGTAGAACTTCTGAGGGAAGACCAGCAAAACCAGGAAGCAAATAGCAATTTCCCCAAAAATGTGCGGGTGTCAAACATGTAAAAGTTTCATTGCTGAATGTTTTTGGGAATATGTTCCAAATGGCTATTTTTGGTAAACATAAATTTTCAGGAGATTCAGGGTTGTGTGTGGCAAAACATGTCCCTCTGTTTTTGTGTCCTGCCGCACAAACGGCGGGCGGCAGGGCTCTTGTTCCCCGCTCTCGATATTGCCACAGCAGGGCTGTGATATTTAGACCTAAGTGGGGATGGGTTTAGGAATGGAAGGAGAGAGAACGCCTGTGTTCGGTAAGGGCTATGAATGCTGACCCTTTGTCTCCGTCTGCTGCTTTTCCTGTGCGGGTGATGAAGCAGTTTTACTTTACTCTGTTGTTCCTGGTCTAAATAGTTGCAAGGCTGTCGCCGCTGTGGGTGTGCAATTTGTGTTGCTGTGTTTCTGTGGAGTCCTAGCCACGGCTCGCTTCTAGTGTGGCCAAGGGTCAAGGTAGGGCTTTCAGCTTAAAGCTTCAGAAGCGCTGCGCGCTGAGATGGGTGTAGGTGAAACTGCTGTTGCGCCTGCAGCTGTGCTCGCAGGGATGCTGGGCGGCTCCGCATCAGACCGGCGAGGTGCGCGTGGACCTCCGTCGGGCTGCGCCCTGGGTGCGCGAGCGTGCTGTGTGTTTGCTGTTCCGGCTTGTACGTGCGAGGGCTTAACGTTTGATTTAACGCATTTCCTTTAACGGCAGGCTGTAGTTGGGCTCTAGATGGTATTCCTACGTGGGCGCAAGAGCTGTGGAATGGTTAAGCTGTTGCTGTGCCTCCAGGTGACTTGTTCAGTAACACTGTTTTTCCAGGTGCAGATGGATGAGTCGTGCAGAGCAACAGAGGAGAGCCCAGGGGAGCGCTGTAAGAAGGTGAGTCTGTGTAGTACTGGAGGGAAGATGTGACTGGTGGCTATAGGGCTCCATTATGGGTTTTACTCTTTTCTTTTTTTTGTGATCTGAGGGCGCTAAGCGATGAGCCGAGTGTGATCTGGGCCCTGGAGGTGAGTCAGGCAAGGTGACCGGTGCTTGGTGGGCTGGAGTAGGTGTTCTTTTTCAGGTTATTCAGGTTTTTTTTTCCCTTGTCTTCACTTTCCCATCCCAATTTGGGGCCGATTCCCTCAAACGGGGACTTCCCCCTGTGGGGCTGCTTATGCAGCCTGGGAGCTGCTGCCTGGGCACAAAAATACCTCAAACCCCCTGACTCTGGGTCTGCAACGGGGGGTGAAAAAAACAGAAAGAATTCTGGTGGAAAGAAAACAACTTGGGGCTTCTGGGAAAGCCAACTCCAGCTGGATTTGTGCAGCTGGAAAGGAAAAAAAGGGTGGTGGTGGGGAAGGAACAACCACCTAAAAGCACCCACCAACCATTCTCATGCACAAAACCGAAAGTGAAAATGACCATTTTCCGTAGGGCAAAAGCACAAAAAGTCCCCACAGAACTCAGTAGTTTGGAAAAGCAACCCCAATTATTACATTATGTAAAGAAGGCAGGGGAAAAAAAGAAAACCACAACGAAACCCTATCACAACCCTGATGCCACATGCCTACAAGCAGTTCCTGGGGCTTATTCTGCGGGGGTGGGGAACCCAACCTTGTTCCCCAGGTTTGCTGTGCTGCTTCTCCTCCCTCGGGCATGGGGGGGGGGGCGGGCGGTGGCATGGACAGTAGCAAGCACCAGATTTTTTTAAGCAGTCGAGAGGAAAGGACTGAAATGCTCGAGACGCTTTGCTGTTTGGTGCAGAGGCAATGAACGGTGCTGCCGGGGCTGCGAGGGGGAAAGGTGCAGAGGAATAGAAGCTCTGTGGATGCAGCCAAGTTACGGTTTCTGGATGGTATTAATCGAGAAGAGTAGTTCAGATAATGCTGCTGCCCAGCGACCAGAGTTGGGTACTGAGCCCGGGAGCCGCGCACGCGCGGTGGCGTCCCTGTGATCCGCATTGCTCTCTCCGCAGGTGACAGCCCTGCGATGCTGCGGTGCCTGCGAGGTGATGCCGCCGTGCTCGTTGCTGCTTCCCGGTAAGGAAGGGCCTCCTCCGCTCCTGCTGCAGCGTGGTGGTGTGTCGGACACGATTCCCTGTGTCGGGTGAGGCCTAGGGCTGCCGGCGAGGTGAGCGAGCCCCTTTGGTGGGTGCAGGGGTGTCTCCTTGTGTGCCTGCACTACTGGGGCTGGTGGGATGGGAAGCTTCAAACGACCTGCCGAGGCAGGCTTCTGGTATGGTAAAGGCGAGCGGGTGAGGGCAGCCCCAGGAGTTACCCGGGAGCTGATAGAAGGGAAGAGGGAAAGGAGGAGGAGGAGGAGGATGACCTTTTCCCCCTGCCCAGGGTGCAGAAGCTGGCCGACTCCCCAGCTCACCAGAGCTCCCCCTCAGCCTCCCCTGGCCCCCCTTGCCCCCCCGTGCTCCTGCCCCCAGCTCCGGCATGAGCGAGCTAGGCTACGTGCCTAGGAAGCCTCATCTCGTAAGAGCTGTGAGACACCCTTGTATTCTCTTCAGGTGGAGGATGGCCTGGAGTCTGGAGCTGCGGAAGAGGCAGGGAGGAGAGGAGGGGAAAGAAGCATCTGAACGGCTAAATTGTGCCAGCAGCGCTGAGAGCGAGAGTTGCGGTGAGTCCTGGGCCACTGGGGCCCCGTTGCCTCTCATGTGCGTCCTGGGCCCTCCCTGTCTCTCCCTTGGCCCCCTCTCTTTCCTTACCTGCTGCAAAATTATTTTTTTGGGTTTTTTTGCGTGCCCCCGCCCCTTCTTTCTCCATCTCACTCTGAGTGGCTCCCTGCCTCCCCGTCTTTTCGGCCTTCCCTCTCTCTGTCCTGTAGCCTGTGGCTACTTGTTCTTTCTCCGCCTCTCTCTGCCTGGCTCTCGCTCCGTTTTTTCTTTTATATTTATGGAGAGAGCATCGGGCGTCCTCCTGTCTTTGCAGGGCTGACCCTGAGGAAGTGTGGTCCGTCGGTCGATAGCATGAATATATATATATTTTGTGGGTGCACAAATCCTTTTCAGAGTGTCAGAGGATAAGGGTTTTGTTCTGTTCAGCGTAAACATTGTTCTGTTTGGTGTATTTGTCGAAGACGAGAGTTTAGTGGGGGAGGTAGTCAGCTCTCTGGCTGGTTTGAGGTGGGCTATACGTGTTTGTCGGTCACCTCTCACCTGCCAGTTGTTTTGAACTAGTTTTATCTGGTTTTCCTTGGGAGTCACAAGGGGTTTGGGGCTCCCCGGTGGCGGGTGCTGTGGCCAAAAGAGAGAGCAGGGTCACAGAGTGCTTCATTTATGGGGCTGGCCTCGGCCATCTCCTGCACAAACTTCTGGTATGTAGCGATCGGGATTTGATTTCCTGAAGGAGAGGATGATGGAGCTCATCATAAGAGCATAATCATTTTCTCTTCCTTTGGCAGTACGGGCACCCGAGGGCCAGCCTGCTTTTGAGGAACAGCATGAGGATGTCGGTGTCGATGCTCAGCAGTGGAAGGAAGCTTCTTTTGGAGGCCAAGAAGATGAAGTGGAGTGTGTATTTGTTGTGTTTGATTTTCATTGCGGGGATGGGGAGGGGTGGGACATGGAAAACGTGGTCCCAGGCAGGGGAGGTGTCTATGATGTGGGAGGCCGTGAGAGAGATCATGGACGCTGCTGGACAGGCGTTAGAACCCGTTGCTCAGGTTGGACGGACCCGGCAGAACCACCGCACCATCTTAAGTAACGCCTGCTCACATACTGAGATTTTGGTAGTTGCCCCCACATCCCCGTTGGCTTTTCCTCGTCGAGCTTGTATTTTGGCAAGAAGCGTCTCTCGTTAAGCGTTTGGGTCTAAGGGGTGTCCACGAGGCTACGTGGTGCCCATCCCCGTGAGGTTTTGTGACCATCAAGTGATATTCAGCATCCGTCTTATGCCCGTCTCCTGTAACTACTCTGCAGTTTTCACTTAAGGCTTGATAGCGCAGCGTTAGCTGAGGGCGGCATTTCCCGCGCTGGCCCCGCCACGCCGACGGCGTTTCCCCTGCCGGCCGCTGTCCGTTCCCTGTAACTGTGACTCTTGTCCTGGCAGAACCTTTGCCAAAGCCACCTTTGTGCTCCACAGCAGTCTGTTTTCTGTCTCGAGTATGTTTCTTTTCAGTATCGGCTACCCCAAAGCTGTGTACCGTTGGCTCAGGTCTCTCCGTGAGCTTCTGCGAGAAGAGAGAGCCTTCCTCTGTTTTTATCGATGCGTCTCCTGGGGTGGTTTTTTGTTGTCCTTTACAATTTAGTTTTGTCCCAGCTACTGAGGTGTTAATTTAGCTGCTTCGTACGGTTCCCGATACGCTTGTATATTTCCACGTTTCTTTTCATGTTTTTTGTCCTTTGAGACTGATTCGGTTCTGTTAAGGGACTGAGCAAGAGAGAGCGTTGAGGTGACTCCGAATGGTTGATGGTTTTACAGTAAATGATTTACTTTATAACCAGAGATAATTTTTGAGAAGGGGCTCTTAAAAGATTTCATTCTGCTTTGCCATTCCGCTGGCGTAGATGAGCCCCAGCCTTTCTTCGGGAGGCTCATTCTGCTCCTGGGCTTCTCTGGTACTGTTCCTTGAGTTGGTTGCAGGTTTTGAGCTGTCTAAGCTCTTTGGGTAGGTGTGTTTTGACATTTAGAGAGGGGGAGGTTTCTGGCTGAGGTAAGAGAGCAGTCAAAGTTGAGCAGCAGATATATATTAGGAAGTACACTTGTACGAGCTTTTGTTTTTCCTCGGGTCAGTAAGTTTGTGTTGGATGTTCAGGGGTAGCAAGATGGTCTAATAGTGTGTTTTGGATTGTTTGGTTTTGTGGGGGTGTTATGGTTTTGTCTGGGGTTTTTTTTGTGTTTTGTTTTTGTGTGTGGTAGGTTTTTTGTTTGGTTGGTTTTGCAGGAATTTTATGACTTGGCCGAGGGTAGAAGCGTATATTTTTCCCACCAGTTTTGCCTGTGTGTTGTGCAAGTTGTTGACGTCATCTCTCAATAGGACTGATGCTGAGATGCTGCGGTAGGGGTTAGGGTGAGCGTGTTGTACGCGTCTGTATGTGGAGCTCTAGCCTTCCTTCAGAAAGCAGCAGGGACGTAACGCATAGTGTGTGTCGGGTTACGGAACTGCTCGTCGCCTTTCCCGATCGCCCGCGGAGTACCACGTTGTCCCGAGAACCTTTGCAGCTTGCGGCAGGTCCCTCGTAGATTATAAGCATCAGGGCTTCCGTTATTTTGTGGGCCTGTAGAGAGCACGGAGTCTGCGGGAAGCCGGAAGGTGGGAGGTGCTCGCAGAGCGCGGGGCGGAGGTGGGAAGGGCAGCTCCCGAGGAGCGGCTGACAGAGGGGCTTTAGGGGTGCAGATACAGGGCAGGAGCTGTCGGGAAGGAGTGAGGTTCCTTCCCTGACAGTTCAGGAGGAGAGGAGGGGTTTTTGAAGTCTTGGTACCGGGGGATGGTTGGGAAAGGGGTGTTCAAGTGTTAGCTAATGGTCGCGTTCTGTGTGCAAGCAGCCTCCGGTAGCCCAGTCTCCTTCCCCGTACGTGTCAGCGCGGCCACTCGAGCGTGCTGTCTGCCGAGAGGTTCTCCACGCGGCTGTTCATGGAGTCGCCTAGGAGTGAGTTACCTACAAAGGGAGAGTGTGTCACTACACCAGCCACGCCCGTTTGCTTCCCGTACTGCTTTTGGTGTTTGCCCTATCGGTGTCCGCCTGTGCTTGAGTCATCTGACACAAACTGTAATTTTTGTGTGTTGCGTGGTTTGACTTTTTCTTGCAGTTTAAGTCATAGGTCTAGGGTTAAGCAGGACAGTCGAGCGAGGCGTGGCAGCAAAGGCGAGCAGATGGCGTCGTGTGCTGTGACGGGGCAGGCTGTGCGGTCAGTCGTCTGGGATTTCTGCCTTTGGGGTCTCTGTGTTGCCAAACAAGTCAGTCAAAAGGATTTGTTAGTTTGTTTTGCGTGGTGAGCTCTTGCTTTCGGAAAGCAGTGTCTAATATCTGTGTGCCTCTCCGTCTTTCCCCAGAAGTGGGCCCGGCATTGAAGGTGACGGTTCCCCAGCCATCGGGGATGGACCGAGTACGTGAGCAGGCGCCTGACGCGGCCACTGACCCGGGAGGCACGGATCGGGAGGTGAGGGAGCCGTGTTGGCATGGTAGGGGAAAGGATGAGTCTGGAATGTGGCTGTTGGTGGAGATGCACGGCAGGGAGCCGGACACGGGAGGGAGGGGGCGAACAGAGCATCGTGAGAAGGTAGGTCAGCACGTGACAACGGAGGGGTCGTGCAGTGCGAGCACCTATGTGACTAGTTAACGAAGGGACTCACAAAACTACATGCAAAGCGGGATGTCTGCCCCCAGCTCGTCGGGCAAGGTGAGCGATGAACAGGAAACCGTAGCAGCGGTTATTTTTGAGGTGTGGAATTGTTTGTGAGCGGGCGGCCGCTTCCAGGCGCAGCGGTCACCTTGTCTCTCTGGTTCTCTAGGCGCCGTAGGTGGCGGCGGCCACGACATCCAGCCTCATTAGAGCGTGGGCGAGCGGAAGTTCACGGCGCTTCCGAGGAGGCTGTCGTTGCGGAAGTGGCCGGCGTTGAGTGGTGCGACGCTGAGTGATGGCACCGCACGTTTGGAGATGAAGAGTGTCCGTGTGACCGCAGCCCCATCCTACGTAGCCTGTGTGGCCTTTTTAAAGGATGGCTTTTGAGCCCCCGGATTTGGAAGGGAAGCTGAGGGGCCGATGCGGTCTTTGTGCGGGTGGCCGGTCGGTTGGGGGAAGCGCAGGTGGGGCAGGCAGGGGTTGTCAAATCAGTGGAGGGGACTGTTCAGAGACCGGACACGTTTGGGCCGAGAGAGGTTGTGTTGTCCTTTCTGCAAAACAGAAGCATCTGCCAGGCAGGGGAGTTCCTGCCTGTGCTTGTGCTGTTGTGTGGATTTTGTAGTCTGTCTTTGTTCCTTACTGTACTCGGGTCTCGATGTGTCTGTTGTTCTCCGTGCTGAGCAGGCACCTAGGTAGCAATATTGAGGGTTTTGCAAGCCCTGGCTCATCGGCATAATGGTAACCGAGAGCTTCCTTTCTCGCATTTTAAGTCTACTGCATAGATTTGTCTTGTGTCTTAAATATTAGACCTTTATAGAAGGTCGTCTTTTTGCGGCGGTGGTTAAGGCGGCCTCAGTTCTGCTGCTGAAGAGCAGTCTGAATACGCAGGGCCCTTTTCTGGGACCTGTTCCCTGCACCTGAACGTTCTGAGGTCTTTAAGAGCGGCTCGTCGCTCGTGCATCGTCCTAGTTGTGGGTATATGGTTTTTTCGCAGGTGATGATGGTACGTGACATCTCCGCGGATGCTATAGCTGCTTCCTCGCTGCCCTGCAGATCTTCTCGCCCGGTGGCATCTCTGGGCCAGAAGTCCGTGGTCTCGGTGAGAATTTTCTTAGGTGCCGCGATCACGTTGCTTGTAGTATTTGTGAGCAGTGTCGGTCCGTGCACGTCGATGCCTGTGTCAGAGCTGCTCCTCCGCCTGGGGGTGTAGCAGTGGTAGAGCGGGGGAAAGAATAGCAATAAGAGTATATGGTTAATGTTAATGTGCGTAGACTGTTTTGGCAACGCCCGTACAACCCTCGTCGGAGCGAGTGGCCGTTGGCAGCGGGCGAGGACGGTAATTTCCGGGGCGTTTTGTGGGTGCCGAGGGGATGACCGTAGCCGTCTGGGAGAGGCAGCTAGAGTGCTAGCTGAGCAGAGGGCATCTCTCAGCTGTTCAAGCTTGTACGTGCGTGGGGCTTAACATTTGATTGAAGGTATTTCCTTTAATGGCATGCAGTAGTTGGGCTCTAGATGGTATTCCTACGTGGAAGCAAGACCTGTGGAATGGTTAAGCTGTTGCTGTGCGTCCAGGTGACTTGTTCTCTCATGCTGTCCTTGCAGAGGATGAAGATGGAGCTGTGCAGGGTGATAGAGCAGAGCTGAGTAGAGCACACTAAGGCGGCGGGTCCGTGTGCAGGATTAAAGGGAAGATGCGACTGAAGGCTATTTGAGGAGCATTTCAGGTGAGCTGGGTCGCAGTGAGGAGGCTCATGGGGCTGGTGACTTTGTTCTCTTTGCTCTCAGGAGCACAGCGCTATCCCTAGGGGCTGGCAAGGTTGTAATTGTGGGGCCGGCGCCCATCGGGTGCCTCTTTTTTTGCGTTACAGTTTAAAGTGTGGGTCACTCTGGTGTTTGAGGAGTTTCTGGGCAGTTGTTGTCTGCGGCGTCGTTCCCAGATGCATGAACAGCTCTGCTCTGTCGCTGTCCATTTTCAGGGAGCGTGATTTCTTTCCTGCATCCTTACAGTCTTAGGTCTTGTAGCTGGGCTTCTTGTGCCTCCTCCCTCTCAGTTTTGAGAGGAACTTCTTGTCACGGGCCCTGACGCTCTTCTAATCTTTTTGGATCGCGTTAGGGCCTCCTTGTGTCACTGTCAGGGTTCCGCAGGTCTTGTTGCTGGACGAGCTCTTCCGTCCAGTTGTCTCTCTGTTTGCCGAGAGCGTTCTCTCGTCTCGGAGGCGCGCAGTTTGTAGCGTTTCTCATAGCGTTGGTGTGTGCGTTTGAGTTTGTCTCGGACCGCCTTGCTGGCCCTGTAGAGTCGGGTAGGTGGCACAGCGATGAGAGGTTAGGGTTCATCTGTTGCTGTGCCAAGGCTGTTGGGGGAAAGGTTGTACCGTCATCTCGGATTGAGTGGCCCTCCTCAGCGGGCGAGGACCGTAATCACCGTGACATTTTGTGGGCTCGGAGGCCGTGACCGTAGCTATCTGGGAGAGGCAGCTAGAGTTCAGCTGAGCAGATTACCTCTGCAGGGTGTTCAAGCTTGTACGTGCGTAGGGCTTCATGTTTGAAGTCATATGTTTGTTTTAATGGCAGGTTATAGTCGGTCTTCAGGAACCGTTAAGGTACTGCTGTGCAACCAGGCGACTTGTTTGGTATTGGTTTTGGAGATGCCGAGGGACGAGTCGTGCAGGGCGATGGAGGGGAACTGAGGGGACCGATGTAAGCGGGTGAGTTGGTGCGTGGTGTATATAGAGGGAAGATGTGACCGATGGCTCTATGACTCCGTTGCTCCTTGCGTTTGTCTTTTGTTTTGGGTTTGAAGTAGCGTAGCAATGAGCAAAGGAAGCAAGGCGAGTGGTGATTGGTGGGCTGAAGTAGCAGCTCTTTTCTGAGGTGTTGTGTTGCTGGGGAAGTTATAAGCAACGCGCGTTGTTCGGGTGTTACGGACGGCGGGCGAGCTGGACACGGCACCTGGAAGTGGCGTAGGCTGGGAGGGAGGCTGTCGAGGGAAAGGGGTGCGAGACGGGGATCGGTGCGGGCAGGCTGTGGCATCGGGCAGCATCTCGGGAGGTGCCTTTTCGCTTGGCTTTTTGCAGGTGCCGCTGGCAGGCTCGGAGCGGTGCTGCCGCGTGCCTATGAGAGGTCTGAGAAGGTGGGGCAGCGGCCAGCATCTGAGACCAGAGAATGCTGTGGTCTGTCGTCGGGCTCTTCAGTTCTGTAGGTAACACGTGGGCCGTCTTTGGAACGGCGTATGAGCATTAGAAGCGAGCTGGGTAGTAACGAGGAAGTCACGGGGCGGTGATTTCTCACGAGCGTAACGGTAGTTTACTGTGTGTTGATACATTTGGTGCCACAAGCGATGACGGAAGCGGGGGGTGATGCTGGAATCTGTGCAGAGCAGGTGAGCCGATGGGCATGTTCGTTTTGATGAGGGGGGTGCTCTGGAAGAGATCTGTGTTGACCCGTGTGATACTTATTGCTGGCCCTGGTGTTTTTTGGGTTTTTGTTGTTGTTGTTTTTTTTTTTTTCACGTGATGAAGAGGCACCTGGCCACTGCGAGAATATCCTGGTTAGCTGGTGTGGTTCTTGTTGTGAAAGGATTCATAATCTGGCCCATCTGAAAGCCCCACAGTGTGACTTTTGTTAGGAAGAGATTTTGAAAAATTGAGATATTTCTTATTCAGTGAGGTTGCATTCTATGAACTTGCCATCAGAGTGCATCTTAGAGACAATGTCTTTGTCAGTAGAACTCACCAGCACAAGACTTGCAAAGTATTGGGGTTTTTTTTTAAGATAAAAAAAATCAATGGTCCTTGCGGAGATCCAAGCACAGCACATACTCCAAAGGTTGATGGCATTGGTAGTGCTTGGGTTCTCAGTTGTAACAGTCGAGATCCCATAAAAATACGGTTCCCCTGCATGCTTCGGTACAGCCAAACGCATTAGCATATCTGCCGGTCCTTCTTGGTAGCCCCATGTATTGCAACACTGGGGATTTGATTTGCGTGGGTTTTTTGTTGTGGTATTTTTTTTCCCCCAAAAGAAGTAAAACCGTATCGGGGATCTCTTCACTCACCGATTCCTCTGTCATAAATGAAAGTTTAAAAAAAGCTAACAGCGTCTGATTTACGACGTGACTTGCGCTGTTTCAGCTGTAACTGCCGAGCAGATGTAGGGTACGATTTATTAGGTGTAATTAAGCAGGTAGGTATTTGTCGTAAATATTTAACGAGGGGCGACTGAATGTTGGGGTGGGGGCGGTTTTTTCCCACCAGTATTTTGAGGGAGCGCTCTTAAGTATTTTATTTCAGTCTCGCTTTGGATGCGCGTTTCCCTGGCAGTTCAGCAGCATCTCTCGGGCGGGGCAGCTGGGCGGACGTCCCTCCCGACTCCATAACACGCCAAAACCCCCCAGTCACGTTGCTGCTGTGTATTTTGGAGATAGATAATCTTATGGCGCGCGTGAACGGCTGTGCGAGTTAAATGAACGCAGAAGGAAAATGGAAAGCTTTCAGAGCCTAGACGCTCATATTGGATGTGCGTAAACACGCGCCCGCCTTCTCAGCACAAAGTGCATTACTGAGATTTATTCTGAATTTTTTACGTTACTCTTTCAAGTTTGACACGCTTCGCTTCAGGCTTCATGGAGCCAGGCAGCAAGACGTGCGGCGGCAGGGCGAGGGCTGTAGCTGCTGCGGTGGATCTGTAAGCGGAGGTTCCGGTTCCGGTACAACTTTGCCCCGCAGCCTCACGGGGTTATCTCCCCGCAGCGGTGCCGTAAGGAAGGGATGAGACGTTTTCCAGCACCAGCCAGAGCGTTCAGTGTTACGCGAAGAATCTGTTCAAAACGGTATCGCTTAGTCTTAATACCGTTTTCAAGTGTTCCAGTCCCTCTAGCTTTTAAAGGAGGTGTTGTGTTTTGACATGACCCGTTTGCCCAGAATCTTGCTGCGGCTCAATTTCCTTCCTATCCCTTGTGCTGACTGAGCTCCTCCATTTTCTTCTGTGCTATTTTATTCACGTGCTGAAATATAGGTTGGGATTTCTGTTTTTCAGATGTCTTCTCAGTGTCTCGTGATGCTCAAGAGATGCCCCCCGGCCCGGGTTTGCCTGCCGGTCGTTAAGTGTGGTGAAGGTAAGGGGCCATCCCTCTGCCTGGGGGCTCCCGGCTCTGTCTCTAGCGGGTGCCCCGCAGGTGCGGCCGCGAGGGCTGCCTGGTGGGGAGAGTCGGGGCCCCCAGGGACCGGGGCTGTTTGTCGCCCCGGGGAGCCCGTCCCAGCGCGGGAACATGTCCGAGCAGAGCCCGAGAGAGACGTGACGCCGTCCTCTGGCACGCTCCTGCTCTGCTGTGGGGCGGCCGCCAGCCTGCGGACAGGGGCTGGGGGGGCTGCAGCTGTTTGGGGGGCTGCCCCACCTTTTAGATTTTAGCAGAGCTCCCCCTTTTCTGGGGGGTGTGGGGGTGTGTGTGTGTGTACCTTTGTAAATGGCACTATTAAAGTAATGAGCTGCAGGTTGGAGTAGATTCCCTTGTTTAGTGCCCTTCTTGGGGGTGAATAAAATTGGGGGGGGGGGGGGGGGGCGGTGTGATGATGTCATGCGGGGCGCCCCGGTGTCACTGGGGGAGCTGATAATGCGTCAGAGGAACAGGTGAGTGGGGGCGTCATGTAGGGGTTCCCCCCCAAAAAGGGGGGTTGCAGCCCCAAAATGCCTGAAAATTCAGGGGGGCTATTACAAAAACCTCTTATTTTAAAATCCCTTTATACATCTATCAATTAATATTACATGTCAATATATATAAAATAAGAACTTCTCTCTCCTATATTATATAACGTATTTCAGGATACAAAAATTCTACATCGAGATACAGGGTTTTAAAACACAAAAGTAACTCGACTGTCTAAATATCTAAATTAAACAATAAAGGAGTTTAAAATGAAGAAAAAGGACAGATGAAGGAATTCAAAGCAGAAGAAAGTCTGGCTAGAGCGAGCATCTACGCTTAGTGTGTGTTACATAGTCTAAGCAGATGTGTAATCTAAATAGAGGTTATATAGAGTGAAATAAGCCTAGGTATAACTGTAAGTAGATGTCTAAATAGAGAAGTCGAAAAAGATTGAAGTGTCAAAGGGTAAGTAAGCAGATAGCTAGCCTAAATAGGTGGTTTATATACGTGTTAATATGGAAGTCTGAACAGGTATGTGTAAATAGATATTCTGTGTAAGTGTAAATAGCCTAAGTAGGTGTAAGTGTAAATTTAATAGCTAAGTCTAAACAGGTGTTGTATGTAAATGTAAAATAGATAGTATATATAAACTATAGATGTACTCCGTAAGGATGTGTAAGTAGACACACAAGTGCAAATGTCTATGCTATATAAGGTTTTAAAATGCAAAGAAACCATGTTGATAGAGATGTTTATAGAGAGGCCCCCACCCCCCAATCAACTGAAGACACAAAAGTGCTTTCAAATGCTGCCCCTTTCCCGTTCTCCTTCTCCCATCCCGATTTGGGGCCGATTCCCCCAGGGACTTCCCCCTCTGGGGCTGCGCAGGCAGCCTGGGAGCTGCTGCCAGGGCAGACAAACACACCCAAAGCCCCCGAGTCTGGGTCTGCAATGGGGGGTGAAAAACCCCAAACAGCCAAAACACCCAAACAGGTTTGGGGGAAAGAAAATAATTGGGGGCTCCTGGGAAAGCCCACTCCTGCTGGGTTTGTGCAGCTGGAAAGGAGGGGGGGGGGGGGGGGAAGCGGTGGGGGGGTGGGGTGGGGTGGAACCCCACTAACCATTCTCGTGCACAAAACCAGGAGCAAAAATCACCGATTTCTTTGTTGTGGAAAGGGCCAAAGAGACCCAGAAGTGAACCGTTTGGAAAAGCAATCCCAACTTCGTTCCTTTGGCTTTTTTTGCTTTTCCATAAGGTAAAACCCCCAAAAACCCCAACAACAAAAAAAGCCAAGCCATCCAAACAGAAATCACCAACACCAAACGACCGCCCCCAAAAACCCCAAATTGGGGAAAATTTGGGGTGAAACACCGGCAGTTTGAGGGGCATTGCTGGGGCTTATCCGGAATGGATTCTCCGGAGTGGGTCGGTTATCTGGAGCGGATCATCTGCTGCAGGTGAGCCCAGGTGAGTTGCCCGTTGTGGATTATCCTGGGGGGACCCCCCTGGTGTCAGTCATCCCCATGCATGTTCCCCATGGCGTGTCTGCCCAGACATGCCCCTGTCCGGCAGTGTCCGCCTCCTCCCCCGCCCTCCCTCTGCGTGTGTCTGTGCCCTCCCAGACGCTGTCCCCTGAGATAGCCCCCCTGCATGACTTTTTTTCCCCGGTGACATTCCTCCCCCCCGCTTCCCCTGGCCTCCTGTTCTGTGCTCGCTGAAGCCTCGTGCTTACGCAGGATGAGCAGTGGCGAGGCGAGGCGCTGCCAAGCCAACGAAGCCCAAGGCTCAGCAGCGCACAACTCCTTTGCAGGGCAGCCGCTGGCATCTGGTCTGCCTGGCTGCCCTGTGCCCCGACGCACAGCTGCCCCCCTCACCCCGGGCAGCCTGCCTTCAGAAGGGCAGCTGTGTTCCCCTGATGGATTTTCTTCTTTAACCCTCCAGGACCTGTTGACTTGCTGCTCTCCCTGTCCCAGCCCTGATGCCGCAGGCCTACAGCAACTGATGGGGCTTACTCCGGGGGGGGTGTGGGGGTGGGAAAGGGGACCTTTTTCCCCAGGTGGTTTGTGCTGCTTCTCCTCCCTCGGGCGTGGGGTGGGGGCGAGTGGGGCAGGCGGGAGGACAGTGCGCATGCGCAGTGGCGCCTTTGCTGCTCTCTGCCGCCACCGTGCGACCAAGGCGCGGTACTGCAGGCGGGCAGCCGCGCATGCGCACTGGCCACCTGTTTTCTGCTCGCTGCTTTCACCGAGCGACCGAGCCCCGGGACTGCAGGCGGGAGCTCCGCTACCCTGGTAGAGATTTCCACCCGCCCCTTATCCGATCGCGGCAGTCACCGGTCGATCAAAACCGGGTACGGCAGACGGGAAGCCGCCCGTTCCCGAGGGGGAAGTTTTCCTCTGGCCGCTGCTGTTGCCGTGCAAGCAGATGCTGGTACTGCAGGCGGGCGGCCGCGCATGCGCAGTGGCGCCTTTTTCTGCTCTCTGCCGCCACCGTGCGGCCAAGGCGCGGTACTGCAGGCGGGCAGCCGCGCATGCGCAGTGGCGCCATTTTAGCGCTCTGCCGCCACCGTGCGGCCAAACCTCGGTACTGCAGGCGGGCAGCCGCGCATGCGCAGTGGCGCCATTTTAGCTCTCTGCCGCCACCGTGCGGCCAAACCTCGGTACTGCAGGCGGGCAGCGGCGCATGCGCAGTGGCGCCCTTTCCTGCTCTCTGCCGCCACCGTGCGACCAAACCGCGGTACTGCAGGCGGGCAGCGGCGCATGCGCAGTGGCGCCCTTTCCTGCTCTCTGCCGCCACCGTGCGACCAAACCGCGGTACTGCAGCCAGCAGCCGTGCACGGGCTGGAGCGACATTTCGCCGCGCTCACTTCTCCACGCCACTTAGTGACACCCCCCCCCCGCTACCTGGTGACGGCACCGTGGGGGCTGGAGCCGTGTACCACAGCCCTTAGCGACAGGTGTTGACCCCTTGCGATAGCCCGGTGAGGGTGGTGCTGATACTCCTCGCCACGCTCTTAGCAACGGGCCCCGCCCCCGGCGATGGGCGGGCAGGCGGTCTGATGGCTGACCCACCTGGCCCCACCCACCTTTGCGACAGGCCCCCTGGCAAGGGCCTGGTGGGGCGGGGCCGTGCTCCTGTGCTCCCCAGCACCCCCAGGTAGCAACAGGCCCCACCCCCTGGTGACAGCCTGGGGGTGTTGCTGGTGCTGCCTGGCCCCACCCTCCATAGCAAGAGGCCCTGCCCGTGGTGATGGTTCCAGGGGCATTGCCAGCGTCCCTTTGGACACACCCCCTTAGCGACAGGCCCAGCCCCCTGGCAACGGCCCGGGGGGCGGTGCCGGCTCTCTCCCCTTAGCGACAGGCCCAGCCCCATAGCAACGGCCCGAGGGGCGGTGCCGGCTCTCTCCCCTTAGCGACAGGCCCCGCCCCCTGGCAACGGCCCGGGGGGCGGTGCCGGCTCTCTCCCCTTAGCGACAGGCCCCGCCCCCTGGCAACGGCCCGGGGGGCGGTGCCGGCTCTCTCCCCTTAGCGACAGGCCCCGCCCCCTGGCAACGGCCCGGGGGGCGGTGCCGGCTCTCTCCCCTTAGCGACAGGCCCCACCCCCTGGCAACGGCCCGGGGGGCGGTGCCAGCTCTCTCCCTTAGCGACAGGCCCAGCCCCCTAGCAACGGCCCGGGGGGCGGTGCCGGCTCTCTCCCCTTAGCGACAGGCCCCACCCCCTGGCAACGGCCCGGGGGGCGGTGCCGGCTCTCTCCCCTTAGCGACAGGCCCAGCCCCCTAGCAACGGCCCGGGGGGCGGTGCCGGCTCTCTCCCCTTAGCGACAGGCCCCGCCCCCTGGCAACGGCCCGGGGGGCGGTGCCGGCTCTCTCCCCTTAGCGACAGGCCCCGCCCCCTGGCAACGGCCTGGGGGGCGGTGCCGGCTCTCTCCCCTTAGCGACAGGCCCAGCCCCCTAGCAACGGCCCGGGGGGCGGTGCCGGCTCTCTCCCCTTAGCGACAGGCCCCGCCCCCTGGCAACGGCCTGGGGGGCGGTGCCGGCTCTCTCCCCTTAGCGACAGGCCCCACCCCCTGGCAACGGCCCGGGGGGCGGTGCCGGCTCTCTCCCCTTAGCGACAGGCCCAGCCCCCTAGCAACGGCCCGGGGGGCGGTCCCGGCTCTCTCCCCTTAGCGACAGGCCCCGCCCCCTGGCAACGGCCCGAGGGGCGGTGCCGGCTCTCTCCCCTTAGCGACAGGCCCCGCCCCCTGGCAACGGCCCGGGGGGCGGTGCCGGCTCTCTCCCCTTAGCGACAGGCCCAGCCCCCTAGCAACGGCCCGGGGGGCGGTGCCGGCTCTCTCCCCTTAGCGACAGGCCCCGCCCCCTGGCAACGGCCCGGGGGGCGGTGCCGGCTCTCTCCCCTTAGCGACAGGCCCCGCCCCCTGGCAACGGCCCGGGGGGCGGTGCCGGCTCTCTCCCCTTAGCGACAGGCCCCGCCCCCTGGCAACGGCCCGGGGGGCGGTGCCGGCTCTCTCCCCTTAGCGACAGGCCCCGCCCCCTGGCAACGGCCCGGGGGGCGGTGCCGGCTCTCTCCCCGTAGCGACAGGCCCCGCCCCCCGGCAACGGCCCGAGCCTGTGTTTGCTCCGCTCGGGGGGGGGGCTCGGTTTGGGTGTTTTCTCTCCCCCCCCCTCCCGCGCCGGGAGCTCCAGGCGGCTCCCGTACGGCTCCCGGGGCCTTCACCCCTCGGGGGGCTCGGCCCGCCCCTTTCGCGGGGCGCTGTGGGAAGGGCGGGGGCGGGGCCCGGGGGTCGAAGAGCCCCAGCCGGGGCTCGGGCAGCTCTCGCTGCCCCCGGGCTCCTCTGGCGCCGGGGCTCCCGTGTTCCCTCGGGCGGTCGCAGCTCTGGGGCTGTCTCAGCCCCCCGGGCAGGCGTGCTCTGGCGTTTAGAGAAGCGGAGGCGTTGCCTGAGGTAAGGCTTCCAGAGCTTGGCGCTCTTTGGCAGCATCTGTACTAGAAAGGTCCCTTGTGGCCTGCTTTGCTTTTTTTCTCCCGGGATGCTGTTTTGGGCGCTGAGGGGGCGGTGAGGCGGTTTAGTGGTATGGTGTTCGGTTTGGGGTTTGGTTTTTGCTTTGCTGGTTTTCTTCCCCCTTGTGAGATCATTTTATTCGTTTATCATTTCACATTATCATTTACCCCGCGCCATTTCCGTCCCCTCTGGGCAGCAGCGGATCCGCCGCTCGAGGGCGAGGAGCTGGGCCGACAACGGGCCGCTGCAGACTCTGGTCAGGGTACGAGGCTGCTCCCTGGGGAGCCGGCGCAGGGGGCGCGGAGGTACGCGCGGGCACTTGTCGGTGCCCCTGACCGGTGAAGGGGAGGTTAAATTGTTAGAGTGCAAATAAACACATATTATTTAGGGAGGAGTCGTGACTCAATTTAATCGCAGCTATTACTGAACAAACCAGGCAGTCATTATTCCTAATCTGTAATTAAAAAAAATAAAGGCAGTCCTTTTTTATGCCATAAATAGAGTTGCGAGTCATTAATAGCTCAATCTAAATGCAGCCGTTATTAAATCAACTGCAGGCATTAATGACTCCTGATCAGAAACAAAATAAGGAAATTTTAGAATCTAGAATGAAAATCGACCCGGAAAGCTAAATTGGGAGCGGGTAGTACTGAAATTGTAACAGGGCTGTTAGAAAGTTCGGAGGCAGCGACAGCTCCTGCTTCCAACCCAAGCAGTAAACGAAGCTTTGGGTTCTTAAATGAAGAGAAATAAAGGTGAGCTGTTAAACAGTGGCTGGGGTCAAGCGTAGCTATTAAGAAAATTTGCAGGTACGGGTGATTCCTGACCAGAACTAACAATTCCAGAAGATTTAGATTTAAAAATTACAAAGCTAATGGAGTGCCACAACCGCCCGGATGTAACCGCAGCCGCTTTGGGGGAATGCCCCAGCCCCCCCCGCCACCGCTATTAATTACTGCCAAGGAGAGCGAGAGTGAAAGTAGAAGCGGTGCATGTGAAATGCGAGCAGTACGCTTTTCCTAAGTCATCCCTTCGTGTCAGGAGAGGAAAGCAAATGGAAAGAAGATGTTTGCAGGGGGTCTGTGCTGGGTTACCTGCGCGTCTCTTCCGTGCATCCTTGAGGAGACATTTAGCTCCTGTTGGGCGCTCGCAGGTGGGGACAGGGCGAGCTGGAGGCAGGATCGGTGCCGGCACTGGTAAAGGGACGGGCGACGAGCTGAGAGAAGAGGGGGCAAGGGCTGAAAAAGGGTCTCCAGTTCTGCAGGGAAGGCAGCGGGATGTGACTCGGCAACCGCTCTGACGAGTGCAGGGTCATTCGCTGCGATGAAGTCGGGGTCTGTGGCTGGCCCGGAGAGGCAGCAGAAATCCCAAACTCTTTGCGGGGGTACCGGCCAGATTAGGGCAACACCTGAACAGTAAAACCATTTAGGGGAAGCAGAGCTGGGCTGCACCGCGTGGCCAACCTCCCTCTTCTCCGTGAGTCCCAAAGGGGCAGCTCCAAGAATGTGCTGAGAATTAATGTCTTGCGCTAAAAATGAGACGCAAGTAGCACCCACCCGTGAATTTTATTTTCTCTCTCGCTCTGCGGCTCCTGCCTGCTTGTCTCTCCTCAGTGCTCACCTGCACCTGTGCTCGGATGGGGCAGCTGAGGGAAGGTGCTGCCATCTCCCCGGCCCCGGCGGACCGCCCCTCAGCTGTGTCCTCTGTCAGGGAGCGTCGTCATCTCTCCTGCCCCCCAGAGCGGGTCCTGTAGTGGCAGACGCGCGGGCTTTTCCCTGCACGCGCATACGGGAAGGGAAGGGAAGGGAAGGGAAGCACAGTGAGAGCTGGGCTTGTCAAAGCGTAATGGGGGTGGTGGGAAGCGTAGCTAGAACCGGAGAGCTACAGCACAAAAGCGAAGCGGACGGGACACAAAAGTAAAATGGTGCACAGGAATGCTGAGGAGAGAACTCCCGCAGCACGCAGGAAATCAGTGTCAGAATCTATTTTCTTCTGACTGCCGAATTAAAAATAATGGCACGCTTTGCAACGCCAAGCTCGCTCTAATCGTCTGAACTTTCTTTCCAACCCCCCACTGCCCCCAGCACACCGTTCAGCCTCCTCAGCCTGAAATGCCTTGTTTTTCTTCTTTTTTTTTTTTTTAATGACAGGGCAACTTCTGTTCCCGAGGTGGTGCCTACAGTACAGCTATCTCTTCGAAGGCAGTTTGGTTTAGGTCAGAGAATGTTTAGCCTGGACTGAATCAGCCTCTGTTTCTGTTTCTGGAAATCGTCGGTCCTGTGCATCAAGCCCGGAAAAAAGGAAATATGAACCAAAGGACCTGGGGCCTGCAGGGCTAGGAAAATATTTGAGAAGAGGTTCAGCGGGGAAATGACTGTTTGTCTGTGGGGCGTCCAGGCAAGCAACCCAGCTGCTAGAAAGCGGCGCTGTCCCCAGGGTGGCCTCGGCGGTCCCGTCGGAGTCGGGGGAACAAGGACAAGGCAGGGTGAAGCATCTGGCCTGCCGTGTGGACCGTGACTGTACAAAGCACGTGTGATGCACTGCAAGTTTACCTGTTTAAACTGTGAGTTAAAGAAGGTGTGCAGTTGCTTTGTAAACAGCCGACGCTCTAAAGCTACACCCATCTAATTGCTAGCTGTATTAAATCTATCGTATTGCTGTTTCTGCATTAAAAAAGAAAAAACCAACACACCTATGTAAGCACGTCTAAGTACAATGGAAAACCACTGTTTAACGCGTGGCATGTGCGGGTGGTTTTTTTGGGGCGGGGGGGTGGGGTGTATGACAAAAACCTGCGAGAGACACACGCACACACGCACATGTCATGTTTAGCGCTCACCTAAACCCAAAAAAGAAAATCCACTCTTTATTTTGCAGCATTAGCATTAGCTTCCAGCGCACAGCCTGAGCGCGCACCTCTGCTCTCACCGTCTGCTCCCTCTTCAACCGTGCGTGGCTGTCATCAGCTTGCACAGGCTTTGCTCGTGCAAGTTTCCGCGACGGCTTACGAGAAGGCAGGCAAACAGACCCAGCAAGACGCGTAGTGCCTTCCTCTAGGGGCTCCGTCCAGCCTTTGTTAAAATGAGCAGAAAAGACATCTGCTGCTGCCTTTGCCCTGACTGACTCTTACAGAGAGCATCTGACTTGACCTGCAGCAAAGCCATGCCCCAGGCAGCAGCACGTACTGGCGCGGACCGCGGTTTCACCCACCTGCTTTACTGCGCCGGTCCTCTCCCACGGCCGATGCCGCAGATGTGGCGCGGCCCACCCCCAGACCTCTTTACGAGGGTTCCCTGGGCTCTGCAAGTCGCCTGCTGGACGTGTTGCTGATTCAGGCACGGGCAAAGTCAGCTTCTTCGCTGGCCTCGGGCCAGGGCAGCCCCGTACCTGAGGGAAACTGAGAATATCTCCAGCGAGATCTCACCGGGAGGCTGGGACCTCGTCAGTAGGGGAGAAGGCCAAGCGACTGACACTGAAAGGGATCTCTTTGCTAGGCTGTAGATCGTAAAGTTAAAAAAGAAAACAAACCTGCCTTTTTTAAAATGCCCCCCTTTGAGTCTGCCACGTTTGATACAGATTTTTTAAATTGCAGGGTCTATCTCCTACAGGCCTCATGCAAAGGGAAGCGAGTACCTCTGGCTCTCAGGACAAGGGGGTCCCTCAGGAGCCCAGGTGCTCACGCCAGCCGGCATCTGGCACAGCACAGGGCAGGAGCTTTGGCAGTAGTACGTGAGCTGAGAATGAGAGTCCGGCAGCGCCGCACGCTTCTCCTGTGAGCCGCCGAGGCTCGCGCGCTGTGCCTTCCGCAAATAAAAGGCCAGAAGAGTCAGCATTTCTGCTAGTTCCAGCCTCATCCGCACCCTCGTCGGTGTAGCTGTAAGCAAGCGTCCCGTAGCGACTGGGAGCGTGGCAGCTGGGCTTCCTGCGCTGCCTTAGGTTGTGCCCTTGGAGAGACCCTTCTCCGAGCCCCGTGAGCCCCGGGGTGGGTGGGCTGCGGTGCCGTTCAACGCTGAATAGGCACGAAGGCCTGTAAACAAAATGTATTTATATCGCACCCGTACCCGGCAGCCAACCGCCGCTTTATTTACGTATTCTGCACCTCCTGCCGACGCTTTTAAACTTAGCCGATATTGCCGCAGTTTTCACTGACGGGGCAGGGGACTGCCACGCTGCAGGGGCAGTGTCTGGGTGTCTCCCACGGACACAGACGTCCTCAGCTGGGTAGGGACAGGGTGAGAGCTGGAACAACTCTGCTGACATGTACGGGCCGTCCCAGGGCAAGGCTCCTGGGTCTGGGGGCTGAAAGGCGAGCCGCGCTGGGTGGTTGGTGTGGGAGCTGTGGAGCAAGTAGGGGGGAAAAAAAGCAACAGGAAAAAAACATCCAAATGTTTCACAGCAGGTAGAAAGCTTGGCAGAAAGCAAACTGAATGCTGTAAAGACAAAAGCCGAAAGCCGGCTATGGACTGGATGAAAAGAGTCAGTGCCACGGAAGGAGGTTATTTCTTCCACTGACCGTAGGAGGCTTTTCTGTGAGAAAACACAACACCTCTTCTTTCGGCTACGGCGCGGTCCCGCAGCAGTAACGGGCCAGAGCGTGCGAGCGCCTCTGGCAGTATCGGTAACGGCCGGGGCACGGCCGAACGGCCAGCCCACCTTCCGCACAAGGAGAACACCGTTCCCCTGGAACGCCACGCAGACCCAGGACGGGTACGGCGGAGGCCGAGCCCAGGCGCCCCCATTGCCAAGGACCACCTTGGCCTCGCAGCGTCTCACGCTGCGGGGTGTTTTGCAGGCCGTGGCTAAGCTCAGGCCCCCTGCTCGTGGCTGCCCCCGGTCCCCCGGCGCCGGTCGGGCCCCAGCCCCCAGCGCGGTGCGGCGCAGGGCAGCGGCCCAGCAGGGCGGCCCCACGGGCCCCAGCCCGCACCCCCCCCCCGTGCCTGCGGGCAGGGCCCCGCGGCCGCCGGCCCCTTCCTCCTCTGCTCGCTCCCGTCGCGGACGGCTCGGTACGTGTCACGAGCGGCAGCCCCGTTCAGCCGCTCCCGGAGGGCGCGCGGCTCTGCCCGGCCGTGACCGGGGCCCGCAGGGGTCTCTCGCTCGCCCGCTCGCCCCGAAAGGAGCCGGCCCCGAGCCGGCGCGTCCCGCCCCGCCCGGCCCTCGGCGCCCTCGCGAGCTGAGCGCGGCCCGGCCAGCAGGGGGCGCTGGCGCTCACCGGCTGGGCGCGGGGGCGGTCCGGCGCGGGGGCGGGGCCGGTGGGGGCCGGTCCTTCCGGCCGCCCTCTAAGGGCCGCCCCGCGGGGCCCGGGCTTCCGGTGGCGCGTGCGCGGCGGAGCGGAGGTGGGAGAGGTGCGTGGGGCGGCCGGGTCGCGAGGGGTCTCTTTGCGGTGCCGGGGCCCCTCTGCGGCCCGGCGTGGGAAGCCCGTGGCCGGCGGAGACTGCTCGGAGCTGGGCGGGGAGCGCCGCGGCAGTCCGGCCGCAGGCAGCCATCCCCTGCGGTGGCCGGCATCCCCTCGGGACTCCTGGAGGCCTGGCGGCTCCCGATCCTCGTCTGCGGCAGCCGCCTGAGAGAGCAGCGCGGCCGTAGCCGGGGGCCGGAGAGCGCTGGTGGGTGAGTTCGGGCAGCGGTGGGGGCTCCTTGTGGGCCGGGGGTGGGGGGGGCTCCGTGCGGGCCCGACCCTGGGCCGGGCGGGGGGGGCTCCGTCGCGCCGGGCCTGGGCCGGGCTCGGTGCCGGGCGGGAGGAGCTCCGTCGCGCCGGGCCCGGGGCCGGGCGGGGCGGGGGACGCCTCCGTCGCGCCGGGCCCGGGGCCGGGCGGGTGAGGGGGGGGCTGGCTCCTCCGTGCCGGGCCCGGGGCCGGGCGGGGGAGGGGGGGGCTGGCTCCTCCGTGCCGGGCCCGGGGCCGGGCGGGGGAGGGGGGGGCTGGCTCCTCCGTGCCGGGCCCGGGGCCGGGCGGGGGAGGGGGGGGCTGGCTCCTCCGTGCCGGGCCCGGGGCCGGGCGGGGGAGGGGGGGGCTGGCTCCTCCGTGCCGGGCCCGGGGCCGGGCGGGGGAGGGGGGGGCTGGCTCCTCCGTGCCGGGCCCGGGGCCGGGCGGGGGAGGGGGGGGCTGGCTCCTCCGTGCCGGGCCCGGGGCCGGGCGGGGGAGGGGGGGGCTGGCTCCTCCGTGCCGGGCCCGGGGCCGGGCGGGGGAGGGGGGGGCTGGCTCCTCCGTGCCGGGCCCGGGGCCGGGCGGGTGAGGCGGGGGCTGGCTCCTCCGTGCCGGGCCCGGGGCCGGGCGGGGGAGGGGGGGGCTGGCTCCTCCGTGCCGGGCCCGGGGCCGGGCGGGGGAGGGGGGGGCTGGCTCCTCCGTGCCGGGCCCGGGGCCGGGCGGGGGAGGGGGGGGCTGGCTCCTCCGTGCCGGGCCCGGGGCCGGGCGGGGGAGGGGGGGGCTGGCTCCTCCGTGCCGGGCCCGGGGCCGGGCGGGGGAGGGGGGGGCTGGCTCCTCCGTGCCGGGCCCGGGGCCGGGCGGGGGAGGGGGGGGCTGGCTCCTCCGTGCCGGGCCCGGGGCCGGGCGGGGGAGGGGGGGGCTGGCTCCTCCGTGCCGGGCCCGGGGCCGGGCGGGGGAGGGGGGGGCTGGCTCCTCCGTGCCGGGCCCGGGGCCGGGCGGGGGAGGGGGGGGCTCCGTGACCGGCCCGGGCCCGTGCTCGTGCCGGGGGGGGGCTCCGTGCCGAGCCCGGGCCCCGCAGAGAAGCCCTGGTCGGGCATCGTTCGCTTTTGCACAATGTAGGGCTTTCCCCGTTTATTTTCTGTGTACTGTGTTTTGGGCCACCTGAAACCCTTTGGCCGGGGAGGTTTGGTGCGGGGAGATGGCAGGTCTGGAGCCTGAAAGATCTCGGGTGGGGGGCGGGGGAGGTATTTTTGCCTTAAAACTCTGGGCCCACCTCGTGTGTCATGTCGTGAGTCTCGTGACTGTGGCAAATGGCTCAGTCGGGCGTTTTCTGAAAATGTATTCATCCCATGCAGATGTCATCGGGATACAGATCATCTGCATCTTCATGCTCTGACAAGACAAGATGCTGAGACAGGGATGAGCTCCAGAAGGACTGCTGAAAAGAAGAAAAAACCGCACTCCACAAAGTCATGGGGTTTATTTTTGCGTTTGGGGGGGTGGGGTGGCTTTAACAAAAGAGTGCAGTGTTGGCTGGCAGCAGCCTGCAGGGCATTTTTGCTGCCTGATCTCTCCTTTTCTTCTCTTCCACTCCTCTTTCAGGGCTGTAATTGTCATTTGGATAGTTTTAGAAGAGCAGTTAAGTTCCTCACCTGTGTCAATGTGCTGGTAATACCAGGAAGGTGAACGCTTGAACCGGTCGGGCGGGTGGGAATAACTTGGCTGCAGGTAGAACTTCTGAGGGAAGACCAGCAAAACCAGGAAGCAAATAGCAAGTTCCCCAAAAATGTGCGGGTGTCAAACACGTAAGCGTTTCATTGCCGAATGTTTTTGGGAATATGTTCCAAATGGCTATTTTTGGTAAACATAAATTTTCAGGAGATTCAGGGTTGTGTGTGGCAAAACATGTCCCTCTGTTTTTGTGTCCTGCCGCACAAACGGCGGGCGGCAGGGCTCTTGTTCCCCGCTCTCGATATTGCCCCAGCAGGGCTGCGATATTTAGACCTAAGTGGGGATGGGTTTAGGAGTGGAAGGAGAGAGAACGCCTGTGTTCTGTAAGGGCTGTGAATGCTGACCCTTTGTCTCCGTCTGCCGCTTTTCCTGTGCGGGTGATGAAGCTGTTTTACTTTTCTCTGTTGTTCCTGGTCTAAATAGCTGCAAGGCTGTCGCCGCTGTGGGTGTGCAATTTGTGTTGCTGTGTTTCTGTGGAGTCCTAGCCACGGCTCGCTTCTAGTGTGGCCAAGGGTCAAGGTAGGGCTTTCAGCTTAAAGCTTCAGAAGCGCTGCGCGCTGGGATGGGTGTAGGTGAAACTGCTGTTGCGCCTGCAGCTGTGCTCGCAGGGATGCTGGGCGGCTCCGCATCAAACCGGCGAGGTGCCCGTGGACCTCCGTCGGGCTGCGCCCTGGGTGCGCGAGCGTGCCGTGTGTTTGCTGTTCCGGCTTGTACGTGCGAGGGCTTAACGTTTGATTTAACGCATTTCCTTTAACGGCAGGCTGTAGTTGGGCTCTAGATGGTATTCCTACGGGGGCGCAAGAGCTGTGGAATGGTTAAGCTGTTGCTGTGCCTCCAGGTGACTTGTTCAGTAACACTGTTTTTCCCGGTGCAGGTGGATGAGTCGTGCAGGGCAACGGAGGAGAGCCCAGGGGAGCGCTGGAAGAAGGTGAGTCTGTGCGTAGTACTGGAGGGAAGATGTGACTGGTGGCTATAGGGCTCCATTATGGGTTTTACTCTTTTTTTGTGTGTGATCTGAGGGTGCTAAGCGATGAGCCGAGCGTGATCTGGGCCCTGGAGGTGAGTCAGGCAAGGTGACCGGTGCTTGGTGGGCTGGAGTAGGTGTTCTTTTTCAGGTTATTCAGGTTTTTTTTTCCCTTGTCTTCACTTTCCCATCCCAATTTGGGGCCGATTCCCTCAAACGGGGACTTCCCCCTGTGGGGCTGCTTATGCAGCCTGGGAGCTGCTGCCTGGGCACAAAAATACCTCAAACCCCCTGACTCTGGGTCTGCAATGGGGGGTGAAAAAAACAGAAAGAATTCTGGTGGAAAGAAAACCACTTGGGGCTTCTGGGAAAGCCAACTCAGCTGGATTTGTGCAGCTGGAAAGGAAAAAAAGGGTGGTGGTGGGGAAGGAACAACCACCTAAAAGCACCCACCAACCATTCTCATGCACAAAACGGAAAGTGAAAATGACCATTTTTTGTAGGGCAAAAGCACAAAAAGTCCCCACAGAACTCAGTAGTTTGGAAAAGCAACCCCAATTATTACATTATGTAAAGAAGGCAGGGGAAAAAAAGAAAACCACAACAAAACCCTATCACAACCCTGATGCCACATGCCTACAAGCAGTTCCTGGGGCTTATTCTGCGGGGGTGGGGGACCCAACCTTGTTCCCCAGGTTTGCTGTGCTGCTTCTCCTCCCTCGGGCATGGGGGTGGGCGGGCAGTGGCATGGACAGTAGCAAGCACCAGATTTTTTTAAGCAGTCGAGAGGAAAGGACTGAAATGCTCGAGACGCTTTGCTGTTTGGTGCAGAGGCAATGAACGGTGCTGCCGGGGCTGCGAGGGGGAAAGGTGCAGAGGAATAGAAGCTCTGTGGATGCAGCCAAGTTACGGTTTCTGGATGGTATTAATCGAGAAGAGTAATTCAGATAATGCTGCTGCCCAGCGACCAGAGTTGGGTACTGAGCCCGGGAGCCGCGCACGCGCGGTGGCGTCCCTGTGATCCCCATTGCTCTCTCCGCAGGTGACAGCCCTGCGATGCTGCGGTGCCTGCGAGGTGATGCCGCCGTGCTCGTTGCTGCTTCCTGGTAAGGAAAGGCCTCCTCCGCTCCTGCTGCAGCGTGGTGGTGTGTCGGACACGATTCCCTGTGTCGGGTGAGGCCTAGGGCTGCCGGCGAGGTGAGCGAGCCCCTTTGGTGGGTGCAGGGGTGTCTCCTTGTGTGCCTGCACTACTGGGGCTGGTGGTATGGGAAGCTTCAAACGACCTGCCGAGGCAGGCTTCTGGTATGCTAAAGGCGAGCGGGTGAGGGCAGCCCCAGGAGTTACCCAGGAGCTGATAGAAGGGAAGAGGGAAAGGAGGAGGAGGAGGAGGAGGAGGATGACGACCTTTTCCCCCTGCCCAGGGTGCAGAAGATAGCCGACTCCCCAGCTCACCAGAGCTCCCCCTCAGCCTCCCCTGGCCCCCCTTGCCCCCCCGTGCTCCTGCCCCCAGCTCCGGCACGAGCGAGCTAGGCTACGTGCCTAGGAAGCCTCATCTCGTAAGAGCTGTAAGACACCCTTGTATTCTCTTCAGGTGGAGGATGGCCTAGAGTCTGGAGCTGCAGAAGAGGCAGGGAGGAGAGGAGGGGAAAGAAGCATCTGAACGGCTAAATTGTGCCAGCAGCGCTGAGAGCGAGAGTCGCGGTGAGTCCTGGGCCACTGGGGCCCCGTTGCCTCTCTTGTGCGTCCTGGGCCCTCCCTGTCTCTCCCCCCTGGCCCCCTCTCTTTCCTTACCTGCTGCAAAATTATTTTTAGGTTTTTTTTTTTGCGCCCCCCCACACCTTCTTTCTCCATCTCGCTCTGAGTGGCTCCCTGCCTCCCCGTCTTTTCAGGCCTCCCTCTCTCTGTCCTGTAGCCTGTGGCTACTTGTTCTTTCTCCGCCTCTCTCTGCCTGGCTCTGGCTCCGTTTTTTTTCATTCCTCCTGCTCTGTCCTGTAGCCGGTCGGTATTGTGTCTTTCTCTGGCTCTCTTGGTCTGACTCCCTGTGTTACCGAAAAAAGCGGTAAAATCGGAAATATCTATTCAACACCAATCTAGTATTAAAGAGCAGGCGTTCTTTATTCACGGCGCCAGATGCACGGGGGATCGCTCCTCCTGGCGTGCGTACCTCACACACCTTTCCCGTGCAATTTGTAGATCAAAATTTTACATACTCGTATATAGTCGTTATCGTCCTGTCTACTGATCGGTACAAACTGGCTCGTTCCGTATGTAAATCACTGCGCAGGCTCGGTGGTGGTCCGTGAGTCGGTGGTTGCGATCTCCCCCTGCCAGAATTGCCTTTTACCTTCTTGGCTCTTAATCTTGGCAGTCTTGGCTAGTTTTCTCAGTGCGCTACACGAAAGCGCGTTTTGTCATCCTTTTCTGACAGAAGCACGTTGTCTGTTGTTCTGCTGACATTAACGATCGCCTAGGGACTAAAATGCAGATCGACAGATGCGCTGATTCGTATGCTCCATGTTCCCGTAATGGAACACCGTCTCTGGTTGGTTGATTTCATCGCTTTGGTTACATTTCCCCCCTTTGGAAGTTTTGAAATAATCATTTTCTCAATACTTCCATCTTAGATCAATAATATTCCACTATGTCACTTCAGTGTTTGGTTCATCTTCTCAAAATTTTCACTTGATTGTGGTCTCTAGGGCATATGCAGGTTCCATTTTATACCCAAAATTTTATTAATTTGTTGAACTACCTCTGCAAAAAAATGTGGTCCTCTCCCAGAGGACATTCCTGTTGGCACTCTAAATCTTGGTATTATTTCTTTCAGCAACATTTTAACTACTACTCTAGCTTTGTTGGTGCAGCACGAGAAAGCTTCTGGCCAACTAGAAAATTTGTCCATCATCACTAACAAATACTGCTATATCTATTTTGTCTGGGTAACTCAGAGAACTTAATTTGCTAATAATTTCCGGGAGAATTTTTTGTTTTGTTACTCCTAAAGGTGGTTTCCTTTGGTTCAGGGGATTATTTCTAGGACAGATTGGACACTTAGCTACCATGGGTTTAATTATTCTTGTCATGCCTACACACGCTACAGATGCTTTTAAACTCAAAACCGTAGCATCTACACCCTAATGTGTTTGCTCATGCTTTTCTTTTGCAAGTTCTGTCATAACTTGTGGGGTTGTTATTATTATTACTTGTTTTTCTGGTGTTACCTACCATCTCTCTGTGTTTTGTGATGCTTCCAATTGTTCTGCTAATTGCTCATCCAATTTATTATAATAATCTCGGTTTCAACTTTGGAATTCCGATCTGTTTTACTGGTACTAGTGCAAGGATACCTTGCTCTGCAGTCCTCTTTGCAGCTTTATCTGTCAATCGTTTGCTTATGTTTACAGCCGTCTGGCCGAATTGATGAGCTTTGCAACGCTTTACCGCCACTTCTTTTGGTTTCTGCACGTCTTCCGGAAGTTGGAGAATGTCTTCTTTATGCTGTATCAATGATTCTTGGGCTGATGGCAGTCCTTTTTCCTTCCCAGTAGCTCCATGATCGTGGATCACACCAAATGCATGTTTGGAATCAGTCTAGATATTTATCCTTCGTCCTTCTGCCATTCGCAGAGCTCGCTTCAACGCTACCAATACTGCTTTCTGTGCTGAGGTGTTCGCAGGCAGCGCCCCTGACTCCATTCCCTCGGCGGTGATAACGACAGCATATCCGGCCATTCTCTTCTCGCCCAGAGCTGCTTCCATCTGTAAACAACTCCAGATCAGGATTTTCCCAGAGGTTTGTGTCTCAGGCCTGGTCTGCTGGAATAGACTTGTTCAATAGTTAGCAAGCGATCGTGTTCGAAATTGTCCGTAAGGTTTTCTGTTGTTAAAAACATAGCAGGATTCAGTATAGCAGTAGCCTTCGATTCCACATGGTCTTGTTCTAACAGAACAACTTGATATTTCAACATTCTGCTAAGGGATAGCCAACGACCCCCCTTTTGTTCTAAAACAGTCACCGCTATGTGCGGGACACATACTGTCATCTTTTGTCCCATTGTTAACTTTGGGGCTTCCTGGATCGGCAGCGCTGCTGTTGCCACTGCCCGTAAACATCCAGGCCATCTTTTACTCACGTGGTCGAGTTGTTTGGAGAAGTAGCCCACGGGTCTCTTCCAGGTTCCCAGTCGCTGTGTCAGCACTCCAAGGGCTAAATGTTGTCTTTCGTGGACAAACAGCTCAAAAGGTTTAGCGAAATCGGGTAGGCCTAATGCAGGGGCCATCACTGAGGCTCTTTTCAGTTCTTTGAATGCCGTTTGGCATCCGGGCGTCCAGGTTAAATATTTATCCTTTGATTCTTTCAGTGCCTCATATAATGGTTTTACATACAGTCTGTAGTTCAGAATCCAGAGCTGACGCTATTTCACTATTTTCAGAGAAGCTCTCAGTTCCTTCGGGCCGCAAGGTTCGGGAATTTGACAAATAGTTTCTTTCTTTTCACTTTCTAATTGTCTTTGTCTTTGAGATATTTCGAATCCTAAATAAATGGCTGTTGCTTCTCCTATTTGGGTTTTGTTTCTGGAAACTCCGCATCTTCCTTGGCCCAGAAAATTTAAAAATTTCAAAACATTATTCTTTACTTTCTGCCACTATCAGAATGTCGTCTGCATTCTGTAACAATATGCCTCTCCCTGGGTTCTGTTTTTTCTAGACATTTCTATATTTCTAATTTTTTTTCTTGCCAGCTGAGTCCCAAATATCGTAGGACTAATTTTAAATCCTTGTGGAAGTACGGTCCATGTTAGCTGTGTCTTTCATTCTGTGGTGGGGCTTTCCCATTCCAAAGCAAATAGGCTTTGACTTTTTATGCCTGGAGGTATGCAAAAGAAGGCATCCTTCAAATCTAGTACAGTAAACCATTTATGCTCCTCCTTTAAAAGAGGTCAGTAAAGTGTATGGATTAGCTACTACCGGATGTAGATCTTGGACCACCTGAGATATAGCCCTTAAATCGTGAACCAGCTAATACTCTTTGCCTCTAGATTTCTTTACTGGCGGCACAGGAGTACTATATTCTGATTCACATTCTATTAAGAGCTCATATTCTGAAAAAAATTTATAATTAACTTCTCTAATCCTTTTCGAGCCTCTCGCTTAATACGGTATTGTTTTTGTCTTACCGGCTTGGCTCCAGGCTTTAAGGTTACTTTTACCGGCTCTGCCCGCTTAGGTCGCTCCGGAGCTCCGCTCGCTCAAACCAAAGGAATTACTACGTTTTCCACTTCTTCGGGAACCTGTTCCTCCCTGGAGGAATCCTGTAACATAAACGCTCTCGCCTCTGTGGCTTTTGATTCTGTTCTGGTATTAGTAATTTAATCTCTCCATCTTTAAAAGTTACTCGAGCATCTAATTTACTTAATAGATCTCATCATAACAGAGGCAGTGGACATTCAGGCATATACAGAAACTGGTGAGTTGCCCATTGCTTCTCCAATTTAAACTTTAATGGCTCTAAGAAAGGCTAATTTTTCTTTGCCCTGTCGCACTAACAACACCTACTGGTTTATGATCAACTTTCTCTTTACGTGTATTCAATACCAAAGAAGTGGCTCCCGTATCTACCAAAAATTCTATTTCTTCATTCCCTAGCTTCAGTGTAACCAGGTGTTCAGCTAGGGTTGATTCCTCTGGTCTCCTTCATGCCAAGCTACTTCAAGCATTTTACCCAGATCTCTGGATTCAGGTTCTTCTAGTTTCTGAAGGTTTTTTTACTCCCCCCCCCCCCACCCCCCCCAATCTGGGGCTGATTGTCTTATGAATATAGAGACCAACTGAATTGCTTTTTCTGTTTTTTTCTGGGTTCAAATGAGTATATTTTCTGGTGGTCACCTTCAGCCTTTCCATAAAGGCTGAAGGGGGGGACTCCTTTAATTCTTGTCTCACTTAATAAATGGGTCAAAATTTATGGCTTTTGGCATTGCATGTCTTACTCCAAATAAAATCTGTCTCTGACATCTAGTCAACATTCCCCTGGGTCCTGGCTGATTAGGGTCCCACTCGGGATTTGTAGATGGAAAATTCTTATTCGTTGTTCTCTGTAAATTCCTGTTAGCATGTGCTCCCTGCACCTGCCTTCTGGCTGTATTCAATACTATTTTCTTGTCAGTTCCATCAAGTGAAGTATCCAGTATCACAAGTAGAGCAACACTTCAAGTTCTCACCACATTTTCCTCTTTTCAGAAACATTGCCGTAGAATCCTGTGGACATATCTCACGCTGTTTCTGCCACTCTGGATGATTCCACAGTGTAAAGAACAAATCAACATATGCCACTTCTTCCCATTTGCCTTCCCTTTTTACAAAACAACATTAATTGCAAGATGGTATGATATTGCAATGTCTCCTGTTCTGGCCATTCGTGCCCACCTTCCAATTGATACGTTGGGCACCAATGATTGCAATATTCAATTAATGGTTTCCGAGTTAGTGGGTCATCACCCCCGATGTCTTTCCAGTGCTTCAAAGTACATCCCAAAGGTGTTCTCTGTGGGATAGGTTTCTTACTCAGAAATGCTCCCATCTCCCAGTCGACTAGCAGTTGTGATAGTGCACTATCACAAATAGTAGTCAGAGGGACTCCAACCCCCGTTAGAGGTCTCACTGGGATCTGTAGCCCCCTGCTAGATATCCCTGGAGACTTCAACCCCCTGTTGAAGACCCCCCTACCCTCGGGTCCCGCTCCACAGGCTTTCGCCTAGCAGAGACTTACCAACCGAGGTACCTCTTGGCCCCAACCCTGCGTGGCTTTTGCCGCGCCTTACGGGCAGGCCTGTGGGACTCAAACCCACTATCCTATCCTATGTGGGAAGCTAACGCCACATATTATTCTACCTAAGTTTCTTCGTAAACGAATGCCTTGTTTACTTCAGTCCAGGGGATCTTTCTCAGAATTCTCTGGCCTGGGGATCGGAAGCTCTCCCCAAGAATTCCTTGGGGCTGGCTGCAGGTCCCACGGTCCTGCGGATCCGTCGAGATTCAAAAGCAGGTTCCCATCTGGGGTGCCAAAACTGTTACCAAAAAACACGGTAAAATCGGAAATATCTATTCAACACCAATCTAGTATTAAAGAGCAGGCGTTCTTTATTCACGGCGCCAGATGCACGGGGGATCGCTCCTCCTGGCGTGCGTACCTCACACACCTTTCCCGTAGAATTTGTAGATCAAAATTTTACGTATTCATACATATTCATTATCGTCCTGTCTACTGATCGGTACAAACTTGCTCGTTCCGTATGTAAATCGCTGCGCAGGCTCGGTGGTGGTCCGTGAGTCGGTGGTCGCAATCTCCCCCTGCCAGAATTGCCTTTTACCTTCTTGGCTCTTAATCTTGGCAGTCTTGGCTAGTTTTCTCAGTCCGCTACACGAAACCGCGTTTTGTCATCCGTTTCTGACAGAAGCACGTTGTCTGTTGTTCTGCTGACATTAACGATCGCCTAGGGACTAAAATGCAGATCGACAGATGCGCTGATTCGTACGCTCCGTGTTCCCGTAATGGAACACCGTCTCTGGTTGGTTGATTTCATCGCTTTGGTTACATTTCCCCCCTTTGGAAGTTTTGAAATAATCATTTTCTCAATACTTCCATCTTAGATCAATAATATTCCACTATGTCAGTTCAGTGTTTGGTTCATCTTCTCAAAATTTTCACTTGATTGTGGTCTCTAGGGCATATGCAGGTTCCATTTTATACCCAAAATTTTATTAATTTGTTGAACTACCTCTGCAAAAAAATGTGGTCCTCTCTCAGAGGACATTCCTGTTGGCACTCTAAATCTTGGTATTATTTCTTTCAGCAACATCTTAACTACTACTCTAGCTTTGTTGGTGCAGCACGAGAAAGCTTCTGGCCAACTAGAAAACTTGTCCATCAGCACTAACAAATACTGCTATATCTATTTTGTCTGGGTAACTCAGAAAACTTAATTTGCTAATAATTTCCGGGAGAATTTTTTGTTTTGTTACTCCTAAAGGTGGTTTCCTTTGGTTCAGGGGATTATTTCTAGGACAGATTGGACACTTAGCTACCATGGGTTTAACTGTTCTTGTCATGCCTACACACGCTACAGATGCTTTTAAACTCAAAACCGTAGCATCTACACCCTAATGTGTTTGCTCATGCTTTTCTTTTGCAAGTTCTGTCATAACTTGTGGGGTTGTTATTATTATTACTTGTTTTTCTGGTGTTACCTACCATCTCTGTGTTTTGTGATGCTTCCAATTGTTCTGCTAATTGCTCATCCAATTTATTATAATAATCTCGGTTTCAACTTTGGAATTCCGATCTGTTTTACTGGTACTAGTGCAAGGATACCTTGCTCTGCAGTCCTCTTTGCAGCTTTATCTGTCAATCGTTTGCTTATGTTTACAGCCGTCTGGCCGAATTGATGAGCTTTGCAACGCTTTACCGCCACTTCTTTTGGTTTCTGCACGTCTTCCGGAAGTTGGAGAATGTCTTCTTTATGCTGTATCAATGATTCTTGGGCTGATGGCAGTCCTTTTTCCTTCCCAGTAGCTCCATGATCGTGGATCACACCAAATGCATGTTTGGAATCAGTCTAGATATTTATCCTTCGTCCTTCTGCCATTCGCAGAGCTCGCTTCAACGCTACCAATACTGCTTTCTGTGCTGAGGTGTTCGCAGGCAGCGCCCCTGACTCCATTCCCTCGGCGGTGATAACGACAGCATATCCGGCCATTCTCTTCTCGCCCAGAGCTGCTTCCATCTGTAAACAACTCCAGATCAGGATTTTCCCAGAGGTTTGTGTCTCAGGCCTGGTCTGCTGGAATAGACTTGTTCAATAGTTAGCAAGCGATCGTGTTCGAAATTGTCCGTAAGGTTTTCTGTTGTTAAAAACATAGCAGGATTCAGTATAGCAGTAGTCTTCGATTCCACATGGTCTTGTTCTAACAGAACAACTTGATATTTCAACATTCTGCTAAGGGATAGCCAACGACCCCCCTTTTGTTCTAAAACAGTCACCGCTATGTGCGGGACACATACTGTCATCTTTTGTCCCATTGTTAACTTTGGGGCTTCCTGGATCGGCAGCGCTGCTGTTGCCACTGCCCGTAAACATCCAGGCCATCTTTTACTCACGTGGTCGAGTTGTTTGGAGAAGTAGCCCACGGGTCTCTTCCAGGTTCCCAGTCGCTGTGTCAGCACTCCAAGGGCTAAATGTTGTCTTTCGTGGACAAACAGCTCAAAAGGTTTAGCGAAATCGGGTAGGCCTAATGCAGGGGCCATCACTGAGGCTCTTTTCAGTTCTTTGAATGCCGTTTGGCATCCGGGCGTCCAGGTTAAATATTTATCCTTTGATTCTTTCAGTGCCTCATATAATGGTTTTACATACAGTCTGTAGTTCAGAATCCAGAGCTGACGCTATTTCACTATTTTCAGAAAAGCTCTCAGTTCCTTCGGGCCGCAAGGTTCGGGAATTTGACAAATAGTTTCTTTCTTTTCACTTTCTAATTGTCTTTGTCTTTGAGATATTTCGAATCCTAAATAAATGGCTGCTTCTTCTCCTATTTGGGTTTTGTTTCTGGAAACTCCGCATCTTCCTTGGCCCAGAAAATTTAAAAATTTCAAAACATTATTCTTTACTTTCTGCCACTATCAGAATGTCGTCTGCATTCTGTAACAATATGCCTCTCCCTGGGTTCTGTTTTTTCTAGACATTTCTATATTTCTAATTTTTTTTCTTGCCAGCTGAGTCCCAAATATCGTAGGACTAATTTTAAATCCTTGTGGAAGTACGGTCCATGTTAGCTGTGTCTTTCATTCTGTGGTGGGGCTTTCCCATTCCAAAGCAAATAGGCTTTGACTTTTTATGCCTGGAGGTATGCAAAAGAAGGCATCCTTCAAATCTAGTACAGTAAACCATTTATGCTCCTCCTTTAAAAGAGGTCAGTAAAGTGTATGGATTAGCTACTACCGGATGTAGATCTTGGACCACCTGAGATATAGCCCTTAAATCGTGAACCAGCTAATACTCTTTGCCTCTAGATTTCTTTACTGGCGGCACAGGAGTACTATATTCTGATTCACATTCTATTAAGAGCTCATATTCTGAAAAAAATTTATAATTAACTTCTCTAATCCTTTTCGAGCCTCTCGCTTAATACGGTATTGTTTTTGTCTTACCGGCTTGGCTCCAGGCTTTAAGGTTACTTTTACCGGCTCTGCCCGCTTAGGTCGCTCCGGAGCTCCGCTCGCTCAAACCAAAGGAATTACTACGTTTTCCACTTCTTCGGGAACCTGTTCCTCCCTGGAGGAATCCTGTAACATAAACGCTCTCGCCTCTGTGGCTTTTGATTCTGTTCTGGTATTAGTAATTTAATCTCTCCATCTTTAAAAGTTACTCGAGCATCTAATTTACTTAATAGATCTCATCATAACAGAGGCAGTGGACATTCAGGCATATACAGAAACTGGTGAGTTGCCCATTGCTTCTCCAATTTAAACTTTAATGGCTCTAAGAAAGGCTAATTTTTCTTTGCCCTGTCGCACTAACAACACCTACTGGTTTATGATCAACTTTCTCTTTACGTGTATTCAATACCAAAGAAGTGGCTCCCGTATCTACCAAAAATTCTATTTCTTCATTCCCTAGCTTCAGTGTAACCAGGTGTTCAGCTAGGGTTGATTCCTCTGGTCTCCTTCATGCCAAGCTACTTCAAGCATTTTACCCAGATCTCTGGATTCAGGTTCTTCTAGTTTCTGAAGGTTTTTTTACTCCCCCCCCCCACCCCCCCCAATCTGGGGCTGATTGTCTTATGAATATAGAGACCAACTGAATTGCTTTTTCTGTTTTTTTCTGGGTTCAAATGAGTATATTTTCTGGTGGTCACCTTCAGTCTTTCCATAAAGGCTGAAGGGGGGGACTCCTTTAATTCTTGTCTCACTTAATAAATGGGTCAAAATTTATGGCTTTTGGCATTGCATGTCTTACTCCAAATAAAATCTGTCTCTGACATCTAGTCAACATTCCCCTGGGTCCTGGCTGATTAGGGTCCCACTCGGGATTTGTAGATGGAAAATTCTTATTCGTTGTTCTCTGTAAATTCCTGTTAGCATGTGCTCCCTGCACCTGCCTTCTGGCTGTATTCAATACTATTTTCTTGTCAGTTCCATCAAGTGAAGTATCCAGTATCACAAGTAGAGCAACACTTCAAGTTCTCACCACATTTTCCTCTTTTCAGAAACATTGCCGTAGAATCCTGTGGACATATCTCACGCTGTTTCTGCCACTCTGGATGATTCCACAGTGTAAAGAACAAATCAACATATGCCACTTCTTCCCATTTGCCTTCCCTTTTTACAAAACAACATTAATTGCAAGATGGTATGATATTGCAATGTCTCCTGTTCTGGCCATTCGTGCCCACCTTCCAATTGATACGTTGGGCACCAATGATTGCAATATTCAATTAATGGTTTCCGAGTTAGTGGGTCATCACCCCCGATGTCTTTCCAGTGCTTCAAAGTACATCCCAAAGGTGTTCTCTGTGGGATAGGTTTCTTACTCAGAAATGCTCCCATCTCCCAGTCGACTAGCAGTTGTGATAGTGCACTATCACAAATAGTAGTCAGAGGGACTCCAACCCCCGTTAGAGGTCTCACTGGGATCTGTAGCCCCCTGCTAGATATCCCTGGAGACTTCAACCCCCTGTTGAAGACCCCCCTACCCTCGGGTCCCGCTCCACAGGCTTTCGCCTAGCAGAGACTTACCAACCGAGGTACCTCTTGGCCCCAACCCTGCGTGGCTTTTGCCGCGCCTTACGGGCAGGCCTGTGGGACTCAAACCCACTATCCTATCCTATGTGGGAAGCTAACGCCACATATTATTCTACCTAAGTTTCTTCGTAAACGAATGCCTTGTTTACTTCAGTCCAGGGGATCTTTCTCAGAATTCTCTGGCCTGGGGATCGGAAGCTCTCCCCAAGAATTCCTTGGGGCTGGCTGCAGGTCCCACGGTCCTGCGGATCCGTCGAGATTCAAAAGCAGGTTCCCATCTGGGGTGCCAAAACTGTTACCAAAAAACACGGTAAAATCGGAAATATCTATTCAACACCAATCTAGTATTAAAGAGCAGGCGTTCTTTATTCACGGCGCCAGATGCACGGGGGATCGCTTCTCCTGGCGTGCGTCCCTCACACACCTTTCCCGTAGAATTTGTAGATCAAAATTTTACGTATTCATACATATTCATTATCGTCCTGTCTACTGATCGGTACAAACTTGCTCGTTCCGTATGTAAATCACTGCGCAGGCTCGGTGGTGGTCCGTGAGTCGGTGGTCGCGATCTCCCCCTGCCAGAATTGCCTTTTACCTTCTTGGCTCTTAATCTTGGCAGTCTTGGCTAGTTTTCTCAGTCCGCTACACGAAACCGCGTTTTGTCATCCTTTTCTGACAGAAGCACGTTGTCTGTTGTTCTGCTGACATTAACGATCGCCTAGGGACTAAAATGCAGATCGACAGATGCGCTGATTCGTACGCTCCGTGTTCCCGTAATGGAACACCGTCTCTGGTTGGTTGATTTCATCGCTTTGGTTACACCTGTTCCTGTTGTTCAGTTTCTTCTTTTTTGGCTTTGTGTGATTCTCTCTGTGATTCTGTTTTTCTCTGCCTCGCTTTTCCCAGCTCCCCGTCCCTCACTTTGAATACCCGTTATCCTTCACCAGCTCACTCTCCCTTGGTTGCCATCCCCGTTTCTGAGTTCCTCCTGCTTTGCCACGTAGCCCGTGACTTTTTTCTTAATCTCTCTCTGTCTGCCTCAACGCTCCCGCCGCGCTTTTTAGTTCGTCTGCTCTGCTCTGTACCCTGCTACTGTTACTTGCCTGCCTGAGTTCTTCTCTGTCCAGCTCCCTTTCCCTATTCTTGAATTCCTGTTCTTCCTGCACCCGCCGCTGTTCCCTGTGATCTCCGTCTCCCTCTGTCCAGCTCCCTGTCCCTAGGTTTTAATTCCTGCCTCTGCCCGCCGTAGCCCGTCTAGATTTTTCTCTCGGCCTCTCTCTCTGTCCGGCTCCCCCTCTCTGTGTTCTAATTCCACGTTCTCTGTCACGTAGACCGTGCTGTTTGTTTGTCCTCATCTCTCTCTGTCCAGCTCCTTGCTGCTGTGTTTTATTTCTTCCCTCTCTGTCTGTCTTTGTAGCCCATTGCCGTTGTGTGTTTTTTTTTTTTTTTTCCTACTTGTTTCTTCATGTGTCTCTGTCTGCCTCCCAGTGCCTGATCTTTAATTCCTCCTTCCCTGTAGGCCGCTGTTCCTTTTTTCCATTCTACATTGTGTTCTCTTTGGTCTCCTGTTCTTATTCATCGATTCCCTCCTCGCCGCCCTGTGGCTTGTCCCCATTTTATTGTTGCGCCTCTCTCCCTCTCTCTGGCTTCTTGCCCCTGTTTTGAAAATTCCTCCCTCTCTTCTCTCTTCCCTGTTGGCCGTGTGATCTTCAGCCTTTCTCCATCTCTTTCTGCCCAGCTCTCTGTGTCTATTCATTAATTCTTCCCTCTCTGCCCTGTAGCCTGTAGCTTTTGTCCTTTCTCCATCTTGCTGTCTCTGGCTTCCCCATGACCCTGTTTTAGAATTGTTTCTCTCTCCTTTCTGTACGCATTGCGATTCCTTTTGCTCCCCATCTCCCTTTGTTTTGGGTGTTTTTTTTTGTTGTTGTTTCTCTGGCTCCCTGTCCCTAATTCTTAATTCTCTGCCTTCTCATGCGCTGTACCACGTAGCCCCATGGTTTGTTTTGTGGTGTTCCCTCCCCGGCCCCTTCCCTCCGTTGTTGGCTGTCTCGGCTCCCTGTCCCCGTGGCTTCATTCTTCCCTTTCTGCCCTGTTCTTGTCGCTTGTCTTGTCTGTCTCCATCGCGCTCGGTCCAGCTTCCTGCCCCTATTCTTCTTTCCTCCCTCGCTGTCGTGCTGCCTGCCCCAGGTTCTTTGTGCGTCTCCAGCCTGCTCCTCTTCCTTCTTTGTTGGTCTGTGTCCTGCTCTTCCCCCCTCTTTCTGCTGCCTCTCTTCCCCTCTCTCTGCTGCTTGTATCTCCACCTCCGTCAGGCTCCCTGTCCTTCTCTGGCCGTCCTGTTCCCTGCCTCGTGCCTTCTCACTACACGCACACACGCCCCCCCGCCCCCGTCCAGCTGGCTGCCGCTCTTCTCTTCTCTTCTCTCTTCCTACTGTCCTGTGCCCTGCTCCTCACCTTTGGCGGCCTCCCCCTCTGCCCAGCAGCCCGTCGCTCCAGGAGCCAGGCGACGGACGGTCCCTTTCCTGCCAAACGCGGACAAGCGCGTGCCGTGGTTTAGCCCCAGCTGGCAACTCTGCACCAGGGAGCTGCTTGCTCGCTCCACCCTCAGTGGGCTGGGGGAGAGAGCTGGAAGGGTAAAAGTGAGAAAAATCATGGGCTGAGATCAAGACTGTTTAATAGGTAAAGCAAAAGCTGTGCGTGGAAGCAAAGCAAGGAATTAATTCACTCCTCCTTTTCGGCGGGCAGGTGTTGAGCCACCTCTGGGAAAGCAGGGCTCTGTCATGTGTCATGGTTACTTAGGGAGAGAAATGCCGTAGCCCCCCCCCCCCCCCCCCCCCCCCAAGGACTCCCCCTTCTTCCCCCAGCTGCGTGTGCTGAGCATGATGTCAAATGGTATGGAATATCCCTTTGGTCAGTTAGCTGGGAAAGCTTTCCCAGCTGTCCCAGCCTACTTGCTGGTGGGGCACTGAGAGAACCAGAAGAGGCCCTGACTGTGGAAGCAGTGCTCAGCAAGAACCAAAACATCTCTACATTATTAACGGTGTTTTGAGCATAAATCCAAAACGTATCCCTTCCTAGCTACTGTGGAGAAAATGAGCACTATCCCAGCCACCACCAGCTCCGTGCGGCTGCGGCAACGGCGGCCGAGGTGGCCTTGGGGCAGGGGGAGCGTTGGGGACCCTGAGCCACGAATCGCTCCTGGGACTTGTTACGTGCGCGCCTGCACCAACACCTGCCCTCTCCTTTGGCCTGAGGGCTGCGTTTGCGCTCCCTTGGCGTGGGGCAAGGGGCTGTGATGGAGCCCGGGGAGGAGGTGGTGCACTGTGGGGGTGAGGGGAGGGGGCCCCCCGTTGCTGCTGCGCCTCAGCTGTGGGCGGGGTCTGGCTGGAGGAGCCCCAGGTGCGGGCAGTGGGGCTGGCGGTGCCGGCTCCTCCCTGGAAAAGGGGTGGTGCCCTGCTCCGGGGGGCCAGTGTGAGCCGAGGGCGGGGCGGAGCGGAGCTGTGGCCGAGCGTCAGCGGGCTGCGAGTGTAGCGAGGGAGGAGGTGAGCGGGGGCTGGGTGGGGGGCCGCTGCGTGCCGGGTCAAGCCCCGAGGAGGGCTGCGGCGGGGCAGCGGCGGGTCGGAGCGGGCGGTGGGGAGAGCGAGGCTGTGCTGAGGGCTCGGTGGGGCTTCCGGGTGCATCGGCGGGAGGGGCGGTGCCCCGCAGGGTGAGAGAGCGGGGAGGGCGGGCTCGCGGCGTGGCGGGAGCTGTGGTGGTGCGTGTGGCGGCTGGGCGGGCGGCCGTGTTGTGGCGCAGAGCATGGCGGGAGCTGTAGTCCTTGCGGCGGGGGGCTGCCGGGCGGCCGTGTTGTGGCGCAGAGCATGGCGGGAGCTGTAGTCCTTGTGGCGGGGGGCTGCCGGGCGGCCGTGTTGTGGCGCAGAGCATGGCGGGAGCTGTAGTCCTTGCGGCGGGGGGCTGCCGGGCGGCCGTGTTGTGGCGCAGAGCATGGCGGGAGCTGTAGTCCTTGCGGCGGGGGGCTGCCGGGCGGCCGTGTTGTGGCGCAGAGCGTGCCGGGAGCTGTAGTCCTTGCGGCGGGGGGCTGCCGGGCGGCCGTGTTGTGGCGCAGAGCGTGCCGGGAGCTGTAGTCCTGGCGCAGTGGCTGCCGGCCCTGTCACGTGGCTCGCCGGGGCGCGGCGGGAGGCGCGGTGTTCCGGCGCTCGGGTGCCGGGCGGCCGTGCCGCGTACGGTAGGCGCGGTGTATTTTTGGGGTTGGATTCGTGTTGATTTCTGGGGGCTTCCAGGTGCGGCCGCTCCCCGAGAAGCGGTGAGTTCCCCGGGAGCTGACAGAAGGGAAGAGGGAAAGGAGGAGGACCTTTTCCCCCTGCCCAGGGCGCAGACGATGGCCGCCGCCTCCCCGGCTCACCGGAGCTCCCGCTCAGCCTCCCCTGGCCCCCCCCTTGCCCCGTGCGCCTGCCCGCAGCCCCGGCACCTCCCCTGAAGTGTGCTGCGTAGCCCTTGGCCGCCCCCAGGCCCTGTCGTGAAGGCAGCGAGCCGGCCCTCGAGCGCACTGGATTCCCCCTCGGCGCAGGGGCCCTTAGCAGTAGCGCGGGGAAGGGGCGGTGTGTCCAGAAGCCCCTGCGCAAGGAGGGGCTTTGGCCAGGGTCGATCGACGGTAATGACGGTCGCTGTTTCTTCTTTCCCTCTCGCAGAGACCGTGCTGAGGACGTGGTTGTCTGTCCTTCCCCCGGGGATGCCGTTGACTGCGGCCGTCTCAGGCTTGCGTGGCTTCTCTCTGCCCGGCGTTGCCATCCTCGCAGCGCGGGGGCGAAAAGGGACACACAGAGCCCTTCCCGGCTGTGGACAGGAGCTGCCTCGGCTGAAGTTGGAGACGCCAACGAAAGGTAAAGCAGAAGAAACTGAAGGCGCTCTGGCTGCCAGCTGCCTTCCTGCCGCAGGCGAGAGAGAGCCTGTCCCTGCAGGTGAGGGAGGGAGGATCCCCCTTCGTAGCCCGCAGCGGGCCAGGCCACCAACGTGCACCGCAGGGTCTGTACGCGTAACCGGGAGTTGGGTACGGGCGTGTAGTGCACGAGCGAGCTAGGCTACGTGCCTAGGAAGCCTCATCTCGTAAGAGCGGTAAGACACCCGTGTATCCTCTTTAGGTGCAGGACGGCCTAGAGTCTGGAGCTGCAGAAGAGGCAGGGCGGAGAGGAGGGGAAAGAAGCATCTGAACGGCTAAATTGTGCCAGCAGCGCTGAGAGCGAGAGTCGCGGTGAGTCCTGGGCCACTGGGGCCCCGTTGCCTCTCTTGTGCATCCTGGGCCCTCCCTGTCTCTCCCCTGGCCCCCTCTCTTTCCTTACCTGCTGCAAAATGTTTTGTTTTTTTTTTTTTGGCGCCCCCCCGCCCCTTCTTTCTCCATCTCGCTCTGAGTGGCTCCCTGCCTCCCCGTCTTTTCAGGCCTCCCTCTCTCTGTCCTGTAGCCTGTGGCTACTTGTTCTTTCTCCGCCTCTCTCTGCCTGGCTCTGGCTCCGTTTTTATTTTTTTATTCCTCCTGCTCTGTCCTGTAGCCTGTCGGTATTTTGTCTTTCTCTGGCCCTCTTGGTCTGACTCCGTGTGTTACCGAAAAACGCGGTAAAATCGGAAACAACTCCTCAACGCCGATTTAGTATTAAAGAGCAGGCGTTCTTTATTCACGGCGCCGGATGCACGGGGGATCGCTCCTCCTGGCGTGCGTACCTCACACACCTTTCCCGTAGAATTTGTAGATCAAAATTTTACGTATTCATACATATTCATTATCGTCCTGTCTACTGATCGGTACAAACTGGCTCGTTCCGTATGTAAATCGCTGCGCAGGCTCGGTGGTGGTCCGTGAGTCGGTGGTCGCGATCTCCCCCTGCCAGAATTGCCTTTTACCTTCTTGGCTCTTAATCTTGGCAGTCTTGGCTAGTTTTCTCAGTGCGCTACACGAAACCGCGTTTTGTCATCCTTTTCTGACAGAAGCACGTTGTCTGTTGTTCTGCTGACATTAACGATCGCCTAGGGACTAAAATGCAGATCGACAGATGCGCTGATTCGTACGCTCCGTGTTCCCGTAATGGAACACCGTCTCTGGTTGGTTGACTTCATCGCTTTGGTTACACCTGTTCCTGTTGTTCAGTTTCTTCTTTTTTGGCTTTGTGTGATTCTCTCTGTGATTCTGTTTTTCTCTGCCTCGCTTTTCCCAGCTCCCCGTCCCTCACTTTGAATACCCGTTATCCTTCACCAGCTCACTCTCCCTTGGTTGCCATCCCCGTTTCTGAGTTCCTCCTGCTTTGCCACGTAGCCCGTGACTTTTTTCTTAATCTCTCTCTGTCTGCCTCAACGCTCCCGCCGCGCTTTTTAGTTCGTCTGCTCTGCTCTGTACCCTGCTACTGTTCTTGCCTTTCTGAGTTCTTCTCTGTCCAGCTCCCTTTCCCTATTCTCGAATTCCTGTTCTTCCTGCACCCGCCGCTGTTCCCTGTGATCTCCGTCTCTCTCTGTCCAGCTCCCTGTCCCTAGGTTTTAATTCCTGCCTCTGCCCGCCGTAGCCCGTCTAGATTTTTCTCTCGGCCTCTCTCTCTGTCCGGCTCCCCCTCTCTGTGTTCTAATTCCATGTTCTCTGTCACGTAGACCCGTGCTGTTTGTTTGTCCTCATCTCTCTCTGTCCAGCTCCTTGCTGCTATGTTTTATTTCTTCCCTCTCTGTCTGTCTTTGTAGCCCATTGCCGTTGTTTGTTTTTTTTTTTTTCCTACTTGTTTCTTCATGTGTCTCTGTCTGCCTCCCAGTGCCTGATCTTTAATTCCTCCTTCCCTGTAGGCCGCTGTTCCTTTTCTCCATTCTACATTGTGTTCTCTTTGGTCTCCTGTTCTTATTCATCGATTCCCTCCTCGCCGCCCTGTGGCTTGTCCCCATTTTATTGTTGCGCCTCTCTCCCTCTCTCTGGCTTCTTGCCCCTGTTTTGAAAATTCCTCCCTCTCTTCTCTCTTCCCTGTTGGCCGTGTGATCTTCAGCCTTTCTCCATCTCTTTCTGCCCAGCTCTCTGTGTCTATTCATTAATTCTTCCCTCTCTGCCCTGTAGCCTGTAGCTTTTGTCCTTTCTCCATCTTGCTGTCTCTGGCTTCCCCATGACCCTGTTTTAGAATTGTTTCTCTCTCCTTTCTGTACGCATTGCGATTCCTTTTGCTCCCCATCTCCCTTTGTTTTGGGTGGTTTTTTTTGTTGTTGTTTCTCTGGCTCCCTGTCCCTAATTCTTAATTCTCTGCCTTCTCATGCTCTGTACCACGTAGCCCCATGGTTTGTTTTGTGGTGTTCCCTCCCCGGCCCCTTCCCTCCGTTGTTGGCTGTCTCGGCTCCCTGTCCCCGTGGCTTCATTCTTCCCTTTCTGCCCTGTTCTTGTCGCTTGTCTTGTCTGTCTCCATCGCGCTCGGTCCAGCTTCCTGCCCCTATTCTTCTTTCCTCCCTCGCTGTCGTGCTGCCTGCCCCAGGTTCTTTGTGCGTCTCCAGCCTGCTCCTCTTCCTTCTTTGTTGGTCTGTGTCCTGCTCTTCCCCTCTCTCTGCTGCCTCTCTTCCCCTCTCTCTGCTGCCTCTCTTCCCCTCTCTCTGCTGCCTCTCTTCCCCTCTCTCTGCTGCCTCTCTTCCCCTCTCTCTGCTGCTTGTATCTCCACCTCCGTCAGGCTCCCTGTCCTTCTCTGGCCGTCCTGTTCCCTGCCTCGTGCCTTCTCACTACACGCACACACGCCCCCCCGCCCCCGTCCAGCTGGCTGCTGCTCTTCTCTTCTCTCTTCCTACTGTCCTGTGCCCTGCTCCTCACCTTTGGTGGCCTCCCCCTCTGCCCAGCAGCCCGTCGCTCCAGGAGCCGGGCGACGGACGGTCCCTTCCCTGCCAAACGCGGACAAGCGTGTGCCGTGGTTTAGCCCCAGCTGGCAACTCTGCACCAGGGAGCTGCTTGCTCGCTCCACCCTCAGTGGGCTGGGGGAGAGAGCTGGAAGGGTAAAAGTGAGAAAAATCATGGGCTGAGATCAAGGCTGTTTAATAGGTAAAGCAAAAGCTGTGCGTGGAAGCAAAGCAAGGAATTAATTCACTCCTCCTTTTCGGCGGGCAGGTGTTGAGCCACCTCTGGGAAAGCAGGGCTCTGTCATGTGTCATGGTTACTTAGGGAGAGAAATGCCGTAGCCCCCCCCCCCCCAAGGACTCCCCCTTCTTCCCCCAGCTGCGTGTGCTGAGCATGATGTCAAATGGTATGGAATATCCCTTTGGTCAGTTAGCTGGGAAAGCTTTCCCAGCTGTCCCAGCCTACTTGCTGGTGGGGCACTGAGAGAACCAGAAGAGGCCCTGACTGTGGAAGCAGTGCTCAGCAAGAACCAAAACATCTCTACATTATTAACGGTGTTTTGAGCATAAATCCAAAACGTATCCCTTCCTAGCTACTGTGGAGAAAATGAGCACTATCCCAGCCACCACCAGCTCCGTGCGGCTGCGGCAACGGCGGCCGAGGTGGCCTTGGGGCAGGGGGAGCGTTGGGGACCCTGAGCCACGAATCGCTCCTGGGACTTGTTACGTGCGTGCCTGCACCAACAGCTGCCCTCTCCTTTGGCCTGAGGGCTGCGTTTGCGCTCCCTTGGCGTGGGGCAAGGGGCTGTGACGGAGCCCAGGGGAGGAGGTGGTGCACTGTGGGGGTGAGGGGAGGGGGCCCCCCGTTGCTGCTGCGCCTCAGCTGTGGGCGGGGTCTGGCTGGAGGAGCCCCAGGTGCGGGCAGTGGGGCTGGCGGTGCCGGCTCCTCCCTGGAAAAGGGGTGGTGCCCTGCTCCGGGGGGCCAGTGTGAGCCGAGGGCGGGGCGGAGCGGAGCTGTGGCCGAGCGTCAGCGGGCTGCGAGTGTAGCGAGGGAGGAGGTGAGCGGGGGCTGGGTGGGGGGCCGCTGCGTGCCGGGTCAAGCCCCGAGGAGGGCTGCGGCGGGGCAGCGGCGGGTCGGAGCGGGCGGTGGGGAGAGCGAGGCTGTGCTGAGGGCTCGGTGGGGCTTCCGGGTGCATCGGCGGGAGGGACGGTGCCCCGCAGGGTGAGAGAGCGGGGAGGGCGGGCTCGCGGCGTGGCGGGAGCTGTGGTGGTGCGTCTGCCGGCTGGGCGGGCGGCCGTGTTGTGGCGCAGAGCATGGCGGGAGCTGTAGTCCTTGCGGCGGGGGGCTGCCGGGCGGCCGTGTTGTGGCGCAGAGCATGCCGGGAGCTGTAGTCCTTGTGTCGGGGGGCTCCCGGGCGGCCGTGTTGTGGCGCAGAGCATGCCGGGAGCTGTAGTCCTTGTGGCGCGCGGCTGCCGGGCGGCCGTGTTGTGGCGCAGAGCATGCCGGGAGCTGTAGTCCTGGCGCAGTGGCTGCCGGCCCTGTCACGTGGCTCGCCGGGGCGTGGCGGGAGGCGCGGTGTTCCGGCGCTCGGGTGCCGGGCGGCCGTGCCGCGTACGGTAGGCGCGGTGTATTTTTGGGGTTGGATTCGTGTTGATTTCTGGGGGCTTCCAGGTGCGGCCGCTCCCCGAGAAGCGGTGAGTTCCCCGGGAGCTGACAGAAGGGAAGAGGGAAAGGAGGAGGACCTTTTCCCCCTGCCCAGGGCGCAGACGATGGCCGCCGCCTCCCCGGCTCACCGGAGCTCCCGCTCAGCCTCCCCTGGCCCCCCCCTTGCCCCGTGCGCCTGCCCCCAGCCCCGGCACCTCCCCTGAAGCGTGCTGCGTAGCCCTTGGCCGCCCCCAGGCCCTGTCGTGAAGGCAGCGAGCCGGCCCTCGAGCGCACTGGATTCCCCCTCGGCGCAGGGGCCCTTAGCAGTAGCGCGGGGAAGGGGCGGTGTGTCCAGAAGCCCCTGCGCAAGGAGGGGCTTTGGCCAGGGTCGATCGACGGTAATGACGGTCGCTGTTTCTTCTTTCCCTCTCGCAGAGACCGTGCTGAGGACGTGGTTGTCTGTCCTTCCCCCGGGGATGCCGTTGACTGCGGCCGTCTCAGGCTTGCGTGGCTTCTCTCTGCCCGGCGTTGCCATCCTCGCAGCGCGGGGGCGAAAAGGGACACACAGAGCCCTTCCCGGCTGTGGACAGGAGCTGCCTCGGCTGAAGCTGGAGACGCCAACGAAAGGTAAAGCAGAAGAAACTGAAGGCGCTCTGGCTGCCAGCTGCCTTCCTGCCGCAGGCAAGATAGAGCCTGTCCCTGCAGGTGAGGGAGGGAGGATCCCCCTTCGTAGCCCGCAGCGGGCCAGGCCACCAACGTGCACCGCAGGGTCTGTACGCGTAACCGGGAGTTGGGTACGGGCGTGTAGTGCACGAGCGAGCTAGGCTACGTGCCTAGGAAGCCTCATCTCGTAAGAGCGGTAAGACACCCGTGTATCCTCTTTAGGTGCAGGACGGCCTAGAGTCTGGAGCTGCAGAAGAGGCAGGGCGGAGAGGAGGGGAAAGAAGCATCTGAACGGCTAAATTGTGCCAGCAGCGCTGAGAGCGAGAGTCGCGGTGAGTCCTGGGCCACTGGGGCCCCGTTGCCTCTCTTGTGCATCCTGGGCCCTCCCTGTCTCTCCCCTGGCCCCCTCTCTTTCCTTACCTGCTGCAAAATGTTTTGTTTTTTTTTTTTTGGCGCCCCCCCGCCCCTTCTTTCTCCATCTCGCTCTGAGTGGCTCCCTGCCTCCCCGTCTTTTCAGGCCTCCCTCTCTCTGTCCTGTAGCCTGTGGCTACTTGTTCTTTCTCCGCCTCTCTCTGCCTGGCTCTGGCTCCGTTTTTATTTTTTTATTCCTCCTGCTCTGTCCTGTAGCCTGTCGGTATTTTGTCTTTCTCTGGCCCTCTTGGTCTGACTCCGTGTGTTACCGAAAAACGCGGTAAAATCGGAAACAACTCCTCAACGCCGATTTAGTATTAAAGAGCAGGCGTTCTTTATTCACGGCGCCGGATGCACGGGGGATCGCTCCTCCTGGCGTGCGTACCTCACACACCTTTCCCGTAGAATTTGTAGATCAAAATTTTACGTATTCATACATATTCATTATCGTCCTGTCTACTGATCGGTACAAACTGGCTCGTTCCGTATGTAAATCGCTGCGCAGGCTCGGTGGTGGTCCGTGAGTCGGTGGTCGCAATCTCCCCCTGCCAGAATTGCCTTTTACCTTCTTGGCTCTTAATCTTGGCAGTCTTGGCTAGTTTTCTCAGTGCGCTACACGAAACCGCGTTTTGTCATCCTTTTCTGACAGAAGCACGTTGTCTGTTGTTCTGCTGACATTAACGATCGCCTAGGGACTAAAATGCAGATCGACAGATGCGCTGATTCGTACGCTCCGTGTTCCCGTAATGGAACACCGTCTCTGGTTGGTTGACTTCATCGCTTTGGTTACACCTGTTCCTGTTGTTCAGTTTCTTCTTTTTTGGCTTTGTGTGATTCTCTCTGTGATTCTGTTTTTCTCTGCCTCGCTTTTCCCAGCTCCCCGTCCCTCACTTTGAATACCCGTTATCCTTCACCAGCTCACTCTCCCTTGGTTGCCATCCCCGTTTCTGAGTTCCTCCTGCTTTGCCACGTAGCCCGTGACTTTTTTCTTAATCTCTCTCTGTCTGCCTCAACGCTCCCGCCGCGCTTTTTAGTTCGTCTGCTCTGCTCTGTACCCTGCTACTGTTCTTGCCTTTCTGAGTTCTTCTCTGTCCAGCTCCCTTTCCCTATTCTCGAATTCCTGTTCTTCCTGCACCCGCCGCTGTTCCCTGTGATCTCCGTCTCTCTCTGTCCAGCTCCCTGTCCCTAGGTTTTAATTCCTGCCTCTGCCCGCCGTAGCCCGTCTAGATTTTTCTCTCGGCCTCTCTCTCTGTCCGGCTCCCCCTCTCTGTGTTCTAATTCCATGTTCTCTGTCACGTAGACCCGTGCTGTTTGTTTGTCCTCATCTCTCTCTGTCCAGCTCCTTGCTGCTATGTTTTATTTCTTCCCTCTCTGTCTGTCTTTGTAGCCCATTGCCGTTGTTTGTTTTTTTTTTTTCCTACTTGTTTCTTCATGTGTCTCTGTCTGCCTCCCAGTGCCTGATCTTTAATTCCTCCTTCCCTGTAGGCCGCTGTTCCTTTTCTCCATTCTACATTGTGTTCTCTTTGGTCTCCTGTTCTTATTCATCGATTCCCTCCTCGCCGCCCTGTGGCTTGTCCCCATTTTATTGTTGCGCCTCTCTCCCTCTCTCTGGCTTCTTGCCCCTGTTTTGAAAATTCCTCCCTCTCTTCTTTCTTCCCTGTTGGCCGTGTGATCTTCAGCCTTTCTCCATCTCTTTCTGCCCAGCTCTCTGTGTCTATTCATTAATTCTTCCCTCTCTGCCCTGTAGCCTGTAGCTTTTGTCCTTTCTCCATCTTGCTGTCTCTGGCTTCCCCATGACCCTGTTTTAGAATTGTTTCTCTCTCCTTTCTGTACGCATTGCGATTCCTTTTGCTCCCCATCTCCCTTTGTTTTGGGTGTTTTTTTTTGTTGTTGTTTCTCTGGCTCCCTGTCCCTAATTCTTAATTCTCTGCCTTCTCATGCTCTGTACCACGTAGCCCCATGGTTTGTTTTGTGGTGTTCCCTCCCCGGCCCCTTCCCTCCGTTGTTGGCTGTCTCGGCTCCCTGTCCCCGTGGCTTCATTCTTCCCTTTCTGCCCTGTTCTTGTCGCTTGTCTTGTCTGTCTCCATCGCGCTCGGTCCAGCTTCCTGCCCCTATTCTTCTTTCCTCCCTCGCTGTCGTGCTGCCTGCCCCAGGTTCTTTGTGCGTCTCCAGCCTGCTCCTCTTCCTTCTTTGTTGGTCTGTGTCCTGCTCTTCCCCTCTCTCTGCTGCCTCTCTTCCCCTCTCTCTGCTGCCTCTCTTCCCCTCTCTCTGCTGCCTCTCTTCCCCTCTCTCTGCTGCCTCTCTTCCCCTCTCTCTGCTGCCTCTCTTCCCCTCTCTCTGCTGCCTCTCTTCCCCTCTCTCTGCTGCCTCTCTTCCCCTCTCTCTGCTGCCTCTCTTCCCCTCTCTCTGCTGCTTGTATCTCCACCTCCGTCAGGCTCCCTGTCCTTCTCTGGCCGTCCTGTTCCCTGCCTCGTGCCTTCTCACTACACGCACACACGCCCCCCCGCCCCCGTCCAGCTGGCTGCTGCTCTTCTCTTCTCTCTTCCTACTGTCCTGTGCCCTGCTCCTCACCTTTGGTGGCCTCCCCCTCTGCCCAGCAGCCCGTCGCTCCAGGAGCCGGGCGACGGACGGTCCCTTCCCTGCCAAACGCGGACAAGCGTGTGCCGTGGTTTAGCCCCAGCTGGCAACTCTGCACCAGGGAGCTGCTTGCTCGCTCCACCCTCAGTGGGCTGGGGGAGAGAGCTGGAAGGGTAAAAGTGAGAAAAATCATGGGCTGAGATCAAGGCTGTTTAATAGGTAAAGCAAAAGCTGTGCGTGGAAGCAAAGCAAGGAATTAATTCACTCCTCCTTTTCGGCGGGCAGGTGTTGAGCCACCTCTGGGAAAGCAGGGCTCTGTCATGTGTCATGGTTACTTAGGGAGAGAAATGCCGTAGCCCCCCCCCCCCCCCCCCCCAAGGACTCCCCCTTCTTCCCCCAGCTGCGTGTGCTGAGCATGATGTCAAATGGTATGGAATATCCCTTTGGTCAGTTAGCTGGGAAAGCTTTCCCAGCTGTCCCAGCCTACTTGCTGGTGGGGCACTGAGAGAACCAGAAGAGGCCCTGACTGTGGAAGCAGTGCTCAGCAAGAACCAAAACATCTCTACATTATTAACGGTGTTTTGAGCATAAATCCAAAACGTATCCCTTCCTAGCTACTGTGGAGAAAATGAGCACTATCCCAGCCACCACCAGCTCCGTGCGGCTGCGGCAACGGCGGCCGAGGTGGCCTTGGGGCAGGGGGAGCGTTGGGGACCCTGAGCCACGAATCGCTCCTGGGACTTGTTACGTGCGCGCCTGCACCAACAGCTGCCCTCTCCTTTGGCCTGAGGGCTGCGTTTGCGCTCCCTTGGCGTGGGGCAAGGGGCTGTGACGGAGCCCAGGGGAGGAGGTGGTGCACTGTGGGGGTGAGGGGAGGGGGCCCCCCGTTGCTGCTGCGCCTCAGCTGTGGGCGGGGTCTGGCTGGAGGAGCCCCAGGTGCGGGCAGTGGGGCTGGCGGTGCCGGCTCCTCCCTGGAAAAGGGGTGGTGCCCTGCTCCGGGGGGCCAGTGTGAGCCGAGGGCGGGGCGGAGCGGAGCTGTGGCCGAGCGTCAGCGGGCTGCGAGTGTAGCGAGGGAGGAGGTGAGCGGGGGCTGGGTGGGGGGCCGCTGCGTGCCGGGTCAAGCCCCGAGGAGGGCTGCGGCGGGGCAGCGGCGGGTCGGAGCGGGCGGTGGGGAGAGCGAGGCTGTGCTGAGGGCTCGGTGGGGCTTCCGGGTGCATCGGCGGGAGGGACGGTGCCCCGCAGGGTGAGAGAGCGGGGAGGGCGGGCTCGCGGCGTGGCGGGAGCTGTGGTGGTGCGTGTGGCGGCTGGGCGGGCGGCCGTGTTGTGGCGCAGAGCATGGCGGGAGCTGTAGTCCTTGCGGCGGGGGGCTGCCGGGCGGCCGTGTTGTGGCGCAGAGCATGGCGGGAGCTGTAGTCCTTGCGGCGGGGGGCTGCCGGGCGGCCGTGTTGTGGCGCAGAGCATGCCGGGAGCTGTAGTCCTTGTGGCGGGGGCTGCCGGGCGGCCGTGTTGTGGCGCAGAGCATGGCGGGAGCTGTAGTCCTTGTGGCGGGGGGCTGCCGGGCGGCCGTGTTGTGGCGCAGAGCATGCCGGGAGCTGTAGTCCTGGCGCAGTGGCTGCCGGCCCTGTCACGTGGCTCGCCGGGGCGCGGCGGGAGGCGCGGTGTTCCGGCGCTCGGGTGCCGGGCGGCCGTGCCGCGTACGGTAGGCGCGGTGTATTTTTGGGGTTGGATTCGTGTTGATTTCTGGGGGCTTCCAGGTGCGGCCGCTCCCCGAGAAGCGGTGAGTTCCCCGGGAGCTGACAGAAGGGAAGAGGGAAAGGAGGAGGACCTTTTCCCCCTGCCCAGGGCGCAGACGATGGCCGCCGCCTCCCCGGCTCACCGGAGCTCCCGCTCAGCCTCCCCTGGCCCCCCCCTTGCCCCGTGCGCCTGCCCGCAGCCCCGGCACCTCCCCTGAAGCGTGCTGCGTAGCCCTTGGCCGCCCCCAGGCCCTGTCGTGAAGGCAGCGAGCCGGCCCTCGAGCGCACTGGATTCCCCCTCGGCGCAGGGGCCCTTAGCAGTAGCGCGGGGAAGGGGCGGTGTGTCCAGAAGCCCCTGCGCAAGGAGGGGCTTTGGCCAGGGTCGATCGACGGTAATGACGGTCGCTGTTTCTTCTTTCCCTCTCGCAGAGACCGTGCTGAGGACGTGGTTGTCTGTCCTTCCCCCGGGGATGCCGTTGACTGCGGCCGTCTCAGGCTTGCGTGGCTTCTCTCTGCCCGGCGTTGCCATCCTCGCAGCGCGGGGGCGAAAAGGGACACACAGAGCCCTTCCCGGCTGTGGACAGGAGCTGCCTCGGCTGAAGCTGGAGACGCCAACGAAAGGTAAAGCAGAAGAAACTGAAGGCGCTCTGGCTGCCAGCTGCCTTCCTGCCGCAGGCGAGAGAGAGCCTGTCCCTGCAGGTGAGGGAGGGAGGATCCCCCTTCGTAGCCCGCAGCGGGCCAGGCCACCAACGTGCACCGCAGGGTCTGTACGCGTAACCGGGAGTTGGGTACGGGCGTGTAGTGCACGAGCGAGCTAGGCTACGTGCCTAGGAAGCCTCATCTCGTAAGAGCGGTAAGACACCCGTGTATCCTCTTTAGGTGCAGGACGGCCTAGAGTCTGGAGCTGCAGAAGAGGCAGGGCGGAGAGGAGGGGAAAGAAGCATCTGAACGGCTAAATTGTGCCAGCAGCGCTGAGAGCGAGAGTCGCGGTGAGTCCTGGGCCACTGGGGCCCCGTTGCCTCTCTTGTGCATCCTGGGCCCTCCCTGTCTCTCCCCTGGCCCCCTCTCTTTCCTTACCTGCTGCAAAATGTTTTGTTTTTTTTTTTTTGGCGCCCCCCCGCCCCTTCTTTCTCCATCTCGCTCTGAGTGGCTCCCTGCCTCCCCGTCTTTTCAGGCCTCCCTCTCTCTGTCCTGTAGCCTGTGGCTACTTGTTCTTTCTCCGCCTCTCTCTGCCTGGCTCTGGCTCCGTTTTTATTTTTTTATTCCTCCTGCTCTGTCCTGTAGCCTGTCGGTATTTTGTCTTTCTCTGGCCCTCTTGGTCTGACTCCGTGTGTTACCGAAAAACGCGGTAAAATCGGAAACAACTCAACGCCGATTTAGTATTAAAGAGCAGGCGTTCTTTATTCACGGCGCCGGATGCACGGGGGATCGCTCCTCCTGGCGTGCGTACCTCACACACCTTTCCCGTAGAATTTGTAGATCAAAATTTTACGTATTCATACATATTCATTATCGTCCTGTCTACTGATCGGTACAAACTGGCTCGTTCCGTATGTAAATCGCTGCGCAGGCTCGGTGGTGGTCCGTGAGTCGGTGGTCGCGATCTCCCCCTGCCAGAATTGCCTTTTACCTTCTTGGCTCTTAATCTTGGCAGTCTTGGCTAGTTTTCTCAGTGCGCTACACGAAACCGCGTTTTGTCATCCTTTTCTGACAGAAGCACGTTGTCTGTTGTTCTGCTGACATTAACGATCGCCTAGGGACTAAAATGCAGATCGACAGATGCGCTGATTCGTACGCTCCGTGTTCCCGTAATGGAACACCGTCTCTGGTTGGTTGACTTCATCGCTTTGGTTACACCTGTTCCTGTTGTTCAGTTTCTTCTTTTTTGGCTTTGTGTGATTCTCTCTGTGATTCTGTTTTTCTCTGCCTCGCTTTTCCCAGCTCCCCGTCCCTCACTTTGAATACCCGTTATCCTTCACCAGCTCACTCTCCCTTGGTTGCCATCCCCGTTTCTGAGTTCCTCCTGCTTTGCCACGTAGCCCGTGACTTTTTTCTTAATCTCTCTCTGTCTGCCTCAACGCTCCCGCCGCGCTTTTTAGTTCGTCTGCTCTGCTCTGTACCCTGCTACTGTTCTTGCCTTTCTGAGTTCTTCTCTGTCCAGCTCCCTTTCCCTATTCTCGAATTCCTGTTCTTCCTGCACCCGCCGCTGTTCCCTGTGATCTCCGTCTCTCTCTGTCCAGCTCCCTGTCCCTAGGTTTTAATTCCTGCCTCTGCCCGCCGTAGCCCGTCTAGATTTTTCTCTCGGCCTCTCTCTCTGTCCGGCTCCCCCTCTCTGTGTTCTAATTCCATGTTCTCTGTCACGTAGACCCGTGCTGTTTGTTTGTCCTCATCTCTCTCTGTCCAGCTCCTTGCTGCTATGTTTTATTTCTTCCCTCTCTGTCTGTCTTTGTAGCCCATTGCCGTTGTTTGTTTTTTTTTTTTTTCCTACTTGTTTCTTCATGTGTCTCTGTCTGCCTCCCAGTGCCTGATCTTTAATTCCTCCTTCCCTGTAGGCCGCTGTTCCTTTTCTCCATTCTACATTGTGTTCTCTTTGGTCTCCTGTTCTTATTCATCGATTCCCTCCTCGCCGCCCTGTGGCTTGTCCCCATTTTATTGTTGCGCCTCTCTCCCTCTCTCTGGCTTCTTGCCCCTGTTTTGAAAATTCCTCCCTCTCTTCTCTCTTCCCTGTTGGCCGTGTGATCTTCAGCCTTTCTCCATCTCTTTCTGCCCAGCTCTCTGTGTCTATTCATTAATTCTTCCCTCTCTGCCCTGTAGCCTGTAGCTTTTGTCCTTTCTCCATCTTGCTGTCTCTGGCTTCCCCATGACCCTGTTTTAGAATTGTTTCTCTCTCCTTTCTGTACGCATTGCGATTCCTTTTGCTCCCCATCTCCCTTTGTTTTGGGTGGTTTTTTTTGTTGTTGTTTCTCTGGCTCCCTGTCCCTAATTCTTAATTCTCTGCCTTCTCATGCTCTGTACCACGTAGCCCCATGGTTTGTTTTGTGGTGTTCCCTCCCCGGCCCCTTCCCTCCGTTGTTGGCTGTCTCGGCTCCCTGTCCCCGTGGCTTCATTCTTCCCTTTCTGCCCTGTTCTTGTCGCTTGTCTTGTCTGTCTCCATCGCGCTCGGTCCAGCTTCCTGCCCCTATTCTTCTTTCCTCCCTCGCTGTCGTGCTGCCTGCCCCAGGTTCTTTGTGCGTCTCCAGCCTGCTCCTCTTCCTTCTTTGTTGGTCTGTGTCCTGCTCTTCCCCTCTCTCTGCTGCCTCTCTTCCCCTCTCTCTGCTGCCTCTCTTCCCCTCTCTCTGCTGCCTCTCTTCCCCTCTCTCTGCTGCCTCTCTTCCCCTCTCTCTGCTGCCTCTCTTCCCCTCTCTCTGCTGCCTCTCTTCCCCTCTCTCTGCTGCTTGTATCTCCACCTCCGTCAGGCTCCCTGTCCTTCTCTGGCCGTCCTGTTCCCTGCCTCGTGCCTTCTCACTACACGCACACACGCCCCCCCGCCCCCGTCCAGCCGGCTGCTGCTCTTCTCTTCTCTCTTCCTACTGTCCTGTGCCCTGCTCCTCACCTTTGGTGGCCTCCCCCTCTGCCCAGCAGCCCGTCGCTCCAGGAGCCGGGCGACGGACGGTCCCTTCCCTGCCAAACGCAGACAAGCGTGTGCCGTGGTTTAGCCCCAGCTGGCAACTCTGCACCAGGGAGCTGCTTGCTCGCTCCACCCTCAGTGGGCTGGGGGAGAGAGCTGGAAGGGTAAAAGTGAGAAAAATCATGGGCTGAGATCAAGGCTGTTTAATAGGTAAAGCAAAAGCTGTGCGTGGAAGCAAAGCAAGGAATTAATTCACTCCTCCTTTTCGGCGGGCAGGTGTTGAGCCACCTCTGGGAAAGCAGGGCTCTGTCATGTGTCATGGTTACTTAGGGAGAGAAATGCCGTAGCCCCCCCCCCCCCCAAGGACTCCCCCTTCTTCCCCCAGCTGCGTGTGCTGAGCATGATGTCAAATGGTATGGAATATCCCTTTGGTCAGTTAGCTGGGAAAGCTTTCCCAGCTGTCCCAGCCTACTTGCTGGTGGGGCACTGAGAGAACCAGAAGAGGCCCTGACTGTGGAAGCAGTGCTCAGCAAGAACCAAAACATCTCTACATTATTAACGGTGTTTTGAGCATAAATCCAAAACGTATCCCTTCCTAGCTACTGTGGAGAAAATGAGCACTATCCCAGCCACCACCAGCTCCGTGCGGCTGCGGCAACGGCGGCCGAGGTGGCCTTGGGGCAGGGGGAGCGTTGGGGACCCTGAGCCACGAATCGCTCCTGGGACTTGTTACGTGCGCGCCTGCACCAACAGCTGCCCTCTCCTTTGGCCTGAGGGCTGCGTTTGCGCTCCCTTGGCGTGGGGCAAGGGGCTGTGACGGAGCCCAGGGGAGGAGGTGGTGCACTGTGGGGGTGAGGGGAGGGGGCCCCCCGTTGCTGCTGCGCCTCAGCTGTGGGCGGGGTCTGGCTGGAGGAGCCCCAGGTGCGGGCAGTGGGGCTGGCGGTGCCGGCTCCTCCCTGGAAAAGGGGTGGTGCCCTGCTCCGGGGGGCCAGTGTGAGCCGAGGGCGGGGCGGAGCGGAGCTGTGGCCGAGCGTCAGCGGGCTGCGAGTGTAGCGAGGGAGGAGGTGAGCGGGGGCTGGGTGGGGGGCCGCTGCGTGCCGGGTCAAGCCCCGAGGAGGGCTGCGGCGGGGCAGCGGCGGGTCGGAGCGGGCGGTGGGGAGAGCGAGGCTGTGCTGAGGGCTCGGTGGGGCTTCCGGGTGCATCGGCGGGAGGGACGGTGCCCCGCAGGGTGAGAGAGCGGGGAGGGCGGGCTCGCGGCGTGGCGGGAGCTGTGGTGGTGCGTGTGGCGGCTGGGCGGGCGGCCGTGTTGTGGCGCAGAGCATGGCGGGAGCTGTAGTCCTTGCGGCGGGGGGCTGCCGGGCGGCCGTGTTGTGGCGCAGAGCATGGCGGGAGCTGTAGTCCTGGCGCAGTGGCTGCCGGCCCTGTCACGTGGCTCGCCGGGGCGTGGCGGGAGGCGCGGTGTTCCGGCGCTCGGGTGCCGGGCGGCCGTGCCGCGTACGGTAGGCGCGGTGTATTTTTGGGGTTGGATTCGTGTTGATTTCTGGGGGCTTCCAGGTGCGGCCGCTCCCCGAGAAGCGGTGAGTTCCCCGGGAGCTGACAGAAGGGAAGAGGGAAAGGAGGAGGACCTTTTCCCCCTGCCCAGGGCGCAGACGATGGCCGCCGCCTCCCCGGCTCACCGGAGCTCCCGCTCAGCCTCCCCTGGCCCCCCCCTTGCCCCGTGCGCCTGCCCGCAGCCCCGGCACCTCCCCTGAAGCGTGCTGCGTAGCCCTTGGCCGCCCCCAGGCCCTGTCGTGAAGGCAGCGAGCCGGCCCTCGAGCGCACTGGATTCCCCCTCGGCGCAGGGGCCCTTAGCAGTAGCGCGGGGAAGGGGCGGTGTGTCCAGAAGCCCCTGCGCAAGGAGGGGCTTTGGCCAGGGTCGATCGACGGTAATGACGGTCGCTGTTTCTTCTTTCCCTCTCGCAGAGACCGTGCTGAGGACGTGGTTGTCTGTCCTTCCCCCGGGGATGCCGTTGACTGCGGCCGTCTCAGGCTTGCGTGGCTTCTCTCTGCCCGGCGTTGCCATCCTCGCAGCGCGGGGGCGAAAAGGGACACACAGAGCCCTTCCCGGCTGTGGACAGGAGCTGCCTCGGCTGAAGCTGGAGACGCCAACGAAAGGTAAAGCAGAAGAAACTGAAGGCGCTCTGGCTGCCAGCTGCCTTCCTGCCGCAGGCAAGATAGAGCCTGTCCCTGCAGGTGAGGGAGGGAGGATCCCCCTTCGTAGCCCGCAGCGGGCCAGGCCACCAACGTGCACCGCAGGGTCTGTACGCGTAACCGGGAGTTGGGTACGGGCGTGTAGTGCACGAGCGAGCTAGGCTACGTGCCTAGGAAGCCTCATCTCGTAAGAGCGGTAAGACACCCGTGTATCCTCTTTAGGTGCAGGACGGCCTAGAGTCTGGAGCTGCAGAAGAGGCAGGGCGGAGAGGAGGGGAAAGAAGCATCTGAACGGCTAAATTGTGCCAGCAGCGCTGAGAGCGAGAGTCGCGGTGAGTCCTGGGCCACTGGGGCCCCGTTGCCTCTCTTGTGCATCCTGGGCCCTCCCTGTCTCTCCCCTGGCCCCCTCTCTTTCCTTACCTGCTGCAAAATGTTTTGTTTTTTTTTTTTTTGGCGCCCCCCCGCCCCTTCTTTCTCCATCTCGCTCTGAGTGGCTCCCTGCCTCCCCGTCTTTTCAGGCCTCCCTCTCTCTGTCCTGTAGCCTGTGGCTACTTGTTCTTTCTCCGCCTCTCTCTGCCTGGCTCTGGCTCCGTTTTTATTTTTTTATTCCTCCTGCTCTGTCCTGTAGCCTGTCGGTATTTTGTCTTTCTCTGGCCCTCTTGGTCTGACTCCGTGTGTTACCGAAAAACGCGGTAAAATCGGAAACAACTCCTCAACGCCGATTTAGTATTAAAGAGCAGGCGTTCTTTATTCACGGCGCCGGATGCACGGGGGATCGCTCCTCCTGGCGTGCGTACCTCACACACCTTTCCCGTAGAATTTGTAGATCAAAATTTTACGTATTCATACATATTCATTATCGTCCTGTCTACTGATCGGTACAAACTGGCTCGTTCCGTATGTAAATCGCTGCGCAGGCTCGGTGGTGGTCCGTGAGTCGGTGGTCGCGATCTCCCCCTGCCAGAATTGCCTTTTACCTTCTTGGCTCTTAATCTTGGCAGTCTTGGCTAGTTTTCTCAGTGCGCTACACGAAACCGCGTTTTGTCATCCTTTTCTGACAGAAGCACGTTGTTTGTTGTTCTGCTGACATTAACGATCGCCTAGGGACTAAAATGCAGATCGACAGATGCGCTGATTCGTACGCTCCGTGTTCCCGTAATGGAACACCGTCTCTGGTTGGTTGACTTCATCGCTTTGGTTACACCTGTTCCTGTTGTTCAGTTTCTTCTTTTTTGGCTTTGTGTGATTCTCTCTGTGATTCTGTTTTTCTCTGCCTCGCTTTTCCCAGCTCCCCGTCCCTCACTTTGAATACCCGTTATCCTTCACCAGCTCACTCTCCCTTGGTTGCCATCCCCGTTTCTGAGTTCCTCCTGCTTTGCCACGTAGCCCGTGACTTTTTTCTTAATCTCTCTCTGTCTGCCTCAACGCTCCCGCCGCGCTTTTTAGTTCGTCTGCTCTGCTCTGTACCCTGCTACTGTTCTTGCCTTTCTGAGTTCTTCTCTGTCCAGCTCCCTTTCCCTATTCTCGAATTCCTGTTCTTCCTGCACCCGCCGCTGTTCCCTGTGATCTCCGTCTCTCTCTGTCCAGCTCCCTGTCCCTAGGTTTTAATTCCTGCCTCTGCCCGCCGTAGCCCGTCTAGATTTTTCTCTCGGCCTCTCTCTCTGTCCGGCTCCCCCTCTCTGTGTTCTAATTCCATGTTCTCTGTCACGTAGACCCGTGCTGTTTGTTTGTCCTCATCTCTCTCTGTCCAGCTCCTTGCTGCTATGTTTTATTTCTTCCCTCTCTGTCTGTCTTTGTAGCCCATTGCCGTTGTTTGTTTTTTTTTTTTTCCTACTTGTTTCTTCATGTGTCTCTGTCTGCCTCCCAGTGCCTGATCTTTAATTCCTCCTTCCCTGTAGGCCGCTGTTCCTTTTCTCCATTCTACATTGTGTTCTCTTTGGTCTCCTGTTCTTATTCATCGATTCCCTCCTCGCCGCCCTGTGGCTTGTCCCCATTTTATTGTTGCGCCTCTCTCCCTCTCTCTGGCTTCTTGCCCCTGTTTTGAAAATTCCTCCCTCTCTTCTTTCTTCCCTGTTGGCCGTGTGATCTTCAGCCTTTCTCCATCTCTTTCTGCCCAGCTCTCTGTGTCTATTCATTAATTCTTCCCTCTCTGCCCTGTAGCCTGTAGCTTTTGTCCTTTCTCCATCTTGCTGTCTCTGGCTTCCCCATGACCCTGTTTTAGAATTGTTTCTCTCTCCTTTCTGTACGCATTGCGATTCCTTTTGCTCCCCATCTCCCTTTGTTTTGGGTGGTTTTTTTTGTTGTTGTTTCTCTGGCTCCCTGTCCCTAATTCTTAATTCTCTGCCTTCTCATGCTCTGTACCACGTAGCCCCATGGTTTGTTTTGTGGTGTTCCCTCCCCGGCCCCTTCCCTCCGTTGTTGGCTGTCTCGGCTCCCTGTCCCCGTGGCTTCATTCTTCCCTTTCTGCCCTGTTCTTGTCGCTTGTCTTGTCTGTCTCCATCGCGCTCGGTCCAGCTTCCTGCCCCTATTCTTCTTTCCTCCCTCGCTGTCGTGCTGCCTGCCCCAGGTTCTTTGTGCGTCTCCAGCCTGCTCCTCTTCCTTCTTTGTTGGTCTGTGTCCTGCTCTTCCCTCTCTCTGCTGCCTCTCTTCCCCTCTCTCTGCTGCCTCTCTTCCCCTCTCTCTGCTGCCTCTCTTCCCCTCTCTCTGCTGCCTCTCTTCCCCTCTCTCTGCTGCCTCTCTTCCCCTCTCTCTGCTGCCTCTCTTCCCCTCTCTCTGCTGCCTCTCTTCCCCTCTCTCTGCTGCCTCTCTTCCCCTCTCTCTGCTGCCTCTCTTCCCCTCTCTCTGCTGCCTCTCTTCCCCTCTCTCTGCTGCTTGTATCTCCACCTCCGTCAGGCTCCCTGTCCTTCTCTGGCCGTCCTGTTCCCTGCCTCGTGCCTTCTCACTACACGCACACACGCCCCCCCGCCCCCGTCCAGCTGGCTGCTGCTCTTCTCTTCTCTCTTCCTACTGTCCTGTGCCCTGCTCCTCACCTTTGGTGGCCTCCCCCTCTGCCCAGCAGCCCGTCGCTCCAGGAGCCGGGCGACGGACGGTCCCTTCCCTGCCAAACGCGGACAAGCGTGTGCCGTGGTTTAGCCCCAGCTGGCAACTCTGCACCAGGGAGCTGCTTGCTCGCTCCACCCTCAGTGGGCTGGGGGAGAGAGCTGGAAGGGTAAAAGTGAGAAAAATCATGGGCTGAGATCAAGGCTGTTTAATAGGTAAAGCAAAAGCTGTGCGTGGAAGCAAAGCAAGGAATTAATTCACTCCTCCTTTTCGGCGGGCAGGTGTTGAGCCACCTCTGGGAAAGCAGGGCTCTGTCATGTGTCATGGTTACTTAGGGAGAGAAATGCCGTAGCCCCCCCCCCCCCCCCCCCCAAGGACTCCCCCTTCTTCCCCCAGCTGCGTGTGCTGAGCATGATGTCAAATGGTATGGAATATCCCTTTGGTCAGTTAGCTGGGAAAGCTTTCCCAGCTGTCCCAGCCTACTTGCTGGTGGGGCACTGAGAGAACCAGAAGAGGCCCTGACTGTGGAAGCAGTGCTCAGCAAGAACCAAAACATCTCTACATTATTAACGGTGTTTTGAGCATAAATCCAAAACGTATCCCTTCCTAGCTACTGTGGAGAAAATGAGCACTATCCCAGCCACCACCAGCTCCGTGCGGCTGCGGCAACGGCGGCCGAGGTGGCCTTGGGGCAGGGGGAGCGTTGGGGACCCTGAGCCACGAATCGCTCCTGGGACTTGTTACGTGCGCGCCTGCACCAACAGCTGCCCTCTCCTTTGGCCTGAGGGCTGCGTTTGCGCTCCCTTGGCGTGGGGCAAGGGGCTGTGACGGAGCCCAGGGGAGGAGGTGGTGCACTGTGGGGGTGAGGGGAGGGGGCCCCCCGTTGCTGCTGCGCCTCAGCTGTGGGCGGGGTCTGGCTGGAGGAGCCCCAGGTGCGGGCAGTGGGGCTGGCGGTGCCGGCTCCTCCCTGGAAAAGGGGTGGTGCCCTGCTCCGGGGGGCCAGTGTGAGCCGAGGGCGGGGCGGAGCGGAGCTGTGGCCGAGCGTCAGCGGGCTGCGAGTGTAGCGAGGGAGGAGGTGAGCGGGGGCTGGGTGGGGGGCCGCTGCGTGCCGGGTCAAGCCCCGAGGAGGGCTGCGGCGGGGCAGCGGCGGGTCGGAGCGGGCGGTGGGGAGAGCGAGGCTGTGCTGAGGGCTCGGTGGGGCTTCCGGGTGCATCGGCGGGAGGGGCGGTGCCCCGCAGGGTGAGAGAGCGGGGAGGGCGGGCTCGCGGCGTGGCGGGAGCTGTGGTGGTGCGTGTGGCGGCTGGGCGGGCGGCCGTGTTGTGGCGCAGAGCATGGCGGGAGCTGTAGTCCTTGTGGCGGGTGGCTGCCGGGCGGCCGTGTTGTGGCGCAGAGCATGCCGGGAGCTGTAGTCCTTGTGGCGGGGGGCTGCCGGGCGGCCGTGTTGTGGCGCAGAGCATGGCGGGAGCTGTAGTCCTTGTGGCGGGTGGCTGCCGGGCGGCCGTGTTGTGGCGCAGAGCATGCCGGGAGCTGTAGTCCTGGCGCAGTGGCTGCCGGCCCTGTCACGTGGCTCGCCGGGGCGTGGCGGGAGGCGCGGTGTTCCGGCGCTCGGGTGCCGGGCGGCCGTGCCGCGTACGGTAGGCGCGGTGTATTTTTGGGGTTGGATTCGTGTTGATTTCTGGGGGCTTCCAGGTGCGGCCGCTCCCCGAGAAGCGGTGAGTTCCCCGGGAGCTGACAGAAGGGAAGAGGGAAAGGAGGAGGACCTTTTCCCCCTGCCCAGGGCGCAGACGATGGCCGCCGCCTCCCCGGCTCACCGGAGCTCCCGCTCAGCCTCCCCTGGCCCCCCCCTTGCCCCGTGCGACTGCCCGCAGCCCCGGCACCTCCCCTGAAGCGTGCTGCGTAGCCCTTGGCCGCCCCCAGGCCCTGTCGTGAAGGCAGCGAGCCGGCCCTCGAGCGCACTGGATTCCCCCTCGGCGCAGGGGCCCTTAGCAGTAGCGCGGGGAAGGGGCGGTGTGTCCAGAAGCCCCTGCGCAAGGAGGGGCTTTGGCCAGGGTCGATCGACGGTAATGACGGTCGCTGTTTCTTCTTTCCCTCTCGCAGAGACCGTGCTGAGGACGTGGTTGTCTGTCCTTCCCCCGGGGATGCCGTTGACTGCGGCCGTCTCAGGCTTGCGTGGCTTCTCTCTGCCCGGCGTTGCCATCCTCGCAGCGCGGGGGCGAAAAGGGACACACAGAGCCCTTCCCGGCTGTGGACAGGAGCTGCCTCGGCTGAAGCTGGAGATGCCAACGAAAGGTAAAGCAGAAGAAACTGAAGGCGCTCTGGCTGCCAGCTGCCTTCCTGCCGCAGGCGAGAGAGAGCCTGTCCCTGCAGGTGAGGGAGGGAGGATCCCCCTTCGTAGCCCGCAGCGGGCCAGGCCACCAACGTGCACCGCAGGGTCTGTACGCGTAACCGGGAGTTGGGTACGGGCGTGTAGTGCACGAGCGAGCTAGGCTACGTGCCTAGGAAGCCTCATCTCGTAAGAGCGGTAAGACACCCGTGTATCCTCTTTAGGTGCAGGACGGCCTAGAGTCTGGAGCTGCAGAAGAGGCAGGGCGGAGAGGAGGGGAAAGAAGCATCTGAACGGCTAAATTGTGCCAGCAGCGCTGAGAGCGAGAGTCGCGGTGAGTCCTGGGCCACTGGGGCCCCGTTGCCTCTCTTGTGCATCCTGGGCCCTCCCTGTCTCTCCCCTGGCCCCCTCTCTTTCCTTACCTGCTGCAAAATGTTTTGTTTTTTTTTTTTTGGCGCCCCCCCGCCCCTTCTTTCTCCATCTTGCTCTGAGTGGCTCCCTGCCTCCCCGTCTTTTCAGGCCTCCCTCTCTCTGTCCTGTAGCCTGTGGCTACTTGTTCTTTCTCCGCCTCTCTCTGCCTGGCTCTGGCTCCGTTTTTATTTTTTTATTCCTCCTGCTCTGTCCTGTAGCCTGTCGGTATTTTGTCTTTCTCTGGCCCTCTTGGTCTGACTCCGTGTGTTACCGAAAAACGCGGTAAAATCGGAAACAACTCCTCAACGCCGATTTAGTATTAAAGAGCAGGCGTTCTTTATTCACGGCGCCGGATGCACGGGGGATCGCTCCTCCTGGCGTGCGTACCTCACACACCTTTCCCGTAGAATTTGTAGATCAAAATTTTACGTATTCATACATATTCATTATCGTCCTGTCTACTGATCGGTACAAACTGGCTCGTTCCGTATGTAAATCGCTGCGCAGGCTCGGTGGTGGTCCGTGAGTCGGTGGTCGCGATCTCCCCCTGCCAGAATTGCCTTTTACCTTCTTGGCTCTTAATCTTGGCAGTCTTGGCTAGTTTTCTCAGTGCGCTACACGAAACCGCGTTTTGTCATCCTTTTCTGACAGAAGCACGTTGTCTGTTGTTCTGCTGACATTAACGATCGCCTAGGGACTAAAATGCAGATCGACAGATGCGCTGATTCGTACGCTCCGTGTTCCCGTAATGGAACACCGTCTCTGGTTGGTTGACTTCATCGCTTTGGTTACACCTGTTCCTGTTGTTCAGTTTCTTCTTTTTTGGCTTTGTGTGATTCTCTCTGTGATTCTGTTTTTCTCTGCCTCGCTTTTCCCAGCTCCCCGTCCCTCACTTTGAATACCCGTTATCCTTCACCAGCTCACTCTCCCTTGGTTGCCATCCCCGTTTCTGAGTTCCTCCTGCTTTGCCACGTAGCCCGTGACTTTTTTCTTAATCTCTCTCTGTCTGCCTCAACGCTCCCGCCGCGCTTTTTAGTTTGTCTGCTCTGCTCTGTACCCTGCTACTGTTCTTGCCTTTCTGAGTTCTTCTCTGTCCAGCTCCCTTTCCCTATTCTCGAATTCCTGTTCTTCCTGCACCCGCCGCTGTTCCCTGTGATCTCCGTCTCTCTCTGTCCAGCTCCCTGTCCCTAGGTTTTAATTCCTGCCTCTGCCCGCCGTAGCCCGTCTAGATTTTTCTCTCGGCCTCTCTCTCTGTCCGGCTCCCCCTCTCTGTGTTCTAATTCCATGTTCTCTGTCACGTAGACCCGTGCTGTTTGTTTGTCCTCATCTCTCTCTGTCCAGCTCCTTGCTGCTATGTTTTATTTCTTCCCTCTCTGTCTGTCTTTGTAGCCCATTGCCGTTGTGTGGTTTTTTTTTTTTTTTTTCCTACTTGTTTCTTCATGTGTCTCTGTCTGCCTCCCAGTGCCTGATCTTTAATTCCTCCTTCCCTGTAGGCTGCTGTTCCTTTTCTCCATTCTACATTGTGTTCTCTTTGGTCTCCTGTTCTTATTCATCGATTCCCTCCTCGCCGCCCTGTGGCCTGTCCCCATTTTATTGTTGCGCCTCTCTCCCTCTCTCTGGCTTCTTGCCCCTGTTTTGAAAATTCCTCCCTCTCTTCTCTCTTCCCTGTTGGCCGTGTGATCTTCAGCCTTTCTCCATCTCTTTCTGCCCAGCTCTCTGTGTCTATTCATTAATTCTTCCCTCTCTGCCCTGTAGCCTGTAGCTTTTGTCCTTTCTCCATCTTGCTGTCTCTGGCTTCCCCATGACCCTGTTTTAGAATTGTTTCTCTCTCCTTTCTGTACGCATTGCGATTCCTTTTGCTCCCCATCGCCCTTTGTTTTGGGTGTTTTTTTGTTGTTTTTCTGGCTCCCTGTCCCTAATTGTTAATTCCCTCCCTGCTCATGCTCTGTACCACGTAGCCCCATGGTTTGTTTTGTGGTGTTCCCTCCCCGGCCCCTTCCCTCCGTTGTTGGCTGTCTCGGCTCCCTGTCCCCGTGGCTTCATTCTTCCCTCTCTGCCCTGTTCTTGTCGCTTGTCTTGTCTGTCTCCATCGCGCTCGGTCCAGCTTCCTGCCCCTATTCTTCTTTCCTCCCTCGCTGTCGTGCTGCCTGCCCCAGGTTCTCTGTGCGTCTCCAGCCTGCTCCTCTTCCTTCTTTGTTGGTCTGTGTCCTGCTCTTCCCTCTTTCTGCTGCCTCTCTTCCCCTCTCTCTGCTGCTTGTATCTCCACCTCCGTCAGGCTCCCTGTCCTTCTCTGGCCGTCCTGTTCCCTGCCTCGTGCCTTCTCACTACACGCACACACGCCCCCCCGCCCCCGTCCAGCTGGCTGCTGCTCTTCTCTTCTCTCTTCCTACTGTCCTGTGCCCTGCTCCTCACCTTTGGTGGCCTCCCCCTCTGCCCAGCAGCCCGTCGCTCCAGTAGCCAGGCGACGGACGGTCCCTTCCCTGCCAAACGCGGACAAGCGTGTGCCGTGGTTTAGCCCCAGCTGGCAACTCTGCACCAGGGAGCTGCTTGCTCGCTCCACCCTCAGTGGGCTGGGGGAGAGAGCTGGAAGGGTAAAAGTGAGAAAAATCATGGGCTGAGATCAAGGCTGTTTAATAGGTAAAGCAAAAGCTGTGCGTGGAAGCAAAGCAAGGAATTAATTCACTCCTCCTTTTCGGCGGGCAGGTGTTGAGCCACCTCTGGGAAAGCAGGGCTCTGTCATGTGTCATGGTTACTTAGGGAGAGAAATGCCGTAGCCCCCCCCCCCCCCCAAGGACTCCCCCTTCTTCCCCCAGCTGCGTGTGCTGAGCATGATGTCAAATGGTATGGAATATCCCTTTGGTCAGTTAGCTGGGAAAGCTTTCCCAGCTGTCCCAGCCTACTTGCTGGTGGGGCACTGAGAGAACCAGAAGAGGCCCTGACTGTGGAAGCAGTGCTCAGCAAGAACCAAAACATCTCTACATTATTAACGGTGTTTTGAGCATAAATCCAAAACGTATCCCTTCCTAGCCACTGTGGAGAAAATGAGCACTATCCCAGCCACCACCAGCTCCGTGCGGCTGCGGCAACGGCGGCCGAGGTGGCCTTGGGGCAGGGGGAGCGTTGGGGACCCTGAGCCACGAATCGCTCCTGGGACTTGTTACGTGCGCGCCTGCACAAACACCTGCCCTCTCCTTTGGCCTGAGGGCTGCGTTTGCGCTCCCTTGGCGTGGGGCAAGGGGCTGTGATGGAGCCCGGGGGAGGAGGTGGTGCACTGTGGGGGTGAGGGGAGGGGGCCCCCCGTTGCTGCTGCGCCTCAGCTGTGGGCGGGGTCTGGCTGGAGGAGCCCCAGGTGCGGGCAGTGGGGCTGGCGGTGCCGGCTCCTCCCTGGAAAAGGGGTGGTGCCCTGCTCCGGGGGGCCAGTGTGAGCCGAGGGCGGAGCGGAGCGGAGCTGTGGCCGAGCGTCAGCGGGCTGCGACTGTAGCGAGGGAGGAGGTGAGCGGGGGCTGGGTGGTGGGCCGCTGCGTCCCGGGTAAAGCCCCGAGGAGGGCTGCGGCGGGGCAGCGGCGGGTCGGAGCGGGCGGTGGGGAGAGCGAGGCTGTGCTGAGGGCTCGGTGGGGCTTCCGGGTGCATGGGCGGGAGGGACGGTGCCCCGCAGGGTGAGAGAGCGGGGAGGGCGGGCTCGCGGCGTGGCGGGAGCTGCGGTGGTGCGTCTGCCGGCTGGGCGGGCGGCCGTGTTGTGGCGCAGAGCATGGCGGGAGCTGTAGTCCTTGCGGCGGGGGGCTGCCGGGCGGCCGTGTTGTGGCGCAGAGCATGGCGGGAGCTGTAGTCCTTGTGGCGGGGGGCTGCCGTGCGGCCGTGTTGTGGCGCAGAGCATGCCGGGAGCTGTAGTCCTTGCGGCGGGGGGCTGCCGTGCGGCCGTGTTGTGGCGCAGAGCATGCCGGGAGCTGTAGTCCTTGTGTCGGGGGGCTGCCGGACGGCCGTGTTGTGGCGCAGAGCATGGCGGGAGCTGTAGTCCTTGTGGCGGGTGGCTGCCGGGCGGCCGTGTTGTGGCGCAGAGCATGGCGGGAGCTGTAGTCCTTGTGGCGGGTGGCTGCCGGGCGGCCGTGTTGTGGCGCAGAGCATGCCGGGAGCTGTAGTCCTTGTGGCGGGGGCTGCCGGGCGGCCGTGTTGTGGCGCAGAGCATGCCGGGAGCTGTAGTCCTGGCGCAGTGGCTGCCGGCCCTGTCACGTGGCTCGCCGGGGCGTGGCGGGAGGCGCTCGGGTGCCGGGCGGCCGTGCCGCGTACGGTAGGCGCGGTGTATTTTTGGGGTTGGATTCGTGTTGATTTCTGGGGGCTTCCAGGTGCGGCCGCTCCCCGGGAAGCGGTGAGTTCCCCGGGAGCTGACAGAAGGGAAGAGGGAAAGGAGGAGGACCTTTTCCCCCTGCCCAGGGCGCAGACGATGGCCGCCGCCTCCCCGGCTCACCGGAGCTCCCGCTCAGCCTCCCCTGGCCCCCCCCCTTGCCCCGTGCGCCTGCCCGCAGCCCCGGCACCTCCCCTGAAGTGTGCTGCGTAGCCCTTGGCCGCCCCCAGGCCCTGTCGTGAAGGCAGCGAGCCGGCCCTCGAGCGCACTGGATTCCCCCTCGGCGCAGGGGCCCTTAGCAGTAGCGCGGGGAAGGGGCGGTGTGTCCAGAAGCCCCTGCGCAAGGAGGGGCTTTGGCCAGGGTCGATCGACGGTAATGACGGTCGCTGTTTCTTCTTTCCCTCTCGCAGAGACCGTGCTGAGGACGTGGTTGTCTGTCCTTCCCCCGGGGATGCCGTTGACTGCGGCCGTCTCAGGCTTGCGTGGCTTCTCTCTGCCCGGCGTTGCCATCCTCGCAGCGCGGGGGCGAAAAGGGACACACAGAGCCCTTCCCGGCTGTGGACAGGAGCTGCCTCGGCTGAAGCTGGAGACGCCAACGAAAGGTAAAGCAGAAGAAACTGAAGGCGCTCTGGCTGCCAGCTGCCTTCCTGCCGCAGGCGAGAGAGAGCCTGTCCCTGCAGGTGAGGGAGGGAGGATCCCCCTTCGTAGCCCGCAGCGGGCCAGGCCACCAACGTGCACCGCAGGGTCTGTACGCGTAACCGGGAGTTGGGTACGGGCGTGTAGTGCACGAGCGAGCTAGGCTACGTGCCTAGGAAGCCTCATCTCGTAAGAGCGGTAAGACACCCGTGTATCCTCTTTAGGTGCAGGACGGCCTAGAGTCTGGAGCTGCAGAAGAGGCAGGGCGGAGAGGAGGGGAAAGAAGCATCTGAACGGCTAAATTGTGCCAGCAGCGCTGAGAGCGAGAGTCGCGGTGAGTCCTGGGCCACTGGGGCCCCGTTGCCTCTCTTGTGCATCCTGGGCCCTCCCTGTCTCTCCCCTGGCCCCCTCTCTTTCCTTACCTGCTGCAAAATGTTTTGTTTTTTTTTTTTTGGCGCCCCCCCGCCCCTTCTTTCTCCATCTCGCTCTGAGTGGCTCCCTGCCTCCCCGTCTTTTCAGGCCTCCCTCTCTCTGTCCTGTAGCCTGTGGCTACTTGTTCTTTCTCCGCCTCTCTCTGCCTGGCTCTGGCTCCGTTTTTATTTTTTTATTCCTCCTGCTCTGTCCTGTAGCCTGTCGGTATTTTGTCTTTCTCTGGCCCTCTTGGTCTGACTCCGTGTGTTACCGAAAAACACGGTAAAATCGGAAACAACTCCTCAACGCCGATTTAGTATTAAAGAGCAGGCGTTCTTTATTCACGGCGCCGGATGCACGGGGGATCGCTCCTCCTGGCGTGCGTACCTCACACACCTTTCCCGTAGAATTTGTAGATCAAAATTTTACGTATTCATACATATTCATTATCGTCCTGTCTACTGATCGGTACAAACTGGCTCGTTCCGTATGTAAATCGCTGCGCAGGCTCGGTGGTGGTCCGTGAGTCGGTGGTCGCGATCTCCCCCTGCCAGAATTGCCTTTTACCTTCTTGGCTCTTAATCTTGGCAGTCTTGGCTAGTTTTCTCAGTGCGCTACACGAAACCGCGTTTTGTCATCCTTTTCTGACAGAAGCACGTTGTCTGTTGTTCTGCTGACATTAACGATCGCCTAGGGACTAAAATGCAGATCGACAGATGCGCTGATTCGTACGCTCCGTGTTCCCGTAATGGAACACCGTCTCTGGTTGGTTGACTTCATCGCTTTGGTTACACCTGTTCCTGTTGTTCAGTTTCTTCTTTTTTGGCTTTGTGTGATTCTCTCTGTGATTCTGTTTTTCTCTGCCTCGCTTTTCCCAGCTCCCCGTCCCTCACTTTGAATACCCGTTATCCTTCACCAGCTCACTCTCCCTTGGTTGCCATCCCCGTTTCTGAGTTCCTCCTGCTTTGCCACGTAGCCCGTGACTTTTTTCTTAATCTCTCTCTGTCTGCCTCAACGCTCCCGCCGCGCTTTTTAGTTCGTCTGCTCTGCTCTGTACCCTGCTACTGTTCTTGCCTTTCTGAGTTCTTCTCTGTCCAGCTCCCTTTCCCTATTCTCGAATTCCTGTTCTTCCTGCACCCGCCGCTGTTCCCTGTGATCTCCGTCTCTCTCTGTCCAGCTCCCTGTCCCTAGGTTTTAATTCCTGCCTCTGCCCGCCGTAGCCCGTCTAGATTTTTCTCTCGGCCTCTCTCTCTGTCCGGCTCCCCCTCTCTGTGTTCTAATTCCACGTTCTCTGTCACGTAGACCCGTGCTGTTTGTTTGTCCTCATCTCTCTCTGTCCAGCTCCTTGCTGCTATGTTTTATTTCTTCCCTCTCTGTCTGTCTTTGTAGCCCATTGCCGTTGTTTGTTTTTTTTTTTTTTCCTACTTGTTTCTTCATGTGTCTCTGTCTGCCTCCCAGTGCCTGATCTTTAATTCCTCCTTCCCTGTAGGCTGCTGTTCCTTTTCTCCATTCTACATTGTGTTCTCTTTGGTCTCCTGTTCTTATTCATCGATTCCCTCCTCGCCGCCCTGTGGCCTGTCCCCATTTTATTGTTGCGCCTCTCTCCCTCTCTCTGGCTTCTTGCCCCTGTTTTGAAAATTCCTCCCTCTCTTCTCTCTTCCCTGTTGGCCGTGTGATCTTCAGCCTTTCTCCATCTCTTTCTGCCCAGCTCTCTGTGTCTATTCATTAATTCTTCCCTCTCTGCCCTGTAGCCTGTAGCTTTTGTCCTTTCTCCATCTTGCTGTCTCTGGCTTCCCCATGACCCTGTTTTAGAATTGTTTCTCTCTCCTTTCTGTACGCATTGCGATTCCTTTTGCTCCCCATCGCCCTTTGTTTTGGGTGTTTTTTTGTTGTTTTTCTGGCTCCCTGTCCCTAATTGTTAATTCCCTCCCTGCTCATGCTCTGTACCACGTAGCCCCATGGTTTGTTTTGTGGTGTTCCCTCCCCGGCCCCTTCCCTCCGTTGTTGGCTGTCTCGGCTCCCTGTCCCCGTGGCTTCATTCTTCCCTCTCTGCCCTGTTCTTGTCGCTTGTCTTGTCTGTCTCCATCGCGCTCGGTCCAGCTTCCTGCCCCTATTCTTCTTTCCTCCCTCGCTGTCGTGCTGCCTGCCCCAGGTTCTTTGTGCGTCTCCAGCCTGCTCCTCTTCCTTCTTTGTTGGTCTGTGTCCTGCTCTTCCCCTCTCTCTGCTGCCTCTCTTCCCCTCTCTCTGCTGCCTCTCTTCCCCTCTCTCTGCTGCCTCTCTTCCCCTCTCTCTGCTGCTTGTATCTCCACCTCCGTCAGGCTCCCTGTCCTTCTCTGGCCGTCCTGTTCCCTGCCTCGTGCCTTCTCACTACACGCACACACGCCCCCCGTCCCGTTCAGCTGGATGCTGCTGTTCTCTCCTCCTACTGTCCTGTGCTCGCCCTGGGCCCTGCTATCTTCCTCCTTTTCTTGCTTCTCGTCCTCATGTGCCCACCCTTGGGCTCCTCCTTGTCCTCATCGGCCCACCCTCTGGCCCCTCCCCCTCCTCCTCAGCCCGCCCTCGGGCCTGCTCTTGGGCCCTCTATCTTCCTCCTCGGGCCCCTCCTCCTCTTCCTCTGCCTGCCCTTGTGCACCTGCTCGTTGTCGTCCTCCTCCTCCTCCTCTGGCCCTCCCTTTGGTCTGACCTGTGCAGTGTGATAGAGCAGAGCTGAGTAGAGCACACTAAGGCAGCAGGTCCCTGTGCAGGATTAAAGGGAAGATGCAAGTGAAGGGTATTTGAGGAGCATTTCAGGTGAGTTGGGTTGCAGTGAGGAGGAGCATGGGGCTGGTGACTTCTTGCAAGGAGAGCGGTGATTTTGTGTCTTACGGTATCTCTAGGGGCTGCAAGTGATGACAACTGTCTAAGTCTGGAAGGGGCATAGAGCAGCTGAGCGGAACCCCGGGCTATATGTGAGGTGGGGATGATATGGGAAAGGTCCATGTTGACTGATGTGTTGCTGACTGACAGCACGGTTTGTTGTCTGTGGGTTGGGAGTTTGGGTTTTTTTTTTTTCTGAGAGTGAAGAGGCACCTGGCAACTGCAGGATTGATCTAGTGGGCTGCTGGTGTTTTTCTTGTTGAGGATGGATTGAGTGTCCCGGCCCTCTAAAAGCAGTGGTGGCCTTTTCTGGACTTGCTGTAGAGTAAGGAGGGGAATGCTGTGGGAAGTGTCTGTGGTGTGATGCTGATCGACAGCACTCTCCAGCCTTTTTTTTGGTTGTGTGTGGGGTTTTTTTTTTGGATGATGAGGAGGCACCTGGGACTGCAGGACAAATCCAGTGGTCTGACTGTGCTCTTCCTTCTTGAGGATGGATTGAGCTTCCTGGCCCTCTGAAAGCTAAGTTGAGGCAGGGGTGCTGGGGAAAGGGTCGGGGTAGGGTGGGGACAAGGTTGGCCACGGCAGGAAGGGGTTTTAAAGGTAGCCTAGGGGCGAGGGCTGTCCAGGAAGCAGTCCCCTTTGGGCAGGTAAGGGGAGCGAGTTCCTCTTCAGCATGGTGCTAGTTTGTGCTGGGCAGGGCTGTTCCGGGCTGCGTGTGTTGTGTAGTTTGTGTGGTGTGTGTTCGGCGTCTTAGACCTTTCTCGGGTCACGATGTTCTCTTTACTCTCAGGAGCACAGCACTATCCCTAGGGGCTGGCAAGGTTCTAATTGTGGGGCTGGCGCCCTTTGGGTGCTTCTTTTTTTGCGTGTTACAGTTTAAAGTGTGGATCGCTCTGTTGTTTGAGGAGTTTCTGGGCAGTTGTTGTCTGCGACATCGTTCCCAGATGCATGAACAGCTCTGCTCTGTCGCTGTCCATTTTCAAGGAGTGTAATTTCTTCCCTGCATCCTTATGTTCTTAGGTCTTGTAGCCGGGCTTCTTGTGCACCCTTCGTCTCAGTTTTGAGAGGAACTTCTTGTCACGGGCCCTGACGCTCTTCTAATCTTTTTGGATCGCGTTAGGGCCTCCTTGCGTCACTGCCAGGGTTCCGCAGGTCTTGTTGCTGGACGAGCTCTTCCGTCCAGTTGTCTCTCTGTTTGCCAAGAGCGTTCTCTCGTCTCGGAGGCGCGCAGTTTGTAGCGTTTCTCATAGCGTTGGTGTGTGCGTTTGAGTTTGTCTCGGACCGCCTTGCTGGCCCTGTAGAGTCGGGTAGGTGGCACAGCGATGAGAGGTTAGGGTTCATCTGTTGCTGTGCCAAGGCTGTTGGGGGAAAGGTTGTACCGTCATCTCGGATTGAGTGGCCCTCCTCAGCGAGCGAGGACCGTAATCACCGTGACATTTTGTGGGCTCGGAGGCCGTGACCGTAGCTATCTGGGAGAGGCGGCTAGAGTTCAGCTGAGCAGATTACCTCTGCAGGGTGTTCAAGCTTGTACGTGCGTAGGGCTTCATGTTTGATGTCATGTGTTTGTTTTAATGGCAGGTTATAGTCGGTCTTCAGGAACCGTTAAGGTACTGCTGTGCAACCAGGCGCCTTGTTTGGTACTGGTTTTGGAGATGCCGAGGGACGAGTCGTGCAGGGCGACGGAGGGGAACTGAGGGGACCGATGTAAGCGGGTGAGGTGGTGCGTGGTGTATATAGAGGGAAGATGTGACCGATGGCTCTATGACTCTGTTGCTCCTTGCGTTTGTCTTTTGTTTTGGGTTTGAAGTAGCGTAGCAATGAGCAAAGGAGGCAAGTCGAGCAAGGCGAGTGGTGATTGGTGGGCTGAAGTAGCAGCTCTTTTCTGAGGTGTTGTGTTGCTGGGGAAGTTATAAGCAACGCGCGTTGTTCGGGTGTTATGGACGGCGGGCGAGCTGGACACGGCACCTGGAAGTGGCGTAGGCTGGGAGGGAGGCTGTCGAGGGAAAGGGGTGCGAGACGGGGATCGGTGCGGGCAGGCTGTGGCATCGGGCAGCATCTCGGGAGGTGCCTTTTCGCTTGGCTTTTTGCAGGTGCCGCTGGCAGGCTCGGAGCGGTGCTGCCGCATGCCTATGAGAGGTCTGAGAAGGTGGGGCAGCGGCCAGCATCTGAGACCAGAGAATGCTGTGGTCCGTCGTCGAGCTCTTCAGTTCTGTAGGTAACACGTGGGCCGTCTTTGGAACGGCGTATGAGCATGAGAAGCGAGCTGGGTAGTAACGAGGAAGTCACGGGGCGGTGATTTCTCACGAGCGTAACGGTAGTTTACTGTGTGTTGATACATTTGGTGCCACAAGCGATGACGGAAGCGGGGGGTGATGCTGGAATCTGTGCAGAGCAGGTGAGCCGATGGGCATGTTCGTTTTGATGAGGGGGGTGCTCTGGAAGAGATCTGTGTTGACCCGTGTGATACTTATTGCTGGCCCTGGTGTTTTTTGGGGGTTTTTTTTGTTGTTTTTTTTTTCACGTGATGAAGAGGCACCTGGCCACTGCAAGAATATCCTAGTTAGCTGGTGTAGTTCTTGTTGTGAAAGGATTCATAATCTGACCCATCTGAAAGCCCCACAGTGTGACTTTTGTTAGGAAGAGATCTTGAAAAATTGAGATATTTCTTATTCAGTGAGGTTGCATTCTATGAACTTGCCATCAGAGTGCATCTTAGAGACAATGTCTTTGTCAGTAGAACTCACCAGCACAAGACTTGCGAAGTATTGCTTTTTTTTCTAAGATAAAAAAATCAATGGTCCTTGCGGAGATCCAAGCACAGCACATACTCCAAATGTTGATGGCATTGGTAGTGCTTGGGTTCTCAGTTGTAACAGTCGAGATCCCATAAAAATACGGTTCCCCTGCATGCTTCGGTACAGCCAAACGCATTAGCATATCTGCCGGTCCTTCTTGGTAGCCCCATGTATTGCAACACTGGGGATTTGATTTGCGTGGTTTTTTGTTGTGGTATTATTTTTTTCTGCAAAAAAGTAAAACTGTATTGGGGATCTCTTCACTCACCGATTCTTCTGTCATAAATGAAAGTTTAAAAAAAGCTAACATCGTCTGATGAACAATGTGACTTGCACTGTTTCAGCTGTAACTGCCGAGCAGATGTAGCGTACGATTTATTAGGTGTAATTAAGCAGGTAGGTATTTGTTGTAAATATTTAATGAGGGGTGACTGAATGTTGGGGTGGGGGGCGTTTTTTTTCCTGCCGGTATTTTGAGGGAGCGCTCTTAAGTATTTTATTTCAGTCTCGCTTTCGATGTGCGTTTCCCTGGCAGTTCAGCAGCATCTCTTGGGCGGGGCAGCTGGGCGGACGTCCCTCCTGACTCCATAACACGCCAAAACCCCCCAGTCACGTTGCTGCTGTGTATTTTGGAGATAGATAATGGAATGGCGCGCGTGAAAGGCTGTGTGAGTTAAATGAAAAGCTTTTATAGCGTAGACGTTCATATTGGATGTGCGTAAACACGTGCCCGCCTTCTCAGCACAAAGTGCATTACTAAGATTTATTCTTAATTTTTTATGTTACTCTTTCAAGTTTGACACGCTTCACTTTAGGCTTCATTGAGCCAGGCAGCAAGATGTGCGGCGGCAGGGAGAGGGCTGTAGCTGCTGCGGTGGATCTGTAAGCGGAGGTTCTGGTTAACGGTACAACTTTGCCCCGCAGCCTCACGGGGTTATCTCCCCGCAGCGGTGCCGTAAGGAAGGGATGAGACGTTTTCCAGCACCAGCCAGAGCGTTCAGTGTTACGCGAAGAATCTGTTCAAAACGGTATCGCTTAGTCTTAATACCGTTTTCAAGTGTTCCAGTCCCTCTAGCTTTTAAAGGATGTGTTGTGTTTTGACATGACCCGTTTGCCCAGAATCTTGCTGCGGCTCAATTTCCTTCCTATCCCTTGTGCTGACTGAGCTCCTCCATTTTCTTCTGTGCTATTTTATTCACGTGCTGAAATATAGTTTGGGATTTCTGTTTTTCAGATGTCTTCTCAGTGTCTCGTGATGCTCAAGAGATGCCCCCCGGCCCGGGTTTGCCTGCCGGTCGTTAAGCGTGGTGAAGGTAAGGGGCCATCCCTCTGCCTGGGGGCTCCCGGCTCTGTCTCCAGCGGGTGCCCCGCAGGTGCGGCCGCGAGGGCTGCCTGGTGGGGAGAGTCGGGGCCCCCAGGGACCGGGGCTGTTTGTCGCCCCGGGGAGCACGTCCCAGCGCGGGAACATGTCCGAGCAGAGCCCGAGAGAGACGTGACACCGTCCTCTGGCACGCTCCTGCTTTGCCGTGGGGCGGCCGCCAGCCTGCGGACAGGGGCTGGGGGGGCTGCCCCACCTTTTAGATTTAGCAGAGCTCCCCTTTTTTTGGGGGGTGGGTGTGTGTACCTTTGTAAATGACACTCTTAATGAGCTGCAGGTTGGAGCAGATTCCCTTGTTTAGTGCCCTTCTTGGGGGTGAATCACAGAATCTCAGGTTGGAAGGGACCTCAGGGATCACCTAGTCCAACCTTACTATAATAAAATAGGGGGAGTCCTGGGGGGGTGATGATGTCATGCAGGGCACCCCAGTGTCACTGGGGGAGCTGATAATGCATCAGAGGAGCAGGTCAGTGTGTGTGTGGGTCATCTAGGGGTTCCCCCCCTCAAAAAGGGGGGTTGTAGCCCAAAAACGCCTGAAAATTCAGGGGTCTATTAAGAAAAATATTTTAAGCCAACGTGGGTGTGAGGCACTGAATTAGAGAAAACCTTATTTTATATATATTGAAAAGTATTATTACTTTATAGATGTATAAATGGATTTTAGGATAGAAAGAATTCTACATTGAGATACAGGATTTTAAAATACAAAAGTAACTCGCCTGTCTACATATATTTAAAATAAAAAATAAAGGAGTTTAAAATGAAGAAAAAGGATTTATGAAGGAATTAAAAATAGAAGGAAGTCTGACTAGAGTGAGCATCTACACTTACTGTGTGTTACATAGTCTAAATACATGTCATTGTAAGTAGATGTCTAAATAGAGAAGTTGAAAAAGATGAAAGTGTCAGAAAAGTATAAGTAAGCAGATAGCTAGTCTAAATAGGTGTTCTATATATGTATTGATATGTAAGCCTAAACAGGTATGTGTAAGTGTAAATATAGCCAAGTCTAAACATATCTGAATAGATATGTGTAAAATATATGTATTCCATAAGCATATGGATGTGTAAGTAGACACATAAGTGTAAATGTCTATGCTATTTAAGGTTTTTAAAATGCAAAGAAACCCTATTTATACACAGGATTTATAAATTTGACAACCCCCCTCAACTCCCCCCATCAATTGAAGATACAAATGCGCTTTCAAATGCTGCCCCTCTCGCCTTCTCCTTTTCCTATCCCAGTGTGGGCCCGATTCCCCCAAATGGGGATTTTCCCCTATGGGGCCGCATATGCGGAGTGGGAGCTGCTGCCAGGGTACAAAAGAACCCCAAACCTTTCGAGTCTGGGTCTGCAGTGGTGGGGGGTGGTGGAACCAAAGCAAAGAGAAAAACACTAAACAAAAACCCAAACAGTTTTGGGGGAAAGAAAACTGGAAGAGTCAACTCCAGGTGGATTTGTGCAGCTGGAGAGCAAGAAAATGGCTGGGGGGTATGAAAGGGGGAAGGGGCTCTTAAGATGCAAAACCAGAAGTTAACTGTTCTATCTCTGAATGCTTATCCAGCTGAAAGTTAATTGTTGCGGAACGCTTATCTAGCCGCTGTGTAAAATAATTAGCAAGGAGGCCTGGCATCCACTTGCGAAGGACAAATTCCTGACAAGGATAGAAAATTGTCTAAAGAACCAGGTAAAACAGTAGTTTGGACAAGTGTCAAGAGATAACTGAGTCTGCGCAAAACCAAAAGGTTACTAGTGGTGATGAAGAGGAGCCAGCAGCCTTCATCTTTACTACCCCCGATCACCACCACGAGGAGGCACTGTGCAAGCTCAGTTGGGAAAGATTTATGGAAACTACTTTTTTGGCTAATTTTAATACGACGTGGGGAAAGGTCATGCATATCTCTAGGCGTATTGGGAAATTGTATGTATCTGTAATGCTTTACTATATAAATGGAAGACAAACTATCACACAGGCATGCATGACTTTGGTGGGACTACCCCCCGTGCTGAATAAACATACCTACTTCACAATCTTACGGATTGTGGAGTCCGCTTTCCGCACATCAGGTAGGTGGGCTGGGGAGTGACAAAACACACACCACAAAAAAAACCTACAAAAAACTCCAAATGAAGAAACCCACAGAACAAACTGAAAATCACCAATTTTTGTGGTTCAAAACACACCCCCCCACACTTTATACAGTATTTTTGAAGAACAACCCCAAGTTTTATATTATGGGGAAAAAAAAAAAGGACCCAACCCACAAATCCCCAAGAAACCCAGCAAAATGGAAAACAACACAACCCAAAGATAACAAAAAAAACCAACACCCCAAAGCAATAATTGACCAACCCAACCCTATAAAGAAAAAAACACCATGAAAATCCTAATTTGGAGATTACTAGGTGTGAAACACCTGCATTTGGAAGGGCATTTCTGGGGCTTGCCTGGAAGGGGTTTCCTGCAGTGCATCAGTTATCTGGAGTGCATCATCATCTGCAGGTTATCCCAGGTGAGTTGCCTGTTGTGGATTATCCTGGGGGGACCCCCTGGTGTCAGTCATCCCCATGCATGTTCCCCATGGCGTGTCTGCCCAGACATGCCCCTGTCCGGCAGTGTCTGTCTCCTCCCCCACCCTTCCTCTGCATGTGTCTGTGCCCTCCCTTCCACTGAAATGGGCCTCCTGCATGAGGTTTTCTCCTGTGTGGGTTTTTTCTTGGTGACATGCCCTCACTTACCCTGCTCTCCTGTTGTGTGCTCGCTGAAGCCTTGTGCTTATATGCTGGATGAGCAGAGCAGGGTCCTGGCAGTGCAGAGGCGAGGTGCTGACAAGCCAACGAAGCCCAAGGCTCAGCAGCGCACAACTCCTTTGCAGGGCAGCCGCTGGCATCTGGTCTGCCTGGCTGCCCTGTGCCCCGATGCACAGCTGCCCCCCTCACCCCGGGCAGCCTGCCTTCAGAAGGGCAGCTGTGTTCCCCTGATTTTATTCCTTTAGGTTTGACACTTTGGGCTTCATTGCGTAAGCATGATGTGCAGCAGCAGTGAAAGAGCTGTAGCTGTGGTGGTGAATCAGTAAGCATAGATTCTTGTTACGCTATAGCATTGCCCTGCAGTCTCATAGGGTTATCTCCCTGCAGCAGTGCCGTAAGGAAGGGATGAGGCTTTTTCTAACACCAGCAAGAATGTTTAGTGTGGTACCATTTTGATCAGATTTTTAGTATAAATAGCTGTTAATAGTGTTTAAGTGTTCTACTCACTTAAGCTGTAAAGGATATGTTGTGTTTCAAGCTGATCCATTTACTTAGAAACCTCCTTTGACTGAACTGATATACTATGCCTTAGGCTGACAACAGTTCTGATACAAGGCAGGACCCCATCGGCCTCCTTCCCAACCCAGGCAGACCACCGCCTCACGTTCAGCCGGCTGTCAACCAGCACCCCCGGGTCCTTCTCTGCCGCACAGTTTTCCAGCTGCTCTTCCCCAAGCCTGTAGCATTGCATGGGGTCGTTGTGACCCGAGCACGGGACCCGGCACTCAGCCTTGTTAATTCTCATAGAGCTGACCTAGGGCCATGGGTCCAGCCTGTCCAGATCCCTCTGCAGAGCCTTCCTACCCTCAAGCAGATGAACACTCCCGCCCAACTTGGTATCATCTGCAAACTTACTGAAGGCACACTGTCCCCTCATTCAGGTCATTGATATAGACATGGAACAAGACTAGTCCTAAAGCTGACCCCTGGGGAACAGCGCTCATGACCAGCCACAAATTTGGCTTAACCTCTGTCACCACTACTCTTGGGGCTCAGCCATCCAGCTAGTTTTGTACTCAAGGAGTACACCTGTCCAAGCTAGGAACCACCAGCTTCTCCAGGAGAATGCTGTGGGAGACAGTGTCAAAGGCTTTACTGAAGTACAGGTAGATGACATCCACGGCCCTTCCCTCATCCACTGGGTGGGTCACCTGGTCATAGAAGGAGACTGGGTTGGTCAGGCAGAACCTGCAGTGTCTGGGCCTGATCCCCTGCTCATCCTGTACATGCCTGGTGAGCACACTGAAGGTGAACCATTACTACCCTGGTGATAAACAGCCAGTCTACTAGAGACTGAGGCCAAGAAGGCATCAAGTACCTCAGTCTATTCTTCAGTGGCAGCATTCCCCACCCCGGCCCCCAGTAGAGGCTGGAGATTCTCTTTGGCTCTCTTTCTGTTAGCATATATGTAAAAGCATGTTTTGTCATCTCTAATAACAGTGGCCAGTTGAGTTCTAGCTGGGCTTTTGCCTTCCTGGTTTGCTCCCCGATTGGCATAACAAGCTCTGTGTTCTGTTCCTGACTTGCCTACCCATTCTTCAAAAGCAGTAAACTCTCCTTTCCCCCCCACCCCGAGCCACCACAAAAGCTCTCTGTTCAGCCAGGCCTGTCATCTTCCTGCCTGTTTGTCTTACTACACACGGGGACAACCTGGTTCTGCACCTTCCAGATTTCCTTCTTCAACGTCCAGCCTTCCAGGACCCCTTAGCCCTTCAGGACTTCCTCCCAAGGAACCCTTTCAACCAGCATCCTGAAGAGTCCAAAGCCTGCCCTCCGCAAGTCCACGGTATAGATTTTGCCAGCCCCCCTTCCTTATTTTGCCAGGCATCAGGAATTCCATCAGGGTGCAGTCGCTAGGCCCAAAATGGCTTCCAACCCCCACATCTCCCACCAGTCCTTCTGTTTCTAAAGAGCAGGTCAGTTGAGGCACCTCCCCAGTAGGCTCATTTACCAGCTGCATCAGGAAGTTACCTTCCACGTGCTCCATGAACCTCCTAGACAGTGTCCTCGGCTGCGTTTTCTTTCCAGCAGACATCTGGTAAGTTCAAGTGCCCTGTGAAAATAAGGGGTAGCAACTGGGAGAGTTCTGCCAGCTGCCTGTAGAATTCTTCAGCTACTTCTTCATTGCAGTCAGGTGGTCTACAGCAGACCCCCAGCTGGATACCTGCCTCGTTGGCCTTTCCCCTCATCCTTACCCATAAGCCGTCAACCTCATCCTCCCAATCATTGAGCTCTCTACAACCAAAACACTACCTAATGTACAGCACCACCCCACCACATCTCCTTCCTTGCCTAACCCTTCCCAAGAGATTAGAGCCATCCATCGCAGCACTCGAATTGTACGAGGCATCCCACCGCATCTGGTGAGAAACCGTACTAGGAGCAGCTAAAGTCACTTGGTTTATTAAGCCTAGAGACAGGGAGACCTCATCTCCCTCTGCAGCTTCCTCACAAGGGGTGGAGGAGGCACAGGTGCCGATCATTTTTCTCCAGTGACCAACAATAGGACCTGAGGGAACGGCAGGAGGATGGGCCAGGGGAGGTTTAGGGTGGGTATTAGGAAAAGGTTTTTCACTCAGAGGGCCACGGAACAGGCTCCCCAGGGAAGCAGGCACAGCGCCAAGCCTGACAATAATCAAGTAGCACTAGGGCAACACCATTGGAGGCATGGGGTGAATTTGGGGTTGTCCTGTGCAGGGAAAGGAGTCGGACTCTAATCCTCGTGGGTCCCTTCTGACCCAGAACGTTCTACGATTCTGCGATGTCTGCGACGGCAAGAAAATCAAAGCTATCCCGCCGCACAACAGCTTCTATCTCCTGCCTTACGGCATCTATGCTGCTTGCATCGGGGTAGACCTGCTCAAGGTGGGATATTGATTTCACCCTCGAGCTCGGCACACCACCCATAGGCTCTTCTTTAGTGAGCCTGGCTATATCCCTTCCCCTCCAAGTCTCCCTTAAAGCCGCCTCCCCGAGCCCTGCAAATTCCCAAGGAAGAATGCTTTTCCCCCTTTGAGATAGCTGAACTCCTTATTCAATCCCTTTTAATTTTTTTCCAGTGGTACCCTAACCACCCTTTTCGTTCTTTTTGTGTACTATTATCACCTTTACTGTGGTCATTTGTTCATTTTCAGCTCTTTCCTTAGCACCATCGCTTTTAAAATTTTATGTCTGTGTTTTATTTCTGTTACTAATTTTTAGTTGTTATTGTCTCTTAATCCCTTGGCTTTTAAAGTTTCCTACTTTTGTCTCGTTTGCCGGTGTTACTTCTCAATTGTTTTTCTTTTTCATAGCGCTCTCGCTTTTTACATTTCCTTTTCACGTCTGTTTTGGGTCACTGTCCTTATTGCATAAGATTGTCTTTATTTCCTAATACGCACTGCTGGCTAGGCTTTCTTTCTACAGCAACCTCAGTTCTCTTTGCTGTCTTTGCAAAATTATTTCTCATCTCTCTTTAGTGCCCTCGCTTTTTCCATTTCCTTTCTACCTCCCTTCTAGGTTACCGTCTCTGTTTTAATTTTAATTTTTTCTTGTGTTTTCCTATAAGTCCTTCCTTTTTAAATGTTATTTATAAGTTAACTCTCATTCCTTTGGAAGTTTAAAAAAAGTTATTTCTTCTATTTCACTAATGACCTTGCTTTTTTCCACTTACTTTCTACATTTCCATTTTACTTGACCGTTGCTATTTTTAATTTTTTCCCTCATTTCTTGAATCGTATTTTCCTCTAAAATTTTGTACAATTTTATCTGGTGTCTTTATGTTTTAGTTATTTCTTGTCCTTAGTAGCAGTACCTTTGCTTTTATAATATTTTTCTATTTTCCATCCCTATTATTAATAGTTTGCTCTAGGTTTCCCTAATCCCTGTCACTTTTTAGATTTCTTCCTTTAGCCCGTTTCCTGTGCTTATTTTGCTGTTTTCTTTCAAGTATATGTCTTCCCTTAACACCATCACTTCACCAGTCTGCTTCATCCGTTTGCTGTCCCTATGTTTTAAATTTTATCTTTATTTCCATAATCCCCCTTGCTTTTTAAACCTTTTCTATGCCAATTTTTTCTCCCTTTGCTGTCTTTTTAAAATTATTTCTTCTCTTCCCTTAGCGTCAGAGCTTTTAAAATTTGCTGTCTCTTTTAGCTGGCTGTCCCTATCTATTTTTGCCCTTCCTTTTCCTAATCTCTTGCTTCCTAAATGTTCTGTCTACTTTTATTCCCTTTGCTGTTTCTCAGAATTATTTCTTGTCTTTCATTAGTTCTGCTGCATTTTAACTTTCTTTCCGCTCCCGTTTCAGTTTCCTGTCTGTCTTTTCATTTTTCTCTTTGTTTTTCTAACATCCCGCACTTGATTTTTTTTTTTCCCCTACATCTCCAAGTCACTTGGCCTTTGGTGTTTTATGTTTTTCCCTATTTCTTTACTATCAGTTTTGAACTCCTCTGCCTAATGTTATCCATTGGCTGTATTAACACTTGAATAATTTCTTGTCTTTTGTTAGTGTCGCAGCTTTTAAAATGTCTTCTTCTACCTCATAGGCCTTTTACCTCACCGTCTTAGACGTTCCCCAGCAGCACATTGCTGTCGCAATCGCACCTCTCCAAGACATCTGTTCCCAAAAAAGAGCAATCTTTTTCTTTTCTATGCCATCTAGGATGCCTCCCGAGACCTTCCCTGTGCTCCACAGCATTTTGGTAGCATTTACTCTCCTTTTCAATCTCTTATCTCACGAGCCTTTCGTGACCCCTCCGCTCCCAGTCACCGTGCGTCCAGAGAGCCCCTTTGCGTCCCACAACCCTGTTTTAGCTCAGTAGCGGACTTTGGTCTTCCCTTGTTATCTCTGAACCCAGTCGTTGGGTTTGCTTGTGCCTCGGAGCACTCTTAGCATACCGTCTGCTGACTACGGTACCTCCAGCCGGTCCCCGGCTCCTGAGGAGATCTGTAATCTGGTCACATCCCTCCAGACCGTATCCTCGTTTCCCAGAGCATTCTTTTGTCTCTGCGCCTCATCCGGGACCCCTCAGGGCACCGCAACACCTACCAGCCCCTTTGAGGTTGCATTCTGCACGCTTTTAGCTTTGCCGTGGCACTCGCGCCCCTCTCTCACCATCTGAAGATTTCCCGAGTCTGTATATGCTGCGCACAGCAGTCATTCTGTCCTTTCTTCCTTCTGTTTGTGCCTCTATTTGTTCCCTGGCTTTCTCACATTGCGTTTACTGAGCTCAGATGCCCTCTGGATGTAATTGTCACATCCCCAAATACTTTTCTGTCTCTCTGCCTTCCTCAGGACATCTTCTATCCTAGTCACGGTCCTTTCCTAGACTCTCCTCAGGCTCCCGCTCCAAGGCTGCTTTGGTGTCTTGGGCTCCCTCAGGACTCCTCTGCTCCGTTTGCTGAGTTCCCACGAGACATCCCCTCATAGAGATAGCCCAGGACCCTGTTCTAGCTCAGAATGACACTTTTCACCCCTCTTTACCCTCCAGCTCTATTCCTGAGTCAGTATCTGTTACCCTGATCACTTTTTTCTTTCCTCAATTCTTTGCCGCCCCCCGTTCCAGCTCCCCCGAGAATATCTGTTAGTTTGGTCAATTCCCTTTTGAGCTTCCTGCATTCTCACCATTGCTTTAGTTTCTCTGGTCCATTAGAAACTATTCCTATCCCTGTGACAACGCCTCTTGTTCTGCCAGAACCTTTCCTAAAGCCATCTTTGTACTCTGCAGTAATTAATTTGTTTTCTGTCTTATAGTATGTTTCTCTTTGGTATCTGGTACCCCAAAAATGTCTACGGGTGGCTCTGACCTTCTCTTGAGATTCTTGGAGAATCAATAGCCTGGATCTATTTTTAGCAACACACGTCTCAATGAGTTTTTATTGCACTTCCCCATTTATTCTTTATTTAGCTGCTTATATGCTCATTAGGACACTTCATATAACTTTTGATACCATTCCTGTATTTCCCTTTTGTAATTTTTGTCCTTTGAGACTGCTATCAGTGTCTTAAGGAAATCAGAGTGTCAAAATTACTCTGAATTATCAGTGATTTATAGAAAATAATTTCATTTGAACCAGAGATTTAATTCACTTTGCCATTCAGTCATATCTAGACTATAGCTCTGCTAGTATATAGATAGTATGTGTGGTTTTGCTAGAAATGAACCATAATTGTATAACTCTTCTGTTTACCAGAAAAGTAAAACATACAACTAATGGTCATAATAGTGCTATTATAATCCAGGAGCTGCTCTTCTATATAAATTAGTAAGAAAGACATGCTTTTTCCCTGTATACATCCCAGGAAAATTATGCTTAATTTCTTACCTGGTCACATTGCTGATGCAATACACGTAGGTGAAGAAAAACAAATAGTAGTACAATTACAGTAAGAACCACTCTTTTTGTCTTCTTCCATGCTGTTAACATAAAGCACTTGAGAAAACTCCCTGCTGTTCCTTCAGCTGCCTTTATACCCTGTGGTGGTTCACCCCTCCCCTTTCCCAGGTGATTGTGGGAAGGGTGGTGGGCAGGGCCCGGGGTATATGAGCCACAGCCTCTGGTGAGGGAGCTCATTTTCCTCCTGGGTTTCTTCAGTGTGGGTGCTTTGGTGTTCCTGTACTTAATTGTAAGTTTTGAGCTGTTTAAATATTTTTGGATAGGTATGTTTTGATATTTAAAGAAATGCAGATGCTTGTGAGAGGTAAGGCTTTTAGAACTCAATAAGGGTTGGTGGCATTTAAATTTGAAAGATCATTTGTGTCTAAACTTATCTATTTTTTCTTATCTAATACTGCATTGGAGGTTCAGGTGTGGTAAGATGGCTTGATAGTATGTTGTTCTGTTATTTTTTTCTTTTTAGTTTTGAGTATGTTTCTTTTTATTATTGGAATTTTCAACTTTATTGAATCTTAAAATTATTTTCATTAACTCTCTTGTGTAATTTAGAAGGTGTTGACATTAACTGTTAAGGGTATTGATAAGATGTGGTAGGGGTTAGGGTGAGTGTTCTGTATGCATTTATGTATGGGAATTTATATATGCTGTTTCTTTAAGAAAAGAAGAGCAATACAAGTGTATAGTTAATATCCATAGACTTCTGTAAAACCCTGTGTAGCCTTGTGCAGAGCCAATAGCCAAAAGCAATGGGAAAGGTCAGTAACTTTAGTAGTATTTTGTAGATGTTAAGGGGATGACTGTAGCTGGCAGCTAGAGTGCTAGCTGAGAGTACATCCTAACGGTCTTCAGGTTTGTACGTGTATAGGGTGTAATGCTTGAGTTAATGTATGTCCTTTAATGGCAGGTGGTAGTTGGGCTCTACATGGTATTCCTACATGGGAGCAAGACCTATGGATCGGTTAAGCTATTGCTGTGCATCCAGGTGACTTCCACCATGTCCTTTTTTTCCAGAGGCAGAGGAGGAGTTGTTCAGGGTGACAGAGGAAAGCCGGGGAAATGCTGTAAGAAGGTAGGCCAGTGTGTGGTATATAGAAGGAAGATGTGACTGACGGCTGAATGAGTCTGCAGTGTGTTTTGGGGGGTTAGAAGGCAGTAAGGAATGAGCCAAGTGTGAGCTGGACACAGGAGGGGAGTGGATCAAGGTGAGAGGTGATTGGTGTGCTGAAGTAGCGGTTCTTTCTGAGGTGTTGTGCTGATAGCGAAGGTAAAAGTGACCTGTGTTACTTGTGTGTTACAGGTGATGGGTGAGCCTCAAAGTGGCAGCTGGAACTGCAGAGGCTGGGCAGGCAAGCTGTCAAAGAAAAGATGTGTGAGAACGGGATTCGGCGTGGGTAGGTTGCTGTTGTGGGTAATATCGTAGCATGTGTCTTCTTCCTTAAGCTTTTGCACATGTTCCATGTAGGCTTTGCGGGAGAGACACAGTGTGGTGATGAGACCTCAGTGAAGGCTACGGTGAGCGGTGACGGGTGGGCTGAAGCGTAGCGATTCGTCCCGAGGGGTCGCGTTGCAGGTGGTTGTGAGCAACGTGCGTTTGGCTCTTGCAGGTGGTGGGCGAGCCTCAAGGTGGCGACCGTATCTGCTGGAGGCCAGGCAGGTGAGCTGTCGAGGGAAAGGTGCGTGTCTGAGATGGGGGGGGTTGGTGCGGGTGTCCTGAGAGTCCCGCAGCACCTGAGCGGGTCCTTTTTTGCTTGGGTTCTTGCAGGTGCCGCCCGCAGGCTTCGGAGGGGAGACGCCGCGTGCCGACGAGAGGTCCGAGAGGTGAGGGGGTTGAAGGCCAGGCTGTTGTTTGAGAGCAAGGTGTCGTACGGCCACCCAATTGAAGCGTTTGTCTCTGGTTCTGCAGGTTGTGCGCCGGCTGCCTTTGGGCCTGGATGCGCGTTTGAGGTGAGCTGGGTCGCAGAGGGGAGGGGCGCGGGGCTGGTGTGGTTCGTTCTTCCTTTTTTGGCAGAGCGACGGTAACTTTGTGTGTCCTGTGGTATCTCTAGGGGCCGCAGGGGGTGGCGTTCGTCCTCGTCCGGAATGGGCACGGAGCAGCTGGGTGCGCGTGAGGTGGGGGACGTTGCGGGGTAGGTCCTTGTTGAGTGATGGGATGCTGACTGCCAGGGCGGGGTGTGTATTTTTGTTGTTTTTGTTTAGATGATGAAAAGGCAGCTGGCCCTTGGAGGACCGATGCAGTGGGCTGCCTGTGCGCTTGTTCTTCTGAAGGATGGGTGGACCGGGACTCTGGGCCCCTTGAAAGCTAAGTTGAGGCAACGGTGCTGAGGAAGGGGTTGGGGGAGGGAGGGGTTTTAAGGATGGTGCAGCGGAGCAGGCTGTCTGGGAAGCGGTCCCCTTTGGGAGCAGGGAAAAGGAGCAGGTTCCTCTTCAACGTGACGGGAACGTGTGCCGGGCAGGGGGGTTCCAGGCTGTGTGCGTTATTGTGCAGTGTGTGTGTTTTGTGTGTTTTGTCTCCGACCTTCCTCGGGTCTCGGTTGCTCTCTTTGTTCTTTAGGAGCCGGGCAGGTGCCTCGGCAGCGTTGGTAGTGCCCGGCGAGGCCCTAGTCGTGGGCTCGGCGCCCATCGGGCGCTTCTCTTTTGGCGTCGCAAGCTTCAGGCGTGGATCGTTTTGGCGTCTCGGACGGTCGTCTTGGGCGGCGTCGTTCCCGGCTGCGTGAGCGGCGCCGCTCTGTGGCTGTGAGTTTTTTGGGGACTGGCGTTTCTTCCTTGCATCCGTAGGCGGTTAGGTCTTGAAGCTGGGCTGGTTGCGCGTCTGTCGTCTCGGTGGCGAGAGGAAGCTCTTGTCCCGGGCCACGAAGCTGTTGGCGTTCTCTGGTGTTGCCGTAGGGCCTGCCGACGTCACCGTCGGGGTCCCGCAGGCGGTCTTGCCGGACGGGGGGTTCCGTCTGGGTGTCGTCGTTTTCTCCGAGAGCTGCCTCTCATCCTTCGGGGTGCATTGCCTGTAGCGTTCTGTGTAGCGTTGTTCTGTGTGTGTCTTGGAGCCGCCCTGCCCGGGGATGGAGAGTCAGGGCAAGGTGGGTGGTGCTGGCATCTAGGGATGCGCCCAGGCTTTGAGCGGGGAGGAGTTTTGCAGCCGTCTTGGATCAAGTGGCTGTTGTCGGTGGGTGAGGGAAGTAAATCCTGTTGGGTTTTGTGGGCTGGCCCCCAGGGAACAACCGTAGGTGTCTGGGAGAGGGAGCTGGAGTCTTAGCTGAGCAGGTAGCATGTCAAGGGTGTTGTGGTTTGTCTGTGTGCTGGGCTTAATGTTTGATGTATTGTGCTTATGTTTAGGAGCCGCCCTAGTTGGGCTCTCAAGGGGGTGTTCCTACATGCGATCGAGACCCGTGTCGTGGTTAAGCTGTGGCCGTGCATGCAGGTGACTTGTTTGACATCGGTTTGGCAGGTGCCGAGGGAGGAGTCGTGCAGGGTGATGGAGGGCGGCGCTGTCAGCAGGTGAGTTGGTGTGTGGTGTAGCTAGAGGGAAGATGTGGCTGTTGGCTCTACGAGCCCATTGTGGTAATTTTTCTTTGGGCGCATGCGAGGAGCCGAGCGGGATCTGGGCACTGGAGGGGAATCGCACAGGGCGAGCGGTGACGGGTGGGCTGAAGCGTAGCGATTCGTCCTGAGGTGCCGCGTTGCAGGTGGTTGTGAGCAACGTGCGTTTGGCTCTTGCAGGTGGTGGGCGAGCCTCAAGGTGGCGACCGTATCTGCTGGAGGCCAGGCAGGTGAGCTGTCGAGGGAAAGGTGCGTGTCTGAGATGGGGGCGGTTGGTGCGGGTGTCCTGAGAGTCCCGCAGCACCTGAGCGGGTCCTTTTTTGCTTGGGTTCTTGCAGGTGCCGCCCGCAGGCTTCGGAGGGGAGACGCCGCGTGCCGACGAGAGGTCCGAGAGGTGAGGGGGTTGAAGGCCAGGCTGTTGTTTGAGAGCAAGGTGTCGTACGGCCACTCAATTGAAGCGTTTGTCTCTGGTTCTGCAGGTTGTGCGCCGGCTGCCTTTGGGCCTGGATGCGCGTTTGAGGTGAGCTGGGTCGCAGAGGGGAGGGGCGCGGGGCTGGTGTGGTTTGTTCTTCCTTTTTTGGCAGAGCGACGGTAACTTTGTGTGTCCTGTGGTATCTCTAGGGGCCGCAGGGGGTGGCGTTCGTCCTCGTCCGGAATGGGCACGGATCAGCCGGGTGCGCGTGAGGTGGGGGACGTTGCGGGGTAGGTCCTTGTTGAGTGATGGGATGCTGACTGCCAGGGCGGGGTGTGTATTTTTGTTGTTTTTGTTTAGATGATGAAAAGGCAGCTGGCCCTTGGAGGACCGATGCAGTGGGCTGCCTGTGCGCTTGTTCTTCTGAAGGATGGGTGGACCGGGACTCTGGGCCCCTTGAAAGCTAAGTTGAGGCAACGGTGCTGAGGAAGGGGTTGCGGGAGGGAGGGGTTTTAAGGATGGCGCAGCGGAGCGGGCTGTCTGGGAAGCGGTCCCCTTAGGGAGCAGGGAAAAGGAGCAGGTTCCTCTTCAACGTGACGGGAACGTGTGCCGGGCAGGGGGGTTCCAGGCTGTGTGCGTTATTGTGCAGTGTGTGTGTTTTGTCTCCGACCTTCCTCGGGTCTCGGTTGCTCTCTTTGTTCTTTAGGAGCCGGGCAGGTGCCTCGGCAGCGTTGGTAGTGCCCGGCGAGGCCCTAGTCGTGGGCTCGGCGCCCATCGGGCGCTTCTCTTTTGGCGTCGCAAGCTTCAGGCGTGGATCGTTTTGGCGTCTCGGACGGTCGTCTTGGGCGGCGTCGTTCCCGGCTGCGTGAGCGGCGCCGCTCTGTGGCTGTGAGTTTTTTGGGGACTGGCGTTTCTTCCTTGCATCCGTAGGCGGTTAGGTCTTGAAGCTGGGCTGGTTGCGCGTCTGTCGTCTCGGTGGCGAGAGGAAGCTCTTGTCCCGGGCCACGAAGCTGTTGGCGTTCTCTGGTGTTGCCGTAGGGCCTGCCGACGTCACCGTCGGGGTCCCGCAGGCGGTCTTGCCGGACGGGGGGTTCCGTCTGGGTGTCGTCGTTTTCTCCGAGAGCTGCCTCTCATCCTTCGGGGTGCATTGCCTGTAGCGTTCTGTGTAGCGTTGTTCTGTGTGTGTCTTGGAGCCGCCCTGCCCGGGGATGGAGAGTCAGGGCAAGGTGGGTGGTGCTGGCATCTAGGGATGCGCCCAGGCTTTGAGCGGGGAGGAGTTTTGCAGCCGTCTTGGATCAAGTGGCTGTTGTCGGTGGGTGAGGGAAGTAAATCCTGTTGGGTTTTGTGGGCTGGGCCCCCAGGGAACAACCGTAGGTGTCTGGGAGAGGGAGCTGGAGTCTTAGCTGAGCAGGTAGCATGTCAAGGGTGTTGTGGCTTGTCTGTGTGCTGGGCTTAATGTTTGATGTATTGTGCTTATGTTTAGGAGCCGCCCTAGTTGGGCTCTCAAGGGGGTGTTCCTACATGCGATCGAGACCCGTGTCGTGGTTAAGCTGTGGCCGTGCATGCAGGTGACTTGTTTGACATCGGTTTGGCAGGTGCCGAGGGAGGAGTCGTGCAGGGTGATGGAGGGCGGCGCTGTCAGCAGGTGAGTTGGTGTGTGGTGTAGCTAGAGGGAAGATGTGGCTGTTGGCTCTACGAGCCCATTGTGGTAATTTTTCTTTGGGCGCATGCGAGGAGCCGAGCGGGATCTGGGCACTGGAGGGGAATCGCACAGGGCGAGCGGTGACGGGTGGGCTGAAGCGTAGCGATTCGTCCTGAGGTGCCGCGTTGCAGGTGGTTGTGAGCAACGTGCGTTTGGCTCTTGCAGGTGGTGGGCGAGCCTCAAGGTGGCGACCGTATCTGCTGGAGGCCAGGCAGGTGAGCTGTCGAGGGAAAGGTGCGTGTCTGAGATGGGGGGGGTTGGTGCGGGTGTCCTGAGAGTCCCGCAGCACCTGAGCGGGTCCTTTTTTTGCTTGGGTTCTTGCAGGTGCCGCCCGCAGGCTTCGGAGGGGAGATGCCGCGTGCCGACGTGAGGTCCGAGAGGTGAGGGGGTTGAAGGCCAGGCTGTTGTTTGAGAGCAAGGTGTCGTACGGCCACCCAATTGAAGTGTTTGTCTCTGGTTCTGCAGGTTGTGCGCCGGCTGCCTTTGGGCCTGGATGCGCGTTTGAGGTGAGCTGGGTCGCAGAGGGGAGGGGCGCGGGGCTGGTGTGGTTCGTTCTTCCTTTTTTGGCAGAGCGACGGTAACTTTGTGTGTCCTGTGGTATCTCTAGGGGCCGCAGGGGGTGGCGTTCGTCCTCGTCCGGAATGGGCACGGAGCAGCTGGGTGCGCGTGAGGTGGGGGACGTTGCGGGGTAGGTCCTTGTTGAGTGATGGGATGCTGACTGCCAGGGCGGGGTGTGTATTTTTGTTGTTTTTGTTTAGATGATGAAAAGGCAGCTGGCCCTTGGAGGACCGATGCAGTGGGCTGCCTGTGCGCTTGTTCTTCTGAAGGATGGGTGGACCGGGACTCTGGGCCCCTTGAAAGCTAAGTTGAGGCAACGGTGCTGAGGAAGGGGTTGGGGGAGGGAGGGGTTTTAAGGATGGTGCAGCAGAGCAGGCTGTCTGGGAAGCGGTCCCCTTTGGGAGCAGGGAAAAGGAGCAGGTTCCTCTTCAACGTGACGGGAACGTGTGCCGGGCAGGGGGGTTCCAGGCTGTGTGCGTTATTGTGCAGTGTGTGTGTTTTGTGTGTTTTGTCTCCGACCTTCCTCGGGTCTCGGTTGCTCTCTTTGTTCTTTAGGAGCCGGGCAGGTGCCTCGGCAGCGTTGGTAGTGCCCGGCGAGGCCCTAGTCGTGGGCTCGGCGCCCATCGGGCGCTTCTCTTTTGGCGTCGCAAGCTTCAGGCGTGGATCGTTTTGGCGTCTCGGACGGTCGTCTTGGGCGGCGTCGTTCCCGGCTGCGTGAGCGGCGCCGCTCTGTGGCTGTGAGTTTTTTGGGGACTGGCGTTTCTTCCTTGCATCCGTAGGCGGTTAGGTCTTGAAGCTGGGCTGGTTGCGCGTCTGTCGTCTCGGTGGCGAGAGGAAGCTCTTGTCCCGGGCCACGAAGCTGTTGGCGTTCTCTGGTGTTGCCGTAGGGCCTGCCGACGTCACCGTCGGGGTCCCGCAGGCGGTCTTGCCGGACGGGGGGTTCCGTCTGGGTGTCGTCGTTTTCTCCGAGAGCTGCCTCTCATCCTTCGGGGTGCATTGCCTGTAGCGTTCTGTGTAGCGTTGTTCTGTGTGTGTCTTGGAGCCGCCCTGCCCGGGGATGGAGAGTCAGGGCAAGGTGGGTGGTGCTGGCATCTAGGGATGCGCCCAGGCTTTGAGCGGGGAGGAGTTTTGCAGCCGTCTTGGATCAAGTGGCTGTTGTCGGTGGGTGAGGGAAGTAAATCCTGTTGGGTTTTGTGGGCTGGCCCCCAGGGAACAACCGTAGGTGTCTGGGAGAGGGAGCTGGAGTCTTAGCTGAGCAGGTAGCATGTCAAGGGTGTTGTGGTTTGTCTGTGTGCTGGGCTTAATGTTTGATGTATTGTGCTTATGTTTAGGAGCCGCCCTAGTTGGGCTCTCAAGGGGGTGTTCCTACATGCGATCGAGACCCGTGTCGTGGTTAAGCTGTGGCCGTGCATGCAGGTGACTTGTTTGACATCGGTTTGGCAGGTGCCGAGGGAGGAGTCGTGCAGGGTGATGGAGGGCGGCGCTGTCAGCAGGTGAGTTGGTGTGTGGTGTAGCTAGAGGGAAGATGTGGCTGTTGGCTCTACGAGCCCATTGTGGTAATTTTTCTTTGGGCGCATGCGAGGAGCCGAGCGGGATCTGGGCACTGGAGGGGAATCGCACAGGGCGAGCGGTGACGGGTGGGCTGAAGCGTAGCGATTCGTCCTGAGGTGCCGCGTTGCAGGTGGTTGTGAGCAACGTGCGTTTGGCTCTTGCAGGTGGTGGGCGAGCCTCAAGGTGGCGACCGTATCTGCTGGAGGCCAGGCAGGTGAGCTGTCGAGGGAAAGGTGCGTGTCTGAGATGGGGGCGGTTGGTGCGGGTGTCCTGAGAGTCCCGCAGCACCTGAGCGGGTCCTTTTTTGCTTGGGTTCTTGCAGGTGCCGCCCGCAGGCTTCGGAGGGGAGACGCCGCGTGCCGACGAGAGGTCCGAGAGGTGAGGGGGTTGAAGGCCAGGCTGTTGTTTGAGAGCAAGGTGTCGTACGGCCACTCAATTGAAGCGTTTGTCTCTGGTTCTGCAGGTTGTGCGCCGGCTGCCTTTGGGCCTGGATGCGCGTTTGAGGTGAGCTGGGTCGCAGAGGGGAGGGGCGCGGGGCTGGTGTGGTTTGTTCTTCCTTTTTTGGCAGAGCGACGGTAACTTTGTGTGTCCTGTGGTATCTCTAGGGGCCGCAGGGGGTGGCGTTCGTCCTCGTCCGGAATGGGCACGGATCAGCCGGGTGCGCGTGAGGTGGGGGACGTTGCGGGGTAGGTCCTTGTTGAGTGATGGGATGCTGACTGCCAGGGCGGGGTGTGTATTTTTGTTGTTTTTGTTTAGATGATGAAAAGGCAGCTGGCCCTTGGAGGACCGATGCAGTGGGCTGCCTGTGCGCTTGTTCTTCTGAAGGATGGGTGGACCGGGACTCTGGGCCCCTTGAAAGCTAAGTTGAGGCAACGGTGCTGAGGAAGGGGTTGCGGGAGGGAGGGGTTTTAAGGATGGCGCAGCGGAGCGGGCTGTCTGGGAAGCGGTCCCCTTAGGGAGCAGGGAAAAGGAGCAGGTTCCTCTTCAACGTGACGGGAACGTGTGCCGGGCAGGGGGGTTCCAGGCTGTGTGCGTTATTGTGCAGTGTGTGTGTTTTGTCTCCGACCTTCCTCGGGTCTCGGTTGCTCTCTTTGTTCTTTAGGAGCCGGGCAGGTGCCTCGGCAGCGTTGGTAGTGCCCGGCGAGGCCCTAGTCGTGGGCTCGGCGCCCATCGGGCGCTTCTCTTTTGGCGTCGCAAGCTTCAGGCGTGGATCGTTTTGGCGTCTCGGACGGTCGTCTTGGGCGGCGTCGTTCCCGGCTGCGTGAGCGGCGCCGCTCTGTGGCTGTGAGTTTTTTGGGGACTGGCGTTTCTTCCTTGCATCCGTAGGCGGTTAGGTCTTGAAGCTGGGCTGGTTGCGCGTCTGTCGTCTCGGTGGCGAGAGGAAGCTCTTGTCCCGGGCCACGAAGCTGTTGGCGTTCTCTGGTGTTGCCGTAGGGCCTGCCGACGTCACCGTCGGGGTCCCGCAGGCGGTCTTGCCGGACGGGGGGTTCCGTCTGGGTGTCGTCGTTTTCTCCGAGAGCTGCCTCTCATCCTTCGGGGTGCATTGCCTGTAGCGTTCTGTGTAGCGTTGTTCTGTGTGTGTCTTGGAGCCGCCCTGCCCGGGGATGGAGAGTCAGGGCAAGGTGGGTGGTGCTGGCATCTAGGGATGCGCCCAGGCTTTGAGCGGGGAGGAGTTTTGCAGCCGTCTTGGATCAAGTGGCTGTTGTCGGTGGGTGAGGGAAGTAAATCCTGTTGGGTTTTGTGGGCTGGGCCCCCAGGGAACAACCGTAGGTGTCTGGGAGAGGGAGCTGGAGTCTTAGCTGAGCAGGTAGCATGTCAAGGGTGTTGTGGCTTGTCTGTGTGCTGGGCTTAATGTTTGATGTATTGTGCTTATGTTTAGGAGCCGCCCTAGTTGGGCTCTCAAGGGGGTGTTCCTACATGCGATCGAGACCCGTGTCGTGGTTAAGCTGTGGCCGTGCATGCAGGTGACTTGTTTGACATCGGTTTGGCAGGTGCCGAGGGAGGAGTCGTGCAGGGTGATGGAGGGCGGCGCTGTCAGCAGGTGAGTTGGTGTGTGGTGTAGCTAGAGGGAAGATGTGGCTGTTGGCTCTACGAGCCCATTGTGGTAATTTTTCTTTGGGCGCATGCGAGGAGCCGAGCGGGATCTGGGCACTGGAGGGGAATCGCACAGGGCGAGCGGTGACGGGTGGGCTGAAGCGTAGCGATTCGTCCTGAGGTGCCGCGTTGCAGGTGGTTGTGAGCAACGTGCGTTTGGCTCTTGCAGGTGGTGGGCGAGCCTCAAGGTGGCGACCGTATCTGCTGGAGGCCAGGCAGGTGAGCTGTCGAGGGAAAGGTGCGTGTCTGAGATGGGGGCGGTTGGTGCGGGTGTCCTGAGAGTCCCGCAGCACCTGAGCGGGTCCTTTTTTTGCTTGGGTTCTTGCAGGTGCCGCCCGCAGGCTTCGGAGGGGAGATGCCGCGTGCCGACGTGAGGTCCGAGAGGTGAGGGGGTTGAAGGCCAGGCTGTTGTTTGAGAGCAAGGTGTCGTACGGCCACCCAATTGAAGCGTTTGTCTCTGGTTCTGCAGGTTGTGCGCCGGCTGCCTTTGGGCCTGGATGCGCGTTTGAGGTGAGCTGGGTCGCAGAGGGGAGGGGCGCGGGGCTGGTGTGGTTCGTTCTTCCTTTTTTGGCAGAGCGACGGTAACTTTGTGTGTCCTGTGGTATCTCTAGGGGCCGCAGGGGGTGGCGTTCGTCCTCGTCCGGAATGGGCACGGATCAGCCGGGTGCACGTGAGGTGGGGGACGTTGCGGGGTAGGTCCTTGTTGAGTGGTGGGATGCTGACTGACGGGGCGGGGTGTGTATTTTTGTTGTTTTTGTTTAGATGATGAAAAGGCAGCTGGCCCTTGGAGGACCGATGCAGTGGGCTGCCTGTGCGCTTGTTCTTCTGAAGGATGGGTGGACCGGGACTCTGGGCCCCTTGAAAGCTAAGTTGAGGCAACGGTGCTGAGGAAGGGGTTGCGGGAGGGAGGGGTTTTAAGGATGGCGCAGCGGAGCGGGCTGTCTGGGAAGCGGTCCCCTTAGGGAGCAGGGAAAAGGAGCAGGTTCCTCTTCAACGTGACGGGAACGTGTGCCGGGCAGGGGGGTTCCAGGCTGTGTGCGTTATTGTGCAGTGTGTCTGTGTTTTGTGTTGGGTGTCTCCGACCTTCCTCGGGTCTCGGTTGCTCTCTTTGTTCTTTAGGAGCCGGGCAGGTGCCTCGGCAGCGTTGGTAGTGCCCGGCGAGGCCCTAGTCGTGGGCTCGGCGCCCATCGGGCGCTTCTCTTTTGGCGTCGCAAGCTTCAGGCGTGGATCGTTTTGGCGTCTCGGACGGTCGTCTTGGGCGGCGTCGTTCCCGGCTGCGTGAGCGGCGCCGCTCTGTGGCTGTGAGTTTTTTGGGGACTGGCGTTTCTTCCTTGCATCCGTAGGCGGTTAGGTCTTGAAGCTGGGCTGGTTGCGCGTCTGTCGTCTCGGTGGCGAGAGGAAGCTCTTGTCCCGGGCCACGAAGCTGTTGGCGTTCTCTGGTGTTGCCGTAGGGCCTGCCGACGTCACCGTCGGGGTCCCGCAGGCGGTCTTGCCGGACGGGGGGTTCCGTCTGGGTGTCGTCGTTTTCTCCGAGAGCTGCCTCTCATCCTTCGGGGTGCATTGCCTGTAGCGTTCTGTGTAGCGTTGTTCTGTGTGTGTCTTGGAGCCGCCCTGCCCGGGGATGGAGAGTCAGGGCAAGGTGGGTGGTGCTGGCATCTAGGGATGCGCCCAGGCTTTGAGCGGGGAGGAGTTTTGCAGCCGTCTTGGATCAAGTGGCTGTTGTCGGTGGGTGAGGGAAGTAAATCCTGTTGGGTTTTGTGGGCTGGCCCCCAGGGAACAACCGTAGGTGTCTGGGAGAGGGAGCTGGAGTCTTAGCTGAGCAGGTAGCATGTCAAGGGTGTTGTGGTTTGTCTGTGTGCTGGGCTTAATGTTTGATGTATTGTGCTTATGTTTAGGAGCCGCCCTAGTTGGGCTCTCAAGGGGGTGTTCCTACATGCGATCGAGACCCGTGTCGTGGTTAAGCTGTGGCCGTGCATGCAGGTGACTTGTTTGACATCGGTTTGGCAGGTGCCGAGGGAGGAGTCGTGCAGGGTGATGGAGGGCGGCGCTGTCAGCAGGTGAGTTGGTGTGTGGTGTAGCTAGAGGGAAGATGTGGCTGTTGGCTCTACGAGCCCATTGTGGTAATTTTTCTTTGGGCGCATGCGAGGAGCCGAGCGGGATCTGGGCACTGGAGGGGAATCGCACAGGGCGAGCGGTGACGGGTGGGCTGAAGCGTAGCGATTCGTCCTGAGGTGCCGCGTTGCAGGTGGTTGTGAGCAACGTGCGTTTGGCTCTTGCAGGTGGTGGGCGAGCCTCAAGGTGGCGACCGTATCTGCTGGAGGCCAGGCAGGTGAGCTGTCGAGGGAAAGGTGCGTGTCTGAGATGGGGGCGGTTGGTGCGGGTGTCCTGAGAGTCCCGCAGCACCTGAGCGGGTCCTTTTTTGCTTGGATTCTTGCAGGTGCCGCCCGCAGGCTTCGGAGGGGAGACGCCGCGTGCCGACGAGAGGTCCGAGAGGTGAGGGGGTTGAAGGCCAGGCTGTTGTTTGAGAGCAAGGTGTCGTACGGCCACTCAATTGAAGCGTTTGTCTCTGGTTCTGCAGGTTGTGCGCCGGCTGCCTTTGGGCCTGGATGCGCGTTTGAGGTGAGCTGGGTCGCAGAGGGGAGGGGCGCGGGGCTGGTGTGGTTTGTTCTTCCTTTTTTGGCAGAGCGACGGTAACTTTGTGTGTCCTGTGGTATCTCTAGGGGCCGCAGGGGGTGGCGTTCGTCCTCGTCCGGAATGGGCACGGAGCAGCTGGGTGCGCGTGAGGTGGGGGACGTTGCGGGGTAGGTCCTTGTTGAGTGATGGGATGCTGACTGCCAGGGCGGGGTGTGTATTTTTGTTGTTTTTGTTTAGATGATGAAAAGGCAGCTGGCCCTTGGAGGACCGATGCAGTGGGCTGCCTGTGCGCTTGTTCTTCTGAAGGATGGGTGGACCGGGACTCTGGGCCCCTTGAAAGCTAAGTTGAGGCAACGGTGCTGAGGAAGGGGTTGCGGGAGGGAGGGGTTTTAAGGATGGCGCAGCGGAGCGGGCTGTCTGGGAAGCGGTCCCCTTAGGGAGCAGGGAAAAGGAGCAGGTTCCTCTTCAACGTGACGGGAACGTGTGCCGGGCAGGGGGGTTCCAGGCTGTGTGCGTTATTGTGCAGTGTGTCTGTGTTTTGTGTTGGGTGTCTCCGACCTTCCTCGGGTCTCGGTTGCTCTCTTTGTTCTTTAGGAGCCGGGCAGGTGCCTCGGCAGCGTTGGTAGTGCCCGGCGAGGCCCTAGTCGTGGGCTCGGCGCCCATCGGGCGCTTCTCTTTTGGCGTCGCAAGCTTCAGGCGTGGATCGTTTTGGCGTCTTGTACGGTCGTCTTGGGCGGCGTCGTTCCCGGCTGCGTGAGCGGCGCCGCTCTGTGGCTGTGAGTTTTTTGGGGACTGGCGTTTCTTCCTTGCATCCGTAGGCGGTTAGGTCTTGAAGCTGGGCTGGTTGCGCGTCTGTCGTCTCGGTGGCGAGAGGAAGCTCTTGTCCCGGGCCACGAAGCTGTTGGCGTTCTCTGGTGTTGCCGTAGGGCCTGCCGACGTCACCGTCGGGGTCCCGCAGGCGGTCTTGCCGGACGGGGGGTTCCGTCTGGGTGTCGTCGTTTTCTCCGAGAGCTGCCTCTCATCCTTCGGGGTGCATTGCCTGTAGCGTTCTGTGTAGCGTTGTTCTGTGTGTGTCTTGGAGCCGCCCTGCCCGGGGATGGAGAGTCAGGGCAAGGTGGGTGGTGCTGGCATCTAGGGATGCGCCCAGGCTTTGAGCGGGGAGGAGTTTTGCAGCCGTCTTGGATCAAGTGGCTGTTGTCGGTGGGTGAGGGAAGTAAATCCTGTTGGGTTTTGTGGGCTGGGCCCCCAGGGAACAACCGTAGGTGTCTGGGAGAGGGAGCTGGAGTCTTAGCTGAGCAGGTAGCATGTCAAGGGTGTTGTGGTTTGTCTGTGTGCTGGGCTTAATGTTTGATGTATTGTGCTTATGTTTAGGAGCCGCCCTAGTTGGGCTCTCAAGGGGGTGTTCCTACATGCGATCGAGACCCGTGTCGTGGTTAAGCTGTGGCCGTGCATGCAGGTGACTTGTTTGACATCGGTTTGGCAGGTGCCGAGGGAGGAGTCGTGCAGGGTGATGGAGGGCGGCGCTGTCAGCAGGTGAGTTGGTGTGTGGTGTAGCTAGAGGGAAGATGTGGCTGTTGGCTCTACGAGCCCATTGTGGTAATTTTTCTTTGGGCGCATGCGAGGAGCCGAGCGGGATCTGGGCACTGGAGGGGAATCGCACAGGGCGAGCGGTGACGGGTGGGCTGAAGCGTAGCGATTCGTCCTGAGGTGCCGCGTTGCAGGTGGTTGTGAGCAACGTGCGTTTGGCTCTTGCAGGTGGTGGGCGAGCCTCAAGGTGGTGACCGTATCTGCTGGAGGCCAGGCAGGTGAGCTGTCGAGGGAAAGGTGCGTGTCTGAGATGGGGGGGGTTGGTGCGGGTGTCCTGAGAGTCCCGCAGCACCTGAGCAGGTCCTTTTTTGCTTGGGTTCTTGCAGGTGCCGCCCGCAGGCTTCGGAGGGGAGACGCCGCGTGCCGACGAGAGGTCCGAGAGGTGAGGGGGTTGAAGGCCAGGCTGTTGTTTGAGAGCAAGGTGTCGTACGGCCACCCAATTGAAGCGTTTGTCTCTGGTTCTGCAGGTTGTGCGCCGGCTGCCTTTGGGCCTGGATGCGCGTTTGAGGTGAGCTGGGTCGCAGAGGGGAGGGGCGCGGGGCTGGTGTGGTTCGTTCTTCCTTTTTTGGCAGAGCGACGGTAACTTTGTGTGTCCTGTGGTATCTCTAGGGGCCGCAGGGGGTGGCGTTCGTCCTCGTCCGGAATGGGCACGGATCAGCCGGGTGCACGTGAGGTGGGGGACGTTGCGGGGTAGGTCCTTGTTGAGTGGTGGGATGCTGACTGACGGGGCGGTGTGTGTATTTTTGTTGTTTTTGTTTAGATGATGAAAAGGCAGCTGGCCCTTGGAGGACCGATGCAGTGGGCTGCCTGTGTGCTTGTTCTTCTGAAGGACGGGTGGACTGGGACTCTGGGCCCCTTGAAAGCTAAGTTGAGGCAACGGTGCTGAGGAAGGGGTTGCGGGAGGGAGGGGTTTTAAAGAAGGCGCAGCGGAGCGGGCTGTCTGGGAAGCGGTCCCCTTTGGGAGCAGGGAAAAGGAGCAGGTTCCTCTTCAACGTGACGGGAACGTGTGCCGGGCAGGGGGGTTCCAGGCTGTGTGGTTATTGTGCAGTGTGTGTGTGTTGTGTTGGGTGTCTCCGACCTTCCTCGGGTCTCGGTTGCTCTCTTTGTTCTTTAGGAGCCGGGCAGGTGCCTCGGCAGCGTTGGTAGTGCCCGGCGAGGCCCTAGTCGTGGGCTCGGCGCCCATCGGGCGCTTCTCTTTTGGCGTTGCAAGCTTCAGGCGTGGATCGTTTTGGCGTCTTGTACGGTCGTCTTGGGCGGCGTCGTTCCCGGCTGCGTGAGCGGCGCCGCTCTGTGGCTGTGAGTTTTTTGGGGACTGGCGTTTCTTCCTTGCATCCGTAGGCGGTTAGGTCTTGAAGCTGGGCTGGTTGCGCGTCTGTCGTCTCGGTGGCGAGAGGAAGCTCTTGTCCCGGGCCACGAAGCTGTTGGCGTTCTCTGGTGTTGCCGTAGGGCCTGCCGACGTCACCGTCGGGGTCCCGCAGGCGGTCTTGCCGGACGGGGGGTTCCGTCTGGGTGTCGTCGTTTTCTCCGAGAGCTGCCTCTCATCCTTCGGGGTGCATTGCCTGTAGCGTTCTGTGTAGCGTTGTTCTGTGTGTGTCTTGGAGCCGCCCTGCCCGGGGATGGAGAGTCAGGGCAAGGTGGGTGGTGCTGGCATCTAGGGATGCGCCCAGGCTTTGAGCGGGGAGGAGTTTTGCAGCCGTCTTGGATCAAGTGGCTGTTGTCGGTGGGTGAGGGAAGTAAATCCTGTTGGGTTTTGTGGGCTGGCCCCCAGGGAACAACCGTAGGTGTCTGGGAGAGGGAGCTGGAGTCTTAGCTGAGCAGGTAGCATGTCAAGGGTGTTGTGGTTTGTCTGTGTGCTGGGCTTAATGTTTGATGTATTGTGCTTATGTTTAGGAGCCGCCCTAGTTGGGCTCTCAAGGGGGTGTTCCTACATGCGATCGAGACCCGTGTCGTGGTTAAGCTGTGGCCGTGCATGCAGGTGACTTGTTTGACATCGGTTTGGCAGGTGCCGAGGGAGGAGTCGTGCAGGGTGATGGAGGGCGGCGCTGTCAGCAGGTGAGTTGGTGTGTGGTGTAGCTAGAGGGAAGATGTGGCTGTTGGCTCTACGAGCCCATTGTGGTAATTTTTCTTTGGGCGCATGCGAGGAGCCGAGCGGGATCTGGGCACTGGAGGGGAATCGCACAGGGTGAGCGGTGACGGGTGGGCTGAAGCGTAGCGATTCATCCTGAGGTGCCGCGTTGCAGGTGGTTGTGAGCAACGTGCGTTTGGCTCTTGCAGGTGGTGGGCGAGCCTCCAGAGGGCCACTGGATCTGATGGAGGCCGGGCAGGTGAGCTGTCGAGGAACAGGTGCGTGTCTGAGATGGGGGCGGTTGGTGCGGGTGTCCTGAGAGTCCCGCAGCACCTGAGCGGGTCCTTTTTTGCTTGGGTTCTTGCAGGTGCCGCCCGCAGGCTTCGGAGGGGAGACGCCGCGTGCCGACGAGAGGTCCGAGAGGTGAGGGGGTTGAAGGCCAGGCTGTTGTTTGAGAGCGAGGTGTCGTACGGCCACTCAATGGAAGCGCTTGTCTCTGGTTCTGCAGGTTGTGCGCCAGCTGCCTTTGGGCCTGGATGCGCGTTTGAGGTGAGCTGGGTCGCAGAGGGGAGGGGCGCGGGGCTGGTGTGGTTCGTTCTTCCTTTTTTGGCAGAGCGACGGTAACTTTGTGTATCCTGTGGTATCTCTAGGGGCCGCAGGGGGTGGCGTTCGTCCTCGTCCGGAATGGGCACGGAGCAGCCGGGTGAGCGGAGCAGGTGGGTGCGTCTGAGGTAGATGGATGCAGCGGCCTAGGTCTTTGTAGAGTGATGGGATGCTGACTGACAGGGCTGCTGTGTGGGGCTTGTGATTGTTTTTATTTTTCAGATGACAAAGAGGCAGCTGGTGACTGGAGGAGTGACGTGTGCTTGTCCTTCAGAAGGAAGGGAAGAGGGAGACTCTGGGCCCCTTGAAAGCTAAGTTGAGGCAATGGTGCTGGGGAAGGGGTTGGGGGAGCGAGGGCGGCACGGTTGGCTGTGGCAGGAAGGGGTTTTAAAGAGAGCGTAGGGGAGAGGGTTGTCCAGGAAGCGGTCCCCTTTGAGAAGGGGAATGGAGCGGGTTCCTCTAAATATGACGGCAGCGTGCCCCGGGCAGGGCGGTTCCAGGCTGTGCGTGTCGTTGTGTAGCGCGTCTGTGTGTTTGGTGTTGGGTGCGTTTGACCTTCCTCGGGTCTCGGTCGTTCTTTGTTCCGTAGGATCGAGGCGGGTGCCTCGGCAGCGTTACTAGGGCCCGGCGAGGCCCTAGTCGTGGGCTCGGCGCCCATCGGGCGCTTCTCTTTTGGCGTCGCAAGCTTCTGGCGTGGATCGTTTTGGCGTCTCGGGTGGTTCTGGCCGGTGGTCTTGTGCCGGGCCATTCCCGGCCGCGTGAGCGGCTCTGTTAGCTAGCTGCCGCTTTTAGGGACTGGCACTTCTTCCTTGCGTCTTCAGGGGCTGAGGTCTTGAAGGTGGGCTGCTTGCTTGCGCATCCATCTCGTCAGTTTTGAGAGGAAGCGCTTGTCCCCGCCCACGAAGGTGTCGTCGCTTTCTGGCGTGGCACTAGGAGCACGCTAGGGTTCTGCGCGTGCTCTTCCTCGATGGAGGTTTTCTGTACGTGCGTCGTCGGTCTCGCCGAGTGACTCGGCTTGTTTTTTGAGGCGTGTTGTTGTTGGCGTTCTGTGTAGGGTTTGTCTGTGGTTGTGGTGTCTTGGCTTGGAGCCGCCCTGCCCGGGGGTGTCGAGTCAGGGCAAGGTGGCAAAGGAGCGATGAGAGGCTATGGCTTATGTGTCAAAGTGCCTTGCTTCTTTGGGGGAAATGATGTGTGGCCCTTTTAGATCGAGCGGCCGTTGTCTGTGGGTGAGAAAAAGAATTCCCACGGTGTTTTGTGGCCTTCCAGGGGATGACGGTAGCTGTCTGGGAGAGGGAGCTCCTGCTTCAGCGGAGCAGAGAGCATCTCAGGGGCGTTCCGGCTTGGATGTGGGTCGGGTGTAATGCTTGGTTTACGGTGTTTAGATGGCAGAGCAGCCTAGCTGGGCTCTCGATGGGCTTGCTGCCTGGGAACAAGGCCTGTCGAATGGCTAAGCTATTGCTGTTCATTGAGGGGACTTGTTTGATATTTTTGCAGATGCTGAGGGAGGAGTCGTGCAGGGCGATGGAGGAGGGCCGAGGATAGCGCTGTAAGCAGGTGAGTTGGTGCGTGGTGTATGTAGAAGGAAGTGGTGACTGATGGCTCTGTGAGTGCAACATGGCAATAATATTTGAGGGTGCATGTGGTGGGCCAAGCGGGATCCGGGCATTGGAGGGGAACTGCACGGGGTGAGCAATGTTAGGTGCGCTGAAGTAGCGATGTGTCTCTTTGGGGCTTTGCAGTTAGTCATGAATAACCCCTGTTTGGGTCTTGCAGGTGGTGGTCAAGCTTGAACGTGGCAGTTGGATCTGATGGCGTCCAGGCAGGTGAGCTGGTGAGGAAAAGGTGCGAGTCTTAGACGGGGATTGGTGTGGGTAGCTTGACAGTTCTGCAGCTTCTCAGCAGGTGACTTTCTGCTTGGATTTTTGCAGGTGCCGCAATCGGCCATCAGAGGGGAGAGGACGCACGGCGACGAGAGGTCCGAGAAGGTGAGGCGATTGCGGTCAGGGCGGCGGTTCCGTACCAAGGTGTTGTGTGGCAAGCGGGTTGAAACATTTCTGTTTGGTTTTTTAGATTGTGTGCGGCTGCCCTTGGGACTGGATGTGCGTTTGAGGTGAGCTGGGTCGTAGGGAGGAGGGGCGTGGGGCTGGGGAGATCTTCCTTTGGAAGTGCAGTGGTAACATGATCTCCCGGTATCCCTAGGGGCCAGAAGGGAGGACAATAGTGTGAGTTGGGCAGGGCCACAGAGCAAGTGAGCGGAGCAGGTGGGCGCATCTGAGGTAGACGGATGCAGCGGCCTAGGTCTTTGTAGAGTGATGGGATGCTGACTGACAGGGCTGTTGTGTGGGGCTTGTGATTGTTTTTATTTTTCAGATGACAAAGAGGCAGCTGGTGACTGGAGGAGTGACGTGTGCTTGTCCTTCAGAAGGAAGGGAAGAGGGAGACTCTGGGCCCCTTGAAAGCTAAGTTGAGGCAATGGTGCTGGGGAAGGGGTTGGGGGAGCGAGGGCGGCACGGTTGGCTGTGGCAGGAAGGGGTTTTAAAGAGAGCGTAGGGGAGAGGGTTGTCTAGGAAGCGGTCCCCTTTGAGAAGGGGAATGGAGCGCGTTCCTCTGAAATATGACGGCAGCGTGCCCCGGGCAGGGCGGTTCCAGGCTGTGCGTGTCGTTGTGTAGCGTGTTTGTGTGTTGGGTGTTGGGTGCGTTTGACCTTCCTCGGGTCTCGGTCGTTCTTTGTTCCGTAGGATCGAGGCGGGTGCCTCGGCAGCGTTACTAGGGCCTGGCGAGGCCCTAGTCGTGGGCACGGCGCCCATCGGGCGCTTCTCTTTTGGTGTCGCAAGCTTCCGGCGTGGATCGTTTTGGCGTCTCGGGTGGTTCTGGCCGGTGGTCTTGTGCCGGGCCGTTCCCGGCCGCGTGAGCGGCTCTGCTCGCTAGCTGTCGCTTTTAGGGACTGGCACTTCTTCCTTGCGTCTTCAGGGGCTGAGGTCTTGAAGGCGGGCTGCTTGCTTGCGCATCCATCTCGTCAGTTTTGAGAGGAAGCGCTTGTCCCCGCCCACGAAGGTGTCGTCGCTTTCTGGTGTGGCGCTAGGAGCACGCTAGGGTTCTGCGCGTGCTCTTCCCGGATGGAGGTTTTCTGTACGTGCGTCGTCGGTCTCGCCGAGTGACTCGGCTTGTTTTTTGAGGCGTGTTGTTGTTGGTGTTCCGCGTAGGGTTCGTCTGTGGTTGTGGTGTCTTGGCTTGGAGCCGCCCTGCCCGGGGGTGTCGAGTCAGGGCAAGGTGGCAAAGGAGCGTTTGAGGTGAATTGGGTTGCAGAGAAGAGGGGTGCGCAGCTGGTGATTTTTTTTAGGAACTGCAATGGCAACTCTATGTGCTTTTATCTCTAGGGGCCGCAAAGGATGGTGACCGTCCAAGTCCAGCACGGGTAAGGAGCAGGTGAGAGGAGAAGCCAGGTGCACGTGAGGTGGGGGATGTTGTGGGGTAGGTCCTTGTGGAGCGATGTGGTGGTGACAATGCTATCGAGTGTGGATTGTTGTGGGTTTTTTTTTAGGTGAAGGCATATACGTTCCTCCCTTTGGTAACCATCATCTTTGGGTGCCTGCACGGTACTAAATTTCCTCCGACACTTGTACGGTTGAATGCACGTACTGTTGTATCGGTGTATGTATACGCCTGCACACATTCCTCCAGCTCTTGTTTGTTGGAACATATCTATGTAGTTTCTATCGTGCAGTTCTTTATCGTTGTGTATCTGTATAGCTGTCCTGTGTGACTCGTGTGGCTGAGTGCGTGTACCTAGGCAGTTACCTCCGCTGTCTTGTACAATTGCACATATGTAGTGCTTGTTGTACCCTGTTTGCCTGTTGTAGTCGAGCGAACGTCCATAGTTAATCTACCACTGCGGCGTGGCGGAAGTATCCGCCCGTGTACATCACTGCTGCATGTGATCGATTAGAGCTGGTGTGGTATCGTTGGATGTACATTGACGCATCCTTGCGTAGTGAGGTTGAGTGAATGCAGAAGTCAATATTGGCTGCCTGTGTTCTATGGGTGAATGTAGTTTGAAATAAACCAGGGATACGGGTAGTGACATATATTTTGTATAAACCGTCTTTGATAATGTTGTGCAGTGTGGGGTGTTCACGGTGTTTTGAGGGTTGGGTTTGGTGGTGGTAGCTAACAGCAAGCTTTTTCCACAGGATTAAAAAAAAAATTAGAATAAAAAAACCCCAGCTGGGGGATTTTTTTTTCTCCCCCAGCTGGGGTTTTTTTTCCCCGGTCCCGGCCGCTCTGCGAGGCGACGTTCATCGCCAACGTTTGGGCGGAGGTCAGGCTCTGGGACGGGGTTTTGGCAGGCAGGGCAATTTTTTGAGGCGCCTGGGAGCGGAGTTCCCAGGGAGCGCCGGAGGAGCAGGGTGACAGGTGGCGGACCGGCTTGGTGGAGAGGAAGGAGCGATAGACACGGCGGGCGGATGAGCGGTCCGTTGGAAGCCTTTGTGAGGTTGCCGGGTTGAATGCGTGCTTCGGTAGGGTCGTGAGGCTTGGCGGTATGGGGTTTTTGCAGGCAGGGCCCTTTTTTGAGGCTGTGGGTTGTGTGGGTGAACGTAGGTATGGGACTATGTGCGTCCCTGGTATGTTGCAGTGCTTTGCATCTACCTCCTTTGATAACGTTGTGCGGCGTGGGGTGTTCACGGTGTTTTGAGGGTTGGGTTTGGTGGTGGTAGCTAACAGCAAGCTTTTTCCACAGGATTAAAAAAAAAATTAGAATAAAAAAACCCCAGCTGGGGGATTTTTTTTTTCTCCCCCAGCTGGGGTTTTTTTTCCCCGGTCCCGGCCGCTCTGCGAGGCGACGTTCATCGCCAACGTTTGGGCGGAGGTCAGGCTCTGGGACGGGGTTTTGGCAGGCAGGGCAATTTTTTGAGGCGCCTGGGAGCGGAGTTCCCAGGGAGCGCCGGAGGAGCAGGGTGACAGGTGGCGGACCGGCTTGGTGGAGAGGAAGGAGCGATAGACACGGCGGGCGGATGAGCGGTCCGTTGGAAGCCTTTGTGAGGTTGCCGGGTTGAATGCGTGCTTCGGTAGGGTCGTGAGGCTTGGCGGTATGGGGTTTTTGCAGGCAGGGCCCTTTTTTGAGGCTGTGGGTTGTGTGGGTGAACGTAGGTATGGGACTATGTGCGTCCCTGGTATGTTGCAGTGCTTTGCATCTACCTCCTTTGATAACGTTGTGCGGCGTGGGGTGTTCACGGTGTTTTGAGGGTTGGGTTTGGTGGTGGTAGCTAACAGCAAGCTTTTTCCACAGGATTAAAAAAAAAATTAGAATAAAAAAACCCCAGCTGGGGGATTTTTTTTTTTCCTCCCCCGGCTGGGGTTTTTTTTCCCCGGTCCCGGCCGCTCTGCGAGGCGACGTTCATCGCCAACGTTTGGGCGGAGGTCAGGCTCTGGGACGGGGTTTTGGCAGGCAGGGCAATTTTTTGAGGCGCCTGGGAGCCGAGTTCCCAGGGAGCGCCGGAGGAGCAGGGTGACAGGTGGCGGAGCGGCTTGGCGCAGAGGAAGGAGCGATAGACACGGCGGGCGGATGAGCGGTCTGTTGGAAGCCTTTGTGAGGTTGCCGGGTTGAATGCGTGCTTCGGTAGGGTCGCGAGGCTTGGCGGTATGGGTTTTTTGCAGGCAGGGCCCTTTTTTGAGGCTGTGGGTTGTGTGGGTGAACGTAGGTATGGGACTATGTGCGTCCCTGGTATGTTGCAGTGCTTTGCATCTACCTCCTTTGATAACGTTGTGCGGCGTGGGGTGTTCACGGTGTTTTGAGGGTTGGGTTTGGTGGTGGTAGCTAACAGCAAGCTTTTTCCACAGGATTAAAAAAAAAATTAGAATAAAAAAACCCCAGCTGGGGGATTTTTTTTTTCCTCCCCCGGCTGGGGTTTTTTTTCCCCGGTCCCGGCCGCTCTGCGAGGCGACGTTCATCGCCAACGTTTGGGCGGAGGTCAGGCTCTGGGACGGGGTTTTGGCAGGCAGGGCAATTTTTTGAGGCGCCTGGGAGCGGAGTTCCCAGGGAGCGCCGGAGGAGCAGGGTGACAGGTGGCGGACTGGCTCGGCGGAGAGGAAGGAGCGATAGACACGGCGGGCGGATGAGCGGTCCGTTGGAAACCTTTGTGAGGTTGCCGGGTTGAATGTGTGTGTCAGTACAGGTCTGATGTTTGGTGGTGTGGGGTGTTGTTGGAGATGTTCTTGTCGGGCTGAGATGCAGTCTTTGAAGAGGCTTAGAGATGGGGGATTTCTGAATCTGGGTTTTGTCTTCCATGGCCGGTGCTGGTTTCCCGAAGCGTTTATAGGCATTCTACAGCCAGTGTGTCAGGCAATGTGTAATAGGCACGTTTGGGCGGCTGTCCCGCTAGGCATAGGGTTTTGTGTGCTGTCTGGGTATACGGCATTGAAGGGGTGATGTTGGGATGTACGAGACGATAGGTCTGGCTTGGTGCAGATGAAATCGCATACGGTGGGTTTCGGGTACGGGGAGTTGGAGTAGGCGGCCATCGTTTAGGCGGGGCAGCCTGAGAACGATGCGGGTTTACGGTCATTGTGTACGCCTAGGGCGTAGGGAAGTACCTTCGGTGCGGTTAGCGTATGTTATAAGGATGCTGGTTTGTCTGTCATAGGGGCGTTGAAGTCTAAGGTCCGCAGAGATGCGAGGAGGCATGCTGTCAGACAATCGGTAGTACGCATCACGGAGGCAGTGTGGATTGGTAGAGGAGAAGTTATATTAGCAGAGCAGTAAGCGGACTACATCAGGAGAGTGAGCTTTGTGCCTAAGGTAACAGGGTCTGAGGCTCAGTTGGTAAGCGCTTGCTAGGAGCCTAAAGGCGTTACAGTTCTAGTATAATTAGAGGACTATTGAGTAAGAGGCGACCCAATTAGTAGGGATGTGAAGTATCAGACCTAGGGAGGTAAAGTTATCCTTGCAGGGGAAGTGAATTACGGCAACGAGAGGAGACGGGTACCGCTCAGTAGACGAATGAACGGTAGAAATGGATTTATCCGGGGGAAAAAGGGGTTTAAGCGTAGGAGATGTTGTCCAGTACGGTGATCATATCAGTAACAGCAAATAACTGCACGGGCCTAAGTGCTACCGCTCGGCCTCGGAGCAAGGACGAGATCAAAGCGTGGATGTAGAGATGTGTACGAGCACGTAGAGGTGTTGCCGCGAAGCTAGGTAAGGAACGACTTGACGCATAAGGGTAACGACGAAGCCGGTATCGGAGGGAGAGGAGCGAGGCAGGTCGAGTAAACGTAGTTGCATGAGGAGCAAAAGACACGTTGCGGTAGTAGGTATCATAAGTTGTGGAAACCTACATGTTGTTTACATGCAGTGAGGGTGGTTAGGTGTGGGGAGGCAGGGCACTTTGTTACCATATCCTTAGAACGGGAAAACCTCAATGGGGCATAGTAACAGAAACGAAGGCCGTTAGGAGTCGTGCACATCACGCCTCTGTTACATTGCAGGTGGAGCAGTCCTAGAGGAATGCGACGGGTGGAAAAGCACGCTTTATGTCTGGTGTTTCTCAAAACCAGAGGCATAATAAAGGAGCATTACTCATACAATAATAAATTAAATGAAAACACGTGTCTCACTGTTTTATTCAGGCCTCCTGTGTGTTATTTGTGGGCGGGGTGTAATTTCCAGTGGGTGGGATTTAATGACAGGGCTCTGTGTAGCCCTTAAACTCTATGGGAGGTAATTAAACGAAAAAAAGCAGCAGTAGGGAATGGCTTTTGGCTCTTTGAGTAAAATAAAAAACTTAAATGTTATAAATGAAAATAAAAAAATTTACTCCCAGAGCCAAAAGCCATTCCCTACTGCTGCACCACTTTTATTATTTTTAATTTTTTTTTCCTTGATTACATCAATACCAAATGAAAAAACCAAAAACAAACACAGAAACACAACAAATAAAAGAAGAAAAACTACACAAAAATAACCATTCAGGAACCCAAACCACAAGACAAAACCTAAAATGAACCTCCACCCAAAACAATCACTACCCACCAGCAACAGCCCTGCAACAACAACATAGACCACAACAATCGCCAATACACAGCCCTGACAAATAACACCCCCTAGCGGAACACTACCAGAAGCGCATGTAGGCACAAAACAGGAAACCACCACACGGACCCAATTATGTGTTGCACCACATACCAAAAATAACCAGCAAAAAACAGCAACCACAACACACTCTACCACAAACACACAGGGCCCCAGAAACTACTTACAACACACAAAACTACCAACACCCAAACCAACCTATCAGTACAACACAAACAACCTAAAAACCTCAACACAGGGTGATGGTTTACAGCTATAATTGCACACAACACTGAAGGGTTAGCAGTGACCATTTCAGCTTCCAGGGTTAGGGATCATGGGATTTAGGATGGCAGTCCTGGTTAGGGCCATTGGGGCCATTGCAGGTTGGGGGTCAGGGGGTCAGGGGGTTCGGGTTCGTCATTAGGGTTCGTCGTTAGGGTTCGTCGTTCGGGTTCATCGTTAGGGGTTAGGGGTTAGGGGTTAGGGGTTAGGGGTTAGGGGTTAGGGGTTAGGGGTTAGGGGTTAGGGGTTAGGGGTTAGGGGTTAGGGTTAGGGTTAGGGTTAGGGTTAGGGTTAGGGTTAGGGTTAGGGTTAGGGTTAGGGTTAGGGTTAGGGTTAGGGTTAGGGTTAGGGTTAGGGTTAGGGTTAGGGTTAGGGTTAGGGTTAGGGTTAGGGTTAGGGTTAGGGTTAGGGTTAGGGTTAGGGTTAGGGTTAGGGTTAGGGTTAGGGTTAGGGTTAGGGTTAGGGTTAGGGTTAGGGTTAGGGTTAGGGTTAGGGTTAGGGTTAGGGTTAGGGTTAGGGTTAGGGTTAGGGTTAGGGTTAGGGTTAGGGTTAGGGTTAGGGTTAGGGTTAGGGTTAGGGTTAGGGTTAGGGTTAGGGTTAGGGTTAGGGTTAGGGTTAGGGTTAGGGTTAGGGTTAGGGTTAGGGTTAGGGTTAGGGTTAGGGTTAGGGTTAGGGTTAGGGTTAGGGTTAGGGTTAGGGTTAGGGTTAGGGTTAGGGTTAGGGTTAGGGTTAGGGTTAGGGTTAGGGTTAGGGTTAGGGTTAGGGTTAGGGTTAGGGTTAGGGTTAGGGTTAGGGTTAGGGTTAGGGTTAGGGTTAGGGTTAGGGTTAGGGTTAGGGTTAGGGTTAGGGTTAGGGTTAGGGTTAGGGTTAGGGTTAGGGTTAGGGTTAGGGTTAGGGTTAGGGTTAGGGTTAGGGTTAGGGTTAGGGTTAGGGTTAGGGTTAGGGTTAGGGTTAGGGTTAGGGTTAGGGTTAGGGTTAGGGTTAGGGTTAGGGTTAGGGTTAGGGTTAGGGTTAGGGTTAGGGTTAGGGTTAGGGTTAGGGTTAGGGTTAGGGTTAGGGTTAGGGTTAGGGTTAGGGTTAGGGTTAGGGTTAGGGTTAGGGTTAGGGTTAGGGTTAGGGTTAGGGTTAGGGTTAGGGTTAGGGTTAGGGTTAGGGTTAGGGTTAGGGTTAGGGTTAGGGTTAGGGTTAGGGTTAGGGTTAGGGTTAGGGTTAGGGTTAGGGTTAGGGTTAGGGTTAGGGTTAGGGTTAGGGTTAGGGTTAGGGTTAGGGTTAGGGTTAGGGTTAGGGTTAGGGTTAGGGTTAGGGTTAGGGTTAGGGTTAGGGTTAGGGTTAGGGTTAGGGTTAGGGTTAGGGTTAGGGTTAGGGTTAGGGTTAGGGTTAGGGTTAGGGTTAGGGTTAGGGTTAGGGTTAGGGTTAGGGTTAGGGTTAGGGTTAGGGTTAGGGTTAGGGTTAGGGTTAGGGTTAGGGTTAGGGTTAGGGTTAGGGTTAGGGTTAGGGTTAGGGTTAGGGTTAGGGTTAGGGTTAGGGTTAGGGTTAGGGTTAGGGTTAGGGTTAGGGTTAGGGTTAGGGTTAGGGTTAGGGTTAGGGTTAGGGTTAGGGTTAGGGTTAGGGTTAGGGTTAGGGTTAGGGTTAGGGTTAGGGTTAGGGTTAGGGTTAGGGTTAGGGTTAGGGTTAGGGTTAGGGTTAGGGTTAGGGTTAGGGTTAGGGTTAGGGTTAGGGTTAGGGTTAGGGTTAGGGTTAGGGTTAGGGTTAGGGTTAGGGTTAGGGTTAGGGTTAGGGTTAGGGTTAGGGTTAGGGTTAGGGTTAGGGTTAGGGTTAGGGTTAGGGTTAGGGTTAGGGTTAGGGTTAGGGTTAGGGTTAGGGTTAGGGTTAGGGTTAGGGTTAGGGTTAGGGTTAGGGTTAGGGTTAGGGTTAGGGTTAGGGTTAGGGTTAGGGTTAGGGTTAGGGTTAGGGTTAGGGTTAGGGTTAGGGTTAGGGTTAGGGTTAGGGTTAGGGTTAGGGTTAGGGTTAGGGTTAGGGTTAGGGTTAGGGTTAGGGTTAGGGTTAGGGTTAGGGTTAGGGTTAGGGTTAGGGTTAGGGTTAGGGTTAGGGTTAGGGTTAGGGTTAGGGTTAGGGTTAGGGTTAGGGTTAGGGTTAGGGTTAGGGTTAGGGTTAGGGTTAGGGTTAGGGTTAGGGTTAGGGTTAGGGTTAGGGTTAGGGTTAGGGTTAGGGTTAGGGTTAGGGTTAGGGTTAGGGTTAGGGTTAGGGTTAGGGTTAGGGTTAGGGTTAGGGTTAGGGTTAGGGTTAGGGTTAGGGTTAGGGTTAGGGTTAGGGTTAGGGTTAGGGTTAGGGTTAGGGTTAGGGTTAGGGTTAGGGTTAGGGTTAGGGTTAGGGTTAGGGTTAGGGTTAGGGTTAGGGTTAGGGTTAGGGTTAGGGTTAGGGTTAGGGTTAGGGTTAGGGTTAGGGTTAGGGTTAGGGTTAGGGTTAGGGTTAGGGTTAGGGTTAGGGTTAGGGTTAGGGTTAGGGTTAGGGTTAGGGTTAGGGTTAGGGTTAGGGTTAGGGTTAGGGTTAGGGTTAGGGTTAGGGTTAGGGTTAGGGTTAGGGTTAGGGTTAGGGTTAGGGTTAGGGTTAGGGTTAGGGTTAGGGTTAGGGTTAGGGTTAGGGTTAGGGTTAGGGTTAGGGTTAGGGTTAGGGTTAGGGTTAGGGTTAGGGTTAGGGTTAGGGTTAGGGTTAGGGTTAGGGTTAGGGTTAGGGTTAGGGTTAGGGTTAGGGTTAGGGTTAGGGTTAGGGTTAGGGTTAGGGTTAGGGTTAGGGTTAGGGTTAGGGTTAGGGTTAGGGTTAGGGTTAGGGTTAGGGTTAGGGTTAGGGTTAGGGTTAGGGTTAGGGTTAGGGTTAGGGTTAGGGTTAGGGTTAGGGTTAGGGTTAGGGTTAGGGTTAGGGTTAGGGTTAGGGTTAGGGTTAGGGTTAGGGTTAGGGTTAGGGTTAGGGTTAGGGTTAGGGTTAGGGTTAGGGTTAGGGTTAGGGTTAGGGTTAGGGTTAGGGTTAGGGTTAGGGTTAGGGTTAGGGTTAGGGTTAGGGTTAGGGTTAGGGTTAGGGTTAGGGTTAGGGTTAGGGTTAGGGTTAGGGTTAGGGTTAGGGTTAGGGTTAGGGTTAGGGTTAGGGTTAGGGTTAGGGTTAGGGTTAGGGTTAGGGTTAGGGTTAGGGTTAGGGTTAGGGTTAGGGTTAGGGTTAGGGTTAGGGTTAGGGTTAGGGTTAGGGTTAGGGTTAGGGTTAGGGTTAGGGTTAGGGTTAGGGTTAGGGTTAGGGTTAGGGTTAGGGTTAGGGTTAGGGTTAGGGTTAGGGTTAGGGTTAGGGTTAGGGTTAGGGTTAGGGTTAGGGTTAGGGTTAGGGTTAGGGTTAGGGTTAGGGTTAGGGTTAGGGTTAGGGTTAGGGTTAGGGTTAGGGTTAGGGTTAGGGTTAGGGTTAGGGTTAGGGTTAGGGTTAGGGTTAGGGTTAGGGTTAGGGTTAGGGTTAGGGTTAGGGTTAGGGTTAGGGTTAGGGTTAGGGTTAGGGTTAGGGTTAGGGTTAGGGTTAGGGTTAGGGTTAGGGTTAGGGTTAGGGTTAGGGTTAGGGTTAGGGTTAGGGTTAGGGTTAGGGTTAGGGTTAGGGTTAGGGTTAGGGTTAGGGTTAGGGTTAGGGTTAGGGTTAGGGTTAGGGTTAGGGTTAGGGTTAGGGTTAGGGTTAGGGTTAGGGTTAGGGTTAGGGTTAGGGTTAGGGTTAGGGTTAGGGTTAGGGTTAGGGTTAGGGTTAGGGTTAGGGTTAGGGTTAGGGTTAGGGTTAGGGTTAGGGTTAGGGTTAGGGTTAGGGTTAGGGTTAGGGTTAGGGTTAGGGTTAGGGTTAGGGTTAGGGTTAGGGTTAGGGTTAGGGTTAGGGTTAGGGTTAGGGTTAGGGTTAGGGTTAGGGTTAGGGTTAGGGTTAGGGTTAGGGTTAGGGTTAGGGTTAGGGTTAGGGTTAGGGTTAGGGTTAGGGTTAGGGTTAGGGTTAGGGTTAGGGTTAGGGTTAGGGTTAGGGTTAGGGTTAGGGTTAGGGTTAGGGTTAGGGTTAGGGTTAGGGTTAGGGTTAGGGTTAGGGTTAGGGTTAGGGTTAGGGTTAGGGTTAGGGTTAGGGTTAGGGTTAGGGTTAGGGTTAGGGTTAGGGTTAGGGTTAGGGTTAGGGTTAGGGTTAGGGTTAGGGTTAGGGTTAGGGTTAGGGTTAGGGTTAGGGTTAGGGTTAGGGTTAGGGTTAGGGTTAGGGTTAGGGTTAGGGTTAGGGTTAGGGTTAGGGTTAGGGTTAGGGTTAGGGTTAGGGTTAGGGTTAGGGTTAGGGTTAGGGTTAGGGTTAGGGTTAGGGTTAGGGTTAGGGTTAGGGTTAGGGTTAGGGTTAGGGTTAGGGTTAGGGTTAGGGTTAGGGTTAGGGTTAGGGTTAGGGTTAGGGTTAGGGTTAGGGTTAGGGTTAGGGTTAGGGTTAGGGTTAGGGTTAGGGTTAGGGTTAGGGTTAGGGTTAGGGTTAGGGTTAGGGTTAGGGTTAGGGTTAGGGTTAGGGTTAGGGTTAGGGTTAGGGTTAGGGTTAGGGTTAGGGTTAGGGTTAGGGTTAGGGTTAGGGTTAGGGTTAGGGTTAGGGTTAGGGTTAGGGTTAGGGTTAGGGTTAGGGTTAGGGTTAGGGTTAGGGTTAGGGTTAGGGTTAGGGTTAGGGTTAGGGTTAGGGTTAGGGTTAGGGTTAGGGTTAGGGTTAGGGTTAGGGTTAGGGTTAGGGTTAGGGTTAGGGTTAGGGTTAGGGTTAGGGTTAGGGTTAGGGTTAGGGTTAGGGTTAGGGTTAGGGTTAGGGTTAGGGTTAGGGTTAGGGTTAGGGTTAGGGTTAGGGTTAGGGTTAGGGTTAGGGTTAGGGTTAGGGTTAGGGTTAGGGTTAGGGTTAGGGTTAGGGTTAGGGTTAGGGTTAGGGTTAGGGTTAGGGTTAGGGTTAGGGTTAGGGTTAGGGTTAGGGTTAGGGTTAGGGTTAGGGTTAGGGTTAGGGTTAGGGTTAGGGTTAGGGTTAGGGTTAGGGTTAGGGTTAGGGTTAGGGTTAGGGTTAGGGTTAGGGTTAGGGTTAGGGTTAGGGTTAGGGTTAGGGTTAGGGTTAGGGTTAGGGTTAGGGTTAGGGTTAGGGTTAGGGTTAGGGTTAGGGTTAGGGTTAGGGTTAGGGTTAGGGTTAGGGTTAGGGTTAGGGTTAGGGTTAGGGTTAGGGTTAGGGTTAGGGTTAGGGTTAGGGTTAGGGTTAGGGTTAGGGTTAGGGTTAGGGTTAGGGTTAGGGTTAGGGTTAGGGTTAGGGTTAGGGTTAGGGTTAGGGTTAGGGTTAGGGTTAGGGTTAGGGTTAGGGTTAGGGTTAGGGTTAGGGTTAGGGTTAGGGTTAGGGTTAGGGTTAGGGTTAGGGTTAGGGTTAGGGTTAGGGTTAGGGTTAGGGTTAGGGTTAGGGTTAGGGTTAGGGTTAGGGTTAGGGTTAGGGTTAGGGTTAGGGTTAGGGTTAGGGTTAGGGTTAGGGTTAGGGTTAGGGTTAGGGTTAGGGTTAGGGTTAGGGTTAGGGTTAGGGTTAGGGTTAGGGTTAGGGTTAGGGTTAGGGTTAGGGTTAGGGTTAGGGTTAGGGTTAGGGTTAGGGTTAGGGTTAGGGTTAGGGTTAGGGTTAGGGTTAGGGTTAGGGTTAGGGTTAGGGTTAGGGTTAGGGTTAGGGTTAGGGTTAGGGTTAGGGTTAGGGTTAGGTTAGGGTTAGGGTTAGGGTTAGGGTTAGGGTTAGGGTTAGGGTTAGGGTTAGGGTTAGGGTTAGGGTTAGGGTTAGGGTTAGGGTTAGGGTTAGGGTTAGGGTTAGGGTTAGGGTTAGGGTTAGGGTTAGGGTTAGGGTTAGGGTTAGGGTTAGGGTTAGGGTTAGGGTTAGGGTTAGGGTTAGGGTTAGGGTTAGGGTTAGGGTTAGGGTTAGGGTTAGGGTTAGGGTTAGGGTTAGGTTAGGGTTAGGGTTAGGGTTAGGGTTAGGGTTAGGGTTAGGGTTAGGGTTAGGGTTAGGGTTAGGGTTAGGGTTAGGGTTAGGGTTAGGGTTAGGTTAGGGTAGGGTTAGGGTTAGGGTTAGGGTTAGGGTTAGGGTTAGGGTTAGGGTTAGGGTTAGGGTTAGGGTTAGGGTTAGGGTTAGGGTTAGGGTTAGGGTTAGGTTAGGGTTAGGGTTAGGGTTAGGGTTAGGGTTAGGGTTAGGGTTAGGGTTAGGGTTAGGGTTAGGGTTAGGGTTAGGGTTAGGGTTAGGGTTAGGGTTAGGGTTAGGGTTAGGGTTAGGGTTAGGGTTAGGGTTAGGGTTAGGGTTAGGGTTAGGGTTAGGGTTAGGGTTAGGGTTAGGGTTAGGGTTAGGGTTAGGGTTAGGGTTAGGGTTAGGGTTAGGGTTAGGGTTAGGGTTAGGGTTAGGGTTAGGGTTAGGGTTAGGGTTAGGGTTAGGGTTAGGGTTAGGGTTAGGGTTAGGGTTAGGGTTAGGGTTAGGTTAGGGTTAGGGTTAGGGTTAGGGTTAGGGTTAGGGTTAGGGTTAGGGTTAGGGTTAGGGTTAGGTTAGGGTTAGGGTTAGGGTTAGGGTTAGGGTTAGGGTTAGGGTTAGGGTTAGGGTTAGGGTTAGGGTTAGGGTTAGGGTTAGGGTTAGGGTTAGGGTTAGGGTTAGGGTTAGGGTTAGGGTTAGGGTTAGGGTTAGGGTTAGGGTTAGGGTTAGGGTTAGGGTTAGGGTTAGGGTTAGGGTTAGGGTTAGGGTTAGGGTTAGGGTTAGGGTTAGGGTTAGGGTTAGGGTTAGGGTTAGGTTAGGGTTAGGGTAGGTTAGGGTTAGGGTTAGGGTTAGGGTTAGGTTAGGGTTAGGGTTAGGGTTAGGGTTAGGGTTAGGGTTAGGGTTAGGGTTAGGTTAGGGTTAGGGTTAGGGTTAGGGTTAGGGTTAGGGTTAGGGTTAGGGTTAGGGTTAGGTTAGGGTTAGGGTTAGGGTTAGGGTTAGGGTTAGGGTTAGGGTTAGGGTTAGGGTTAGGGTTAGGGTTAGGGTTAGGGTTAGGGTTAGGGTTAGGGTTAGGGTTAGGTTAGGGTTAGGGTTAGGTTAGGGTTAGGGTTAGGGTTAGGGTTAGGGTTAGGGTTAGGGTTAGGGTTAGGGTTAGGGTTAGGGTTAGGGTTAGGGTTAGGGTTAGGGTTAGGGTTAGGGTTAGGGT